>NC_134550.1:29125531-30358929 GCF_025594145.1 Primulina tabacum | reverse complement strand
ACTCATATAACCCGTACTTGGTTTTAAAAGCCGTTTTCCACATCACCTTCTCTCATCCTAATTTGGTGATATCCACTTTTCAAATCAATCTTGCTAAAAATACAAGCACCATGCAACTCATCTAACATATCATCTAGTCTAGGTATGGGATGCCTATACTTAATGGTTATGTTATTGATTGCCCTACAATCTACACACATACGCCATGAGCCATCTTTCTTAGGAACTAATAAAACAGGTACAGCACAAGGAGACATGGACTCACGCACGAAACCCCTATCTATTAATTCACTTACCTGCCGTTGAAGCTCCTTGGTCTCCTCCGGATTGCTTCTATACGCTGGACGATTTGGTAATGCACTTCCGGGCACAAAATCAATTTGGTGCTCAATCCCCCTCAATGGTGGTATTCCTTGAGGTAGCTCCTCCGGAAATATATCATCAAACTCCTGCAAAAGGGAAACAACAATGCTCGGAAGATTTCTGGCTATATCACTTGTGTTAAAGAGAATCTCTTTGTAAAGAATCAACACAAGTGTATCATGTGTGTGCAGCAATTGTTTCATGTCACTCTTTTGGACCATATATATATTTTTTTTGGTCTCTTTCCTCTCATTTTCTTTTTCCTAATTTTTCTTTTGTATGGCTATCTCAATTTTTTTATCACTTTTGTTTTTAGCCATTTCATTTTTCTTTTCAAAGGCCATCTCACTTTTTAATTCACTCTTTCTTTCGGCCTCATCTCTCTTCTTCTTTTTCAATTGGTCCTCCAACACTTGTTTTGGGGACAAAGAAAGTAAAACAATGGGTTCTTTCTTGAGTACAAAAGAATATTTATTTCTAAACCCATCATGTGTCACTTGCCTATCATATTGCCATGGTCTTCCTAACAAAATATGACAAGCATGCATTGGTACCACATCACACAATACCTCATCAACATACTTCTCAATCGAAAATGCAACCAAAACTTGTTTGTTCACTTCACTTCAGCAGAGTCGTTCAACCATTGTAGCCTATATGGTTGAGGATGTTTCAAAGTAGGCAAGCTCAATTTTTCAGCCATCTCAAGACTAGCAACATTGGTACAACTTCCTCCATCTATAATAACGTTGCAAACTTTGCCACTGACAAAACATCTAGTATGGAACAAGTTTTCCCGCTGATTCGTCTCCTCTTCTTTGACTTGGGCACTCATGATACGCCTAGTCACTAATGCCTCACCCACAACTGCTTCATATCCCTCATCAGGATCCTCTAATGCAGGCATCTCATCTTCATCCTCATCCTCTCCATCATCTCCCTCACTATGAGATTCATACTCCCCATAATTATTCAACACCATCACCCTTTTATTGGGACATTGGCTAGCAATATGTCCAACTCCTTGACACCTAAAACATTTAATATCTCTAGAACGATTAATAGGAGTTTCAGGTTTACCTTGCATTCCCTGCTTAGGCGCCTCCTGTTTAATGTCAACTTTGGGCTTGACCACTACCTTGCTTTCTTCACGTTTAACAACGTTGGAACGCCAAGGTGTTGATGTATTCCCAGTTTGTGTGGTACGACCAACTCCTCTCCTCTTGAGTTGTTGCTCCACTTTTATCGCCATTTGCACCATTTCATCTAGATCCAAGTAATGTCTAAGCTCCACTTGATCTTGAATTTCCCTGTTCAAACCACACAGAAAACGAGCCATAGTAGCCTCACTATCCTCATCTATGTTTGCTCTAATCATGACTACTTCCAATTCTTTATAGTAGTCCTCAACACTTTTCACACCTTGTCTCAAAGTTTGTAACTTCTTAAACATTTCTCTATAGTAGTGATTTGGTACAAACCTCTTCCTCATTACGCTTTTCATCTCCGCCCAAGTTCCTATAGGCCTCTCATTGCATCTTCTCTTAGTTATCACTAATTGATCCCACCAAATAAGTGCATAATCAACAAATTCAACCACGGCCGACCTAACCTTCTTTTGTTCGGAATAATGGTGACAATCAAACACAAATTCAACTCGCTTTTCCCATTCTAAATAAGCCTCTGGATCCGACTTACCATGGAACGACGGAATTTTCATCTTAATGCTGCCTATGTTATTATCTTCCTTATTCACATCATCGTACCTACCACGTAAGGCTTCTCTTCTTCCCCTACCAAATCCTCTACCTCTTCCGCTTCTACCCCAATTCTCGTTTTGGCTCTCCTCTTCTCCTTCCAAATCATAATCATTCTCTTCTTCATCCACTCTACCCAAACCTTTAGACTTAGATTTATTTTCACTCGTACTAACTTCAAGCCTATCCAACCTCTCATATAAAAGATCCAACTCGGCCCTCAACATTCTACTAAAATGCCCAAATAACGCCTCCATTTGAACCTTAGATAACCCTTGGTTCGAACTCTCTCCTACTTCCCTCTCCATTTTAATTTCAGATTTTGTACCTGCAATAAAATGTTAGTAGAAATAAAAGATTTTCCTCACCCAAATTCTCACGATCACTCCAAAGAAATAACACTCGCACTCAAATGTTTTTTTTTTTTTCACTAGAATTTGATAGTTCTCTCAAAGGTGTGCTCAATCTTTATATATATATTATTATTATTATTTTTTTTATCAAACTAACAAGATTCAACTTGTGAACACTTGCAACTGTTTCACATGGATTGCACAAAAACAAGAACGACAGAATAACACATAACAATTTTTTTTTTTTTTGGAATTCTGGATTATCAAAAGATGATAGAAATAACGCAGATCCTAGAATAGAACAAAGGATAACACAAAACTTGAAACAGAACAAATTTTTGTTTTTGTTTTTGTTAGATATGACAATAGAAACAAAAGAATACCACAGATCTGAAAACAGAATGAAATTTGAGACAGATCTGAAAAAAAAAAAAAAAAAAAAACAACGATACTTACTTGAATTCAATGAGCCAAAGCTCTGATACCAAATGATACGAATCCTTGTACGAATGAAAGGCAAGCGCGAATATATAAATCGCACCCTCAATTCAATAACAAACAAAGAACGATTATTTTGTCCCGATCTTTTGAAACAAGTAACGATTTTGTGATATTCACCTCTAAGCGATTATAACTTAGCAACAAATATCAAAGATAAAACAATTGAATTTCAAACGAACCTTCAAAGAACTTGTTTTGATAATCCGTGCGAAGAACAATCGACAAACGCCACAAAGATGCAATCTTTGATAAGTTTGATTTTGATAAACACAAAGCACAAGCTTTCTAATTTGAGAGAAAACTCAAGAACTTTTATCTATCATTCATCATAATTCGTTTATGGTCTGATACACTGAATATATGTTAAATAAAATATGAAAAAGTAGTGTAAAAATGCTTAATTATGATAACAAGCAAATTTGACACGGAAGTTGACAAAAGACCGCGGGTGCGCTCGCCTTCGGACCGCGGGTGCGGTATAGCTTCGGCAATATTCTCTTTAATTTGATTATTATGGACCGCGGGTGCAGTCCCTGAACTGGCGCGGGTGCGCTGTACCTTCGGGAATAACATTCCAAAAACCTCCAATATTATTCCCATGATTCTCAACCTCCTCTAATTTAGATATCCAACTTGTAGGACTTCCTTGATAGCTCATCATGAGTCCTTGAAGTGCATCTTTAAACTTCTTGTTTCGTCCCCTCGTTATAGGTCCTTTAGGCAACTCCAATGACTCTCATACTTTCTTTGGTGCTTGATCAACCACATTTGCATCATCAAAACTTAAAATATTTTCTTTTGCAAGTCGAACATACTTACTTGGCGTTGAGGGATTCGTTGGATCTCGCTGGGGGTCACTTCTGCACATACTAACCTGAGTTCAAACACTTATCTTTCGTAGCTTAGACGTATAGCCATGCTCATACACAAAAATGAAAAATTTCCTTATGACGTTCTAAATCTCTCGGGACTTGACCTCGTTTAATCATTGTACTAAATCATGACATAAAATCCCAAACCAAATCCTACATTTTATATTCATATTATAAATAAAATAATAATTATTTTTTTAGAGGGGTACACGGACCCCGTGTATGGGTCCGGGTAGGGGCTGGAAATTCGCATTTTGAAGGAAAAAGTGCACGGACCCCATGCCAGGGTCCGGCTACGGGTCCTGGCATTTTGAGCAGTCCCACAAAACCGATCATAATTCACTCATTTCTTATCCAAATGTTTTGAATTTGCTGTCAAATCGAAGGTATCAAAAAGTTCTACGTTTTGTATGTTGAAAGTTTTTCCAGAAAATCGACCGAAAAGTCGCAGTATTTAAAATAACAGCAAATTTCGAGTTTTTAGATCTAAAATCGTTTCAAAACCGATCCAACAAATTTTTGCCCAAACTTTTGACAACATACATGGATTTTTACACATAATAAAAATAAGAAGATATAATATAACAAGATTGATACAGAAACAAAAGATTATACATGCCTTTTGATATTTAAAAATACCGAAACGACACCGAAGCGGAAAAGATGTAGGTTGATCCGGAACGATTTGTGGCTAGATTTTCTTGAAGAAACCCAACGAAAACTGCTGGAAAAATTTAGAGGAGTGGGGCGGCTGCTACTATATACAAGAACTCTAGCTTTTCTTTCTAAAAAAAGAAAGTAACAATGAAGTGTGTGTGTGTGTTAACGTATATGGGTGTGTGTAAAAGTTTGTGTGTGTGTGTTTTTGTGTGAGTTAATAATAGGGGTAATTAGGGGCTAAATTGTGCTAAAATTAATAATTAGCAAATAATTAAAAATGCTAACCCACGTTTAACTTAATGAAATCCCTTAGTTTAAAAATGAAATGCACACTTGCTAAACTTTAAAAGCTTTAAAATCCTAAAATCACTAATTAAATCAATTAGGTTTTAAAAATGCTAAAAACTTAATAAATCATTTAAAATACCCCAATCTTAACTTAAAATAAAATACCACATTTTAAAATTGCCAAAATCATCGTCGGTCTTTTTTCTCGATCCAGCATCGAATAATCGCCTGAAACATGAAACTCAAGAAAATATTTAACGTGCATCGCATGAACATAAATGATTTAAAATAATTAATTTCATACATCATGCATCTAAAAAAAATCATTTTAAACTTGATTAAATAATTTAACAATTAAATAAATGCATGAGTTTTATGTGTACTGATTTTGGACTCTACAATTTCATTCCCCTTAAACTCATGACTGGTATTGGACCAAAAAGATCCATGTGCAACAGTTCTAAGCATCGGGAAGATGATTTACAACCTCGGTTTTTGAATGAAGATCTTACTTGTTTTCCAAATTGACATGCTGGACAAATTTTATCTTTTGAAAAATCTATTTTGGGCAAACCAGTTACAAGATCGTGCTTACTCAGATAGGCAATAGATTTAAAGTTTAAGTTATTTTATCTCTTATGCCACAACCAGTTTTTAGAAGATTTGGAAGCAATGAAACAAACTGGTGCGTAAGGCTGTTCAGTCCAACTAACTTTGTAAGTATTACCACAACGATTTGCAGTTAGTATGACCTCATCAGTTGAGTCTCTAACTGAACATGTGTGTCTGTCAAACTGAATTGAGAAATTATTGTCGCATAACTGACTGATGCTAATCAAGTTATACTTCAAATTCTGAACAAGTAAAACATCTTTAATTGGAAAGTTACCATGGATAAGCTTACCCTTACCCACAGTTTTACCTTTGGAGTTGTCTCCAAAACTGATGTTTGGTCCAGTATACTTGATCAGTTGAGATAGCAAATTTGCATCTCTTGTCATATGTCGCGAACATCCACTCTCTAGATACCAAGTTGATTCTTTTGTTGTACCTGTTACCTGCAATCACACAATATATAATTTTCGTACACATATTTATTTGGGTCCTAAACTGATTAGTCCTTTAGGAACCCAGACTTGAATCAATCTAACTGATTTCCCAGTTGCTGTGTTCCAATGGTTTTTCTCGAATTTTTAGCAGGATGTGGGTGATGTGAGGAAGAAACAGTATGAATTATTTCCTTTTTCAACTTACTGTTCTAATTGTTACCGTTTTTTATCTGGCTTAAGTTGTGATAATTGTAATAGTCACTCCTTGAGTACTGATATTTGTAACTGAATCGTTTAGGAGACCAGTTTATTGTATCAGTTGAACTCTCTGAGATATATCCAATACCATATCGTTTGCCTTTGTTCTTACTTTCAGTCGATTGAACAGTTGGTTTACTTGGTTCCGAATGTTCATTTACCATGGTTGATTTTACGAAGGTAATGTATTTTCCTTTGTTATTATTCAACCTTGGCTGAGTATCACTTGCAGAGTTTTCAACATGACTGTTAAAACCTAAACCAGTTTTATCAGCAGCTGATTTCTGAGCATTCTGCATTTCACTTAATGTAACTGAAGACTTGTTCCAAGCTTGAATCAGTTCGGTATTTTTTGAAATCTCAGTTTTTAATTGACATATCAAAGCTTTGTTCTCGATCAGTTCGGCATTTTGCTTCGCAATCTCCCCTTTTAAATTCAACACTTCAACTGATTTATCAGTTTCAGTTTTATTATCATTGGGATCATTTTGCTCAACTTTGACCTTCTCAAATGATCGAACAAGTTTATGATACTCATTTACCATGTCGTGCAATGTGGTAATGAGTTCTCACGAGTGAAATCAATGGAGCTAAAGTCAAATACCTGCTCACTTGCTGAATCCAGTTCAGCATCATCTGCCATCAAGCACTTGACTTCCTCTTCATCATCACTTGAGCTGCTTAGGCTTTCAGGTTCTGACTCATCAATGTTAGTTTCAGCCCACTTTGATTTGCTTTCTTCAGCCAAGAGCACTTCATGCTTCTTTTTTGATGATCTCTTGTCATCCTTACTATGCTCATAGGGTTTCTTTGCTTTTTCAGTTGATCATCGACTGTCCTTCTTTGGCTTAGGACAGTCTGCTATGAAATGACCTGATTTGCCACAGTTGTAGCAAACATATGATTCTTCTTTGGATTTGTTCTTCTGGTATTGCTTTTGGAAGTTTCCTTGATTCTTCCTCATAAACCTTCCAAATTTTTTGATAAACAATGACATGGCATCATTGCTAAGTTGATCAGCAGATCTGTCAGTTGAACCAGTTGGTTCCTGTCTGACAGCAGTTAAAGCCATTGTGGCAGCTGGTGTAGAAGGTTCCCCTTCTTTGGTCTGTAGTTCAAATTCATATGCCTTTAGATCAGCAAATAAATCATGTAGTTCAAATTTGTTAATATCTTTCGATTCACGCATAGTCATGGTCTTGACATCCCATTCTTTGGGAAGTCCTCTTACCACCTTCAGTGCCACTTCTTTATTTGAGCACACTTTTCCAAGTGCATTCAGTTCATTGATGATGCAGCTGACTCTTCATCATACTCATGCATAGACTCTCCAGCTTTCATCTTGATATTATCAAATTTTTGAACAGCAACTGATAGCTTGTTCTCCTTGATTTGTTCATTTCCTTCACATAGCTGGATAAGTTTTTCCCATATCTCTTTGGCCGTTTTGCACATTTTGATTTTTCTGAACGTGACTTTGTCCATTGTTTTGTATAAGATGTCCTTGGCCACATTATCCAAGTTCGCTTTTCTCTTGTCCTCAGTTTTCCATTCATCTATGGGCTTTTCTATTCGATGAGGTGCCCCGTAGTAATGGCAACTGCAGTGTTTTCTTTTAGAATTTTCATGGGACCATCAGTGATGACATACCACATGTCATCATCTTGTGTAGCTAAATGAGACTGCATTCTTATTTTCCAGTCGTCAAAATCCTCTCTGGAAAACATTGGTATTTTGTTAAATGAAGACATGTTGATTAGTTGTAAGTAAGAATATTCTGAGACAAGATTCAACTGCTCTGATACCACTTGTTAGGATCGGTTGATAGGTAGAAAAGTGTTTAGAAGGGGGGGTTGAATAAACACTCATGATTTTTATAACCTTTTTTAATGAAGTATTAGTTTTGTGAAAAACTGAAAATTAGGAATCTTGTCAGTCGATGACAATCAGTTTAAATGAATATAGTTGCGGAAATAAACTGACTAAAAGATAGAATAAATGACTAAAGTAATAACACGAAGATTTATGGATGTTCGAAGATTGAATAACTCCTACGTCACCCCTTCTATCACAAGGATAAGATATGCACTAAAAGACTTTGATCAATACAAAACTTGTACAGACCCACTTCAGTTTGGACTTAACAATGTTAAAACCGAAACTCTTAGTTAACAACAATTTTCACAGTTCTTCGACTGGACTTAGCACAACTGATCTGACTTAGATTAAATAAATAAAACAATAGTTTGTGCTAGTAAGCTCGAAAAGTAGCCTCAAAAGCTACGAATAATTCTGATAAGTGTAAGCTTTTTGAATCTCAAATGAGAGTAATAAATTCAGCAGGGTAACAGCAAGTTTGAGAGAATAGATGAATCGTATCAACAAGAGTTGTTTCTCAATTGCTCCTCTCGCCTATTTATATGCTTCCTTCCAACGGTAACGTTAATTATAATTTGAATCTTTATATTCGTTGATTGTCACGTCAATATACTTTTGACATTCGTACACTTTAGACTCTGAGATGCGGCGTTCCACTACGAGTCTCAGTCTGCTTTGTACTATTGTCGGTTGAATGTCCTTTTCAATTGATGACGTGTACAGCTGAAGGATCAGCTGATAAGCACTCGCTGGTAAGCTCATAACTGAATATATCAACTGATCAGTTTCCAACTGATCAGTCAGTTCTCTTCGGAAGTCCAGTTCTGTGGGGACCCGGACGCTAATCATGTTCTTAATCATCATTGAGACTAATTAATCAATTATAAAAACAGGGTCTAATTTTTTTTAAAATGCGGAACGTAGTGAAATAAATGTATATACATCTCAGTATAAAAGTACAAGTCATGTACCACATACATTTATTCAACTAAGGTTTAACAGCTAATATCACGTGTCTAACCCTATCTCTAATCCAAGTCCGGAGCCTCCACTCTAATCACGATCTCTCTTCATCTTCTCAACCCTGAACCTGTCCCACTTGTTGTCATGCACACATACAAAACAAGACAACAGCCGGATAACTCCGGTGAGAACAAATCACAGTATAAACAATGTAAACATGCAATCATATAAAAACATATACAAAAGCATATAACAAATATCATTCACATGCAGCCAATCAACAATCATGAATGATATAAAACTGTAAATCAACTAGTCATCACAGGCTCGACTCAAACAACGCGTAGTCTCAGACTCGACTCAACTCTAACCTAGGGATCCCAATGTCTGGATATTGATAATTATATCGAATCTCAGTCGATAGGAATGAATCAACCCTAAACGGCATTGATATAATTTATATATCCAGTGTCTGGGCGAAACAGCCACAGAATTGACGAATCAGTCAAGAATTAAGCGAATCAGCCAATAATTAGACGAATCAGTCAGTAATTAAGCGAATCAGCCAAAGTTTAGACGAATCAGTCGATAACTAGACGAATCAGCCAATAACCAGACGAATCAGCAGGTGACTAGGCGAATCAGCCAATGACTAAACGAATCAGTAGTCAATACATGCAGTGGCTAAATCAATAGACTAGAAACATCAATCTTATCAATTACAAATATCAATGTAATAAACTAAGTATGTGATTTAGGGAGACTCGAGTCAAACCTCACTCGAGTTGTGCAATCCCAACTCAACATTAATTTATACCTTTCGTCGCACAATCTCTGTCGATGTCGAAGTCGCCAATCCAAATCTGAAATGGCATCATCAATGTACATTCTATCAAGCTCTAGTACACCTCAATACACATAGGAATCAATATTTCATTTCAATGCATTTCGACGGCATAACGACGGATTCTCAATATACCGATCAACTCATATAACATAATCAATATCAACAACTCATAATCTTCATCATAAACATTTCAAACTCTGAAAATCTACATAATCTCATGCACATATATGCTGGAATTTCATAACAATTGTATATGACATCCGATAATCGACCCGTTTACGATTCTACAACATCTATGATCTCAAGAACATATAATCACAAACATATCTGAATTTCCTCCACATGTTAACTTCAAAACATGCTGAAATGATATAGAAAGCATACCCTTTTGAAGCCCTTGTCAAGAGGAACAAGAATCTCAACTTGGATTAAAGTTTGGATGGCTAAATCTTGCACAAGCTCAATTCTAAAACTGAACGAAGTCTTTCACCTCTTTGGAATAACTCTCGGTTCTAAGTTCTGAAAATGAGAAAGAATGACTCAGCCCAAGTGTATATATATATATACCATGTGTAAACATAAGAATCAAGGGTGGCTTTCTCGCACAGGGTACCGCGGGTGCGCTTCTCCCGGACCGCGGGTGCGCTTAACTCTCGGCAACCCTATTAATATCCTAGCATCGCCGACCGCGGGTGCGGTCTGGTTTGCACCGCGGGTGCGGTAGTACTACTGTAGCAGCACCGCGGGTGCGCTGCTTCTGGACCGCGGGTGCGGTGACCCTACTGTAAAAATGGCCAACTTTCTGCCTATCCACCGCGGGTGCGGTCCTTCTTTAGGCGCGGGTGCGCTCATGCTACTGTAATTCTTCCACAATTCATGAGCTCAACCGCGGGTGCGGTCCTTTCCTTACCGCGGGTGCGGTCTATATTTCATGCACCACCTTATAATCTCATTTAGTGCTTCTCATTACATGTCATGCATACTCATATCTTCCGAATATCACATCAATGAAGACTAATAAATCTCGAGCCTTACATTTCTCCCCCTCTAAGAAATGATTTCGTCCTCGAAATCGCAAGTAATCAATTCAGACACATCAAAAGGAATGTATACAGAGTTTAAATCCAAAAACTCATCTCAATGAATCCATTCTGAAATCTTAATCTCATATCAGATTCTGTCTTTCAAGGAATATTTCTAATGCTCTGTCGAATTAAATGTATATGCAACAGTAGAATATTCTTCATTCTAAATTTTCTTCCTTTCACGGATCTCTGATTCCAGACCGAAGTAGTCATTCAAGAAGCATAAAATCATAATACCACTCGAAATAACTCTGACAGAATCAATCTCACAATACTGGCTATACAACATCTGTATATACCAATCAACAGCTCATACCAAATCAATATCATTAGCTGATATCAAATCTGTTTATCCCAGTCAAGGATATATTAAATCTTCGGCCCCAAATACCAATCGTCATCATCCGACGTTGGCGTATTAAGTCTGTCTGGTCTGAGCTATCTTCATTCTCTTCTGAATTAGCTACATTTTCTTTGTCATATCTCTGACCGTATCAAATCTTATCTCAGATATCTCCGAGATATTATTCTTATACCAAAGAAATCTGCAGTACTCACTGTACAATGTCTTATCTGCAACTATTTCATTACTCTTCTGATGGCTATTATCATACTATAATTCATAGGATGACAATATGTCATATTAACTAGAGCTAGCATCCAGCACTGCCACTCCCTGGATATCTCTCAATATCCGGATAGTACAGTCTGGTTATCTGTCAGTCAGTGGATAATATATGAATGAGTTTATGGTATGTTCTGCCCCCACTACAAACTCAATCAAATCCAAAATCTGATATAATCTACTCCCACATTCTGATCAATCTGACCATTTCTTTGACATCGATCTTTGTCATCTGGTCATGTTTGTACGTCATCTTGTACAAACTAATAGATATAGATTGAACAATCTGTCAATCACAATCATATTACATCACACTCTGGAAAGTATTGCAGTAGTCTTATTACGAAATTCATCGAAATATACTCCCCATGTCTAGTGAAGACTATACAAATTCTGTAATAAATCTTCTGATCTCTATCTTTCTATCTTCATTTATTGGCGGTTCAGACATTTCAGTACAATTCTGCCAACATTTCAGCATAAATTCTGCCATAACTGATTTAATCTATCTATATCAAAACTATCTGTTCGAATTATCATCTACTTTCTGTTACCGGAACGACTACTGAATCCATTTCTGTGCGCTTCTGACCCTATCTGTCATTTCCAATTCGAACTATTTGGTATAAACAATCAGTTAATAATATAAATTAAGGAAAAATACCTACCTGGTATTCGGTTCTGATTATCGATATCAAATTCTGTTGTACAATTCTAAAACATTTGACATCACAAGATAATCATTCTCATACCGTAAAATCACATATCTGTCACTCTGATCGATGCTCTGTTCTGATTATTGAAATTAAGCTCTGAACATTCTGATTATATTTCTGATCTACTGAAATTCTCGAATTCAACTCTGATTCGGATTGAACTGTTTATAATCTCAACGGTTCACATTGATCTGTATCAAATACGGCTGTAGAAATATAACAATACTCAGGCAGACACAAAATAACAATCGTATACGAAAATCTATCAATTCAGAACAAACATAAATTTCTGACATTTCTGACATTTCTGCTCTTTCTGATATCCGTATTATTCTTATCTACTGTTTATGATCTCAACTGTGTCAAAATCAATCGGTATACTAACTTCAGATATCGCATATTTTGAATACAATCTGTTTCAAGCAGGATTCATATCTGAATAATTTCTGTATACAATAATCACAGTTCTCAGAGTATTCAATACAATCTTCAGATATTCGATTCAGTAAATCAGATGCTATAAGTATATCAAGCTATCATAGATACAACAAGCATGAAATCATCATAATATCTCTGAACATACTGAAACATGCCAAAGAGAACATTAAATCAGATGTAACTCCTGGTCGGTACTCTTCTACTGATCTTTCAATTCTTTCAGTGTCATTCTGTACATTCAATATCATTCTGTACTGAATTCTGAAACACAATCAGTACCTGGTATCAATTCAATTCTGAAATCTATCTTCTTAATACAAAAAAATTCTGGAATCTTATCTGGCAGACATCAGCCAACTCGTACATCACTGGCAAATCTGCCAATGCTAGGCTCGATTTCGGTATGTCTACTGAATACATAAGGATGCCATCTGTTCTTTTCTGTAATAATCGAGTCATAGACAATACAGATATCCAAGGAATTCTAAATCTAGAATCCTTACCGAGGAATTTCTACTCATCATTCCTATCTGGTCTGAATCTTATATTTTCCTGGCAGGAATCTACCATAGTTCTGTACTTGTTCAGCATATTAATATCAATAATGCGGTCAAATCAGAATTACAAGTACATCATAATCTAACTCAATCTCATTCTTATCCTACTGTAGTATACGATATTTTACAGAATTCACTGATATACAAACTCTCCCTAACCGGTAAAGAGATACACTACAGTAGATAAAGACTCAACAAGTAATGCATGACTCAATGCAAATCGTTCAAGAATAAACGTATGGGAAGCATCTGTATTTATCAATACAAAAGCAGGATAACTACATCAAGAACAGTTACCTGCAACATCATCATCTGGTGCTTCCTGAGCCGGCTCCTCAGTCAAAGCAAATACTCTGGCCTGCTGTCTAGGAGGCTGGCCAACTGTCTGACTTCCTCCTGGCCTCTGCTGTGACTGAGATGGTGCTGGCTGAAATGAGGGAACAACAGCTGATCGTCTACTCCACTGTGCTGCTGATCCAGATGATTCGGCTCTCTGGGATCCTTGAGAACCTTTCTGTGGACACACTCTGGCAAAATGTCCCTGTTGTTTGCAGAAGTGGCAACTACCAAGTACTCCTTGGCATTGCTCAGTGGAATGTCTCCCTCCACAATTTCCGCAGTAAGTTCCGGTATAACTTTGTTTGGAACCACTGGAGCTAGAAGAACTGCCGCCAGACTTCTTAAACTGCTTTCCTCTAGCCTTCAGAAAATCTTTCTTCCCACCACTGCTACTATCACTCTCAAATCGGGGAGGTGGTTGCTGTGGTCTCGGTGCGGGAGGAATATCTGCAACTCCTCTCTGTCTTATCAGGCCCGCTTCAGCGCCCTTTGCTCTATTCATGGCATCAGCAAAGTTATTCGGTCGCCCTGTGTTCACCAATGTAAATATATCGGGATTCAAGCCATTGATGAACTGATCAGCAACGGCTTCGTCATTTCCAGCCACATGGGGAGCAAACTTCAATAAGGTGGAGAACTTGGTCACATATTCTTCAATGTTCAGCTGACCCTGTCTCAAATTGGCAAACTCCGCCCCCTTGTCTTTCCTTTACGACACTGGGAAAAATCTTTGATAAAACTCAGTTTTAAATACATCCCAAGTAATAGTCGTACCTCGCTGTTCCAAGGCCCTCTTCATCGTAATCCACCAGTTCTTTGCAACATCAAGCAACTGGTGCCCAATCAATTTAATTCGGCGCTCATCACTGTAATCCAGTGAATCAAACAGCATCTCAATGTTATCTAACCAACTCTCACATTCAACTGATGTCTCAGTACCCTTCAGAGTCGGTGGTTTGAATGACTGAAACCTTTTCAATAACGTTTCCATCGGAGTTGCTGTCACATCCATTGGAGGATTCGATGTGCTACCCTGTTCTGGTATTCTTCGAGGAGGCATATCTGATAATCAAATGGATTAGTACCCCAACCCAATAAACCTGTTTCACTTCAGTTCCCTCCTCCGATCAACTTACTGCTGATCGAGAATCAGTTCAAATTCGTTCCCAATAATACATATTACATAATCAAATCAGATAAGTCAAGTAACATGTATTATATAAAGTAGTAAAACATGCTAGCAATCACAAGCAAGGAAGGAAAACTCAATCTACCTCGCTCACTAGCTTCTATCTCAGTCTAAAGGATCTATTGCTCTAATACCACCTGTTGTGGGGACCCGGACGCTAATCATGTTCTTAATCATCATTGGGACTAATTAATCAATTATAAAAGCAGGGTCTAAATTTTTTTAAAATGCGGAACGTAGTGAAATAAACGTATATACATCTCAGTATAAAAGTACAAGTCATGTACCACATACATTTATTCAACTAAGGTTTAACAGCTAATATCACGTGTCTAACCCTATCTCTAATCCAAGTCCGGAGCCTCCACTCTAATCACGATCTCTCTTCATCTTCTCAACCCTGAACCTGTCCCACCTGTTGTCATGCACACATACAAAACAAGACAACAGCCGGATAACTCCGGTGAGAATAAATCACAGTATAAACAATGTAAACATGCAATCATATAAAAACATATACAAAAGCATATAACAAATATCATTCACATGCAGCCAATCAACAATCATGAATGATATAAAACTGTAAATCAACTAGTCATCACAGACTCGACTCAAACAACGCGTCGTCTCAGACTCGACTCAACTCTAACCTAGGGATCCCAATGTCTGGATATTGATAATTATATCGAATCTCAGTCGATAGGAATGAATCAACCCTAAACGGCATCGATATAATTCATATATCCAGTGTCTGGACGAAACAGCCACAGAATTGACGAATCAGTCAAGAATTAAGCGAATCAGCCAATAATTAGACGAATCAGTCAGTAATTAAGCGAATCAGCCAAAGTTTAGACGAATCAGTCGATAACTAGACGAATCAGCCAATAACCAGACGAATCAGCCGGTGACTAGGCGAATCAGCTAATGACTAAACGAATCAGTAGTCAATACATGCAGTGGCTATAAATCAATAGACTAGAAACATCAATCTTATCAATTACAAATATCAATGTAATAAACTAAGTATGTGATTTAGGGAGACTCGAGTCAAACCTCACTCGAGTTGTGCAATCCCAACTCAACATTAATTTATACCTTCCGTCGCACAATCTCTGTCGATGTCGAAGTCGCCAATCCAAATCTGAAATGGCATTATCAATGTACATTCTATCAAGCTCTAGTACACCTCAATACACATAGGAATCAATATTTCATTTCAATGCATTTCGACGGCATAACGACGGATTCTCAATATACCGATCAACTCATATAACATAATCAATATCAACAACTCATAATCTTCATCATAAACATTTCAAACTCTGAAAATCTGCATAATCTCATGCACATATATGCTGGAATTTCATAACAATTGTACATGACATCCGATAATCGACCCGTTTACGATTCTACAATATCTATAATCTCAAGAACATATAATCACAAACATATCTGAATTTCCTCCACATGTTAACTTCAAAACATGCTGAAAAGATATAGAAAGTATACCCTTTTGAAGCCCTTGTCAAGAGGAACAAGAATCTCAACTTGGATTAAAGTTTGGATGGCTAAATCTTGCACAAGCTCAATTCTAAAATGAAAGAAGCCTTTCACCTCTTTGGAATAACTCTCGGTTCTAAGTTCTGAAAATGAGAAAGAATGACTCAGCCCAAGTGTATATATATATATACCATGTGTCAACATAAGAATCAAGGGTGGCTTTCTCGCACAGGGTACCGCGGGTGCGCTTCTCCCGGACCGCGGGTGCGCTTAACTCTCGGCAACCCTATTAATATCCTAGCATCGCCGACCGCGGGTGCGGTCTGGTTTGCACCGCGGGTGCGGTAGTACTACTGTAGCAGCACCGCGGGTGCGCTGCTTCTGGACCGCGGGTGCGGTGACCCTACTGTAAAAATGGCCAACTTTCTGCCTATCCACCGAGGGTGCGGTCCTTCTTTAGGCGCGGGTGCGCTCATGCTACTCTAATTCTTCCACAATTCATGAGCTCAACCGCGGGTGCGGTCCTTTCCTTACCGCGGGTGCGGTCTATATTTCATGCACCACTTCATAATCTCATTTAGTGCTTCTCATTACATGTCATGCATATTCATATCTTCCGAATATCACATCAATGAAGACTAATAAATCTCGAGTCTTACAAGTTCTGCTCAACTGATCATCAGTCAGTTGTAATTTAAGTTCAGCTGGTTTCAGTTGCCTTTGATAATCTGCGTATTAATCTTCAGTAAGGCAACTGTCAGTTCGTGATCAGTTAGTTCAATAGATTTAATATTTTAGTTTGTCAAACCACCGAAATTATGTTTCCAACAATCAATTTCAGAACACGACAAGCTTATTTTATGGAATCCAGCTGCGCAATAAGTTCCAAAAGCAATTGTCCCGTCAAAAGACAATAATAGACGTTGCATCAATGTTTAAAGCCTAAACGTTCCAGAATGGCTATCGAAAAGCACAAGGCACATTTCGAGGAACAAATTCAAAATGAAACGGATACAATAAATGAGTCTCACTGTACTATCAAGCTTAGAGCCTATAAATAGAAGATGAAAATCAGTGCAGACTCATGAATGAATGGTGAAAAACAAGAGAGAAAAAAATGGCACATGTTAGGATCAGTTAGGTGTGAAAAAGTGTTTAGAAGGGGGGAGATTGAATAAACATTAGACAATTTTCATAATTTTTCGATGGATGAATCAGTTTAGTGATAAACTGCATTCAGGAATCTTGTTGTCAATGTCAATCAGTTAACTTAATAAAAGTGTGGAAATAACTGAAAGACGGATAGAATATAACTGATAAGAAAGAACACAAGATTTGTGGATGTTCGGAGATTTCAATAACTCCTACGTCACCCCTTCTATCTCGAAGATAGGATATTCACTAAAAGACTTTGATATATACAATAATTTGTACAAACCCACTTCAGTTTGGAGTTAGCAATGCCAAAACTGAAACTCTTAGTATCACTACAATTTGTATCAGTACTCAACTGATGTAATTTCTAAGCACAACTGATCTTAATAAGATCAAATAAAACAACAATGAATGTTTGTACTTGAAGCTCAAAG
This sequence comes from Primulina tabacum, assembly GCF_025594145.1. NCBI lineage: Eukaryota > Viridiplantae > Streptophyta > Magnoliopsida > Lamiales > Gesneriaceae > Primulina > Primulina tabacum. Next base: position 30,341,099 of record NC_134550.1, on the reverse strand, counting down.
TATAGCTGTAATGCCCGATATTTTATCACTGTAATCAGACATTGATTAATTAACAGAATTGAGATTTTAAGAGCGAAAGGAAGATGCGAGTGGAGAAGCCGAGCGCCGGTACATGGACCAACATCTTTGTACAGAAAGTTTGGCGCTCGAGTGGTAGAAAATGACCGCCCGAGCGCCAATGCACCACAAGTTTGATTTTTGGATAGAACGTCTGGCGCCTGAGCGGTAGAAAATGACCGCCCGAGCGCCAGAGTTCAATAAGAAGAATGTTGGACAGAAGGTGCCGCGCCCGAACGCCGACCGAGATGCAAGAAAAATGAGACACGTTTCTTTAACATGCAACTTGGGATATATATATACATATATTCTTCATCTTCCGCAGAAAAAAAGAGAGGAAACCGAGGTTCATGGGAAAGTTTCACTTCTCGATATTAGAAGTTGATTTACGCAAGATCCACCCGTCCGATTTTCGATTTGAGTTTATTTCTGGGATCCTCGTGTTAACGGCTTTACTTGGACGTAAGTTTTCTTATGTTCTGATATGATTTGAAATTATGATATGGAAGGAATCTTGATATGACTGATATATGGTGTTCTTGAGATATTAGACATCGTAGAATCGAAATCAGATCGAAGAACGGATACCGTATGAAATATTATGATTTTCAGAATTGATTTGATTAAGATTTATTCAGATTTGATATCAAAATTGTGTTGTTATCGATTATGAGATGTTGGGATTGATATCTGATTGATATGGTATTGCTGGGTATATCATTATTGCGATGTTATGCCGTCGAAACATAATTAGATTGAGTTTAATTATATCTGGTATTGATTAGAATATATGTTGATATTGTATTCCTCGAATATGCCATTCCAGATTGATATAGAAGGTTTCGAAGACAAATCAGAACCGAACACCAACGAAAGAAAGGTATAAATCAATGTTAACCGGGAGATCGACTCGAGTCAGATTGGACTGAGTTTCCCAAAAACCACATAATTTATTTATTGCATTGATATTTGCAATTTATGAGATTGATATGCTTAGTCTATTGAGTTATAGCAATGTGTGTATTGAGTCATGGGCGGAGATGCATAGTTATTGGCGGATATGCCAAGTCTTTGGCGGATATGCCAAGACACTGGATGTTTGATTTATATCGATGTTGCGTAGGAGCATATCGACTTCTATTGCAGAGATTCAGTATATTGTAATATCCAGGAACCGGGATCCCTAGATTAGAGATGAGTTGAGTCTGAGATGATGAGTCACTAATTGATTTACATATTTATATCGATTCATGTCTTTCAGATTTTGATGCATGTTATTGATATCTGTTTCATGCTTTTATATCTTTTATATGATCGCATGTACACATTGTTTATACTGGGAATGTATTTCTTACCGGAGTTATCCGGCTGTTGTTATGTTTGTATGTGTTCATGAAAACAGGTGGGACAGGATCAGGGTCAGGAAGAGGATGAGAGATTACAGTTAGCGTGGAGATCCGGACCAGAAGTAGATTAGGATTCAGCACTTGATATATAGTAGTTGAACCCTAGTTGGACAAGAATGTATTTAGTACAAGACATGTACTTTTACTTTTGATATGTCTATTAGATTGATTTCATTATGTTTCCGCACTTGTATTAAAAAAAAATTTAGATCATGTTTATCTTAATTGATTGAATTATTCTCAAATATGATTAAGAAATGAATTAGCGTCCGGGTCCCCACAAAAGCCGAAAAGCTATGGATATGTATGATAAGTGTGAGCATTTGTAAAACTGAGATTTGAAAGAATATGCGTAGAGTTCTAACTGAAAGGCTTGATAATCGGATGACTCAGTTAACTTCATATGTGTTGTGTTATTCTTTCCGTGTCATTCTCAGCTGATCTTCTCGGCTATTTATAGGCTTTGATTCCAACTGGTAACAATGAATGCATTTGAATCTTTATATATGTTATATAGCCATGTCAACATTCTTCTGACAGTCGTACACTGCATTTGTTTTGAAATGCGGCGTTTCCACTTCTTCTGTACAAACTGTTGGTTGTTGGCTACATCATTAACTGATGACGTGTAAAGCTGATAAAATCAGTTGACTTCTTTAGCCGATAGGATTAACTGATCATTCTCAACTGATTGTAGCGTAACCGACTAGTCTCAACTGATTGTAGTGTAGATCGTTCAGTTGAAAACACATTTCAATTAGTTTCGCTCAGTTCAGTTGCCTAGAATTATATAACTCATCAATCTTCAGTTTAGGCAACTATCGGTTTACGAATCTTCAGTTCAGTTACCTTCAGTTTTCTTGATCAGTTGTTCAATCTTTTCGCGCTTAATTTGTCAAACTCCGAAATTTCGTTTCCAACAATTTCTCCCTTTTTGGTGTTTGACAAAATTTAGAATATATGAACTGATCAAACTGAGCTCTAGTAGATAAAATAATCTTTTATTGATAACTCTTTCAATGTACAGATTCGTATAAAGAATGAAAGAATAAAAGAATTTCTGAATAAAATAATCTTCTTTTAGTGTACATATTCGTATAAAGAATAAAAGAATAACCGACTGAAAAATTTTCCAAAACTTTCAACTGAATAAAGATGTCGTCTTCTAACATTGTAACGTCTGCTCATTTTAAAATTTTACTGAATTTTTTTTTTAAATTCAATGGCCGAAACCATGCCTATAAATTCCATGAAATTTAAAACATGAATTCTATAAAATCATCCCACAGCCAAATAAAATAACTGCAGTTAAAATTATGAAAAAACCAACCCACCTAAACATTTACCATTTAGAGAATAAAACAACAAGCATACTAAAATATGTCAAAACCCTCAATAAAATAACATCGTCAACCATGTAAAAAGTTGCTTAAACGTTTTCCAATAAAATCATATATTTGCGGAAAAATACAAGGTCCTTGGGTTCGCGTGCGCACAACCACTCCACCTACTCAGTCCTCGGCACCTCCAGTCTCCTCATCAATGTGCTCACCTGCATCATTCACACCTAGTGAGTCTAAAGACTCAACACTCCTATAACGTTAATAGCACGTACATATACATAACATGAAACAGTGAAAAATACTGTAATCAACATACATTTCATGATATTAAAACCAAAAACTTAAACATGTCATATAATAGCATAACGTGTCAAAACATGTCTCATCATATCATCATATACGTATACATTTTCTTTAATTGAATTCAGTTCATTAGTTGTGACTTTCGTATCAGCTCTATCGTATCAGCTCTATTCGATGGATCCATCTACGTATAACCACGGTACAGGGCGGCGGGGACATCAGCGATACTCTCACCCGTCAAGTGAGCCTTGGCCTATCATATTATCATATCATGTCAATGGAAATACGATCGTCGGACTCCAGCTGGGGCTTTCTCCCGTAAAAGAGCTCCCTCGAGGGCCTTTTCTCTCACGATATCTCCAATCATATCATCATATGCATATATCATCAGTCACAACCAACTCATATCCTTCAAAAACATAATCATTTTCATCACTTATCAAAATCATACATATCCGTAATTTTTGCTTAAACTCAAGCATGAAATATATTTTCATAATTACGTAAAGAGGCGTGTACTAGTTAACATAAACGTTTAAAAATATATGTCAAATTTTGCTCAGGGCGCTGCCAGGACTAAAAACTCGACCCAGCTGTAAAATGATCATTTTGCCCTTGGAAACCCGAAATGACCACTTTATCATTGGACCTCAAAATTTCGACTCGAAACCTACCAAACTCCTTAAAACACCTCAAAACATATTTATAAGCGTTTCTTAGACGTAAACTCGAGCCCGATTAAAACCTACACAATTTGTTTTAAAACTTGGACTGGGGTCCCAGTTTTAACCCGAACCAACCCGAAACTTAACCAAATCTCTCCAAGCTTAAACCATGCCTCAACCTTACCCTACTAGCCCTTAAACCACCTAGACCAGCCCATTTAAGACCTTTGAACAGCACCTGAAAGTTGCTGGATTTTTCTGCACCAAAGCGAGCCGAACCCTAGTGCACTAAACCCTCGAATTTTTGACCCTAAACCAAACCAACTGGGGCCAGACCTGAACCAACTCTTTCTAGCCCACCTGTGGACCCTCTTGTACCACACCATGGCCTGGTTCGGCCCTCCTTGGCCGAAACTACCCTCGCAACTTGAAATAAAAGTGAAAAAAACATGAACAAATTTTCACAGCTTGAGCGAGTTTACGATAAAAATCATATTTCTCTCGTTTTTTATCAGTAATTACGAACTTGCTATCGAATCAAAGATAACACAGATTGCTACAAATCATACGTTGAACACATTCCCATAAAACCAATTTATAAGTCGCAGAATTCGAAATAATAGAGGGTGACAAGTTTTGTAACACAGAAATTTCACAGCTTGTGCGATTTAACAATAAAAATCATATCTTCCTCGTTTATTATCAGAAAATTACGAATTTCCTATCGAATCGAAGATAAAACAGAGTGATATAAATAATATGCTGAACATAGTTCCAGAAAACCAACCTATAAGTCGTAGGATTCGAAATAATAGAGGGTGACAGGTTTTATGACACAGAAATTTCACAGCTTGTGTGGTTTTACGATAAAAATCATATCTCCCTAAGTTCTTATCATAAAATTACGAATTTACTATCGAATCGAAGATAATACAGTGCTATAAATCATATGTTGAACAAATTTCAAGAAAACCAATTATAAGCCGCATAATTCGAAATAACAGAGGGTGACAGGTTTTGTGACATATAAATTTCACAGCTTGTTCGGTTTTATGATAAAAATCATCTCTATCTCAAGAAGACCGATTGGCCCTCCCCAAAACGTGACTAACTCAAGACTCCAGCCCCTTGACACCTTAACTCCAAACGTATACATCCCCCTAACACCTCAAACCGGCAGCCCCTTACACAAGAAGTCAAGAAAACGTGAATTGCACACAAGATAAACACATTTACGCGTCAAAACCTTTACGAGAACGATGCTAAAAGAGGGACCAATAAAAATTCATACAAAAATGTAAAAATAAGCATATAATCATGATTTAAATAATGATAAACGAGATACATGGCATGCCTTAGCATTTATATGATCAAAAGCTTGAATATACACGCGTGGGACGTAAGAAGGAGAGGCAGGGAAGAAGCTTTCTTGAAGAAGCCATGGAGGTCAAATGCTGCTGGTTCTTTGCTGCTGAAAAAACGTGAGAGAGGATGCTGGAATAAAGGGTGGGCGGCTGCTACGAGGGGAATCGGTTTAGATTTTAGTTTAGGTGTTATTTAGTTAAAATAAAGTGTACTAATGGGCCCTAATTGCATTTTAAAAGGATTAAAAGGGTATAAAGCCCATTAAACAATAAAACCAACCCAACAAGCCCAAACACACTCCCGAAAAATATTTCGTTTAGGTACATTTTTGAAAATATTGCCGAGCCCTCAAAAAGTTCTCTGATTTGCTTAAATTTGCGTACCGGTTAAAAATATAACCCGACGGGTAAAAATATCCAACCAAGGCCCATTTTAAAAAAAAAATTATATTTAAAACACCTTGTATTAAGTAATTAAAAATAATTATTCAATAAAAATATTTTCCTGAATATCTCCGGTCTCCGTCCCTCGTTCAAGCGCGAAATGCAACTAAAAATCCTAATGCATGAAACTTTAAATAAACCATGAGTTAAAACACAAATTCATGAAATAAACATGCATTGAATGCTTTAAAACAATTTAATAAAATATAAAAGAAGTTTAATAACTTGCATGCATGCGGTTCACGCGGATTTTCAAATTTTCGGGACGTTACAATCGTAGTATCAGTAGCCATTGGTATGTGAGGAGACAAGGCTTCAGACGATTCTGGTTCTTGCTCCATGTCTTCTTCATTGAAAATGACCAAGGCCCTATTTGGCAATTCAGTCATAGCTGTATCCATTTCTTAAATAATTTCTTCAACTACCTCTTGTTGAGGTTCTTGAGATTGGGAGGAAGTCCGAGCAGCAGTAGAGCTGGTAGGCTCTTCAGTTGGTTTGTCAGCTGACATTTCAGTTGGCTCTTTAGTTGACACTTCTTCAGTTGGTTCTGTGTGCAACTGAGCCATATCAGCTTCAGCTTGTACCACTTGTTCTGTTGTGGCAGGCAACTGAACTGGTTCTACGACTTTGGATATTACAACCTCTGAGGCTGTTTGTTCAGTATTGATGAGGTCTTCAACTAGTTCATTAGTTCTAGCATTCAGCTGGATGTCAGCAGCAACTGATTGTATTATTTCATCAACGTTTGTCAATGACAACTCAACATCGGTGTTAAGTTGAAGACCTGCTGGAGGAGATAGAAGAGCAGAAGATAAAGGCTGAGCATCCTTGGAAGAAAGATCATTTGCTCGCTCAGACTGTTCATCAACTGCTTCTTGGTGGCTCTGACTGATGCGGCAAAGGTTCAGCCTGCTCTTCGGAAAATGGAATTTGGGAATTAGCTTGAATAATAATTCCCAATCTTTTATCTTCATCTGCAGTGATAAGAGATCCATGGCCAACTGATCAAAAACTGCTTTGTCATTGAAGGCAGTTGGACAAATAGGATCATAATTCGTGCGTAGCTGAGCTAGGACTTGAGCCAGCTTTTTGGCACGCATTAGATCAAAGAAGTAAGCCATCCTTTCCAGCGATTGAGCAATCGTGACAGCTTTAACTACCTTAAGGACTATCATTTCCGAAGCGATGAATTTTTCCAAAACTGATTTCTTCTGCAATCGCTTGGCAAACACTTCAGTCCTGAATCTGACCCATTCATTGTATGCTTTCATTTTTGATTCAGAGAACTCATGTATTTCTTCCCATATCAAGTCAATATGAGTTTGAATCGGGTTCATTGGTTTGGGCTCTTCAATCATCTTGCCCTTACATTTTGGGTCAGAGAGGGCATGAGTAATGCTCAGCCCAGAAACTGTTAAATCCTCTTTCTCACGTATCACCACTCCCTTTGGTCTTGCAAAAGATAGTGTAGTTGTACCAGTGATAGTGATCAGTGGGGCCTTCACTCCAACTTGTTTTTGTTTATCACCAGATTCGGTGATAGTCTTCTTTGAAGGAGGAGGTTGCTGAGGATCAATTGTAATGTCCGAGATGTGAGCTGGTAATCAGCAATTATTAATGCATGATTTAAGGTATTTATCGAAGACCGAACAAGAGACGTTGCGATTCAATTTTAGTTGAAAAATATATTGTTGGGACAACACAGACAGTGCACCCGCGGTGGTTCATAGGAAATTTTGGAAGAGATAAAGAACGGTAACCGCACCCGTGCCATAAAATCTACCGCACCCGCGGTGTTGCTATAGAAGAGGCACCGCACCCGCGGTCAAAAATGCACCGCACCCGCGGTCGCGCCTTCTGAAATTGTGGAAGTAGTACAGCAGGCTTAGCGCACCCGCGGTCCAAGGGCTAGCGCACCCGCGGCGAGACGTGCAGAACATGCAATGAGCCACGTTTTTCTTGTCATGCATTAGGATATATATAGGGCTATTACTCAGCATTTCACACGGAAAAACTGAAGGAAATCCTCTGAAAATTCCTTTAAACTTCACCTTGGGTTTCAAGTTAGAATTTTGTGGAATCCCTCCGTCTGATCTGTAATCTGACTTCAGTACCGAGTTCCTAGCGACGACAGCTACAACAGGACGTAAGTTTTATTGAATTCTGGTATCATTTGAAATTATGATATTGGGGGAATTGTGATTTGACTGATATACTGTGTTCTGGGTATACTGATTAGTATATAATTGAAGTCTCGAAGAACAGATTGTGTATGTAATTGTTATGATTTTCTGAAGTAATACAGAATTGATATCACGACCTGTTATTATTGAAGATTATGATTCGTATTGATATCGAGTATGAGTTGATATATTATATCTGTGATGTTGAGATTGACGGGGTTATCAAGACTGTATTGTTATGCCGTCGAAACATCAGTAGATTGATTTGATCAGATTCAGTATTGATTGAGATTGTATCATGATATCGTTGATATGGATCAGATTTTGTTTGATTTGAGTATTGATCAGAACATGTTTTGAATTGAGTTGCATATTTATATGGTGCCTATGCGATATTGTCATTTCATATTGATATGGACAGATTTGACTTCGAGACTTCGACTTCGTCAGACCGAGAAGAGAAAGGTATAAATTGATGTTGATGCGGGATTGCACAACTCGAGTTAGATTTGACTTGAGTTTTTCAAAATCACATACTTTACTTTATTGCACGGATATTTGCAATTGATGTGATTGATATCTTTGATCTAATGAGTTATGTCTTGAGTCCTAGGCGGATCGCCTAGTCGTAGACTATTGATCTCGTGACAGAGATACCAAATAGTGATAGAATCGTCACTGGGCCATTGCACATTGTCACAGAGGTTCGGCAAGATATGCCAGGGCAGATGTGCCTAGTCTTGGACAGAACCGCCAAGACACCGGACGTTTGGTTATATCGAAGTGGATAGAATTGGAGTTTCTTTTATTACTGGTGTTCGATATGGAAAGAGCCAAAGTCCGTGAATAAGAACGTGCCACCACCCCGATCGGGAGTGTAGGTGGGTGTATGTTCTTTTTCAGATCGGGATCCCTAGATTAGGATGAGTCGAGTCAGAGTCTAAGAATCACAGAATGTGATTCGGAGTTTATATTGATTCATGTTCTGATTTTGATACATGTTATGAATATCTGTTTCATGCTGGTATATCTGTTTATATGAAATGCATGTATGCATGATTTATAGTGGGAATGTAATTCTCACCGGAGTTATCCGGCTGTTGTCTTGTTTGTATGTGTGCATGACAACAGGTGGGACAGGATCAGGATCAAGAAAAGGATGAGAGATTTAGTTAGCGTGGAGATCCGGGCCCAGAAGCAGAATAGGATTCAGCACTGGATGTATATTCGTTGAACCTAGTTGAGATAGACACTTGTAGTACATGATTTGTACTTTTATACTGACATGTATATTAAATAGATTTACATTACGTTTCTGCACTTATAATTTAAAAAGAAAAAAAAAATTTAGTCCTGATTTGATCGATTAACGTATCAAGAGTGTTTAGAAGGGGGGGTTGAATAAACACTCACAGTTAAAACTGGTCTTTTCTAATTTTGAGTTCATTTTGGTGACAAACTGATTCTCGGAATCTTGTTGGTCTATGACAATCAGTTAAACTAAAGTAGTTGCGGAAAATAACTGACTGAAAGATAGAATACGAAACTGAAATAAAGTAGGCAAGGGTTGTTTCTGGATGTTCGGAGAATTTGATTACTCCTACGTCACCCCTTCTATCTCAAGGATAGGATATCCACTAAAAGACTTTGATCAAATACAAGAATTGTACTGACCCACTTCAGTTTGGACTTAACACTGCCAAAAACTAAAACTCTTAGTTTAACAGAATGTTCTCAGTGCGTAACTGATCTTAGCACTATTCGAATTTCAACGATTATTACAACTTGCTAGTGAGCTCAAATTACAGCCTTAACTGCTACGAATATATAAAGTAAGAGTGAGCTAAGATTTTGACAGAGTGACAGCAAGCTTTTGAATAGTGTTGACTCCTTTTTTTCTTCAGCTGTTCTTCTGTCATATTTATAAGCTTCTTTTCTCCAACGGTAACTTGAGATGAATTTGAATCTTTGTATCCGTTGATTTCTACTTGATTATTCCTTGGACATTGTTTGCTTCATTTATTGTGATGCGGCGTCTTAATTGCTTTCGCCGAAATGCGTTTTTCTAAGCTGTATTGATTGAAGTGCGGCGTTGCAATCTTCTCTGTCTCTTGACGGTTGAATGTTCTTTCCCGAGACATGTTCAGTTGAAGGGTGCTTAGCATACGGCTGAATATATCAACTGATCAGTTTCCAACTGATCAGTCTTATTTATTAGATCAGCTGATTTCAGTTGTTAAGTCCAGTTGCTGAGTTCAGTTTACTCGATCAGTTGGTTCGTATTTTCAGTTGGTTCATATTTTGTTAAACGCCGGAATTTAGTTTCCAACAATTTCCCCCTTTATGGTGTTTGACAAAACTAAGTAAATAATAAATGAACATTTGAGCTCATTGTAGATAAAATAAGAGATTGAATTTCTTGAACTGAAAGGGATCTTGATTTAATAACAGCTGAATCTAATAATCTGATTAACTGCTTCTGCTGTTTCTCAAGATGCTCTTTGATCTTTGATTTCTTCCCCCTTTTTGTCAAACAAATCCATCTTCTCAGATAATTTTTGAACGTCAGTGGAAAGAATTTTGACATCTGCGGAGATACTTGAGACAGCAGTTTGTAAACAAGTCTGCAGCAATTCCATTTTATTAGAAACAGAAGTTTCCAATCGCTCAACTCGTTGACTGATTATATCCTGAGTTGTATAGAGACTTTGAGCTAGACCTCTGTTATTCTTCATCTCAAGTACAGTTCGGGTAAGAGAATCCATGTTTGCTTGAATGTCTTTCAGTTTTGCTGAATCAGATTCAATTGAAGAATCCAATTTGAAAGTATGAGACAATTGTGTGGATTGAATTTTCTTGATTTCAGTAATCATCTGCTGCATATTGTGCTGCATATTCTGGATTTCTTCAAGAACAAGATCCATTTCTGTGGATTGAAGAGGAGGTGACTGATTAGATGTTCTTGGTTCATGTGAGACTTGATCAAAGACCACCATGGTCCTATCAGATAATATCGTTTCAGAAACAGTCTGTGCTAGAATGTCTGTTGCAGCAATTTCTTCGTGAATTTGAGGTGGTGAAAGTGGATTTTGATCAACAGATAACGCTTGGTCAGTTTCCACTGGTGCCTCTTGTTGAGAGTTTACTGAACTTGGTTTTGGCTCCTTTGTTTGAAGGAGCAATTGACTCACCAAATTTTCAGCAACTGCTTGACCTGGAGATTTTTCTAGTTCATCAGTTTGAGTGACTTGTTCAGCAGAGATTTCTGGCTGAACTGGTGCTTCTTGTTGTTCTTGCATTGAATCTGGGACTGGCTCTTCAGCAGCAAGTGGTTCAACTAGTTCTTCAGATGGTATCTGAACTTCTTGTTCTGGTTGTTCAGTTGAAGGAGCAACTGATTCAGAATGTATTTCTTCTAGCTGAGCTTCCAGAGCCACAGCCTGAATGATTTCATCAATGTTTGCAGAAGATAGTTCAGTTTCAGAATACAGCTGATGTTCAACCTCAGAAGATTGAGGCATATCCTGAACTGGCTCTTCAGCAGCCGGTTGTGGAGATGGCTCGTTCTGTTGGGAGGATGATGAATCTTTTTCTACATTTGAATTGGAGGATTTGTCAGGAAGAACCAATTCCTGATCCTGTTCCCAAAATCTGATTTCACCTTGTAGACCACTGAGATCTGTGTCCAGTTGGGTGATCACAGCTCTATCATTATATGCAGTTGGACCTGTGGGATTGTAGTTGGATTTCAGCTTTGCAACCATTCTAGTCAGCGTTTTGGCTCGAATTTGATCAAAGAAATATTTTTGCCTTTCCAATGCCTGGCCAATAGCAGCAGCTTTGACTATTTTCAGCACAATTGCTTCAAGTTTAATAAAATTTTTCAGTTGGGATTTGTGCTTCAACTCTTTGGCAAAAATTTCAGTCCTAAAACTTTTTCAATTATCAAAAGATTTTAATTTCGAAGTGGCAAATGCGTTGACCTGTTCCCAAACCAGGTCAATGTGAGTTTGGATGGTATTAGATGGCCTTGGTTCTTCAACTAGCTTGCCCTTTCTTTTTTCAGTTGTGCGAATGTGAGGAATATCCAAACCAGAGTGAGTGGTTTCCACTGGTTCCCTCAATATAACACCTTTAGATCTGGCCCAAGGCAAAATGGTAGGTCGATTTACATGAGTCAAAGGAGCTCTTACCTTAGCGGGTGCCTTTTCTTTAGTAACTGAATCATCAGGTGGGACTACCTGCAAAGGGATAGCCTGAATAGGCTGTTGGGCAGCTGATTGAGTAATTTTCTCAGTTGGAATGACTTCCACCGCTGTTATTGGTTTAGTTCTTTGCGTCCTCGGTCTCTTGACAAGCTTAGGAGAAGGAGTTTTCTCCGAATCTGATTCACTGAGAATCAGTTTTCGTTTTGCAGTTTTCAGTTGGGCCAAAGTTTTGGCCTTCTTAGCTGATTTTGGAGCAGGTGATTGCGATCCAATCTCCTGTTTGGTTTTTGGCGGCAAGATGTTTTTAGCAGTGAAGACTTTGAACTTTGATGATGTTCCAGCATTGTCAGCTACCAATCCCTTTAGTCTCAAAAGATAACTGATTGGGATGGCAAAGCCTCTTGACTGTTTGGTTGATTGAAGCATATTCTTCAGAGTATTGAAAATAATATGTCTCCAGTTGGCTTTCTTTTCTCCCATGATGATGGTCATCACCTGGAATTTCTCAAGTGTAAGGGCAGCATAAGATCCGACCTTAGCCATTATGCCCTTCGCCACAATGTCGGCTAATAACTGTATTTCTGGTTTCAGTTCTTTCTTTGGATCGGAAACTTTGATTTTTCGTCCATCAGCAGATAGCAAAGATTGCATTTCCACAATGTCAGATGTTTTGATTTCAGAGACGTTGACGTACCCATCAGTTGGCAAAGAGAAAATTTCTCCGAAGGTTTCTTCAGATAGGATCAACAGCTGATTATTGACAGTTACAGAGATGCTTCCATCAGCAGTGACAAACCCCTTCATATAGAATTCATTTACTTCCTTGGGGTATATTTCCTGCGAAGATTGTCCCAAAAACATTCTGAGACCAGCAGATTCAATCTTCAGAAAAACGTTCTTAACATCAGCTTCTTGAACTGATAAAATTGAGTCAAAATCAATGGCCATAGCGTTCACCATGTAAGCTGGGATTTGATTTGCCATTTCGACAGATAAAATGATCTGAAATTTGTAAACGATAAGCTCTGGAATTAGTATGCTATTAGAAACTGATTGTATGCGTAAGAAGAAAACTGAATTGAAGCGGGCTTAGTACAGTTGTTCGTGACTGTTCAAATTCGGGACACGTGTCAGTCCATTAAAAATTTTGAGTAAAACTATGTGTATGTGTGCTGTGGGCGTTTGTGAAAAAGACGAACGGTTTAAAATAGGCCACGTTATGAATCTGCAGTCACGTCAGTTGATTTGGAATATAATAAGTTTTAAATTTGTTAGTTGAGAGTTCACAAACAATTGTCTTCTCAATTAACATCTTCAAAACTGATATTCCCCCTTAATCGATGCATAAAATAATTAAAGCGACAATATAAAATAAATTTAAAGGTCAGAAAGATTATCGTTTGCTGAAACGTTGACGACCCTTCTGAAAGGGATCGATTTTATGGTGCCCGAATTCGCAACGGAAGCAACAAAATTTTCGAAAATGACATTTTCTAACATAAAATTTTCGAGCACCTCATGTACTAGTGTGTAACATATACAAAACACAAACTATGGCATTCATATGGTGTTATGAAATTTTACCTATCAATCTTAAAAGATTGATGTTTGGCTCCAACTTAGTTGTCAAGCAACTAAGCTCTTCAATGGAAAGACCTTCTACAAGCTTCCTTTGAACACTCCTTGTTCAAAAATTAGGCCCACCACAAACTAACTAGATCCCTTCTTATTTTGCACTAGAAAAATAAGAAGATTTTTCAAAGAGAAGTGACTTGTTTCTCCAACAATTGAAGAACACAAAAATGAGAGAAAATTGAGGGAATAATCTCCTCAAGGTTTCGGCCAACACACTAGAATGAAAGGGGGGGAGAGTTGCCTTGGTTGTGGGAAAAGTAGTAGTCACTTTTAGCATGCCATGCAATTTTTAATGAAAAAGTAATCCCAACTCTTCACCTCCCTAGCATGCTTTTTAAGTGGGCTTGTAACATTTACAAAGCCCATAGACTTTTATTTAAATGTCCCAAATATATTTGAGTCCATTTAAAGTTTACTTGATTTTACTCAAGGTCACTAGTTTAATAATTATTTCTAATTGGGCTCTACAAGGCCCAATGTTATTTGATTAATTCAACACTTGAATTAATTTAATTATTTGGATTCTACTAGGCCCACTAGTGTTTAATTAATTCAACACTTAAATTAATTTAATTTAGCCCATAATAATGTTTATGAAAATCACAATTTTCAAATACATTATTCACTTGGCCAACTTTTAATTTAGGAACACATTCATAAATTAAAAAAATACATTTCTCTCATAGAAGTCATACTTCTATTTTTCTTTACGCTTATAAACTCATTTATAAGCCGTTCAACACATTGAACTATTTTACTTCTCAACGGGATCTAGAAAGCTAGTACTTGTGTGGCCCTCAATGGTTCATAGATACAACTAGCCATGGGTTCACATCTCCATGTGATTCGGACTAAACATGTCAGTATATGAGCATACCCCAATTGCTCCATTCTTACTTATCAACTCCTTGATAACAAGAACGTCAGAACTCAAGTCTGATAGTACCCAACCAATCATGTTAAACGCCTAGCAGCATCGCTTACATGATTCCCTAGGTATCAAATGATAGTGCCTGCAAGAACCATTCAATTATGGTTAGCGTACAGTACGATCCCTTCAACTCATATATCCCGACCGATTCGACAACCATTAGTATATCGAGAGTTGTCAATGAATCGATACTATGTGTCATGTCGTAGTTGCATCGATGGTGTAATCTATGAAACCCCTTTCATAATTACCACCATACTCTGATCAGAGATTTCATACTACACATACATGAAAACACATAGGATATCCATACCCGAAGGTAAGTGGTGAATCCCCGACTACAATGCATCGACTCCTATATGTTTCAACAGAACACCCAACCTTGACATCTGATGACCCCATGAGAGTCGGTAAACAAGTCAAAGTGTAATTCTAGCATATAGAGTCTCAATGTTGTCCCGGGTCATAAGGACTTATGGTGTACAACCATAAACTAGGACTTTTCCACTCGATAAGTGAGAACCACTTGGAAAGTCCTTTATGGAGGGTTGTTCAGTGCACTCTACCAGGAGCACCTATCTGCATGCTCGGACATCACAATATCCCCTACCAATGAAACATGGTACTTATATCGCAGATACTAGTCTCGAACTCGAGCGACCTATATCCTTCTTAGTGGCGGCTGAATCGACTAGGAACTGTTTAAAATATACAGTATTCCAAATATGAGTTTCATGATACTCATCATATGAGCATCTCATATTCTTTCTACTATTTGTATATTCAAGGGCTTTACTTATGCAACTAGCATGGATATACAGATAAAGATGTGCCAAAAAAATAATTTCAAATATTATTAAAATAAAGACTGTTTATACATAGAGTTTCATTGTGAACACTCGGCCAACACTTGGCTCGACGGGCACCTACTTCAACAATCTCCCACTTGCTCTAGAGACAACTACCCATATGCTTCAAACCCATCGATTCACGATGCTTCTCGAATAATGGTCCAGGTATAGGCTTAGTTAGTGGATCAGCAACATTATCTGCGGAGCCGCCTTTGTCAATCGTGACATCTCCTCTTTCCACGATCTCTCTGAGGATGTGGTACTTTCTCAATACGTGTTTGGACTTCTGATGAGACCTCGGCTCCTTTGCTTGAGCAATGGCTCCCGTGTTGTCACAAAACACCGGGACAGGAGCAACTCCATTAGGAATGACGCCCAACTCTTGGACGAAATTTCTTATCCAAACAGCCTCCTTTGCTGCAGCTGATGCAGCAATATATTCTGCCTCAGTGGTGGAATCCGCAGTACTGTCTTGCTTGGAACTCTTCCAAGAGACAGCAGCACCATTCAGCATGAATATGAACCTAGAGGTTGAATTCGAGTCATCGATATCGCTTTGGAAGCTAGAGTCGCTATAGCCTTTCAATTTCAGTTCTCCACCCCCATAGACCAAGAACAACTTATTGGTTCTTCTCAAATACTTGAGGATGTCTTTCACAGCTTTCCAGTGTGGAAGACCAGGGTTGGATTGATATCTACTCACTACACTTAGTGCAAAAGCCACGTCAGGACGTGTAGATATCATCCCATACATGATGCTACCAATCGCAGATGCATAAGGAATGCTTGTCATCGCCGCTATCTCTGCATCAGTCTTGGGAGACATAGACTTGGATAGGGACACGCCATGACACATTGGTAGATGTCCTCTCTTGGACTCATCCATCGAGAACCTCTTCACGATGGTATCAATGTATGTGTAGTGGGTGTGACCAAGCAATCTTTTTGATCTATCTCTATAGATCTGTATTCCCAATACAAAAGATGCTTCACCCAAGTCCTGCATCGAGAACTTACTCGCTAACCATATCTTAGTTGATTGCAACATCCCTACATCATTCCCAATGAGTAGAATGTCATCAACATAAAGCACAAGGAATGTCACAGCACTCCCACTGACCTTCTTATACACACAGGGTTCCTCAGGATTCTTAGCAAAACATAACTCTTTGATTGTACTATCGAATCTGAGGTTCAAACTCCTAGATGCCTGCTTTAGACCATAAATAGATCTTTGAAGTTTGCATACCATATGCTCACTTCCGATAGATGTAAACCCTTCAGGTTGAGACATGTAAATCTCTTCCTTAATATCCCCAGTAAGAAAGGTTGTCTTAACATCCATCTGCCATATCTCAAAGTCATACCATGCAGCTATGGCTAGCAAAATCCTTATAGACATGAACATTGCAACTGGAGAAAAAGTTTCCTCAAAGTCAACTCCTTGTCTTTGAGTATATCATTTTGCCACCAATCGCGCCTTGAAGGTCAATACCTTTCCATCCGTCCCAAGTTTCCTCTTGTAAATCCATTTACACCCTATGGGAACAATTCCCTCAAGTGGATCCACGAGATTCCACACTTGGTTCGAATGCATGGAATTCATCTCAGATTCCATCGCTTCAAGCCACTTGGATGAATCGGCATTAGATAACACTTCCTTGAAGGTCCTTGGATCACATCCATGGTTAGGCTCATCATGGACCTCTTCAAGAAGCAGACCATACCTCATAGGTGGTCTCGAGACTCTCTGGGATCTTCTAGGAGCTTGTATCTCCTCTATTGGCTCTTCGGGTGTGTGTTCTATAATTGTGGGTGTCTCTCGAACCTCTTCGAGTTCTATCATCTCCCCTTTTCTATCCAATAGAAATTCCCTTTCCAAAAAGGTTGCATTCCTAGAAACAAACACTTTTGTTTCTTGGGGATGATAGAAGTAGTATCCAACCGAATTCTTTGGATATCCCACAAAGTAACATAAAATGGATCGACTATCCAATTTATCTCCCACTACCTGCTTTACATAAGCAGGGCACCCCCATATTCTAAGATAAGAATATTTGGGAGGCATACCCATCCATATCTCATATGGTGTCTGCCTTTGAATGGACATTTAGTGGAATATCTTTCAATTTTAAGTTATAGAGATCGTTTTCAAGTTCACCAGTACCAATCAAACATTCATTCTTGTAAATGTTGCAAACACCTTTGCTAAATAAACAAGAATATCCATATTTATCAACATAGAAATGGAAACAATGTTTTTTCATCAAATCAGGTACAAACAAAACATCTCTTAAAAATTAACTTAAAATCATTGTTCAACAATAAGTAAACATCTTCAACAGCCTTGGCAGCAACTCTTGCTCCATTGCCCATCCTCAAGAAGGTCACACATTCCCTAAGCTTCCTACTTCTTCCCATCACCTGTAAATCATTACAGAGATGTGAGCCACAACCGGTATCTAATACCCAAGAAGTAGATTTAATTGAAATGTTTACTTCAATTTAGAACATATCGTTTCCAGAATTCTTCTGGGCAAGATATTCCCTGCAGTTACGCCTCCAATGTCCAGGCTTCTTGCAGTGATGACATACATCAGCAGTCTTGTCAGCCTTAAATGGTGTGGCTGCCTCAACGGGATTCGGAGATTGCCTCATCAAGGGCACGTTCTTCTTGGGACGTTGGAAAGAACGCTTCTTTCCCTTCCCATGTGGATCAATCTTCGTACCAGATGAAGAACCCACATAAAGAACCAGCTTCTCTTTCTTGATAGTGGACTCAAAGGTCACAAGCATGTTCACCAACTCCTCAAGGGTCGGTTCCATCTTGTTCATGTTGAAGTTCACCACAAAAGGATCAAATGAGCTAGGCAGCGATAACAGCAACACTTCGGTGGTCAACTCCGAAGGCAACATAAGATCCATGCCAACGAGCTTGTCCACGAGCCCAATCAACTTCAGGCCATGCTCATGGACCGAGGCCCAATTTCGCATGTGCAAAGCGATCAGCTCCTTGACGGTAGCATGCCTAAGAGGCCGTGTTTGCTCACCAAAGAGCTCCTTGAGATGCAAATGAATGTCAGCAACACTCTTTGCGTCCTCAAAACGCCTCTGCAGCTCATAATTCATAGAAGCCTGCATATAACACCTGGCTTTCAAGTCATGGTCACACCATTGCTTGTAAGTCTGCAATTCCTCAAGAGTGCAGTCAGTCAGAGCCTCAACAGGGGGCGACTCAGTCACTATATATGCTATCCTTTCCAAATTCAAGACAATTTTTAGGTTTCTTAGCCAATTGAGGTAGTTAGGTCCGGTTAATACGTGTTTGTCGAGTATTGCAGATAGCGGATTGCGAATCGAAGACATTGTCAAAAACTGTACTGAAAAGTATAACAGATAAATGTTAATGACTACTTTAAAATATTTAGTAAGATATAAAGTATGGACTTTTACTTTATAAATGTTTACTCCCACTTTTTTGACATCTTTCACTACCCTATAGTGAAAACGGAAAACTCCTTTCCTCAGTAGGTACGTAAGGTCCAATTAACGAATTATGATCCCGAATAATATCAGCCAATCACAATTCCTAAAAGGTAGTTTCCAATTGCATCTCAATGCAATCCTCTACGTAAAATTTTGTCTCACGTTTGATTAGGACCCAATAATATGACGTCGTTCATCTTTACGTGTCAAGCCTTACCCATCGATGTTGAACCTTAATGGACGGTCGACATGAGTTCCCCCAATAATATGAGCCGAAATCATGGGAGTTCCACATAGTTCACATCACCATGTCAATGGATGTCACAGCTTTCCGGCACCCAGGGCCCCCCCAATAATATGAGCCGAGCCCCGAGCACGGGTAGCGTTCATCATGCACCCATTGTCGATGGAAGACATGGAAATTAAAATCAAATTTATAATTCCCCTTTTTGGGCTTGATATTAATTTTGAATCTTATTCAAAATGAGTGTTTTTAATTTTGAAAGGTCTCATCATTAATTTTATTTAAAAGCTCGCCATGTTTGATCGTATGTTTGCCGGATTCATGCAACTTTGTTATTATCATAATAATAACGCACATACTCATTATTTATAACATATCATGCATATATTATAAACAGTAAACAAACAAGGATGATCAATCTCCCCAATACTAATGGCCTGTGTGAGCTAAACACGGGCCTATGTCCAATCCTAGGGAAATGCATGGGATGCAAATGCAACTATTACATTAGCTTTCAATATTTACATGTCTTCGATCTTCATAATCATCATGGCCACCATCTTCCAATCTTGATCATCCACAATACTAATATTTACAAATAAATATCCATGGCAAATAGTGATACATCTCATGGGGGTGGGAACGGACCATAAACCAAGGCCCACTTTATAAATTGATAATTATTACAATCATTCAACACAAAATATCCTAGCATACATCTAGCAAATTGGGCTTGGGCTTTTGATCATCCTTCATGCATAATATCACATATCATACACCATCAATTAATTATCACAATAATTAATTGATCCAATATTATATATCTTGAACCAATCACTAACCGCCACGATTATAAACTAAATTAACAAAGTATACAAACACCTTTGTCTACTTTCCAATTAATTTATTTGTAACCGAATTTCTTGTAAATCACCATTTACTATAAATAATTAAAGTCAACTTCAATTATTTATTTCATGAGAAAATATTTGCAACTTTTGTAAATTTAAACTTAAGGGCCCAAAAAATCATTTTTCACCAAAAAACATTTTGGCCCATTTAAATTTCACAAATGTGTTAGTCATCTCATGGCCCAACAACTTCAAGGCCCATGACACTTTGATAATCCAAAACACCTTTGGAAACCCTAGTCGTCATCCCCGTCGCCGGAGCTCCGTCACCAGAGCTCCGTCTCCGGATTCCGGCCAACAAAATTTTTTTTTTATTTTTGAGGGGACGTTGGGGCAGCCCGAGGGCCTGCCCTTGCTGCCCGAAATGGGCAGCCCCTCGGGCAGCCTGAGCTGCCCGAAACGGGCAGCAACATGCTGCCCGAAATATTCCCCAAAAACGCCTTGATTTTGTTGCAAAAATTTCATCTCATACGGTTAGAAATCGACCTCAATATAATATTATGTATATGCTACACAAACTAGTACCCTTAGCTCTGATACCACTTGAAAGGGATCGAATTTATGGTGCCCGAATTCGCAACGGAAGCAACAAAATTTTCGAAAATGACATTTTCTAACATAAAATTTTCGAGCACCTCATGTACTAGTGTGTAACATATACAAAACACAAACTATGGCATTCATATGGTGTTATGAAATTTTACCTATCAATCTTAAAAGATTGATGTTTGGCTCCAACTTAGTTGTCAAGCAACTAAGCTCTTCAATGGAAAGACCTTCCACAAGCTTCCTTTGAACACTCCTTGTTCAAAAATTAGGCCCACCACAAACTAACTAGATCCCTTCTTATTTTGCACTAGAAAAATAAGAAGATTTTTCAAAGAGAAGTGATTTTTTTCTCCAACAATTGAAGAACACAAAAATGAGAGAAAATTGAGGGAATAATCTCCTCAAGGTTTCGGCCAACACACTAGAATGAAAGGGGGGGAGAGTTGCCTTGGTTGTGGGAAAAGTAGTAGTCACTTTTAGCATGCCATGCAATTTTTAATGAAAAAGTAATCCCCAACTCTTCACCTCACTAGCATGCTTTTTAAGTGGGCTTGTAACATTTACAAAGCCCATGGACTTTTATTTAAATGTCTCAAACATATTTGAGTCCATTTAAAGTTTACTTGATTTTACTCAAGCCCACTAGTTTAATAATTATTTCAAATTGGGCTCAACACTTGAATTAATTTAATTATTTGGACTCTACTAGGCACACTAGTGTTTAATTAATTCAACACTTGAATTAATTTAATTTAGTCCACAATAATGTTTATGAAAATCACAATTTTCAAATACATTATTCACTTGGCCTACTTTTAATTTAGGAACACATTCATAAATTAAAAAAATACATTTCTCTCATAGAAATCATACTTCTATTTTTCTTTACGCTTATAAACTCAATTATAAGCCGTTCAACACATTGAACTATTTTACTTCTCAACGGGATCTAGAAAGCTAGTACTTGTGTGGCCCTCAATGGTTCATTGATACAACTAGCCGTGGGTTCACATCTCCATGTGATTCGGACTAAACATGTCCTTATATGAGCATACCCCAATTGCTCCATTCTTACTTATCAACTCCTTGATAACAAGAACGTCAGAACTCAAGTCTGATAGTACCCAACCAATCATGTTAAACGCCTAGCAGCATCGCTTACATGATTCCCTAGGTATCAAATGATAGTGCCTGCAAGAACCATTCAATTATGGTTAGCGTACAGTACGGTCCCTTCAACCCATATATCCCGACCGATTCGACAACCATTAGTATATCGAGAGTTGTCAATGAATCGATACTATGTGTCATGTCATAGTTGCATCGATGGTGTAATCTATGAAACCCCTTTCATAATTACCATCATACTCTGATCAGAGATTTCATACTCACATACATGAGAACACATAGGATATCCATACCCGAAGGTAAGCGGTGAATCCCCGACTACAATGCATCGACTCCTATATGTTTCGACAGAACACCCAACCTTGCCACCTGATGACCCCATGAGAGTCGATAAACAAGTCAAAGTGTAATTCTAGCACATAGAGTCTCAATGTTGTCCCGGGTCATAAGGACTAATGGTGTACAACCATAAACTAGGACTTTTCCACTCGATAAGTGAGAACCACTTGGAAAGTCCTTTATGGAGGGTTGTTCAGTGCACTCTACCAGGAGAACCTAGCTGCAAGCTCGGACATCACAATGTCCCCTAGCAATGAAACATGGTACTCACATCGCAGATACTAGTCTCGAACTCGAGCGACCTATATCCTTCTTAGTGGCGGCTGAATCGACTAGGAACTGTTTAGAATATACAGTATTCCTAATATGAGTTTCATGATACTCATCATATGAGCATCTCATATTCTTTCTAGTATTTGTATATTCAAGGGCTTCATCTATGCAAATAGCATGGGTATATAGATAAAGATGTGCCAAAAAAATAATTTCAAATATTATTAAAATAAAGACTGTTCATACATAAAGTTTAATTGTGAACACTCGGCCAACACTTGGCTCGATGGGCACCTACTCTAACACCTTCATCTTCCATGACTCTTGGCTATAAGTAGAAGTGACATGGTTAGTTTCAGTCATATTGAAAAACATATTCGAAGTAAAAAGAATGGTAGATGCTAGTAGCTCGAGTGCTTCGCCATTTTCTTTGGAGACTAGGAAGGTTGTGATAGAAGATGAAGTCTTCTATGAGAGTCTTCACTACTGGGAGAAGCTTCAGAAGCTTGAGTTCCTGTATAATACTGGCGAGGCTACCACTCCCGAGCTGATGGCAGAGTTGAGAAAAGTGCGGGAGCACTTGCACATAGCTGTGTGGGTGGATATCTTCACAGATGGTCATATCTATCAGCTGATGCTTCGAAAGGAGCTGAAGATCCTTAGGCGCATAGCTGGTTCTCACAGCTTTTCCAAGACATCTACTGGACCTTTATCTGCTTGGTTGAAGATGTGGATAATTGTTGTAGAAGAGAAATATAATGATGTAATCCAAGCAAATATTTATGGTTGAATGAAACATTTATTTTGGCTTAACTTTGTTTTTCTTTTTCCTGCAAATAATAAGTTTCATTAGTTATTATATATGAATTACGATCATAAACAGATGAACTGATGACTGGTTAAGCGTTAAGTAATAAATGTCAAACTGATATCAGTTGATAATGAACAACTGATAGTTAAGAAGCCTCGGTAAATGAGAAAGACGCTTCGGTTGATTTGAGTCTCTTCAGTTTCTTCAACATTTAAATTTCATCTGTCTATAAATAAGATGATAGAATGTGAGACAATAACAGTTCAATATGTCAGATTCAAGTAACTCTGATTCATGCAGTAGTTCGCATATTCAAGTTAATGAGCAATTAAGTCCTTATTTAGAAGAATTGAAGAAGACAATGGAAGAATATGTCTTGATGAAAGTGATGTCAACATGGTTCAAGATTCATGATTTGCAGAGGGTAAGTAGTAGTGGTGCTGTTCCTACTCGTGCTCAAGCAACAACAACAAGAAAATACATTGATCGTTTTGAAGTTAAGCATGTTACAGATCTGATTGATGACAAATGTCTGTTAGAAGCAATGTTATGGAAGGGATGGCATGTGGTTGAGAAGATTTCTACAATTAGGTCATTTTCTAGAATCCAAATTTATGAGTTGAATAATTGGATTAGAGAATGGCAGGATTCAGTTGGTTCTATGATATCTTCTGTAAACTGGGATCGATGGTATTCTTAATAAAGTATTATTTTCAATTTGTTGTGTTCTTATTTTCTGCAGATAATTCTATTAGTAAAGCAACATTAGTAATAATTTTAAGACAGATCAATTAAACAAGAATATTGCGAAAGTAAGAAAACTTAGTCTCGGGTAATGGTTTGGTGAAGATGTTAGCTGCTTGTTGCTCAGTTGATATATACTCCAGTCTAATGTCCTTCTTCAAAGCGTGATCTCTAATGAAGTGGTGTCTGACATCTATATGCTTTGTCCTTGAGTGAAGAACTGGATTATAGGTGATGACAATTGTACTCGTATTGTCACAAAATATGGGCGAATTATTTGTAATTACTCCATAATCTCTCAGTTGTTGCTGGATCCAGATCAGTTGTGCACAGCAACTACCAGCAGCAATGTATTCTGCTTCAGTTGTTGAGGTAGCTATAGATGTCTGCTTCTTGCTGAACCAAGAGATCAGCCTGTCTCCTAGAAACTGACAAGATCCACTTGTACTTTTACGATCAAGCTTACATCCTGCATAATCTGCATCTGAATATCCAACTAAATTGAAAGTAGAGTCTTTAGAATACCATAACCCAACATTTTGTGTACCCTTAAGATATTTCAAAATTCTTTTAGCAGCTGAAAAATGTGATTGCTTAGGATTTGCTTGAAATCTAGCACACATACACACAACAAATACAATATCAGGGCGACTGGCAGTTAGGTATAACAATGACCCTATTAAACCTCGATATAATGTCGCCTCAACTGATATTCCCCCTTGATCAGTGTCCAATTTTACTGATGAGCTCATGGGAGTATTTGCAGCTGAACATGATTCAATGCCAAATTTCTTCAGCAGCTCTTTTGTATATTTAGTCTGACTGATGAATATGCCAGTCTCCAGTTGTTTCACTTGCAGTCAAAGAAAGAATGTCAGTTCTCTCATCATGCTCATTTCAAACTTATCCTGCATCAGCTTAGCAAACTTTTCGCATAATTTGGGGTTTGTTGACCCAAATATAATATCATCAACATAAATTTGAACTAATAAAATGTGATTATTCTTAGTAAATTTGAACAAGGTTTTATCAACTGATCCAATAGAAAAATCATGATCAGTTAGAAATTTTGAGAGAGTTTCGTACCAAGCTCTGGGAGCTTGTTTAAGACCATATAATGCTTTGTTCAAATAATATACATGATCAGGAAAGTTGTGATTTACAAAACCTGGGGGTTGTTCAACATATACTTCCTCTTGTAGCTGGCCATTTAGGAATGCACTTTTTACATCCATTTGATAGACTTTGAAGTTCTTGAATGAAGCATAGGCAAGGAATATTCTGATTGCCTCCAGTCTTGCAACTGGTGCATATGTTTCATCGTAATTAATTCCTTCCTCTTGCCTATATCCATGTGCTACCAGTCTCGCTTTATTGCGCACAACTGAACCATCCTCGTTCAGTTTATTTCTGTATACCCATGTTGTCCCTATAATTGTTTTTGAAATTGGTCTTGGAACTAAGTTCCAGACATTGTTATAAGTGAACTGATTTAGCTCTTCTTGCATTGCATTTACCCAGTTAGGATCAGCAAAAGCTTCATCAGTTTTCTTTGGTTCTAGTTGTGAGACAAAAGCTGAATAGATAAATAAATTTAGCATTTGATTGCGAGTTCTTACTGGATCAGATGGATTTCCTATTACCAGCTCAGGTGGATGTGATTTTCTCCATCTGTACTCAGTATTTGTTGTATCAGCAATTCCTTCAGTTGGTAACTGAATACAGTTTTCAGTCTCAGTTGGTGCTTCATCAACTGGTATTTGAATGTTATCACTATGCTCTATCAACTGATCATTAGCAACGACTTCCTGTGCATCTGATTTATCCAGTACTTCTGGTTCAGGTGTTTGAAATATGTTTTGATTATTATGACATTCATTTTTGTCATCATCTTCCAAACTGATATCTGTAAATCAATCAACTAGCTCAACTTGATCAGTTGGCTTATCAGTTAGTTCAGTTTCATTGAAATCAACATGAGCTAATTCTTCAACATTTAGGGTTTTCTTGTTGAAGACTCTATAAGCTATACTAACTAATGAGTATCCAAGAAATATTCCCTCTGCAGATTTAGCATCAAATGTTTTTAAATAATTTTTACCATTATCAAGGATAAAACATCTGCAGCCGAATATTTTGAAATAAGTAATTATACTTTTTCTTCCATACCACATCTCATATGGTGTTTTCATATGATTCTTATTAATCATTGATCTGTTCTGACTATAACACGCAGTGTTTACTGCCTCTGCCCAAAACCTTTGAGAAATACCAGAATCAGCAAGCATTGTTCTAGCAGCTTCTTTAAGGGTCCGATTTCTTCTCTCAGCTACACCATTTTGCTGAGGAGTTCTGGCTGCTGAGAGCTCATGCTTAATTCCAGCATTCTCTAGAAAATTTGAAAGAGTTTGATTGATGAATTCAGTTCCTCGATCTGATCTGATTCGATCAATTCCAACTGATTTTTCATTTAAAAGTCTTTTGAAGAGCTTCATCAGTTGTGAAGCAGTATGGTCTTTAGATTTGAGAAAAATAACCCAAGTAAATCTTGAAAAATCATCTACAACTACCAAGGTGTATTTCATTCCCCCTAATCTCATGACTGGTATAGGACCAAAGAGATCCATGTGCAACAGTTCTAAGCATCGGGATGAAGATTTACAACCCTTGTTTTTTAAAAGAAGATCGTACTTGTTTACCATACTGACATGCTGAGCAAAGTTTTTCTTTTGAAAAGTCTATTTTGGGCAAACCAGTTACAATTTCATGTTTACTCAGATAGGCAATGGTTTTAAAGTTTAAATGGTTTAGTCTCTTATGCCACAACCAGTTTTTAGATGATTTGGAAGCAATAAAACAAACTGGTGCATAAGTTTGATCATTCCAACTGATTTTATATGTGTTTCCACAACGTTTGCCAGTTAGTATGATTTCATCAGTTGAAGTTTTGACTAAACATGAGTTTTTGTCAAAATGTACTGAGAATCCACTGTCGCATAACTGACTGATGCTGATCAAGTTATACTTCAGGTTTTCTACTAATAGAACATCTTTAAAAGTAAAGTTACCATGGATAAGCTTACCCTTACCCACAGTTCTACCTTTGGAATTGTCCCCAAAACTGATATTTGGACCACTATATTTGATCAGTTGAGATAGCACACTTGCATCTCCTGTCATATGTCGCGAACATCCACTGTCCAAATACCATATTGAGTTCTTGTTTGTACCTGTTACCTGCAGTCACACACATAATATAATTTGGTACTCATATCTATTTGGGTCTTGAACTGATTAGTCTTTTAGGAACCCATACTTGGATTAGTCTAACAGACTTTCCAGTAGCTGTATTTCAAATGGTTTTTCTCCGCTTTTGTGTGCTTGTGTAGTGTACGGATGATACAATATGTGTTTTAGCTTTATTCAACTGATTGTTCAGTCTATATCTCTTCTGAACTGGCTTGCAGTTATAGTAATTGGAATAGCCATTCGAATAGTTTTTGTAAAATCTCTTTGATGACTGACTTTGTGAATCAGTTGAGAATTTTTGAATATAACAAATCCCATATCTTCTAGCCTTGTTCATATTCTCAGTAGGTTGCTCAATCAGTTTACTGGGCTCAATTTGTTCTTGTACCACTGCTGATTTGACAAAGTGAATGTATTTCCCTTTGTCTATTTTTAGCTTTGGTTGAGTATCATTTGGATACATTTCTCCTTGAGTGTTGAACCCTAAACCAGTTTTATCAGAAACTGATTTTTGTGAAATCTGCATCTCATTTAGTGCAGTAGATGATTTGTTCCAAGACTGAATAAGCTCAGTTTGTTTTGAGTTTTCAAGCATCAAATTCTGTATTAATGACTGATTTTTGTTTCTTTCTGCTTTTAACTCAGCAATTTCCCTTTTTAGACTCAACCCATCGACTGATTCATCAGTTTTGGTTTTATTGTCTGTGGGATCAGTTTGCTTTGCTTTGATTTCTTCAAATGATGATGCAAGATTTTGATACTCATTTACCATGTCATGTAGTGTTAGAATGAGTTCTTCTCGTGTGAAATCAGTTGAGCTGAAATCAAATAACTGTTCGCTAGATGATTCTTTTGCTCCATCATTAGCCATCAAGCACTTTACTTCCTCATCATCACTAGAACTGCATGAGCTTTCTGGTTCCGACTCTTCACTGTCAGTTTCTGCCCATTTAGATTTGTTTTCTTCAGCTAAGAGTACCTCATATTTCTTTCTGAAGACCTTCTTATCTTCCTTGGGTCTTCTTTTGCGTTCATATGATTTCTTTCTTCTATCAGTTGAGCCTTGACTGTCCTTCTTGGGTTTAGGACAATCAGCAATGAAGTGACCTGATTTGCCACAGTTATAGCAGGCATTTGGTTCATCTTTGGAATTGTTCCTTTGGTATGGCTTCTGGAAATTCCCTTGATTCTTTCTCATGAACCTTCCAATTTTTTTGATGAACAATGACATAACATCATTACTCAACTGATCAGCAGATTTTTTGACTGAACTGATTGGTTCAGTTCTGACAGCAGCTAGAGCAGTTGTGGCTGCAGAGGTAGATGGTTCTCCTTCTCTGGTCTGCAGCTCAAATTCATAGGCCTTTAAATCAGCAAACAGATCATGAAGTTCGATTTGGTTCAGATCTTTGGACTCCCTCATTGCCATGGTATTGACATCCCATTCCTTGGGAAGACCTCTTATTACCTTCAGTGCAATCTCTTTGTTGGTATACACTTTTCCAAGTGCATTTAGCTCATTGATGATACTGCTTACTCTTTCATCATACTCGTGCATCGATTCTCCTGCTTTCATTTTGATGTTATCAAACTTTTGCACTGCAACAGAAAGTTTATTTTTTTTGGTTTGATCATTTCCTTCACACAGCTGGATCAGCTTTTCCCAAATTTCTTGGGCTGTCTTACACATTTTTATTTTGCTGAATGTTACTTTGTCCAGCGTTTTGTACAGAATGTCTTTAGCCACATTATCAATATTTGCTTTTCTTTTATCTTCAGTTGTCCATTCATCTCTGGGCTTTTCTATTCTTTGTGGTGCTCCTTCTGTAATGGCAACTGCTTGTATTTGCTTTTAGAATCTTCATGGGTCCATCACTTATGACATACCACATGTCATCATCTTGTGCAGCCAAATGAGCCTGCATTCTGATTTTTCAATCATCAAATTCTTCTCTGGAGAACATGGGAATTTTGTTGAATGAAGTCATGCTGGCAAGTTTTTAGATCAAAAGTATTCAAGAACAAAATTCAACCGCTCTGATACCACTTGATAGGATCGATTAACGTATCAAGAGTGTTTAGAAGGGGGGGTTGAATAAACAATCACAGTTAAAACTGGTCTTTTCTAATTTTGAGTTCAGTTTGATGACAAACTGATTCTCGGAATCTTGTTGGTCAATGACAATCAGTTAAACTAAAGTAGTTGCGGAAAATAACTGACTGAAAGATAGAATACGAAACTGAAATAAAGTAGGCAATGGTTGTTTCTGGATGTTCGGAGAATTTAATTACTCCACGTCACCCCTTCTATCTCAAGGATAGGATATCCACTAAAAGACTTTGATCAAATACAAGAATTGTACTGACCCACTTCAGTTTGGACTTAACACTGCCAAAAACTGAAACTCTTAGTTTAACAGAATGTTCTCAGTGCGTAACTGATCTTAGCACTATCGAATTTCAACGATTATTACAACTTGCTAGTGAGCTCAAATTATAGCCTTAACTGCTACGAATATATCAAGTAAGAGTGAGCTAAGATTTTGACAGAGTGACAGCAAGCTTTTGAATATTGTTGACTCCTTTTTTTTCTTCAGCTATTCTTTTGTCATATTTATAAACTTCTTTTCTCCAACGGTAACTTGATATGAATTTGAACCTTTGTATCCGTTGATTTCTACTTGATTATTCCTTGGACATTGTTTGCTTCATTTATTGTGATGTGGCGTCTTAATTGCTTTCGCCGAAATGCGTTTTTCTAAGCTGTATTGATTGAAGTGCGGCGTTGCAATCTTCTATGTCTCTTGACGGTTGAATATTCTTTCCCGAGACATGTTCAGTTGAAGGGTGCTTAGCATACGGCTGAATATATCAACTGATCAGTTTCCAACTGATCAGTCTTCTTTATTAGATCAGCTGATTTCAGTTGTTAAATCCAGTTGCTGAGTTCAGTTTACTCGATCAGTTGGTTCGTATTTTCAGTTGGTTCATATTTTGTCAAACGCCGGAATTTAGTTTCCAACAAGTCCCACTTTTCTTAATTGTTATATTTGACCTTAATAATGATTAAGACTTGAATTAGCCTCCGGGTCCCCACAGCAAGTGGTATCAGAGCGATAAATCCTTTAGACTGAGATAGGAACTAGTGAGCGGGGTAGATTGAGTTTTCTTTTCTGCTTTTGCTATACTAGCATGAGCTTATGATTTACTGCTTTGAAATGCATGTTTACTTGATTATCTTATTTATTATAAACATGTGTTATTGAGAATGAATCAGAACCGATTCTTGATCAGCAGTAAGATGATCAGAGGAGGACTGAAACAAGTTTGTTGTATTTGGTTACTAATTCTTTTGGTAATCAGATATACATCCTCGAAGAATTCCAAAATCAGGTGGTACTTCGGTTTATTAGATAGATGTGTCAGAAACTACGATGGAAATAATGTTGAAGAGATTCCAGTCATTTCAACCGCCGAGTCTGAAGGGTACTGAGACATCTGATAATTGTGAGAGTTGGCTGAATGATATTGAAGTGCTGTTTGACTCACTTGATTACTCAGATGAACGCCGAGTTAGATTGATTGGGCATCAGTTGTATGAAGTCGCAAAGAGTTGGTGGATCGCAACCAAAGAAGTCTTGAACAGCATGGTACCGTGATTACGTGGAAAATCTTTAAAGTTGATTTTCATAAAAGATTTCTTCCAGTATCGTACCGACAAGATAAGAGTACAGAGTTTGCCAACTTGACACAGGGCCAGATGAATATTGAAGAATATGTGGCAAAATTTTCTACTTTATTACGTTTTGCTCCTAATGTGGCTGGGAATAATAAAGCTGTAGTTGATCAGTTCATCAGCGGACTAAATCCTGAAATATCTACATTGGTGAATGTGGAACGACCCCTTTATTTTGCTGACTCCTTGAACATGGCAAAGAGAGCTGAGGCCAGTTTGATTCAACAACGAGGAATGTCGTATGTTGTTCACCCATAGAAACAACAACCTCCAGCTCAATTCTTGCAAGCACCGTCTCGATTTGATAGTGGTAGTAGTAGTAAGGGGAAAGAAAGATTTCTTGAAAGCTCACAAGAAACAGTTTAAGAAGTTAGGGAGTGGTTTGTCGAGCTCCAGTGGTTCTAGCCAGAGTTATACGGGAGTTTATTGCAGCACTTATGGAGGAAGACATTTCACAGAGCAATGCCGAGGTGTGTTCGGTAGTTGTCGGATCTGCAGACAATCAGGATACTTTGCTAGAGTATGTCCACAGAGAGGTTTCCGCAGATCTCAGGGAGCAGAACCATCTGGATCAGTGGCACCGCCTGATAGACCATCACCGGTTGTTCACTCTTCTCAACCACCGACGACTTCTCAATCACAACCAAGGCCAGGACATACCTGACGAGGTAGTGGCTGGTACTTATTTATTGTATGGTTATTTTGCATATGTATTGATGATACTAATGCATTCCATACGATTATTTTTGAATGAATTGCATTGATCTATTCTTTGAATATGGAGTTATTATATGCTGTAGTATCGATCTCTTTTATGTTTGGGAGAGGTTTTGTATAAGTGATATCTATTAGACATGGTATGCTACAGTATGACAGATATGAGTTTGAGTTAGATGATATGGTACTTGAGTTATCTGAATGGGATTACATTACTGGGACTAATATGTTGACCAAGTACAGAATTACCGTTGATTATTTCCAACAGATTGTGGAATTCAGACCGGATATGGCTGATAAATGGAAATTTTACGGTAAGAATTTTAGATTAGGATTCCTTGGATAGGGGTGATATTGAGGACTCGATTGTTATAGAAAGGAGCGGAGAGATTCCTTGTCTATTCAGTTGATTACTGAAATCGAGTCTATCATTGGCTGATTTGCCAGTGACATGAGAGTTACTGATGATTTTCCCCAGATGAGATTTCGAGTTTGATTCCAGCCAGGGAGATTGATTTCAGCCTTGATTTGATACTAGGAATGTATCAGCTATGTCGTGAGTTGATGAACTCTGTGTTCAGAATATTTTGATGACTCTCTGATTTGTTGATCTATGATATTCTGGGATATTTGAAGATTATGACTGATTTTGTTGAATATCTGAGTGTTGTATTGAATATTCTGGAAACTGGAAAGTTGGATACAGAAACTGTTGAAATGTGCATCTTGATTTCGACAAATTGTACTCAGGGTTGTTATATCTGAAGATGATATATCTGTTGATTCTAGTACAGTGAAGCCGTGATTAGTTGACTGAGGTCGACCTCAGTGTCAGAAATTTGTAGTTGCATGAGTTAGCAGGCTACTGTATCTGATTGTTATTCTGAATTGCTTGAGAATGATTATTTTCAGCAGCAGTATTTGATACAGATCATATACAATTGAGATTCGATACCGTTCACGCCAAACAAGAGCTGATTTTGAGAGTTGAAACAGTTCAGAAAGTTGATCAGAATGGGGAGAACTTGATTATCGATAGTCAGAACAGGGTATCCATCAGAATATCAGGTAAGTGATACTGCGTTGTATGTGAATAACCGATGGGTTGTGCCAGATATTTCGGATTTGAAATGACTAATGTTGTCAGAAATGCACAATAGTTGATTTCGTATTCGTCCTGATACAGAAAGATATATGATAATTTGATAAGACAGCTTTGATAGAAACAGATGAGATTAGATGTGGCAGAGTTTGTACTGAAGTGTCTGAATTGCCGATAGATAAAGACAGTAAGAAAGAAACTAGGAAATTGGTTATATAGCTTATCGATTCCTGAAGGGAAATAAAATTACATTTCCCGGGATATCGTGATGAAGCTACCACATTCCTCTTGGAATTGGACATTGATTGAGTTAAGAGTGACAGACCGACCTAGTCTGCGAGTGCTAACTCGTACATGAAGACCTACAGATATGAGTATATTACTGAGATTTCTGTCAGAAAAGTGATTAAATTACACAGAGTATCGAGAGTTGATTATATCAGACCATGATTTTGGTTGACTTTGCACGTTTGGCAGAGTGTACAGTAAGAGTGGGGTACAAGATTACATCTGAGTACTGTATATCATTCACCGACTGGCAGACAGTCAGAGTGGATTATCCAGATTTTGGAGAATATGCTTAGAGTTGTAGTGCTTGATTTTAGCAATAGTTGGCAAGATTTATTGTCATGTCGTGAATTTTCGTACCACAACAACTATCAAACGAGTATAGAAATGATACCGTTTGAAGCGTTGTACGATAAGAAGTGCAGATTACCTTTTTTAATTGAGATGAGTATCAAGATAGCTATATTCGAGGCATGGTACGATGAGAAGGGCACATTCCTTTTTGTACTTGAGATAATATCTCTGAAATACTGGAGATTGGACCTGATATGATCAGAGATATAACTGAGGAAGTGAAGCTGATTCAGAAAAGAATGACGACAGCTCTGAATAAATAGACCTAATATGCCAATGTCAAACGACGACCAATGGTATGTGATATAGGAGATTGAATATTGAATTGATTTAGCCTGAACAGACTTGATAAGAGATGACGATGTTGATTTGTTATGAGCTGTTAGTTGGTATATACGGATGTTGTATAGCCAGTATTTTGAGATTGATTTTATCAGAATTACTTCGAGTTATATCTCTTGAAGTATTACTCCAAAATAGAATCAGAATCAATAGAATAAAGATAGTTCGGAATGAAGACTACTCCGTTGTTGAAAGTTCAAAGGAATGGTTAGGAAGGAAGCTATTTAGAAGACAGAATCTGGAATGAAATAAAGATTATAGAATTGTTTCGTGGAGTAAGTTTTCTTTTAGCTTCTGCATATATATCTCCTTCTTTTATCAGATTTGGTGTCTGATATGATTACCTGTGATATACGAGCTGAGATGTCAAGGACGAAATCATATCTTGGGGGGAAGAAATGTAATGCCCGAGATGTGAGCTGGTAATCAGCAATTATTAATGCATGATTTGAGGTATTTATCGAAGACCGAACAAGAGACGTTGCGATTCGATTTTAGTTGCAAAATATATTGTGGGGACAACACAGACAGTGCACCCGCGGTGGTTCATAGGAAATTTTGGAAGAGATAAAGAACGGTAACCGCACCCGTGCCATAAAATCTACCGCACCCGCGGTGTTGCTATAGTAGAGGCACCGCACCCGCGGTCAAAAATGCACCGCACCCGCGGTCGTGCCTTCTGAAATTGTGGAAGTAGTACAGCACGCTTAGCGCACCCGCGGTCCAAGGGCTAGCGCACCCGCGGCGAGACGTGCAGAACATGCAATGAGCCACGTTTTTCTTGTCATGCATTAGGATATATATAGGGCTATTACTCAGCATTTCACACGGAAAAACTGAAGGAAATCCTCTGAAAATTCCTTTAAACTTCACCTTGGGTTTCAAGTTAGAATTTTGTGGAATCCCTCCGTCTGATCTGTAATCTGACTTCAGTACCGAGTTCCTAGCGACGACAGCTACAACAGGACGTAAGTTTTATTGAATTCTGGTATCATTTGAAATTATGATATTGGGGGAATTGTGATTTGACTGATATACTGTGTTCTGGGTATACTGATTAGTATATAATTGAAGTCAGATCGAAGAACAGATTGTGTATGTAATTGTTATGATTTTCTGAAGTAATACAGAATTGATATCACGACCTGTTATTATTGAAGATTATGATTCGTATTGATATCGAGTATGAGTTGTGATATTATATCTGTGATGTTGAGATTGACGTGGTTATCAAGACTGTATTGTTATGCTGTCGAAACATCAGTAGATTGATTTGATCAGATTCAGTATTGATTGAGATTGTATCATGATATCGTTGATATGGATCAGATTTTGTTTGATTTGAGTATTGATCAGAACATGTTTTGAATTGAGTTGCATATTTATATGGTGCCTATGCGATATTGTCATTTCATATTGATATGGACAGATTTGACTTCGAGACTTCGACTTCGTCAGACCGAGAAGAGAAAGGTATAAATTGATGTTGATGCGGGATTGCACAACTCGAGTTAGATTTGACTTGAGTTTTTCAAAATCACATACTTTACTTTATTGCACGGATATTTGCAATTGATGTGATTGATATCTTTGATCTAATGAGTTATGTCTTGAGTCCTAGGCGGATCGCCTAGTCGTAGACTATTGATCTCGTGACAGAGATACCAAATAGTGATAGAATCGTCACTGGGCCATTGCACATTGTCACAGAGGTTCGGCAAGATATGCCAGGGCAGATGTGCCTAGTCTTGGACAGAACCGCCAAGACACCGGACGTTTGGTTATATCGAAGTGGATAGAATTGAAGTTTCTTTTATTACTGGTGTTCGATATGGAAAGAGCCAAAGTCCGTGAATAAGAACGTGCCACCACCCCGATCGGGAGTGTAGGTGGGTGTATGTTCTTTTTCAGATCGGGATCCCTAGATTAGGATGAGTCGAGTCAGAGTCTAAGAATCACAGAATGTTATTCGGAGTTTATATTGATTCATGTTCTGATTTTGATACATGTTATGAATTTTTGTTTCATGCTGGTATATCTGTTTATATGAAATGCATGTATGCATGATTTATAGTGGGAATGTAATTCTCACCGGAGTTATCCGGCTGTTGTCTTGTTTGTATGTGTGCATGACAACAGGTGGGACAGGATCAGGATCAAGAAAAGGATGAGAGATTTAGTTAGCGTGGAGATCCGGGCCCAGAAGCAGAATAGGATTCATTACTGGATGTATAGTCGTTGAACCTAGTTGAGATAGAGACTTGTAGTACATGATTTGTACTTTTATACTGACATGTATATTAAATAGATTTACATTACGTTTCCGCACATATAATTTAAAAAGAAAAAAAAAATTTAGTCCCACTTTTTTTAATTGTTATATTTGACCTTAATAATGATTAAGACTTGAATTAGCGGCCGAGTCCCCACATCAGTTGAGGGAGCAACTAGAACTGCCCTGATCGGTATTGCACTTATGGTGTAACGTCCGAAAAATCAGTCCACGTAAACCACATGCATGCAAAAATATTTTAATTGCTTAATTGTTTTATTTAATTGCTTTTAAATGCTAGCATGATGTTTACTATATGATTAAATGTAAAATTGCATGATTAAATGATTATACGACATGATTTCATGAAAATAAGGATTTTACCCGAATATTCGATAATAGGCAGGGAAAAGGAGACCGGAGACGACCAAGACAAGAATATGTATTTTTAATTAATTGATGGCAAGGCTTCCTAATATGATTTAAAAAATGATTTTTATTTTTCTAAAAATGGTGGAGTTCGAATTATTTTACGAATCGAGCTCGATTTTTCCCGGGAAGCCGGTTTTGGGACAAATAAGGAGTTTTAAAATATCAAAAATATTATTTTTGGGAAAATTATTTTATAAACTTTTATATTTTATTTAATTAAGTGTTATTAGGTCCAATTTAATTAATTTAATTAGGCCCAATTACCCTTAAGTTGCAAGCCCAAAACCTAAACCCATTAATATGTTAATTAAATTATAAATAGCAAAACCTAGGTCATTTAACACCACAATTCTTCACCCATCAGCCGTAAAACACACACCAAGCACACACCACAATTTCGAAAATTTGGGGAGAAGAAAAGGCTAGGAGTTCTTCGTCGTCCGGTCGTCCAACGTCGCACCCTCGCCGAAGATCGTATATTCGAGCGTTATAAATGCAAAGGCACGTTCCTAAACTCTTTTAAACATCATACAAATCATAATATGCTTGATTTAATTGTTTATGCATGAAAAATATGAGGGTTCGATTATTTTACGGTAAGATGCGTATTTTCAAAGATTTAACGATTTCGCGCTTATTATGAAAACGTTTTTGAATCCAACGAGTACGCTGCAAAAATATGATAAAATATGATTAAAATATGAGCAAAACATGACAATTTTAACAAGAAAACCATGCTGGAACCGTAGGATTTTTGTAAGCCAAGAAAGAAAGTGGGTTTGTGTGCTTGGTGGTTCAAGTGGCTCGATTACTATGCATGGGGCTTAGGTGCTCGACCAGGTCTTGAGGAGGGTTCGGTTGGGACGTGGCTAGGTCCTAGGAGGAGTCATAGCATGGCTAGGACTCGTGGTTCAGGCTGGTGAAGAGTCCACGAAAGCTAGGACTCTCCCCAAGCCTTCACGTGACCAATTGCTGTACAGGGGGTTGTGGCTCGGTTTGGGGTGAGCCTGGGTGGTCAGTAAGGGTCCAAGGGTGATGAGCAAGGGCTGGGACAGGGGCTGGAGTGGCTGGGTTGGCAGGTGGCTCGAGCAAACGAGGGAAGCGATAGTGAACTCTTCAAGCGCAGGTTTCTGGTGCTGGCCGAGAGTTTTCAAAGGGTGGCTCGGTCTGGGGGCGAGCTAGGTGGTACATCAGGGTCATAGGTCTATGGGTAGGGGTCGGACTAGATGCTGGTGCGGCTGGGTCGCTGCTGGCTCGAGGGAAAAGTTGGAAGCGTGAGGATGGCAGCAAGGTGTGGAGCGCGCGCATGAGTGTTGTTCTTGGTTCAGAAGCTTTGTGCATGGGTTAGGGACTCGGGGCTGGTCTGTGCAAGGGTGGAGCATGGTACAGGGATGGTGAGGGTCGTGTGGGCTCGGTGGTGGCTCGACTGGGAGAGTCCTAGTTGGGTTAGGAGTCCTAGATTTTGCAAAGAGTCACACGCACACACGCATGCATTTTGGGTCTCTGTTCCAGGGAGTTTGAGTGAGCTAGGGGCTTGTTCTTTGGGCTCGGCTGGGTCAGGAAGGTGCCTAGGTGGGTTGGCTAGGGTTTGGCTCGAGGTGGCTTGGGCGTGGCTCGAGTAAATTGGGAGATGGCTCGGTAGGTTCATTAATGGGTCAAAAAACGAAACTAATAAAGTTAAAATTGAATCCATGGGTCCATGGATGCGGTTCATGGCTCCTAAGGGTAGAATAAAAACAAAAAATGTTATGTTTAAAATTTGGGATCAAAATAATGAGTTTTGAAATTTTCCGGGATTTAATCGCCGCACGAAACGTTAATTAACAAATTAATTGAAACGTTTAGTTTTATGCTTTATAAAATTATGGAAAAATAGGTTTAAGCTTAAATAATTATTAAAGTCTAATTTTTTAATTTGAGAATTTTATATTAAGTTTTGGTTTAATTCGAGATTAAAACGCGTTAATGTGTCTTATTTAAAGATTAATTTAAAAGTCATCGATTTATGCAAAATAAAAATATGAGAAAATTCATGTAAGCTTAAATAATTATTTAGAATAATCTCATCTCATTAAAAGTGAAAAAAAGATAAATTCGAGAATTTTTACGTCCAGGGGTAAAACAGTCTTTTTACACTTAGGAAAATTCATAAACGCTTGGCAGCGTCCCGAAGGATCATAATGAATGTTAAATGATATTATATGATTTAAAATGATGATTTTGATGATAATATGTATTTTTATGATTTATGTTAAAGCTGTGCAATTTATACTGTTTAAAATTATATTTTTGGAAAGTTGTCGTATTTTATGATTTTAAAAGAAAAGGAAAAATATTTTGAAGAATGTGAATTGACTGTGACAAAAGATATGATTTATGATATATGATTTTGTGGGGATAACGTGAGGGGAAAAAGTCCCCAGAGGGAACCCATGTTTGGGAAAAGACCCCCGAGGGAACCTGTCTATAGGAAAAGGCTCCCGAGTGAACCCCAACGATCGTATTTCCACGGTGGAGCCTAGTGCACACCCCCATGGGCCATGTGGAGCTAAGACTGCAGTCGACCAAAGGATAAAAGTTAGTCACTTTCAAGGATCAAACTTCACCCAAAATGATATATGATTGAAAGTTTATGATAAAAATGATTTTTATGATATATGATTTATGATGATGATGATTAAAGCTATTTTTAAAATGATTTATTTATGCTTAAAGTTATTTTAAAATGATTTTACTATTTATGATTTAATTATACTTAAATGATTTTTAATGGTTTATTTATGTTCAAAAGATTATTTTAAATAAAAATATGGAATGCATATATATTATTTGCTATCTATGTTTAGAATGTGTTGAGTCTTTAGACTCACTAGGTTTGTATGATGCAGGATTTGATGATTTTTGGAGGCGGTGACGATTGAGTTGATCGAGTGCATCAGTACACACCCGAGGGCCTTTATGTTTCCGCACTAGCTTATTAGATTTATGATTTAAAGATTTATGTTCATGATTTTTATTAGAAATATTTTTATGTTTTA
The DNA here is from genome assembly GCF_025594145.1 of Primulina tabacum. NCBI lineage: Eukaryota > Viridiplantae > Streptophyta > Magnoliopsida > Lamiales > Gesneriaceae > Primulina > Primulina tabacum. The sequence continues at coordinate 30,301,694 of NC_134550.1, read as the reverse complement.
TTTATTGTTAGTTGATCTTTTTAAAGGTCAATTTAGGAAGTTTTGGTTAGGTGATGATTTAGGATTTTGTTTTATGCACTTGAGATTTAAAATGTTAAATTATTTTATTTAGTAATTTAGAATTTATGGTTTAAAAAAAAATCGAGGTCGTTTCAGTTGGTATCAGAGCCAAGGTTTTCCCCAAAGGGTTGTGTACTGTCACTTCGAGAAGCTCAAGAAGTCACGCCTCAAATATGTGAGTTTTTACTGCTTTATATTTTATATGCTTAAAATTCTTTTAAATGTTTATATGATATATGATATACATGTTAGTTGCATGTTGCATGAAAAATTTTAAACGCATGTTGGGTAGTGGAAATTGTTTGATATATTGAAGAACATAGAAAAATAGGGTGCATGCACTACTTGAGCTGGATTTAGGAGTCTACTTTGGGAAATTTTTGGGTTAGAATTGCAATTTTCAAGATTTTGAGAACCGAATTGTAGGGTTAGAGGTTAAGTTTGAAATGAATAAGGGAATCTAAGCTTTAAAATCATCAAGTCAAGGAAAATTTCGAGGACGGAATTCTATTTAAGGGGGGGAGAATTGTAACGTCCGAAAAATCAGTCCACGTTAACCACATGCATGCAAAAATATTTTAACTGCTTAATTGTTTTATTTAATTGCTTTTAAATGCTAGCATGATGTTTAATATATGATTAAATGTAAAATTGCATGATTAAATGATTATACGACATGATTTCATGAAAATAAGGATTTTACCCGAATATTCGATAATAGGCAGGGAAAAGGAGACCGAAGACGACCAAGACAAGAATATGTATTTTTAATTAATTGATGTCAAGGCTTCCTAATATGATTTAAAAAATGATTTTATTTTTCTAAAAATGGTTGTGTTCGAATTATTTTACGAATCGAGCTCGATTTTTCCCGGGAAGCCGGTTTTGGGCAAATAAGGAGTTTTAAAATATCAAAAATATTATTTTTGGGAAACTTATTTTATAAACTTTTATGTTTTATTTAATTAAGTGTTATTGGGTCCAATTTAATTAATTTAAGTAGGCCCAATTACCCTTAAGTTGCAAGCCCAAAACCTAAACCCATTAATATGTTAATTAAATTATAAATAGCTAAACCTAGGTCATTTAACACCACAATTCTTCACCCATCAGCCGTAAAACACACACCAAGCACACACCGCAATTTCGAAAATTTGGGGAGAAGAAAAGGCTAGGAGTTCTTCGTCGTCCGATCGTCCAACGTCGCACCCTCGCCGAAGATCGTATATTCGAGCGTTATAAACGCAAATGCACGTTCCTAAACTCTTTTAAATATCATACAAATCATAATATGCTTTATTTAATTGTTTATGCATGAAAAATATGAGGGTTCGATTATTTTACGGTAAGTTGCGTATTTTCAAAGATTTAACGATTTCGCGCTTATTATGAAAATGTTTTTGAATCCAACGAGTACGCTGCAAAAAAATGATAAAATATGATTAAAATATGAGCAAAACATGACAATTTTAACAAGAAAACAATGCTGGAACCGAAGGATTTTTGCAAGCCAAGAAGGAACGTGGGTTTGTGTGCTTGGTGGTTCAAGTGGCTCGATTACTATGCATGGGGCTTAGGGGCTCGACCAGGTCTTGAGGAGGGTTCGGTTAGGACGTGGCTAGGTCCTAGGAAGAGTCCTAGCCATGTTCAGGCTGGGGAAGAGTCCACGAAAGCTAGGACTCTCCCCAAGCCTTCACGTGACCAATTGCTGTACAGGGTTTTGTGGCCTGGTTTGGGGTGAGCCAGGGTGGTCGGTCAGGGTCCAAGGGTGATAACCAAGGGCTGGGCCAGGGGCTGGAGCGGCTGGGTTGGCAGGTGGCTCGAGCAAACGAGGGGAGCGATAGTGAACTCTTCACGCGCAGGTTTCTGGTGCTCGCCGAGAGTTTTCAAAGGGTGGCTCGGTCTGGGGGCGAGCTAGGTGGTCCATCAGGGTCCTAGGGTGATGGGTAGGGGTCGGACTAGATGCTGGTGCGGCTGGGTCGCTGCTGGCTCGAGGGAAAAGTTGGAAGCGTGAGGATGGCAGCAAGGTGTGGAGCGCGCGCAGGAGTGTTGTTCTTGGTTCAGAAGCTTTGTGCGTGGGTTAGGGACTCGGGGCTGGTCTGAGCAAGGGTGGATCATGGTACAGGGATGGTGAGGGTCGTGTGGGCTCGGTGGTGGCTCGACTGGGAGAGTCCTAGTTGGGTTAGGAGTCCTAGATTTTGCAAAGAGACAAACGCACACACGCATGCATTTTGGGTCTCAGTTCCAGGGAGTTTGAGTGAGCTAGGGGCTTGTTCTTCGGGCTCGGCTGGGTCAAGAAGGTTCCTAGGTGGGTTGGCTAGGGTTTGGCTCGAGGTGGCTTGGGCGTGGCACGAGTAAATTGGGAGATGGCTCGGTAGGTTCATTAATGGGTCAAAAAACGAAACTAATAAAGTTAAAATTGAATCCATGGGTCCACGGATGCGGTTCATGGCTCCTAAGGGTAGAATAAAAACTTAAAATGTTATGTTTAAAATTTGGGATCAAAATAATGAGTTTTGGAATTTTCCGGGATTTAATCGCCGCACGAAACGTTAATTAATGAATTAATTGAAACGCCTAGTTTTATGCTTTATAAAATTATGGAAAAATAGGTTTAATCTTAAATAATTATTAAAGTCTAATTTTTTAATTTGAGAATTTTATTATAAGGTTTGGTTTAATTCGGGATTAAAACGCGTTAATATGTCTTATTTAAAGATTAATTTAGTAGTCATCGATTTATGCAAAATAAATAATGAGAAAATTCATGTAAGCTTAAATAGTTATTTAGAATAATACCATGTCATTAAAAGTGAAAAAAGATAAATTCGAGAATTTTTACGTCCAGTGGCAAAATGATCTTTTTACACTTAGGAAAATTCATAAACGCTTGGCAGCGTCCCGAAGGATCATAATGAATGTTAAATGATATTATATGATTTAAAATGATGATTTTGATGATAATATGTATTTTTATGATTTATGTTAAAGTTGTGCAATTTATACTGTTTAAAATGATATTTTTGGAAAGTTGTCGTATTTTATGATTTTAAAAGAAAATAAAAAATATTTTGAGGAATGTGAATTGACTGTGACAAAAGATATGATTTATGATATATGATTTTGTGGGGATAACGTGAGGGAAAAATGCCCAGAGGGAACCCATTTACAGGAAAAGGCCCAGAGGGAACCCATGTTTGGGAAAAGGCCCCCGAGGGAACCCGTCTATGGGAAAAGGCTCCCGAGGGAACCCCAACAATCGTATTTCCATGATGGAGCCTAGTGCACACCCCCATGGGCCATGTGGAGCTAAGACTGCAGTCGACCAAAGGATAAAAGCTAGTCACTTTCAAGGATCAAATTTCACCCAAAATGATATATGATTGAAAGCTTATAATAAAAATGATTTTTATGATATATGATTTATGATGACGATGATTAAAGCTATTTTTAAATGATTTTTAAAATGATTTATCTATGCTTAAAGTTATTTTAAAATGATTTTACTATTTATGATTTAATTATACTTAAATGATTTTTAATGGTTTATTTATGTTCAAAAGATTATTTTAAATAAAAATATGATTTTTAAATGCATGTGAATGCATATATATTATTTGCTATCCATGTTTAGAATGTGTAGAGTCTTTAGACTCACTAGGTTTGTATGATGCAGGATTTGATGATTTTTGGAGGCGGTGACGATTGAGTTGATCGAGTGCAGCAGTACACACCCGATGGCCTTTATGTTTCCGCACTAGCTTATTAGATTTATGATTTAAAGATTTATGTTCATGATTTTTATTAGAAATATTTTTATGCTTTATTTATTGTTAGTTGATTTTTTTAAAGGTCAATTTAGGAAGTTTTGGTTAGGTGATGATTTAGAATTTTGTTTTATGCACTTGAGATTTAAAATGTTAAATTATTTTATTTAGTAATTTAGAATTTATGGTTTAAAAAAAAAAATCGAGGTCGTTTTATATGGGCTGTTCAGCTCCTTTTGGCTTCAGTCTCTCAACTGGAATGGCTGCACTAGGCTTGATTTTCTGGGTCCTTAGCTTTTTCAAAATTTTTCGGAGAAGGGTTTTCTCCTATTCAGTTTCACTGAAAATCAATTTCCTTCTTTCACTTTGACAAGTCCTTGGCCTTCTTTACTGACTTAAGAGCTTCCTGTGTCCCAATCTCCTTTTTGACTTTTAGAAGCTGCTCAGGAGAAATTTCTAGCTTGGTCTTCAGTGGCTGAACATTCTTAGCAGTGAAGAACTTGTATTTGGTTGACTTCTCAGCCAAGTCATCTACCAAACTTTTGCTCTTCAAGAGGAATCTGATAGGCACGACATAGCCTTTGGACTGTTTTGTTGACTGAATCATATTTTTCTAAGTGTTGAAAATAATGGCCGACCAGTTCAGTTCCCGTCCATTTATCACAGCAGCCATAACTTGAAATTTCTCAAGGGTGAGGGCAGCAAAAGTGTAGAGGCCTAAAAATCCGTGCTTGAAAATTTGCGGAAAATTTAAAATTTTTCTTTTGAATAATTAAAATTGCCTCATTCATAACTGAACTGATAAATAACGTTTGATGTTCAAAGTGGCAGCGGAAGAAATTAACATTTTCGAAATAACCGTAAAAAGTTTATCCAACGATAATTAAAATGTTTGAGCCATCAAATAATAATAAATGCTGAACTGAGGTCCTCGGGTCCTACTACTGCCGACTCAAGCTGGCTCACTAGTCCCCGCCATCGGTCCCGACGTCATCATACCTACAACAATCAAGTCTAGTGAGTCTAAAGACTCAACATGCATATATCGTAAATAACAAATAAATAAATAGTAAAGTTTCATGCAAGTGAAAATATCATGTCATGAGGCATATCGTGAAAATATCGTGTCATGATTAATTATAGTACGTGCATAACTGAACTGAAAATCATGGTGAAAATGTTTGCTCCTTGGAGCCCTGTACTGAAATAGCTTGTAATAATTTTCTGGTGAGATTATGGTCTACGCAAGTGGTCCCTGAACTGAACTGAACTGAGCTGACCGGTAACTGGCGACCAGACTTAATAATGTACGTCTGATCAGACTACTGCCACAGTATACTGGGTGAAACAACTGAACTGACCGGTAACTGGCAACCGGGCCGGTAACTGGCGATCGGACTTAAGCATGATAGTAAAGTGACCACAAGCAATATCGCATAAATCTCAAAATAAGTATTTTTGCTCGTAATATAATTAATTAACACAATTAAATATCCTGTAATAATTTTACTGAATGGATTGGATCGTTCCCAGGCTCGCTGCAACCTACATATGTCATGAAAAATACGCAATAGCTTTATGGGACCAAACTATGCAATAACATCAGAAAACTGAGACAAGTGCGCCTAATGACTTCGTATTTAATCATGACTCCGAACCAACCCGAACCAACACTGAAATATCATATAGTCATGATTAAAATACGCTAAAATGATGAGATTATGCTCCTAAAATGGTGAGGGTTGAAATCTAGGTGAATGGAGGCCAAAACATGAAACGCTCTTTCGAGAGTCAATTTGACACATCGCACCGTAAATTCTCATACGACCTCAAAAATGATCCGAACCACGAACGGCCAAAAACATGACCTTCCTAACTCGATGAGGCACTGTCCAGTCCAAGGCCATGGGCTAAAAGCCAACCAAGAACTCAAACGACGCCTGAGAACAACAGCACGCTTTGACAGCAAACTGAATTTTTCGAAACACAAATGGACACAAATGGGAAGTTGCTGTCATCTTCTCGACTTCCAGCGTACATGGGGTTAAATGAATGGACCATCATGGTCCCAATGCATCCTAGTACATGTCTAGATGTCGCCTTGGGAGCCTGGAATCGAACCAACACCTGAAACCATGAAAACAAAAGAAACCGTGAAGCTTGTCATGGAACCGAAAAAAATCTGCATGTTTTATTTTCTGAAAATTGTTGGTGTGTTTCGGTTTTTGCATGAAAATGATGATAATGAAATGTAAAAATAATGATAATAGGACTTGATTGAAGAGTCAAGGAAGAATATATTCATGCCTGGTTTCGTTTGAAAGAAAAACGAAAGAATGAGACGATTCGGCGCGGAGGAGGTGAAGCGCTTTTGCTACCTTGTTTGCTACTGATCTTCTCTCTTGTTTTAAGCTATGAAACCCACGGTTCTAACACTCAGAATTGGCCCTGAATTCGGTGGTGAGGGATGGAGTATGATGGTTAGGAGAGTGAGGGGAATATCCACTAATAAAGGGATTCAAATGGCAAGACTAAGTCTACTTCTCATTTGAATTTTGAAATTATTGATCAAGTCTTCTTGGGGGGAAAGCATGACCGATTTCTACATGTTATACAAGTCTTGGATATGATCTAATATTAATTAAATGGTGCTCCAAAAATAAAAGGATTATCCTACTTATTAAATAACAAAGAAAGGGTCAAAGTTGTTGAGTTGGCAAGGAATAATCTAGCAACTAAGGGGCCGAAAATACACAATAAAAATGAAGGGGAAATGTTGATTATTTACTAAATTTATAACCCTTAAAAGCCTTACCTATCTTTTAAATAATTTAGTGAACTAACCCCTTAATTATGGAACTTAAATGAATTTATTTCCTACTCACTTCAAGTAATTAAAATAAATCCTCAAACCTCCTTTTTAACTTACATCAACTTACTTGCTAGCTAAAATAAATTCTGGAAATGATTTCTTAATCATAAATTCTATCTCAAAACTCCAACTCCAGTCCGGCCTCACTGAATTAACTGAAAGGATAAAACTTTAAACGACTGCATAAAATAATAAAATAATTAAATTTAAATACTCATGCAATAAAATCATTTTAAATCTAAATACTGGAATTATGCATGGCTTATACGTAGTCTAAGTTACGGGTTCTACAATCCTTCCCCCCTTAAAAGAAATTTCGTCCTCGAAATTAAAAGTCACCGAATAACTCGGGGTACCGACTCCTCATCTCTGGCTCAGACTCCCACGTAGCTTCCTCCTCTGAGTGGTTGAGCCATTTGACTTTGACTCGCCTAACTAGCTTGTTCCGAAGCTTCTTCTCCTGCCTGTCTAGGATCTGCACTGGTCTCTTCTCATAAGATAGGTTCGGAGTAAGCTGCAACGGCTCGAAGTTCAGCACATGCAAAGGATTCGCCATGTACTTCCTCAGCATAGAGACGTGGAACACATTGTGTACTCTGGCCAGATTCGGCGGAAGAGCCACACGATAAGCTAGCGTCCCAACTCTGTCGAGGATCTCAAATGGTCCAATGAATCTCGGACTGAGCTTCCCTTTCTTCCCAAATCTCATGACACCCTTCATAGGTGCCACCTTCACAAAGACATGGTCGCCGACAGCAAACTCTAAATCTCTCCTCCTCTGATCTGCATAGCTCTTCTGTCGCCTCTGAGCAGTCCTCATTCTATCACGGATCCGGGCTACTACGTCGACAGTCTGCTGAATAATCTCTGGACCCAACTCGGCTCTCTCTCCTACTTCATCCCAATGAACAGGAGATCTACACTTACGGCCATATAGTGCTTCATACGGAGCCATACCCATAGAAGACTGGAAGCTGTTGTTATAGGTGAACTCAACCAATGGTAAGTTCGACTCCCAAATCCCAGAGAAATCAATGACGCAAGCACGGAGAAGATCCTCCAAAATCTGAATGACTCGCTCTGACTGCCCATCTGTCTGCGGATGGAAAGCTGTGCTAAACAGCAACTTCGTACCCATAGTCGAATGCAAACTCTTCCAAAACGAGGAAGTGAATCTGGGATCTTTGTCAGATACGATAGAAACTGGAATGCCATGGAGTCGGACTATCTTCGGATATACAGCTCTGCATACTGAATCATGGTGAATGTCGTCTTAATAGGCAAGAAGTGCGCTGATTTGGTAAGACGATCTACAATCACCCAAATAGCATTTGATCCTCTGACTGACTTCGGCAATCCTGTCACAAAGTCCATGGTAACATTCTCCCACTTCCACTCGGGAATAGGAAGAGGCTTGAGCAAACCTGCTGGTCTCTGATGCTCGGCCTTCACTAACTGACAGGTCAGACACTCGGATACAAATCGTCTGATGTCCTTCTTCATACCAGGCCACCAATACAATAGCTGTAGATCTTTGTACATCTTTGTACTCCCAGGGTGAATGGAGTACGGTGACATGTGGGCTTCCGACAGAATATCTGCTCGAATGGAATCACTGCTAGGAACCCATATCCTGTCTCGGTATCTCACAATACCATCGCTGACTGAATACAAGACACTGCCCTTGGCCTCATCTCTCTGCTTTCACTTTGCTAACTGCTCATCTAATGACTGCCCACTGCGAATACGGTCCATAAGGGAAGACTGAATGGTCAAGGTAGATAGACGGTGAACTCTACCTCAAGGATAAGTCTCCAGATCAAACCTCTGCATCTCAAACTAAAGTGGTCTCGAAACTGTCAAATGGGCCATCGCTGCAACCTTCCTGCTCAGTGCATCCGCAACTACATTAGCTTTACCCGGGTGGTAGCTAATGTCACAATCATAGTCTTTCACAAGCTCCAACCAACGCCTCTGACGCATATTCAGCTCCTTCTGAGTAAAGAAATACTTGAGGCTCTTGTGGTCGGTAAAGATCTGGCATTTTTCTCCATACAGATAGTGCCTCCAAATCTTCAAGGCAAAAACTACTGCGGCCAACTCTAGATCATGGGTAGGGTAGTTCTTCTCATGGATTTTCAACTGTCTAGAAGCATAAGCTATCACTTTCCCATGCTGCATCAATACGGCGCCAAGACCAAGCTTCGAAGCATCGGTATACAGAACAAACTCACCGGACCCTGACGGCACATCCAAAACTGGTGCTGATATAAGAGCTTGCTTCAAAGTATCGAAGCTCTTCTGACACTCCTCGCTTCAAACAAATTTCAAATTCTTCTTTGTCAATGCTGTGAGAGGAACTGCAATCGAGGAGAATCCCTTAATGAACTTCCGATAATATCCTGGTAAGCCAAGAAAACTGCGGATCTCTGATGCATTCTGCGGCACAACCCAATCTCTGACTGCTGCAACTTTCGCTGGGTCTACCTCAATGCCACTGCTGGAAACAATGTGGCCTAAGAACGCCATCTTCTCTAACCAGAATTCGCATTTACTGAACTTTGCGAATAATTTGTGCTTCTGCAATGTCTGCAACACTGTGGTCAGATGCCTGCTGTGATCCTCCCGATTCTTGGAGTAGACGAGAATGTCGTCTATGAACACTATCACAAACTGGTCGAGGTACGGCTGAAACACGCGATTCATGAGATCCATGAAGATCGCTGGCGCATTCGTCAAACTGAACGGCATCACAAGGAACTCGTAGTGGCCATAACGAGTCCTGAAAGCTGTCTTCGAAACATCGGCGTCTCTCACCCTCAACTTGTGATAATCGGAACGCAGATCTATCTTAGAGAAAATCGAAGCTCCCTGCAACTGGTCAAACAGATCCTCAATCCTCGGAAGTGGGTATTTATTCTTCACTGTAACCCTGTTCAACTCCCGATAGTCAATACAAAGCCTCGTAGAACCATCTTTCTTCTTAACAAACAAGACTGGCGCGCCCCAAGGTGAGAAACTAGGGCGAATGAACTTCTTGTCAAGAAGTTCCTGAATCTGCTTCTTAAGCTCTGCCATCTCTGTCGGTGCAAGTCGGTACGGTGCTTTGGAGATCGGACCCGTACCTTGCATAAGCTCGATAGAAAACTCCACCTCTCTCTCAGGTGGCATACCAGAGACATCCTCCGGAAAAACGTCTAAGAAGTCTCTAACAATCGGAACATCTGAAGCTGACTGACTGGGTACCTCGGGGACAGATATAAAAGTCGCTAGAAACTGCCCGACACCCTCTATGCATGAGCTTCCTAGCCTTAACATATGGAATAATGCACGGTAAGGGAAAGTACCTGTCTGGCTCAAATAAGAACTGCGTCATTCCAGGCGGTCGGACTAAAACAGATCTCCGCTGGAAGTCAATCAAAACTCTGTTCCGCAATAGCCAGTCCATCCCTAGGATGATGTCAAACTCTGGCATCGGCAGCACGATAAGATCCGCATAGACAAGATTGCCGTGGAGCTCAAGATCTATGTCTCGTATCACATTGGTGGCTGCCATCTCCTCACCGGAAGGCAATACTACTGAATAGGCTATATCTAGCCCGATGGTCTTGACTTTGAGGAATTTGGAAAAGACCTCCGAAATAAATGAGTGAGTGGCCCCTGAATCTATCAAGGCCTTGGTAGCTGAGCCAGCTATGAAAATTATCCCTGAAAGTTCGGAACACTAAGCGGAACCCAATAATCACAAGAGTTAAGCTTATAGACATGCAAAGGTCACAGTTCTTCTAACTAAATCCCGAAAATAAATACTAAGTAGAGCATGCAATCTTATCGCAAATCTAAGTTCAAAATCTTAATCCCGATTCCCAAAACATTGGAATGCAAATGTAAACTTAAAGCTGTAAGGTACCTGTCATCAACATGGTATCGGGGTTTGTCTCCGCAGCATGGAGAGCAAAAACCCTGCCTTGGGTAGGCAGATTCTTCAGGGGCACTGCTGCAGTACATGGTCTGTGCTGCCACACTTGTAACATTTCCCTGAGCCATACATGCATGCTCCGGGATGACGGCGTGAGAATTTAGGGCAAGCCGGATGCTCAAAGGTCCTCGGGACGGCACGTCCCTTCTGCTGCTGAGGTCCTCCTCTGTTTTTGGGCGGCCCGTGAAAAGGCCTCTTGTGCTGATGCTGATGCTGCTGAGGAGGAGGGCGGTGTGGTACCTAGATTGGGCGCTTGCCCTGACGGTCTCTCTCGATGTCCCGCTGATCCTGCTCTGCGGCTAAGGCTTTGGAGACAGCGACCTCATAAGAAGTAGGGTCAGTCACCCTAACATCACGGCGCAAGATCGGCCGTAGACCCACTAAGAAATGCATCAATTTGGCTCTAGCATCATTCGCGATCAGGGGCACAAAATGACAACCCATCTCAAACTTACGGATGAACTCCGTAACAGTCGAATCTCCCTGTCTCAGGCTCATGAACTTAGTGGTCAACCTGGTGCACACCTCCTCTGTAAAATATTTGGAGTAGAATACCTCCATGAAGCGTGCCCAAGACAGTGTAGCCAAGTTAAGGGCTACTGAAGCTCCTTCCCACCATAAGCGGGCATCTCCTCCGAACAGATAAGAGGCACAACGAACTCGATCTGCATCCCCAAGCTCCATGAAATCGAAGATAACCTCGAGGGACTTGATCCAGCCCTCGGCAATCATGGGGTCCGACATCCCTGAAAACTCCTTTGGACGCATCTTCATGAATCTCTCATATACCGCCTCGGGCCCTGTCGGCCTGGTCGCCACAGCATTGTTCCCCGCAAACTGTGCGAAGAACTGAGTCATCCCAGCCAGCATCTGGGCATTCATGTCCGGTGGGGGTGGAGGTGGTAAATCTCTCTCCTGTCTCTGCTCCTCCCTATCCTCTCGGCGAGGCTCGTCATTTCTAGTGCGCTCGAGAATGCGTCTAGGGGGCATACTGTTCCATACATAACCCATACGTAACTAACATGCATAATTCCCTGATTTATTTAAATTGAAATACTGAAAAATAAAATAAATCTGGACGTAAAACATTTCATGAAAACATGCTGTCAAATAATTCATGCTTGAATAAAATGCGCAAATGTAAAACTTACAGACCGAAGACGTGACTTCGTGAGCTTCTCGAGGTCAGTAGTAGTACAACCCTATACAGAACCATTGCTCTGATACCAGCTGTAGAGGCCTAAAAATCCGTGCTTGAAAATTTGCTGAAAATTTAAAATTTTTCTTTTGAATAATTAAAATTGCCTCATTCATAACTGAACCGATAAATAACATTTGATGTTCAAAGTGGCAGCGGAAGAAATTAACATTTTCGAAATAACAGTAAAAAGTTTATCCAACGATGATTAAAATGTTTGAGCCATCAAATAATAATAAATGCTGAACTGAGGTCCTCAGGTCCTACTACTGCAGACTCAAGCTGGCTCACTGGTCCCCGCCCTCGGTCCCGACGTCATCAGTACCTACAACAATCAAGTCTAGTGAGTCTAAAGACTCAACATGCATATATCGTAAATAACAAGTAAATAAATAGTAAAGTTTCATGCAAGTGAAAATATCATGTCATGAGGCATATCGTGAAAATATCGTGTCATGATTAATTATAGTACGTGCATAACTGAACTGAAAATCATGGTGAAAATGTTTGCTCCTTGGAGCCCTGTACTGAAATAGCATGTAATAATTTTCTGGTGAGATTATGGTCTACGCAAGTGGTCCCTGAACTGAACTGAACTGAGCTGACCGGTAACTGGCGACCGGGCCGGTAACTGGCGACCGGACTTAATAATGTACGTCTGATCAGACTACTGCCACAGTATACTGGGTGAAACAACTGAACTGACCGGTAACTGGCAACCGGGCCGGTAACTGGCGACCGGACTTAAGCATGATAGTAAAGTGACCACAAGCAATATCGCATAAATCTCAAAATAAGTATTTTTGCACGTAATATAATTAATTAACACAATTAAATATCCTGTAATAATTTTACTGAATGGATTGGATCGCTCCCAGGCTCGCTGTAACCTACATATGCCATGAAAAATATGCAATAGCTTTATGGGACCAAACTATGCAATAACATCCAAAAACTGAGACAAGTGCGCCTAATGACTTCGTATTTAATCATGACTCCGAACCAACCCGAATCAACACTGAAACATCATGTAGTCATGATCAAAATACGCTTAAAATGAGGAGATTATGCTCTTAAAATGGTGAGGGTCGAAATCTAGGTGAATGGAGGCCAAAACATGAAACGCTCTTTCGAGAGTCAATTTGGCACATCGCACCGTAAATTCTCGTACGACCTCAAAAATGATCCGAACCACAAACGGCCAAAAACATGACCTTCCTAACTTGATGAGGCACTTTTCAGTCCAAGTCCATGGGATAAAAGCCAACCAAAAACTCAAACGACGCCTGAGAACAACAGAACGCTTGCTGTCAAAATTACAGCAGCTGCACATTTGCTTTTCTTGTGTCGTTTTCGAGACTACCGGCCATTGGGGCTTGAACCACCAACCAGAGACTCTTACCAACATCCCAAGGAATGATTTGAACCATGGCTAAGGGCCCTAGGCTAGCGACAATTCGCAACATTCAAGAAAACATCAGAAAAGTTCACCCGAGAACACCTTGCATGCGTGTGTGGTGTTGTGCTTCGTTTGATGTCTCGTATCATTCTAGTGGCCATTTGATTGACCATGGCACAATCTAGACATCTAGGGGTATGGTGTAAACCATGGCTAAGGGCCATAGGCCAACCAAGATCCACACCATTCCCTAAAAATCGAAACAACACAAGCTGTAAAAAGAAGAGGGCCGAAGGGTGCAGGGCCTGTTCTTGAGTTTTATTTAAAAACCAATTCACCATGGACCAAGCCACCAAAAGGGCGACTTAGTCACGTCTTAGAAATGCTAGGGAAGTGTTCTAACCATGGCTGTAGGCCTTTTGGGCAGCCATGATCAGAAACATTTCCCTTTGACAGCAAACTGAATTTTTCGAAACACAAATGGACATAAATGGGAAGTTGCTGTCATCTTCTCGAGTTCCAGTGTACATGGGGTTAAATTAATGGACCATCATGGTCCTAATGCATCCTAGTACATGTCTAGATGTCGCCTTGGGAGCCTGGAATCGAACCAACACCTGAAACCATGAAAACAAAAGAATACGTGAAGCTTGTCATGGAACCGAAAAAAATCTGCATGTTTTATTTTCTGAAAATTGTTGGTGTGTTTCGGTTTTTGCATGAAAATGATGATCATGAAATGTAAAAATAATGATAATAGGACTTGATTGAAGAGTCAAGGAAGAATATATGCATGCCTGGTTTCGTTTGAAAGAAAAACGGAAGAATGAGACGATTCGGCGCGAAGGAGGTGAAGCGCTTTTGCTACCTTGTTTGCTACTGATCTTCTCTCTTGTTTTAAGCTATGAAACCCACGGTTCTAACACTCAGAATTGGCCCTGAATTCGGTGGTGAGGGATGGAGAATGATGGTTAGGAGAGTGAAGGGAAGATCCACTAATAAAGGGATTCAAATGGCAAGACTAAGTCTACTTCTCATTTGAATTTTGAAATTGTTGATCAAGTCTTCTTGGGGGGAAAAGCATGACCGATTTCTACATGTTATACAAGGCTTGGATATGATCTAATATTAATTAAATGGTGCTCCAAAAATAAAAGGATTATCCTACTTATTAAATAACAAAGAAAGGGTCAAATGTGTTGAGTTGGCAAGGAATAATCTAGCAACTAAGGGGCCGAAAATACACAATAAAAATGAAGGAGAAATGTTGATTATTTACTAAATTTATAACCCTTAAAAGCCTTACCTATCTTTTAAATAATTTAGTGAACTAACCCCTTAATTATGGAACTTAAATGAATTTATTTCCTACTCACCTCAAGTAATTAAAATAAATCCTCAAACCTTCTTTTTAACTTAAATCAACTTACTTGGTAGCTAAAATAAATTCTGGAAATGATTTCTTAATCATAAATTTTATCTCAAAACTCCAACTGCAGTCCGACCTCACTGAATTAACTGAAATGATAAAAATTTAAACGACTGCATAAAATAATAAAATAATTAAATTTAAACACTCATGCAATAAAATCATTTTAAATCTAAATACTAGAATTATGCATGGCTTATACGTAGTCTAAGTTACGGGTTCTACAAAAAGAGCCTGCCTTAGCCAAAACACCATTGGCAACTATGTCTGCTAGCAACTGATATTCATACTTGAGCTCTTTCTTGGTATTAAAAACTTTTATCTTCTTCCCATCAGCAGATAAAATTGTTAGCATCTCATCAACATCAGCAACTTTCATTTCAGAAAAGTGATAAAGACCATCCGAGGGCAGTTGAAAAAAGGTGCTGAATGATTCTTCATCTAAGACCAGCAACTTACTGCTAACAGTGGTTTTAATTTTCCCTTCAGCAGTGATGTAGCCGTTGTCGTAGAAGTCTTGAATCTCGTTAGAGTAGATTTCCTGAGTAGATGACCCAAGAAACTTCTTCAATCCAGCTGCTTCTAGCTTCAGAAAGACACTTCGATTGGATTCATCCTTAACAGAGAGGACTGAATCAAAATCAATAGCCATAGTATTGAGAATGTATGCAGGAATTTGGCTTGAAATTTCTGAGTTATTGGAGGATCTGCGTAAGAGAAAACACTTTGGTAGTTTGATTTGCTCTGTAAGTTGAAGTGCTCGTAAAGAAACTGAAATGAAGCGAGTTCAATTCTTATGTTGGTGACTGTTCAATTTTTTTTGGACGTGTCAGTTCAAAATTAATTGATGTAAAAACATGTATACGTCATGTGTAACCGTGAATATAAAGTACTTGGAATACGTGGGACCACGTATTCAATTACTATTCAATGAAAGACATAATTAAGTGTGTAATCTTAACAATCCCATCATTTAATATGGAATTTTAATCGCTAATTAGTCAACTTATGGATAAGATCAGTTAGGTAAATGACTGAGTTATCAGTTGAGAACTGAATCAGTTCAGTTGAAGACCAACTGAATATTGTTTTATCAGTTAACCAATTTATTATCGATATTCCCCCTAAATAGATGCATATAAGTAAAGAGAGTAAGAGAATCTCATTCTCGATGAATTAATTGCATTCTTTTGACTGATGTCTCTTCATCTTCTTTAGTTTCTTTAATTAGAGCCTGTCTCTAAATAAGATCAAATTTATCAGACACGAAACATTTTTACAGATATGTTGGAAACTTAATTTCGGTGATTTGACAAAATTAGAGATTAAATCTGTTGAACTAAATGATCACGAACACACGAACTGACAGTTATCTAACTGAAGTTTAATAATGAGACCAGCCGAACTGAATCTACTTCGTCAACTGACTGATCAGTTGGAAACTAATCAATTTAGATAATCAGTTGTGAGGTTACCCATCTACTTATCAGCTGATCATTCAGCTGAACACGTCATCAGTTGAAAAGGATATTCAACCAACAATAGTACAAAGCAGACTGTAACTCGTAGTGGAACGCCGCATTTCAGAGAATAGAGTGTACGAATGTCAGAAGAATATTGACGTTGCAATCAACGGATACAAAGATTCAAATTATATTTATTGTTACCGCTGGAAGAAAGCCTATAAATAGGCGAGAAGAGCAGATGAGACATAGCGCTGAAAAATACGATTAATTAATTCTCTCTAGCTTGCTGTTATTCTACTAGATTTATTACTCTCATTTGAGATTTAAAAAGCTCACACTTATTAGAAATATTCGTAGCATTTGAGGCTACTTTTCGAGCTTACTAGCACAAACCTCTGTATCACTTATATCAGTTGTGCTAAATCCAGTCGAAGAACTGTGAAAATTGTTGTTAATTAAGAGTTTCAGTCTTGACAGTGTTAAGTCCAAACTGAAGTGGGTCTTTACAAATTTTGTATTGATCCAAGTCTTTTCGTGCATATCATATCCTTCTGATAGAAGGGGTGACGTAGGAGTTATTCAATCTCTAAACATCCATAAATCCTTGCATTATTATTTCAGTTATTTATTCTATCTTTCAGTCAGTTTATTTCCGCAACTATCTTCAGTTAAACAGATTGTCATCGACTGACAAGATTCCTTTCAGTTTATCACAAAACTGATACTTTATTCGAAGAAGGTTATAAAATTCGTGAGTGTTTATTCAACCCCCCTTTCTAAACATTTTTCTACCTATTAACCGATCCTATCAAGTGGTATCAGAGCAGTTGAATCTTGTCTCAGAATATTTTCACTTACAACTGTTCAATATGTCTTCATTCAACAAAATACCTATGTTTTCCAAAGAAGACTTTGATGATTGGAAAATAAGAATGCATGCTCATCTTGCTGCACAAGATGATGACATGTGGTATGTCATCACTGATGGTCCAATGAAGATATTAAAAGCAAACACTGCACTTTCCATCACTGACAGGGCACCCCAACGAATAGAAAAGCCCAGTGATGAATGGACAACGGAAGACAAAAGAAAAACAAACTTGGATAATGTGGCCAAGGACATCCTATACAAAATGCTGTACAAAGTCACGTTTAGCAAAATCAAAATGTGCAAAACAACCAAAGAGATATGGGAAAAATTTATTCAGCTGTGTGAAGGAAATGAACAAACCAAGGAGAACAAGCTGTCAGTTGCTATTCAAAAATTTGATAATGTAATGCCCGAGATTTTATTCTGTTAATATGAAATTATTGATTATGAATTGATGTAATTATAGAAGGACCACTCCGAAGCACGATTTGAGATAGCATGTGATATTGTGTTGTGCGAGGACAGAAGGTCCCGTGCATATGCGCGAAATGAGCCATGCATATGCGCGAGCGAGGCAGAAGAACTCGCGAATATGCGCGAGAAGAGGCGCACATATGCGCGAGCTTGTGAAATGAAGAACTGCCGATACAGTAGGTCTCGCGCATATGCGCGAAGACGAGGCGCACATATGCGCGAGCAATTGAAGTGTTATGCTACGAGACAGTAGGTCTCGCGCATATGCGCCGATGATGGTCGCGCATATGCGCGAGACCTGCAGCATAAAGATGAAGCCACATGTCTTGCCATGCATGTGAAAATGAAAACAATTCTTAATTTCCCTCAGAATCTGCGGCCAAGGAAATCGAAGACTCCATAGAATTCCTTAAACTCTTCAAATTCTAGAAGTGTGATTTGCGCAAGATCCGCCCGTGTGATTTTCAATCTAAGTTTAGTACCGTGTTCCTCTCGACAAGAGCTTCAACGAGACGTAAGTTTTATTACTTTCCTGTATGGTTTGGAAATATGATATTGAAAGAATCATGATTTGATTGTTATTATGTGTTCCTGAGATTATGATAATCATATAATCGAAATCAGATTGAAGAACAGATACCGTATGAAACGGTTATCATTTTCAGATTGGATTTGGTTGAGATTATACCGATTTCGAGAATATCAGATTGTGTTTGTTATCGATTATGAGTTATGATTTGTATCTGTTGATATTGTATTGCTGGGTATATCGAGATTGTGCCGTTATGCCGTCGAAACAGAATTAGATTGATTTCTGATTATATCCAGTGTTGCTTTGAGTGGTGTATTGATATTGTACTTCTCGTATATATGATTCCAAAGTTGGTATTGAAGACTTCGAAGACTGAACAGAACCAGATTGATATTTGATTTCGTTGACCCGATTGATCTACGAAAAGAAAGGTATAAATCAATGTTAAACCGAGAAGATACGACTCGAGTCAGAGATAGCTTGAGTTTCCCAAAACCACATACTTTATTATAATTGCTTTGATGTTTGCAATTCATGAGATTGATATGCTTAGTCTATTGATTTATAGCAAAGCATGTATAGAGTCTTTGGGCAGAGGTGCCACATTTTTGGCAAAGGTGCCAGGTCACTGGACATTTGGTTTATATCGATGTGGCTTAAGAGTAGATCGACTCCTATTGTAGAGATTCGATATAGAAGGCCAAAGTATGGGAATAAGAACGTACAACCATCTAGCTGGGAAGAGTAGGTGGAAGACTATTGCATTCTTATTCGAACCGGGATCCCTAGATAAGAGTCGAGTCAGAGATTAAGAGTCAAGAGTTTGATCTACAGTTTTATATCGATTCATGTTTTTCAGATTATGATACATGCTATTGATAACTGTTCTATGCTCTTATATATGTTTATATGAAATGCATGTATATGTTGTTTATATTGGGAATATATTTCTTACCGGAGTTACCGGCTGTTGTTGTGTTTGTATGTGTGCATGACAACATGTGGGACATGATCAGGGTCGAGAAGAGGATAGAAGATCAAGATTAGAGTGGAGATTCGGACCTAGATGTAGAGTTGGTTTTCGACACTTGATATATAGTTGTTGAACACTAGTTTGTTATGACTTTCTTTTGTACAAGACTTGTACTTTTGATCATGGTATAGATATTAAACTTTATCTTGTAAATTGAATGAGATGAGACCTACTTGTTATAGAATTTGTACACCTGTATATAAGGTGTTCAAAATTTAATAAAAACAAAATTTACGATCCGGTTTATTTAATTGATCCATTTAATCCCGAAGAAGAATAAGAAATGAATTAGCGTCCGGGTCCCCACAAATAATATCAAGATGAAAGCAGGAGAGTCTATGCTCGAGTATGATGAAAGAGTCAGCTGCATCATCAACGAATTAAATGCACTTGGAAAAGTGTACTCAAATAAAGAAGTGGCACTGAAGGTGGTAAGATGTCTTCCCAAAGAATGGGATGTCAAGACCATGGCTATGCGTGAATCAAAAGATCTTAACAAAGTTGAACTACATGGTCTATTTGCTGATCTAAAGGCATATGAATTTGAGCTACAAACCAGAGAAGGAGAACCTTCTACACCAGCTGCCACAACAGCTTTAACTGCTGTCAGACAGGAACGAACTGGTTCAGCTGACAGATCTGCGGATCAACTTAGCAATGATGCCATTTCATTGTTTGTCAGAAAATTTTGAAGGTTCATGAGGAAGAATCAAGGAAACTTTCAAAAGCAATACCAGAAGAACCAATCCAAAGAAAAATCATATGTTTGCTACAACTGTGGCAAATCAGATCATTTCATAGCAGACTGTCCTAAGCCAAAGAAGGACAGTCGAGGATCAATTGAAAAAGCAAAGAAGCTGTATGAGCACAAAATAAGGACTACGGATGACAAGAGATCATCCAAAAAGAAGCATGAGGTGCTCCAGGATGAGGAGAGCAAATCAAATTGGGCTGAAACTGACAGTGATGAGTCAGAATCAGAAAGCCCAATCAGCTCAAGTGATGATGAAGAGGAAATCAAGTGCTTGATGGCAGATGATGCTGAACTGGATGCAGTAAGTGAACATGTATTTGATTTTAGCTCAACTAACTTCACTCGTGAGGAACTCATTACCACATTGCATGACATGGTAAATGAGTATCACAAACTGACTCGATCATTTGAAAAGGTCAAAGCTGAGCAAAATGATCCCAATGATAACAAAACTGAAACTGATAGGTCAGTTGAAGTGTTAAATTTAAAAGGGGAGATTGCCAAGCAAAATGTTGAACTAATCGAGAACCAAGCTTTGATATGTCAGTTGAAAACTGAGATTTCAAAAAATTCTGAACTGATTCAAACTTGGGACAAGTCCTCAGTTACATTAACTGAAATGCAGAATGCTCAAAAATCAGTTGCTGATAAAACTGGTTTAGGTTTTAACAGTCATGTTGAAAACTCTGCAAGTGATACTCAGCCAAGGTTGAATAATAACAAATGAAAGTACATTACCTTTGTAAAGTCAACCATGGTAAATGAACATTCAGAACCAAGTAAACCAACTGTTCAATTGACTGATAATAAGAACAAAGGCAAACAATATGGTATTGGATATAGCTCAGAGAGTTCAACTGATACAAGAAACTGGTCTCGTAAACGATTCAGTTACAAATATCAGCACTCAAGGAATGACTATTACAACTACTACAACAGTAAGCCAGTTCCAAAACGGTATCAAAAGAACAGTCGGTTGAAAAAGGGAATAACTCATAATGTCCCATCCTCACACCACACACATACTGCTAAAAAATCGAGAAAAACCATTTGAACACAGAAACTGGGAAGTCAGTTAGACTTATCCAAGTCTGGGTTCCTAAATGATTATTCAATTTAGGACCCAAATGAATATGAGTACCAAAGTTATATACTGTGTGATTGTAGGTAACAGGTACAACAAGATTATCAACTTGGTATCTAGACAGTGGTTGTTCACGACATATGACATAAGATGCAAATTTGCTATCTCAACTGATCAAATACAATGGTCCAAACATCAATTTTGGAGACAACTCCAAAGATAAAATTGTGGGTAAGGGTAAGCTTATCCATGGTAACTTTAAAATTTAAGATGTTTTGCTAGTGGAGAATTTGAAGTATAACTTGATAAGTATCAGTCAGTTATGCGACAATAATTTCTCAATTCAATTTGACAAACACACGTGTTCAGTTAGAGACTCAACTGATGAGGTCATTCTAACTAGAAATCGTTGTGGTAATACTTACAAAGTAAGTTGGATAGAATAACCTTATGCACCAGTATGTTTCATTGCTTCCAAATCTTCCAAACACTGGTTATGGCATAAGAGATTGAACCACTTAAACTTTAAATCTATTGCCTATCTGAGTAACCACGATCTTGTAACTGGTTTGCCCAAAATAGATTTTTCAAAGGACAAAATTTTTTCATCATATCAGTTTGAAAAACAAGTAAGATCTTCATTCAAAAACCGAGGTTGTAAATCATCTTTCCGATGCCTAGAACTGTTGCACACATGAACCTCTTTGGTCCAATACCAGTCATGAGTTTAGGGGGAATGAAATACACCCTAGTAGTTGTGGATGATTTTTTAAGATTTACTTGGGTAATTTTTCTCAAATCCAAAGACCAAACTGCTACACAACTGACCAAGCTCTTTAAAAGATTACTAAATGAAAAATCAGTTGGAATTGATAGAATCAGGTCTGATCGAGGAACTGAATTCATCAATCAAATTTTTTCAAAATTTTTAGAAAGCACTGGAATTAAGCATGAGCTCTCAGCAGCTAGAACCCCTCAGCAAAATGGTGTAACTGAGAGAAGAAATTGGACCCTCAAAGAAGCTGCTAGAACAATGCTTGCTGATTCTGGTATTTTTCAAAGGTTTTGGGCTGAAGCAGTAAACACTGTGTGTTATTTTCCGAACAGATCAATGATTAATAAGAATCATGTGAAAACACCATTTGAGATCTGGCATGGAAGAAAATGTGTGGTTTCTTATTTCAAGATATTTGGCTGCAGATGTTTTATACTCGATAATGGTAAAAATCATTTAAAAGCTTTTGATGCTAAATCTGCGGAGGGAATATTTCTTGGATATTCTTCAGTTAGCAAAGCATATAGAGTCTTGAATAAAAATTCGTTAAATGTTGAAGAATCTATCCATGTTGTTTTTGATGAAACTATACTAACTAATAAGCCAACTGATCCAGTTGAGCTAGTTGATCGATTTACAGATATCAGTTTTGAGGATGATAATGAAGAAGAAAATCTTATCAATCGAAACATCCTTCAAACACCTGAACCAGAAGTGTTGGATCAACAAGTGGAACAGGAAGCTGCACATGATAATCAGTTGGTGGAGCAAACATATAATATTCAGTTGCCAACTGATACAGCTCCAACTGAAACTGAAAACATTCAGTTGCCAACAGAAGAAGTTGCTGATACAGAAGCAGCAAACACTGAGCTGAGATGGAAGAAATCACATCCACCAGAATTGGTGATAGGTGATCCATCTGACCCGGTAAGAACAAGAAATCAAATGCTTAACTTTTTTATTCATTCTGCTTTTGTCTCAGAATTGGAACCAAAGAAAACTGACGAGGCTCTTGCTGATCCTAATTGGATAAATGCTATGCAAGAGGAGATAAATCAGTTTACGCATAATAATGTCTGGAACCAAGTTCCAAGACCAATTTCAAAAACTATTATAGGTACAAAATGGGTGTACATGAACAAACTGAACGAAGATGGTTCAGTCGTGCGTAACAAAGAAAGGCTAGTAGCACAAGGATAGAGGCAAGAAGAAGGAATTGATTACGATGAAACATATGCACCAGTTGCAAGAATGGAAGCTATCAGAATATTCCTTGCCTATGCATCATTCAAGAGTTTTAAAGTCTACCAGATGGATGTAAAGAGTGCATTCCTGAATGGTCAGCTGCAAGAAGAAGTTTATGTTGAACAACCTCAAGGTTTTATCAATAACACTTTTCCTGATCATGTCTATTATTTAAACAAAGCTTTATATGGTCTTAAATAAGCTCCAAGATCTTGGTATGAGACACTTTCAAAATTCTTAACTGATCATGATTTTACCATTGGATCAGTTGATAAGACATTGTTCAAATTCTCTAAAAATGATCATATTTTACTTGTTTAAATTTATGTTGATGACATCATATTTGGGTCAAATAATCCCAAATTATGCGAGAAATTTGCTAAGATAATGCAGGACAAATTTGAGATGAATATGATGGGTGAACTGACATTTTTCCTTGGACTGCAAGTGAAGCAATTGGAGACTGGCATTTTTATCAGTCAAACTAAATACACTAGGGAGTTGCTCAAGAAATTTGGCATGGAATCAACTTCAGCTACAAGTACTCTCATTAGTACATCTGTAAAATTGGACACTTATCAAGGGGGAATATCAGTTGAGACGACACTCTACAGAGGTATAATAGGTTCATTATTGTACCTAACTGCCAGTCGTCCTGATATTGTATTTGCTGTCAATATGTGTGCTAGATTTCAATCAAACCCTAAGCAATCGCATTTTTAATCTGCCAAACGTATTTTAAAATATCTTAAAGGCATACCAAATGTTGGGTTATGGTACTCTAAAGACTCTTCTTTCAATTTAGTTGGATATTCAGACGCAGATTATGCAGGATGTAAGCTAGATCGTAAAAGCACCAGTGGATCATGTCAGTTTCTAGGAGACAGACTGATCTCTTGGTTCAGCAAGAAGCAAACATCAATAGCCACTTCCACAACTAAAGCAGAATACCTTGCTGCTGGAAGCTGCTGTGGATCCAGCAACAACTTAAAGATTATGGAGTTATTGCCAAAGAATCACCCATATTTTGTGAAAATACTAGCACGATTGCTATCAGTTACAACCCAGTTCTTCACTCAAGGACCAAGCACATAGATGTCAGGCATCACTTCATCAGAGATCATGCCTTGAAGAAAGCCATCAGACTGGAGTATGTTTCAACTGAACAACAAGCAGCTGACATCTTCACCAAACCACTACCCGAGACTAAGTTTTCTTACTTTCGCAATATACTTTGTTTAACTGATTTAACTTGATTATATCATGGCTATTACCATTTCCTTTTCTTAACTGAGTCTGTTATCATATGTTAAATGCTCAGTCAGTTATTTGCCAGTTATTATCACTTCAGTTGAAGTATTTTCAGTTGCATGATATTCACTTAACACCAGTTTGTTTGCTGAAGAGTAAAAGACAACGATAAATCAAACTTTTTATTTAAAATAATTGGAGCATACATTTTTGATTTCCTTTTTAACAGCAGACTGCCACTAGGTCAACCAACCGGTTAAAACCCTTGTGGTATTCTTCAGGAGACCCTCTGAAATAGCTATATGCTTTAGAGTCCACTTCTCCTTTTTCAGCATCAGCATGTAGACACCTTCATCTGTGAAGATGTCCACCTCATTAGCAACGCGCAAACGCGCCGATATTTCTTCATTTGTGCCACCCGTTTGGGGGTGGCAACTGCTCCTCCCTGTTGGAGGAACTGAAGATCCTGAAGCTTCTGCCAGAATCGGAGAAATTTGTGGAAGACTTCATCTTCCATAGCAGCCTTCCTGGTCTCCAGTACTGAATCCATAAACTCGTCAGCCATGTCTGGAAGCCTTGAGCTGCTTGCACCTGCCATTTTGTTTCTTAAAATAGTTGATAATGTGTTAAGACTAACCATGTTACTTCTATTTATAACACAGGCTCAAAGCAACTGAAGGGACGTAATCATTACACTCGACGCTTCATCTTCTGAAGCATCAGATTTATCTTATTACGTCACTCTATTTGCCATTTAAACCTTCGTAATTTAAACATGCATTTATTAAGGTGGAATATCGATTTAAGAGGTTAACTGAGAAGACAGTAGTTAGTGAATTTTCACCTGAAATGAATCAGGCCCACAACTGATCGTTCAGTTGATAATTTAGCTAATCTTCTCATATAAGATAACTAATTAATCGTATTTTATTCCAAATCAAGTGACGTGACTGTTAGTTTTTGCATTAAATGATGAACAATGTTTTAAAACGTGGACCCACATGAACCATTTAAAATTGTACACACGTTTGTAGCACACGTACACACTATTTTTCAAATTTCCGTGGACTGACACATGTCCAGAAATTATACAGTCACTTAAATATGTACCTTTCCCCGCTCAAATTCAGTTCTTCTTTACGCAAACACTACTCTTCTGAGCAAATTCATATTCAGAGCTTTTACTTTGCAAAATTTCAGGTTTTCCAACTCTCAGAAATGGAAAACCAAGTTCCCGCACATATTCTGAATGCTACTGGCTGTCGACTTTGAATCTGTTCTATCAGTCCATGATGTCTCGACGTCAAGAACGTTTTTTTGAAATTAGAAGCAGCCGGATTAAAGACATTTTTGGGACAATCCTCTCAAGAAATTTATCCACAAGAGCTTCATGACTTCTATTCAACTGGTTATGTTACTGTTGATGGAAACGTCGCTGCTACTATCAATGGTCAGTTGCTGGTCATTTCTGAAGAATCTTTCAGCGAACTGTTTCAATTGCCTACTGATGGGCTTGACAATTTCTCTGAGGTAAAAACCTCTGATATTGAGTAAATGCAATCTCTACTGTCAGCTGATGGTCGGAAAATCAAAGTTTACGATCTCAAGAAAGAGCTCAAGACAGAAATTCAACTGCTGGCGGATATTTCAGCCAAGGGGATACTAGCTAAGGTTGGTTCATTTGCTGCCCTTACTCTTGAAAAATTTCAAGTCATGACGGTGATCATGGCTGAGAAAAAGGTGAACTGGAGGAATATTATTTTCACCATTCTGAAAAATATGCTTCAGTCAACGAAGCAGTCACGGGCGTATGCCGTGCAAATCAGTTTTCTACTGAAGTTGAAGGGGCTAGTGGGTGATACTGCTGAGAAATCATCCAAGTTCAATGTTTTCAATTCTAAGAACGTACAGCCACAAAAGACCAAATTGGACTTGTCTCCTGAATAGTTCATTCAGGTGAAGAAGGAAATTGGGACGACAGGTGCTCCCAAATCAGTCAAGAATGAAAGGAAGGAAGCTCAAAAGAAGACAATCAAGTGCAAGCTGATTGTAAGCAAAACTGATTCTGAGAGGACTTCTTCTCCCAAAGTTGTGAAGAAGCCAAGAACTTTAAAGACCAAGCCTGCTGCTGCAGTTGGAACCATCCCAACTGATCGACTGATGCAGTCAGGAGCTGAACATCCCATTAAGGCTGTCCCACTAAAGGCCATTCCAACTGAACCCCCAACTGAGGATTAGTTACCACTTTCTACCATCTTGCCAAAGAAGAAAGTCACTGAATCTAGTGACAGGAAGAAGCTTGCTGGAGTTAAGGTTCCACTAATCACTATCACTGGTTACTCTTCCTTACCTCCTCCCAGACCTAAGGGAATAGTAATCAGAGAGCAAATCGATGCAACAACAATAGGGTTGATCATTCCCCATATTCTAACTGATCCCAAAGGCAAAGGGAAGATGCAAGAACAACCCAGACCAACCAATGCGATTCGAAGCACATTGATCTCATCTGGCAAGAGATCAATGAATTTGCAGCAGAGAAACTCAAGACCTACAATGAATGGGTCAAATTCAGAACTCAAGTTTTTGCTAAACAGCTTCAGTCGAAGACTAAACTAAAGAAGTTTATTGAACTAGAGGCTGATGTTCTGAGAGTAGTCAAAGCTTCAACATTTGTTCAGGGTCTAGAACGCAAAACGTATTTGTTTGATCAGCTGAGAGCCAACAAGCTTCAGAAGATTGTTGCTGAGTTGCATCAAAATTTTGATCTTTCAAGTCCAACTGCTGTCAATGACTCAGGAGTAAACAATCAACTGGACTCGGATCTTATCTACTTTCAGATGCAAATCAAAGATTCAGAAATGGATCAAGAACTTATCATTCCAGCGACTGCACGACTTATCATCTGATGAAGAGCCAACTGAACCTTCCCCATCAGTTGCTCCACCATCTTCATCTTAAATTCCTCAATCTTCAACTGCTGATCCACCGCCATATACTAAAGCTGAATTATCTCTGGCAAATCTAGATGAGGTCATCAAATCAGTCACCTAAGATATTCAGCTGGACAATTCTAGATCAGTTGATGATATGCTTAGTGAAAGGGGATCGGTTACGGTGACCGGAAGCGCAACGGAAGTTTAAAAAATCGAAATTTTTACTCAAGAAATTTCGGCCACCTAATATTATTTTGTGTAGCAAATACAACAAACACCAAATATCATACATAGGGTGTTGAGAAAATTATACCTATCAACCTCTTGAGGTTGATGATGGCTCCAACTTTGTTGTCAAACAACAAAGCTCTTGAATGGGATGACAAATCTTCAAGCTCTCCTCCTTTCCTTCAAGAATTAGGCCCACCACCAACTTTGTAGATCCACCTCACACTTGCACTAGAAAATGTAAGGCTTTTTCAAAGAGAAGTGACTTATCTCTCCAACTATTGAAGAACACAAGAGGAGAGAAAAATTAAGGAAAAACTCCCTCTATTTTTCGGCCAACATATCAATAATGAGAGGGGGAAGACTTGTCTTGGGTGTGGAAAAAGGTGGAGACCAACTTTAGCATGCCATGCAATTTTTTAATCAAATGTAATCCACAACCTTTCACCTCCCAAGCATGCATTCTCATTTGGGCTTGTAACAATTATAAGGCCCATGGACTTTTATTTAAATGTCCCAAACATATTTGAGCCCATTTAAAGTTTACTTGATTTTACCCAAGCCCACTAGTTTAATAATTATTTCTAATTGGGCTCTACAAGGCCCAATGTAATTTAATTAATTCAACACTTGAATTATTTTAATTATTTGGACTCTACTAGGCCCACTAGTGTTAAATTAATTCAACACTTGAATTAATTTAATTTAGTCCATAACAATGTTTATGAAAATCACAATTTTCAAATACATTATTTACTTGGCCAACTTTTAATTTTAGGAACACATTCGTAAATTAAAAGTTATATTTCTATCATAGAAGTCATACTTCTATTTTTCCTTACGCTTATAAACTCATTTATAAGCCGTTCAACACATTGAACTATTTTACTTCTCAACGGGATCTAGAAAGCTAGTACTTGTGTGGCCCTCAATGGTTCATTGATACAACTACCCGTGGGTTCACATCTCCATGTGATTCGGACTAAACATGTCCTTATACGAGCATACCCCAATTGCTCCATTCTTACTTATCAACTCCTTGATAACAAGAACGTCAGAACTCAAGTCTGATAGTACCCAACCAATCATGTTAAACGCCCAGCAGCATCGCTTACATGATTCCCTAGCTATCAAATGATAGTGCCTGCAAGAACCATTCAATTATGGTTAGCGTACAGTACGGTCCCTTCAACTCATATATCCCGATCGATTCGACAACCATTGGTTTATCGAGAGTTGTCAATGAATCGATACTATGTGTCATGTCGTAGTTGCATCGATGGTGTAATCTATGAAACCCCTTTCATAATTACCACCATACTCTGATCAGAGATTTCAACCTACATACACATGAGAACGCATAGGATATCCATACCCGAAGGTAAGCGGTGAATCCCCGACTACAATGCATCGACTCCTATATGTTTCGACAGAACACCCAACCTTGCCACCTAATGACCCCATGAGAGTCGGTAAACAAGTCAAAGTGTAATTCTAGCACATAGAGTCTCAATGTTGTCCCGGGTCATAAGGACTAATGGTATACAACCATAAACTAGGACTTTTCCACTCGATAAGTGAGAACCACTTGGAAAGTCCTTTATAGAGGGTTGTTCAGTGCACTCTACCAGGAGCACCTATCTGCATGCTCGGACATCACAATGTCCCCTACCAATGAAACATGGTACTCACATCGCAGATACTAGTCTCGAACTCTAGCGGCCTATATCCTTCTTAGCGACGGCTGAATCGACTAGGAACTGTTTAGAATATACAGTATTCCAAATATGAGTTTCATGATACTCATCATATGAGCATCTCATATTCTTTCTACTATTTGTATATTCAAGGGCTTTATCTATGCAACTAGCATGGGTATATAGATAAAGATTTGCCAAAACAATAATTTCAAATATTATTAAAATAAAGATTGCTTATACATAGAGTTTCATTGTGAACACTAGGCCAACACTTGGCTCGACGGGCACCTACTCTAACAATCTCCCATTTGCACTAGAGCCAACTACCCATATGCTTCAAACCCATTGATTCGCGATGCATCTCGAATAATGGTCCAGGTAAAGGCTTAGCTAGTGGATCAGCAACATTATCTGCGGAGCCGACTATGTCAATCGACACTTCTCCTCTTTCCTCAATCTCTCGGAGGATGTGGTACTTTCTCAATACATGTTCGGACTTCTGATGAAATCTTGGCTCCTTTGCTTGAGCTAAAGCTCTCGTGTTGTCACACAACACCGGGAGAGGAGCAACTCCATTAGGAATGACGTCAAACTCTTAGACGAAATTCCTTATCCAAACAGCCTCCCTTGCTGCATCTGATGCAGCAATGTATTCGGCCTCTGTGCTGGAATCCGCAGTATTGTCTTGCTTGGAACTCTTCCAAGAGACAGCAGCACCATTGAGCATGAATACAAACCTAGAGGTTGACTTCGAGTCATCGATATTGCTTTGGAAGCTAGAGTCGGTATAGCCTTCCAATTTCAGTTCTCCACCCCATAGACCAAGAACAATTTATTGGTCCTTCTCAACTACCTTAGGATGTCTTTCACAGCTTTCCAGTGTGGAAGACCAGGGTTCGATTGATATCTACTAACTACACTTAGTGCAAAAGCCACGTCAGGACGTGTAGATATCATCCCATACATGATGCTACCAATAGCAGATGCATAAGGAATGCGTGTCATCGCCACTATCTCTGCATCATTCTTGGAAGACAGATTTGGATAGGGACACGCCATGACACATTGGTAGATGTCCTCTCTTGGACTCATCCATCGAGAACCGCTTCACGATGGTATCAATGTATGTGGACTGGGTGAGACCAAGCAATCTTTTCGATCTATCTCTATAGATCTGTATTCCCAATACAAAAGATTGTTCACCCAAGTCCTGCATCGAGAACTTACTCGCTAACCATATCTTTGTTGATTGCAACATTCCTACATCATTCCCAATGAGTAGAATGTCATCAACATACAACACCAGGAATGTCACAGCACTCCCACTGACCTTCTTATACACAGGGTTCCTCAGGATTCTTAGTAAAACCAAACTCTTTGATTGTACTATCGAATCTAAGGTTCCAACTCCTAGATGCCTGCTTTAGACCATAAATAGATCTATGAAGTTTGCATACCATATGCTCACTTCCGACAGATGTAAACCCTTCAGGTTGAGACATGTAAATCTCTTCCTTAATATCCCCATTAAGAAAGGTTGTCTTGACATCCATCTGCCATATCTCATAGTCATACCATGCAGCTATGGCTAGCAAAATCCTTATGGACTTGAACATTGCAACTGGAGAAAGGTTTCCTCAAAGTCAACTCCTTGTCTTTGAGTATATCTTTTTGCCACCAATCGCGCCTTGAAGGTCAATACCTTCTCATCCACCCCAAGTTTCCTCTTGTAAATCCATTTACACCCTATGCAAACAATTCCCTCAGGTGGATCCACGAGATTCCACACTTGGTTCGAATGCATGGAATTCATCTCAGATTCCATAGCTTCAAGCCATTTGTATGAATCGGCATCAGATAACGCTTCCTTGAAGGTCCTTGGATCACATTCAAGGTTAGGCTCATCATGGCCCTCTTCAAGAAGCAGACCATACCTCATAGGTGGTCTTGAGACTCTCTCGGATCTTCTAGGATCTTGTATCTCCTCTCTTGGCTCCTCGGGTGTGGGTTCTACAACTGTGGGTGTCTCTCGAACCTCTTCGAGTTCTATCATCTCGCTTTTTCTAACTAATAGAAATTCTTTTTCCAAAAAGGTTGCATTCCTAGAAACAAACACATTTGTTTCTTGGGGATGATAGAAATGATATCCAACTGAATTCCTTGGATATCCCACAAAGTAACATAAAATGGATCGACAATCCAATTTATCTCCCACTACCTGCTTCACATAAGTAGGGCACCCCCATATTCTAAGACAAGAATATTTGGGTGGCTTACTCATCCATATCTCATATGGTGTCTGCCTTTGAATGGACATTTAATGGAATATCTTTCAATTTTAAGTTATAGAGATCGTTTTCAAGTTCACCAGTTCCAATCAAATATTCATTCATGTAAATGTTGCAAACACCTTTGAAAAATAAACAAGAATATCCATTTTTATCAGCATAGAAATGAAACAATGTTTTTCACAAAATTAGGTACAAACAAAACATCTCATAAAATTAACTTAAAACTATTGTTCAACAATAAGTAAACATCTTCAACAGCCTTGGAAGCAACTCTTGCCTCATTGCCCATCCTTAAGAAGGTCAAACCTTCCCTAAGCTTTCTACTTCTTCCCATCGCCTGCAAATCATTACAGAGACGTGAGCCACATCCGGTATCCAATACCCAAGAAGAAGAGTTAATTGAAATGTTTACTTCGATATAGAACATACCGTTTCCAGAACTCTTCTGGGCCAGATATTCCTTGCAATTTCGCCTCCAATGTCCAGGCTTCTTGCAGTGATGACATACATCATCAGTCTTGTCAGCCTTAACTGGTCTGGCTACCTCAACAGGATTCAGAGATTGCCTCATCAAGGGCACGTTCTTCTTGGGACGTTTGAAAGAATGCTTCTTTCCATTCCCATGTGGATCAATCTTCGTACCAGATGAAGAACCCACATAAAGAACCAAATTCTCTTTCTTGATGGTTGATTCAAACGTAACAAGCATATTCACCAACTCCTCAACGGTCGGCTCCATCTTGTTCATGTTGAAGTTCACCACAAAAGGATCAAATGAGCTAGGCAATGATAACAGCAACACGTCGGTGGTCAACTCCGAAGGCAAGATCATATCCATGCCAACGAGCTTGTCCACGAGCCCAATCAACTTCAGGCCATGCTCATGGACCGAGGCCCCATCTCGCATGCGCAAAGTGATCAGCTCCTTGACGGTAGCATGCCTAAGAGTCCGTGTTTGCTCACCAAAGAGCTCCTAGAGATGCAAATGAATGTCAGCAGCACTCTTTGCATCCTCAAAACGCCTCTGCAGCTCATCATTCATAGAAGTCAGCATATAACACCTGGCTATCAAGTCATGGTCACACCAGTCCTTGTAAGCCTGCAATTCCTCAGGAGTGCAGTCAGTCGGAGCCTCAACAGGGGGCGACTCAGTCAGTGTATATGCTACCCTTTCCGAATTCAAGACGATTTTTAGGTTTCTTAGCCAAGTGAGGTAATTAGGTCCAATTAATATGTGTTTGTCGAGTATTACGGATATCGGATTGCGAATCGAAGACATTGTCAATTTGTACTGAAAAGCAAAAACAGATAAATGTTGATAACTATTTTAAAATATTTAGTAAGATATGAAGTTTGGACTTTTACTTCATAAATATTTGCTCCCACTGTTTTGACATCTTTCACTACCCTCTAGTGAAAACGGGAAACTCCTTTCTTCAGTAGGTACGTAAGGTCCAATTAGTGAATTATGATCCCGAATAATATCAGCCAATCACAATTCCTAAAAGGAAGTTTCCAATTGCATCACAATGCAACCCTTCTACGTAAACTTTTGTCGCACGTTTGATTAGGACCCAATAATATGACGTCGTTCATCTTCACGTGTCAAGCCTTACCCATCGATGTTGAACCTTGATGGACGGTCGCCATGAGTTCCCCCAATAGTATGAGCCGAAATCATGGGAGTTCCACGTAGTTCACATCACCATGTCAATGGATGTCACAGCTTTCAGGCACCCAGGGCTCCCCTCTTAATTTTATTTAAAAACTCGCCATGTTTGATCGTATGTTTGCCGGATTCATGCAACTTTGTTATTATCATAATAATAACGCACATACTCATTATTTATAACATATCATGCATATATTATAAACAGTAAACAAACAAGGATGATCAATCGCCCCAATACTAATGGCCCGTGTGAGCTAAACACGGGCCTAGGTCCAATCCTAGGAAAATGCAAGGGATGCAAATGCAACTATTACATTAGCTTCCAATATTTACATGTCTTCGATCTTCATAATCATCATGGCCACCATCTTCCAATCTTGATCATCCACTATACTAATATTTACAAATAAATATCCATGGCAAATAGGGATACATCTCATGGGGTTGGAACGGGCCATAAACTAAGCCCACTTTATAAATTGATAATTATTACAATCATTCAACACAAAATATCCTAGCATACACCTAGCAAATTGGGCTTGGGCTTTTGATCATCCTTCATGCATAATATCACATATCATACACCATCAATTAATTATCACAATAATTAATTGATCCAATATTATATATCTTGATCCAATCACTAACCGCCACGATTATAAACTAAATTAACAAAGTATACAAACACCTTTGTCTACTTTCAAATTAATTTATTTATAACCGAATTTCTTGTAAATCACCATTTACTATAAATATTTAAAGTCCAACTTAAAATATTTATTTCATGAGAAAATATTTGCAACTTTTGTAATTTTAAACTTAAGGGCCCAAAAACTCATTTTTCACCAAAAACATTTTGGCCCATTTAAAATTCACAAATATGTTAACCATCTAATGGCCCAACAACATCAAGGCTCATGACACTTTGATTATCCAAAACACTTTTGGAAACCCTAGTCGTCATCGCCGTCGCCGGAGCTCCGTCGCCGGATCCGGCCAACTGACCAAAAAAAAAATTTTTTTTTATTAAAAACATGGGGCTGTTCGGGCAGCCCCTTGGGCTGCCCTAGCTGCCTGTTTCGGGCAGCAACTTGCTGCCCAAAATTTCCCAAAAACGGCCTTGATTCGATGCAAAATATTAGTCTCATGCGGTTAGAAATCAATCTCAATATAATATCTTGTAATTGCTACACAAAATCGTAACCATAGCTCCGATACCACTTGAAAGGGGATCGGTTACGGTGACCGGAAGCGCAACGGAAGTTTAAAAAATCGAAATTTTTACTCAAGAAATTTCGGCCACCTCATATTATTTTGTGTAGCAAATACAACAAACACCAAATATCATACCTAGGGTGTTGAGAAAATTATACCTATCAACCTCTTGAGGTTGATGATGGCTCCAACTTTGTTGTCAAACAACAAAACTCTTGAATGGGATAACAAATCTTCAAGCTCTCCTCCTTTCCTTCAAGAATTAGGCCCACCACCAACTTTGTAGATCCACCTCACACTTGCACTAGAAAATGTAAGGCTTTTTCAAAAAGAAGTGACTTGTCTCTCCAACTATTGAAGAACACAAGAGGAGAGAAAAATTAAGGAAAAAATCCCTCTATTTTTCGGCCAACATATCAATAATGAGAGGGGGAAGACTTGTCTTGGGTGTGGAAAAAGGTGGAGACCAACTTTAGCATGCCATGCAATTTTTTAGTCAAAAGTAATCCACAACCTTTCACCTCCCAAGCATGCTTTCTCATTTGGGCTTGTAACAATTACAAGGTCCATGGACTTTTATTTAAATGTCCCAAACATATTTGAACCCATTTAAAGTTTACTTGATTTTACCCAAGCCCACTAGTTTAATAATTATTTCTAATTGGGCTCTACAAGGCCCATTGTAATTTAATTAATTCAACACTTGAATTAATTTAATTATTTGGACTCTACTAGGCCCACTAGTGTTAAATTAATTCAACACTTGAATTAATTTAATTTAGTCCATAATAATGTTTATGAAAATCACAATTTTCAAATACATTATTTACTTGGCCAACTTTTAATTTTAGGAACACATTCGTAAATTAAAAGTTATATTTCTCTCATAGAAGTCATACTTCTATTTTTCCTTACGCTTATAAACTCATTTATAAGCCGTTCAACACATTGAACTATTTTACTTCTCAACGGGATCTAGAAAGCTAGTACTTGTGTGGCCCTCAATGGTTCATTGATACAACTAGCCGTGGGTTCACATATCCATGTGATTCGGACTAAACATGTCCTTATACGAGCATACCTCAATTGCTCCATTCTTACTTATCAACTCCTTGATAACAAGAACATCAGAACTCAAGTCTGATAGTACCCAACCAATCATGTTAAACGCCTAGCAGCATCGCTTACATGATTCCCTAGGTATCAAATGATAGTGTCTGCAAGAACCATTCAATTATGGTTAGCGTACAGTACGGTCCCTTCAACTCATATATCCCGATCGATTCGACAACCATTGGTTTATCTAGAGTTGTCAATGAATCGATACTATGTGTCATGTCGTAGTTGCATCGATGGTGTAATCTATGAAACCCCTTTCATAATTACCACCATACTCTGATCAGAGATTTCAACCTACATACACATGAGAACGCATAGGATATCCATACCCGAAGGTAAGCGGTGAATCCCCGACTACAATGCATCGACTCCTATATGTTTCGACAGAACACCCAACCTTGCCACCTAATGACCCCATGAGAGTCGGTAAACAAGTCAAAGTGTAATTCTAGCACATAGAGTCTCAATGTTGTCCCGGGTCATAAGGACTAATGGTGTACAACCATAAACTAGGACTTTTCCACTCGATAAGTGAGAACCACTTGGAAAGTCCTTTGTAGAGGGTTGTTCAGTGCACTCTACCAGGAGCACCTATCTGCATGCTCGGACATCACAATGTCCCCTACCAATGAAACATGGTACTCACATCGTAGATACTAGTCTCGAACTCTAGCAGCCTATATCCTTCTTAGCGGCGGCATAATCGACTAGGAATTGTTTAGAATATACAGTATTCCAAATATGAGTTTCATGATACTCATCATATGAGCATCTCATATTCTTTCTACTATTTGTATATTCAATGGCTTTATCTATGCAACTAGCATGGGTATATAGATAAAGATTTGCCAAAACAATAATTTCAAATATTATTAAAATAAAGATTGCTTATACATAGAGTTTCATTGTGAACACTCGGCCAACACTTGGCTCGACGGGCACCTACTCTAACACTTAGAACTGAAGAACCAGCTGAGGAGCCCAATTTTGATCAACCTGAACAGCCAGTTCCATCAAAAGTTTTGACTGAACAGACAATTTTGGACCAAACTGTACAGATAGTCTCTCAACCATCTGAAGAACCAGTTATTGAACCAGCTGAAGAATCAGTTGTTGCTCCAACTGGAGAAGCAGTTGTCGAACAAACTGAAGAACCTTCTCCTACTTCTACTCTTCCATCTGTTTCGTCTCCTCCCCAGGACCATTTAACCGAAGATATTTCAGAAATAGCTGTGCTTATAACAGAACCAACTTACGGTGCGATAGTTGTGTTTAATCAAGAACAAAGGGAATAGATTCCAGAAACTTCTGG
Organism: Primulina tabacum; assembly: GCF_025594145.1. Classification (NCBI taxonomy): domain Eukaryota; kingdom Viridiplantae; phylum Streptophyta; class Magnoliopsida; order Lamiales; family Gesneriaceae; genus Primulina; species Primulina tabacum. The sequence continues at coordinate 30,265,032 of NC_134550.1, read as the reverse complement.
AGCCATGTCTCCTAGAATTTCAGACACTGATGCCCTCTTTGAAGAACTTCAAACCGTTCAGTCGAACCTACTCAGTATGATGGATGCTATCTCTGCAATACAATATACTCAGCTTTCACATACCTTGAAGCTCATTTCAAATTATGAATTTAGAACAGACAGACTGAATCAGCTTAACAAGAGTGTATCTGCTCTTTATATCTAAACTGAAGAAATCAAGAAAGATAGATTGTCAACTGAATCGCACTTCGAGACTAAAGCACTAGTCGGCAGGAGATTTGACTTTCTTGAAGAAAAGTTCACTAAAAGAATTGACCTGCTGCAGGACATTATGATGCATGCAATATCAAATATTACAGCGGACGTCCGCATTATAACAAGGAAAGTGGATGTGCTTGACAAAAAGGGGGAAATTATTAAAGAAACCGATGAAGACAAAGGAAAGAAAAAGAATGTATGAAGATCAATTGACTTCAGTTGAATGGTTGAAGACTTGAAGATTCTGTATTCTTTAGTCTTTGTACGAATCAGTACATAAGATTAGATATTTATTTCATTCATTGTACGAATCTGCACATTGGAAAAGTTATTTTATCTACAATGAAATTGAAGATTATTTCAAGTTCAGTTGATCAGTTCATACTTTACAAGTTTTGTCAAACACCAAAAAAGGAGAAATTGTTTGGAACTTAATTTCGTTGATTTGACAAAATTATAGATTAAATCTGTTGAACTAACTGATCACGAACACACGAACTGACAGTTTTCTAACTGAAGTTTAATACTGAGACCAGCCGAACTGAATCTACTTCGTCAACTGACTGATCAGTTGGAAACTGATCAGTTGAGATACTCAGTTGTGAGGTTACCCATCTACATATCATCTGATCATTCAGCTAAACACGTCATCAGTTGAAAATGACATTCAACCGACAATAGTACAAAGCAGACTGTAACTCGTAGTGGAACGCCGCATTTCAGAGAATACTCTGTACGGATGTCAGAAGAATATTGACGTGGCAATCAACGGATACAAAGATTCAAATTATATTTATTGTTACCGCTGGAAGAAAGCCTATAAATAGGCGAGAAGAGCAGAAATGACATAGCGCTGAAAAATACGATTAATTCATTCTCTTTAGCTTGCTGTTATTCTACTAGATTTATTAGTCTCATTTGAGATTCAAAAAGCTCACACTTATTAGAAATATTCATTGCAATTGAGGCTACTTTTCGAGCTTACTAGCACAAACCTCTGTATCACTTATATCAGTTGTGCTAAATCAAGTCGAACAACTATGAAAATTGTTGTTAACTAAGAGTTTCAGTCTTGGCAGTGTTAAGTCCAAACTGAAGTGGGTCTGTACAAATTTTGTATTGATCAAAGTCTTTTAGTGCATATCATATCCTTGTGATAGAAGGGGTGACGTATGAGTTATTCAAATTCCGAACATCCATAAATCCTTGCATTATTATTTCAGTTATTTATTCTATCTTTCTGTCAGTTTATTTACGCAATTATCTTTAGTTAAACTGATTGTCATCGACTGACAAGATTCCTAAGTTTCAGTTTATCACAAAACTGATACTTCATTCGAAGAAGGTTATAAAAATCGTGAGTGTTTATTCAACCCTCCCCCCCCCCTTCTAAACACTTTTCTACCTATTAACCTATCCTATCAAGATAATATAAATCAATCGCAGATGGACAAAGCAAGCAGTTCCAAGAAATCTAATCCTTCAGGAAAACTTTCATTCGTGGAAACATGAAAGATGGATATCGAAGACTTTGTCTTTCACAAAGTAATGTCCACCTGGACAAAGGTTCATGATTTGCAGACTATTCAAAGAGATAGATTAGTCGCAAATGATGAACAGAAGGCAATTGAAATCAAATATAAGCGCCGTCTGGATGTCATTAACACTTCTGACCTAGTAACTGATGAAGATCTGTACGACTTAATGCTCAGCAAAGAATATAGGATATTGGAAAAAATTGTTTTCACAGAGGATTTTAGTAAAATTTCTAAGGAAATGTCCAGCTGGTTATCCATTTGATTAGATGCAGTAGAAATGGAATTAAATCGTGTAATAACAGAGAGATATTATCAATAAATTTATATTTCAGTTCATTGCTACTCATCAGTTTTACTGCTATCTTCTCTTTGCAAGCTAACTGAAATCCAGTTGACTAACAATACTGACTAACATAAAATAATGTAAAAAATATAAAGTTAAGTCAACAATTTTTCCTTAAACATATCGCATAAAAATTAGAGAATTCTTCTCCTTGGAAGCTAAATCGTCGAAGATAACATGTGCGTCTCTTCAGATGACTCGAAGCTTATCCATAAATAAGAATGAAGTGATTAGTCACCATATCAATTGATTATTTCAGTAAATAGTAAAAATTATTGCAACTACAAATGGATGCAGCAGGTAGTTCACAGCAACCAGATTTGGCTGAGGAGTTTAAGCTATCCATTGAAACTGCTCGAAAGCTTAAGATTGAAGACCTTTTCTTTGAAAAGACATTGTCAACCTGAAAAAAAATCCAGGATCTCCAGTCCTCCTGAGAGGAAGAACTGGTTGTCACTAGAGAGCGAGTGGAAACTGAAACTAAAAATATGTGGTGTCTTGGCATCACTGAGGCTTCAGACATCTTCATAGATTAAGATGTCTTCCACCTGATGCTTCTCAAGGAGCAGAAGACTTTGAAAAACATTGCTTTTTCCCATGAGTTCACGAAATCTGCCACTGGCAGGTTATCCGCATGGATGACCTCCTGGATAGATGCAATAGAGATTGAAATAAACAATGTAATAGCCAGTCGTTCTAATCAATAAAGGTTTATTTCAGTTAATGTTTGTCTATTCTTTATTGCTTTAATTACTTCTGCATCCTAACTGATACTAACTGAAAAACAGTTAAAAACAACTGAATAACCACTGACTAACACCACTAGCTGACATAATAATGCAATTAATATTAAGACAAATCAATTAAACCAAGAATGTTAGGAATGTTAGAAAACTTAGTCTCGGGTATTGGTTTGGTGAAGATGTCAGATGCTTGTTGTTTAGTTGAAATGTAATCCAGCCTTATTGCCTTCTTTAGAGCATGGTCTCTGATGACGTGATGCCTGACATCAATGTCTTTGGTTCTGGAGTGAAGAACTGGATTGTATGTAATTGCAATCGTGCTTGTATTATCACAGAAGATTGGTGATTCTTCTACAATGACTCCATAATCCTTCAGTTGTTGCTGAATCCAGAGCAGTTGAGCACAACAGCTTCCAGCAGATAGATATCCCGCTTCATTTGTGGAAATTTCTATGGATGTTTTCTGCTTGCAGAACCATGAAATCAGTCTGTCTCCTAGAAACTGACATAATCCACTTGTGCTTTTACGATCAAGCTTACATCCTGCATAATCTGCATCTGAATAGCCAACTAAATTGAAAGATAATGCTTTAGCATACCATAAGCCCATATTTTGTATGCCTTTAAGATATTTCAATATGCGTTTGACAGCTGAGAAATGCGATTGCTTAGGATCTGCTTGAAATCTAGCACACATGCAAATAGCAAATACAGTATCAAGACGACTAGCAGTTAGGTATAATAAAGATCCTATCAAACTTCTGTAGAGTGCCGTCTTATCTGATATTTTCCCTTCATTTTTATCTAGTTTAATCGTTGAGCTCATGGGAGTATTTGTAGTTGAACACATCTCCATGCCAAATTTCTTAAGCAGCTCCTTCGTGTAATTGATCTGACTGATAAAACTACCAGTTTCCAGTTGCTTTACTTGCAGACCAAGAAAGAACGTTAGTTCACCCATCATACTCATCTCAAAATTTTCCTGCATTAACTTGGAAAATTTCTCACATAATTTGGGGTTAGTTGACCCAAAAGTAATATCATCAACGTATATTTGCACAAGTAAAATATGATCATTCTTTGAAAATTTGAACAAAGTCTTATCAACTGATCCAACATTAAAATCATGATCAGTTAAAATTTTTGAAAGTGTTTCATACCAAGATCTTGGAGCTTGTTTAGGACCATATAAAGCTGTTGGAAACTGAATTTTGGTTGCTTGACAAATTAAATGCTAAAATCGATTGGATTAACTGATCAAGAAGTTCGAGAGTAACTAAACACATATTCAAATCTGAATCTACGCAGTCAACTGACTGATCAGTTGCTACATTCAGTTGTAAGCTTACCAGCCATTGCTTCCGCTGATTCTTCAGCTGAACAAGTCATCAGGTAACAAAAAGGATGTTCAACCGACAATATTACAAAAGCAGACCACAACATATAGTGGGAACACCGTAATTCAGTAACAGTGTACGAATGTAAGTAGAATATTGACATGGCAAAGCAACGGACAAAAAGATTCAAATATCAAATGTTACCGTTGAAAAAAAGCCTATATATAGGAGAGAGAAGCGGCTAAGAAAGAGTAAACACATCATCAAAATTCTGAACATTCAAAACTCGTCTATTCTCTGAAAAATACGCTATTACTCTTTTGAAAGGAAAGCTCACGCTTATCGCATATATTTGAAGCAATAAAGGCTACTCTTTCGAGCTTTCAAGCTCATTGTTAAACTCGATCTTCTAAGAGATCAGTCATGCTAAATATAGTTGTATACTGTGGAGCAGTTTGTAAACTAAGAGTTTCAGTTTTGGCAGTGTTAAGTCCAAACTGAAGTGGGTCTGTACAAACCTTTGTATCGATCAAAGTCTTTTAGTGAATATCGTATCCTTGTGATAGAAGGGGTGATGTAGGAGTGTTTGAAATCTCCGAAAATCCATAAAATCTCGTGTTCTTATCTCAGTTTTTATTCTATCTATTAGTTAGTTTTATTCCGCACTTTATTGTTAACTGATTGATATTGACTGACAAGATTCCGAGTATCAGTTTATCACTAAACTGAACTCAACTTTCGAAAAAATTACATAAGTGGTGAGTGTTTATTAAACTTCCCTTCTAAACACTCTTTTAACCTACTATTCGATCGCATCAAGTGGAATCAGAGCAAGTTAAATCTTGTCCCAGAATATTCTCATCCACAACACTGATAACCATGTCTTTTTTCAACAAAATCCCATTGTTTTCCAGAGAAGATTTTGATGACTGGAAAATCAGAATGCAAGCTCATCCTAGCTGCACAGGACGATGATATGTGGTATGTCATTACTGATGGACCCATGAAGATTTTAAAAGCCAACACAGCTGTAGCCATAACTGATGGGGCACCACATCGTATAGAGAAGCTCAGAGAAGAATGGACAGCCGAAGATAAGAAGAAAGCCAATCTAGACAATGTGGTGAAGGGTCTTATACAAAACGCTGGATAAAGTAACTTTCAGAAAAATCAAAATGTGCAAAACCGCTGAGGAAATTTTGGAAAAACTGATCTAGCTTTGTGAAGAAAATGAGCAAACCAAAGAAAACAAGCTATCAGTTGCTGTTCAGAAATTTGACAACATCAAAATGAAGGTTGGTGAGTCCATGCATGAATATGATGAAAGAGTCAGTGGCATTATCAATGAGCTGAATGCACTTGGAAAAGTGTATTCCAATAAAGAAGTAGCACTGAAAGTTGTCAGGGGTCTTCCCAAAGAATGGGATGTCAAGACTATGGCGATGAGAGAGTCAAAGGATCTAAACAAGGTCAAGCTTATGACTTGTTTGCTGATCTGAAGGCCTATGAGTTTGAACTACAAACCAGAGAAAGGGAACCTTCTACACCTTCTACCGTCAGACTGTAACCAACTAATTCAGTTGACAAGTCTGCTGATCAGCTAAGCAATGACACTATGTTATTGTTTGTCAGAAAGTTTGGAAAATTATGAGAAAAAATCAAGAAATCCTCCAGAAACAATATTAGAAAAACTACTCCAAAGAAGAACCTTATACTTGCTACAACTTTGACAAAACTGGTCACTTCATTGCAGAATGCCCCAAATCAAAAAAGGACAGTCGAGGCTCAGTTGAAAGAGGGAAGAAGCCCTATGAACATAAAAGAAGAACAAAGGGTGACAAGATGTAAGGCCCGATAATTTGATTATCGTAATCTGAAATGATTTGGGGATAAATTGATGTAATTTTAGACGGAAAGGATCGGACCAGGAAAGACGAGAAAAGACACGAAAAATGTGCGAGGACAGTACACCTCGTGCATATGCGCGACACAGATGCGCGCATAAGCGCGAGATGGGCAGAACACCTCGCGCATATGCGCGAAGAGTGGGCGCGCATATGCGCGAGTTGTGTGGTAAGAATTGTGCGTGACCAGAAGGTCTCGCGCATATGCGCGGCTTGTGTGCGCGCATATGCGCGAGTAGTCCAGTAGCTAAGTTCCGGATAGAACTTCCGGCGCATATGCGCGGGGCTTAGGCGCGCATATGCGCGCGGCATGCAGCATGTAAATGAGCCACTTGTTCATGGTATGCGTTGCGATATATATATATATGATTCATTTCCTTCGTTCCTTCAGCTGAAAACCGAGGAAATCTCAAGGAAAAGCTTCAAGTTTCCTCAAGGCTTAGAAATTCGATTTGATACGATCCGACTATCAGAATTTAAATCCGGACACGGTACTGTACTCCTCTCGTCGACAGCTACAACTGGATGTAAGTTTTATCGAATTCTGATATCGTTTGAGATTATGATATTGGGGGAATTGTGATTTAACTGATATTATGTGTTCTGGGTATACTGATCAGTATATAATTGAAGTCAGATCGAAGAACGGACTGATTATATAATTATTATGATTTTTAGAGTTGATATGATCAAGATTATACAGATTTGCGATTGTTATCTGTGATTATTGAAGATTATGATTCGTATTAATATCGATTATGAGTTGTGGTATTATATCTGTGATGTTGAGATTGGCGGGGTTACTGAGACTGTATTGTTATATCGTCGAAACATCAGTAGATTGATTTTGATCAGATTAAGGATTGATTGAGATTGTATCATAAGATCGTTGATATGGATCTGATTATGTTTGATTCGAGTATTGATCAGAACAGGTCTTGAATTGAGTTATACATTGATACAGTGTATTCGATATTGTTATTGCCAGATTGATTTGATAGGCAGGGAGTTCGAGACTTCGACAGAGTCAGATCGACAGAACGAAACGAAAGGTATAAATGGATGTTGATGCGGGATTGCACAACTTGAGTTAGATTTGAATGGAGTTTCCCAAAATCACATACTTCATCTTATTGCATTGATATTTGCAATTGATGTGATTGTTATCTTTGGTCTATTGATTTATGTATTGAGTCATAGGCTGATGCGCCTAGTCGTAGGCGATTGATCTCGTGACAGAGGGGCCAGATAGTGATAGAATAGTCGCTGGACCATTGCACATTGTCACAGAGGTTCGGCAAGATATGTCAGGGCTGATGTGCCTAGTCTTGGACAGAACCGCTAAGACACCGGACGTTTGGTCATATCGATGTGACTTAGAAGAAGAGCGACTTCTATTTCCGATATTCGGTATAGCTAGGACCAAAGTCCGTAATAAGAATGTACCGTCACCACGACCGAGGGAGTAGGTGAGAGATTGTTACGTTCTTATTCAAATCGGGATCCCTAGATTAGGACAAGTCGAGTCAGAGTCCAAGAGTCACTGAGTGTGATTCAGAGTTTGTGTTGATTCATGTGTCGGATTTGATACATGTTATATTCAGAGTTTGTATTGATTTATGTTTCTGATTTGATACATGTTATGAATATCTATTTCATGCTTTTGTATCTGTTATATGATTGCATGTATACATGATTTATACTGGGAATGTTATTCTCACCGGAGTTATCCGGCTGTTGTCTTGTTTGTATGTGTGCATGACAACAGGTGGGACAGGATCAGGATCAGAAAGAGGATGAGAGAGGATAGTTAGCGTGGAGATCCGGGCCCAGAAGCAGAATAGGATCAGCACTTGATGTATAGATGTTGAACCTAGTTGAGATAGAGACATGTAGTACATGACTTGTACTTTTATATTGACATGTATATTAGATAGATTATTATTACGTTTCCGCATTTATATATTTAAAAAAAAATTTAGTCCCACTTTTCTTAATTGTTATATTGGACATTAATAATGATTAAGACATGAATTAGCATCCGGGTCTCCACACAAGAAGTCATTCAAAAAGAAACATGAGGTGCTTCTTGCTGAGGAGAGCAAATCTAAATGGGTAGAAACTGACAGTGAGGAGTCAGAGCCTGAAACCTTGTACAGCTCAAATGATGATGATGAAGAAATTAAGTGCTTAATGGCAGATGATGCTGAACTGGAGTCATCAAGTGAATAGGTATTTGACTTCAGCTCTACTAATTTCACCAGTGATGAACTCATTACAACATCACATGACATGGTAAATGAGTATCACAAACTTGCTCGATCATTCAAGAAGGTCAGAGCAGAGCAAAAAGATCCCCATGATAACAAAACTGAAACTGATGAGTCAGTTGAAGTGTTAAATCTAAATAGGGAGATTGCAAAGCAAAAAGCTGAAATGATTGAAAACCAAGCTTTGATAAATCAGTTAAAAACTGAAATTTTAGAACATACTGAACTAATTCAAGTTTGGAACAAGTCTTCTGTTACATTGAATAATATGCAGAATTCACAAAAAACAGTTGATGATAAAACTGGTTTAGGATTCAACAGTCATATTGAAAATTCTGCAAGTGATACACAGCCAAGGTTGAATGAAAACAAAGGAAAGTACATTATCTTTGTAAAATCAACCATGGTAAATGAATTCTCATAACCGAGTAAACCAACTGTAAGTAAGAACAAGGCCAAATGGTATGGAATTGGATATAGCTCTGAGAGTTCAACTGATTCAAGAAACTGGTCATCTAAACGATTTAGTTACAAAAATCATTGCTCAAGGAATGGATATTACAATTACTACAACTGTAAGCCAGTTCAGAAACGGTATCAAAAGAATAGTCAGTTGAAAAACGGTATAAATCATACTATCTCTTCCTCACACCACACACTTAATACCCCAAAGACGAGAAAAATTACTTGGAACACAGCAACCTGAAAGCCAGTTAGACTGATCCAAGTCTGGGTTCCCAAAGGTCTAATCAGTCTAGGACCCAAATGAAAATGGGTACCAAGGTTATATACTGTGTGTGATTGCAGGTGACAGGAACAAACAAGGAACCTACCTGGTATCTAGACAGTGGATGTTCACGGCATATGACAGGGATGCAAATTTGCTTTCTCAACTTATCAAATACAATGGACCAAACATCAGTTTTGGAGACAATTTCAAAGGTAAAACCGTGGATAAGGGTAAGCTTATCCATGGTAACTTTACAATCAAAGATGTTTTACTAGTTGAGAATTTGAAGTATAATTTGATTAGCATCAGTCAGTTATGCGACAATAATTTCTCAGTTTAGTTCGACAAACACACTTGTTCAGTTAGAGAATCAACAAATGAAGTCACCCTAACTAGCAATCGTTGTGGAAATACTTATAAAGTCAGTTGGACAGATCAACCTCATGCAACAGTTTGTTTCATTGCTTCAAAATCTTCTAAAAACTGGTTGTGGCATAAGAGGTTGAGCCACTTAAACTTTAAATCTATTGCCTATCTAAGTAACCATGATCTTGTAACTGGTTTGCCCAAATAGATTTCTCAAAGGATAAAACTTGTTCAGCATGTCAGTTTGGTAACAAGTAAGATCTTCATTCAAAAACAAAGGTTGTAAATCATCCTCTTGATGCTTAGAACTGTTGCATATGGATCTTTTTGATCCAATACCAGTCATGAGTTAAGGAAGAATGAAATACACCTTAGTAGTTGTGGATGGCTTTTCAAGATTTACTTGGGTTATTTTTCTCAAATCCAAAGACAAAACTGCTGCACAACTGATTAAACTCTTTAAAAGTTTATTAAATGAAAAATCAGTTGGGATTGATCGAATAAGGTCTGATCGACGAGCTGAATTCATCAATAAAAATCTTAAAAATTCTTAGAAAATTCAGGAATCAAGCATGAGCTCTCAGCAGCAAGAACCCCTCAGCAAAATGGTGCAGCTGAGAGAAAAAATCGGACCTTTAAAGAAGCTGCTAGAACAATGCTTGCTGGTTCTGGTATTTCTCAAAGGTTTTGCGCAGAAGCAGTAAACACTGCATGTTATACTTAGAACAGATCAATGATTAATAAGAATCATGTAAAAACACCATATGAGATCTGGCATTGCTACTACTTAAATTAAAATTCACCCAAGTGTAGGTTGTCTGCAAGTAATATATTTCGTGAGTACGAGATTGATCCTGTGACACCCTAACCCGATTTTAAAAAAAATAAACTCTATAATGCGGAAGCTTTAAAAATAGACTTGGAGGAAAGTATGTACTTTAAAAATTTTGGCAAAGTTTCCCCGTAAAAAGGAACTCATAACCTGTCTCAAGCAATAAAACCAATACGCCATAAAAAATTTCCCACAACTAATACATAAAGATATAAAAAATCAAAAGCATTATTTTTGATTACCAAAATAATTGAGACAAAATTAAACTCCCAAAATATCAGGTAGGTTACAACAAAATATATAAGCCAACTCCAACCATTACAAAACAAAATACTTTCTTTAACCATCCATTGACAAAATAATCATTTCATCCTTCCTCCAAGCTTGGCACATTTCCTTCTTCCGTCTCGACACCACGCCTTATCAGTCTCGGTTACCTGCATCTGCATCTCATGAACATAACTGAAATGAGTTATAAAAACTCAGCAAGTAGACCTTTAAATAACAAGTACATATACCATAGTGTAAAGAAGGAATCCATACCATTTCTTAACCGTATTTTGCCATCAGTCAATAAAATGTGTACATAACAATTATAAGATGGCATCTATAGAACAATTCATTTTTTTTCATTCGTATGGCATTGATAGGTCATAAGTCAATGGTACACATGTACGTCTCAGTCAAAATCAGTCACAGTACATGTCATTATGTTGATCAACTTCAGTCAAGTGAGTTTAGAATTACCATAGGTAACACCACAATACCATATAACCATCAAGCCATAAAAACATTCATTGAAATATTTTGTCAAACATGTGGTGTGCGTGCTAAAGAATTAGCTCCTTTACTTTGCTCTTGTCAACAATTTCATTTCTTTTCAATATATCATTACATATAATATACATAGTCAATGATTTAAAGGATCTAGAATCAATAGAAACTTCATTTATCATATACATAGCTCATGAGATGCATTCAAAGGAAAAGTCTACTTACAACCCAATATACAAGTAGTTGCTTAGTTCTTGAGGGATTCCTTCAACACAATAATAATAATAATAATAATACCATCAATCATTATATTAACAACCTTACCTCAACATTCAAACCAAACAACCCAATATCTTTCAATCACTAACCCAAGGAAAATAAGCTTTCTTACCTTGTTCCTAGACACTTGAGGAGAAGAACTTCTAATCTACAAGCAAAGATTAAGGCTTCAATCAAATATTAATGTCTTGGAAGAAGTTGGATTGAAGGAGAAATGAAGAACCCTACCTTCCAAACCGATGGAGAGAAGAGAAGAAATGAGGAAAAGTGAGTAAAAAGTGATCCCATTCGATTTTTTGTCATCCCAAACCTCAAAACACGCTTTTTAACTTGCTGGGCGCTCGGGCGGTCACATATTACCGCCCTAGCACCGAACATACTGCCCAAAACTCAAAAATTCAGAACAGGGAACGCTCAGGCTGTCAAATCTTACCGCTCGGGCGCCGCTTTGCGCACACCCACATCAAAGATTGCTTCCGAAACGCCTATTCCCTTCAGAATTAGAAAACGTGGTAAACATGAAAGTTGTAGCCCTATGTCTTGGCTTTCATCTCCAATTGGCCTCATGTCATTTGACGGTCTAAGTAAACAGTTATGCTCATTCTCCCAACATGTGTCATTGTAGGAACGACGATACGCGCGACACACTTCGGGGCGCTTTTGGCTTGTCTTCCACAATGGTTTGAACAAAACTCAAAACATGAAAGTTATAGCCTTATGTCTTATCTTTCTAATGAAAGTGGCCTCACATCAATCAGATAAATATACAAAATATTATGCTAAAAATCATAACTACTGCCACAGTTTCATACCGTTACAGCACTTCCATTACCTATTTAACTCAAATTCAACCTTCTATTCTACCCATCCAATATCTATTCCATTCTATAACATTCATTACTATCATAATGTAAAGCCATAAACCATCACAATAAAAATACCGTAATTCATGATAAAAGACATGAACGATCGGCTATTACAGATCCACAGAGAGGTTATTTTAAGTTTAAATCTATTAATTTATAAATTACCAAATTTAAGAATGAAGTTTACAAATTATAAATTTTGTCAAGGCTCAGAGATTTATTCTTGGTTTATGTAATATTGATGTAATGCCCGATTTAAAAAAAATTTGAAAAAAAATAATAATAATTTACAGTTCATCGGCACTATTCAAGCGCTGCGGCGCTAGTTTTGCGAAAATTTGGCTATGAGGCGCTAGAAAGTGGCGTTGCGGCGCTAACAGATGCGAAAATTGATTTTTTAAGCTCACTTTGACTTCCCTGTTCATTCTCCATCATTTCTTTTCTCCTCATTATCCATCGAAACCCTCTCTTCTTCCATTTTCTACATTTCTTCTTCAATCTATGGGAGATTTGCTCAAGAAAATTATGAAATGAAGGTAGATTTGTGATCCTCTCATCACGGGCTTCACAAGGATGTAAGTTTTTCCGATTTTTGTTAAAGTTTGGAAATGGTTTGAAGTTAAGAATTGATATTTGAGTTGATATTTGAGATATTAAGATGTTGAAAATGTTGTATTTGAGTTGGTTTGAATTTAAAATGGATATGAGCATGGTTTCTTGTTTCTATGCAAGATCGGTTTTTATACCTTCTCTATTTCGAGTTTATGGGACATTTGTGTTTGGATTTTGGAGTAATGGTCTTCATCAAACTTGTAGACAATCAAGTTAGCTTCGATTTGGTTTTTAAATCTTTCAATTCCATGAAGAAATGAGAGAGATATGTGATTTTTACTAAAAAATGGTCCGGAAATCCAAGTTAGTGCAGATTTGTTTACATGCCTTTTGTTTATTCGAATTCTGGGATTTATTGGTTAAGATTCTGGATTTTGTGTTCAAATGAAAGTTATAGAACTTTGTCTTGTCTTCGAAATGATCTAAAATTGGCTTGATTCCATTGAGTATTGAGGGAGTTATGCTCCAAATACTAAACGGTGCTAGATTTGTACAGATGCAGAATTTCGAAAATTATGTTGTATGTTTCAGATTATGAACGGCTGAGTAAATGGCTTTATTCGACAAAAGTTTATGAAGAAGAATTGTTAAGCTTTGGGTTTTCTTGCATATCCAATTTACAGATCTTGATTTGAAGCTGTACCGAATTAATTATGAATTTTGTACAAAAATTGCTCTGTGTTGATAAGTAATCCGAGTTCTTGATTTTATGTATTGAAGATTCGGTTGAAGTATTGACTTGGGTTGGCTCAAGATTATTTACTTTAAGTTGGTTGATAGAGAATCGAGTAGACAGAGAGGGTTCAAGACTTCGCAACCATATATTTTGCTCTCTTGTTTGTAATATTTGAATGGTATGTTACGGTCGGTAACATACGAGATAAAAATATCATTTTTATTTTAAATTGAAAATTCGATGGCTTGATGAATTAATTGTGATTTGTTGATGATTAATATTTTTAGATGAGCTTATTATGATATTGACTTGATGAGACTGAAATGCATCATTGCATTGCATATTGAGCCACTTTTCGATTCAGATTTGATATGGCGGAGGTCGCCTTGATTTATTGATTTGTTAGACGTATGGGGCTGTAGTTGAGTTGGCATAGTGTATGCGGAGGTCGCTGCTATGGCTTGAACACTCTCTATAGGCGCACCATAGTCCTGGGATTGTATAACACAGCACCCCACCCCGAGCGGATGAGTCGATGGATGTTGCTGGGGGATTCTCTTCCCTTGGGTACCCTATAACCAGATGATTCACTTGATCTTGAGATTTATTTATAGCCCACAGCTTCTGATCATGCATTGCATTATATTGCATCTTTATGAATTTATATGAACTATTTTGAAAATTAAATTCTCTTATGTTATTGATTGTATCATATTGGTTTTATGCTCACGGGCACGTCGGCTACCTCTTGTTTTCATGTGCCTGACGGTAGGTGAGGCGAGGCTTGGGATGCCAGAGTCCAGCTCCAGGCGAAGAGATACGAGTTAGAGTGGGATTCTCGGGTCTTAGGAGCGATTTGATGATGTTTGGATTACTTTGGTTCACTACTTTATTTTGGCATGTTAAAATTTATATTTCAATCATTTGTGACTTTAAATTATTTTGACGATGTTTATGTGGATTTGTGAACCACAAATTATGTATTTTACTCAATCATTTGGTTTGTTACAATTATAATTATTAGTATTAGATATTGGACCCGAGGCCCCAAAATTGTTTAGCTAAAATTAAAACAAAGGAAACCACCATAATTAATGGTTCCAAGAAAATCAAATATTTAAACACACACATAATATAATATAGTTTCCACTATAGAAAATAACGAATTAACCGATATTTTATATATGATACCTATGATTATATATATAACTATAAAAATATATATTTGCACAAAGTAAATGTTAAATTAAATCATTATATTTCATTTAGAACAACCGGCAGAACCACGCTATTGCCTAAATGAAATATATGATTTAATAAATTATTTGCGATAAAGTAAAAGTTAGTTGCGATAAAGTAAATGTTAAATGCGAAAAAAAAAGTTAGTTGCGGTAAAGTAAAAGTTAGTTGCGATAAAGTAAAAGTTAGATGCGAAAAGTAAAAGTTAGTAGCGCTAAAGTAAATGTTAGATTGTTAGATGTTAGTATTAAATCATAATATTGCATTTAGAACAACCGACAGAGCCACACTATCGTCTAAATGAAATATATGATATAATTATATAAATATATACACACATATATATATATATATATAATATAACAATAATAATAATTGATGAAATATTTATTGTATCAAAATTAAACAACAAATCAAGATAACCACTTCAATGGTATCAAGCATTTGATGTAAATTGATAACAACAAATAATTCATTTTTATACCTAAAATAAAATGAAGTTAGCTAAATGAAATGAAATAAACAAAGAATATACAAAATATGAACAATCTTACTTCACCAAGAATTCATCCTCTTCACATTGACATAATAGATTTAGCTTTCCATGAGCTTACTTTTGATCAACACTCATATTTGAGAAAATGAAAAATATATTGGAATTTAAAACTTTTATACAAACACACTATATTTTATAATGGGATAGAATGATCTCAAGCTTGCACAAGGCCTCTATTTATAGGCCAAATTAGAGAAATGGTCAAATATTTCATTAATGTCATGTAGTTGTAATAGTAGTTTTTGTCTCTTCCTACTTCAATTCCATGGCCCTTCTTTCAATGCTATGTTCCACGACTTTAATCTCCGAATTTAACTCTGCTCAAAACAACAAACATGTAGGGCATTGTCTGTAGATGAATTTGGCCATTTGGTTCACCTCATTTGGTTAAAATTAAATTATTTATGATTTTATTACTATAAACTGGTCATAGTAAAAGTAAATCTGTCATCCTTTTGATATTTGCATAATTTGATCATCTTAATGAACTTTTTAGGCATTCATGTCTTCTGCAAAATTATAGATAATTTCTCAAGGATTCCAAACATGTTCAAATCACCTCCATTTGAATTTTGTAGCTTGAGTTATCGTTAATTTACCAACACGTAGAAAACCTGAAAATAAAACATATTTAGTAAGACATTTAGGCCGCGTTTGGTTAGGATGATTAGCCGGGATAGATTATTTTATCCTACCTAGTTAGCTGTTTGGTACGCGTGATTATTTAACCAAGTCCATCCCTCCTATGAATGATTATGTTATATTAAGTAGGTTAAAATAATACCTCCTCACCCCTAGGATTATTTATCCAACTCTTAATACCTCCTATTTTTCCAATTTTATCCTTCTCTTATATTCAAACTCACCACCACTTCCCGCCACCGACCGCCGTCACGATCGCCGTCGGCCGACCGCCGGCGCCGGCGCCGGCGCCGACTATTTCCGGCGCAGGTCGAAATTTCCGACCGGCCGTTTCTGGCCGCCGCCTCCTGCCTGCCGTTTCCGGCCGCCGTCCGCCGCCGCCACTGTTGCCGTCGTCGTCGCTGTCGCCGCCGCCGCCGCGAAGCGGAAGGGCAATTTTGTCTTTTCATCAAAAAATTCAAAATTATCCTACACTTAAAAATCTTACCAAACATAATATTATTTTACACCATATAATACAATCCTACCACAATCATTTTCTTTATCATTTACATACTAATCATTAGTTTATCCTATCCTTCCAACCAAACGCAGCCTTAAATAAAAACAAACAATACTAAAATAACATAATTTTATAATTTT
This sequence comes from Primulina tabacum, assembly GCF_025594145.1. NCBI lineage: Eukaryota > Viridiplantae > Streptophyta > Magnoliopsida > Lamiales > Gesneriaceae > Primulina > Primulina tabacum. The sequence goes on along the minus strand of NC_134550.1, from coordinate 30,248,425 downwards.
TATGAAACTTAAATTTTAAAATACAGGTTTTAACATATAATAAATTTTTAATTTTAAGTTTCATCATACCCCCACACTATCTTATTACTAGTCGCTTAGTAATAAAATTTATCAGAAAATCACAACCTAGATTCTTTATTCCTTTTAAATTTTCAAATGTACAAACATATTCATTTTAAAAACAAAATCATATACCGATTTATATATGTATAATATTTTTTGTTTAATATAATATATAATTAGATGTGTTTTTATTATTATTCTTATTTCACATAATATATAAAGTAACAATATATATATAATTTTAAAATTTCTAAATTTTTTATAATAATATAGTCAAAAAGATAATTCACACCACCCACCATAACATATATAATATCAAGAATATTATTGTAAAACCTTCAACTCCATATATTCTTTCAGGTCAAAATATTTAATGAATAGCAAGTTTTCACTCATGGAGTTGGAATGAATATTAACTCTCATTGAAAAAGGCTAAGTATTAAAGCAGACAATTAAATAAACTAATATTGAAAACAAAATAGGAAAATTTACAAAGAATAAAATTTCCCTTTTCTTTTTTTTTTTCTCATTTTTTTTCTTCTTCTCTTTTTTTCTTTTTTTTTTCAAAATAACGTGACTGCAAAATTTTACAATAATATAAATTTTTTTTATCCAAAAACATTATGTAACGGATACATCCGACAACCTTTGAATCTTATCTAGCACAAACAAATCTTTTTGTTTTTGTTTTTGTTTTTTTGTTTTTTTAAGAACACAATAATATTTGTTTTTACAACACATTGATAGTACATCAATCAAATCTAGAAAAAAATAAATTATAATGAATAAAGTACTTTGCAGTCCATTATATATTTACTTCTTTTTTCTTAAATAAATATTTTTTTTAGGGGAGTTATATTCTTGTAATTAACCATTTTTTAATAATCAATAAAAGTTTATTAATTGTTTTCTCATTCTCACCACTTACTCACAAAAGATGTATGAGTATATATTATACTTTTACAAAAAGAATTCTTTCAATTATACAAGTTAACAACCTTACAAACCATATCTTTTAACTATATTCTCATAAAAAGTTTAGAAATTATTTTATTTGAAAACACACACAATTATATATAAATAAATAAACACATCTATTATACATTTTATATTAATTGATAAATATATATTAATTGATATATATAAATTGGTACATATGAAAAACTAATTTTTCTTGTAGTCTGTAATTTGAATATAATGAATATTAAAATCTAGTGTATTGTGATTTTTCAATAATTATTAACTAACGTGTCTCAGGTGCATTTTACTGACACCTTACTCGACATTGAACTAAAAATTATTATTATTATTAGTATATATAAGTATATATTTTTATTTTCATATAATAAAAAAAAACTAAGAGGAGAAGAAGAAGAAATTATTCATACCTTAAAAAAAACATTAAAACATACCGTTGAATCACAAGTTTAGCATCACATGAATTTTCTTTTCTTACTCTTGGATGTTGGCCAATTAAGTTGAGATAAGAATGGATCTGGTTCATGACTAAATCCTTGCAATAAATCAATAAGTTCACCTTCACTTGTAGCAGAAACTAACATCCTTCGTGAAGCTAATGAAAGAAATCCCTGTTCCACAACATCATCAAGAAACGATAAAAATTTATCATAATAGTTTTTAATATTTAACAAACCAATTGGCTTATGATGGATATTTAATTGTGCCCAGCAAACAGTATGAAATATTTCCTCTAAAGTACCGAAACCTCCTGGCAAAGCAATGAAAGCATCTGAATGTTCAATCATTTGAGTAATTCGTTCATACACGTTGTCCACTTTCATTTCTTCTCCTATTGTTGGTCCAGTAAGACTGGCTAAGGTAATAAGAATAATGCCTAAGACTTTACTTGCACCTGCATGCGCAGCTTTTGCAATTTTTCCCATGAGACCAACTTCACCACCTCCATGTACCAAATGATTCTTTTTTTTAGCAAGTGTTATGCCAAGCTTTTCTGCTACTTCTTCATAAATTGAATCTTTTCCTGCACTAGATCTACAAAATACACAGATATTTTTTATTTTACTTACCGTGAATGTTGACATGTTTAGAAATATGTTTTCTGTAATTGTTAGATCACAGCATATGAATTCATAAGCCTACCATGCCAAAAGTCAATATTAAATAGGAAATTATTATTAATAAAAGAAAATAAAAATGACAAAATTAAAACACATATATACAGCGTAGTTGTGATTGTGACTCACATCATCCTCTAATTTTACGTTCAGTAACGGCTTCAACGCCTTCTATGAGTCGAGGATATGCTTCCCATTCAATTTTCTTATAAATTGGCAAACATGGTCTTTTAACGTCAGATTCCCAAGACTAAATTGTGTGTGTATATATATATTACTTATAAAAATAGATATGTGTTACAATAGTAGGATCTTTGTAAGGCTGATTCCATCGTCCATATTGATATTCCTCATGTTGAAATTGCCATCATAGATTAAGAAGTTCATTTTGTTCGTACCCACTAGAATGCGTATCAAGAACCTCTAGAAAATTATCCAAAGTCTCTTTACTCAGACCATTCTTAATGAATAAATTTTATCTTCTCTATTCATTAATATCATTCCAACATTTTTGCATTTCCCCTTACAAGTCCACCTTGCACATTTATGAAATCCACCTATACGTTTAGCTCTTCGCTTTTTGGCATATGTGCTTTTACCAAATCCTGGCATATGTCTTATTATTATTTCACTTGCTTTCCCAACCAATCAGAATTTTGCTTCAATTGTCAAACAGACATCATTCGGTATGCCATAAGACATCATCAACCTTAGTCGCTCACATCTAGCTTTATATATTTTTTTCAGCGCATTATCAGGTAAACAAGCAAAATATTTACGAAGATTCATAATACACGCATACATATTATTTTTTTAAAATTTTTATTATTTTTATTATAATATATATTTCAAACTTTTTTGGAAAACTGAAGAAACAGACTTAAACAGTCACGGAGTGCCGTTATCCGCCACTTAACAGGGAAATGAACTAGAATCTGCAAAAAAAATGAAAATATCAAACAACTATTGTGGATCATATAAAGGCATAAACTCATCATTAAGAATTTCATTTTCTATAAAAGGCTTAAGTCTTTGCCCATTAACTTTAAACACGTCATTATTTTTAGGATTTTCAATATCAACAGCACCATGAGGATAAACAAATTTAACTATAAATGGTCCAGACCACCTCGATCTTAGTTTTCTTGGAAATAAATGCAAACGAGAATTATAAAGTAGAATTTTTTTATCCAATTTCAAATGACTTTCTCATAATATTTTTATCATGAAAGGCTTTAGTTTTATCTTTATAAATATTTGAATTTTCATATGCATCATTGCATCTAAATTAATATTAAATGTTTTAATTGCCCAATAAGCTTTATGTTCAAGTTCAACAGGTAAATGACAATGCTTACCAAAAACTAACCTATATGGTGACATCCCTAATGATATTTTAAATGTAGTTCTATATGCCCATAATGCATCAGTTAATCTTAAAGATCAATCTTTTCGATTTGGATTAACTGTTTTTTCTAAAATTTGTTTGATTTCTCTATTTGCAAGTTCAACTTGACCATTACTTTGATGATGATATGAGGTAGATACTTTATGTGTAATGCCATATTTTCTCAACAAAGATGAAAATGATTTATTTATAAAATGACTTCCTCCATCACTAATTATTGCTCTAGGTATTCCAAATCGGCTAAAAATATTATCTTTTAAAAATTTTATAACAAATATATGATCATTAGTTCTACATGCAATTGCTTCAATCCATTTTGAAACATAATCAACAGCGACTAAAATGTAGGTAAATCCAAAAGATAATGGAAATGGACCCATAAAATCTATCCCCCAACTATTAAATATTTCAATAATCATGATTGGATTTAAATGCATCATGTTTCGTTTTGAAATTGATCCCATCTTCTGACAGTTTTCACAAGATTTGCAAAATAAATGCGTATCTTGAATAAAGACGGCCAATAAAATCCGCATTGTAAGATTTTTGTAGCTGTTTCATTGGATAAAAAATGACCTCCACATGCTTCAGAATGACAAAATTTAATAACATTACTTACTTCATTGTCGGGTATGCATCGTCGAAAAATTTGGTCAGGACAATACTTAAACAAGTAAGGATCATCCCAATAAATTTTTTTTACTTCTATCAAGAATTTATTCTTATCCTGTGAATTTCAATGAGAAGACATTTTATTTGTCACAAGAAAATTTACAATGTTAGCAAACCATGGCATTATAGTAGCATAAAACAACTGATCATCTGGAAAATTTTCATTTATTGGTTTTTCATTATGAGATGATTCAGTCATTATTCTAGATAAATGATCAGCTACAACATTTTTTTTTCCATTTTTTTTAATTATAATATCAAATTCTTGTAACAATAAGATCCACCGTATTAATCTTGGCTTCGTATCTTGTTTATTTGATAAATATTTTACGGCAGAATGATCAGTGTAAACAATAGTAGTAGAACCAATTAAATTTTTTTCGAAACTTATCTAATGCAAATACTATTGAAAGTAATTCCCTTTCAGTACTTGAATAATTTATTTGGGCACTATTTAAGGTTCTACTAGCATAATAGATTGCATAAGGTTTTCTTTCTTTTCTTTGTCCTAACACAACTCCTATAGCATAATCACTTGCATCACACATTAATTCAAATGGTAAAGATCAATATGGAGGTTGTAAAATAGGTGATGTAATTAAAAGATTAATTATTTTTTAAAAGCATTTTCACATTTTTGAGTCCATTCAAATTGTGTATCTTTTGTTAAAAGATTTGAAATTGGTTTAGATATTATGCTAAAAATTTTTATAAACCTTCGATAAAATCCTGCATGACCCAAGAATAATCGAACTTCTTTGACCGTTTTTGGTGATGTTAAATTAGCAACAACATCAACTTTGACTTTATCAACTTCAATTCCTTTTTCAGATATCACATGTCCTAAACAAATCCCAGATTTAACCATATAATGACATTTTTCCCAATTTAAAACAAGTTTTTTTCTTCACATCTTTTTAATACTTCTTCTAGGTTTTTAAGACAATTTTCAAATGAGTTTCCAAAAACAGTTATATCATCCATAAAAACTTCTACAAATTCTTCAATCATATCACTTAAAATACTTAACATGCATCTTTGAAAAGTAGCCGGAGCATTACATAAACCAAATGGCATTCTTTTAAATGCAAAAGTTCCAAAAAGCCAAGTGAAAGTAATTTTTTGTTGATCTTCTAATGATATAGGTATTTGATAATACCCCGAATACAATCAAGAAAACAGTAATAATAATTACCCGCTACTTTTTATAGAATTTGATCTAAAAATGGTAGTGGGAAATGATCTTTTCTAGTTGCACCATTTAATTTTCTATAATCAATACACATACGCCAACTAGATAGAATCCTAGTTTGTAATAACTCTCCCTTTTCATTTTTTATAACAGTGATGCCTGACTTTTTAGGTACTACTTGTGTTGGACTTACCCATTTACTATCTGAGATTGGATAAATAATTCCAGCATCTAATAATTTTAATACTTCATTCTTAACAACTTTCTTCATATGTAGATTTAACCTTCTTTGTGGTTGTTGATATGTTTTAGCATTTTCTTCCAAGTGAATTTTATGTGTGCAAATTAAAGGATTTATACCTTTTATATCTTTCAAAGTCCATCCAATTGTATTTTTATATTTTTAAAGTAATTTAATTAAATCTTCTTCTTGATTTGGTAGAAGAGTGGAAGAAATTACAACATGAAATATTTTTTTACCAAGAAATACATATTTCAATTCTAATGGTAAAACTTTTAATTGAAGTTTTGTATTACCATCTTCTTTAAAATTATTTTCAGACTCAAAACTTTCCACTGAAAAAACTTCAGATTGTTAATTTTCTTCTTGTATATTTTTTTCCACAGTTGTTTCTATTTCATTATCATATTCATTTATACTTGGTTGTTTACATAAATTGAATACATTAAGTTCTAGAGTCATATTTTCAAAAGACAATTTCATTATTCCATTTCGACAATTAATTAAAGCATTTGAAGTTGCTAGAAATGGTCGTCCCAATATTACTTGAATTTCATTATGTACTTCTATTGGTTGTGTATCCAAGACAATAAAATCTACAGGATATATGAATTTATCAACTTGAACCAACACATCTTCTACAATACCTCTAGGTATTTTGATTGATCTATCCGCCAGTAAGAGAGTAACAGAAGTGGGTTTTAATTCTCCTAAATTAAGTTTTTCATAAACCGAATAAGGAAGTAAATTCACACTTGCTTCCAAATCTAACAAAGCTTTTTTAATATTATTTTCTCCAATACTACATGAAATTGTTGGACAACCAGGATCTTTATATTTTAAACTAGAATTGTTTTGAAGAATAGAACTTACTTGTTCGGCCAAGAATGCTTTCTTCTACACATGCAATTTTATCTTCACAGTACACTAAGTCTTTTAAAAATTTTGCATATGAAGGTACTTGTTTAATAGCATCTAATAATGGAATATTTATCTTTACTTGTTTAAAAACTTCATAGATATCAGAATCACTTTTTTGTTTTTTATGATTTGTTAATGCATGAGGAAATGGTGGAGGTTTATTTGACTCATTTGCTATTTTAGATGATTTAACATTCACCATATTATTCTTAAAATTTAAGGTATCATCATTCTCAAAATTATCAGGATTATCATCCTTACTCTTTGAATTTAAATGATCCTTGTTTTCATTACTATATGGATCATTAACTATTTTACCACTTCTATTGGTAATAACAGATTTTATTTGATCAATTTTATCATTATTTAATTCTTGATTTTGAGTTTTAGGATTAGGTTGAGGTTGAGATGGAAATTTTCCTTTTTCATTAATATTAAATGCAGATGCAAATTTTGCAAGAGTTTCTTTCAAATCACCAAAAGATTGACTATTTTGAATATTGATAGACTCTTGCTTTTGGATAAATGAATTAATTATATCTTCAAAGTTTTTTCTTGAAGGTGTAACATATGGAATATAACCTTGATGATTTTGGTTATTTTGAAAATGTTGTTGTGAAGATTGTGCATTATTATCATTCCTCCAACTAAAATTAGGATGATTTTTCCATCCAAGATTATATGATTGTGAAAAAGGATTTAATATGTGTTTTTATAATTGTTAACATCATTTGCTTGTTCATGGAGACATTCTTTAAATGAATGTAATGTTGGACAATCTTTTGTAGAATGATCATGTGTATCACATATATGACAAACAATTTCTTGAATACTTTTTAATTGACCACTCTTTTTCATTTCTAATGACTCAATTTTTCTTGCTAAAGATGCAAGTTTAGCTTGAATATCTATATCATATTTAAGATTATAGATATAACCCCCATTTGTTGAATTATTGATTTTAGTTGTTGGTGGTTCTGTTTTGCCTATATTATCCCAATTTTGAGCATTTTCTGCTAATGAATCCAAATACTCCATAGCTTCATTTGGGTTTTAATCTTCAAAAGTTCCATTACAAATGAATTCTATCATTTGCCTATCTTTAGGTATACGACCTTCATAAAAGTGAGAAACTATTGATAAACGAGTTGTTCTATGGGAAGGGAAAAACTTCATAAAAGTGAGAAACTATAAGACCTTCCATTACACATGAATTCTATCATTTGCCTATCCATGTTTGAAAACCATGATGTGGGCATGTATTAAGTAGTTCTTTATATGTATCTCAACATTGATAAAATGTTTCTCCTTGTTTTTGAGAAAAAAGTTGTAATTTGTCTTTTAAACGAGTTTGTTCTATGGTAAGGGAAAAACTTTTTGAGAAATTGTTGTTGCATTTCTTCCCATGATGTTATTGAACTTGATCTTAAATCTTGTAGCCATGTTTTAGCTTTATCTTTTAAAGAAAAAGGGAAAAGCTTTAATCAAACTATATCCATGCTACAATTTTGATCATTATAAGTGTTACAAACTTCCTCAAATTCTCTTAGATGTAAATATGGATTCTTAGAATCTAAGACATGAAAATTTGGTAAAAGTTGAATAATTGGAGGTTTAAAGTTGAAATTAGATGCATCAGGAGGAAAAACTAAACAAGATGGGGCACTAGTTCTAATAGGGTTCATATGGTGCCTAAGTGTTCTTAATTGATCATGTTCTTGATTATTATTATTATTATTATTATTATTATTATTATTATTATTATTATTATTATTATTATTATTATCTTGATTATTTGAATTATCATCCATGTTTAAATTATTTTCAGATACTCGAATAAGTCTACCACATTTTTTACGACTCCAAATACTCATACAAGTAAAATCAACACAATACTTATAAATAAAACAAAAATAACAAATATAAACTTAATTTATACCTCCCCGGAAACGGCGCCAAAAACTTACTACTACTTAAATTAAAATTCACCCAAGTGTAGGTTGTCTGCAAGTAATATATTCGTGAGTACGAGATCGATCCACAGAGAGGTTATTTTAAGTTTAAATTTATTATTTATAAATTACAAAATTCAAGAATAAAGTTTACAAATAATAAATTTTTTCAAGGTTCAGAGATTTATTCTTGATTAATGTAATATTGTTTAGCTAAAATTAAAACAAAGGAAACCACCTATGATTATATATATAACTATATAAATATATATTTGCATAAAGTAAATATTAAATTAAATCCTTATATTTCATTTAGAACAACCGGCAGAGCCACGCTATTGCCTAAATAAATATATGATTTAATAAGTTAGTTGCAATAAAGTAAAATTTAGTTGCGAAAAATAAAAGTTAGTTGCGGTAAAGTAAAAGTTAGTTGCGGTAAAGTAAATGTTAGATTGTTAGATGTTAGTATTAATCATAATATTGCATTTAGAACAATCGGCAGAGCCACGCTATCGTCTGAATGAAATATATTATATAATTATATAAATATATACATATATATATATATATAATATAACAATAATAATAATTGATGAAATATTTATTGTATCAAAATTAAACAACAAATCAAGATAAATCACTTCAATGGTATCAAGCATTTGATGTAAATTGATAACAACAAATAATTCATTTTTATACCTAAAATAAAAAGAATTTAGCTAAATGAAATGAAATAAAGAAAGAATATACAAAATATAAACAATCTTACTTCACCAAGTATTCATCCTCTTCACCTTGACAAAATAAATTTAGCTTTCCATGAGCTTACTTTTGATTAACACTCATATTTGGGAAAATGAAAAATATATTGGAATTTAGAACTTTTATACAAACACACTATATTTTACAATGAGATATAATGATCCTCAAGCTAGCACAAGGCCTCTATTTATAGGCCAAATGAGAGAAATGGTCAAAAATTTTATTAATGCCATTTAGTTGTAATAGTAGATTTTGTCTCCTCCAACTTCAATTCCATGGCCCTTCTTTCAATGCTATGTTCCACGACTTTAATCTCCGAATTTGACTCTGCCCAAAACAACAAACATGTAGGGCATTGTCTGTAGATGAATTTGGCTATTTGGTTCACCTTATTTGGTTAAATATGAATTATTTATGATTTTTTTACTATAAGCTGGTCATAGTAAAAGTAAATCTGTCTTCCTTTTGATATTTGCACAATTTGATCATCTTAATGAACTTTTTAGGCATTCATGTCTTCTGCAAAGTTGTATATAATTTTTCAAGGATTCCAAATATGTTTGAATCACCTCTATTTGAATTTTGTAGCTTGAGTTATCATTATTTTACCAACACGTAGAAAACCTGAAAAAAACATATTTAGTAAGACATTTAAATATAAACAAACAATACTAAAATAACATAATTTTATAATTTTTATGAAACTTAAATTTTAAAATACATGTTTTAACATATAATAAATTATTAATTTTAAGTTTCATCAGGCATGGACGAAAAAGTGTGGTTTCCTACTTCAAAATATTTGGCTGCAGATGTTTTATTCTCGATGATGGCAAAAATCAGTTAATAGCTTTTGATGCTAAATCTGCAGAAGGAATATTTCTTGGATATTCACTAGTTAGTAAAACGTATAGAGTTTTTAATAAAAATTCTTTAAATGTTAAAGAATCAATACATGTTGTATTTGATGAATCTGTGCTAACTGATAAGCCAACTGATCCAGTTGAGCTAGTTGATCGATTTACAGATATCAGTTTGGAGGATGATAATGAAGAAGAGAATCATATCAATCGAAACATACTTCAAACACCTGAACCAGAAGTACTGGATCAATCAGTTGAACAGGAAGCAATTCATAATAACCAATTGGTGGAGCATAAAGATAATATTCAGTTACCAACTGATCCAGCTCCAACTGAAACTGAAGAAAGCATTCAGTTGCCAACTGAAGCAGTTGCTGATTTGAACGCAATAAATACTGAACTTAGATGGAAGAAATCACATCCTCCAGAATTAGTGATAGGTAATCCATCTGATCTGGTAAGAACTAGAAATTAAATGGTTAATTTATTTATTCATTCAGCCTTTGTTTCACATTTGGAACCTAAGAAAACTGATGAAGCTCTTGCTGATTCTAACTAGATAAATGCAATGCAAGAAGAGCTCAATCAGTTTACCCAGAACAATTTCTGAAACTTAGTTCCAAGACCAGTTTGTAAAACTATTATAGGTACAAAATGGGTATTCAGAAACAAACTGAACGAAGATGGCTCAGTTGCACGGAACAAAGCAAGACTTGTAGCACAAGGATATAGGAAAGAAGAAGGAATTGACTACGATGAAACATATGCACCAATTGCAAGATTGGAAGCATTCAGAATGTTCCTTGCCTATGCATCATTCAAGAATTTTAAAGTCTACCAAATGGATGTGAAAAATGCCTTTCTGAATGGTAAGTTACAAGAAGAAGTTTATGTTGAACAACCTCCAGGTTTTATCAATCACTCTTTTCCTGATCATGTGTCTATCATCTGAACAAAGATTTGTATGGCCTTCAAACAAGCTCCAAGAGCTTGGTATGAGATACTTTCAAAATTCTCAACTGATCATGATTTTACTGTTGGATCAGTTGACAAGACTTTGTTCAAATTCTCTAAAAATAATCACATTTTACTTGTGCAAATTTTTGTTGATGATATCGTATTTGGGTCAACTAACCCCAAATTATGTGAGAAGTTTGCTAAGTTAATGCAGGACAAATTTGAGATGAGTATGATGGGTGAACTGACATTTTTCCTCGGTCTACAAGTAAACCAACTGGAAACTGGTATTTTTATCAGTCAGATCAAATATATGAAGGAATTGGTTAAGAAATTTGGCATGGAAACATGTTCAGCTGCAAGTACTCCCACGAGTTCATCAGTTAAACTTGACAATGATCAAGGGGGAATATCAGTTGAGACGACACTCTACAGAGGTTTAATAGGTTCACTATTGTACCTAACTGCAAGTCGTCATGATATTGTATTTGCTGTTTGTATGTGTGCTAGATTTCAGGCAAACCCTAAACAATCGCATTTTTCAGCTGCCAAACGTATTTTAAAATATCTTAAGGGCACACAAAATGTGGGATTATGGTATGCTAAAGACTCTTCTTTCAATTTAATTGGATATTCAGATGTAGACTATGCAGGATGTAAGCTAGATCGTAAAAACACCAGTGGATCATGTCAGTTTCTAGGAGACAGACTGATCTCGTGGTTCAGCTAGAAGCATACATCCATAGCTACTTTCACAACTGAAGCAGAATACCTTGCTGCTGGAAGTTGCTGCGCACAACTGCTCTGGATCCAGCAACAACTGAAAGATTACGGGGTTGATGCTAAAGAATCGCCAATATTTTGTGACAACACAAGCACAATTGCAATCACTTACAATCCCGTTCTTCACTCAAGGACCAAGCACATTGATGTTGGAAATCACTTCATCAGAGATCATGCTCTGAAGAAAGCAATCAGACTGGAGTATGTTCCAACTGAACAACAAGCTTCTGATATCTTCACCAAACCATTACCAGAGACTAAATATCAATTCCTCAAATGGCTAGCCAAGCTCCTGCTTTTATTCTCAATGCCATGGCGGTTGATTTTGATTCAGTCTTAACTGTGAAGGATGAAGGCATCAAAAATATCTTTCTCAAACTGGAAGCAGCCGAGATGAAGGGATTTCTGGGAAAATCTTCCCAAGAAATTTATCTGAAGGAGATAAAAGACTTTTACGCTAATGGATACATCACTGCTGATGGCAAGATCGCTACTACTATCAACACTCAGTTGCTGATTGTTGATGAAGACTTCCTCAGCGACTTATTTCAACTACCTTCTGAGGGGCTTGAATATATCAGTGAGGTAAAGGCCTCTGATGTTGAAGAGATGCAAACTCTTCTTTCTGCTGATGGTCGAAAAATCTAAGTCTCCGATCCCAAGAAGGAACTGAAGCAAGGGATACAACTGCTGGCTGATATTGTAGCCAAGGGACTATCGGCAAAGGCAGGTTCATTTGCTGCCCTAACCCTGGAAAAATTTCAAGCAATGACGGAAATTATGGCTGACAGGAAAATGAATTGGAAGAACATTATCTTCAATATGTTGAAGAACATGTTCCAATCAACCAAGCAATCCAAGGGATATGCACTGCAACTCAGCTATTTGCTGAAGGTGAAGGGGTTCGAGGGTTATGCTGCTGAGAAATCATCTAAGTTCAAAGTTTTCAATGCTAAAAATGTCCAGCCACCGAAGCTGAAATTGGACATGTCTCCTCAGCAGTTTTTGAAAGTCAAGAAAGAAATTGGGATGCAGGAAATTTCCAAATCAGCCAAAAAGTCTAAGAAGAAAGTCCAGAAGACAACCAAGCGCAAACTGAATGTCTGAGACTGATTCTGAGAAGACTCCGTCGCCCAAAATCACCAAGAAACCCATGACTTTGAAGACCAAAGTTGCTGCTACAGTTGGAATCATCCCAACTGAAAGGTTGATTCAGTAAGAAGATCAACAACCTATTCAGGCTATACCTTTGCAAGATATTCCAACTCAATCTGCAGCTCAAACTGTTGCTCAATCAAAGGAGAAGATCACCGAATCTGGTGATAAAAAGAAATCGGCTTGAATCAAGGATCCTTTGATCAACATTAATGGCCACACTCGTCTAACAATTGCAAGACCAAAAAAAGTAGTGATCAGAGAGCGAATTTATGCCACAACTTCAAGGCTCAGCATTCCTCATGCCCTAACTGATTCAAAAGGCAAAGGGAAAATGCAAGAAGAGCCTAGGCCAACAAACCCAATCCAAAATCATATTGATCTGATATGGAAAGAGATCAATGAGTTTTCTTTGACAAAATTGAAAGTCTACGATGAATGTCTTAAATTCAGAACTGAAGTTTTTTGCTTCGCAGCTTCAGAAGAAATCAGTTATGGAGAAAGTTATAAAACTGGAGAAGATTGTGCTTAAAATGGTCAAAGCTTCTTCAATTGTTCAAGCTCTGGAGCGGAAGAGATACTTCTTTGACCAGATACGTGAGAAGAAGTTACAAAATATGCTTGCTCAGTTGCGACTCAATTTTGATCCTACCAGTCCAACCGCATTTAACGATAAAGCTGTTTATGATCAACTGGACTCGGATCTTCTATCGCTCCAGATAGAAATCAAACAATTGGAAATGGACCAAGAGTTGATTCTTCCAGCAGATTCCCAATATCTCTCAACTCAAGAGCCAACTGAACAATCAGCTCAACATCAGGAGTAGTTCAAAGAACTAGTTGCTGAATTTTCCAAGCAAGCAACTGCTTCTACCTCCGAAAATGTACAACCATTATTTTCTGCACCTTCATCCTCAACTGCTGAACTTAAACTTTATTCTGATACTGAGCTGTCACTGGCAAAGCTTGATGAAGTTATCAATTCAGTTACCGCTGATATCCAGCTAAAAACTACTGGAGCAGTTGGAAATTTTTTTGAAACTGAAGCTAAAGCCAATCAGGCTGAAAAGCTAGCCGAACAGGCTATTTTTGAAGTGACTGAACATGAAGTCTTTGTAGAAGCTTAACTAGACTCGGCACTAACTGAAGAAGTGCCAACTGAAGAACCAGCTATTATTTTAGTTGTAAATCCAACTGAAGAACCAGTTTGTACATCACCTACGCCACAAACTGAACAACCATCTATTGTTACAGCTGATCAACAAACTGAAGAGCCATCAAGTTCCCTTTTAGATCCAAATCCTTATCTTCCTCCACAACCTCAACATGAAGTCTTACCAGAACAAGATTCAGAATTGGTGACACTTGAAGTGGATACAACTTACATTGCTTTGATCATCTTTGACCAACAAAACAGAGAACAGGAACCAGCAGCTTCTGAAGCTATGTCTCCTGGACTCTCGATAGCAAGTGAATCCTTGATCGAAGAAATTCAGGAGATCTAGTCCAATCTCGCCGGTATAGTGTCTACCTTGTCAGATATCAACTCAACTCAATTCTTGCACATTATGAGATTTGATTCGATGAAAGACAACACCGTGGGAAATTTGCACAAAATCCAAAAGGACGTCACTTCTTTATTCCTTCAAATAGACAAACTTCGGAAAGACATAGTGTCAAGTGAGGCTCATTTCCAAACTCAAGATTTGGTTACAATACGACTAGACTATCTGGAAAACACTATGTCTAAAAGAATTGATTTATTGCAAGACATACTCTTAAATGCCGTATCAGATCTCAACACAGATGTTCGAACTTTATCTTGAAAGGTTGACGGGTTTGACAAAAAGAGGAAAGAACAAGAGACAGAGAAATCTTCAAAGACATCCCCAAAGACCATCAAAGAGAAATAGATTCTTTTATTTATTCGGATTTTTGAAGATTATTTCATTATTTTATTCTTCGTATGTATCTATACATTGAAAGGATTATTTTATCTACAAGTATTCGATTCAGTTGATTAGTTCATAAATTCCAAATTTTGTCAAACACCAAAAAGAGAGAAATTGTTGGAACTGAATTTCGGTTGTTTAACAAACTAAGTGCTTAAATCGATTGGATTAACTGATCAAGAAGTTCGAGAGTAACTAAACACATATTCAAATATGAATCTACGCATTCAACTGACTGATCAGTTGGTACGTTAACTTGTAAGCTTACCAGCCATTACTTCAGCTGACTCTTCAGCTGAACACGTCATCAGTTAACGAAAAGGACGTTCAACCAACAATAGTACAAAAGCAGACCACAACAGATAGTGGGAACACCGCAATTCAGTAGCAGTGTACGAATGTCAGTAGAATGTTGACATGGCCAGCGTAAAAAAATATTCAAATATTAAATATTATCGTTGAAGAAAAGCTTATATATAGCAGAGACAAGCAGCTGAGAAAGAGTAAACATAGCATCAAAATTCTGAACATTCAAAACTCGTCTATTCTCTGAGAAATACGTTGTTACTCTGCTGAAAGAAAAGCTCACGATTATCGCATATATTCGAAGCAATCAAGGCTACTTTTTCGAGCTTTCAAGCACATTGTTATCATTGTTAAACTCAATCTTGTAAGAGGACAGTTTTGCTAAATTCAGTTGTATACTGTGAAGCAGTTTGTAAACTAAGAGTTTTAGTTTTGGCCGTGTTAAGTCCAAACCGAAATGGGTCTGTACAAACCTTTGTATCGATCAAAGTCTTTTAGTGAATATCCTATCCTTGTGATAGAAGGAGTGACGTAGGAGTGTTTGAAATCTCCGAACATCCATAAAATCTCGTGTTCTTATCTCAGTTTTTATTCTATCTATTAGTCAGTTTTATTCCGCACTTTATTGTTAAATGATTGATATTGACTGACAAGATTCCAAGTATCAGTTTATCACTTAATTGAACTCAACTTTAAAAAAACTTACATAAGTGGTGAGTATTTATTCAACCCCTCCTTCTAAAAACTCTTTTAACCTACTTTTCGATCCTATCAAAAGCTTTGTTCAAGTGATAAACATGATCAGGAAAAGAGTTATTAACAAAACCTGGTGATTGTATAACATACACTTCTTCCTGCAACTGATTATTTAGGAATGCACTCTGAACATCCTATTTGATAGATTATAAAGTCTTTGGATGAGGCATAAGCAAGGAACATTCTGATTGCTTCCAGTCTTAAAAATGGTGCATATGTCTCATCGTAATCAAATCCTTCTTCTTGCCTATATCCATGTGCTACAAGCCTCGCTTTATTGTGGAGAACTAAACCTTCTTCATTCAGTTTGTTCCTATAGACCCACTTTGTACAATACTGGTTTTATAAACTGTCCTTGGAACTAAATTTTAGACATTGTTATAGGTAAACTGATTTAGCTCTTCTTGCATAACATTTATCCAGTTAGGATTAGCAAGAGCTTCATCAGTTTTCTTTGGTTCCAGTTTGGAAACGAAAGCTGAATGAATAAATAAAGTAATCCTTTGATTCCGAGTTCTTACCGGATCAGATGGATTATCTATCACCAATTCTGGTGGGTGTGATTTCTTCCATCTGTATTCAGCATTGATTGGATCAATTTCAGCAACTGGTTCAGTTGGTAACTGGACATTTTCTTCAGTTTCAGTTGCAGCTGCTTCAGTTGGTATTTGAATTTCAGCATTTTGCTGCACCAACTGATGATCAGGAACAATTTCTTGTTCAACTGATTGATCGAGTATCTCTGGTTCTGGTGTTTGAATGTAGATTTCGATTGATATGAACTTCTTCTTCACTATTAACACCCAAACTTATATCTGTAAAGCGATCAACTAGCTCAACTGGATCAATTGGCTTTCACTATCACCATCCAAACTTATATCTGTAAAGCGATCAACTAACTCAACTGGATCAGTTGGCTTATCAGTTAGTCCTGATTCATCAAACACAACATGAATCGATTCTTCTACATTCAAAGTACATTTATTAAATACTCTATAAACTTTGCTAACGGATGAATAACCCTAGAAATATTCCCTCTGCAGATTTTACTTCAAAAGTTTTCAAATAATTTTTGCCGTTATCATGAATAAAACATCTGCAAGCAAATATTCTGAAATAAGACACCACACTTTTATGTCCAAGCCAGATCTCATATGGCGTTTTTAAATGTTTTTTGTTAATCATTGATCTGTTTTGAGTGTAACATGTGAAGGCCCTCGAACTACTTGCTTGAAAATTTGCGGAAAATAAAATTTTTTTTTTTTTTTTTTTAGAACTTAATGGCCTCGCTCATAAAATCACTGGTGAATCAAGTTCAATATTTCAAAATATTGCAGCGGAAGAAAATCAAAGTTTTTGCCAACAACAACGATTTAAAAATATCCAACAACTGATAAAAATTGTTTGCGGAAAAACATAACAACTGCTGCACTGAGGTCCTCGGGTGCCACTACTGCCGACCCAAGCTGGCTCACTGGTCCCCGCCCTCGGCCCTGGCCTCATCAGTACCTACAACAATCAAGTCTAGTGAGCCTAAAGACTCAGCATGCATAAATCGCAGGTAACGAGTAAAAATCTGAATTTAAAATATGCTTGTGATAAAATATCCTGTCCTGAGGCATACTGAAAATAATCTGTACTTAGCAATTATAATACGTGCATAACTGAACTGGAAATCACTGTAAAAATATTTGCTCCTTGGAGCCTGCACTGAAATATCTGGTAAAATTTTCTGTTGAGATTATGTTTTACGCCTGTGGCCACTGCACTAAGCTGAACTGATCGGTAACTGGCTACCGGGGAGGCTGAAACTGAGCTGAGCTGGCCGGTCACTGGCGACCGGGTGGTACCATACTGAACAGATCGGTCACTGGCGACCGTATAAAAATAACACTCCCACATAGTGAATGAACCACAAGCCATATCGCATAAATCTCAAAAATAATCATTTTCTGTTTAATGCACGTAAAATAATTAACTGGCGTAATGAAAATTCCTGTAATTTTACCAACTGGATTGGATTGGATCGTTCCCAGGCTCGCTGCAATCTAACTGTGCCATGAAAAATATGCAATAGCTTAAACATGACCAACTATGCAATTTACGTTCAAAAGATGCGACTATGACGCCTAATGACTTCGCATTTAATCATGACTCCGAGCAAACCTGAACCGACACTGAACCGACGTATATTCATGATTAAAATACGCTGAAAAATCATAAAATAATGTTCCTAAAATGATAGGGTCGAAATCTAGGTGAAATGGAGGCCAAAACACGAAACGCTCTTTCGAGAGTCAATTTGGCACATTGCACCGTAAATTCTCGTACGACCTCAAAAATGATCCGAATGACAAACGGTCAAAAACATGACCTTTCCAACTCAATGAGGCACTGTCCAGTCCAAGGCCATGGGCTAAAAGCCAACCAAGAACTCAAACAAGCCTTCTAAACGACACAGCAACTTGCTGTAATTTCCAGCAGTTGCGACCTTGCTTGCATCGCGTCGTTTGCGAGACTTTTGGCCATTGGGGCTTGAACCACCGACCAAAGCCTCTCCACAACGTCCCAAGGAGTGATTTGAACCATGGCTAAGGGCCCTAGGCCAGCCACAATTCGCCTCATTCCAGCAACCACCCGAAAGTTCTCACCGAGGGCCCTCATGCGTGCGTGTGTAGTGTTTATGCTATGATCGATGTCTTGCGTTGTTCTAGTGGCCATTTGATTGACCATGGCACGATCTAGACATCTAGGAGCATGATATGAACCGTGGCTAAGGGCCATAGGCCAACCAAGATGTAGAACCCGTAAATCAGTAGACGTATAAGCCATGCATAATTCTAGATTTTTAAATTTAATTGACTTCATTGCATGATTATTTTAAATGCATTTGTTTGAAGTTAATTATTTCATTATTTCAGTTCAGTAGATTGATTTTTAGCATTTCAGTATTTTCAGTGAGGCCGGACCGGAGTTGGAGTTTTGAGATAGAATTTAAGATTTGAGAAATATTTCCAGAAGTTAATTTAGCTAGTAACTAAGTTCATTTAAGTTAGAAAGGAAGGTTTGAAGATTTAATTTAATTATTTGAGGTGATTAAGAAATGAACTCATTTAAGTTATTAAATTAAGGGGTTAGCTCACTAAATTATTTAAAGGATTAGTAAGGCTTTCAAGGATTATTAGTTGACTAGATAATCAACATTTCCCTTTATTTTATCATGCATTTTTCGGCCACCCTTAGTGCTAGAAGATTCATTTTCCAACTCACCAACTTTGACCAATTCTTTGCATGTAATTAGTAGGATAATTCTAGGATTTTTGGGAGCACAATTTAATTAAATAAATGGACATATCCTAGTCTAGAATCAAGCTAAATTTCGGCCACCACCTCCTAGAAGCATCCACCAACTCATTTGATATCAATTCAAAATTCAAATTCAAAAGGGGAGTGGACTTGGTCTTGATATGATCCTATTTTTGTGCACCCTTCTCCTCACCTTCATAACCATCACTCCCCCCTCCACCTCCACCGAAAATAAGACCCCTTTTCAGTAGAAAAAACGTGGATAGCAGCTAGGGAGAAAGGGAGAAAAAATCGAGAGCCAAGAAAGGTAGAGAAGCAAGCCACTCCGTCTCCTCCGCGCCGTCTCGTCTCTTCTTTTCGTTTTCTTTCGAAACGAAACCAGGCATGTCTAGATTTCTTTCAAACCTCAATCAAGTCATATTATCATTTATTTTTCAGTACATGATCATGTTTTAGCAAGCAAAAACCGAGATACATGTCAAAATATTTTTGGAACACACATGCAGAATTTCGGCCCTTTCATGACAAGCTTCACGTTTTTCTGAGTTTTGTGGTTTCAGGTGATTGGTTCGATTCCAGGCTCCCAAGGTGACTTGTATACATGTAGTAGGATGCATTAGGACCATGTTGGTCCATTCAAACCAGCCCCATGCTTGCTGGAAAACCGAAATGACAGCAAGTTCCCCATAAGTGCAGAAATGTGATTCGAAATTCAGTTTGGATGTCAAGGAGGAAGGATCTGATCTTGGCTGCCCCAAGGGCCTTTAGCCATGGTTGGATCACTTCCCTAGCATTTCTAAGACGTGACTAAGTCGCCCTTTTGGTGGCTTGGTCCATGGCTCATCGGTTTTTAAATAATCAACAAGAACAGCCCCTTTCCCCATTCGGCCCTTCAATTTTTCAGCATATGGTTCGTTTCTTTTGTGGCTTGGTGTGGATCTTGGTTGGCCTATGGCCCTTAGCCACGGTTCATATCATGCTCCTAGATGTCTAGATCGTGCCATGGTCAATCAAATGGCCACTGGAACGACGCAAGACATCGATCATAGCATAAACACTACACACGCATGCACATTGCTCTCGGTTGGACCCTTCGGTTAAGATTTGGTGTGATGCGGATTGTGGCTGGCCTAGGGCCCTTAGCCATGGTTCAAATCATTCCTTGGGACGTTGTGGAGAGGCTTTGGTCGGTGGTTAAAGCCCCAATGGCCAAAAGTCTCGCAAACGACGCGATGCAAGCTAGGTCGCAGCTGCTGGAAATTACAGCAAGTTGCTGTGTCGGTTCAGAGGCTCGTTCGAGTTCTTGGTTGGCTTTTAGCCCATGGCCTTGTACTGGACAGTGCCTCATTGAGTTGGGAAGGTCATGTTTTCTACCGTTTGTCATTTGGATCATTTTTGAGGTCGTACGAGAATTTACGGTGCAATGTGCCAAATTGACTCTCGAAAGAGCGTTTCGTGTTTTGGCCTCCATTCCACCTAGATTTCGACTCTATCATTTTAGGAACATTATTTTATGATTTTTCAGCGTATTTTAATCATGACTATACGTCGGTTCAGTGTCGGTTCAGGTTGGCTCGGAGTCATGATTAAATGCGAAGTCATTAGGCGTCATAGTCGCATCTTTTGAACGTAAATTGCATAGTTGGTCATGTTTAAGCTATTGCATAATTTTCATGGCACAGTTAGGTTGCAGCGAGCCTGGGAACGATCCAATCCAATCCAGTTGATAAAATTTCAGTAATTTTCATTACGCCAGTTAATTATTTTACGTGCATTAAACAGAAAATGATTATTTTTGAGATTTGGTGGCTTGGTCCATGGCTCATCGGTTTTTAAATAATCAACAAGAACAGCCCCTTTCCCCATTCGGCCCTTCCATTTTTCAGCATATGGTTCGTTTCTTTTGTGGCTTGGTGTGGATCTTGGTTGGCCTATGGCCCTTAGCCACGGTTCATATCATGCTCCTAGATGTCTAGATCGTGCCATGGTCAATCAAATGGCCACTGGAACGACGCAAGACATCGATCATAGCATAAACACTACACACGCATGCACGTTGCTCTCGGTTGGACCCTTCGGTTAAGATTTGGTGTGATGCGGATTGTGGCTGGCCTAGGGCCCTTAGCCATGGTTCAAATCATTCCTTGGGACGTTGTGGAGAGGCTTTGGTCGGTGGTTAAAGCCCCAATGGCCAAAAGTCTCGCAAACGACGCGATGCAAGCTAGGTCGCAGCTGCTGGAAATTACAGCAAGTTGCTGTGTCGGTTCAGAGGCTCGTTCGAGTTCTTGGTTGGCTTTTAGCCCATGGCCTTGTACTGGACAGTGCCTCATTGAGTTGGGAAGGTCATGTTTTCGACCCTTTGTCATTTGGATCATTTTTGAGGTCGTACGAGAATTTACGGTGCAATGTGCCAAATTGACTCTCGAAAGAGCGTTTCGTGTTTTGGCCTCCATTCCACCTAGATTTCGACTCTATCATTTTAGGAACATTATTTTATGATTTTTCAGCGTATTTTAATCATGACTATACGTCGGTTCAGTGTCGGTTCAGGTTGGCTCGGAGTCATGATTAAATGCGAAGTCATTAGGCGTCATAGTCGCATCTTTTGAACGTAAATTGCATAGTTGGTCATGTTTAAGCTATTGCATAATTTTCATGGCACAGTTAGGTTGCAGCGAGCCTGGGAACGATCCAATCCAATCCAGTTGGTAAAATTTCAGGAATTTTCATTACGCCAGTTAATTATTTTACGTGCATTAAACAGAAAATGATTATTTTTGAGATTTATGCGATATGGCTTGTGGTTCATTCACTATGTGGGAGTGTTATTTTATACGGTCGCCAGTGACCGATCAGTTCAGTATGGTACCACCCGGTCGCCAGTGACCGGCCAGCTCAGTTCAGTTTCAGCCTCCCCGATAGCCAGTTACCGATCAGTTCAGCTTAGTGCAGTGGCCACATGCGTAAAACATAATCTCAACAGAAAATTTTATCAGTTATTTCAGTACAGGCTCCAAGGAGCAGACATTTTTACTGTGATTATCAGTTCATTTATGCACGTATTATAATTTCTCAGTACAGATTATTTTCAGTACGCCTCAGGACAGGATATGTTAACTCATGCATATTTTAAATTCAGATTTTTACTCGTTACCTGCGATTTATGCATGCTGAGTCTTTAGGCTCACTAGACTTGATTGTTGTAGGTACTGATGAGGTCAGGGCCGAGGGCGGGGACCAGTGAGCCAGCTTGAGTCGGCAGTAGTGGCACCCGAGGACCTCAGAGCAGCAGTTGTTAATTTTATTCCACAAACAATTTTTATCAGTCGTTGGATAATTTTTTTAAATCGTTGTTGTTGGCAAAACTTTATTTTCTTCCGCTGCAATATTTTGAAATATTGAACTTGATTCACCAGTGATTTTATGAATGAGGCCATTTAAGTTCTTTTAAAAAGAAAATTTTTAATTTCCCGCAAATTTCCAAGCAAGTAGTTCGAGGGCCTTCACAGTTGGTATCAGAGCGGTGGTTCTGTATAGGGTTTCACTACTACTGACCGCGAGAAGCTCACGAAGCCACGCCTTTGGTCTATAAGTTTTTCTTTCAGTTCAGCATTTTGTTCAGCATTTCAGTTATAGCATGAATTATTTTGTCAGCATGCTTCCAGATTTTCAGTATTTCAGAGTTCATTTAAAATAAATTATGGAATTATGCATGTTAGTTACGTATGGGTTATGTTGGAACAGTATGCCCCCTAGACGCATTTTAGAGCGTAACAGAGAGGTGGAGCCTCGCCGAGAGGACAGAGAGGAGCATAGACCGGAGGGAGACCTACCACCCCCTCCACCGCCACCACCGGACATGAGTGCCCAGATGTTAGCTGGGATGGCACAGTTCTTCGCACAGTTTGCGGGGGGCAATGCCGCAGCCGTAGCCGCAGCCGCAGCCAGGCCGACAGGGCCCGAGGCTGTTTATGAGAGATTCATGAAGATGCGCCCGAAGGAATTCTCTGGGACATCTGACCCCATGGTTGCCGAGGGATGGATCAAATCCCTCGAGGTTATCTTCGATTTTATGGAGCTGGGGGACGCAGACCGAGTCCGATGTGCCACCTACCTGTTCACTGGAGACGCCCGCTTATGGTGGGAAGGAGCTTCGGTAGCCCTGACATTGGCTACACTTTCTTGGACCCGCTTTACGGAGGTTTTCTACTCCAAGTATTTTGCTGAGGAGGTTCGCACCAGGCTGACCACCGAGTTCATGAGTCTGAGACAAGGGGATATGTCGGTTACGGAGTTTATCCGTAAGTTCGAGAGGGGCTGTCACTTTGTGCCCCTGATAGCGAATGATGCCAGAGCCAAGCTGATGCACTTCCTGGTGGGTTTACGGCCGATCTTGCGCCGGGATGTTAGGGTATCCGACCCTGCTACTTATGAGATTGCCGTCTCCAAGGCCTTAGCCGCAGAGCAGGATCTGCGGGATATCGAGAGGGATCGCCAGGGCAAGCGCCCAGTCCAGGCACCGCACCGCCCTCCTCCTCATCAGCATCAGCAGCAGAATAAGAGGCCTTTTCATGGACCGCCCAGGAACCGAGGCCAGCAGCAGCAGCAGCAGCAGCAGCGGGGACGCCCAGCCCCGAGGACTCAGGAGCACCCAGTCTATCCCAGGTGCTCACGTCGCCATCCTGGAGCATGTATGGCTGGCTCAGGAAAGTGTTTTAAGTGTGGCAGTCCAGACCACATGTTGCTGCAGTGCCCTCAGAGGAATCTGCCTACCCAAGGCAGAGTTTTTGCTCTCCATGCCGCGGAAGCCAACCCGGAGACTATGTTGTTGACAGGTACCTTTAAACTTTAAGTTATTATTTGAATTTACGCGTTTTGGGAATCGGGATTTAGATTTTGAACTTAGAACTGTTATAGGATTGCATGCTCTACTCGGATTTATTTCGGGGAAATTAAGCTAGAGGAACCTAGACCTTTGCGTGTCTATAAGTTTAGATCTTGTAGTGGGATTCAACTTAGAGCTCCGCTCTTTCAGGGAGAATTTTTATATCTGGTTCCGCTACCAAGGCCTTGATAGATTCAGGGGCCACTCACTCATTTATTTCGGAGGTCTTTGCAAACTTTCTCAAGATCCAGACCATTGGGCTAGATACAGCCTTTTCAGTAGTGTTGCCGTCAGGCGAGGAGATGGCAGCCACCAATGTTATCCGAGATATAGACCTTGAGCTGCACGGTAATCTTGTTTATGCGGATCTGATTGTGCTACCGATGCCGGAATTTGACATCATCCTAGGGATGGACTGGCTATTGAGGAACAGAGTGTTGATAGACTTCCAGCGGAGATCCGTTCTTGTCCGACCGCCTGGAATGGAGCAGTTCTTATTTGAGCCGGACAGGTACTTTCCTTTACCGCGCATTATTCCTTATGTTCAGGCTAGGAAGCTCATGCATAGAGGGTGTCGGGCATTTCTAGCGACCTTTTTATCTGTCCCCGAGGAACCCAGCCAGTCAGCCTCAGATGTTCCGATTGTCAGAGATTTCTTAGACGTTTTTCCCGAAGACGTCTCTGGTATGCCACCAGAGAGAGAGGTGGAGTTTTCCATTGAGCTTATGCCAGGTACGGCTCCGATATCCAAAGCGCCATACCGACTAGCACCGACAGAGATGGCAGAGCTTAAGAAGCAGATCCAGGAACTTCTCGACAAGGAGTTCATTCGCCCGAGCTTTTCTCCATGGGGCACGCCAGTCTTATTTGTGAAAAAGAAGGATGGCTCGATGAGGCTTTGCATTGACTACAGGGAGTTGAACAGGGTTACAGTGAAGAATAAATACCCACTGCCGAGGATTGAGGATCTGTTTGACCAGTTGCATGGAGCTTCGATTTTCTCCAAGATAGATCTGCGTTCTGGTTATCACCAGTTGAGGGTGAGAGATGCAGATGTCTCGAAGACAGCTTTCAGGACTCGTTATGGCCACTACGAGTTCCTAGTGATGCCGTTCGGTCTGACGAATGCGCCAGCGATCTTCATGGATCTCATGAATCGCGTATTTCAGCCGTACCTTGACCAGTTTGTGATAGTGTTCATAGATGACATTCTCGTCTACTCCAAGAATCGGGAGGAGCACAACAGGCATCTGACCACAGTGTTGCAGACATTGCAGAAGCACAAATTATTCGCAAAGTTCAGTAAGTGCGAATTCTGGTTAGAGAAGGTGGCGTTCTTGGGCCACATTGTTTCTAGCAGTGGTATTGAGGTAGACCCCGCAAAAGTTGTAGCAGTCAGAGATTGGGTTGTGCTTCAGAATGCATCAGAGATCCGCAGTTTTCTTGGGCTAGCAGGATATTACAGGAAGTTCATTCAGGGATTCTCATCCATTGCCGTTCCACTCACAGCACTGACCAAGAAAAATGTGAAGTTTGTGTGGAGCGAGGAGTGTCAGAAGAGCTTCGATACTTTGAAGCAAGCTCTTATCTCAGCACCCGTTTTGGCTGTACCGTCAGGATCTGGTGAGTTTGTCCTTTATACCGATGCTTCGAAGCTTGGTTTAGGTGCAGTTTTGATGCAGCATGGGAGAGTGATAGCGTATGCTTCTCGACAGCTGAAAATCCACGAGAAGAATTACCCTACCCATGATCTGGAGTTAGCGGCTGTAGTTTTTGCTTTGAAGATTTGGAGGCACTATCTGTATGGAGAGAAGTGTCAGATCTTTACCGACCATAAGAGCCTCAAGTATTTCTTTACGCAGAAGGAGCTGAACATGCGTCAGAGGCGTTGGTTGGAGCTTGTGAAAGACTACGATTGTGACATTAGCTACCACCCGGGTAAAGCTAATGTAGTTGCGGATGCTTTGAGCAGGAAAGTCGCAGTGATGGCTCATTTGACGATGCAGAAACCTCTTCAGATTGAGATGCAGAGGTTTGAACTTGAGACTTACCCTCGAGGTAGAGTTCCTCGTTTATCTACCTTGACTATCCAGTCCTCTCTTATTGACCGTATTCGCAGCGGTCAGGCAGCAGATGAGCAGTTGGCACAGTGGAAGAAGAGAGATGAAGCTAAGGGCAGTGTTTTGTATTCAGTCAGCGACGGTATTGTGAGATACCGAGATAGGATATGGGTTCCTAGCAGTGATTCTATCCGAGCAGACATCTTATCAGAGGCCCATACGTCCCCGTACTCTATTCACCCTGGGAGTACGAAGATGTACAAAGATCTGCAGCTAGTGTATTGGTGGCCAGGAATGAAGAAGGACATCAGGCGTTTTGTATCCGAGTGCCTGACTTGCCAGTTAGTGAAGGCCGAGCATCAGAGACCAGCAGGTTTGCTCAAGCCTCTTCCTATTCCCGAGTGAAAGTGGGAGAACATTACCATGGACTTTGTGACCGGATTGCCGAGGTCAGCCAGAGGATCGAATGCTATCTGGGTGATTGTAGATCGTCTTACCAAATCAGCGCACTTCTTGCCTATTAAGACGACTTTCACCATGGTTCAGTATGCAGAGCTATATATCCGAGAGATAGTCCGACTCCATGGTATTCCAGTTACTATCGTATCCGACAGAGATCCCAGATTCACTTCCTCGTTTTGGAAGAGTTTGCATTCGACTTTGGGTACGAAGTTGCTGTTTAGCACAGCTTTCCATCCGCAGACAGATGGACAGTCGGAGCGAGTTATTCAGATCTTAGAGGATCTTCTCCGTGCTTGCGTCATTGATTTCTCTGGAAGTTGGGAGTCGAACTTACCATTGGTAGAGTTCACCTATAACAACAGTTTCCAGTCGTCCATAGGTATGGCTCCGTATGAAGCGCTGTATGGTCGCAAGTGTAGATCTCCTGTTCATTGGGATGAAGTAGGAGAGAGAGCAGAGTTGGGTCCAGAGATTGTTCAGCAGGCAGCAGATGTAGTAGTCAAGATCCGTGATAGAATGAGGACTGCTCAGAGTCGACAGAAGAGTTATGCCGATCAGCGGAGGAGAGAGTTAGAGTTTGCAATGGGCGATCATGTCTTCGTGAAAGTGGCACCTATGAAGGGTGTCATGAGATTTGGCAAGAAAGGGAAGCTCAGTCCGAGATACATTGGACCGTTTGAGATCCTTGACAGAGTTGGGACGCTAGCGTATCGTGTGGCTCTTCCGCCGAATCTGGCCGGAGTACACAATGTCTTTCACGTCTCCATGCTGAGGAAGTATATGGCCAATCCTTCGCATGTGCTGAACTTCGAGCCGTTGCAGCTTACTCCGAACTTATCTTATGAGGAGAGACCCGTGCAGATCCTAGACAGACAGGAGAAGAAACTTCGGAACAAGTTGGTTAAGCGAGTCAAAGTCAAATGGCTCAACCATTCAGAGGAGGAAGCTACGTGGGAGTTTGAGCCGGAGATGAGAAGTCGATACCCTGAGTTATTCGGTGAGTTCTAATTCGAGGACGAAATTTATTTAAGGGGGGAAGGATTGTAGAACCCGTAAATCAGTAGACGTATAAGCCATGCATAATTCTAGATTTTTAAATTTAATTGACTTCATTGCATGATTATTTTAAATGCATTTGTTTGAAGTTAATTATTTCATTATTTCAGTTCAGTAGATTGATTTTTAGCATTTCAATATTTTCAGTGAGGCCGGAACGGAGTTGGAGTTTTGAGATAGAATTTAAGATTTGAGAAATATTTCCAGAAGTTAATTTAGCTAGTAACTAAGTTCATTTAAGTTAGAAAGGAAGGTTTGAAGATTTAATTTAATTATTTGAGGTGATTAAGAAATGAACTCATTTAAGTTATTAAATTAAGGGGTTAGCTCACTAAATTATTTAAAGGATTAGTAAGGCTTCCAAGGATTATTAGTTGACTAGATAATCAACATTTCCCTTTATTTTATCATGCATTTTTCGGCCACCCTTAGTGCTAGAAGATTCATTTTCCAACTCACCAACTTTGACCAATTCTTTGCATGTAATTAGTAGGATAATTCTAGGATTTTTGGGAGCACAATTTAATTAAATAAATGGACATATCCTAGTCTAGAATCAAGCTAAATTTCGGCCACCACCTCCTAGAAGCATCCACCAACTCATTTGATATCAATTCAAAATTCAAATTCAAAAGGGGAGTGGACTTGGTCTTGATATGATCCTATTTTTGTGCACCCTTCTCCTCACCTTCATAACCATCACTCCCCCCTCCACCTCCACCGAAAATAAGACCCCTTTTCAGTAGAAAAAACGTGGATAGCAGCTAGGGAGAAAGGGAGAAAAAATCGAGAGCCAAGAAAGGTAGAGAAGCAAGCCACTCCGTCTCCTCCGCGCCGTCTCGTCTCTTCTTTTCGTTTTCTTTCGAAACGAAACCAGGCATGTCTAGATTTCTTTCAAACCTCAATCAAGTCATATTATCATTTATTTTTCAGTACATGATCATGTTTTAGCAAGCAAAAATCGAGATACATGTCAAAATATTTTTGGAACACACATGCAGAATTTCGGCCCTTTCATGACAAGCTTCACGTTTTTCTGAGTTTTGTGGTTTCAGGTGATTGGTTCGATTCCAGGCTCCCAAGGTGACTTGTATACATGTAGTAGGATGCATTAGGACCATGTTGGTCCATTCAAACCAGCCCCATGCTTGGTGGAAAACCGAAATGACAGCAAGTTCCCCATAAGTGCAGAAATGTGATTCGAAATTCAGTTTGGATGTCAAGGAGGAAGGATCTGATCTTGGCTGCCCCAAGGGCCTTTAGCCATGGTTGGATCACTTCCCTAGCATTTCTAAGACGTGACTAAGTCGCCCTTTTGGTGGCTTGGTCCATGGCTCATCGGTTTTTAAATAATCAACAAGAATAGCCCCTTTCCCCATTCGGCCCTTCCATTTTTCAGCATATGGTTCGTTTCTTTTGTGGCTTGGTGTGGATCTTGGTTGGCCTATGGCCCTTAGCCACGGTTCATATCATGATCCTAGATGTCTAGATTGTGCCATGGTCAATAAAATGGCCACTGGAACGACGCAAGACATCGATCATAGCATAAACACTACACACGCATGCACGTTGCTCTCGGTTGGACCCTTCGGTTAAGATTTGGTGTGATGCGGATTGTGGCTGGCCTAGGGCCCTTAGCCATGGTTCAAATCATTCCTTGGGACGTTGTGGAGAGGCTTTGGTCGGTTGTTAAAGCCCCAATGGCCAAAAGTCTCGCAAACGACGCGATGCAAGCTAGGTCGCAGCTGCTGGAAATTACAGCAAGTTGCTGTGTCGGTTCAGAGGCTCGTTCGAGTTCTTGGTTGGCTTTTAGCCCATGGCCTTGGACTGGACAGTGCCTCATTGAGTTGGGAAGGTCATGTTTTTGACCGTTTGTCATTTGGATCATTTTTGAGGTCGTACGAGAATTTACGGTGCAATGTGCCAAATTGACTCTCGAAAGAGCGTTTCGTGTTTTGGCCTCCATTCCACCTAGATTTCGACTCTATCATTTTAGGAACATTATTTTATGATTTTTCAGCGTATTTTAATCATGACTATACGTCGGTTCAGTGTCGGTTCAGGTTGGCTCGGAGTCATGATTAAATGCGAAGTCATTAGGCGTCATAGTCGCATCTTTTGAACGTAAATTGCATAGTTGGTCATGTTTAAGCTATTGCATAATTTTCATGGCACAGTTAGGTTGCAGCGAGCCTGGGAACGATCCAATCCAATCCAGTTGGTAAAATTTCAGGAATTTTCATTACGCCAGTTAATTATTTTACGTGCATTAAACAGAAAATGATTATTTTTGAGATTTATGCGATATGGCTTGTGGTTCATTCACTATGTGGGAGTGTTATTTTATACGGTCGCCAGTGACCGATCAGTTCAGTATGGTACCACCCGGTCGCCAGTGACCGGCCAGCTCAGTTCAGTTTCAGCCTCCCCGGTAGCCAGTTACCGATCAGTTCAGCTTAGTGCAGTGGCCACATGCGTAAAACATAATCTCAACAGAAAATTTTATCAGTTATTTCAGTACAGGCTCCAAGGAGCAGACATTTTTACTGTGATTATCAGTTCATTTATGCACGTATTATAATTGCTCAGTACAGATTATTTTCAGTACGCCTCAGGACAGGATATGTTAACTCATGCATATTTTAAATTCAGATTTTTACTCGTTACCTGCGATTTATGCATGCTGAGTCTTTAGGCTCACTAGACTTGATTGTTGTAGGTACTGATGAGGTCAGGGCCGAGGGCGGGGACCAGTGAGCCAGCTTGGGTCGGCAGTAGTGGCACCCGAGGACCTCAGAGCAGCGGTTGTTAATTTTATTCCACAAACAATTTTTATCAGTCGTTGGATAATTTTTTTAAATCGTTGTTGTTGGCAAAACTTTATTTTCTTCCGCTGCAATATTTTGAAATATTGAACTTGATTCACCAGTGATTTTATGAATGAGGCCATTTAAGTTCTTTTAAAAAGAAAATTTTTAATTTCCCGCAAATTTTCAAGAAAGGAGTTTTAGGCTCTTTACACAAGATCCACACCAAGCCAACCAACTCGAAGTACATGTGCTGTCAAAACCGAAGGGCCGAGAGGGGAGGGGGCTGTTGTGACGTTTTGATTAAAAACCGATGAACCATGGACCAAGCCACCAAAAAGGCAACTTATTCACGTCTTAGACATGCTAGGGAAGTGATCCAACCATGGCTATAGGCCCTTGGGGCAGCCAAGATCAGATCCAACCCCTAGACAAGAAACTGAATTTTCGAATCACATTTCTGCACTTATGGGGAACTTGCTGTCATTTCGGTTTTCCAGCAAGTATGGGGCTGGTTTGAATGGACCAACATGGTCCTAATGCATCCTACTACATGTATACAAGCCGCCTTGGGAGCCTGGAGTCGATCCAATCACCTGAAACCACAAAACTCAGAAAAACGTGAAGCTTGTCATGAAAGGGCCGAAATTCTGCATGTGTGTTCCAAAAATATTTTGACATGTATCTCGGTTTTTGCTTGCTAAAACATGATCATGTACTGAAAAATAAATGATAATATGACTTGATTGAGGTTTGAAAGAAATCTAGACATGCCTGGTTTCGTTTCGAAAGAAAACGAAAAGAAGAGACGAGACGGCGCGGAGGAGACGGAGTGGCTTGCTTCTCTACCTTTCTTGGCTCTCGATTTTTCTCCCTTTCTCCCTAGCTGCTATCCACGTTTTTTCTACTGAAAAGGGGTCTTATTTTCGGTGGAGGTGGAGGGGGGAGTGATGGTTATGAAGGTGAGGAGAAGGGTGCACAAAAATAGGATCATATTAAGACCAAGTCCACTCCCCTTTTGAATTTGAATTTTAATTGATATCAAATGAGTTGGTGGATGCTTCTAGGAGGTGGTGGCCGAAATTTAGCTTGATTCTAGACTAGGATATGTCCATTTATTTAATTAAATTGTGCTCCCAAAAATCCTAGAATTATCCTACTAATTACATGCAAAGAATTGGTCAAAGTTGGTGAGTTGGAAAATGAATCTTCTAGCACTAAGGGTGGCCGAAAAATGCATGATAAAATAAAGGGAAATGTTGATTATCTAGTCAACTAATAATCCTTGAAAGCCTTACTAATCCTTTAAATAATTTAGTGAGCTAACCCCTTAATTTAATAACTTAAATGAGTTCATTTCTTAATCACCTCAAATAATTAAATTAAATCTTCAAACCTTCCTTTCTAACTTAAATGAACTTAGTTACTAGCTAAATTAACTTCTGGAAATATTTCTCAAATCTTAAATTCTATCTCAAAACTCCAACTCCGGTCCGGCCTCACTGAAAATACTGAAATGCTAAAAATCAAACTGCTGAACTGAAATAATAAATAATCAACTTCAAATAAATGCATTTAAAATAATCATGCAATGAAGTCAATTAAATTTAAAAAAATCTAGAATTATGCATGGCTTATACGTCTACTGATTTACGGGTTCTACAATCCTTCCCCCCTTAAAATAAATTTCGTCCTCGAAATTAGAACTCACCGAATAACTCAGGGTATCGACTTCTCATCTCTGGCTCAGACTCCCACGTAGCTTCCTCCTCTGAATGGTTGAGCCATTTGGCTTTGACTCGCTTAACCAACTTGTTCCGAAGTTTCTTCTCCTGTCTGTCTAGGATCTGCACGGGTCTCTCCTCATAAGATAAGTTCGGAGTAAGCTGCAACGGCTCGAAATTCAGCACATGCGAAGGATTTGCCATATACTTCCTCAGCATGGAGACGTGAAAGACATTGTGTACTCCGGCCAGATTTGGCGGAAGAGCCACACGATACGCTAGCGTCCCAACTCTGTCGAGGATCTCAAACGGTCCAATGAATCTCGGACTGAGCTTCCCTTTCTTGCCAAATCTCATGACACCCTTCATAGGTGCCACTTTCACGAAGACATGATCGCCCACTGCAAACTCTAACTCTCTCCTCCGCTGATCGGCATAACTCTTCTGTCGGCTCTGAGCAGTCCTCATCCTATCACGGATCTTGACTACTACATCTGCTGCCTGCTGAACAATCTCTGGACCCAACTCTGCTCTCTCTCCTACTTCATCCCAATGAACAGGAGATCTACACTTGCGGCCATACAGCGCCTCATACGGAGCCATACCTATGGACGACTGGAAACTGTTGTTATAGGTGAACTCTACCAATGGTAAGTTCGACTCCCAACTCCCAGAGAAATCAATGACGCAAGCACGGAGAAGATCCTCTAAGATCTGAATAACTCGCTCCGACTGTCCATCTGTCTGCGGATGGAAAGCTGTGCTAAACAGCAACTTCGTACCCAAAGTCGAATGCAAACTCTTCCAAAACGAGGAAGTGAATCTGGGATCTCTGTCGGATACGATAGAAACTGGAATACCGTGGAGTCGGACTATCTCTCGGATATACAGCTCTGCATACTGAACCATGGTGAAAGTCGTCTTAATAGGCAAGAAGTGCGCTGATTTGGTAAGACGATCTACAATCACCCAGATAGCATTCGATCCTCTGGCTGACCTCGGCAATCCGGTCACAAAGTCCATGGTAATGTTCTCCCACTTCCACTCGGGAATAGGAAGAGGCTTGAGCAAACCTGCTGGTCTCTGATGCTCGGCCTTCACTAACTGGCAAGTCACGCACTCGGATACAAAACGCCTGATGTCCTTCTTCATCCCTGGCCACCAATACAATAGCTGCAGATCTTTGTACATCTTCGTACTCCCAGGGTGAATAGAGTACGGGGACGTATGGGCCTCTGATAAGATGTCTGCTCGGATAGAATCACTGCTAGGAACCCATATCCTATCTCGGTATCTCACAATACCGTCGCTGACTGAATACAAAACACTGCCCTTAGCTTCATCTCTCTTCTTCCACTGTGCCAACTGCTCATCTGCTGCCTGACCGCTGCGAATACGGTCAATAAGAGAGGACTGGATAGTCAAGGTAGATAAACGAGGAACTCTACCTCGAGGGTAAGTCTCAAGATCAAACCTCTGCATCTCGATCTGAAGAGGTTTCTGAATCGTCAAATGAGCCATCACTGCGACTTTCCTGCTCAAAGCATCCGCAACTACATTAGCTTTACCCGGGTGGTAGCTAATGTCACAATCGTAGTCTTTCACAAGCTCCAACCAACGTCTCTGACGCATGTTCAGCTCCTTCTGCGTAAAGAAATACTTGAGGCTCTTATGGTCGGTAAAGATCTGGCACTTCTCTCCATACAGATAGTGCCTCCAAATCTTCAAAGCAAAAACTACGGCCGCTAACTCCAGATCATGGGTGGGGTAGTTCTTCTCGTGGATTTTCAGCTGTCGAGAAGCATACGCTATCACTCTCCCATGCTGCATCAAAACTGCACCTAAACCAAGCTTTGAAGCATCGGTATAAAGGACAAACTCACCAGATCCTGACGGTACAGCCAAAACGGGTGCTGAGATAAGAGCTTGCTTCAAAGTATCGAAGCTCTTCTGACACTCCTCGCTCCACACAAACTTCACATTTTTCTTGGTCAGTGCTGTGAGTGGAACGGCAATGGATGAGAATCCCTGAATGATTTTCCTGTAATATCCTGCTAGCCCAAGAAAACTGCGGATCTCTGATGCATTCTGAGGCACAACCCAATCTCTGACTGCTGCAACTTTCGCCGGGTCTACCTCAATGCCACTGCTAGAAACAATGTGGCCCAAGAACGCCACCTTCTCTAACAAGAATTCGCACTTACTGAACTTTGCGAATAGTTTATGTTTCTGCAATGTCTGCAACACTGTGGTCAGATGCCTGCTGTGCTCCTCCCGACTCTTGGAGTAGACGAGAATGTCATCTATGAACACTATCACAAACTGGTCGAGGTACGGCTGAAATACGCGATTCATTAGATCCATGAAGATCGCTGGCGCATTCGTCAGACCGAACGGCATCACTAGGAACTCGTAGTGGCCATAACGAGTCCTGAAAGCTGTCTTCGAGACATCAGCATCTCTCACCCTCAACTGGTGATAACCGGAACGCAGATCTATCTTGGAGAAAATCGAAGCTCCCTGCAACTGGTCAAACAGATCCTCAATCCTCGGCAGTGGGTATTTATTCTTCACTGCAACCCTGTTCAACTCCCGGTAGTCAATGCAAAGCCTCATCGAGCCATCCTTCTTTTTCACGAATAAGACCGGCGCGCCCCATGGAGAAAAGCTCGGGCGAATGAACTCCTTGTCAAGAAGTTCTTGGATCTGCTTCTTAAGCTCTGCCATCTCTGTCGGTGCTAGTCGGTACGGTGCTTTGGATATCGGAGCCGTACCTGGCATAAGCTCAACGGAAAACTCCACCTCTCTCTCTGGTGGCATACCAGAGACGTCTTTGGGAAAAACGTCTAAGAAATCTCTAACAATCGGAACATCTGAGGCTGACTGGCTGGGTTCCTCGGGGACAGATAAAAAGGTTGCTAGAAATGCCCGACACCCTCTATGCATGAGCTTCCTAGCCTGAACATAAGGAATAATGCGCGGTAAAGGAAAGTACCTGTCCGGCTCAAATAAGAACTGCTCCATTCCAAGCGGTCGGACAAGAACGGATCTCCGCTGGAAGTCTATCAACACTCTGTTCCTCAATAGCCAGTCCATCCCTAGGATGATGTCAAATTCCGGCATCGGTAGCACAATCAGATCCGCATAAACAAGATTACCGTGCAGCTCAAGATCTATATCTCGGATAACATTGGTCGCTGCCATCTCCTCGCCTGACGGCAACACTACTGAAAAGGCTGTATCTAGCCCAATGGTCTTGATCTTGAGAAAGTTTGCAAAGATCTCCGAAATAAACGAGTGAGTGGCCCCTGAATCTATCAAGGCCTTGGTAGCGGAACCAGATATAAAAATTCTCCCTGTCAACAACATAGTCTCCGGGTTGGCTTCTGAGGCATGGAGAGCAAAAACTCTGCCTTGATTAGGCAGATTCCTCTGAGGACACTGCAGCAACATGTGGTCTGGACTGCCACACTTAAAACACTTTCCTGAGCCAGCCATACATGCTCCAGGATGGCGACGTGAGCACCTGGGACAGACTGGGTGCTCCTGAGTCCTCGGGGCTGGGCGTCCCCGCTGCTGCTGCTGGCCTCTGTTCCTGGGCGGTCCATGAAAAGGCCTCTTATTCTGCTGCTGATGCTGATGAGGAGGAGGGTGGTGCGGTGCCTGGACTGGGCGCTTGCCCTGGCGATCCCTCTCGATATCCCGCAGATCCTGCTCTGCGGCTAAGGCCTTGGAGACGGCAATCTCATAAGTAGCAGGGTCAGATACTCTAACATCCCGGCGCAAGATCGGCCGTAAACCCACCAGGAAGTGCATCAGCTTGGCTTTGGCATCATTCGCTATCAGGGGCACAAAGTGACAGCCCCTCTCGAACTTACGGATGAACTCCGTAACCGACATATCCCCCTGTCTCAGGCTCATGAACTCGGTGGTCAGCCTGGTGCGAACCTCCTCAGCAAAATACTTGGAGTAGAAAACCTCCGTAAAGCGGGTCCAAGAAAGTGTAGCCAATGTCAGGGCTACCGAAGCTCCTTCCCACCATAAGCGGGCGTCTCCAGTGAACAGGTAGGTGGCACATCGGACTCGGTCTGCGTCACCCAGCTCCATGAACTCGAAGATAACCTCGAGGGATTTGATCCATCCCTCAGCAACCATGGGGTCAGATGCCCCAGAGAATTCCTTCGGGCGCATCTTCATGAATCGCTCATAAACAGCCTCGGGCCCTATCGGCCTGGCTGCGGCTGCGGCTACGGCTACGGCATTGCCCCCCGCAAACTGTGCGAAGAACTGTGCCATCCGAGCTAACATCTGGGCACTCATGTCCGGTGGGGGCGGTGGAGGAGGTGGTAGGTCTCCCTCTGGTCTATGCTCCTCTCTGTCCTCTCGACGAGGCTCCTCCTCTCTGTTGCGCTCTAAAATGCGTCTAGGGGGCATACTGTTCCAACATAACCCATACGTAACTAACATGCATAATTCCATAATTTATTTTAAATGAACTCTGAAATACTGAAAATCTGGAAGCATGCTGACAAAATAATTCATGCTTTAACTGAAATACTAAACAAAATGCTGAACTGAAAAACTTACAGACCAAAGGCGTGGCTTCGTGAGCTTCTCGCGGTCAGTAGTAGTGAAACCCTATACAGAACCACCGCTCTGATACCAACTGTGAAGGCCCTCGAACTACTTGCTTGAAAATTTGCGGAAAATAAAATTTTTTTTTTTTTTTTTTAGAACTTAATGGCCTCGCTCATAAAATCACTGGTGAATCAAGTTCAATATTTCAAAATATTGCAGCGGAAGAAAATCAAAGTTTTTGCCAACAACAACGATTTAAAAATATCCAACAACTGATAAAAATTGTTTGCGGAAAAACATAACAACTGCTGCACTGAGGTCCTCGGGTGCCACTACTGCCGACCCAAGCTGGCTCACTGGTCCCCGCCCTCGGCCCTGGCCTCATCAGTACCTACAACAATCAAGTCTAGTGAGCCTAAAGACTCAGCATGCATAAATCGCAGGTAACGAGTAAAAATCTGAATTTAAAATATGCATGTGATAAAATATCCTGTCCTGAGGCATACTGAAAATAATCTGTACTGAGCAATTATAATACGTGCATAACTGAACTGGAAATCACTGTAAAAATATTTGCTCCTTGGAGCCTGCACTGAAATATCTGGTAAAATTTTCTGTTGAGATTATGTTTTACGCCTGTGGCCACTGCACTAAGCTGAACTGATCGGTAACTGGCTACCGGGGAGGCTGAAACTGAACTGAGCTGGCCGGTCACTGGCGACCGGGTGGTACCATACTGAACTGATCGGTCACTGGCGACCGTATAAAAATAACACTCCCACATAGTGAATGAACCACAAGCCATATCGCATAAATCTCAAAAATAATCATTTTCTGTTTAATGCACGTAAAATAATTAACTGGCGTAATGAAAATTCCTGTAATTTTACCAACTGGATTGGATTGGATCGTTCCCAGGCTCGCTGCAATCTAACTGTGCCATGAAAAATATGCAATAGCTTAAACATGACCAACTATGCAATTTACGTTCAAAAGATGCGACTATGACGCCTAATGACTTCGCATTTAATCATGACTCCGAGCAAACCTGAACCGACACTGAACCGACGTATAGTCATGATTAAAATACGCTGAAAAATCATAAAATAATGTTCCTAAAATGATAGGGTCGAAATCTAGGTGAAATGGAGGCCAAAACACGAAACGCTCTTTCGAGAGTCAATTTGGCACATTGCACCGTAAATTCTCGTACGACCTCAAAAATGATCCGAATGACAAACGGTCAAAAACATGACCTTCCCAACTCAATGAGGCACTGTCCAGTCCAAGGCCATGGGCTAAAAGCCAACCAAGAACTCAAACAAGCCTTCTAAACGACACAGCAACTTGCTGTAATTTCCAGCAGCTGCGACCTTGCTTGCATCGCGTCGTTTGCAAGACTTTTGGCCATTGGGGCTTGAAACATCGACCAAAGCCTCTCCACAACGTCCCAAGGAGTGATTTGAACCATGGCTAAGGGCCCTAGGCCAGCCACAATTCGCCTCATTCCAGCAACCACCCGAAAGTTCTCACCGAGGGCCCTCATGCGTGCGTGTGTAGTGTTTATGCTAGATCGATGTCTTGCGTCGTTCCAGTGGCCATTTGATTGACCATGGCACGATCTAGACATCTAGGAGCATGATATGAACCGTGGCTAAGGGCCATAGGCCAAACAAGATCCACACCAAGCCAACCAACTCGAAGTACATGTGCTGTCAAAACCGAAGGGCCGAGAGGGGAGGGGGCTGTTGTGACGTTTTGATTAAAAACCGATGAACCATGGACCAAGCCACCAAAAGGGCAACTTAGTCACGTCTTAGAAATGCTAGGGAAGTGATCCAACCATGGCTATAGGCCCTTGGGGCAGCCAAGATCAGATCCAACCCCTAGACAAGAAACTGAATTTTCGAATCACATTTCTGCACTTATGGGGAACTTGCTGTCATTTCGGTTTTCCAGCAAGTATGGGGCTGGTTTGAATGGACCAACATGGTCCTAATGCATCCTACTACATGTATACAAGCCGCCTTGGGAGCCTGGAGTCGATCCAATCACCTGAAACCACAAAACTCAGAAAAACGTGAAGCTTGTCATGAAAGGGCCGAAATTCTGCATGTGTGTTCCAAAAATATTTTGACATGTATCTCGGTTTTTGCTTGCTAAAACATGATCATGTACTGAAAAATAAATGATAATATGACTTGATTGAGGTTTGAAAGAAATCTAGACATGCCTGGTTTCGTTTCGAAAGAAAACGAAAAGAAGAGACGAGACGGCGCGGAGGAGACGGAGTGGCTTGCTTCTCTACCTTTCTTGGCTCTCGATTTTTCTCCCTTTCTCCCTAGCTGCTATCCACGTTTTTTCTACTGGAAAGGGGTCTTATTTTTGGTGGAGGTGGAGGGGGGAGTGATGGTTATGAAGGTGAGGAGAAGGGTGCACAAAAATAGGATCATATCAAGACCAAGTCCACTCCCCTTTTGAATTTGAATTTTGAATTGATATCAAATGAGTTGGTGGATGCTTCTAGGAGGTGGTGGCCGAAATTTAGCTTGATTCTAGACTAGGATATGTCCATTTATTTAATTAAATTGTGCTCCCAAAAATCCTAGAATTATCCTACTAATTACATGCAAAGAATTGGTCAAAGTTGGTGAGTTGGAAAATGAATCTTCTAGCACTAAGGGTGGCCAAAAAATGCATGATAAAATAAAGGAAAATGTTGATTATCTAGTCAACTAATAATCCTTGAAAGCCTTACTAATCCTTTAAATAATTTAGTGAGCTAACCCCTTAATTTAATAACTTAAATGAGTTCATTTCTTAATCACCTCAAATAATTAAATTAAATCTTCAAACCTTCCTTTCTAACTTAAATGAACTTAGTTACTAGCTAAATTAACTTCTGGAAATATTTCTCAAATCTTAAATTCTATCTCAAAACTCCAACTCCGGTCCGGCCTCACTGAAAATACTGAAATGCTAAAAATCAAACTGCTGAACTGAAATAATAAATAATTAACTTCAAATAAATGCATTTAAAATAATCATGCAATGAAGTCAATTAAATTTAAAAAAATCTAGAATTATGCATGGCTTATACGTCTACTGATTTACGGGTTCTACATAACATGCAGTGTTTACTGCTTATGCCCAAAATCTTGAGAAATACCAGAATCAGCAAGCATTGTTGTAGCAGCTTCTTTAAGAGTTCGATTTCTTCTCTCAGCTACACCATTTTGCTGAGGAGTTTTTGCTGCTGAGAGCTCATGCTTAATCCCAATATTTTCTAAAATTTTTGAAAGATTTTGATTGACGAATTCAGTCCCTCGATCAGACCTTATTCTGTCAATACCAACTGATTTTTCATTTAATATTCTTTTATAAAGGTTAATCAGTTGTGCATCAGTTTGATCTTATGATTTAAGAAAAATAACCCAAGTAAATCTTGAAAATTCATCAACGATTACCAATGTGTATTTTATCCCCCCTAAACTCATGACTGGTATTGGACCAAAAAGATCCATATGCAGCAGTTCTAAGCATCTTGAGAAGATTTATTATCCTTATTTTTAAATGAAGATCTTACTTGTTTACCAAACTGACATGCTGAACAAGTTTTGTCTTTTGAAAAATCTATTTTAGGCAGACCAAATCATGGTTACTTAGATGAGCAATAGACTTAAAGTTTAAATGGTTCAACCTTTTATGCCACAACCAGTTTTTAGAAGATTTTGAAGCTACAAAACATACTGGTACATTAGGTTGATTAGTCCAACTGACTTTGTAAGTATTGCCACTACGATTGCCAGTTATAATGATCTCATCAGTTGAGTTCTTAACTGTACACGTGTGTTTGTTGAATTGGACTGAGAAATTATTGTCGCATAATTGACTGATGCTAATCAAGTTATACATCAAATTATCAACAAATAAGACATCTTTAATAATAATGTTACCATGAATAAGCTTATCCTTACCCAAAATTCTACCTTTAGAGTTGTCTCCAAAACTGATGTTTTGACCAGTGTATTTGATCGGTTGGGATAGAAATTCAGCATCCCCTATCATATGCTGCGAGCATCCGCTATCCAAGTACCAAATTGATTCTTTTGTTGTACCTGTTACCTGCAATCACACACGATATATGATCTTGGTACCCACATCTATTTGGGTCCTACACTGATTAGTCCTTTAGGAACTCAGACTTGGATGAGTCTAACTGACTTTCTAGTTGATGTGTTCCAGATTATTTTCCCTGACCTGTGTGTTTTAGGTGTGTGGTGTGTGGATGAAGCAGTATGATTGTTAACATTTTTCAACTCCTTGTTCACTTGATATCTCTTCTGAACTGCCTTACTGTTATAGTCATTGTAGTAGCCATCCTTAGAGTTATGTTTTTTTGTAGCTGTACCTTTTAGGTGACCAGCTTCCAAATCAGTTGAACTCTTCGGGCTATATCCAATTCCAAACCGCTTAGCTTTGTCCTTATGTTCAATCGATTGGACGGTAAGTTTACTTGGTTCAAAAATTTCTTGTATCACTGTTGATTTCACAAAGTTAATATATTTCCCTTCGTGTTCATTCAACTTTGGCTTAGTATCACTAACAGAGGTTTCATCGATGTTATTGAAACTTCTGTCATTGAGTTTGAAATCCCTTTGTGTTATTCCAAGCCTGAATCAAGTCAGTTTGTTTTGAAATCTCAATTTTCAACTGATGAATCAAGGATTGGCTCTCGATTATTTCGGGTTTTTCTTTGCAATTTCCCTTTTTAGACTCAATAGTTTAATTGATTCATCAGTTTCCGTTTTATTGTCCTTGAGATCAGTTTGCTCAGCTTTGGCTTTTTCAAATGAGCGAGCAATTTTATGATACTCAACCACCACGTCATGCAATGTGGTAATGTGTTCTTCTCGTGTAATGTCAGTAGAGCTGAAGTCAAATATCTGTTCACTTGTTGACTCCAGTTCTGCATCATTTGCCATTAAGCACTTAACCTGAAATGTCAACTACTCGTTTTGCTAAAAAATTACAATTTTTTGAAACCCTTGCTAATTCGCCGAACCCTTATACAAATATATAAAATATTTTGACACCATTTTAAAATAAAACCTCCAATTATATTTGAAAATCAAAGAAAATAATTTAAATCGTAAAGTCATCAAACATTTACCAAACCTAAAATCAATATTTGAAAAAGTATAGCCCATACTATCAAGCTCTCAAAAACCTCTCAAAGCATAAGTAAATAGTCGTAAAATCTTTAACATAAATCATAAATGTAAATGCGAAAAACTAGAAGCGCTGGTCCTCGGGTTATGTGC
The DNA here is from genome assembly GCF_025594145.1 of Primulina tabacum. Taxonomy (NCBI): domain Eukaryota; kingdom Viridiplantae; phylum Streptophyta; class Magnoliopsida; order Lamiales; family Gesneriaceae; genus Primulina; species Primulina tabacum. The sequence goes on along the minus strand of NC_134550.1, from coordinate 30,206,141 downwards.
ACCTTCAATCCAGTCAGATCATCCATCAAGACCTCCACTACCATCAACATAAAACTCACCTGCATCGATCACACCTAGTGACTCTAAAGACTCAACACTCCATAATCTTGATAACAAAATAATACGTATACAGATCACATGCAATAGTGAAAATACTTGTGTTTAAAAAAACATTTTCATAAACATGTATAACTTTAAACATTTTCAAAAAGAGAATTTTCATGAAGATGCATAAACTTTAAACATAAACATTTTCATATCAACATATTTATATTCATATTCATCATCAACAAATTCATTTTCATGTTCGTTGAATTCAGATCATTGATTGTGACTTTCATATTCGTATTGGAGCAATTGATCCATCTACATGTAACCACAGTACTAGGCGGCGGGGAAATCAGCGACACTCTCACCCGTCAATTGAGCCTTGGCTTTACATATTAACATATCATTGTATTACGTGTTAGTATTAGTCACAATCCCTTCACATACTTCAACATTTCGTAATCTCATCATTTTATAAAAGCATGCATATAAATATCGTTTTTCTTTTTAACCAAGCATGCTACATATTTTTTAAATGTCCTTATTAAATCATAAAAATCCATAAATATTTAAAATAAGCATTTTAACATATAAAACATCAATCAGAGCACTGCCATGACGTTTACTATTTTTTAGGTATAAAATTATCGTTTTACCCATAGACGTAAAATCCTCGAATTTAAATTTTTCTTAATTCCATTGACTCTAACATGTCCCAAATAATTATTTAAGGTTAAATTAAATTTCCTATATTTTATTTAGCTTAAATTCTAGACTTTTCAATTAATCCTTAATTATTCATTTTTAATGCGTTTTAATACCGAATTAAATCAAACTTTAATATAAAATTTTCAAATTAAAAACTTAGACTTTTATATTATTTTAGCTCTCGTGAACCATGACTCGATCCCCGCGAGCTATGTTTTGAATTTTTTCCAAAAGAAGAAAACCCTAACCCTCGACCAAAGCCTCCTTCGAGCCAAATTCACTTTTTATCGCGCCATGCTCGAGCCGGACTGAGCCAACATCAAGCCAGCCCTCTCTTGGACCCTAAGCACCCAAAGAACCTGACCCTAGCCCCAATCGCAAGCCACAACCCTTGCTGCAAGCCACGGCCGAGACTCCCTTGTGACATCGACTCTTTGTTACGCGCCTATGACCTAGCAAACTGAGCCAGCCCCTAAACTAGATCCATATGCACCCTATTAGGACCCTAGTGACTCACCCTAACCTAGCCCAAAGACCGCTGGCCGAGCTTACTCTTCCTGCGCGGCTGTGCTGCCCAGCGTGCACATGCGCTGCCCTAACTAGGACTCATTCCCAGCCCTGGTGATCGAATCTAGCATGGATATGACTCCTTCATTGACCCCTTGCATGACCCTAGACAGCCCTGGTCCCAGCCGTGCCCAGCCAGGCTACAAAAGAACTCAAACCCGAGTCCTTGATCGCAACAACCGAGGGGTGGCTTCAGCTTGATCGTTTCTTGTTTGTAGCGTGATTCACGTGTGTTTTAGGACCCTAAACTCGTGTAACGACACCCTTGATCAATACCCTAACCATGGCAGCCCCTTAACAACATATTACACATGATTTTGCATCAACTTCAAGCCTTAAAAATTCATATGAGATGCATATCTGAATTTAAAAGCAGCCCTTGATTTTCATGCAAAACGTTATAAAACAATTACTATGCTGTGATAGATGAGTAAAAAAGAAGAATATGGCGTGTCTTTTCGTTTTTAACGCACGATTATTCGTTGACGATTGAAGAACGACGACGAGGAGAACCTTGGCTTGAAAACTTGAAGAAATTTTCGATGCTTCCCTTGATGAATTTTGTGTGTGCCGTGTACTTGGAGAGAAAAGAGTTTGGAGTGAGTAGGGGAGGTGGGCGTGAGTTATGAGAGGTGTGAGGAAGGGTTTGCACGTTAATTATTTAATTTACACACTAACAAAAGCCTTGCCCCATTTTGTTTAATGAAGTTTGTAAATTTATTAGCTCGGTTGTCAAAAAGTTCGTATTTTTGTTGAAAAACTAACACCGATAAAAGTTATGTCCCGACCTATAAAAACACTTTGAAACTCCTTATTTTCAAAAATAAGAAAAAACATCAACGATATTTTAAATAGTTAAAAACAATTATTTAATAAAAACATTTTTCCATTTTTCAGCCCTTGGTCTACGAATAACCCTTAAAAATACATTATAATGCGTGTAAGTAGAAAAACTAACTAAAAATCATATAAACATATTACATAATCAATTTAGCAATTAAAAAAAATTAATTAACTATTTTCCATATTTCTAGATTCACATGCAGTTGGATTACGTCGTCTTAATTTTGGACTTTACAATTCCTCCCCCCTTGAATAAAAATTTTTCCTCGAAATTAGAACTTACCGAATAGCTCCAGGTAGCAATTCCTCAAGTTCCTCTCGGTTTACCAAGTAGCTTCTTCTTCCAAGTGATTCAGCCACTTGGCCTTGACAATTGGAATGAATTTGTTTCGAACTCTTCTTTCTTGTCTTCCCATGATTTGGACAAGTCTTTCATCATAAGTCATATTTGGAGTCAATTGTAGATGTTCATAATTTAGTACATGTGATGGATTCGACATGTACTTTCGCATCATTGAAATATGAAACACATTGTGAACTCCAAAAAGCATCGGTGACAATGCCACTCTATAGGCTAGTGTTCCAATCCTCTCAAAAATCTCAAATGGACCTATAAATCTTGGACTAAGTTTGCCTTTCTTGCCAAATCGCATTACACCCTTCATAGGTGTTATTTTCACAAACACATGGTCTCCCACTGCAAACTCTAGGTCCCTTCCTCTTTTGTTTGCATAACTCTTCTGTCAGCTTTGTGCAGTCTTCGTTCTCTCTCAAATTTTGACTACAATATCGGCAGTCTCTTCTATCACATCCGGACCAATCTCTTTTCTCTCATCAACCTCATCCCAACGAATAGGAGATCTATATTTTCTTCCATAAAAGTGCTTCAAAATGAGCCATCCCAATTGATGATTGATAGCTATTATTGTAGGTGAACTCCACTAGAGGTAATTTTGGTTCCCAACTTCCTTGGAAATCGATCACACAAGCTCGCAGTAGATCTTCTAAAACTTGAATAACCCTCTCTGACTGACCATCGGTTTAAGGATGGAATGCTGTACTGGATAATAACTTGGTCCCTATCGCTGCATGCAGACTATTCCAGAAAGATAACGTAAATCTCGGATCTCTATCAGAAATAATATATACAAGAATCTCATGTAGACAAACTATCTCTAGAGTGTATAACTCCGCATACTGAATCATGGTGAATGTCGTCTTGATAGGTAGAAAATGCGCTGATTTTGTAAGACGATCCACTATCACCTATATAGCATTATAGCCCTTAATAGTCCTCGGAAATCACACAACAAAGTCCATATTGATATTTTCCCATTTCCACTCGGAATAGGAAGTGGCTTAAGCTTTCCCTCTGACCTCTGATGCTCTGCTTTTACTTGCTGACATGTCAAACACTCAGATACAAAACGTAGAATATCTCTCTTCATGCCCGGCCATCAATATAACAACTGTAAATCTTTTTACATCTTCGTGCTTCCCGGATGAATTGAATATGGTGTGTCATGAGATTTCTTCAAAATGAGCTCCCTCAAAGAGTCGTCACTAGAAATCCATAAACGATCGATAACGAACTATATCATCCACCCCCTTGGCTTCATCTCTTAATCTCCACTTTTCCAATTGTTCGTCTGTAGACTGTCCCTCACGGATTCTATCTCTCAAAGTCGACTGAACTGTCAACGTGGCAAGATTAGGGGCCTCGCCCCTAGCATGCACTGTAAGCTCAAACTGTTGTATCTCGGACTGCAACGGTTTTTGAAGAGATAAATGAGTAATAACTGCTGTCTTACGGCTCAATGCGTCTGCCACTACATTAGCTTTTCTCGGATGATAGCTAATCTCACAGTCGTAGTCTTTCACTAATTCGAGCCATCGTCGCTGTCTCATATTCAATTCCTTTTGGATGAAGAAGTATTTCAAACTTTTATGGTTGGTGAAAATCTTGCACTTCAATGTCTCTGTCTCTCCATATAAGTAATGTCTCCAATTCATATTCGAGCCATCGTCGCTGTCTCTCCATATAAGCAATGTCTCTAAATCTTCGATGCAAACACTATTGCTGCAAGCTCAAGATCATGAATGGGGTAGGTCTTCTCATGAACTTTCAAATGTCTCGATGCATAGGATATAACTCGGTCATATTGCATCAGAACTGCGCCCAAACCAAGTTTAGAAACGTCGGTATAAAGAACATACTCTCCTTTTTCCGATGGCATAGCTAACACTGACGCATATATCAAGGCTTGCTTAAACTTATCAAAACTGTCTTGACAATCAGATCCCCATACAAACTTTTCATTATTCTTTGTCAAGGCGGTCATGGGTACCGCTATAGATGAGAATCCCTGAATAAACTTGCGATAATAGCCAACTAGCCCCAAGAAACTACGAATCTCGGTACACTCTTCGGTACTGGCCGTTCTCTCACTCCCTAGACTTTACTTGGATCAACTTCAACACCGTCACTAGAAATGATGTGGCCTAAGAATGGCACTCTATCAAGCCAAAAATCGCACTTGCTGAATTTTGCATATAACTTTCTATCTTGTAGTACTTGCAGTGCTGTACTCAAATGAAGACTATGCTCCTCTTTATTCTTCGAATAGTTCAAAATATCATCAATGAAGACTACGAAGAATTGTTCCAGATACGGCTGAAATACGCGATTCATGAGATCAATGAAGATCGCTGGCACATTGGTCAACCCAAATGGCATGACCATAAACTCGTAGTGCTCATATCTAGTTCGAAATGTTGTCTTGTGAACATCAGACTCTTTCACTTTCAACTAATGGTATCCAGAACGAAGATCAATATTCGAGACTATCGATGCTCCTTGCAACTGATCAAATAAATCATCAATTCTTGGTAGAGGATACTTATTCTTGATACTCACTCTATTCAGCTCTCGATAATCAATGCAAAATCGCATACTACCATCTTTCTTCTTCACAAATAATACCGGTGCGCCTCATGGAGAATAACTAGGGCGAATAAAACCCCTTTTTAGCAATTCTTGAATTTGATCTTTTAATTCTTTTATTTTAGTGGGTGCTAGACGATAAGGTGCTTTAGAAATAGGTACAATGCCTGACATCAACTCAATAGAAAATTCTACCTCACGGTCGAGTGGAAATTCCAGAAACGTCAACAAGAAAGACGGTAGGAAAATCTTTGACAATATCAACATCCTCCAACTTCTGACTGATAGGAGCATGTGCGGTAGTGACACATGCTAGAAAGGCTTGGCATCCACGTCTAATAAGCTTACTCGCACGCTGAAAAGAGATAATGTGATGCATTTGCTGGTTCTTTGCGGCCTCAAAGACAAAAGATTGACCACTTGGCGGTCGAATAGACACTGATCATTGACGGAAATCAATCGAAGCTCCATTCGCTGATAACCAATCCATACCGAGAATGATATAATATTTAGGTATAGAGAGTAGAATAAGATTTGCCCGAACCACGTCTTTGAATAATTGAAGCTCCAGATTCTTGACAATTTTATACGTGAGCATTAGATCACCGGAAAGGATAGAAACTTTGAAACCAAACGCATATCTTCAGAAATAATGTCAAATCGCTTGATGAATATTTCAGATATGAAATAGTGTGTAGCTCCCGAATCTAACAGTGCATAGTTTGCTACACCTTGAATGATAATCCTCCCTGCGGCGAAAATGTCTTTTAAATATTTTCGTGTCGAAACTTAAGGAATTTATATCATTAATCTCCAAAGTTATGTGAAGATTACGCGTTAAACTAAAGTATTTCTTGAAATAATGCATTTTAGCCCTTCAAATTTTCGAAATTTACATTTTAGTCCACAAAGTTTTCGAATATTAGCAATTTTGACCCTTAAATTTTTCGAAAATTTACATTTGTCCCCTTAAATTTTGAAAATTTCATCTTTGGTCATTAAATTCTTGGTAATTACATTTAGGTCCCTTATCTTATTCGAAAATTTCATCTAAGTCCTTAAATTCTTCGGAAATTCCATTTTAGTCCTTTAACTTTCGAAAATTGCACATTGAAGCCTCCAGAATTTTCGAAATCCCGTTACCAACCTTTAGTTATGATTTTTCTTAATTTTTGGCCATAGAACTTTCATTTGGAATTATTTCATCCTTTGCATAAAATAAGGCTCGAAAATAATTACCAATTCAATGGTTTATAAAATCATATATTAATTTCCAACTAAGATAGAGCATGTAACCTAATTTCCACTCGGTACATCTTGATCCCAGTCAATTCTAATAACAAATTTAACATTTCATGCAATACAGGCTATATAAGAATATTAAATGACTAGGTTACCCGTAATGAGCGTAGTGTCTGGCTCCTCTTCAGCTTCCTCTGCATGCATAACATATGCTCTCCCCATAGTAGGTGAATTCTTCTTCGAGCCATCAGCAGCTTTGTGCCCTTCCTCCTTGCATATGAAGCATCTAAAAGATCCCCACACGAATTTTCCATAGTGTAAGCAATTGCACTCATTGGTGCTCCAGGAAATGGTGGCTTTGGTGATCCTTGCTTCTTGACTTGACATTGGGGCTTTTTTGGCCCTTGAGGTCTAGGAGGACCCATGTACGGCTTTTTATTTGGCTGCAAATTATTTTGTGTTGCGGTCTCTTGCGCTGCATCTCAAAGTCAATGTCCTTGAAAGATTGCTCAGACAAAAATGCATAAGTGGTAGCTGTAGCATAATCCAAGGGACGCATTATCATCACGTTATGTCATATGGTAGGTCGTAGAACATCCATGAAGTGTATAAGCTTCTCCACAGCATCCCTCGCAATAAGGGATACAAAGTGACAACCCCTATCAAATTTCCTCACAAACTCAACAACAGTCGAGTTTCCCTGCCGGAGGCTCATAAACTCCCTCTTCAATCGCACTCGCACATCAGCAGTAAAATACTTCTCATAGAATATCTCATTGAATTGAGCCCAAGTAAGAGTACTGATGTCAATACCACGATTGGTTCCTTTTCACCATAAAGAAGCATCATCCCTAAACATGTAAGTGCACACCTCACACGGTCAGTATCCCCCATATTCAGATAACGAAACTGCACCTCGAGTGCACGAATCCAAGCCTCAACAGCAAAGGGATCGATGGTGCCAGAAAATTCCTTCAGTGATAGCCTCTGGAACTGATCATAAACATTGTACTATGGCCTAGGAGCATGCTGAAACTATTCAAAGAAACGGGTCATGCCCTCAAGTGCGCGAACAACAGCATCTCCATTAGGAGGCGGGGGTGGATTCTCTTGACGGTTCTCATTATTCTCAGCCTGATTCTCAATAACAGAGGCACGTTTGGGAGGCATTTTATCTGAACGTTTTCCAAATTCTAACGTAACCAACATGCATTTGAATCTAAGTTTTCTAATCATGCGACATATTCTAATTCATTTTAGAAATTTAAGCATAAAAAGTATATTCTCAAAAAGCTACTAAACATGTGACGTAAACATCTAATTTATGTAATCATGCAGTTATCATCATAAAAAATCATATAAAGCATGTAAACATACAAATTTTGAGGCTTGACGATGCTTCTCGGCACTGATGATGGCACAACCCTTTACAGGAATCATTGCTCTGATACCAACTGAAATGTCCACTACTTGTTTTGCTTAAAAAGTACATTTTTTTAAAACCCTCACTAATTCGGCCAAAACCTTATACCAATATATAAAATATTTTGACACCATTTTAAAATAAAATCTCAAACTATATTTGAAAATCAAATGAAATAATTTAAATAGTAAAATCGTCAAACATTTACCAAACCTAAAAACAATATTTGAAAAGTATAACCATACTATCAAGCTCTCAAAAACCTCTCAAAGCATAAGTACATAGTCGTAAAATCTTTAACATAAATCATAAATGTAAATGCGAAAAACTACAAGCGCTGGTTCTCGGGTTATGTGCACCTTCAGTCCAGTCAAACCATCGATCAAGACCTCCACTACCATCAACATAAAACTCACCTGGATCAATCACACCTAGTGAGTCTAAATACTCAACACTCCATATTCTAGATAACAACATAATACGTATACAGATCACATGAAACAGTTAAAATACTTGTATTTAATATAACATTTTAATAAATATGTATACATTTAAACATTTTCAAAAAGAGCATTTTCATGAACATGCATAAACTTTAAACATAATCATTTTCATATCAACATATTCATAATCATCATCAACATATTCATATTCATGTTCGTTGAATTCAGATCGTTGATTGTTATTTTCGTATTCGTAATGGGGCAATGGATTCATCTACATGTAACCACAGTACTGGGCGACGGGAACATCAGCGACACTCTCACCTGTCAATTGAGTCTTGGCCTTACGTATTAACATATAATCGTATCACGTGTTAGTATTAGTCACAATGTCTTCACATCCTTCAACATTTCGTATTCTCATCACTTTATAAAAGCATGCATATAAATATCGTTTTTATTTTAATCCTTAATTATTCTTTTAAATGCGTTTTAATCTCGAATTAATTCAAACTTTAATATAAAATTCCCAAATTAAAAAATTTAACTTTTTATATTATTTTATCCCTCGTAAACCATGACTCGACCTCGTTAGCTATATTTCGAAATTTTTCCTACAGAAGAAAACCCTAACCCTCGACCAAAGCCTCCTTCAAGCCAACTTCACTTTTTATCGAGCCATGCTCAAGCCGGCCTGAGACAACATCAATCCCGCCCTCTCTTGGACCCTACTGGATCCTAAGCACCGAAAGAACCTGACCCTAGCACTAACCACAAGTCAAGACCCCTGCTGCTAGCCACGATCGAGACTCCCTTGTGACATGGACTCTTCGTTACGCGCCTAGGACCTAGCCAACCGAGTCAGCCCTTAAACAAGAACCATGTGCACTCTCTTAAAACCTTAGTTACTCACCCTAACCTAGCCCAAAGACCCCTCGCCGAGCTTACTCTCCCTGTGTTGCCCAGCGTGCACTTGCGCTACCCTAACTAGGACTCCTTCCCAGCCCTGATGATCGAATCTAGCATGGATATGACTCTTTCCTTGACCCCTTTCATGACCCTAGACAGCCCTGGTCCCAGCCGTGCCCAGCCATGCTACAAAAGAACTCAAACCCGAGCCCTTGATCGCAACAGCTGAGGGGTGGTTCCAGCTTGATCATTTCTTGTTTCCAGCATGATTCACGTGTTTTCTAGGACCCAAAACTCGTATAACAACACCCTTGATCAATACCCTAACCATGGCAGTCCCTTAACAACATATCACACATGATTTTGCATCAACTTCAAGCCTTAAAAATTCACATGAGATGCATATCCGAAAATATTTAAAAGCAGCCCTTGATTTTCATGCAAAATATTTTTAAACAATTACTATGGTGTGATAGATGAGTAAAAGGGAAGAATATGGCGTGCCTTTGCGTTTTAACGCACGATTATTCGTTGACGATTGTAGAATGACGACGAGGAGAACCTTGGATTGAAAACTTCAATAAATTTTCGATGCTTCCCTTGATGAATTTTGTGTGTGCCGTGTACTTGGAGAGAAAAGAGTTTGGAGTGAGTAGGGGAGGTGGGCGTGAGTTACGAGAGGTGTGGGTAAGGGTTTGCAGTTTAATAATTTAATTTACACACTAACAAAAGCCTTGTCCCATTAAAAAAGTTAATTAGGCCCATTAGTGTTTAATTAAAATATTTTGTTTAATGAAGTTTGTGAATTTATTAGCCGGGTTGTTAAAATGTTCGTATTTTTATTGAAGAAATAACATCAATAAAAGTTACGTCCCGATGTATAAAATCACCTTTAAAATCCTTATTTTCAAAAATAAGAAAAAGCATCGACCATATTTTAAATAATTACAAATAATTATTTAATAAAAACATTTTTCCATTTTTCAGCCATTGGTCTACGTTCCTCGATCTCAACTCGAATAACTCTTAAAAATACATTATAATGCGTGTAAGTAGAAAAATTACTAAAACATCATATAAACATATCACATAATCAATTTAGCAATTAAAAACAATTAATTAACTATTTTTCATATTTCCTAGATTCTTATGCAGTTGGATTACGTGTCTTAATTTTGGACCTTACAATTCCTCCCCCTTTGAATAAAATTTTGTCCTCGAAATTAGAACTTACCGAATAGCTCCAGGTAGCAATTCCTCAAGTTCCTCTCGGTTTACCAAGCAGCTTCTTCTTCCAAGTGATTCAGTCACTTGGCCTTGACAATTGAAATGACTTTTTGTTTCGAACTCTTCTTTCTTGTCTTCCCATGATTTGGACAAGTCTTTTATCATAAGTCATATTTGGAGTCAATTGTAGATGTTCATAATTTAGTACATGTGATGGATTCGACAAGTACTTTCGCAACATTGAAATATGAAACACATTGTGAACTCCAAAAAGCATCGGTGACAATGCCACTCTATAGGCTAGTGTTCCAATCCTCTCAAAAATCTCAAACAGACCTATAAATCTTGGACTAAGTTTGCCTTTCTTGCCAAATCGCATTACACCATTCATAGGTGCTATTTTCACAAACACATGGTCTCCCACTGCAAACTCTAGGTCCCTTCGTCTTTTGTTTGCATAACTCTTCTGTCAGCTTTGTGCAGTCTTCGTTCTCTCTCGAATTTTGACTACAATATTGGCAGTCTCTTCTATCACATCCGGACCAATCTCTTTTCTTTCACCAACCTCGTCCCAACGAATAGGAGATCTATATTTTCTTCCATAAAAGTGCTTCAAAATGAGCCATCCCAATTGATGATTGATAGCTATTATTGTAGGTGAACTCCACTAGAGGTAATTTTGGTTCCCAACTTCCTTGGAAATCGATCACACAAGCTCGCAGGAGATCATCTAAAATTTGAATAACCCTCTCTGACTGACCATCGGTTTAAGGATGGAATGTTGTACTGAATAATAACTTGGTCCATATCGCTGCATGCAGACTATTCCAGAAAGATAACGTAAATCTCGGATCTCTGTCAGAAATAATATATACAAGAATATCATGCAGACAAACTATCTCTCGAGTGTATAACTACGCATACTGAATCATGGTGAATGTCGTCTTGATAGGTAGAAAATGCGCTGATTTTGTAAGACGATCCACTATCACCTATATAGCATTATAGCCCTTAATAGTCCTCGGAAATCACACAACAAAGTCCATATTGATATTTTCCCATTTCCACTCGGAATAGGAAGTGGCTTAAGCTTTCCCGCTGACCTCTGATGCTCTGCTTTTACTTGCTGACATGTCAAACACTCAGATACAAAACGCAGAATATCTCTCTTCATGCCCGGCCACCAATATAACAACTGTAAATCTTTGTACAACTTCGTGCTTCCCGGATGAATTGAATTGGTGTTTCATTAGATTTCTTCATAATGAGATTCCTCAAAGAGTCATCACTAGGAACCCATAAACGATCTCGATAACGAACTATACCATCCACCCCCTTGGCTTCATCTCTCAATCTCCACTTTTGCAATTGTTCGTCAGTAGACTGTCCCTCACAGATTCTATCTCTCAAAGTCGACTGAACTGTCAACGTGGCAAGATTAGGGGCCTCGCCCCTAGCATGCATTGTAAGCTCAAACTGCTGTATATCGGATTGCAACGGTCTTTGAAGAGATAAATGAGTAATAACTGCTGTCTTCCAGGTCAATGCGTCTGCCACTACATTAGCTATTCTCGGATGATAGCTAATCTCACAGTCGTAGTATTTCACTAATTCGAGCCATTGTCGCTGGCTCATATTCAATTCCTTTTGGGTGAAGAAGTATTTCAAACTTTTGTGGTTGGTGAAAATCTTGCACTTCAATGTCTCTGTCTCTCCATATAAGTAATGTCGCCAATTCATATTTGATCCATCGTCGCTGTCTCTCCATATAAGTAATGTCTCCAAATTTTCGATGCAAACACTACTGCTGCAAGCTCAAGATCATGAGTGGGGTAGTTTTTCTCGTGAACTTTCAAATGTCTCGACGCATAGGCTATAACTCGGTCATATTGCATCAGAACTGCACCCAAACCAAGTTTATAAACATCGGTATAAAGAACATACTCTCCTTGCCCCGATGGCATAGCTAACACTGACGCATTTATCAAGGCTTGCTTCAACTTATTAAAACTGTCTTGACACTCGGATCCCCATACAAACTTTTCATTATTCTTTGTCAAGGCAGTCATGGGTACCGCTATAGATGAGAATCCCTGAATAAACTTGCGATAATAGCCAACTAGCCCCAAGAAACTACGAATCTCGGTACACTCTTCGGTACTGGCCGTTCTCTCACTCCCTCGACTTTACTTGGATCAACTTCACCACCGTCACTAGAAATGATGTGGCCTAAGAATGCCACTCTATCAAGCCAAAAATCGCACTTGCTGAATTTTGCTTATAACTTTCTATCTTGTAGTACTTGCAGTGCTGTCATCAAATGAGGACTATGCTCCTCTTTATTCTTCGAATAGTTCAAAATATCATCAATGAAGACTACGACGAATTGATCCAGATACGGCTGAAATACGCGATTCATGAGATCAATGAAGATCGTTGGCACATTGGTCAACCCAAATGGCATGACCATAAACTCGTAGTGCCTATATCTTGTTCGAAATGTTGTCTTGTGAACATCATACTCTTTCACTTTCAACTAATGGTATCCAGAACGAAGATCAATATTCGAGAATATCGATGCTCCTTGCAACTAATCAAATAAATCTTCAATTCTTGGTAAAGGATACTTATTCTTGATACTCACTCTATTCAGCTCTCGATAATCAATTCAGAGTCGCATACTACCATCTTTTTTCTTCACAAATAATACCGGTGCGCCCCATGGAGAATAACTAGGGCGAATAAAACCCTTGTCTAGCAATTCTTGAATTTGATCTTTTAATTCTTTTATTTCAGTGGGTGCTAGACGATAAGGTGCTTTAGAAATAGGTACAGTGCCTGACATAAACTCAATAGAAAATTCTACCTCACGGTCGAGGGGAAAATTCCAGAAACGTCAACAAGAAAGACGGTAGAAAAATCTTTGAAAATATCAACATCCTCCAACTTCTGGCTGATAGGAGCATGTGCGGTAGTGACACATGCTAGAAAGGCTTGGCATCCACGTCTAATAAGCTTACTCGCACACTGACAAGAGATAATGTGCTGCATTTTCTTGTTCTTTGCGGCCTCAAAGACAAAAGATTGACCACTTGGCGGTCGAATAGACACTGATCATTGACGGAAATCAATCGAAGCTCCATTCGCTGATAACCAATCCATACCTAGAATGATATCAAATTTAGGTATAGAGAGTACAATAAGATTTGCCCGAACCACGTCTTTGAATAAACGAAGCTCCAGATTCTTGACAATTTTATACGTGAGCATTAGATCACCGGAAGGGATAGAAACTTTGAAACCCAAACGCATATCTTCAGAAATAATGTTAAATCGCTTGATGAAGGTTTCAGTTATGAAAGAGTGTGTAGCTCCCGAATCTAGCAGTGCATAGGTTGCTACACCTTGAATGATAATCCTCCCTGCGGCGAAAATATCTTTTAAATATTTTCGGGTCGAAACTTATCATTACTCTCCAAAGTTATGTGAAGATTACACGTTGAACTTAAGCATTTCTTGAAAGAATGCATTTTAGCCCTTCAATTTTTCGAAATTTGCATTTTAGTCCACAAAGTTTTCGAATATTAGCAATTTTGACCCTTAAATTTTTCGAAAATTTACATTTGTCCCCTTAAATTTTGAAAATTTCATCTTTGGTCATTAAATTCTTGGTAATTACATTTAGGTCCCTTATCTTATTCGAAAATTTCATCTAAGTCCTTAAATTCTTCGGAAATTCAATTTTAGTCCTTTAACTTTCGAAAATTGCACATTGAAGCCTCCTGAATTTTCGAAACCCCTATACCAACCCTTAGTTATGATTTTTCTTAATTTTTGGCCATAGAACTTTCATCTGGAATTATTTCATCCTTTGCATAAAATAAGGCTCGAAAATAATTACCAATTCAATGGTTTATAAAATCATATATTAATTTCCAACTAAGGTAGAGCATTTAACCTAATTTCCACTCGGTAAATCTTGATCCCAGTTCAATTCTAATAACCAATTTAACATTTCATGCAATACAGGCAATATAAAAATATTAAATGACTAGGTTACCCGTAATGAGCATAGTGTCTGGCTCCTCTTCAGCTTCCTCTGCATGCATAACATATGATCTCCCCACAGTAGGTGAATTCTTCTTCGAGCAATCAGCAGCTTTGTGCCCTTCCTCCTTGCATATGAAGCATCTAAAAGATCCCCACGCGAATTTTCCATAGTGTAAGCAATTTCACTCCTTGCATGGTTTCTTATTAACACGATTTGGTGCTCCAGGAAGTGGTGGCTTTGGTGATCCTTGCTTCTTGACTTGACCTTGGGGCTTTTCTGGCCCTTGAGATCTAGGAGGACCCATGTACGGCTTCTTATTTGGCTGCAAATTATTTTGTGTTGCGGTCTCTTGCGCTACATCTCAAAGTCAATGTCCTTCAAATATTGCTCAGACTGAAATGCATAAGTGGTAGCTGTGGCATAATCCAAGGGACGCATTATCATCACGTTATGTCATATGGTAGGTCGTAGAACATCCATGAAGTGTATAAGCTTCTCCACAGCATCCCTCGCAATAAGGGATACAAAGTGACAACCCCTATCAAATTTCCTCACAAACTCAACAACAGTCGAGTCTCCCTGCCGGAGGCTCATAAACTCCCTCTTCAATCGCACTCGCACATCAGCAGTAAAATACTTCTCATAGAATATCTCATTGAATTGAGCCCAAATAAGAGTACTGATGTCAATACCACGATTGGTTCCTTTCCACCATAAAGAAGCATCATCCCTAAACATGTAAGTGCACACCTCACATGGTCAGTATCCCCCATATTCAGATAACGAAACTGCACCTCAAGTGCACGAATCCAAGCCTCAACAGGAAAGGGATCGATGGTGCTAGAAAATTCCTTCAGTGATAGCCTCTGGAACTGATCATAAACATTGTACTATGGCCTAGGAGCATGCTGAAACTATTCAAAGAAACGGGTCATGCCCTCAAGTGCGCGAACAACAGCATCTCCATTAGGAGGCGGGGGTGGATTCTCTTGACGGTTCTCATTATTCTCAGCCTGATTCTCAGTAACAGGGGCACGTCTAGGAGGCATTTTATCTGAACGCTTTCCAAATTCTAACGTAACCAACATGCATTAAAATCTAAGTTTTCTAATCATGCAACATATTCTAATTCATTTTAGAAATTTAAGCATAAAAAGTATATTCTCAAAAGGCTACTAAACATGTGACGTAAACATCTAATTTATGTAATCATGCAGGTATCATCATAAAAAATCATATAAAGCATGTAAACATACAAATTTTGAGGCTTGACGACGCTTCCCGGCACAGATGATGACACAACCCTTTACAGAAATCATTGCTTTGATACCAACTAAAATGTCCGCTACTTTTTTTGCTTAAAAAGTACACTTTTTTAAAACCCTCACTAATTCGGCCAAAACCTTATACAAATATATAAAATATTTTGACACCATTTTAAAATAAAATCTCAAACTATATTTGAAAATCAAATGAAATAATTTAAATCGTAAAATCATCAAACATTTACCAAACCTAAAAACAATACTTGAAAAATATAGCCATACTATCAAGCTCTCAAAAACCTCTCAAAGCATAAGTAAATAGTCGTAAAATCTTTAACATAAATCATAAATGTAAATGCGGAAAACTAGAAGCGCTGGTTCTCGGGTTATGTGCACCTTCAGTCTTGTCAGACCATCCATCAAGACCTCCACTACCATCAACATAAAACTCACCTGGATCAATCACACCTAGTGAGTCTAAAGACTCAACACTCCATATTCTTGATAACAAGATAATACGTATACAGATCACATGAAACAGTTAAAATACTTGTATTTAATATAACATTTTAATAAATATGTATAACTTTAAACATTTTCAAAAAGAGCATTTTCATGAACATGCATAAACTTTAAACATAATCATTTTCATATTAACATATTCATAATCATCATCAACATATTCATATTCATGTTCGTTGAATTCAGATCGTTGATTGTGATTTTCGTATTCGTATTGAGGCAATGGATTCATCTACATGTAACCACAGTACTGGGCGGCGGGAACATCAGCGACACTCTCACCCGTCAATTGAGCCTTGGCCTTACGTATTAACATATAATCATAGCACGTGTTAGTATTAGTCACAATGCCTTCACATCCTTCAACATTTCGTATTCTTAACACTTTATAAAAGCATGCATATAAATATCGTTTTTATTTTAATCCTTAATTATTCTTTTTAAATGCGTTTTAATCCCGAATTAATTCAAACTTTAATATAAAACTCCCAAATTAAAAACTTTAACTTTTTATATTATTTTATTCCTCATAAACCATGACTCGACCCCGTTAGCTATATTTCGAAATTTTTCCTAAAGAAGAAAACCCTAACCCTCGACCAAAGCCTCCTTCAAGCCAACTTCACTTTTTATCGAGCCATGCTCAAGCCGGCCTGAGACAACATCAAGCCAGCCCTCTCTTGGACCCTAATGGACCCTAAGCACCCAAAGAACCTGACCTTAGCCCTAACCGCAAGTCACAACCCCTGCTGCTAGCCACGGCCGAGACTCCCTTGTGACATCGACTCTTTGTTACTCGCCTATGACCTAGTAAACTGAGCCAGCCCCTAAACTAGATCCATATGCACCCTATTAGGACCCTAGTGACTCACCCTAACCTAGCCCAAAGACCCCTGGCCGAGCTAACTCTCCCTGCGCGGCTGTGCTGCCCAGCGTGCACATGCGCTGCCCTAACTAGGACTCTTTCCCAGCCCTGGTGATCGAATCTAGCATGGATATGACTCTTTCCTTGACCCCTTGCATGACCCTAGACAGCCCTGGTCCCACCCGTGCCCAGCCATGCTACAAAAGAACTCAAACCCGAGCCCTTGATCGCAACAACCGAGGGGTGGTTTCAGCTTGATCTTTTCTTGTTTGTAGCATGATTCACGTGTGTTTTAGGACCCTGAACTCGTGTAACGACACCCTTGATCAATACCCTAACCATGGCAGCCCCTTAACAACATATTACACATGATTTTGCATCAACTTCAAGCCTTAAAAATTTACATGAGATGCATATCCGAAAATATTTAAAAGCAGCCCTTGATTTTCATGCAAAACATTTTAAAACAATTACTATGGTGTGATAGATGAGTAAAAGGGAAGAATATGGCGTGCCTTTGCGTTTTAACGCACGATTTTTCGTTGACGATTGAAGAATGACGACGAGGAGAGCCTTGGATTGAAAACTTGAATAAATTTTCGATGCTTCCCTTGATGAATTTTGTGTGTGCCGTGTACTTGGAGAGAAAAGAGTTTGGAGTGAGTAGGGGAGGTGGGCGTGAGTTACGAGAGGTGTGGGTAAGGGTTTGCAGTTTAATAATTTAATTTACACACTAACAAAAGCCTTGTCCCATTAACAAAGTTAATTAGGCCCATTAGTGCTTAATTAAAATATTTTGTTTAATGAAGTTTGTGAATTTATTAGCCGGGTTGTCAAAACGTTCGTATTTTTATTGAAAATATAACATCAATAAAAGTTACGCCTCGGTGTATAAAATCACCTCGAAACTCCTTATTTTCAAAAATAAGAAAAAGAATCGACCATATTTTAAATAATTAAAAATAATTATTTATTAAAAACATTTTTCCATTTTTCAGCCATTGGTCTACGTTTCTCGATCTCAACTCGAATAACCCTTAAAAATACATTATAATGCGTGTAAGTAGAAAAAATACTAAAACATCATATAAACATATCACATAATCAATTTAGCAATTAAAATCAATTAATTAACTATTTTTCATATTTCCTAAATTGGCATGCAGTTGGATTACGTCGTCTTAATTTTTGGACCTTACATAACCTCTTCTTCATCATCATTGGAGTTGCTCGAGCTCTCTGATTCGGACCTTTCACTATCAGTTTCTGCCCATTTAGATTTTCTCTCCTCATTAAACATGACTTCATGCTTTTTTTTTTAAATGATATTTTATCATTCTTGTCTCTTTTTTTATATTCAACTGATTTCTTCCCTTCATCAATTGAATGTTTACTGTCCTTATTTGATTTTGGACATTCAGCAATGAAGTGACCTTGCATTCCACGATTGAAGCAAGAGTTTGGTTCTTCTTTTGAGTTGTTCTTTTGATAACTTTGTTGGAATGAACCTTGATTTCTTCTCATGAATTTACCAAACTTCTTTACAAATAATGACATTGCGTCATTACTCAATTGATCAGCAGTTTTCTCAGCTGAACCGGTTGGTTCCAATTTGTGAGCACTAAGGGCAGTTGTGATCTGTGATGAAGAAGGCTTTCCTTCCCTTGTTTGCAATTTAAACTCAAAGGCTTTGAGATCAGCAAACAGATCATGTAGTTCAACCTTATTCAGGTAGTTTGAATCCTCATAGCCATGGTTTTGACATCCCATTCCTTAGGAAGACCTCAGACCACCTTCAGTGCAACTTCTTTGTTTGAATACACTTTTCCAAGTGCATTCAGCTCATTTATAATGCTTCTGATTCTTTCATCGTACTCGTTCATAGAATCTCCAGTCTTCATTTTAATATTATCAAAATTTTGAACAGAAACTGAGAGTTTATTTTTTTTGGTTTGCTCATTGCCTTCGTAGCGTTGAATCAACTTCTCCAAGATCTCTTTTGCAGTTTTGCACATCTATATCTTGCTGAAAGTGATTTTATCTAGCGTCTTGTACAAAATGTCTTTAGTCAAATTGTCCAAATTGGCTTTTCTTTTTGTGTTCTACTGTCCATTCTTCTCTAGGCTTTTCAATGCTATGTGGTGCACCATCAGTTATGGCAACAACAACATTTGCTTTTAATATTTTCATGGGTCCGTCAGTGATAATATACCACATATCATCATCTTGTGTAGCCAAGTGAGCTTGTATTCTAATCTTCCAATGGCCAAATTCCTTTCTGGAGAACATTAAAATTTTAGTTGAAAGAAGACATAGCAATCAGATTTTTAGTTAGGACATATTCAAAAACATGATTCAACTGCTCTGATACTACTTGTTAGGATCGGTTGGGTGTGATAAAATTTTTAGGGGGGGGGGGGGGGGGGTTGAATAAACTCTTGACGATTTTCACAATTTTTCGATGGATGAATTAGTTTAGTGATAAATGAATTCAAGAATCTTGTTGTCAATTTCAATCAGTTAACTTAATAAAAGTGTGGAAATAACTGAAATACAGATGAAATATAACTGATAAGAAACAACACAAGATTTGTGGATGTTCGGAGATTTCAATAACTCATACGTCACCCCTTCTATATCAAAGATAGGATATTCACTAAAAGACTTTGATCTATACAATGATTTGTACAAACCCACTTCAGTTTGGAGTTAACAATGCCAAAACTGAAACTCTTAGTATCACTACAATTTGTATCAGTACTCAACTGATGTAATTTCTAAGCGCAACTGATCTTATTAAGATCGAATAAAACAACAATGATGTTTGTGCTTGAAACTCAAAGTATAGCCTAATAGCTATAAATATGTATGATTAGTGTGAGATTTTGTAAAAGTAAGCTTTGAAAGAATATGCATAGAGTTCTAATTAAAAGGCTTGATAATCGGATGACAATTAACTTCGTATGTGTTGTGTTATTCTTTCCGTGTCTATCTCAGCTGAACTTCTTGGCTATTTATAGGATTTGATTCCAAACGGTAACAATGAATCCATTTGAATCTATATATCCATTTTATAGCCATGTCAACATTTTTCTGATAGTCGTACACCGTATCTTTTCTGAAATGCGGCGTTCCCACTGCTTCTGTACAAACCGTTGGTTGTTGGATACATCCTTAACTGATGACGTGTAAAACTGATAAAATCAATTGACTTCTTTAGCCGATAGGATTAACTGATCATTCTCAACTGATTGTAGTGTAATTGATCAGTCTCAACTAATTTTCAGTTTACAACACATTTCAATTAGTTTTGCTTAGCTCAGTTGCCTAGAATTATATACGCATTCATCTTAAGTTTTCTTGATAATTTATTCAATATTTTCACGCTTAATTTGTCAAACTCCGAAATTTCATTTCCAACAACACGATTATTGCATATTAGCTTACCAAACAAAGAAGCAATCAACCAAGTCGAGGGAACACTTCAAGTTATATCAGCTTAGTGTAGAAGCATATTTCCCTCGGTGTGTGAGAACACCTTTCGGGTTGTTTTCAGAGAACAGTTCTCACACACACACATTCACCACCACTCAAATACAGTCTTGCACAAAGATGTAAAACTTGTGTATGTAGTCTTTGACACACATACGTTAAACAAGTGTTGGCTGGAAGATGATTCTTTCAGTCTAGACTAGGAGTTCAGTTAGGCAGTGGGTAAATTCTCAGCTGAGTGGGTTTGTACAACATGTTGTATAAATGAATTTCTTCTAGTGGATCCTACCTTAGGTGGTAGAAGGGATGATGTAGAAGCAGTTGAAGTCTCCGAACATCTATAAACATATCTTGTGTATTAACTGCTTAACTGTGTTTTAAACATACTTGATCAGTTCAGCTGATATCAGTTCAGTTCTGTCTATAGCTGAACTGATAGAAGCAAGATCTGATTCCCAGTATTTCAGTCGATCAGTTTACACAAGTCATTAGTTTTTAAAATCTTTCAATTTTTCTTAATGAATGATTATTTCGAGTGTTTTCCACTTAGTTTGAAACCAAATTCGATTTAATTCATCGGTGTATACATTCTCAAAAGACGAGCTATTGTAGCTCATTGAAAATATTGTGTTTAAAGCACCCTTGCAGGTGCCCTCACATGATCCATCGATTGGTATCAGAGCTAGCTGTTCTAAGAAGGACATTTGAAAACTGATACCTCCATATTTCTTGTATAAACTGCTTGAATGATTAAAGCTACTAAATTATGGGGTAGATAACTATTTTTAAAGCGGATTTTCTAATTCAGTTAGTGATTGGGAGCTTTCTTTCCCTCAAACTGAAAAATATTTTTAATACTCTTTTTTAAATCAGTTAGTGAGGCGGATCTTTCTTTCTCTCAAACTGAAATTTTTTTTAATAGTTTTAAATGTTTTTAATTCTCACTAAGGGGAAGAATAAGTTAAAATCGCTTTAATTGCTCAAGTTTTGTGATCATAAAAAAGGGGGAGATTGTTGGAACATTTTATGTTTGCAATATTGATTTTGATGTTAACAAAACTTGTTATTTTGTTTCTAATGATTTTACTTAAGCGCACAGAAATTGAAATTGAAACTGATCAGAATTCGAACTGATCAGTTATCGAGTTAAAATGAAGCTATCAAAGAATGCGAACTGAAAGTACCAACTGATTAATCGAACTTAACTAGTTCAACTGATGAATCGTAAAATAGTTCAACTGATTGTCTAGCTGATAGGTGGTTCCGCAGAAGACCTTCAGAAGCCGGCCAGCTGATGAGGAGTTCAACCGATGAAAAGTCCAACTCACCAGTTCAACTAAAAGAGTTAAATCAGTTCAACTGACGAGTAAACTGATTTCACCAGCCCAACTGAAGAGAAACTCAGATGATCTGTTCACAGCATCAGTTAGAATCAATCAGCTGCAGAACACGACAATCTTATTTTATGGACTCCAGTTGTGCACAAAGATAGAAAAGCAATTGTCCAGTCAAAGGACAATAATATACGTTGCAACGGACACAATGAATGAGTCTTACTGTACGATGAAGCTTAGGTCCTATAAATAGAAGATGATGCTCAGTTCAGACTCATGAACGAAAGGTGAAAAACCAGAGAGAAAAGAAATGGCATGCTTATTGAATATTAGCTTACAAAGAAGCAATCAGCCCAGTCGAGGGAACACTTCAAGTTATATCAGCTTAGTGTAGAAGCTTATTTCCCTCAGTGTTTGAGAACACCTTTCAGGTTTTTTTCAGAGATCAGTTCTCACACGCACACATTCACCGCCACTCAAATATAGTCTTTCAAAAAGACGTAAAACTTGTGCATGTAGTCTTTGACACACAGACGTTAAACAAGTGTTGGCTAGAAGGTGATGCCTTCAGTCTAGGCTAGGAGTTCAATTAGACAGTGGATAAGTCCTAAGCTGGTTGGGTTTATACTAGGTGTTGTATAAATCAAAGTCTTCTAGTGGATCCTACCTTAGATGTTAAAACGGGTGACGTAGGAGCAGTTGAAGTCTCCGAACATCCATAAACATATCTTGTGTATTAAATGCTTAACTGTTTTTTAAACAGACTTGATCAGTTCAGTTCATTCTATAGCTGAAATGATAGAAGCAAGAACCGATTCCCTGTATTTCAGTCGATCAATTTACAAAAGTCATTAGTTTTTAAAATCTTTCAATTTTTCTTAACAAATGATTACTAGAATTGTTTTCCGCTTGGTTTGAAACAAAACTCGATCTAATTCATCAGTGTAAACATTCTCAGAAGACGAGCTGTTGCAGCTCATTGAGAATGTTGTGTTTGAAGCACACTCGCTGTAATAGCCAAGCCTAGTGTATGGTACGGTTTAAGATTTCGTATGATTATTGACTATTTGGTTGAGTTTTAGTATAGTGTGATGTTAAGAGTTGTGTTTATGGGTCATAGTATTGTTGGTTATTATTGTTTTGTGGCATTGTTGATATTAGTCGATGTGTAGTTGTATTGTATCAGCGTTTCGATTCGATCTTTGTTGCATAGAGTTGGTTGTTGGATGCAGAGGAGACCGCACCCGCGGTCATATAGGTACCGCACCCGCGGTCATATAGGTACCGCACCCGCGGTTTCATGTTCAGAATTGTGATGTTTTTCCAGTAGCTTCACCGCACCCGCGGTCCATAGTGCAGCGCACCCGCGGTGGATTGGCCGAGACCAGAGCGCACCCACGGTCTTTTATGGAGCGCACCTGCGGTCGACATTTCCAGATTTTTGGTTGAGTTGCCGAGGGCACACCGCACCCGCGGTGTATGTTAGAGCGTACCCGCGGTGCATGAACAGTAGAAACGTGTTTTGAGATTTAAGTGAGTTGAATGGATGAGTGGGCTTCATTTCTCTCATTTCCTTCCCCTCATTCTCGATTTTTCTCTCCTTGGAGGCTAGGGTTTCTTCATTTCCTTCAATTCCTTTCTTTAATCCAAGCTTCTTGTTGGTTATTTTTTGAGAGATTAAGGTTATTTTGGGATCAAGGAAGCTAAGGTAAGCTTTTGGTGTTATTTATTCTTGGTTTTGGTGTGAGAGATGATATGGGTTTGTGATGGTGTTGGTTTTATGGCTTTATGGTATTGTTGTTGGATTATTGAGTTGTTGATGGTATTATATATGGTTTATTGTTGTAGGAATTCAACCAAGGGTTTGATTGAAGGTGTTCTTGTTGGTAGTAAGTGGAATTTCATTACTTGTGCTCACATGATAATATATGTATGGTATTTCAATGGTTTTAATGTGCTATTCCCTTCATTTGATTCATGATTATGTATTGATACACTTGTTATATATATTGGAGGCATTTTATGTCTCAATTGTGAAAAAGGGAATACAAGAGAAAGAGTATGCAAAGTTTTTGATAAAATGCCCAAGAGAGAGTTCAAATGTTTTATGGATTGATAGATACATAGTCAGAGATTGCATGCAATTAGTTGATCAACGACCATAGGCTTATATCCCTCAGAGTTGTCGATTTATATCGATGGGATATAGGTACAGAGATAGAGATACTATATAGATATCAATCCAACCAGAGTAAAGAGAAATACCATCTTATTGTTATATTATTGCTATGTTATTCATGATTCAGAGTTGATGGTATTTAATGTTTTTAAAGCCATGTTTTACAGAGTATGCTATGTACATTGCTATGTAAGAGTTCCACCTACTTAGTTTTATACTCATTTCAGTTATTTCATGTGATGCAGATAAGAGCGATGGGCCGGGACGTTGATTGTGGGCCGGAGTCATATGCATACCCAATATGGAAGGAAGAAGATATTTTGATGGCATTTTGGACATGATCACAAGAATGATATTTTGCTTTTTGTTGTATCATTTTATTGATCATGTGTATACTTTTGATTATATATGAAATGTATTTTGAATCCTTCCTCCATTTTTAAGAAAATTTTAAATTCCGCTGCTATTTTATTAAAACGGGTCAGAGCGTTACATTTAGTGGTATCAGAGCACCATTCTTTGGACCAATGCATATGACGTCGTCTACTTTAAACAGTCCGGGTATGTCTTCTTCTACATCTATTCATTGTTATCTATTGATATGTATTGTGTGAGCACATTGTAGGAGTTATGCCTCCTAAGAGAAAGGCTTCAGAGGGTGAGGATAGTTCTTCATCTAGAGTTGTCGATGAGTTCGGCAAGTTATTGAAAGAGCAGGCCAAGGTCCATAGTGAGCAGATCCAGCAGTTGCTCCGTCTGCAAGGTACATGCCAAGGTAGAGGCAAGGGAGAGGCCAAGCGGCTCAAGCAGTTGGAACCGATGGGATATTTACTGCTTTCAAGAGAATGGATCCGCCGGAATTTGCAGGAAGCACTGATCCGTTGATGGCCGTAGAATGGGTCGAGGCACTTGAGGCTATTTTTGATCATCTCAACTATGGGGACAAAGACAGAATCAGTTGTGCAGTGTTCATGTTAGTCAAGGCAGCACGCATTTGGTGGAATGCTACCAAGGTTAGTGTAGATATTTCGACATTGAAGTGGCAAGAGTTCACTTATCTTTTCTATGACAAGTACTTCCCAGACGCACTTCGAGCTAGGAAGGTGACAGAGTTCTTGGAGCTTCGACAGGGAGGTTTGAATGTCGATGAGTATATTCTGAAGTTCGAGGAGGGCTGTCTGTTTGCCCCGTATATTGATTCCAACGACAAGGATAAAGGTGCTCATTTCATTAGAGGCCTTCGAGCAGAGATCCGGAGAGACATCAACATGTCGAAAGCCGTGACATTCAAGGAGATTGTGGCTAAGGCCTTGTTGGCCGAACAAGATGAGAAAGACATTGCAAGAGAGAGACATGAGAGACAGCAGGCCATTGCTCAGAGAGGCCAGGGTTCGAATCAAAGAGGAAAGGATCGTTTCAAGGGGAAAGGCAAGTTAGAGTTGAGTCCTAAACCACCGGCAGTTCCATTTGATTCCGAGAAACCATTGTGTCCCAAGTGCGGTAGGCATCATCGGGGAGAGTGCAGATTTGGTACTCATACTTGCTACAGATGTGGCAGTGCAGGCCATATTGACAAGGATTGTCCGAGAGGCTCGAGTAAAGAGAAGGTGCAGGGTCGCATCTTCACCATGACGAAGAAAGGTATAAACCATGATTCTTCTGTGATCTCTAGCACTATTTTAATTTCAAGCAGAGTAGCTACGACATTGATTGATATAGGAGCTACTCATTCTTTTATGTCCGGACTATTTTTGAGATCTTTGGGTATAGTTCCTTCTGTTCTTCCCCTCCAGTTTAATGTTGTATTGCCTTCGGGGGATGTGTTGTGCCCGACATCTATTGTGTATGCGTGCTCTGTCCAAATTGATGAGCGAGTGGTTTATGCTGATTTGATTGTTATCACTATGGTTGCGTTTGATATTATACTTGGCATAGATTGGCTATCAACCTATCGTGCAGTGATTGATTGCGTTGCTAAGACGGTGAAATTTGCAGATGATGGCAATAGGGAAGGTACGCTCGCCAGTGCAGGTACTTCGCTGGACCTTCCTTTTATTTCATGTCTTGAGGCTAAGAAGTTGTTGTTTAGAGGTTGTGATGGGTTTTTGGCTTCGATTGTGGATGTGGATAGAATTGTGAAATTGAATATTGATGATATTGATGTTGTGAGAGAGTTCCCTGATGTTTTTGAGGATGATGTGCCGGGTTTACCGCCGGACAGAGATGTAGAATTTGTGATTGATCTAGTTCCAGGTACGGTTCCTATTTCTATGGCTCCGTATAGAATGGCCCCTACAGAGATGAAAGAGTTGAAGGCGCAGTTGCAGGATCTTTTGGATAAAGGTTTCATTCGGCCGAGTTCTTCGCCTTGGGGAGCTCCGATTCTTTTTGTTAAAAAGAAATATGGGTCTTTGCGGCTTTGTATTGATTACAGAGAGATCAACAAAGTGACGATTAAGAATAAATATCCGTTGCCACAGATAGATGATCTTTTTGACCAACTGCAAGGGGCTATAGTGTTTTCGAAGATTGATTTGCGATCTGGCTATTATCAGTTGAAAGTTAGGGAGTCTGATATCCCTAAGACGGCGTTTTCGGACCAGGTATGGTCATTATGAATTTCTTGTGATGTCTTTTGGTCTGACTAATGCTCCTTCAGTCTTCATGGATCTGATGAACCGAGTGTTCAAGCCGTATTTGGATAGCTTTGTCATTGTTTTCATCGATGACATATTGATTTATTCCAAGACCAGAGAGCTTCATTCAGAGCACCTCAGAGTTGTTCTTCAGTCGTTGAGAGAGAAGCGGTTGTATGCTAAGTTGAAGAAATGTGAGTTCTGGTTGAAGCAGATTTCTTTCTTAGGCCATGTTGTCTCGAAGGATGGTATAGCGGTTGATCCAGTAAAGATCGAGGCGATTCAGAAATGGCCTATCCCTACCACTGTATCAGAGGTACGCAGTTTTCTTGGTTTGGCGGGTTATTATCGTCGTTTTATTTCACATTTCTCCAAGATTGCCCTGCCGTTAACCAATCTGACGAGGAAGACTGTGAAGTTTGAGTGGTCCAATGATTGCCAAAGTGGATTTCAAGAGTTGAAAGATAGATTGACGACAGCTTCGGTACTTGCATTGCCTAGTGGTTCATAGGACTTTGTTGTTTATACTGACGCGTCGAAGAAAGGTCTTGGTGCAGTGCTGATGCAACGTGGAAAGGTTATAGCCTATGCTTCTCGCCAGTTGAAGGACTACGAGAAGAACTATCCTACGCACGATTTGGAGCTGGCAGCTGTGGTTTTTGCCCTGAAAATCTGGAGACATTACTTATATGGCGAAAAGTGTGAAATTTTCACGGACCACAAGAGTTTGAAGTATTTGTTTTCTCAGAAAGAACTCAATATGCGACAGAGGCGGTGGTTAGAGCTTGTCAAAGACTATGATGTGACTATTAGTTACCACCCAGGAAAGGCGAATGTTGTAGCAGATGCATTGGGCCATAAGTCGAGTTCTTCTTTGAGTTCTTTGATTCAGAAGCCATTGTTGTTGGACTTGCAGCGAGAAGAGATAGCTTTGGTGGTTCTGGGGACCATTGCTCGCTTTTCAGCGTTGGTCATTCAGGCTACATTGACGGATAGAATCCGTAGAGAGCATGTCAATGATTTACAGTTGACAGAGTTGAGAGCCAGAGCAGAGGAGAGAGGTAATTCAGAGTTTGGGTTGAATGGAGATGGATTGGTGACTTTCAGAGGCCGTATATGTATTTCTGTTGGTGATGATATTCGGCGAGACGTCTTGACAGAGGCACACACCGCGCCATACTCGATACATCCAGGCAGCACCAAGATGTATCAGGATCTTCGTAGACTCTATTGGTGGCCAGGTATGAAGAAAGATATTGCCATGTTTATTTCTCAGTGCCTAACTTGTCACCAGGTGAAGATCGAACATCAGAGACCTGCTGGGACATTGCTGTCATTACCGATTCCTCAATGGAAATGGGAGCATATTACGATGGACTTCGTGACTGGTCTTCCAAGGACGCAGAAAGGTTTTAACTCTATTTGGGTTATTGTTGATCGGTTGACCAAGTCAGCGCATTTTCTTCCAGTCAAGACGACGTATTCTATGAACCAGTATGCCGAAGACTACATAGCAGAGATTGTTAGACTTCATGGTGTTCCTGTGTCGATCGTGTCTGATCGTGACCCTAGATTTACATCAGAGTTTTGGAAGAGTTTGCACAGAGCTATGGGTTCACGGTTAGCATTCAGTACAGCATATCACAGAGAGAGTTATTCAGATTCTAGAGGATATGCTCAGAGCTTGTACTATCGACTATCCTGGTAGTTGGGATTCCAAATTGCCTCTTGTTTAGTTCACGTACAATAATAGCTACCAAGCGACGATTGGCATGGCACCGTATGAAGCACTTTATGGCAGAAAGTGTAGATCGCCATTGTATTGGGATGAGATTGGAGAGAGGAAGATGTTGGGTCTAGAGTTGGTCCAAAAGACAGCTGATGTTGTTGCTGTTATTCGAGAGAGGATGAAGACAGCACAATCGAGACAGAAGAGTTATGCTGATTTGCGTCGTAGACCGTTGCAGTTTGAGGTTGGCGACCATGTGTTCTTGAAGATAGCACCTCTTAAGGGTGTGATGCGGTTTGGCAAGAAGGGAAAGTTGAGTCCGAGATTTATTGACCCATTTGAGATCTTGGATAGAGTTGGTGATCGAGCTTACAGGTTAGCACTACCGCCAGATCTTGACAGAGTTCATAATGTTTTTCATGTTTCAATGCTCAGGAAGCATATTGCGAATCCTTCCCATATTCTTCACCACGATGCCATTGGATTTGGCGCCGAATTTGACGTACCAAGAGATTCCGGTCCAGATTCTGGATCGTAGAGTTAGAGTGTTGAAAAACAAAGAGATCAGCATTGTTAAAGTCCTTTGGAGGAATCATCTGATTGAAGAAGCCACGTGTGAACAAGAGGATGAGATGAAAGAGAAGTATCCTTAGTTGTTTGCGTAGTGACATCAATTTCGAGGACGAAATTCCCTTAAGGAGGGGAGATTGTAATAGCCAAGCCTGGTGTACGGTACGGTTTAAGATTTCGTATGATTATTGACTATTTGGTTGAGTTTTAGTATAGTGTGATGTTAAGAGTTGTGTTTATGGGTCATAGTATTGTTGGTTATTATTGTTTTGTGGCATTGTTGATATTAGTTGATGTGTAGTTGTATTGTATCAGCGTTTCGATTCGATCTTTGTTGCATAGAGTTGGTTGTTGGATGCAGAGCGGACCGCACCCGCGGTCATATAGGTACCGCACCCGCGGTCTCATGTTCAGAATTGTGATGTTTTTCCACTAGCTTCACCGCACCCGGGGTCCATAGTGCCGCGCACACGCGGTGGATTGGCCGAGACCAGAGCGCACCCGCGGTCTTTTATGGAGCGCACCTGCGGTCGACATTTTCAGATTTTTGGTTGAGTTGCCGAGGGCACACCGCACCCGCGGTGCATGTTGGAGCGCACCCGCGGTGCATGAACAGTAGAAGCGTGTTTTGAGATTTAAGTGAGTTAAATGGATGAGTGGGCTACATTTCTCTCATTTCCTTCCCCTCATTCTCGATTTTTCTCTCCTTGGAGGCTAGGGTTTCTTCATTTCCTTCAATTGCTTCCTTTAATCCAAGCTTCTTGTTGGTTATTTGTTGAGAGATCAAGGTTATTTTGGGATCAAGGAAGCTAAGGTAAGCTTTTGGTGTTATTTATTCTTGGTTTTGGTGTGAGAGATGATATGGGTTTGTGATGGTGTTGGTTTTATGGTTTTATGGTATTGTTGTTGGATTATTGAGTTGTTGATGGTATTATATATGGTTTATTGTTGTAGGAATTCAACCAAGGGTTTAGATTGAAGGTGTTGTTGTTGGTAGTAAGTGGAATTTCATTACTTGTGCTCACATGATAATATATGTATGGTATTTCAATGGTTTTAATGTGCTATTCTCTTCATTTGATTCATGATTATGTATTGATACACTTGTTATATATATTGGAGGCATTTTATGTCTCAATTGTGAAAAAGGGAATACAAGAGAAAGAGTATGCAAAGTGTTTGATAAAATGCCCAAGAGAGAGTTCAAATGTTTTATGGATTGATAGATACATAGTCAGAGATTGCATGCAATTAGTTGATCAACGACCATAGGCTTATATCCCTCAGAGTTGTCGATTTATATCGATGGGATATAGGTACAGAGATAGAGATACTATATAGATATCAATCCAACAGAGTAAAGAGAAATACCATCTTATTGTTATATTATTGCTATGTTATTCATGATTCAGAGTTGATGGTATTTTATGTTTTTAAAGCCATGTTTTACAGAGTATGCTATGTACATTGCTATGTAAGAGTTCCACCTACTTAGTTTTATACTCATTTCAGTTATTTCATGTGATGCAGATAAGAGCGATGGGCCGGGACGTTGATTGTGGGCCGGAGTCATATGCATACCCAATATGGAAAGAAGAAGATATTTTGATGGCATTTTGGACATGATCACAAGAATGATATTTTGCTTTTTGTTGTATCATTTTATTGATCATGTGTATACTTTTGATTATATATGAAATGTATTTTGAATCCTTCCCCTATTTTTAAGAAAATTTTAAATTCCGCTGCTATTTTATTAAAACGGGTCAGAGCGTTACACTCGCAGGTGCCCTCACATGTTCCATCAATTGGTATCAGAGATAGATGTACTAAGAAGGACATTTGAAAACTGATACCTCCATATTTCTTGTCTAAACTGCTTGAATGATTAAAGCTACTAATTTTTTGGATATATAACTATTTTTAAATCAGAGTTTCTAATTCAGTTAGTGAGGGGAGCTTTCTTTCCCTCGAACTGAAAAATATTTTTAAAACTCTTTTTTAATTTAGTTAGTGAGGGGGATCTTTCTTTCTCTCGAACTGAAATTTTTTTTAATCGTTTTAAATGTTTCTGATTCTTACAAAGGGGAAGAATAAGATAAAATCGCTTGAATTGCTCAAGTTTTGTAATCATCAAAAAGGGGGAGATTGTTGGAACATTTCATGTTTGCAATATTGATTTTGATGTTAACAAAACTTGTTATTTTCTTTCTAATGATTTTACCTAAGTGCACAGAAACTGAAGCTGATCAGGATTCGAATTGATCAGTTATCGAGCTAAAAATGAAGTTATCAAAGAATGCGAACTGAAAGTACCAACTGATTAATCGAACTGAACAAGTTCAACTTAAGAATCGTAAAATAGTTCAACTTATTATCTAGCTGAAAGGTGGTTCCAGAGAAGACCTTCAGAAGCCGGCCAGCTGATGAATGTTTCAACCGATGAAAAGTCCAGCTCACCAGTTCAACTAAAAGAGTGAAATCAGTTCAACTGAAGAGTCAACTAATTTCACCAGCCCAACTGAAGAGCAGTTCAGATGACCAGTTCAGAGCATCAGTTACAATCAATATGTTGTAGAACACGACAAGCTTATTTTATGGAATCTAGTTGTGTACAAAGGTAATTGTCTAGTTAAAGGACAATAATATACGTTGCATCAGTGTTTAAAGCCTAAACAATCCAGAATTGTTGTTGGAAAGTACAAGACACATTTCGAGGAACATATTCAAAATGCAACGAATACAATGAATGAGTCTTACTGTACGATGAAGCTTAGCACCTATAAATAGAAGATGAAGATCAGTGCAGACTCATGAACGAAAGGTGAAAAAGAAGAGAGAAAAGAAAGGGCATGCTTATTGCATATTAGCTTACAAAGAAGCAATCAGCCCTGCCGAGGGAACACTTCAAGTTATATCAGCTTAGTGTAGAAGCTTATTTTCCTCAGTGTGTGAGAACAACTTTCAGGTTATTTTCAGAGATCAGCTCTCACACACACACATTCACCACCACTCAAATATAGTCTTCCACAAAGACGTAAAACTTGTGCATGTAGGCTTTGACACACAGACATTAAACAAGTGTTGGCTGTAAGATGATGCTTTCAGTCTAGACTAGAGTTTAATTAGGCAGTGGGTAAGTCCTAAGGTGTTGTATAAATCAAAGTCTTCCAATGGATCATACCTTAGGCGGTAGAAGGGGTTGATGTAGAAGCAGTTGAAGTCTCCGAACATCCATAAACATATCTTATGTATTACTTCTTAACAGTGTTTTAAACACACTTGATCAGTTCAGCTGATATCATTTCAGTTCTGTCTATAGCTGAACTGATAGAAGCAAGAACTGATTCCCTGTATTTCAGTCGATCAATTTACACAAGTCATTAGTTTTTAAAATCTTTTAGTTTTTCTTAACAAATGATTATTTCGAGTGTTTTCCGCTTCTTTTGAAACAAAACTCGATCTAATTCATCAGTGTATACATTCTCAGAAGACGAGCTATTGCAGCTCATTGAAAATATTGTGTTTGAAGCACCCTCACAGGTGCCCTCACATGATCCATCAATTGGTATCAGAGCTAGCTGTTCTACGAAGGACATTTAAAACTGACACCTCCATATTTCTTGTCTAAACTGCTTGAATGATTAAAGCTACTAAATTTTGGGGTAGATAACTATTTTTAAAGCGGAGTTTCTAATTCAGTTAGTGAGTGGGAGCTTTCTTTCCCTCGAACTGAAAAATATTTTTAAAACACTTTTTTAATTCAGTTAGTGAGGCGGATCTTTCTTTCTCTCAAACTGAAATTTTTTCAATCGTTATAAATGTTTTTGATTCTCACAAAGGGGAAGAATCAGATAAAATCGCTTTAATAGCTCAAGTTTTTTAGTCATCAAAAAGGGGGAGATTGTTGAAACATTTCATGTTTGCAATTTTGATTTTGATGTTTACAAAACTTGTTATTTTGTTTCTAATGATTTTACCTAAGTGCACAGAAACTGAAACAGAAACAGATCAGGATTCGAACTGATCAGTTATCGAGTTAAAATGAAGCTATCAAAGAATGCGAACTGAAAGTACCAACTGATTAATCGAACTGAACCCGTTCAACTGATGAATCGTAAAATAGTTCAACTAATTGTCTAGTTGATAGGTGGTTCCGCAGAAGACCTTCAGAAGCCGGCCAGCTGATGAAGAGTTCAATCGATGAAAAGTCCAGCTCACCAGTTCAACTAAAAGAGTGAAATCAGTTCAATTGACGAGTCAACTGAGTTCACCAGCCCAACTGAAGAGCAGTTCAGATGACCAGTTCAGAGCATCAGGTAGAATCAATCAGTTGCAGAACACGACAAGCTTATTTTATGGAATCCAGGGTTGCACAAAGGTACAAAAGCAATTGTCCAGTCAAAGGACAACAATATACGTTGCATCAATGTTTAAAGCATAAACAATCCAGAATGGCTATCGGAAAGTACAAGACACATTTCGAGGAACATAATAAAAATGAAACGGATAAAATGAATGAGTCCTTACTATACGATGAAGCTTAGCGCCTATAAATAGAAGATGAAGATCAGTGCAGACTCATGAACGAAAGGTGAAAAACAAGAGATAAAAGAAAGGGCATGCTTATTGCATATTAGCTTACAAAGAAGCAATTAGCCTAGTCGAGGGAACACTTCAAGTTATATCAGCTTAGTGTAGAAGCTTATTTCCCTCAGTGTTTGAGAACACCTTTCAGGTTGTTTTTAGAGATCAATTCTCACACACACACATTCACCACCACTCAAATATAGTCTTTCACAAAGACGTAAAACTTGTGCATGTAGTCTTTGACACACAGACGTTAAACAAGTGTTGACTGGAAGGTGATGCCTTCAGTCTAGGCTAGGAGTTCAATTAGGCAGTGGGTAAGTACTAATCTCGGTGGGTTTATACAAGGTGTTGTATAAATCAAAGTCTTCTAGTGTATCCTACCTTAGGCGTTAGAAGGGGTGACGTAGGGGGAGTTGAAGTCTCCGAACATCCATAAACATATCTTATGTATTAACTGCTTAACAATGTTTTAAACAAACTTGATCAGTTCAACTGATATCATTTTATAGAAGCAAAAACTGATTCCCTGTATTTCAGTCGATCAGTTTACACAAGTAATTAGTTTTTAAAATTTTCAGTTTTTCTTAACGAATGACTACTTCGAGTGTTTTTCGCTTAGTTTGAAACCAAACTCGATCAAATTAATTGGTGTATACATTCCCAGAAAACGAGCTATTGCAGCTCATTGAAAATATTGTGTTTGAAGCACCCTCACAGGTGCCCTCACATGATCAATCAATTGGTATCAGAGCTAGCTGTTCTAAGAAGGACATTTGAAAACTGATACCTCCATATTTCTTGTATAAACTGCTTGAATGATTAAAGCTACTAAATTATGGGGTAGATAACTATTTTTAAAGCGGATTTTCTAATTCAGTTAGTGAGGAGAAGCTTTCTTTCCCTCGAAATGAAAAATATTTTTAAAACTATTTTAATTCAGTTAGTGAGGGGGATATTTCTTTCTCTCGAACAGAATTTTTTTTAATCCTTTTAAATGTTTTTGATTCTCATAAAGGGGAAGAATCAGATAAAATCGCTTTAATTGCTCAAGTTTGTGATCATCAAAAAGGGGGATATTGTTGGAACATTTAATGTTTGCAATATTGATTTTTATGTTAACAAAACTTGTTATTTTGTTTCTAATGATTTTACCAAAGTGCACAGAAACTGAAACAGAAACAGATCAGGATTCGAACTGATCAGTTATCGAGTTAAAATGAAGCTATCAAAGAATGCGAACTGAAAGTACCAATTGATTAATCGAACTGAACCAGTTCAACTGATGAATCGTAAAATAGTTCAACTGATTGTCTAGCTGATAGGTGATTCCGCAGAAGACCTTTAGAAGCCGACTAGCTGATGAAGAGTTCAACCGATGAAAAGTCCAGCTCAACAGTTCCACTAAAAGTGTGAAATCAGTTCAACTGAAGAGTCAACTGAGTTCACCAGCCCAACTGAAGAGCAGTTCAGATGACCAGTTTAGAGCATCTGTAACGCCCTCGACTGATTTAATAAAATAACATCGGAATTTAAAATAATTTACTTAGAGGAAAGAAGGATTTAAAATTTTCTTGACATAAAATATTTACAATCAAAAGTATATACATGATCAATCAAGTGTTGCATCAAAATACAAAATATCATTTTTGATCATGTCAAAATGCTAGCAAAATATCTTCTTCCTTCCATCTTTGTATGCATATGACCACGGCTCCAATCAACGTCCTGGCTCGTCGCTCTTATCTGCACCACATGAATAACTGAAATGAGTATAAAACTCAGCAAGTGAAACTCTTACATAACAATTTGTACATATCATACTCTGTAAAACATGACTTTGAAATCATTAAATACCATCTAACTCTTTAAAGATGAATAATATAGTAGAACATGAACATAACGATGGTATTTTCTCTTTTCTCTGGTGGATTGATATTTCAATAGTATCTCTGTCTTTGTACCTATATCCCATCGATATAAATCGATTACTCTGTTGGGATATAAGCCTATGGTCGTTGATCAACTAATTGCATGCAATCTCTGACTATCTCTTTATCAATCCAATAAATCATTTGAACTCTCTCTTTGGAATTAAAACAAACACTTTGAATACTCTATTCTCTTGCATTCCCTTTTACACAATTGAGACATAAAAATGCCTCTAATATACAACAAAGTGTATCAATACATAACATGAATCAAATGGAAGAGAATAGCATGATAAAACCATTGAAATACAATACATATACTTCATGTGAGCACAAGAAAATAATTCCACTTACAACCAATAGAAACCTTGATTCTAATCTCTTGGTACAAATCCTACAACAATAAACCATGAATTGAATCATCAAAAACTTAATAATCACAAACTCATACTATAAAACCCATAAAATCAACACAATCAAACATTCCATAATTTCCCAAACACCATAATCCAAGAATAACTAAACCCACAAGATTACCTTAGCTCATTGAACCCAAAATGATCTTGCTATCACTTCAAATACCCAACAAAAAACTTGAATCAAAGGAAAAAAAACAAGAAATTAGAACCCTAGCTTCCCTTTGAGCTGAAGACCCGATAGGAGTGGGAAAGAATGAGGGAAATGAGGGCAAACTCTTCTATTATATCACTTAAAACTCCAAAACACGACTTTACTATTCACTTGACCGCGGGTTCGCTACACATACTGTATCACATCCAAAAATCCGAAGAAAACAACCGCAGGTGCGCTGCTCTTCCTACCGCGGGTGCGCTGGAGGTTCTGCCCAAACACCGTGGATGCACTGCAAAATGGACTGCGGGTGCACTCTCCTCTGTAGCCAACAATATACTCTTTGCAACTAAAATCGAATCGCAACGTCGCTTCTCCTCATAATTTGACAACACTCTCAACATGAAAGTTGCACCACTATGTCTTATCTAACCTTTACAATTGGCCTCATACCAATTGGCTCAACATACGCATTATCATGAATTTAATTGTAACGACGCTACACTATGACTACACACCATCTATAATCAACAATACTATAAATCATAAATCCAAATTCTTAACATCTAAACTATGCTTAAGCTTAACCGAATAGTCCATAAATATACGAAATCTTAAACCGTACCGTTCACCAAGCTTGGATATTACAATCTCTCCTCCTTAAAGAAATTTCGTCCTCGAAATTGACGTTACTGCGCAAACAACTCAGAATACTTTCCTTTCATCTCATCCTCTGGTTCCCACATGGCTTCTTCAATCAATTGATTCCTCCAAAGGACTTTAACAATGCCAATCTCTTTATTTCTCAATACTTTAACCTTGCGATCCAGAATCTGGACTGGAATCTCTTGGTACGTTAAATTCGGCGTCAAATCCAATGGCTCGTGATGAAGAACATGGGAAGAATTCGCAATATACTTCCTGAGCATGGAGACATGAAAAACATTATGAACTCTATCAAGATCTGGTGGTAAGGCTAACCTGTAAGCTCGATCACCAACTCTATCCAATATCTCAAATGGGCCAATAAACCTTGGACTCAATTTTCCCTTTTTGCCAAACCGCATCACACCTTTAAGAGGTGCAATCTTCAAGAACACGTGATCGCCAACCTCAAATTGCAACGGCCTTCGCCGTACATCAGCATAACTCTTCTGTCTTGACTGTACTGTCTTCATCCTCTCTCGAATAATAGCAACAACATCAGCTGTCTATTGGACCAACTCTGGACCCAACATCTTTCTCTCACCAATCTCGTCCCAATATAAGGGGGATCTACATTTTCTGCCATTAAGTGCTTCATACGGTGCCATGCCAATCGTCGTCTGGTAGCTATTATTGTACGTGAACTCAACCAGAGAGAATTTGGAATCCCAACTACAAGGGTAGTCGATAGTACAAGCTCTGTGCATATCCTCTAAAATCTGAATAACTCTCTCTGATTGACCGTCGCTCTTGGGATTATATGTTTTACTGAATGCTAACCGTGTACACAAGGCTCTGTGTAAACTCTTCCAAAACTCTGAAGTAAATCTAGAGTCACGATCAGACACGATCGACACAGGAACACCATGAAGCCTGACAATCTCTGCTATGTAGTCTTCGGCATACTGGTTCATGGAATATGTTGTCTTGACTGGGAGAAAATGCGCTGACTTGGTCAACCTATCAACAGTAACCCAAATAGAGTTATAGCCTTTCTGCATTCTGGGAAGACCAATCACGAAGTCCATTGTAATGTGCTCCCATTTCCATTGAGGAATCGGCAATGAATGTAATGTCCCAGCAGGTTTCTGATGTTCGATTTTCACCTGCTGACAAGTTAGACACTGAGAAATAAACATGGAAATATCCTTCTTCATACCTGGCCACCAATAGAGTCTACGAAGATCCTGATACATCTTGGTACTACCTAGATGTATCGAATATGGTGCGGTATGTGCCTCTTTCAAGACGTCTCGCCGATTATGATCACCAGTAGGAATGCATATACGGCCTATGAATGTCACCAAACCCTCTTTATTCATCCCAAACTCTGAATTACCTCTCTCTTCTGCTCTAGCTCTCATCTCTGTCAATTGTGCATCATTGACCTGCTCTCTACGGATTCTATCCGTCAATGTAGCCTGAATGACCAACGCTGAAAAACGAGCAATGGTTCCCGGTACTACCAAAGCTATCCCTTCTCGTTGCAAGTCTAACAACAACGGTTTCTGGATCATAGAACTCAAAGATGAACTCGACTTACGGCTCAATGCATCCGCTACAAAATTCGCCTTCCCAGGGTGGTAACTAATCGTCACATCATAATCTTTGACAAGCTCTAACCACCGTCTCTGTCGCATATTGAGTTCTTTCCTGGGAAAACAAGTATTTTAAACTCTTGTGGTCCGTGAAAATTTCACACTTTTCGCCATATAAATAATGTCTCCAGATTTTCTGGGCGAATACCACAGCTGCCAGTTCCAGATCATGCGTAGGATAATTTTTCTCGTAATCTTTCAACTTACGAGAAGCATATGCTATAACCTTTCCACGTTGCCTCAGCACTGCACCGAGGCCCTTCTTCGACGCATTGGTATAAACAACAAAGTCTTCTGTACCACTAGGAAGTGCAAGTACCGGAGCTGTCGTCAACCTATCTTTCAACTCTTGGAATCCACTTAGGCATTCATTGGACCACTCAAACTTCATAGTCTTCCTCGTCAGATTGGTTAACGGCAGGGAAATTTTGGAAAAGTTTGAAATAAAATGACGATAATAACCCGCCAAACCAAGAAAACTGCGTACCTCTGATACAATAGTAGGGATAGGCCACTTCTGTATAGCTTCTATTTTTTCTGGATCAACAGCTAAACCATCCTTCGAGACAACATGTCCTAAGAAAGAAATTTGCTTCACCCAAAACTCACATTTCTTCAACTTAGCATACAGCCTTTTCTCTCTCAACAACTGAAGAACGACTCTGAGGTGCTCTGCGTGGAGCTCTCTGGTCTTGGAATAAATCAATATATCATCGATGAAAACAATGACAAAGCTATCCAAATACGGCTTGAACACCCGGTTCATAAGATCCATGAAGACTGAAGGAGCATTAGTCAGACCGAACGACATAACAAGAAATTCGTAATGACCATACCTGGTCCGGAAAGCTGTCTTAGGGATATCGGACTCCCTAACTTTCAACTGATAATAGCCAGATCGCAGATTAATCTTCGAAAACACTGTAGCTCCCTGCAGATGATCAAAAAGGTCGTCTATTCGTGGCAACGGATATTTATTCTTAATCGTCACTTTGTTGATTTCCCTATAATCAATGCACAGCCGCAAAGACCCGTCTTTCTTCTTGACGAAATGAACCGGAGCTCCCCAAGGCGAAGAACTCGGCCGTATGAAACCTTTATCTAATAGATCCTGCAACTGCATCTTCAATTATTTCATCTCTGTTGGGGCCATTCTGTACGGAGCCTTAGAAATAGGAACCGTCCGGGGGACTAAATCAATCATCAACTCTACATCTTTGTCCGGCGGTAAACCCGGCACATCATCCTCAAATACATTAGGGAACTCTCTCACAACATTAATATCATCCATATTCAACTTCACAATTCTATCCGTATCAACAATCGAAGCCAAAAACCCATCACAACCTCTACACAACAAATTCTTAGCCTCAAGACATGAAATAAAAGGAAGGACCAGCGAAGTACCTGTACTGGCGAGCATACCTTCCTTATTTTCATCATCTGCAAATTTCACAGTCTTGGCAACGCAATCAATCACTGCACGGTAAGTTGATAGCCAATCCATGCCAAGTATAATATCAAACGCAACCATCAGAAAAACAACCAAATCGGCATAAACCACTCGCTCATCAATTTGAACAGAACACGCATACATAATAGACGTCGGGCATAACACATCCCCAGAAGGTAATACAACATTAAACTGGAGGGGAAGAACAGAAGGAACTAAACCCAAAGATCTCAAAAATAGTTCATACATAAAAGAATGAGTAGCACCTGCATCAATCAATGTCGTAGCTACTCTGCCTGAAATTAAGATAGTGCTAGAGATCACAGAAGAATAAGAATTAATTGCTTCCTTCGTCATGGTGAAGATGCGACCCTGCACCTTCTCTTTACTCGAGCCTCTCGGACAATCTTTGGCGATATGGCCTGCAGTACCACATCAGTAGCACGTATGAGTACCAAACCTGCACTCACCCCTATGATGCCTACTGCACTTGGAACACAACGGCTTCTCTGAATCAAATGGGATTGTCGGTGCTTTAGAACTTGGCTCTAGCTTGCCTTTCCCCTTGTAACTGTCTTTCCCTCTTTGGCTCGAACCTTGACCTATTTGAGCAATAGCATGCTGCCTCGCCTGTCTCTCTCTAGCAATATCCTTCTCATCTTGCTCGGCTAACAATGCTTTAGCCACAATCTCTTTAAATGTCACCGCCTTAGACATATTGAAGTCCCTCCTGATCTCTGCTCGAAGTCCTCTAATGAAATGAGCACTCTTGTCTTTGTCATTCGAGGAAATATATGGGGCAAACAAACATCCCTCCTCAAACTTCAAAATGTACTCGTCAACATTCATACATCCCTGACGAAGCTCTAAAAACTCAGTCACCTTCTGAGCTTGAAGTGCATCCGGGAAATACTTGTCGTAGAAAAGATATGTGAAATCTTGCCACTTCAATGCCAGAACATCAACACTTACCTTAGTAGCATTCCACCAAATACGTGCAGCTTTAACTAGCATGAATACTGCACAACCAACTCTGTCCTTGTCTTCATACTTGAGATGATCAAATATCGCCTCAAGTGCTTTAATCCACTCTACAGCCACCAATGGATCAGTGCTTCCTGCAAACTCAGGCGGATCCATCCTCTTAAAAGCAGTAAAGATCCCATCAGTTCCAACTGCTTGAACCACTTGGACTCTCCCTTGGCCTCTACCTTGACCGGAACCTTGAAAATGGAGCAACTGCTGAATCTGTTCACTGTGAACCTTAGCTTGCTCTTTCACTGATTTTCCGAACTCGTCGACAACTCTCGATGAGGAACTATCCTCACCCGCTGAAGCCTTTCTCTTAGGAGGCATTAAATCCTACAATGTGCTCACATAATACATATCAACCAATAACAATAAATAGATGTACAAGAAGACATACCCGGACTGTTGAAAGTAGACGAAGTCATATGCATTGGCCCGAAGAACGCTGCTCTGATACCACTAAATTTAACGCCCTCGACTGATTTAATAATATAACAGCGGAATTTGAAATAATTTACTTAGAGGAAAAAAGGATTTAAAATTTTCTTGACATAAAATATTTACAATCAAAAGTATATACATGATCAATCAAGTGTTGCATCAAAATACAAAATATCATTTTTGATCATGTCAAAATGCTAGCAAAATATCTTCTTCCTTCCATCTTTGTATGCATATGACCACGGCTCCAATCAACGTCCTGGCTCGTCGCTCTTATCTGCACCACATGAATAACTGAAATGAGTATAAAACTCAGCAAGTGAAACTCTTACATAACAATTTGTACATATCATACTCTGTAAAACATGATTTTGAAATCATTAAATACCATCTAACTCTTTAAAGATGATTAATATAGTAGAACATGAACATAACGATGGTATTTTCTCTTTTCTCTGGTGGATTGATATTTCAATAGTATCTCTGTCTCTGTACCTATATCCCATCGATATAAATCGATTACTCCGTTGGGATATAAGCCTATGGTCGTTGATTAACTAATTGCATGCAATCTCTGACTATCTCTTTTTCAATCCAATAAATCATTTGAACTCTCTCTTTGGCATTAAAACAAGCACTTTGAATACTCTATTATCTTGCATTCCTTTTTACACAATTGAGACATAAAAATGCCCTAAAATACAAAAAAGTGTATCAATACATAACATGAATCAAATGGAAGGGAATAACATGATAAAATCATTGAAATACAATACATATACTTCATGTGAGCACAAGAAAAGAATTCCACTTACAACCAATAGAGACCTTGATTCTAATCTCTTGGTACAAATCCTACAACAATAAACCATGAATTGAATCGTCAACAACATAATAATCACAAATCCATAGTATAAAACCTATAAAATCAACACAATCAAACATTCCATAATTTCCCAAACACCATAATCCAAGAATAACTAAATCCACAAGATTACCTCAGCTCCTTGAACCCAAAATGATCTTGCTCTCACTTCAAATACCCAACAAGAAGCTTGAATCAAAGGAACAAAAACAAGAAATGAGAACCCTAGCTTCCCTTTGAGCTGAAGAACCGATAGGAGTGGGAAAGAATGAGGGAAATGAGGGCAAACTCTTCTATTATATCACTTAAAACTCCAAAACATGACTTTACTATTCACTGACCGCGAGTGCGCTAGCCCTTGGACCGCGGGTGCGCTACACATACTGTACCACATCCAAAAATCCGAAGAAAACGACCGCAGGTGCACTGCTCTTCCTACTGCGGGTGCGCTGGAGGTTCTGCCAAAACACCGCGGGTGCACTGCAAAATGGACCACGGGTGCACTCTCCTCTATAGCCAACAATATACTCTTTGCAACTAAAATCGAATCGCAACATCGCTTCTCCTCATAATTTGACAACACTCTCAACATGAAAGTTGCACCACTATGTCTTATCTAACCACTACAATTGGCCTCATACCAATTGGCTCAACATAAGAATT
This sequence comes from Primulina tabacum, assembly GCF_025594145.1. Classification (NCBI taxonomy): domain Eukaryota; kingdom Viridiplantae; phylum Streptophyta; class Magnoliopsida; order Lamiales; family Gesneriaceae; genus Primulina; species Primulina tabacum. Next base: position 30,163,299 of record NC_134550.1, on the reverse strand, counting down.
ATCATGAATTTAATCGTAACGACGCTACACTATGACTACACACCATCTATAATCAACAATACTATAAATCATAAATCCAAATTCTTAACATCTAAACTATACTTAAACTTAACCGAATAGTCCACAAACATACGAAATCTTAAACCGTACTGTTCAACAAGCTTGGATATTACAGCATCAGTTAGAATCAATCAGTTGCAGAACACGACAAGATTATTTTACGGAATCCAGTTGTGCAGAAAGGTACAAAAGCAATTGTGAGGGGCCTAAAACTCCTTTCTTGAAAATTTGCGGAAAATTAAAAATTTTCTTTTTAAAAGAACTTAAATGGCCTCATTCATAAAATCACTGGTGAATCAAGTTCAATATTTCAAAATATTGCAGCGGAAGAAAATTAAAGTTTTGCCAACAATAACAATTTAAAAATTATCCAACGACTGATAAAAATTGTTTGCGGAATAACAACTGCTGCACTGAGGTCCTCCGGTGCCACTACTGCCGACCCAAGCTGGCTCACTGGTCCCCGCCCTCGGCCCTGGCCTCATCAGTACCTACAACAATCAAGTCTAGTGAGCCTAAAGACTCAGCATGCATATATCGCAGGTAACGAGTAAAAATCTGAATTTAAAATATGCATGAGTTAACATATCCTGTCCTGAGGCATACTGAAAATAATATGTACTGAGCAATTATAATACGTGCATAATTGAACTGGAAATCACTGTATAAATATTTGCTCCTTGGAGCCTGTACTGAAATATCTGGTAAAATTTTCTGTTGAGATTATGTTTTACGCCTGTGGCCACTGAACTAAGCTGAACTGATCGGTAACTGGCTACCGGGGAGGCTGAAACTGAACTGAGCTGGCCGGTCACTGGCGACCGGGTGGTACCATACTGAGCTGATCGGTCACTGGCGACCGTATAAAATAACACTCCCACATAGTGAATGAACCACAAGCCATATCGCATAAATCTAAAAAATAATCATTTTCTATTTAATGCACGTAAAATAATTAACTGGCGTAATGAAAATTCCTGTAATTTTACCAACTGGATTGGATTGGATCGTTCCCAGGCTCGCTGCAACCTAACTGTGCTATGAAAAATATGCAATAGCTTAAACATGACCAACTATGCAATTTACGTTCAAAAGATGCGACTATGACGCCTAATGACTTCGCATTTAATCATGACTCCGAGCCAACCTGAACCGACACTGAACCGACGTATAGTCATGATTAAAATATGCTGAAAAATCATAAAATAATGTTCCTAAAATGATAGGGTCGAAATCTAGGTGGAATGGAGGCCAAAACACGAAACGCTCTTTCGAGAGTCAATTTGGCACATTGCACCGTAAATTCTCGTACGACCTCGAAAATGATCCGAATGACGAACGGTCAAAAACATGACCTTCCCAACTCAATGAGGCACTGTCCAGTCCAAGGCCATGGGCTAAAAGCCAACCAAGAACTCAAACGAGCCTTCTGAACGACACAGCAACATGCTGTAATTTCCAGCAGCTGCGCAACTACAAGACTTGCGTTGGTTTCGAGACTATCGGCCATTAGGGGCGTGAACCACCGACCAGAGACTCTTACCAACATCCCAAGGAATGATTTGAACCATGGCTAAGGGCACTAGGCCAGCCACAATCCGCATCATACCAAAACTCAACCGAAGGGTCCAACCGAGAGCAACATGCATGCGTGTGTAGTGTTTATGCTATGATCGATGTCTCGTGTCATTCCAATGGCCATTTGATTGACCATGGCACGATCTAGACATCTAGGAGCATGATATGAACCGTGGCTAAGGGCCATAGGCCAACCAAGATCCATACCAAGCAACAAAAGAAACGAAACCATATGCTGAAAAATGGAAGGGGCCGAATGGGGAAAGGGGCTGTTCTTGTTCTTTTGATTAAAAACCGAGGGGCCATGGACCAAGCCACCAAAAGGGCAACTTAGTCACGTCTTAGACATGCTAGGGAAGTGATCCAACCATGGCTATAGGCCCTTGGGGCAGCCAAGATCAGATCCTTCCTCCATGACAACAAACTGAATTTTTTCGAACAACATTTCTGCACCTATGGGGACTTGCTGTCATTCTGAATTTCCAGCAAGCATGGGGCTGGTTTGAATGGACCAACATGGTCCTAATGCATCCTACTACATGTATACAAGCCGCCTTGGGAGCCTGGAGTCGATCCAATACCTGAAACTCACAAACCAAAAGAAATCGTGAAGCTTGCCAAGGAAATCGAAAATTCTGCATGTGTGGTTTCAAAATGTTTTGACTTGGATCTCGATTTTTACTTGAATAAACATGATCATGTACTGAAAAATAAATGATAATATGACTTGATTGAGGTTTGAAAGAAATCTAGACATGCTTGGTTTCGTTTCGAAAGAAAACGAACGAAACGACGACGACGCGGCACGGAGGAGGTGGAGCGCTTCTCTTTTCTACCTTACCTTGCTCTCGATTTTTCTCTCTTCTTTTTGGCTAGGTACCTCACGATTTTTCTACTGAAAATGAGTGTGAATTCACTCTGAATTTTCGAAAAGGAGAGGGGGGGAAAAATGGTTATGAGGGGTGAGGAGAAGGGTGCACAATATAAGGAAGAATCAAGACCAAGTCCACTCCCCTTTGAATTTTAAATTTTGAATTGATATCAAATGAGTTGGTGGATGCTTCTAGGAGGTAGTGGCCGAAATTTCTCTTGTTCTAGACTAGGATATGTCCATTTATTTAATTAAATTGTGCTCCCAAAAATCCTAGAATTATCCTACTAATTACATGCAAAGAATTGGTCAAAGTTGATGAGTTGGAAAATGAATCTTCTAGCACTAAGGGTGGCCGAAAAATGCATAATAAAATAAAGGGGAATGTTGATTATCTAGTCAACTAATAATCCTTGAAAGCCTTACTAATCCTTTAAATAATTTTAGTGAGCTAACCCCTTAATTTAATAACTTAAATGAGTTCATTTCTTAATCACCTCAAATAATTAAATTAAATCCTCAAACCTCCCTTTCTAACTTAAATGAACTTGGTTGCTAGCTAAATTAACTTCTGGAAATATTTCTCGAAATCTTAAATTCTATCTCAAAACTCCAACTCCGGTCCGGCCTCACTGAAAATACTGAAATGCTAAAAATCAATCTACTGAACTGAAATAATAAATAATTAACTTCAAATAAATGCATTTAAAATAATCATGCAATGAAGTCAATTAAATTTAAAAATCTAGAATTATGCATGGCTTATACGTCTACTGATTTACGGGTTCTACAATCCTCCCCCCCTTAAATAAATTTCGTCCTCGAAATTAGAACTCACCGAATAACTCAGGGTATCGACTTCTCATCTCCGGCTCAGACTCCCACGTAGCTTCCTCCTCTGAATGGTTGAGCCATTTGACTTTGACTCGCTTAACGAGCTTGTTCCGAAGTTTCTTCTCCTGTCTGTCTAGGATCTGCACGGGTCTCTCCTCTTAAAATAAGTTCGGAGTAAGCTGCAACGGCTCGAAATTCAGCACATGCGAAGGATTTGCCATATACTTCCTCAGCATGGAGACGTAAAAGACATTGTGTACTCCGGCCAGATTTGGCGGAAGAGCCACACGATAAGCAAGCGTCCCAACTCTGTCAAGGATCTCAAACGGTCCAATGAATCTCGGACTGAGCTTCCCTTTCTTGCCAAATCTCATGACACCCTTCATAGGTGCCACTTTCACGAAGACATGATCGCCCACTGCAAACTCTAACTCTCTCCTCCGCTGATCGGCATAACTCTTCTGTCGACTCTGAGCAGTCCTCATTCTATCACGGATCTTGACTACTACATCTGCTGCCTGCTGAACAATCTCTGGACCCAACTCTGCTCTCTCTCCTACTTCATCCCAATGAATAGGAGATCTACACTTGCGGCCATACAGCGCCTCATACGGAGCAATACCTATAGACGACTGGAAACTGTTGTTATAGGTGAACTCTACCAATGGTAAGTTCGACTCCCAACTCCCAGAGAAATCAATGACGCAAGCACGGAGAAGATCCTCTAAGATCTGAATAACTCGCTCCAACTGTCCATCTGTCTGCGGATGGAAAGCTGTGCTAAACAGCAACTTCGTACCCATAGTCGAATGCAAACTCTTCCAAAACGAGGAAGCGAATCTGGGATCTCTGTCGGATACGATAGAAACTGGAATACCATGGAGTCGGACTATCTCTCGGATATACAGCTCTGCATACTGAACCATGGTGAAAGTCGTCTTAATAGGCAAGAAGTGCGCTGATTTGGTAAGACGATCTACAATCACCCAAATAGCATTCGATCCTCTGGCTGACCTCGGCAATCCGGTCACAAAGTCCATGGTAATGTTCTCCCACTTCCACTCGGGAATAGGAAGAGGCTTGAGCAAACCTGCTGGTCTCTGATGCTCGGCCTTCACTAACTGGCAAGTCAGGCACTCGGATACAAAACGCCTGATGTCCTTCTTCATCCCTGGCCACCAATACAATAGCTGCAGATCTTTGTACATCTTCGTACTCCCTGGGTGAATGGAGTACGGGGACGTATGGGCCTCTGATAAGATGTCTGCTCGGATAGAATCACTGCTGGGAACCCATATCCTATCTCGGTATCTCACAATACCGTCGCTGATTGCATACAAAACACTGCCCTTGGCTTCATCTCTCTTCTTCCACTGTGCCAACTGCTCATCTGCGGTCTGACCACTGCGAATACGGTCCAAAAGGGAAGACTGAATGGTCAAGGTAGATAGACGAGGAACTCTGCCTCGAGGATAAGTCTCAAGATCAAACCTCTGCATCTCAATCTGAAGAGGTTTCTGCATCGTCAAATGAGCCATCACTGCGACTTTCCTGCTCAAAGCATCCGCAACTACATTAGCTTTACCCGGGTGGTAGCTAATGTCACAATCGTAGTCTTTCACAAGCTCCAACCAACGCCTCTGACGCATGTTCAGCTCCTTCTGCGTAAAGAAATACTTGAGGCTTTTGTGGTCGGTAAAGATCTGACACTTCTCTCCATACAGATAGTGCCTCCAAATCTTCAAAGCAAAAACTACGGCCGCTAACTCCAGATCATGGGTAGGGTAATTCTTCTCGTGGATTTTCAGCTGTCGAGAAGCATACGCTATCACTCTCCCATGCTGCATCAAAACTGCACCTAAACCAAGCTTCGAAGCATCGGTATAAAGGAAAAACTCACCAGATCCTGACGGTACAGCCAAAACGGGTGCTGAGATAAGAGCTTGCTTTAAAGTATCGCAGCTCTTCTGACACTCCTCGCTCCACACAAACTTTACATTTTTCTTGGTCAGTGCTGTGAGTGGAACGGCAATGGATAAGAATCCCTGAATGAACTTCCTGTAATATCCTGCTAGCCCAAGAAAACTGCGGATCTCTGATGCATTCTGAGGCACAACCCAATCTCTGACTGCTGCAACTTTCGCCGGGTCTACCTCAATGCCACTGCTAGAAACAATGTGGCCCAAGAACGCCACCTTCTCTAACCAGAATTTGCACTTACTGAACTTTGCGAATAGTTTATGTTTCTGCAATGTCTGGAACACTATGGTCAGATGCCTGCAGTGCTCCTCCCGACTCTTGGAGTAGACGAGAATGTCATCTATGAACACTATCACAAACTGGTCGAGGTACGGCTGAAATACGCGATTCATTAGATCCATGAAGATCGCTGGCGCATTCGTCAGACCGAACGGCATCACTAGGAACTCGTAGTGGCCATAACGAGTCCTGAAAGCTGTCTTCGAGACATCAGCATCTCTCACCCTCAACTGGTGATAACCGGAACGCAGATCTATCTTGGAAAAAATTGAAGCTCCCTGCAACTTGTCAAACAGATCCTCAATCCTCGGCAGTGGGTATTTATTCTTCACTGTAACCCTGTTCAACTCCCGGTAGTCAATGCAAAGCCTCATCGAGCCATCCTTCTTTTTCACAAATAAGACTGGCGCGCCCCATGGAGAAAAGCTCGGGCGAATGAACTCCTTGTCGAGAAGTTCCTGGATCTGCTTCTTAAGCTCTGCCATCTCTGTCGGTGCTAGTCGGTACGGCGCTTTGGATATCGGAGCCGTACCTGGCATAAGCTCAATGGAAAACTCCACCTCTCTCTCTGGTGGCATACCAGAGACGTCTTCGGGAAAAACGTCTAAGAAATCTCTAACTATCGGAACATCTGAGGCTGACTGGCTGGGTTCCTCGGGGACAGATAAAAAGGTTGCTAGAAATGCCCGACACCCTCTATGCATGAGCTTCCTAGCCTGAACATATGGAATAATGCGCGGTAAAGAAAAGAACATGTCCGGCTCAAATAAGAACTGCTCCATTCCAGGCGGTCGGACAAGAACGGATCTCCGCTGGAAGTCTATCAACACTCTGTTCCTCAATAGCCAGTCCATCCCTAGGATGATGTCAAATTCCGGCATCGGTAACACGATCAGATCCGCATAAACAAGATTACCGTGCAGCTCAAGGTCTATATCTCGGATAACATTGGTAGCTGCCATCTCCTCGCCTGACGGCAACACTACTGAAAAGGCTGTATCTAGCCCAATGGTCTGGATCTTGAGAAAGTTTGCAAAGACCTCCGAAATAAACGAGTGAGTGGCCCCTGAATCTATCAAGGCCTTGGTAGCGGAACCAGATATAAAAATTCTCCCTGAAAGAGCGGAGCTCTAAGTTGAATCCCACTACAAGATCTAAACTTATAGACATGCAAAGGTCAAGGTTCCTCTAGCTTAATTCCTCTGAAATAAATCTGAGTAGAGCATGCAATCCTATAACAGTTCTAAATTCAAAAATCTAAATCCCGATTCCCAAAATGCTGAAATTCGAAGAATAACTTAAAGTTTAAAGGTACCTGTCAACAAAATAGTCTCCGGGTTGGTTTCCGCGGCATGGAGAGCAAAAACTCTGCCTTGGGTAGGCAGATTCCTCTGAGGACACTGCAGCAACATGTGGTCTGGACTGCCACACTTAAAACACTTTCCTGAGCTAGCCATACATGCTCCAGGATGGCGACGTGAGCACCTGGGACAAACTGGGTGCTCCTGAGTCCTCGGGGCTGGGCGTCCCCGCTGCTGCTGCTGCTGCTGCTGGCCTCGGTTCCTGGGCGGTCCATGAAAAGGCCTCTTATTCTGCTGCTGATGCTGATGAGGAGGAGGGCGGTGCGGTGCCTGGGCTGGGCGCTTGCCCTGGCGATCCCTCTCGATATCCCGCAGATCCTGCTCTGCGGCTAAGGCCTTGGAGACGGCAACCTCATAAGTAGCAGGGTCAGATACCCTAACATCCCGGCGCAAGATCGGCCGTAAGCCCACCAGGAATTGCATCAGTTTGGCTCTGGCATCATTCGCTATCAGGGGCACAAGGTGACAGCCCCTCTCGAACTTACGGATAAACTCCGTAACCGACATATCCCCCTGTCTCAGACTCATGAACTCGGTGGTCAGCCTGGTGCAAACCTCCTCAGCAAAATACTTGGAGTAGAAAACCTCCGTAAAGCGGGTCCAAGAAAGTGTAGCCAATGTCAGGGCTACCGAAGCTCCTTCCCACCATAAGCGGGCGTCTCCAGTGAACAGGTAGGTGGCACATCGGACTCGGTCTGCGTCCCCCAGCTCCATAAAATCGAAGATAACCTCGAGGGATTTGATCCATCCCTCGGCAACCATGGGGTCAGATGCCCCAGAGAATTCCTTCGGGCGCATCTTCATGAATCGCTCATACACAGCCTCGGGCCCTGTCGGCCTGGCTGCGGCTGCGGCTACGGCTGCGGCATTGCCCCCCGCAAACTGTGCGAAGAACTGTGCCATCCCAGCTAACATCTGGGCACTCATGTCCGGTGGAGGAGGTGGTAGGTCTCCCTCCGGTCTATGCTCCTCTCTGTCCTCTCGGCGAGGCTCCACCTCTCTGTTGCGCTCTAAAATGCGTCTAGGGGGCATACTATTCCAACATAACCCATACGTAACTAACATGCATAATTCCATACTTTATTTTAAATGAACACTGAAATACTGAAAATCTGGAAGCATGCTGACAAACAAATTCATGCTTTAACAAAAATGCTGAACAAAATGCTGAACTGAAAAACTTACAGACCAAAGGCGTGGCTTCGTGAGCTTCTCGCGGTCAGTAGTAGTGAAACCCTATACAGAACCACCGCTCTGATACCAACTGTGAGGGGCCTAAAACTCCTTTCTTGAAAATTTGCGGAAAATTAAAAATTTTCTTTTTAAAAGAACTTAAATGGCCTCATTCATAAAATCACTGGTGAATCAAGTTCAATATTTCAAAATATTGCAGCGGAAGAAAATTAAAGTTTTGCCAACAATAACAATTTAAAAATTATCCAACGACTGATAAAAATTGTTTGCGGAATAACAACTGCTGCACTGAGGTCCTCGGGTGCCACTACTGCCGACCCAAGCTGGCTCACTTGTCCCCGCCCTCGGCCCTGGCCTCATCAGTACCTACAACAATCAAGTTTAGTGAGCCTAAAGACTCAGCATGCATATATCGCAGGTAACGAGTAAAAATCTGAATTTAAAATATGCATGAGTTAACATATCCTGTCCTGAGGCATACTGAAAATAATATGTACTGAGCAATTATAATACGTGCATAATTGAACTGGAAATCACTGTAAAAATATTTGCTCCTTGGAGCCTGTACTGAAATATCTGGTAAAATTTTCTGTTTAGATTATGTTTTACGCCTGTGGCCACTGCACTAAGCTGAACTGATCGGTAACTGGCTACCGGGGAGGCTGAAACTGAACTGAGCTGGCCAGTCACTGGCGACCGGGTGGTACCATACTGAACTGATCGGTCACTGGCGACCGTATAAAATAACACTCCCACATAGTGAATGAACCACAAGTCATATCGCATAAATCTCAAAAATAATCATTTTCTATTTAATGCACGTAAAATAATTAACTGGCGTAATGAAAATTCCTGTAATTTTACCAACTGGATTGGATTGGATCGTTCCCAGGCTCGCTGCAACCTAACTGTGCCATGAAAAATATGCAATAGCTTAAACATGACCAACTATGCAATTTACGTTCAAAAGATGCGACTATGACGCCTAATGACTTCGCATTTAATCATGACTCCAAGCCAACCTGAACCGACACTGAACCGACGTATAGTCATGATTAAAATACGCTGAAAAATCATAAAATAATGTTCCTAAAATGATAGGGTCGAAATCTAGGTGGAATGGAGGCCAAAACACGAAACGCTCTTTCGAGAGTCAATTTGGCACATTGCACCGTAAATTCTCGTACGACCTCGAAAATGATCCGAATGACAAACGGTCAAAAACATGACCTTCCCAACTCAATGAGGCACTGTCCAGTCCAAGGCCATGTGCTAAAAGCCAACCAAGAACTCAAACGAGCCTTCTGAACGACACAGCAACATGCTGTAATTTCCAGCAGCTGCGCAACTACAAGACTTGTGTTGGTTTCGAGACTATCGGCCATTAGGGGCGTGAACCACCAACCAGAGACTCTTACCAACATACCAAGGAATGATTTGAACCATGGCTAAGGGCCCTAGGCCAGCCACAATCCGCATCATACAAAAACTCAACCGAAGGGTCCAACCGAGAGCAACGTGCATGCGTGTGTAGTGTTTATGCTATGATCGATGTCTCGTGTCATTCCAATGGCCATTTGATTGACCATGGCACGATCTAGACATCTAGGAGCATGATATGAACCATGGCTAAGGGCCATAGGCCAACCAAGATCCATACCAAGCAACAAAAGAAACGAAACCATATGCTGTAAAATGGAAGGGGCCGAATGGGGAAAGGGGCTGTTCTTGTTCTTTTGATTAAAAACCGAGGGGCCATGGACCAAGCCACCAAAAGGGCAACTTAGTCACAATTTAGACATGCTAGGGAAGTGATCCAACCATGGCTATAGGCCCTTGGGGCAGCCAAGATCAGATCCTTCCTCCATGACAACAAACTGAATATTTTCGAACAACATTTCTGCACCTATGGGGACTTGCTGTCATTCTGAATTTCCAGCAAGCATGGGGCTGGTTTGAATGGACCAACATGGTCCTAATGCATCCTACTACATGTATACAAGCCGCCTTGGGAGCCTGGAGTCGATCCAATAGCTGAAACTCACAAACCAAAAGAAATCGTGAAGCTTGCCAAGGAAATCGAAAATTCTGCATGTGTGGTTTCAAAATGTTTTGACTTGGATCTCGATTTTTACTTGAATAAACATGATCATGTACTGAAAAATAAATGATAATATGACTTGATTGAGGTTTGAAAGAAATCTAGACATGCCTGGTTTCGTTTCGAAAGAAAACGAACGAAACGACGATGACGCGGCACGGAGGAGGTGGAGCGCTTCTCTTTTCTACCTTACCTTGCTCTCGATTTTTCTCTCTTCTTTTTGGCTAGGTACCTCACGATTTTTCTACTGAAAATGAGTGTGAATTCACTCTGAATTTTCGAAAAGGAGAGGGGGGGAAAAATGGTTATGAGGGGTGAGGAGAAGGGTGCACAATATAAGGAAGAATCAAGACCAAGTCCACTCCCCTTTGAATTTTAAATTTTGAATTGATATCAAATGAGTTGGTGGATGCTTCTAGGAGGTAGTGGCCGAAATTTCTCTTGTTCTAGACTAGGATATGTCCATTTATTTAATTAAATTGTGCTCCCAAAAATCCTAGAATTATCCTACTAATTACATGCAAAGAATTGGTCAAAGTTGATGAGTTGGAAAATGAATCTTCTAGCACTAAGGGTGGCCGAAAAATGCATAATAAAATAAAGGGGAATGTTGATTATCTAGTCAACTAATAATCCTTGAAAGCCTTACTAAACCTTTAAATAATTTTAGTGAGCTAACCCCTTAATTTAATAACTTAAACGAGTTCATTTCTTTATCACCTCAAATAATTAAATTAAATCCTCAAACCTCCCTTTCTAACTTAAATGAACTTGGTTGCTAGCTAAATTAACTTCTGAAAATATTTCTCGAAATCTTAAATTCTATCTCAAAAGTCCAACTCCGGTCCGGCCTCACTGAAAATACTGAAATGCTAAAAATCAATATACTGAACTGAAATAATAAATAATTAACTTCAAATAAATGCATTTAAAATAATCATGCAATGAAGTCAATTAAATTTAAAAATCTAGAATTATGCATGGCTTATACGTCTACTGATTTACGGGTTCTACAGCAATTGTCCAGTCAAAGGACAATAATATACGTTTCAACAGTGTTTAAAGCCTAAAAAATCCAGAATGGCTGTCGGAAAGTACATGACACATTTCGAGGAACATATTAAAAATGAAACGGATAAAATGAATGAATCTTTACTGTACGATGAAGCTTAGCGCTTATAAATAGAAGATGAAGATCAGTGCAGACTCATGAACGAAAGGTGAAAAACAAGAGAGAAAAGAAAGGGCATGCTTATTGCATATTAGCTTACAAAGAAGCAATCAGCCTAGTCGAGGGAACACTTCAAGTTATATCAGCTTAGTGTAGAAGCTTATTTCCCTCAGTGTGTGAGAACACCTTTCAGGTTGTTTTCAGAGATCAATTCTTGAGAACACATTCACCACCACTCAAATATAGTCTTTCACAAAGACGTAAAACTTGTGCATGTAGTCTTTGACACACAGACGTTAAACAAGTGTTGGCTGGAAGGTGATGCCTTCAGTCTAGGCTAGGAGTTCAATTAGGCAGTGGGTAAGTCCTAAGCTCGGCGGGTTTATACAAGGTGTTGTATAAATCAAAGTCTTCTATTGGATCCTACCTTAGGCGGTAGAAGGGGTGACGTAGGAGCAGTTTAAGTCCCCAAACATCCATAAACATATCTTATGTATTAACTTCTTAACAGTGTTTTAAATAGACTTGATCAATTCAGCTGATATCATTTAAGTTCTGTCTATAGCTGAACTGATAGAAGCAAGAATTGATTCCCTGAATTTCAGTCGATCAATTTACACAAGTCATTAGTTTTTAAAATCTTTTAGTTTTTCTTAACAAATGATTACTTCGAGTGTTTTCCGCTTCGTTTGAAACCAAACTCGATCTAATTCATCAGTGTATACATTCTCAGAAGACAAGCTATTGCAGATCATTGAAAATATTGTGTTTGAAGCACCCTCGCAGGTGCCCTCACATGATCCATCAATTGGTATCAGAGCTTGCTTTTTTTAATTCAGTTAGTGAGGGGAACTTTCTTTCTCTCGAACTGAAATTTTTTTTAATCGTTTTAAATGTTTCTGATTCTCACAAAGGGGAAGAATCAGATAAAATCGCTTGAATTGCTCAAATTTTGTGATCATCAAAAAGGGGGAGATTGTTGGAACATTTCATGTTTGCAATATTGATTTTGATGTTAAATAAACTTGTTATTTTGTTTCTAATGATTTTACCTAAGTGGACAGATACTGAAACTGATCAGCATTCGAACTGATCAGTTATCGAGCTAAAAATGAAGCTATCAAAGAATACTAACTGAAAGTACCAACTGATTAATCGAACTGAACCAGTTCAACTATTGATTCTTAAAATAGTTCAACTGATTGTCTAGCTGATAGGTGGTTTCGCAGAAGACCTTCAGAAGCCGGCCAGCTGATGACGAGTTCAACCGATGAAAAGTCCAGCTCACCAGTTCAACTAAAAGAGAGAAATCAGTTCAACTGACGAGTCCACTGATTTCACCAGCCCAACTGAAGAGCAGTTCAGATGATCTGTTCACAGCATCAGTTAGAATCAATCAGCTGCAGAACACGACAATCTTATTTTATGGACTCCAGTTGTGCACAAAGATAGAAAAGCAATTGTCCAGTCAAAGGATAATAATACACGTTGCATCAGTGTTTAAAGCCTAAACAATCCAGAATGGCTGTCGGAAAGTACAAGACACATTTCGAGGAACATATTCAAAATGCAACGGATACAATGAATGAGTCTTACTGTACGATGAAGCTTAGCGCCTATAAATAGAAGATGAAGATCAGTGCAGACTCGTGAATGAAAGGTGAAAAACAAGAAAGAAAATAAAAGGCATTCTTATTGCATATTAGCTTACAAAGAAGGAATCAACGAAGTCGAGGGAAGACTTTAAGTTATATCAACTTAGTGTAGAAGCTAATTTCCTTCAATGTGGGAGAACACCTTTCAGTGTGTTTTCATAGATCAGTTCTCATACACACACATTCAGCACCACTCAAATATAGTCTTTCACAAAGACGTAAAACTTGTACATGTAGTCTTTGACACACATACGTTAAACAAGTGTTGGCTAGAAGTTGATGACTTCAGTGTAGGCTAGGAGTTCAATTAGGAGGTGGGTAAGTCCTAAGCTGGGTGGGTTTTTACAAGGTGTTGTATAAATCAAAGTCTTCTAGTGAATCTTACCCGAGGTGGTAGAAAGGGTGACGTAGGAGCAGTTAAAGTCTCTGAATATCCCTAAACATATCTTTTGTATTAAATGTTTAACTGTGTTTTAAATTGACTTGATCAACTCAGCTGATATCAGTTCAGTTCTGTTTATAGCTGAACTGATAGAAGCAAGAACCGATTCCCTGTATTTCAGTTGATCATTTTACACAAGTCATTAGTTTTTAAAATCTTTCAATTTTTCTTAACAAATGATTACTAGAATTGTTTTTCGCTTAGTTTGAAACCAAACTCGATCTAATTCATCGGTGTATACAATCTCAGAAGACGAGCTGTTGTAGCTCATTAAGAATGTTGTGTTTGAAGCACTTTCGCAACATGATCCATCAATTGGTATCAGGGCTAGCTGTAATAAGAAGGACATTTGAAAACTGATACCTCCATATTTCTTGTCCAAACTGCTTGAATGATTAAAGCTACTAAATTTTGGGGTAGATAAATATTTTTTAAGTGGAGTTTCTAATTCAGTTAGTGAGGGGGAACTTTCTTTCCCTCGAACTGAAAAATATTTTTAAAACTCTTTTTTAATTCAGTTAGTGAGGGGGATCTTTCTTTCTCTCGAACTGAAATTTTTTTAATCGTTTTAAATGTTTCTGATTCTTACAAAGGGGAAGAATCAGATAAAATCGCTTGAATTGCTCAAATTTTGTGATCATCAAAAAGGGGGAGATTGTTGGAACATTTCATGTTTGCAATATTGATTTTGATGTTAACAAAACTTGTTGTTTTGTTTCTAATGATTTTACCTAAGTGCACAATAAACTGAAACTGATCAGGATTTGAACTGATCAGTTATCGAGCTAAAATGAAGCTATCAAAGAATGCGAACTGAAAGTTCCAACTGATTAATCGAACTGAACCAGTTCAACTAATGAATCGTAAAATAGTTCAACTGATTGTCTAGCTGAGAGGTGGTTCCGGAGAAGACCTTCAGAAGCCGGCCAACTGATGAAGAGTTCAACCAATGAAAAGTCCTGCTCACCAGTTCAACTAAAAGAGTGAAATAAGTTCAACTGATGAGTCAACTGATTTCACCATCCCAATTGAAGAGCAATTCCGATTACCAGTACAGAGCATCAGTTGCAGAACACAACTTGCTTATTTTATGGAATCCAGTTGTGCACAAAGGTACAAAAGCAATTGTCCAGTCAAAGGACAATAATATACGTTGCATCAGTGTCTAAAGCCTAAACAATCCAGAATGGCTGTCGGAAAGTACAAGACACATTTCGAGGAACATATTCAAAATGCAACGGATAGAATGAATGAGTCTTAATGTACAATGAAGCTTAGCGCATATAAATAGAAGATTAAGATCAGTGCAGACTCATCAAAGAAAGGTGAGAAACAAGAGAGAAAATAAAGGGCATGCTTATTGCATTAGCTTACAAAGAAGCAATCAACCTAGTCTAGCGAACACTTCAAGTTATATCAGTTTAGTGTAGAAGCTTATTTTTCTCAGTGTGCGAGAACACCTTTCAGGTTGTTTTCAGAGATCAGTTCTCATACACACACTTTCAACACCACTCAAATATAGTATTTCACAAAGACATAAAACTTGTGCATGTAGTCTTTGACACACAGACGTTAAACAAGTGTTGACATGAAGTTGATGCCTTCAGTGCAGGCTAGGAGTTTAATTAAGCAGTGGGCAAGTCCTAAGATGGGTGGGTTTATACAAGGTTTTGTATAAATCAAAATCTTCTAGTGGATCCTACCTTAGGTGGTAGAAAGGGTGACGTAGGAGTAGTTGAAGTCTCCGAACATCCATAAACATATCTTGTGTATTAACTGCTTAACTGTGTTTTAAACTGACTTGATCAGCTCAGCTGATATCAGTTCAGTTCTGTCCATAGCTGAACTGATAGAAGCGAACTGATATCAGCAAGAACTGATTCCCTGTATTTTAGTTGATCAATTTACACAAGTCATTAGTTTTTAAAATCTTTCAATTTTTCTTAACGAATGATTACTTCGAGTGTTTTTCGCTTGGTTTGAAACCAAACTCGATCTATTTCATCGGTGTATACATTCTTAGAAGACGAGCTATTGCAGCTCATTGAGAATATTGTGTTTGAAGCACCCTCGCAGGTGCCCTCACACAATCCATCAGTTTCTGTTAGTCACATTTCCTAGATTTGAACTGCAGTAACTTTTTTACAGGAATTAGATTTTTAGTACATGGTCGAAATTGTACGTAAATATGTGTGTATGCATTTCGGCTTAGTCTTGTTTAAAAAAAAAACAGTAGTATTTTAGTAGTAGATGTTTCAGTTGGTGTCAGAGCAAGGTTTCTTGTAGAGGGTTGTGCCACCGCCAGCTTCAAAAGCTCAGTCTTCAAGCCTCAAGTCTGTAAGTTTACATGTTTTAAATATTTTAAATGTTGTTAATGTTATCACTTGCATGTTTACATGATTTATGATTTTCAGTGCATGTTGATATGTTAATATGATCGAGGTTAAATTATTTAAAAGCTAGATTAAGTTACAAGTTGGTTACGCTTAGAATTTGGACTATATTCTAGTATGCCTCCCAGACGAGCTCCTAGCACTGACAGGCAGGGTGGTAATCCTGGATATGGCAGAGGTTTCCCACCACCACCACCCGGAGACCCTCATACCGGAGTTTTAGAGGGCATAGCTCGACTAAAGGAGCAAGCCTAGCAGATTCCCAGGCCTCAACAAGACATTTATGAGCAGTTCAGGAGGTTGAATCCGAAGAAGTTCAGTGGCATCACTGACCCATTTTTGGCTGAGGGTTGGATTAGGTCCCTGGAGTTAAACTTTCGATATCTTTGGGGGATGTTGATAGGGTTTGATGTGCCACCTACTTGCTGCAGGATGATGCATCTTTGTGGTGGGAAGGAGTCACCAACGGGGTTAATCTAGCTACTCTCACAGGAGATCAATTTAAAAACCTCTTCTATGGAAAGTGTTTCCCTGGAGACTTCAGGGGGCATCTGAGTAGGGAGTTCATGAGTCTCTTATAGGGGGACTCGTCTATTGCAGAGTTCATTTGGAAGTTTGACATGGGCTATCACTTTGTGCCCATTATTGCTAGGGACGCTGTAGAGAAGCCGAGGCACTTCATGGATGGCATGAGAATGAGGCCGATGAATTACGATGCTACCATTGCTTGTGCCTTTCAGACGGAGCAGGCATTGAGAGACATAGATGTGGAAATTTAGAGGAAGAGGCACCAGGCTGAGTAGAGTTCACAACCAAACAAGAAGCAGTTCGCAGGGCCTCCTATAAATCAGGGGCAGCCGAAGCCCCAGTGTTAGTTTAAGAAGCCGAGGCAGCAGAAGCCCCCTCAGAACACAGATACCCCAAATCAGGAAGAGAGTCGGCCATGCAAGCAATGCAACCGTTTCCAAATCAGGAAGAGAGTAGGCCATGCAAGCAATGCAACCGTTTCCATTACGGTAAATGCATGTGGGGACATTTATGTACTTCATATGCAAATAAGAGGGTCACAAGGCTGCTGATTGTCCAAGGAACAAGGGACCCACTATCGATAGGGCTTATGTTATGCATGCCGAGGAAGCAGAAGCGGATCCAAACACGACATTGATCACTAGTAACCTATTTTCTTAACATTTTTTACATTGTTCGATTTGCATGAAATGTTAAATTGATCAATAGAGTTGTTTTGGGAATCAAGGACTTAGAAGAAAATTGTGACGCTCTACCATGCAATTAAAAATCGTAACACTATAATGCGGAAGCCTTAAATAGAATTGGAGGAAAGATTTCATTTTACAAAAAATTGGCAGAGTTTCCCTGTAAAAGGCACTTGCCACCTGTCTCAAGCAAAATATTTCAAATAATGCCAATAAAACCAAATTACATATAACCATCAAAATAATTATATTCATAATCAAAAGTAGCAAATGACGTTATCAAAACTCATTACAAATCAAGTTTTCAGTTCAAAATAACTTTTCCATTTCTAGTACAAAATATACTTCATTATCATTTCCTCCAAGATTGGCACCAGTTCTTCTCCTGTCTCGACGCTCCGTCGTATCTAATCTTTGTTACCTACATCTGCATCTCATGAACATAACTAAAATGGATTATAAAACTCAACAAAGTAGACATTGTATTAACAAATACATATATCATAGTGTAAAGAAGGAATCCATATCATTTCTTAATAGTACTATGCCATCTGTCAATAAAATGCGTATACAAAAATTATAAGATGACATTCCATTATAAGATGACATTCCATAAAACATTACTTTCTTTTCCTTTGCATGGTATTGATAGGTCATCCGTAGATGGTATACATGTACGTCTCAGTCAAAATCAGTCATAGTACATGTCATTATGTTGATCAAATTCAGTCGTGTGGTTTTAAGAATTACCGAAGGTAACGCCACTATACCATATAACCATCAAGCCATAAAAATATTCATTGAAACATTTTATCAAACATGTGGCGTGCTTGCTGAAGAATTTGCTACTTTAATTTTCCATCATGGCATCAATCTTTTCAATATATCAATATATATAATATACATAATAAATGATTTAAAGGAGCTAAAATCAATAGAAACTTCATTTATCATATACATATCGCATGAGATGCATTCAAAGG
The DNA here is from genome assembly GCF_025594145.1 of Primulina tabacum. Lineage (NCBI taxonomy): Eukaryota > Viridiplantae > Streptophyta > Magnoliopsida > Lamiales > Gesneriaceae > Primulina > Primulina tabacum. Next base: position 30,145,183 of record NC_134550.1, on the reverse strand, counting down.
AAAAGTCTATTTACAACCACTTTAAAACTAGATAATCTTAACACCTTGACAATAATCCTACAACATAAAACCATGATATAATCCATCAACAACAATCCCTTAAACTTGTAACAATAATCAAGCCCATACATGAACTTCACTTCATCTATCATCATCAATAACCCAATTAAACCAAAAACAAATAGTTCACCTTTGATCCCTTGCCAAAGATAACAAATTTTCTAGCTCCCTTTGCTTCTAAATCCTTGAAATGATAAAGAAGAAAGGAAAAGATGGAATTAATGAAAGAAAGAGAGAAACCTAGCTCTAAACCGATGGAGAGAAGAGAAGGAAAAGGGAGAAACTGAGGGAAAAGTGATACACCATCTATTAAAAGCCTACCCAAACATGAAAACACGTTTTTAAATTTTTCTGGGGGCCAGGGCGGTCAAATTTTACCGCCCTAGCACGGACCTCTCGGCAAAAAACAGAAAAATCCAGAGCCATGCGCGCTGGGGCGGTCAAATCCTTCCGCTAGGGCGCGCTCTGTACACAGTTACAACAAAGATTGCTTCCGAAACGCCTCTTCCCTTCAGAATTAGAAAAAGTGGTAAACATTAAAGTTGTAGCCCTATGTGTCACGCCCCGTGTCCGAAATGTCGGTGACATTCGGCATTGATTAACAATTACTTGAAAACAATTAAGCCTCGTATCAAAAACAAACCAGTCTTTTTCATAAAACAATATTGTCTTTACAATGACAATGAAATGAAATTTACATCAGAGTTTCAGAAGCGGAAACAAAAGGAGAGTAAAAACTCTTGAGTCTTGGTCTCGATATCGATTCACCAACCCCAGAAAGCTTCTTGCTCTTCCTCATTGATTTACTCTTCGTTTTTATCTGAAATTTGTAAGAGGTGAGTGTTTTGGGAAACACTCAGCAAGTGGGGGTCGATCGATTTTCAAAGATACATATAGAACTTAGCTTTCTTAAAACGTCTTTTTAACATACTTTCAAAACTTATTACCCTTAACTTACCATAACAGAAACAAATTGAATATGAGACAGAAGTTACCAGATGATTCAGAACAATTCAGAAACAAATCAGTTCATTTCAAAAAATGACACAACACTGTTACTCATCTAATTTCCATGGTCAAATTGTCCCCAATATGTTAGTCCTCTAAGAGGTGAGGCCAGAACACAGTTTTATACCCACCGATGGGGGCCAGACAGAACATGGTTTTATACCCACCAATGGGGGCAAGACAAAATCACAATTCTCGTCCCATTTCGAATTCGAATCGTAACAGTGCGGCACAAAGTTCAGACTTATCAGACAGGACTTATCAGACAGAACTTATTAGACATAATTTATCAGACCTTCAGACGGATGCAGCGGAATCAAAGAATTTCGAATAACGAAATAAACATATAATCGATCGAAATTTTAAGCAGAACAGACTGTCATTTTCGAAAAAAAGGGGACACACATACAAGTATGTCATGTCATATATACACAAGGTTTAAAAATACAAGCAAACATATATATCAAAAACCGACTTACTTGTTTTGAAGGTAGAACCGAAATTTGTAGACTTTGGCACGAATTTTCTCTCGGAATTTGGGCAGCACTTCGACTTATTATTGGAGAAGAACACGCTATTATTCCAGCAGCACTTTGACGTTGAACTTCTTCCTTGCCTTGGACGAAAATTTGGAGAAGTTGGGAGGGGAAGAAAATCGAAATTTTGAGGCTTTTTGGTGTGCATTTTCCTTAACCTTGATGCCCTAATTATAGAAAAATTTTGGTCTCCTTGTCTCCTTCATGGCCGAAATCTTGGCCTCCAAGAATGGAGTAATTATGCTCATAATGATGATCAAAGGTAACTCAAGCACCAAAGGTCTTTTCATGCATCATTAATGTGTCCTGGTTTCTTAGCTCCTTCATTGGTTTTCTGAAAGGTCACTTATTGCATAATAAGTTTGTCCAAACTCTTAGCTCAACTTTTAGCTCCCTTTTTGGTCTTATTAGGACAATCTTGGTTGAGCTTCTTTCAGCTGAAAGATCGAGTCCTTGAGCTGTGGTTTTACTCCTCCAGTGACGACTCTTTGATGGATGCAGTTACTTGCAGCTTGGCTTCCTGTTGAGTTAATCTCCAAGCTTTGAAGCTACTTCCTCGAGTTAAGTTAGCTGAAATCTAAGTTTATATTCTATAGTTAGAATGAAAGTTGTTGAGCTTAATTTAAGCTAAATTTTAAGTTTGTATCTCTTACATGATTCGCTTTGGATCGGAAAATTCAAGGTTTTCACACTATGTCGTTTCTTGCATTTCCAATTGGCCTCATGTCATTTGAAGGTTCGAGTAAAAATTTATTCATTCGATACACACGACACACTTCGAGATGTTTTTGGCTTTTATTCCACAATGATTTGAACAAAACTCAAAACATGAAAGTTATAACCTTATATTTTATCGTTCTAATAAAAGTGGCCTTACATCATTTGGAACAAAATACAAAACATTATGCTAAAAATCACAACTACTGTCACAGTTTCATATCGTTTCAGTTTAACTCAAGTTCAACCTTCTATTCTACCCATCCATTATCTATTCCATTCTATAACATTCATTACCATTCATACAATAATGTAAAGCCATAGAACATCACCATATAATAACATACATCATTAATCAAATAAGAGAAACGATCGGTTGTTACACTTCTCCCCTCCTAAAAAACTTTCATCCCTGAAATTTACCTTACTACTCAAAAAATTCCGGATAACATTGTTTCATTTCTTCCTCGAGTTCCCATGTCGCTTCTTCGGCTACATGATTACTCCGTAACACCTTCACGATACCAATCTCTTTGTTTTTTAATACTTTAATCTTTCGATCCAATATCTGAATCGACATTTCTTGATTACTCGAATTTGGCATCAAATCTAGTGGTTCATGAATAAGCACATGAATTGGATTCGATATATACTTGCGAAGCATCGAGATATGAAACACGTTATGTACTTTATTCAAATCTAGAGGCAAAGCCAACCGATAAGGCCGCTCACCAATTCTATCAAAAATTTCGAAAGGTCCAATAAAACAAGGACTCAACTTTCCTTTCTTTCCAAATCTAGTAACTCCCTTGAGTGGAGTTATCTTGACAAACACGTGATCACCTACCTTGAATTCCAAAGGCCTTCTTCGAATATCTGAATAGCTTTTCTGTCGAGACTGAGCAGTTTTCATTCTTTCTCAAATCAATGCCACAACATCGACCATTTTTTGAATCAACTCTGGTCCCAAAATCTTCCTTTCACCAACTTCATCCCAAAACAAAGGTGATCGAAACCTTCTCCCATACAAAGCTTCATAAAGTGCCATGCCAATCAAGGAATGATAGCTGTTATTATAAGTGAATTCTATACGAGGCAAATTAAAATTCCAACTACCAGGAAAATCAATAATGCAGGCTCTTAACATATCCTCAAGAATCTGAATAACTCTTTCTGATTGTCCATCACTCTGAGGATGATAAGTTGTGCTGAAGGTCAACTTTGTACCCAAAGCTCTATGCAAACTTTTCCAGAACTCATATGTAAACCGTGAATCACGATCTGAAACAATTGATATGGGTATCCCATGAAGTCTAACAATCTCTTGGACATAAGCCTCAGCAGACTGATTTAATGAATAAGTGGTCTTGACAAGAAGGAAATGCGATGCCTTAGTCAAAAGATCAACAATAACCCAAATCAAATTATAACCTTTTTGCGTCCTAGGGAGTCCGACAAAAAAGTTCATCGTGATATGCTCCCATTTCCGTTGAGGTATCGGCAACAATTGCAACAATCTTGTTGGTCGGTGATGCTCAATCTTAACCTTTTGACAAGTTAGACATTCAGAAACAAACAATGCTAAATCCTTTTTGATACATGGCCACCAATAAATTCGACGAAGATCTTGATACATCTTGGTACTACCCAGATGTATCAAATATGGCGGGGTATGAGTTTCAGTCAAAACATCTCGTCGAATATTATCACCAAAAGGAAAACAGATACGACCTGTGAAAGTTATCAATCCATCATTGTTTGACTCAAACTCAGAATTCCCTTTCAGCTCGGCCTTAGACCTCATCTCCAACAACAAATCATCCTTTGGTTGTTCATTTTTAATCCTGTCAACCAAAGTAGATCGAAGAACCAAAGCTGAAAGTCAAGCTACAGTACCTTTCTCCACGAAAGCGATCTCATTCCTTTGCAGATCCATCAATAAAGGTTTCTGAATCATAGAACACAACAAAACATCTGACTTCTGGCTCAATGGATCTACAACCACATTCACTTTCCCAGCGTGGTTACTGATAGTGCAATCATAATCTTTAACAAGTTCCAACCACCTTCTCCGACACATATTCAATTTCTTCTGAGTAAATATATATTTAAGACTTTTATGATTCGAGAAAATCTCACACTTCACTCCATACAAACATTGTCACCAGATCTTCAAAGCGAATACCACTACTACCAACTCAAGATCACGAGTCAGATAATTCTTCTCATAATCCTTCAGCTGACGAGAAGCATAAGCAATCACTTTAACACGCTACATAATACATCACAAAGCCCTTTCTTAAAAGCATCAATATACAAAACAAAATCTTCAACTCCCTCTGGAAGTGACAACACTGGAGCTGATGTCAATTTATCCTTCAATACCAGAAATTTCTGTTGACACTCATTTGTCCATTCAAATTTCACCGTCTTCCTTGTCAAAGTGGTCAGTGGCAGGGCTATCTTTGAGAAATCAATGATGAAATGACGATAGTTGTGGGGACCCGGGCTCTAACTCAATTCCTTTCGGGATTAATAGGATCTTTATTCAAAAATGTGGGTCAAAATTTTGCTTTTTAACATTAATTCAAATGTATATAAACAAGCACAAGATAGTTCTTCATTTTATTTCAATAAACATAATTACATGTCTTGTTCTAATACATTCATACAAACTAGTGTTCAATCCCAACCATAATCAAAATATAGTACATGTCTAGTAAAAGAAACCACTAGTAATCTGCTTCGCCCGAATTCACCACGCTATCTTGATCTCTCATCTCTGTCGTGACCCTGATCCTGCCCCACCTGTTGTTATGCACACATACAGACATAACAACAGCCGAAAACTCCGGTGAGAACAAATCCCAGTATAAAACATGTATACATGCTGATACGAAATCATAAACATGCATGAAAGCAATAGCAATGGCTCCATAGTCTATGAAACCGATCTATCTAAACATGCAACTCAAATCAAATCATGTCCTGACTCGAATCGACTCTACTCTAGGGATCCCGGTGTAAATAAGACGTCACTTGTCTGTCACCTACCCTCCCAATCGGGGTAACTGTACGTCTTATTCCTAGACTTCGGTCATGTCTGTATCGAATGTCTACAATCGGAGGATGTCTGCTCCTATGCGTCGATACACCGAACGTCTAGAAGCTTGGCAAATCTGCCAATGACTCTCCTATCTCAAATGCATGAATATAAATCTATAAATGCATAATTATATCTCAAGATTTGAATACAATCCATAAACTAATCATAATCATGTAAGAATACAAGCAACTAATCTAGTATGTGGTTTTGTTGGGAAACTCAAATTGAATCTTATTTGAGTTGTGTCTTCCCCAAACAAAACATGCATTATACCTTTCGTCGCACAATCTCTGTCGATATCGAAGTCTCGATGTCAAAGTCACCAATACAAATCTGAAATGGCATCATCAATGTACATTCTATCAAGCTCTAGTATACCTCAATACACATGAGATTCAATATTTCATTTCAATGCAATTTCGACGGCATAACGGCGGATTCTCGATATACCGATCAACTCATATAACAGTAATCAATAACCATAATCCAAAATCTTCATGAATCCCATGTACTATTCTGAAATCTACACTATCTCAATTCCATACATGCTGGAAAATCATAACAATCACATATAGTATTATTTCTTCTATCTCTTTTTCCACTATATGTTCACAACAATCATAAGAACACAAAATAGAGACCAAATCTGATTTCCTTTAACAACTCAACTTCAAAACATGCTGAACTTAATAAAACATATACCCTTTTTTTGGGGACCCGGACGCTAATTCATTCCTTAATCGTCTTTAGGAATAATTAAAACATTTATAATAAACAGGGTCTAATTTTCTTTTAAAATACAAAGCGGAAACGTAATGTAATTCAATTCAAATTACATATTAAACATAAAAATATAAATCTTGTACTATCTACAAGAATTCAACTAGGTTCAACTATATATCAGTGCTGAATCCTAAGTTGCTTCGAAGCCCGGATCTCCACGCTATTTAGTCCAGCCTCGTTCTCTTCTTGACCCTGATCCTATCCCACCTGTTGCCATGCACACATACAAACAAGACAACAGCCGGATAACTCCGGTGAGAATTACATTCTCAGTATAAATCATGTATACATGCAATCATAAAAAAATGTAACCGCATATAACAGATATGTCTAACATGTATTCAAATCAGAATATAAATCCATATCAAGAATAAATCATATTCTAAACATGTACGATCATCAGGAACATAAATCAATATGTACCATATTCAGGAACATAATCAACATGAATCAATATAACTGTCAATTAGACTCATGAGGTCACATTTAAGACTAGACTCAATCCTAGTCTAGGGATCCCGGTTTCCAAATGTGGTATTCCTATATCGAATTCCGTAATAGAAGGAACTCTATTCCTATTACTCGATATAACCAAATATGGTGTTCCTATATCGAATTCCGTAATAGAAGAATTCCAATCCTATTACTCGATATAACCAACATCCGGTGTCCTGACCTATCCGTCATGGACTGTAGCTCTATCGCTAATATCCCATCTTGAGACATCGTGCAATGTGCCCGTGGCGATCCCGCCACTGTCAGGCACTTCCGTCCCAAGATGTCTACACTATCCAGTAACATCGTGCAATGTGCCCGTGGCGATCCCACCACTATCAGGCACTTCTGTCACAAGATTCTCGTCTAATACCTGCTATCTATCAGTCAAGAGAACAAGTATATCAATCAAATCAACACAATAAGGTAAAGTATGTGATTTAGGGAAACTCGAGCCAAACCTCACTCGAGTTGTGCAATCCCAACTCAACATTAATTTATACCTTTATCTTCTCGCTCTGACGAAGACGAAATCCTGAATTCAACTCTGTCCATTCTCAATGTGGTAATAACAATACCGAACAGACACAATATCAATATATAACTCAATTCAGAACATGTTCTGATCAATACTCAAATCAACATACTATCTGATCAATGTCAATCGACATACAGTACCACAATACAATCTCAGTCAATCGTAAATCTGATCAATATCAATTTACGGATGTTTCGACGGTATAACAATACAGTCTCGATAACCCCGTCAATTCCAACACCACAGATATAATACCATAACTCATAATCAATTATCGGTGCAACTCATAATTTCAATAACAACACAAATCTGATATCGAATCTCAATTAATCAATTCCAAAAATCATAACAATTACATAACCAGTCTGTTCTTTATTCTGACTTCGATTATACGATGTCCACTATATCAGAAACACCATATATGATTCCTATTCAATTCTAACAACATCATAATTTCAAATCATATCTAAACGTAACAAAACTTACGCCATGTAGAAGCCTGCGTCGATAGGAACACAGTACTGAAGTCGGATTCAAAATCAGACAGGCAGATCGATATATAAAGGCGTAAGGATTTTTCAGCCGTTTCTCTCTTCCCTTTCCTCGTATCATATGTTGGAAATGAAGTATATATGTATATATATATCTTAAGTTGCATGTAAAGATACGTGTCATCATTCTCTATGATTTTTAGTCGGCGCTCGGGCGGTTATAAACTACCGCTCAGGCGCCGAACACTCTGCCCGGTACTCGGCTTGTTATCCATTGGCGCTCGGGCGGTCAAAAACTACCGCTCGGGCGCCGCATCCTCTGTCGAAAACATGCTACTGTTGAAAATTGGCGCTCGGGCGGTTATTTTCTACTGCTCGGGCTGCTAATTGTTCTGTCTAAAAATTGCACCCTTCATATGTTTTGGCCAATCTGGTCTCGTAATAGCCCGTCTATAATTATCAATTCATAATCAATAATCTCATATTAACATAATCAAAATCTCGGGCATTACATTTTCTCCCCCTCTAAGGTCTGATTTCGTCCCCGAAATCACAAGCAATCAATTCATATCAGAAGAAATGTATAATAGAAGCTACTCAGAAAACTCACATCAGTGAAATAACTCTGGGAATCTCTGTCTCATATCAGACTCAGTCTCCCAGGTAGCTTCTTCGATATTCTAACTACTCTATTATACTTTCAACAACAGAATAGTCTTCATTCTGAATTATCTTTCTTTTACTGATTCTGATCCCCGACTAGAGGAGTCATTTAAGAAGTATAATATCAAGATTATGTTCAAAATAACTTGTGATAGAATCAATCACAGCTATTGGCTATACAACATCCGTATATACTAATCAACAACTCGATAGCAAATTAATATCATAATCTGCTAACCCTATTCAAGGATATATTCAATCTTCGGCCTTCCATACCAACAGTCCTCATCCGAAGTTGGCTTATTTCATATCCATTTCCGAGCTATCTTCATTTGCTTCTGAATCAGTTTCATTTTGTTTATCAGATATCTGATCCTATCAAATCCAATCTCAGATATCACCGTAATATCATTCCCATTCCGAGGAAATCCGCAGTAATCATTGTACAACGTCTTATCTGTGGCTATCTCAATACTCATTTGATAGCTATCATTATACAATAATTCATAAAGTGACAAGACATCAGGTCACTAGTGCTAAAATCCAGCACTACAGTTCCTGGATAGCCTCCAGTATCTAGATAGTTCGCTCCGACTATCCGTCAATCTATAACCCATAGATAAAAGTCATGCTATACATTCTGCCAAAAGTATAAAATCAACCAAAATCACGGTATGATATACTTAACTCTTGCATTCAAGACAATCTGACCCCCTGTTCTGACTATCGTAATCAAGTTCTGAACAATCTGATCACTATCTCAACTGTGCTACAACCAATCAGTATACTATCTTCAGATATCACAGACTCTGAATACAATCTGTTGCAATCTAAATTCATAGCCAAACCATTCTGTATACAACAATCTCAGTTCCCAGAATATTCAATACAAATTTCAACTGTTCGATTCAATCAATCATACGCTGCGAATATATCAAAATATCATAGATAAAACGAGCATAAGGTCATCAGAACACTTCGGAAAGCAGGATTTATCAACCCATACACAGAACTGAAATATTCCTCAGAGAAACACATAATCAGATGTAACTCTAATTCTCAGGCAGTAAATCTTCTAACAGACATTTCAATTTTCAATTCAATCAATATCATTCTGTACAGAAGCCTAAAATGAAATTCATACCTGATATCAAATCAAGGCTGAAATCGCTCTCTCGGATATTAGACAAACCCGGAATTTCATCTGGAACGACTATAGCAACTCTCCTGCTACTAACAAATCATTTCCAGATAGGCTCAACTTCAGTAATCAACTGAATACTTAAGAAATTACTCCATTCTTTTCGAAAATCATCGAATCAGTACATAATACGTATATCAAGGAATTCAAAATCGAGAATCCTTACCGTATATCATTCGTTCATCGGCCATTTCAGGTCCGAATCTTACCATCTCCTGGCAAGAATCTATAATAGTTCTGTACTTGTTAGCATATCAATATCAGTAATGTAGTCAGAATCAGACAACACAAGTACAACACAATCTAATTCAATCCCATTCCATTTTTACTGTAGTATACAATATCACAGAATTCACTAATATCAATTCCTCTCCCCAAAAGGTACAAAGATCAATACTATAGTAATACAGACCCAGCAGATACAACATATATCAATATAACTCAGTCAAAGATAATTGTAGGGAATGCATTAGTATATATCAATACATATGCAATATAATCATAAAAGATTATTACCTGCCACTATATCATCACATGTGTCCTGGGTCTGTTCCTCGATCACTATCACCAGATGATTCTGTTCCCTGAAATCTTCGGGAACCTTTCTGTGGACAGACTCTAGCAAAGTGTCCTTGCTGTTTATAGATATTGCACCAACCAGTCACTCCCTGGCACTGCTCCATGGGATGTCTCCCTCCGCAAGTCCTGCAATAAACTCCACTATAACTCGGGCTAGAACCACTGGAGCTAGATGAACCAATCGGTCCACTTCCTAACTTCTTAAACTGTTTCTTTCGAGCTTTCAATTGTTCTTGCTTTCCACCACTGCTGTTGCCAATCTCGAGTCTGGACGGCAGTAGTTGTGGTATCGATGTGGGAAGAACATATCAAACTTCTTTTTGTCTTATCAGAACGGTTTCTGCTCTTCTGGCTCGATTCAGAGTATCAGCAAAATTACTCGGTGGTTTCACATTCACCAATGTGCGTATCTCCGGATTCAATCCCTGGATAAACTGATTAGATAGAGCTGTATCATTTCTAGCCACTTGAGGAGCAAAATGTAGTAAGGTGAAAAACTGGGCCAGATACTCATCGACATTCAACTGACCCTGTCTTAAATTTGTAAACTCTGCACCTTTATCCTCTCTGTATGATAGAGGTACAAATCTTTGATAAAATTCGACCTTGAAAATTTTCCACGTAATCATGGAACCACGCTAGTGCTAGGGATTCCCTAGTTACCAGCCACCAACTCCTAGTGGCTTCCCGTAGTTGATTTCCAACCAGTTTAACTCTACAATCATCTGTGAACCCCAGAAATTCAAATAAAATTTCTATATCCTCCAGCCAATTCTCACAATCGCCTGGCACCTCAATACCTCTCAGAATCGGCGGTTGAAATGACTGAAATCTCATCAACTGTGTTTCCATCAGAGTTTCTGATACATCCATCAGATCAGTCGAAGTACTACCTCGTTCTCGCACTCTTCTAGGAGGAATATCTGATAATCACAGATGTTAGTGGTAACAGGAGACAAATCCGTCTCAATCCCAATCCTGATCAGCTTACCTCTGATCAAGAATTGGTTCTGATCCAGTTTCAACTAATACATATTACCAAATCAACTCAGATATTCAGGTAACATGTAGCTTAATAGCCAATAAAAACATACTGAAATCTTAGCATATACAATGTAATTTCAACATTATATTCAATCATATGCTATATAAATCCAGGTAGTAACATATAATATCATGCTAGCATACACAATGTAAATCAACATTAAAAGTAAATCACATGCTAGCAATCACATGCAGGAAAGATAACTCAATCTACCCCGCTCACTCTATTCTACCTCAGTCTCAAGAACCTACAGTTCTAGAACCTACTGTTCTGGAACCTAAGGCTTTGATACCACCTGTTGTGGGGACCCGGACGCTAATTCATTCCTTAATCGTCTTTAGGAATAATTCAAACATTTATAATAAATAGGGTCTAAATTTTCTTTTAAAATACAAAGCGGAAACGTAATGTAATTCAATTCAAATTACATATTAAACATAAAAATATAAATCTTGTACTATCTACAAGAATTCAACTAGGTTCAACTATATATCAGTGCTGAATCCTAAGTTGCTTCGAAGCCCGGATCTCCACGCTATCTAGTCCAGCCTCGTTCTCTTATTGACCCTGATCCTATCCCACGTGTTGCCATGCACACATACAAACAAGACAACAGCCGGATAACTCCGGTGAGAATTACATTCTCAGTATAAATCATGTATACATGCAATCATAAAAACAATGTAACCGCATATAACAGATATGTCTAACATGTATTCAAATCAGAATATAAATCCATATCAAGAATAAATCCTATTCTAAACAAGTACCATCATCAGGAACATAAATCAATATGTACCATATTCAGGAACATAATCAACATGAATCAATATAACTGTCAATTAGACTCATGACGTCACATTTAAGACTAGACTCAATCCTAGTCTAGGGATCCCGGTTTCCAAATATGGTATTCCTATATCGAATTCCGTAATAGAAGGAACTCTGTTCCTATTACTCGATATAACCAAATATGGTGTTCCTATATCGAATTCCGTAATAGAAGAATTCCAATCCTATTACTCGATATAACCAACATCCGGTGTCCTGACTTATCCGTCATGGACTGTAGCTCTATCGCTAATATCCCATCTTGAGACATCGTTCAATGTGCCCGTGGCGATCCCGCCACTGTCAGGCACTTCCGTCCCAAGATGTCTACACTATCCTGTAACATCGTGCAATGTGCCCGTGGCGATCCCACCACTATCAGGCACTTCTGTCACAAGATTCTCGTCTAATACCTGCTATCTATCAGTCAAGAGAACAAGTATATCAATCAAATAAATACAATAAGGTAAAGTATGTGATTTAGGGAAACTCGAGCCAAACCTCCCTCGAGTTGTGCAATCCCAACTCAACATTAATTTATACCTTCATCTTCTCGCTCTGACGAAGACGAAATCCTGAATTCAACTCTGTCCATTCTCAATCTGGTAATAACAATACCGAACAGACACAATATCAATATATAACTCAATTCAGAACATGTTCTGATCAATACTCAAATCAACATACTATCTGATCAATGTCAATCGACATACAGTACCACAATACAATCTCAGTCAATCGTAAATCTGATCAATATCAATTTACGGATGTTTCGACGGTATAACAATACAGTCTCGATAACCCCGTCAATTCCAACACCACAGATATAATACCATAACTCATAATCAATTATCGGTGCAACTCATAATTTCAATAACAACACAAATCTGATATCGAATCTCAATTAATCAATTCCAAAAATCATAACAATTACATAACCAGTCTGTTCTTTATTCTGACTTCGATTATACGATGTCCACTATATCAGAAACACCATATATGATTCCTATTCAATTCTGACAACATCATAATTTCAAATCATATCTAAACGTAACAAAACTTACGTCCTGTAGAAGCCTGCGTCGATAGGAACACAGTACTGAAGTCGGATTCAAAATCAGATAGGCAGATCGATATAAAAAGGCGTAAGGATTTTTCAGCCGTTTCTCTCTTCCCTTTCCTCGTTTCATATGTTGGAAATGAAGTATATATGTATATATATATCTTAAGTTGCATGTAAAGATACGTGTCATCATTCTCTATGATTTTCAGTCGGCGCTCGGGCGGTTATAAACTACCGCTCAGGCGCCGAACACTCTGCCCGGTACTCGGCTTGTTATCCATTGGCGCTCGGGCGGTCACAAACTACCGCTCGGGCGCCGCATCCTCTGCCCAAAACATGCTCCTGTTGAACATTGGCGCTCGGGCGGTTATTTTCTACCGCTCGGGCGCTAATAGTTCTGTCTAAAAATTGCACCCTTCATATGTTTTGGCCAATCTGTTCTCGTAATAGCCCGTCTATAATATATCAATTCATAATCAATAATCTCATATTAACAGAATCAAAATCTCGGGCATTACACTTTTGAAGCCCTTGATGCAAGGAATAAGAATCTCCACTTGGTTCACACTTTGGACATGTAATTCTTTCACAATTCACATTTCCCACAAAGAAGCTTGAAGGAACTCTCTCCATGTTCTTATTCTCGGCTGCTGAAGTGAAGGAAGAATGACTCATGCTTGAATTATATATATACCATGCCATGTGTCAACTTAAGAAACAAAGGTGGATTTCTCGCATGCAGCACCGCGGGTGCGGTCACTCTTCACCGCGGGTGCGCTGTGCCCACGGCATGCCTTTCATTTTATGAAATTCGACGACCGCGGGTGCGGTGCATATAAGACCGCGGGTGCGGTGACATTACCGCGGGTGCGGTTACCTTAGCACCGCGGGTGCGGTGTCATTTCTGTAATTAATTCTCAAATCTCTGTCCATCAACCACTGGTGCACTCTGTCTTGGACCGCGGGTGCGGTGACCCTACTGTAAAATGACCAATTTTATGTCCATGCAACGCGGGTGCGGCATCAGAAGGGGCGCGGGTGCGGTCTCTTCCTTCAAGCAACACTTCATCTTTTCATTTTATCCACATACAATCTAGGGCATTACATTTCTCCCCCTCTTAGATATTAGTTCGTCCTCGAACGTGAAATCAATTAATCAAAGTATGTAAAAACAGCAGTAAAATCAAAAGCTGAATAAATACTCACATCACGAGAATAACTCGGGATATTTCTGTCTCATATCTGCTTCTGTCTCCCAAGTCGCTTCCTCGGTGCCATGACGACTCCACTGGACTTTCACTAGCGGAATAGTCTTCGTTCTGAGCTGTTTCTCTTTCCGATCAAGAATCTGTATCGGTTGTTCGACATAACTCAACGTCTGATCTAGCTCAGCTTCGTCAGGCTGAATGACATGAGAATAATCTGGCTTGTATCTACGCAGCATCGATACATGAAAAACGTCATGTATCCCGGATAGAGAAGGAGGAAGAGCCAGTCGATATGCTCGATCGCCAATCTTTTCAAGAATCTCATATGGACCGATGTATCTAGGAGACAACTTCCCGCGTTTGCCAAATCTGACAACGCCTCGGAAAGGTGAAATCTTCAAAAATACTCTGTCTCCCTGTTCAAATACTAACGGTCTACGTCTGATATTGGCATACTTGGCCTGTCTATCCTGTGCCGTCTTCATTCTTTTCTGAATGATCTTCACCTTCTCAGTCATTTCCCGAATCATATCAGGCCCAAGTTCTGGTACTTCAGATATATCATCCCAATATAAAGGAGATCTGCACTTCTTGCCATATAATGCCTCAAACGGTGCCATCTCTATGCTCGTTTGATAGCTGTTGTTGTACGAGAATTCACATAACGATAGTGAATCTTGCCAACTAGGGCCAAAGTCTAGCACTACAGCCCTCAACATGTCCTCTAAAGTCTGGATAGTCCGCTCTGACTCTCCGTCTGTCTGGGGATGATAAGCAGTGCTCAGGTGCAATGTCGTACCTAAAGCCTGCTGCAGACTGTGCCAAAAGTGAGAAGTGAATCGTGGATCACGGTCTGATACGATGGATTTCGGCACACCATGCAATCTGACTACCTCTCTGACATATATCTCAGCCATCTGATCGTGTCGGTATGTCATTCTGTATGGAATAAAACACGCTGATTTGGTCAGTCTGTCAATAATGACCCAAATCGCATCACAGCCCCGGGATGATCGAGGTGACTTCATCACGAAATCCATGGAAATGTGATCCCTTTTCCATTCAGGAATAGACAAACTCTTAAGTAAACCTCCGGGCTTCATTCTTTCGGCCTTCACCTGTTGGCAATTTAAGCACTTAGAGACATATTCGGCAATATCTGATTTCATTTGTTTCCACCAGAACTGTGTCTTCAAGTCGTTGTACATCTTTCTACCACCAGGGTGAATGCTGAACCGACTACAGTGCGCTGCTAACAATATCTGTTGTTTCAACTCTGAAACATCTGGCACTACAATACGGTTATTCACATACATGACAAAATCACGTACATGATATTCAGACTGATGTCCTGATCTGACCATCTGAATTGACTGCTGTATATTTTGATCTGTTCTTTGAGCTTCTTTGATTTTCATCATCAAATCTGGCTCAACTTGAATCGTGGCAAGTCTTAATGGTCTTCTATCTGTGTCAAACGCTAAACCAGACAAACAACAATCTTCAACTAAATTCGAAACACCTATCGTCGATAAGGATAGGGCACAAACCTTTCGACTCAAGGCATCTGCTACTGCATTTGACTTCCCTGGATAGTACTTGATCTCGCAATCAAAATCTTTCAATAGATCAAGCCATCTACGCTGCCTCATATTCAACTCTGACTGACAAAACAGATATTTCAGGCTTTTATGGTCAGAATAAATTTCAAATTTCTCACCATAAAGATAATGACGCCAGATCTTCAAGGCAAATACGATAGCCGCCAATTCAAGATCATGAATGGGGTATCGAATCTCGTGTGACTTCAGCTGTCTAGAGGCATATGCGATCACATGACCTCGCTGCATAAGAACACATCCCAGCCCTCTGTGAGATGCATCACAATATACAACGAAATCGCCAGTACCCGAAGGAATCATCAAGACAGGTGCACTGGTCCGCCTCTTCTTCAACTCTAGGAAACTAGATTCACAATCCGCAGACCACACAAACGGCGCATTTTTCTGTGTCAACTAGGTAATCGGCTTCGCAATACTGGAGAAATCTTTGATGAATCGTCTATAGTACCCTGCTAGACCCATGAAACTGCGTATCTCTGGCACAGAAGTCGGTCTCGACCAACTGATCAAAGCTTCAACTTTACTCGGATCCACAGAAATACCATCTCAAGATATAATATGACCCAAGAAGACAACCTGTCTCAGCCAAAACTCACACTTTGACAGTTTAGCATACAATCTTTCATTTCTCAGTGTTTGCAACACAATTCTCAAATGATTGGCATGCTCATCCAAATTCTTTGAATACACCAAAATATCATCAATAAAAACAATCACAAACTCATCTAAATATCTCTGAAAGACACGGTTCATCAATCCCATGAATGCCGCTGGAGCATTCGTTAAACCAAAAGGCATGACAATAAATTCGTAATGTCCATACCTGGTTCGGAATGCTGTCTTTGGTATATCAATATCTCGTACTCGCAGCTGGTGATAGCCAGATCTCAGATCGATCTTGGAATAGATAGATGATCCCTGCAACTGATCAAATAAGTCGTCGATACGAGGCAAAGGATATTTATTCTTTATCGTTGCCTTGTTCAGCTGCCTGTAATCTATACACAATCTCATAGAACCGTCTTTCTTTCGCACAAATAGCACTGGTGCACCCCAAGGAGATACATTGGGTCTGATATATCCCTTGGCTAGAAGATCTTCTAGTTGTGCTTTCAATTCCTTCAACTCTATAGGCGCCATCCTATACGGAGCTCTCGAAATAGGAACGGTACCTGGAATAAGATCAATACTAAAATCTACCTCTCGGGCTGGAGGTAACCCTGGAATCTCGTCAGGAAATACATCTGCAAACTCCCGTACTACTGGGAAATCTGCGAATGTCGGGCTCGGTTTCAGTAAGTTTACTGAATAAATAAGGAACCCTTCTTCTCCTTGCTGCAACAATCTACTCATAGTCAGAGCAGATACTAAGGGAATCCGAGATCTGGAATCCTTACCATAGAATTTCCACTCCTCTGTCATTTCAGGTCTGAATCTGACAATCTTTTGAAAACAGTCTACGGTGGCTCTGTACTTAGTCAACATGTCAATCCCGACAATACAATCAAAATCAGATAAACCAAGTACAACACATTCTAAATCGATCTCATGCCCTTCAAACTATAGTACACAATGTCTAACTGAAGTCACAGATATCAGACCACTTCCCAACGGAGAAGAAATAGACACTACAGTAGACAATGACTCTACAGACAATGCATGTATCAATGCAAAACGTTCTGATATGAATGTATGTGATGCACCTGTATCTATCAATACATATGCAGGATAACCGCAAAGAAAACAGTTACCTGCAATCACATCGTCTGGTGCATTTTGGGCTTGCTCTTCCGTCAATGCAAACACCTGAGCTTGTTGTCTGGGAGGTTGGCTCACTGTCTGGCCACCTCTATCACTAGGTTGGGACTGTGTAGGCGTGGGCTGGAAGGAATGGACAGACGAAGCTTGCCTCTCAGGCTGAGTCACTGATGCTGATGACCCTGCACTCTGAAATCTCTGGGCACCTCTCTGGGGACAAACTCTGGCGAAATGTCCCTGTTGCTTACATATGTTACATCTGCCCATCACTCCCTGAGACTGCTCTGTGGCATGTCGGCCTCCAAAAGTAGTACTATATAAACCTGTTGTTAGAGTAGGTGCACGTCGAGCCAAGTGTTGGCCGAGTGTTCACGATGAAAATCTATGAATAAACGATCTTTATTTTAATAATATTTGAATTTATTATATTGGCGCATCTTTATCTGTATACCCATGCTAGTTGCATAGATAAAGTCCTTGAATATACAAATAGTAGAAAGAATATGAGATGCTCATATGATGAGTATCATGAAACTCATATTTGGAATACTGTATATTCTAAACGGTTCCTAGTCGATTCAGCCGCCAATAAGAAGGATATAGGCCGCTCGAGTTAGAGACTAGTATCTGCGATGTGAGTACCATGTTTCATTGGTAGGGGACATTGTGATGTCCGAGCATGCAGATAGGTGCTCCTGGTAGAGTGCACTGAACAACCCTCCATAAAGGACTTTCCAAGTTGTTCTCACTTATCGAGTGGAAACGTCCTAGTTTATGGTTGTACATCATTAGTTCCTATGACCCGGGACAACATTGAGACTCTATGTGCTAGCGTTTCACTTTGACTTGTTTACCGACTCTTATGGGGTCATCAGGTGGCAAGTTTGGGTGTTACGGCGAAATATATAGGAGTCGATTCATTGTAGTCGGGGATTCATCGCTTACCTACGGGTATGGATATCCTATGTTTTTTCATGTGCGTGTAGTTTGAAATCTGTGATTAGAGTATGGTTGTAATTATGAAAGGGGTTTCATAGATTACACCATCGATGCAGCTACGACATGACACATAGTATCGATTCATTGACAACTCTCGATAAACCAATAGTTGTCGAATCGGTCGGGATATATGAGTTGAAGGGACCGTACTGTACGCTAACCATAATTGAATGGTTCTTGCAGGCACTATCATTTGATAGCTAGGGAATCATGTAAGCGATGCTGCTAGGCGTTTAACATGATTGGTTGGGTAACATAAGACTTGAGTTCTGACGTTCTTATTATCAAGGGGTTGATAAATAAGAATGGAGCAATTGGGGTATGCTCATATAAGGACATGTTTAGTCCTAATCACATGGAGATGTGAACCCACGGCTAGTCGTATCAATGAACCATTGAGGACCACACAAGTACTAGCTTTGAAAATCACGATGAGAAGTAAAATAGTTCAATGTGTTGAACGGCTTATAAATGTGTTTATAAGCGTAAAGAAAAAATAGAAGTATGACTTCTATGAGAGAAATGTAACTTTTAATTTACGAATGTGTTCTTAAAATTAAAAGTTGGCCAAGTAAATAATGTATTTGTAAATTGTGATTTTCATAAACATTATTATGGACTAAATTAATTAATTCAAGTGTTGACTTAATTTAACACTAGTGGGCCTAGTAGAGTCCAAATAATTAAATTAATTCAAGTGTTGAATTAATTAAATTACATTGGGCCTTGTAGAGCCCAATTAGAAATAATTATTAAACTTGTGGGCTTGGGTAAAATCAAGTAAACTTTAAATGGGCTCAAATATGTTTGGGACATTTAAATAAAAGTCCATGGGCCTTGTAATTGTTACAAGCCCAAATGAGAATGCATGCTTGGGAGGTGAAAGGTTGTGGATTACTTTTGATTAAAAAATTGCATGGCATGCTAAAGTTGGTAACTACTTTTTCACACACCAAGACAACATATTCACTCTCCCCTCACTTGGCCGAAAAATTGACACTCATTTTCTCTCCATTTTTTTCTTCATCTTGTTTGAGGAATTCTTGCACTTCTCTTTGAAAAATCCTCATATTTTTCTAGTGCAAAATATGAGGGGGTTTACCTAGTTAGTTGTGGGCCTTATTTTGAAGGAAAGGGAGGAGAAGCTTGTAGACTTGCCTACCTTAAAGAGCTTTGTTGTTTACAACAAAGTTGGAGCTATTCATCAACCTCAAGAGGTTGATAGGTAAAACTTTCTAACACCCTATGAATGTTTTATGGTGTTTGAATGTAAATGTTGCACACAAACTTGGTGGCCGAAAATTTGAGCTTAAAATTAAAAATTTTTGACTTCCGTTGCGCTTCCGGCCACCGTAACCGGTCCGCTAACAAGTGGTATCCGAGCTAAGGTTACGGTTTTTGTGTAATATTTACGTAATATTATGTTGAGATCGATTTCTAACCGCTTGAGAAATATTTTTGCAAGGTATACATGAAGGCCGAAATTTTTGAAACACAAAAAAAAAATTTTCGGGCAGGTTGTTGCTTCCCGTGAATCTCGGGCTGCCCGAGAATTTCGGGCAGCAAAAAAAAAATTTTTTTTGGGTGTTGCCGGAATCCGGCGACGGAGCTCCGGGGACGGGGATGACAACTAGGGTTTCAAAAAATGTTTTGGACAATCTTAGTGTCATGGGCCTTGAGTTGTTGTGCCATTGGATGGCTAACATATTTTGTGAAATTTAAATGGGCCAAAGTATTTTAGGTGAAAAATGAGTTTTGGGCCCTTAAGTTTAAATTTACAATTGTTGCATATATTTTCTCATAAAATAAATAATTGAAGTAGGACTTCAATTATTTATAGTAAATTGTGATTTACAAGAAATTCGATTATAAATAAATTAATTTGAAAGTAGACAAAGGTGTTTGTATACTTTGTTAATTTAATTTATAATTGTGGCGGTTAGTGATTGGATCAAGATATATAATATTGGATCAATTAATTATTGTGATAATTAATTGATGTTGTATGATATGTGATATTATGCATGAAGAATGATCAAAAGCCCAAGCCCAATTTGCTAGGTGTATGCTAGGATATTTTGTGTTGAATGATTGTAATAATTATCAGTTTATAAAGTGGGCTTGGTTTATGGCCCGTTCTCACCCCATGAGATGTATCCCTATGTGCCATGGATATTTATTTGTAAATATTAGAATAGTGGATGATCAAGATTGGAAGATGGTGGTCATGATGATTATGAACATCGAAGACATGTAAATATTGGAAGCTAATGTAATAGTTGCATTTGCATCCCGTGCATTTACCTTAGGACTGGACCTAGGCCCGTGTTTAGCTCACACGGGCCATTAGTTTTGGGGCGATTGATCATCCTTGTTTGTTTACTATTTATAATATATACATGATATGTTATAAATATTGAGTATGTGCGTTATTATTATGATAATAACAAAGTTGCATGAATCCGGCAAACATACGATCAAACATGGCGAGCTTTTAAAATAAAATTAATGATGAGACCTTTCAAAATTAAAAACCATCATTTTGAATAAGATTCAAAATTAATATCAAGTCCGAAAAGGGGAATTATAAATTTGTTTATAATTTCCTTGTCTTCCATCGACAATGGGTGCATGATGAACGCTACCCGTACTCGGGGCTCGGCTCATATTATCGGGGGCCCTGGGTGCCGGAAAGCTGTGACATCCATTGACATGGTGATGTGAACTACGTGGAACTCCCATGATTTCGGCTCATATTATTGAGGGAACTCATGGCGACCGTCCATTAAGGTTCAATATCGATGGGTTAGGCTTGACACGTAAAGATGAACGACGTCATATTATTGGGTCCTAATCAAACGTGAGACAAAAGTATACGTAGAGGGTTGCATGGCAATGCAATTGGAAACTACCTTTTAGGAATTGTGATTGGCTGATATTATTCGGGATCACAATTCGCTAATTAGGACCTTACGTACCTTCTGAGGAAAGTGTTTCCCTTTTTCACTAGAGGGTAGTGAAAATGTCAAAACAGTGGGAGCGATAATTTATAAAGTAAAAGTCCAAACTTTATATCTTATTTTTTAAAATAGTCATTAACATTTATCTGTTTTACTTTTCAGTACAAATCTTTGACAATGTCATCAATTCGCAACCCGCTTTCCGCTATTCTCGAAAAACATGTCTTAACCGGACCTAACTATCTCACTTGGCTAAGAAATCTGAAAATAGTCCTAAACTCGGAAAAGATCGCGTATACACTAACTGAGTCGCCCCCTGTTGAGGCTCCGACTAGCTGCACTCCCGAGGAATTGCAGACCTACAAGGAATGGTGTGACCATGACTTGAAGGCAAGGTGTTATATGCAGGCTTCGATGAACGATGAGCTGCAGAGGTGATTCGAGGATGCAAAGAATGCTGCTGACATTCATTTGCACCTCAAGGAGCTCTTTGGTGAGCAGACTCGGCCTCTAAGGCATGCCACAGTCAAGGAGCTCATCACTTTACGCATGCGAGATGGGGCTTCGGTCCATGAGCATGGCCTAAAGTTGATTGGGCTCGTGGACAAGATCGTTAGCATGGATCTGATCTTGCCTTCGGAGTTGACCACGGATGTGCTGCTGCTGTAGTTGCCTAGCTCGTTTGATCCTTTTATCGTGAACTTTAATATGAACAAGCTTGAGCCAAGCCTTGAAGAGTTGGTGAACATGCTTGTGACTTTTGAGTCCACTATCAAAAAGGAGAAGCTGGCTCTTTATGTGGCTTCTTCATCTGGCACAAAGAACGATCCACATGGGAGGGGAAAGAAACGTTCTTTCCAACGTCCCAAGAAGAGCGTGCCCTTGAAGAGGCAAACTCCGGGTCCCGTTGTGGCAGCCGCGCCAGCCAAGGCTGAGAAGACAGTTGACATCTGTCATCACTGCAAGAAGCCTGGACATTGAATGCGTAAGTGTAGTGAATATCTTGCCCAGAAGGGTTCTGGCAAAGGTATGTTCTACATTGAAGTAAATATCTCCATTAACTCTACTTCTTGGGTATTGGATACCGGCTGTGGCTCACATCTCTGTAATGATTTGCAGGTGATGGGAAGAAGTAGGAAGCTCAGGGAAGGTGAGACCTTCTTGAGGATGGGCAATGGAGCAAGGGTTGCTGCCAAGGCTGTGGGAGATGTTTATTTACATTTGAACAATGATTTTAATTTTGTTTTGAGAGATGTTTTGTTCGTACCAGACTTGATTAAAAATATTATTTCCATTCCTATGCTTGATATTGATGGATTTTCTTGTTTATTTAGCAAAGGTGTTTGAAATATTTACAAGAATGAATGTTTAGTTGGTACCGGAGAACTTGAAAACAATCTCTACACCTTAAAATTGAAAGATATTCCACTTAACAATGTCCAAGCAATAACAACAACAAAAAAGCGCAAACAAGATACTCTTAATTCGGCACAATTATGGCATGCTCGATTAGGACATATTTCCTTAAGAAGGATGAACAAGCTAGTGGGAGTTGGCATATTTGATATGTCCGATATTAATGCTCTCACGACTTGTGAATCCTGTCTAAAAGGAAAGATGACCAAAATTCCCTTTAAGGGCCATGCGGAGCGAGCCAAAGGGTTATTGGATTTGATCCATACCGATGTGTGCGGTCCGCTTAGCATCACCACTAAGCATGGACATGCCTACTTCATCACCTTTACCGATGACTTTTCGAGGTATGGGTATGTGTATTTGATGAAATACAAGTCTGAAGCCTTTGAAAGGTTCAAAGAATTCAGAAGTGAAGTAGAAAAGCAATTGGGACAAAGCATCAAGGCACTTCGATCGGATCGAGGTGGTGAGTACTTGAGTGCCGAGTTCCAAGAATATCTTAGGGAGAATGGGATTCTCTCGCAGTGGACTCCGCCCACTACACCGCAGTTGAATGGTGTTTCGGAGCGTCATAACCGGACTTTGATGGACATGGTTCGGTCTATGATGGGGTTCACGGAGTTGCCGCCATCCTTTTGGGGATATGCGCTTGAAACAGCGGCACTGTTTTTGAACAATGTCCATACAAAGGCAGTTGACAAGACTCCATATGAGATATGGATGGGTAAGCCTCCCAAGTATTCTTATCTTAGAATATGGGGGTGTCCTGCTTATGTGAAGCAGGCAGTGAGAGATAAATTGGATAGTCGATCCATTTTATGCTACTTTGTGGGATATCCAAGGAATTTCGTTGGATATTATTTCTATCATCCCCAAGAAACAAAGGTGTTTGTTTCTAGGAATGCAACCTTTTTGGAAAAGGAATTTCTATTGGATAGAAAAGGCGAGATGATAGAACTCGAAGAGGTTCGAGAGACACCCACAATTGAAGAACCCACACCCGAAGAGCCAAGAGTAGAGATACAAGCTCCTAGTAGATCCGAGAGAGTCTCGAGACAACCTATGAGGTATGGTCTGCTTCTTGAAGAGGGCCATGATGAGCCTAACTTGGATGTGATCCAAGTACCTTCAAGGAAGCATTATCTGATGCCGATTCATCCAAATGGCTTGAAGCAATGGAATATGAGATGAGTTCCATGCATTCGAACCAAGTGTGGAATCTTGTGGTTCCACCTGAGGGAACTGTTCCCATAGGGTGTAAATGGATTTACAAGAGGAAACTTGGGGCGGATGGGAAGGTATTGACCTTCAAGGCGCGATTGGTAGCAAAAGGGTATACTCAAAGGCAAGGTGTTGACTATGAGGAAACCTTTTCTCCAGTTGCAATGTTCAAGTCCATTAGGATTTTGCTAGCCATAGCTGCATGGTATGACTATGAGATATGGCAGATGGATGTCAAGACTGCCTTCCTTAATGGGGATATTAAGGAAGAGATTTACATGTCTCAACCTGAAGGGTTTACATCTATCGGAAGTGAGCATATGGTATGCAAAATTCAAAGATCTATTTATGGTATTAAGCAGGCATCTAGGAGTTGGAACCTCAGAGTCGATAGTACAATCAAAGAGTTTGGTTTTAATAAGAATCCTGAGGAACCCTGTGTGTATAAGAAGGTCAGTGGGAGTGCTGTGACACTCCTTGTTCTTTATGTTGATGACATTCTACTCATTGGGAATGATGTAGGAATGTTGCAATCAACTAAGATTTGGTTAGCAAGTAAGTTATCGATGCAGGACTTGGGTGAAGCATCATTTGTATTGGGAATACAGATCTATAGAGATAGATCAAGAAGATTGCTTGGTCTCACCCAGTCCACATACATTGATACCATCGTGAAGCGGTTCTCGATGGATGAGTCCAAGAGAGGACATCTACCAATGTGTCATTGCGTGTCCCTATCCAAGTCTATGTCTCCCAAGACTGATGCAGAGATAGCGGCGATGACACGAATTCCGTATGCTTTGGCTATTGGTAGTATCATGTATGGGATGATATCTACACGTCCTGACGTGGCATTTGCACTAAGTGTAGTGAGTAGATATCAATCCAACCCTGGTCTTCCACACTGGAAAGCTGTGAAAGACATCCTCAAGTATTTGAGAAGGACCAATAAGTTGTTCTTGGTCTATGGGGATGGAGAACTGAAATTGGAAGGCTATATCGACTCTAGCTTCCAAAGCGATATCGATGACTCGAAGTCAACCTCCGGATTCATATTCATGCTCAATGGTGGTGGTGTCTCTTGGAAGAGTTCCAAGCAAGACAGTACTGCGGATTCCACCACTGAGGCAGAATACATTGCTGCATAGGCTGCAGCAAAGGAGGCTGTTTGGATTAGGAATTTCGTCCAAGATTTGGGCGTCATTCCTAATGGAGTTGCTCCTATCCCGGTGATGTGTGACAACACGGGAGCCATAGCTCAGGCGAAGGAGCCAAGGTCTCATCAGAAGTCCAAACATGTATTGAGAAAGTACCACATCCTCCGAGAGATTGTGGAACGAGGAGAAGTGTCGATCGACCAAGTCGGCTCCGCAGATAATGTTGCTGATCCACTAACTAAGCCTTTACCAGGACCATCATTCGAGAAGCATCGCGAATCAATGGGTTTGAAGTATATGGGTAGTTGGCTCTAGTGCAACTGGGAGATTGTTAGAGTAGGTGCACGTCGAGCCAAGTGTTGGCCGAGTGTTCACGATGAAAATCTATGTATAAACGATCTTTATTTTAATAATATTTGAATTTATTATATTGGCGCATCTTTATCTGTATACCCATGCTAGTTGCATAGATAAAGTCCTTGAATATACAAATAGTAGAAAGAATATGAGATGCTCATATGATGAGTATCATGAAACTCATATTTGGAATACTGTATATTCTAAACGGTTCCTAGTCGATTCAGCCGCCAATAAGAAGGATATAGGCCGCTCGAGTTAGAGACTAGTATCTGCGATGTGAGTACCATGTTTCATTGGTAGGGGACATTGTGATGTCCGAGCATGCAGATAGGTGCTCCTGGTAGAGTGCACTGAACAACCCTCCATAAAGGACTTTCCAAGTGGTTCTCACTTATCGAGTGGAAACGTCCTAGTTTATGGTTGTACATCATTAGTTCCTATGACCCGGGACAACATTGAGACTCTATGTGCTAGCGTTTCACTTTGACTTGTTTACCGACTCTTATGGGGTCATCAGGTGGCAAGGTTGGGTGTTACGGCGAAACATATAGGAGTCGATGCATTGTAGTCGGGGATTCATCTTTTACCTACGGGTATGGATATCCTATGTTTTTTCATGTGCGTGTAGTTTGAAATCTGTGATCAGAGTATGGTTGTAATTATGAAAGGGGTTTCATAGATTACACCATCGATGCAGCTACGACATGACACATAGTATCGATTCATTGACAACTCTCGATAAACCAATAGTTGTCGAATCGGTCGGGATATATGAGTTGAAGGGACCGTACTGTACGCTAACCATAATTGAATGGTTCTTGCAGGCACTATCATTTGATAGCTAGGGAATCATGTAAGCGATGCTGCTAGGCGTTTAACATGATTGGTTGGGTAATATAAGACTTGAGTTCTTACGTTCTTATTATCAAGGGGTTGATAAATAAGAATGGAGCAATTGGGGTATGCTCATATAAGGACATGTTTAGTCCTAATCACATGGAAATGTGAACCCACGGCTAGTCGTATCAATGAACCATTGAGGGCCACACAAGTACTAGCTTTGTAAATCCCGATGAGAAGTGAAATAGTTCAATGTGTTGAACGGCTTATAAATGTGTTTATAAGCGTAAAGAAAAAATAGAAGTATGACTTCTATTAGAGAAATGTAACTTTTAATTTACGAATGTGTTCTTAAAATTAAATGTTGGCCAAGTAAATAATGTATTTGTAAATTGTGATTTTCATAAACATTATTATGGACTAAATTAAATTAATTCAAGTGTTGAATTAATTTAACAATAGTGGGCCTAGTAGAGTCCAAATAATTAAATTAATTCAAGTGTTGAATTAATTAAATTACATTGGGCCTTGTAGAGCCCAATTAGAAATAATTATTAAACTAGTGGGCTTGGGTAAAATCAAGTAAACTTTAAATGGGCTCAAATATGTTTGGGACATTTAAATAAAAGTCCATGGGCCTTGTAATTGTTACAAGCCCAAATGAGAATGCATGCTTGGGAGGTGAAAGGTTGTGGATTACTTTTGATTAAAAAATTGCATGGCATGCTAAAGTTGGTCACTACTTTTTCACACACCAATACAACTCATTCACTCCTTCACTCTCCCCTCACTTGGCCGAAAAATTGACACTCATTTTCTCTCCACTTTTCTCTTCATCTTGTTTGAGGAATTCTTGCACTTCTCTTTGAAAAATCCTCATATTTTTCTAGTGCAAAATATGAGGGGGTTTTCCTAGTTAGTGGTGGGCCTTATTTTGAAGGAAAAGGAGGAGGAGCTTGTAGACTTGTCTACCTTGAAGAGCTTTGTTGTTTACAACAAAGTTGGAGCCATTCATCAACCTCAAGAGGTTGATAGGTAAAACTTTCTAACACCCTATGAATGTTTTATGGTGTTTGAATGTAAATGTTGCACACAAACTTGGTGTCCGAAAATTTGAGCTTAAAATTAAAAATTTTTGACTTCCGTTGCGCTTCCGGCCACCGTAACCGGTCCGCTAACACCTGTCACATCTATACTCTGGCCAGGACCTCTCTATCTTGACCCACTGGAGCTCGATGAACTGCTCCCTGCTCTCTTGAACTGCTTACCCTTAGCCTTCAAAGAATCTTTCTTCCCACTACTACTGATTCCACTATCAAATCGAGGAGGAGGTGGAGGAAACTGTGTGGCGAACGGTGGCGGTCTCTGACCCTGAACACTATAGGAAGCTCCTCGCTGCCTAATCAAGCCAGCCTCTGCTCCCTTCGCTTGATTCAACGCCTCAGAAAAAGTGTTTGGTCGCCCCATGTTCACTAAAGTAAAAATATCCGGATTCAAACCATTTATGAATTGATCGGCAACTGCCTCATCATTCCCTGCTACGTGAGGTGCAAATTGAAGTAAGGACGAGAATTTGGCAACATACTCCTCTATGTTCCATTGCCCCTGTCTCAAGTTTGCAAATTCGGCCCCTTTGTCCTTTCGGTATGACACTGGAAAGAAACGTTGATAAAATTCATCTTTAAATACTTTCCAAGTAATATCAATACCTCGATGTTCTAAGGCTCGTTTCGCCGTTAGCCACCAACTCTTGGCCACTTCTTGCAATTGATTCCCAACCAGCTTCACCCTACGTTCCTCTGTATAGGCAAGTGATTCAAATAACATCTCTATATCATCCAACCAGCTTTCACAATCCACTGCATTTTCTGTGCCCTTCAAGGTAGGTGGATGGAATGAATGAAATCTCTTCAACAAAGTCTCCATCGGTGTCGCAGTAACGTCCATCTGAGTACCTGACGTACTATCCTGTTCCAGCACTTGACCTGCAGCTGGTTGTGGTATTCTTCTAGGCGGCATATCTGATTATCAAACAGATTAGGATACAATCTATACAATCTGTCTCAGCCCTCCTCTGATCATATACCTCTGATCCAGAATCGGTTCTGATTCAGTCTTTACAAGTATATGCTGTAAATCAACTCAGATACAATAAAACATATAATAGGAAGAGCATTAAATCATGCTAGCACATCAAAAGCAAGGAAGAAGACTCGATCTACCCCTGCTCATTCTATGCTATCTCAGTCTACAGAACCTACTGCTCTGATACCACCTGTTGTGGGGACCCGGGCTCTAACTCAATTCCTTTCGGGATTAATAGGATCTTTATTCAAAAATGTGGGTCAAAATTTTGCTTTTTAACATTAATTCAAATGTATATAAACAAGCACAAGATAGTTCTTCATTTTATTTCAATAAACATAATTACATGTCTTGTTCTAATACATTCATACAAACTAGTGTTCAATCCCAACCATAATCAAAATATAGTACATGTCTAGTAAAAGAAACCACTAGTAATCTGCTGCGCCCGAAGTCACCACGCTATCTTGATCTCTCATCTCTGTCGTGACCCTGATCCTGCCCCACCTGTTGTTATGCACACATATAGACATAACAACAGCCGGAAACTCCGGTGAGAACAAATCCCAGTATAAAACATGTATACATGCTGATACGAAATCATAAACATGCATGAAAGCAATAACAATGGCTCCATAGTCTATGAAACCGATCTATCTAAACATGCAACTCAAATCAAATCATGTCCTGAATCGAATCGACTCTACTCTAGGGATCCCGGTGTGAATAAGACGTCACTGTCTGTCACCTACCCTCCCAATCGGGGTAACTGTACGTCTTATTCCTAGACTTCGATCATGTCTGTATCGAATGTCTACAATCGGAGGATGTCTGCTCCTATGCGTCGATACACCGAACGTCTAGAAGCTTGGAAAATCTGCCAATGACTCTCCTATCTCAAATGCATGAATATAAATCTATAAATACATAATCATATCACAAGATTTGAATACAATCCATAAAAAAATCCTAATCATGTCAGAAGACAAGCAACTAATCTAGTATGTGGTTTTGTTGGGAAACTCAAATTGAATCTTTTTTGAGTTGTGTCTTCCCCAAACAAAACATGCATTATACCTTTCGTCGCACAATCTCTGTCGATATCGAAGTCTCGATGTCAAAGTCGCCAATACAAATCTGAAATGGCATCATCAATGTACATTCTATCAAGCTCTAGTATACCTCAATACACATGAGATTCAATATTTCATTTCAATGCAATTTCGACGGCATAACGGCGGATTCTCGATATACCGATCAACTCATATAACAGTAATCAATAACCATAATCCAAAATCTTCATGAATCCCATGTACTATTCTGAAATCTACACTATCTCAATTCCATACATGCTGGAAAATCATAACAATCACATATAGTATTATTTCTTCTATCTCTTTTTCCACTATATGTTCACAACAATCGTAAGAACACAAAATAGAGACCAAATCTGATTTCCATTAACAACTCAACTTCAAAACATGCTGAACTTAACAAAACATATACCCTTTTGAAGCCCTTGATGCAAGGAATAAGAATCTCCACTTGGTTCACACTTTGGACATGTAATTCTTTCACAATTCACATTTCCCACAAAGAAGCTTGAAGGAACTCTCTCCTTGTTCTTATTCTCGGCTGCTGAAGTGAAAGAAGAATGACTCATGCTTGAATTATATATATACCATGCCATGTGTCAACTTAAGAAACAAAGGTGGATTTCTCGCATGCAGCACCGCGGGTGCGGTCACTCTTCACCGCGGGTGCGCTGTGCCCACGACATGCCTTTCATTTTCTGAAATTCGACGACCGCGGGTGCGGTGACATTACCGTGGGTGCGGTTACGTTAGCACCGCGGGTGCGGTGTCATTTCTGTAATTAATTCTCAACTCTCTGTCCATCAACCGCGGGTGCACTCTGTCTTGGACCGCGGGTGCGGTGACCCTACTGTAAAATGACCAATTTTCTGTCCATGCACCGCGGGTGCGGCATCAGAAGGGGCGCGGGTGCGGTCTCTTCCTTCAAGCAACACTTCATCTTTTCATTTTATCCACATACAATCTAGGGCATTACAATAGTAACCTGCCAAACCAAGAAAACTTCGTACCTCAGCAACTATCATAGGAATAGGCCACTTCACTATTTCTATCTTTGCTGGATCCACTACAATGCCATCTTTAGAAACATTATGACCTAGAAATGTTATATGATCCAAACAAAACTCACACTACTTTAACTTTGCTTACAACTGCTTGTCTCTCAATTGCTGCGACACTAATCTCAAATACTCTTGATAAAGTTCTCGAGTATTCAAATAAACCAGAATATCATCAATAAACACAATGAAAAAACTGTCCAAATAAAGCTTGAAAGTTCGATTCATATGATCCATAAAAACGAATGGAGACTTCATTAACCCAAAATACATTACCAAAAACTCATAGTGACCATACCTTGTTCGAAAAGCAGTCGTAGGTTTGTCAATTTGTTTCACCTTCAACTAATGGTATCCTGAATGCAAGTCAATCTTACAAAATACTGTTGCACCTTGCAATTGATCAAAAAGATCATCAATTCGTGGCAAAGGATACTTGTTCTTAATTGTAACTTTTTTGATCTCTCGGTAGACAATACACAAAAGAAATGAACCATCCTTCTTTTTCACAAACAACACCGGTGCTCCTCATGGTGAAGAACCCTGTCTAATAAAGCTCTTATCTAACAGCTCTTGCAATTGGTTCTTTAATTCTTTCATTTTAGTCGGTGTCATAAGTTAAGGGGCTTTTGAAATAGGAGCAGTACCAGGTAGAACATCAATAAAAAACTCAACTTCTCTATCGGGTGGCAACCCCGAAACTTCATCAGCAAAGATATCAGAATACTCTCGAACAATCTCGATATCATTCACATTCACATTACTTTCCTTACTCACATCCATCGCTAAAGCCAGAAATCCCAGGCACCCCTTAACCAACATCTTTTGCACTTTCAAGCAAAAAATAGAAGGAATGTAAAGCAAATTACCTAAACCCTTAAAGATCCTGCTTTCACCTTCTTATGACGAAAATCGCACCGTCTTTGCCACACAATCAATTACTACATGGTACGTTGATAGCCAATCCATACCCAAAATCACATCAAATTCTATCATAGGAATCACATTTAAATCAGCAAATAAGATTTTCTCGTTCACTTGGGTAGGACAAGCCTTAATCACACTCGTTGGAGAAATCACATCACCCGAATGAAGCACAATATTATAATGGAGAGTTCAAATATAGGTGCAATTGTAGTGCCCAAATTCAGTACACATATAACCCATGCATTTATTTAATTAGTAAATCATTTAAATAATTTTAAAATGAGTTTTAAGCCATGCATGATTTATTTGAATGCATTATTTTAAATTATTTATGTTTAGGTGATGCACGTTAAAATATTTTTCGAGTTTCATGTTTCAGGCGTTTTGTAATGCCCTGGATTGTATGTGGATAAAATGAAAAGATGAAGTGGTGCTTGAAGAAAGGGACCGCACCCGCGCCTAGAGAAGCACCGCACCCGCGGTGCATGGACAAAAAGTTAGTCATTTTTACAGTAAGGTCACCGCACCCGCGGTCCAAGAAAGAGTGCACCCGCGGTTGATGGACAGAGAGTTGGAAAGTATTTACAGAAATGACACCGCACCCGCGGGTCAAACGTGACCGCACCTGCGTTGATGTTACCGCACCCGCGGTCTTATATGTAGCGCACCCGCGGTCTTATATGTAGCGCACCCGCGGTCGTTTAATTTCAGAAAATGAAAGGCATGCCGTGGGCACAACGCACCCGCGGTGAAGAGTGACCGCACCCACGGTGCTGCATGCGAGAAGTCCAGCATGCACATTAAGTTGACACATGGCATGAGCTATATAATGTGTAACACTTTTATTCTTCCTCAATTCATCATCAAGCATCGAACGACTCCAGAGGAAAAGCTTCACTTTCTTATGCTCTTAAATTGTGATTTTGAGAGATTCATACATCCAAACTTTAATCCGATTTCGATTTTGAGCTCCCCTCTTCAAGGGCTACAAGGGGATGTAAGTTTCATTCATTTCCAGCATTATTTGAAATATTGATGTTGGGGAAATTGTGAGTTACACTAGATTATGTGTTCTGGTGAAGTTAGTGACTATATATTCGTAAACGGATCGATTATCGGACATCATATGTAATTGTTATGATTTTCCAGCATATTTAGAGTTAAATATGCAGATTTTGAGTACTATCATGTGCTTATAATGATGATTATGAGTTGAGAAGTATGAATTGATGATATATGTTGAGAGTTGGATTGACCGGTGTCGAGAAATTGCGTCATTATGCCGTCAAATGGTACTGAGGTCAAGTATTGAATTGGATATGTCTTGATTGAGATTAGAGATTGATAGAATATGTATCAACATTTCCATTTCAGATTTGATAGTGACAGATTCGTCATCGAGACTTCGACATCGACAGACATTGTGCGACGAAAGGTATAATTCATGTTTTGTTTGGGGAAGACACAACTCAAATGAGATTCAGTTTGAGTTTCCCAACAAAATCACATACTAGAATTATTGTTTATCTTTTGATATGATTGTGATTTGTTTATAGATTTATATTCAAATCTCTTGATATGATAATGTCTTGTTTATAGATTTATATTCAAGCCTTTGAGATAGGAGAGTCATTGGCAGACTTGCCAAACTAGATGTTCGGTGGTATCGACGCTTCGGATCAGATTCACTCCGATTGTAGACATTCGATGCAGATATGACCGAAGTCTAGGAATAAGACGTATAGTTACCCCGATTGGGAGGGTAGGTGACTGACAGTGACGTCTTATTCACACCGGGATCCCTAGAGTAGAGTCGATTCGAGTCAAGACATGATTTGATTTGAGTTGCATATTTAGATAGATCGGTTTCATAGACTATGGAGCCATTGTTATTGCTTTCATGCATGATTTATGATTTCGTATCAGCATGTTTTATACTGGGATTTGTTCTCACCGGAGTTTCCGGCTGTTGTTATGTCTGTATGTGTGCATAACAACAGGTAGGGCAGGATCAGGGTCGCGACAGAGATGAGAGATGGACATAGGGTGGTGATCACAGGCGTAGCAGATGAACTAGTAGTTGTACTTTTGATATGTACTGTATTTAATTACTGGTTTGTAGAATATGAATAAAACGAGACATGTATATTATGTTTGTTGTAATGAAATGAATATAGAATTATCTTTTGCCTGGGTTATAAACATTTGATTTAATGTTAAAAGCAAAATTTTGACCTGTATTTTTGAATAAAGATCCAATTAACCCCGAAAATAATTGAGTTAGAGCACGGGTCCCCACAACAGGTGGTATTAGAGCAGTAGGTTCTGTAGAATGAGATAGAATAGAATGAGCGGGTAGATCGAGTTTTCTTCCTCGCTTTTGATGTGCTAGCATGATTTAATGCTTTCCCTATTATATGTTGTATTGTATCTGAGTTGATTTACAGCATATATTTGAAAGACTGAATCAGAACCGATTCTGGATCAGAGGTATATGATCAGAGGAGGGCTGAGACAGATTGTATACATTATATCCTAATCTGTTTGATAATCAGATTATGCCGCCTAGAAGAATACCACAACCAGCTGCAGGTCAAGTGCCAGAACAGGGGAGTACGTCAGGTACTCAGATGGACGTAACCGCTACCCCGATGGAGACTCTGTTGAAGCGGTTTCAGTCATTCCGACCCCCGACTTTGAAAGGCACGGAGAATGCAGCGGATTGTGAAAGCTGGTTGGATGATATAGAGATGTTATTTGAATCACTTGCCTATACAGATGAACGTAGAGTGAAGCTGGTTGGGCATCAATTGCAAGAAGTGGCCAAGAGTTGGTGGCTAACGGCGAAACAAGCCTTAGAATATCGAGGTATTGATATTACTTCGAAAGTCTTTAAAGATGAATTTTATCAACGTTTCTTTCCAGTGTCGTATCGAAAAAACAAAGGGGCCGAATTTGCCAACTTGAGACAG
The DNA here is from genome assembly GCF_025594145.1 of Primulina tabacum. Classification (NCBI taxonomy): domain Eukaryota; kingdom Viridiplantae; phylum Streptophyta; class Magnoliopsida; order Lamiales; family Gesneriaceae; genus Primulina; species Primulina tabacum. Next base: position 30,110,390 of record NC_134550.1, on the reverse strand, counting down.
GGCCAGTGGAACATAGAGGAATATGTTGCCAAACTCTCGTCCTTGCTTCGATTTGCACCTCATGTAGCAGGGAATGATGAGGCAGTTGCCGATCAGTTCATAAATGGTTTGAATCCAGATATCTTCACCCTAGTGAACACGGCGCGACCCAACACTTTTTCTGAGGCGCTGAATCGAGCGAAGGGAGCAGAGGCTCGCTTGATTAGGCAGCGAGGAGCTTCCTATCTTGTGCCTGAGTTATAAACATTTGATTTAATGTTAAAAGCAAAATTTTGACCCGTATTTTTGAATAAAGATCCAATTAACCCCGAAAAGAATTGAGTTAGAGCCCGGGTCCCCACACGTTCATTTGAAGCGGGATTGAGGAAAAGACCCGGTGACGATTTCTGGCAATTTAAAAATGTGGTATTTTATTTTAATTTACGGATGGGAATTTTAAATAAAGTTATTTAGCATAGCATTTTAAAGCCTAATTTAAGTATGTAGTGGTTTAAGAGTTTAAAACTTTTAAAATTAGCCTTTTGTTGTGTGTTATTTTAAATTAAGAATTTGTTTAAAATTTAGTGTGTTTTATTCTAATTAGGGGATTATATTTAAAAAGGGTGTAGATATAGTATTCTATTTAATTTGTTAATCGAGTAACATTTTAACTAGCATTTAAATTAGCATTTTTTTAGTATGTTAATTATTTAATTAAGCAAAATCTTAATCCCCTAATCTAGCCAAACACACACACTACACGTAAAAACACACAACACACACACACTTTTATTTTTCAGATTTTTAAAAAAAAGAAAACTAGGGTTCTTGGAGGAGAAAGCTGCCGCCCCCTTCTCCAATAATTTTCCAGCGAGTTTCGTGTATTTTGTGGCAAGAAAATCGTTGCACAATCGTCCCGGATCAACCTCGCTTCTATCTTCGCTTCGGTGACGTCGTTCGGTATTTATATATATCAAAAGGCACGTATATTCTGTTCTTGATGCATCGATCATATCATATTATGCGTGCGTTGTTATTTATGCGTAAAAACATGTGTGCGACGTGTAGAAGTTTGAGCAATTGTGTTGGGATCACTTTTGAAACCATTTTAGGAATCAAAAATCACGTTTTACTGTTCTGGTTGAAACTGCGAATTTTCAGTCGAGATTTTCAAAATACTTTCAACAAAAAAATTGTAGAACGTTTCGATGCCTTCGATTTGATATGAAATTCGAGATTTTTGAGTGAAATTTGAGTGAGTTATGGCGTTTTTCGTGGGACTGCTCAAACTGCGACTTTTACGAAAATTGTGTTTTTGAAGTTTCTATGTTGCAGGCTTCGTTGGGGATCGACGGGCGATCGTTGCTGCGTCTAGGTATGGTTAGCATGTTGTTAAGATGATTATTGCGGTTTTGTTTTGTGTCGTTAGGCAATTGAGAGATTGAATGGGCGCATAAATCGTGTTGTTGTCAAAAGTCGCACTCACGGGTTTATTGGGTTGCTTGTGACATGTTGGTGTTTTTGGGCAACAGTATAGGCTTCATTCAAGGACATAGTAGCCTAAGATGGTCTCGTGGTGTCGATTCTTGGCCCGGGTAAGCGAGTCTAGAGTGTATAGCATAACATGTACAGAAACCTTCGTAAGTTCGCGGTCACAGCAGGTACACGGACCCTCACACGGACCCAAGCACGGGGTCCGTGCATTTGTTCTTTCCAAAGTGTCAGTTTACCGAGTCTACACGGGCCTTTTGACGGACCCTGACACGGGGTCCGTGCCCCTTCCTTTCTGCCCGACACATTTTACAGAGTCTACACGGACCCCTACACGGACCAAAGCACGGGGTCCGTGTCTCCCCTTTTTCTGCACACGCATTTTACAGTACCTACACGGACCCGGAGCCGGACCTGGGCACGGGGTCTGTGTACTTCATATTTTGGAAAAAAAAAATTTTGGTATGCTTTGAGGTTTGAGGTCAAGGTTTAGTACAATGATTTACAAGGTCGAGTCATGGGAACTTTAGAACGTCGTAAGGAATTGATTGAACTCGTAAGGGAGCATGATTACTTACGTCTAAGTTATGCGAGTTAAGCATGTTAAATCATGGTCAGTATGTGCAGCAAGGGCCCCGATCGAGGCCCAACGAACCCCACAACACCAAGTAAGTATGTGTGACGTGCAAGTAAATATTTTAAGTTTTTGAGGTATGCTAAATGTCTTGTGACCAAATTATGTTTAGGATTGGAAAGCGTTAAATTATGAACGGGGACCAATCCGCCCGTTAAATTATGAACGGGTTAGATCGAGGTTGGAAAGCGTTAAATTATGAACGGGGACCAACCAGCCCGTTAAATTATGAACGGGGATCTCATGTATGTGGCAGTGGATACGTCCCTGTCAGCCCAGTACTGTGGTTTGTCTGATCAGGCATTTATTATGTTATGAGTCACTTGCTTTGAAACATGCCTCTACGCAAAATGATGAAGTTATGTATGTTCTAGTATGCAGTATCTTTATGACAAGTTTTCACGGTATGGCACGTCTATGTTACGTATGTATGTTCAAGTTTTAGTACGCAAATTCAAGTTTAAGTATGTATGTTCTATTTTAAAGTTGCGTGCAGTTTTATTATGTAGTACTCGCTATTTCCCAGTTTATACGTGTTGAGTCTTTAGACTCACTATACTTGATCGATGCAGGTGAGTATGTTGATGAGGAGACAGGAGGTGGTGACCAAGGGGCAGGCTTGGACTGAACGGGAGGCTAACCCGAGGACCGCAATGTTTATGTTTTTATGTAAATGTTAATTTAATTTGATTTCATGTTTTGAGGGAAACACTTTGAGCAAACCTTTTGTGAGCAAATTATATTGAAGTATTTTGAACAACCATGTCTTATGGGGGACTTGGTTGGGATATTTTATGGCAGACTTTGAAGGTTATTTTATGTTTAAGAAAATTTTAAATTTTTCCGAAAATTTTGAGTATGAAAAGTACGGTACTTTACAGTTGGTATCAGAGAAGTGTTCTTGTAAAGGGTTACGCCTACCGCCAGCTGCAAGAAGCTCACGAGGTCACACCTCAAGTCTGTAAGTTTTAAAGTTTCAAAAATTTATGCTACGTAGTATGCATTGAGCCATGATTTCAGCATGTTCATGTTTAAGTTCAAATTTCGTGCATCGTATGTCATTTATATCATATTCATGCATGTTGGGTTTACGTATTGGGTAATTCATTGGAACAGTATGCCTCATAGACGTATGATTAACCATGAAGCTAGGGAGGAGGACAGAGAGCCTCGAGATGAGGAAAGAGCCAATCCTCCACCACCACCTCCAGATATGCAGGCTCAGATGCTTGCTGGTATGACGCAATTCTTCGCACAGTTTGCGAGGAACCAAATTGATGTAGGCCCCGAAGAGAGGCCTAGACCAGAGGCAGTATATGAGAGGTTCAGGAGGATGAGTCCGAAGGAGTTTTCGGGTACTACTGACCCGATGGTAGCTGAGGGATGGATCAAGTCCATCGAGGTAATATTTGACTTTATGGAGCTGACTGACGCTGACAGGGTCAGATGTGCTACATTCTTGCTGTCAGGGGATGCTAGATTATGGTGGGAGAATGCATCAATGGCAGTAAACTTGCGGACTCTGTCGTGGAACGGATTCAAAGAGGTGTTCTACGCCAAGTACTTCACTGAAGAAGTACGCTCTCGCCTGACCAGAGAATTTATGACGCTGAGACAGGGAGACAGTAGTGTGGCAGATTTTGTCAGAAAGTTTGAGAGGGGGTGTTACTTCGTACCCCTCATTGCGAATGATGCCCAAGCAAAACTGAGGCATTTCATGGATGGAGTGCGGCCGATCTTGCGCCGTGATGCGAGAGTAGCCGGCCCTACTTTGTATGCCATCGCAGTATCTAGAGCTTTAGCGGCAGAGCAGGACCAAAGAGACATTGAGGCTGACAGGCAGAGCAAGAGGCCCTATCCAGCGCCGCAACACCAGCAGCAGCTGCATCAGAGGCCACAGTTCAAGAAACCGTATCAGGGGCCGCCAGGGAAGAAGCCGTATCATGGACCACCAAAGGGCAAGGGTCCAATTCAGCAGCAGGGGGCGCCTCAGAAGCCCGTTGCTTACCCAGTGTGTCCTAAATGCAACCGCCAGCACCCGGGGCAGTGCTTATATGGATCAGGCAAGTGCTTCAAGTGTGGAGCTAGCGACCACATGCTGAAGGAGTGCCCGCAGTGGAAGCAACCGACTCAAGGGAGAGTTTTCGCCATGCATGCTCAGGAGGCGAACCCAGACACTACACTACTGACCGGTAACCTTTTCTACCTAATCTCAGTATTATTTTGCCATGCATGTGGAAATTTGCTTGGGATTATTAGCGTGCCAGTAATATTTTGTGTGCCTTGGTACATTGAGTTCTATTAAGCTTGAGGTTTATGTTGGTAATTTTGGGATATAAGTTTGTGTTGTGCTAACGCATCTCTCAGGAAACATTTTCATAAAGAGATTAGCAACAACGGCACTGATAGATTCAGGAGCCACTCACTCCTTTATATCGGAGACGTTTGCTAATCATTTGGACCTCAAGTCCATTGGCCTAGACGTGAACTTTTCAGTGACAGTCCCATCAGGGGAAGAGCTGTTATCTACCAGTGTGGTCAGAGATATCGATCTAGAACTGCATGGCCACCTAGTATATGCAGATTTAATCCTATTGCCAATGCCAGAATTCGACATCATATTGGGAATAGACTGGCTGACTAAGAACAGAGTTCTGATCGATTTTCAGAAGAGATCAGTGTTGGTCAGACCGCTGGGCATGGAGCAGTTCCTATTTGAGCCAGCTAGATGGAGGAGTTTCCCTCGCATGATTTCGTGCATGCAGGCGAGGAGACTAAATTCTAAGGGGTGTCAGGCTTTCTTGGCCAGCATCATCGCAGCACCCGACATGCCCACTCCATCGCTATCAGATGTGCCAGTAGTCAGAGACTTCCCAGACGTCTTTCCTGACGATGTCACAGGCCTTCCACCAGAGAGAGAGGTGGAGTTTGCAATCGATCTCATGCCAGGCACAGTGCCAATCTCTAAGGCACCGTACAGATTAGCTCCAGCTGAAATGTTACAACTCAAGCAGCAGATCTAGGAGCTTCTCGACAAGGAATTCATTTGCCCCAGTTCCTCACCGTGGGGCGCACCAGTACTTTTTGTGAAAAAGAAAGACGGGAGCATGAGACTGTGCATCGATTACTGTGAGCTGAACAAGGTAACGATCAAGAATAAGTACCTGTTGCCTAGAATCGAAGACTTGTTCGATCAATTACAGGGAGCTACCGTGTTGTCTAAGATAGATCTTCGATCAGGGTACCATCAGCTGAAAGTGAAGGATATAGATGTCCACAAGACAGCTTTCAGGACCAGATACGGGCATTACGAGTTCTTGGTGATGCCGTTCGGACTGACAAATGCTCCAGCTATTTTCATGGACCTCATGAACCGACTCTTTCAGCCCTACCTGGATCATTTTGTCATCGTGTTTATTGACGACATTCTCATATACTCGAAGAGCCATGAAGAGCACAACCAACACTTAAAGACAGTTTTATAGGTCCTGCAGAGTCGCAAGTTGTTTGCGAAGTTTAGTAAGTGCGAGTTTTGGCTGCAGAAAGTTGCATTTTTGGGGCATATAGTATCTAGCAGTGGAATCGAGGTGGATCCAGTGAAAGTAGCAGCTGTCAAGGAATGGGTTGAGCCGAAGAACGCATCAGAAATCCGCAGTTTTCTGGGTTTAGCCGGTTACTACCGTAAGTTCATTCGGGGATTTTCATCCATAGCAGTACCACTCACTTCCCTGACCAAGAAGATTGCTAAATTCGTGTGGTGTGATGAGTGTCAGAAGAGCTTTGATACGTGAAACAAGCTCTTATTTCTGCGCCGGTGCTAGCCATGCCGTCAGGGCAAGGAGATTTCGTATTATATACCGATGCATCTAAGCTCAGGTTAGGCGCAGTACTGATGCAGCAGGGTCGGGTCATAGCTTATGCTTCCAGGCAGTTGAAGGTGCACGAGAAGAATTACCCGAATCACGACCTGGAGTTAGCCTCCATTGTCTTCGCACTGAAAATTTGGAGACACTACCTATATGGCGAGAAATGCCAGATTTTCACCGATCATAAGAGTCTCAAATATTTCTTCACGCAGAAAGAGTTGAATATGAGACAGAGACGGTGGTTGGAACTTGTGAAAGATTATGACTGTGAAATTAGCTACCATCCGGGAAAGGCTAATGTTGTCGCAGATGCATTGAGAAGGAAAGTGGCAGTTGTAGCTCAGTTGTCAGTGCAGAGACCTCTTCAGTCTGAGATTCAGAAGTTTGGTCTAGAGATTTATCGTGAGGGCAGAGCCCCTAGGCTGTCTAATTTGACAGTCAAATCTGATTTGCTAGACTGTATCCGAGCAGAACAGTCTTCAGATGAGCAGCTACAGAAATGGAGACTGAAAGATGAAGCCAAGGGCAGTGTTCTTTACATAGTAACAGACGACATTGTGAGATACAGAGGTAGAATGTGGGTGCCTAGTGGTGAATCGATCAGACATGATATTTTGACAGAGGCATACGCATCTCCGTATTCTATCCATCCGGGAGGTACCAAGATGTATAAAGACCTCCAAATTTTGTATTGGTGGCCAGGGATGAAGAGGGACATCCGCCGATTTGTGTCAGAATGCCTCACTTGTCAGCAGGTGAAGGCAGAGCATCAGAGGCCAGCAGGAATGCTTAAGCCACTTCCTATCCCAGAGTTGAAATGGGAGAACATTACTATGGATTTTGTGGTTGGGTTGCCGAGGTCAGTCAGAGGATCGAATTCTATTTGTGTTATAGTGGACCGACTCACTAAGTCAGCGCATTTTCTACCAGTGAAGACGACTTTCTCCATGACGCAGTATGCGGAGCTTTATATCAGAGAGATAGTCCGTCTACATGGATTCCAAGTTTCAATTGTGTCCGACAGGGACCCGAGATTCACATCGTCCTTCTGGAAGAGCTTACATGCAGCCATGGGAACGAAGTTGCTTTTCAGTACAGCTTTTCACCCACAGACAGATGGTCAGTCTGAGCGAGTGATTCAGATTTTAGAGGATTTGCTGAGAGCCTCCATGATTGATTTTCAAGGAACATGGGAGTCTAGACTACCTCTAGTGGAGTTCACATACAACAACAGCTTCCAATCATCAATTGGTATGGCTCCCTATGAGGCGTTGTATGGGAGGAAGTGCAGATCACCAGTTCATTGGGATGAAGTTGGTGAGAGAGCAGAACTTGGTCCAGAGATAGTTCAGCAGACTGCAGACGTGGTGGTCAAGATTCGTGACAGAATGAAGACTGCCCAAAGCCGTCAGAAGAGTTATGCTGATAAGAAGAGGAGAGATCTCGAATTTGCCGTTGGTGATCAAGTTTTCGTCAATATAGCACCTATGAAGGGGGTGATGAGATTTGGGAAGAGAGGCAAGCTGAGTCCGAGATTTATTGGACCGTTCGAAATTTTGGACAGAGTAGGGACATTAGCCTATCGTGTTGCCCTCCGCCGAATCTGGCCGGGGTGCACAATGTGTTCCATGTCTCGATGCTGAGGAAATATCTGGCTAATCCTTCGCACATTCTGAGTTATGAGCCGTTGCAGCTGACTCCAGACTTGTCTTACGAGGAAAAACCAGTCCAAATCCTAGACAGGCAAGAGCGTAGGCTCCGGAATAAAGTGACTAAGCTAGTCAAAGTCCGGTGGCTAAATCAATCGGTGGAAGAGGCCACTTGGGAATCAGAAGCAGATATGAGACTTCGCTACCCGTAGTTGTTCGGTAAGACTTAATTTCGAGGACGAAATTTTTATAAGTGGGGGAGGAACTGTAGTACCCAAATTCAGTACACGTATAACCCATGCATTTATTTAATTAGTAAATCATTTAATTAATTTTAAAATGAGTTTTAAGCCATGCATGATTTATTTGAATGCATTATTTTAAATTATTTATGTATAAGTGATGCACGTTAAAATGTTTTTCGAGTTTCATGTTTCAGTCGTTCATTCGAAGCGGGATTGAGGAAAAGACCCGGTGACGATTTCTGGCAATTTAAAAATGTGGTATTTTATTTTAAGTTACGGATGGGAATTTTAAATAAAGTTATTTAGCTTAGCATTTTAAAGCCTAATTTACGTATGTAGTGGTTTAAGAGTTTAAAACTTTTAAAATTAGCCTTTTGGCGTGTGTTATTTTAAATTAAGAGTTTGTTTAAAATTTAGTGTGTTTTATTCCAATTAGGGGATTATATTTAAAAAGGGTGTAGATATAGTATTCTATTTAATTTGTTAATCGAGTAACATTTTAATTAGCATTTAAATTAGCATTTTTTTAGTATGTTAATTATTTAATTAAGAAAAATTTTAATCCCCTAATCTAGCCAAACACACACACTGCACGTAAAAACACACAACACACACACACTTTTATTTTTCAGATTTTTAAAAGACTGAAAACTAGGGTTCTTGGAGGAGAAAGCTGCCGCCCCCTTCTCCAATAATTTTCCAGCGAGTTTCGTGTATTTTGTGGCAAGAAAATCATTGCACAATCTTCCCGGATCAACCTCGCTTCTATCTCCGCTTCGGTGACGTCGTTCGGTATTTATATATATCAAAAGGCACGTATATTCTGTTCTTGATGCATCGATCATATCATATTATGCGTGCGTTGTTATTTATGCGTAAAACCATGTGTGTGACGTGTAGAAGTTTGAGCAATTGTGTTGGGATCAATTTTTAAACCATTTTAGGAATCAAAAATCACGTTTTACTGTTCTGGTTGAAACTGCGAATTTTTAGTCGAGATTTTTAAAAAACTTTTAACTAGAAAATTATAGAACTTTTTGATGCCTTCGATTTGATATAAAATTCAAGATTTTTGGGTGAAAATTGAGTGAGTTATGGCGTTTTTTGTGGGACTGCTCCAACTGCGACTTTTACGAAAATTGTGTTATTGAAGTTTCTATGTTGCAGGCTTCGTTGGGGATCGACGGGCGATCTTTGATGCATCTAGGTATGGTTAGCATGATGTTAAGATGATTATTGTGGTTTCGTTTCGTGTCGTTAGGCACTTGAGAGATTGAATGGGCGCATAAATCGTGTTTTTGTCAAAAGTCGCACTCACGGGTTTATTGGGTTGCTTGTGACATGTGGGTGTTTTTGGGCAATAGTATAGGCTTGATTCAAGGACATAGTAGCCTAAGATGGTCTCGTGGTGTCGATTCTTAGCTCGGGTAAGCGAGTCTAGAGTGTATAGCATAACATGTACAGAAACCTTCGTAAGTTCGCGGTCACAACAGGTACACGGACCCTCACACGGACCCAAGCACGGGGTCCGTGCATTTGTTCTTTCCAAAGTGTCAGTTTACCGAGTCTACACGGACCTTTTGACGGACCCTGACACGGGGTCCGTGCCCCTTCCTTTCTGCCCGACACATTTTACAGAGTCTATACGGACCCCTACACGGACCAAAGCACGGGGTCCGTGTCTCCCCTTTTTCTGCACACGCATTTTACAGTACCTACACGGACCCGGAGCCGAACCTGGGCACGGGGTCTGTGTACTTCATATTTTGGAAAAAAAAAATTATGGTATGCTTTGAGGTTTGAGGTCAAGGTTTAGTACAATGATTTACAAGGTCGAGTCATGGGAACTTTAGAACGTCGTAAGGAATTGATTGAACTCGTAAGGGAGCATGATTACTTACGTCTAAGTTATGCGAGTTAAGCATGTTAAATCATGGTCAGTATGTGCAGCAAGGGCCCCGATCGAGGCCCAACGAACCCCACAACACCAAGTAAGTACGTGTGACGTGCAAGTAAATATTTTAATTTTTGAGGTATGTTAAATGTCATTGTGACCAAATTATGTTTAGGATTGGAAAGCGTTAAATTATGAACGGGGACCAATCCGCCCGTTAAACTATGAACGGGTTAGATCGAGGTTGGAAAGCGTTAAATTATGAACGGGGACCAACGAGCCCGTTAAATTATGAACGGGGATCTCATGTATGTGGCAGTGGATACGTCCCTGTCAGCCCAGTACTGTGGTTTGTCTGATCAGACATTTATTATGTTATGAGTCACTTGCTTTGAAACATGCCTCTACGCAAAATGATGAAGTTATGTATGTTCTAGTATGCAGTATCTTTATGACAAGTTTTCACGGTATGGCACGTCTATGTTACGTATATATGTTCAAGTTTTAGTACGCAAATTCAAGTTTAAATATGTATGTTCTATTTTAAAGTTGCATGCAGTTTCATTATGTAGTACTCGCTATTTCCCAGTTTATACGTGTTGAGTCTTTAGACTCACTAGACTTGATCGATGCAGGTGAGTATGTTGATGAGGAGACAGAAGGTGGCGACCAAGGGGCAGGCTTGGACTGAACGGGAGGCTCACCCGAGGACCGCAATGTTTATGTTTTTATGCAAATGTTAATTTACTCTGATTTCATGTTTTGAGGGAAACACTTTGAGCAAACCTTTTGTGAGCAAATTATATTGAAGTATTTTGAACAACCATGTCTTATGGGGAACTTGGTTGGGATATTTTATGGTAGACTTTGAAGGTTATTTTATGTTTAAGAAAATTTTAAAATTTTTCGAAAATTTTGAGTATGAAAAGTACGGTACTTTACAGCATTATCCAGCAATCTCATGAAAATTTCAGACATAAAGGAATGCGTAGCTCCAGTATCAATTAAAGTAAGAGCTACTTTGCCTGAAATTAGGATATTACCTGATATAATTGACGCATCCGGATTAACATCCTCCTTGGTCAAAGAGAAAATTCGTCCTTGGACTCGTCCTCGGTCTGAATATTGGGTGCACTTAATAGCAATATGACCCACACCTCCACATATATAACATTTGTTGCTCCCTACAAGGAATTCACCCTTGTGTGACTTGCTGCATTTGGGACATAAAGGCCTATTCATCTCAACTACAGGAGCTTTACCTCGATGTTCTTATTTTCCTTTTCCTTTGTATCCCTCTTTCCAACTTTGACTCAAAGCTTGTCTATTTTGGTTGAAGTTATGCCTTTTCAATTGTCTCTCCTTTTCAATATCCTTCTCATCATGCTCCATCATAAAGACTTTCTCCACTATCTCTTTGTACGTTGCGGCCTTGGACATTCTGACATCTCTTCTGATCTCGGCTCTCATGCCTTTCATGAGGTGTTCACCTCGGTCTTTGCAATTCGAGGCAATGAAAGGAACAAATAAACAAACTTCTTCAAACTTCAAAATATAGACATTCATGTTCAAGTTACCTTGCTTTAATTCAAAGAAATCCTTCAATTTCTGGGTTTTGACATCATTAGAGAAATATTTATCATAAAATTACTCCTTGAATTCACTCCATTTAAGGTTTTGAACATTGATGGCTACCTTTGTGGCTTTCCACCAAATACGTGCAGTCTTTGTCAAAAGGAACACTGCACAACTAACTCTGTCACTGTCTTCAAATTGCAGATAATCGAAAATCTCTTCAACTACTTTCACCCATTCCATTGCTACAAGCGAATCTGCACTTCCTGCGAACTCTGGTGGGTTCATTTTCTTTAATCTGTCATAAGATCCTTCATCCTTATGGTGCTGTCTATCTTGACCTCTTCCTTGACCCCTACCTTGAGTTGAGGTTTGCATTCGTAAAAGTTGCTGGATCTGATCCTCGAGAACTTTGGCTTGCTCCTTGAGTAATTTACTAAACTTATCAACTACCCATGATGAAGAACTATGTTACATACCATACTTTTAAACTAATTCAAATTTGCGGAAAATAAAATTTTCTTAAATAAGTAATTTTTTTCAAAATACCATACAAATAAAATGTTTGACAAAATATTTGGAATGTAAATGAACTTGCAACAAGTACTTGTTTAAAACATCATAAAGTGAAACGTCAAAATCAGAGTATGAGTTCATCATGCATGAAAATCTTTCTTGAAACTTAAGCGGACCACGGGTGTGGGGACCCGGACGCTAATTCATGTCTTAATCATTATTAATGTAAAATATAACAATTAAAAAAAGTGGGATTAAATTTTTTTTTCTTTTTAAAATATAAATGCGGAAACGTAATAGTAAGCTATTTGATATACATGTCAATATCAAAGTACAAGTCATGTACTATATGTCTCTATCTCAACCTAGGTTCAACGACTATACATCCAGTGCTGAATCCTATTCTGCTTCTGGGCCCGGATCTCGACGCTAACTATAATCTCCCATCCTCTTCCTGATCCTGATCCTATCCTACCTGTTTTCATGCACACATACAAACAAGACAACAGCCGGATAACTCCGGTGATAATTACATTCCCAGTATAAATCATGTATACATGCATTTCATATAAACAGATGTAATAGCATGAAACAGATATTCATAACATGTATCAAAATCAGAAACATGAATCAATACAAACTCTGAATCACACTCTGTGATTCTTAGACTCTGACTCGACTCATCTTAATCTAGGATCCCGATCGGAATAAGAACATACACCCACCTACACTCCCGATCGGTGTGGTGGTACGTTCTTATTCATGGACTTTGGCTCTTTCCATTCAAATATCAGTAATAGAAGAAACTCCAATTCTATCCACTTCGATATAACCAAACATCCGGCGTCTTGGCGAATTAGCCACAGACTAGGCACATCCGCCCTGGCATATCGGCCAACCATCTAGGCACATCAGCCTTGGCATATCCTGCCAAACCTCTGTGACAATGTGCAATGACCCAGTGATGATTCCATCACTATCTGGTACCTCTGTCACGAGATCAATCATCTACGACTAGGCGCATCAGCCTATGACTCAATACATAAATCAATAGACCAAAGATATCAATCACATCAATTGCAATTATCAATGCATTAAGATGAAGTATGTGATTTTAGGAAACTCAATTCGAATCTAACTCGAGTTGTGCAATCCCGCATAAACATCAATTTATACCTTTCGTTTCGTTCTGTCGATCTGGCTCTGTCGAAGTTTCGAAGTCGAAGCTATCAATGTCACTCATTCTGAAATGACGTATCGAGAAATACAATATCAATATGCAACTCAATTCAAAATATGTTCTGATCAATATCAAGTCAAGACATACTCTGATCAATGTCAATGATACAACGATACAATCTCAATCAATACTGAATCTGATCAATACCAATCTACTGATGTTTCGACGGCATAATAATACAATCTTGATAACCCCGTCAATCTCAACATCAAAGATATAATATCACAACTCATAATCGATATCAGTACAACTCATAATCTCTACAATAACAGATCATAATCTCAATTTTGTACAATCTCAATCATATCACTTCCGAAAATCATAACAATTACATACACAGTCTGTTCTTCGATCTGACTTCAATTATATACTGATCAGTATATCCAGAACACATAATATCAGTCAAATCACAATTCACCCAATATCATAATCTCAAACAATATAAGAATTCGATAAAACTTACGTCCTGTTGTAGCTATCGTTGCTAGGAACTCGGTACTGAGCTCGGATTCAAAATCTGACGGACGGATTGTTCGCAATTCAAATTCTAGCATCAAGAACTTTACAATTTTCCCTAGCCTCTCTCCAGTTTCCTTTCTGCCGATTTGAAGGAATGAAATGGTTATATGTATATATATCTTGCATGAAGAAGGGCAAGTGGCTTCCCCTTTGTCTAACACGTCTCGCGCATATGCGCGACCTCAACCGGCGCATATGCGCGAGACCTACTGGTCTCGGTCCTTAGCTTCTCGGCAGCTTGCGCATATGCGCGCCCCATTGCCGCGCATATGCGCGAGGTTCTCTGGACATCACATTTAGCTTTTACACAACTCGCGCATGACAAGGAGCCGCGCATATGCGCGACAGTGGCAGAAGACCTCGCCCATATGCGCGCACACTTCTCGCGCATATGCGCGAGGTCTTCTGCCACTGTCGCGCATATGCGCGAGGTCTTCTGTCCTTGCACCTCTTTCGTGTTTACTTTTGTCCTTTCCGGTCTAATCCCTTTCCGTCTATAATCACATCATTTATCACCAAATCATTTCAGATTACAGTAATCAGAATCTCGGGCCTTACATTTCTCCCTCCACAAGATATGATTTCGTCCCCGAAATCACAAGCAATCAACTCATATATCACAGGTAATCATATCAGATGCCAAATCAGATACAAGAAGGAGATATACAGAAGTTAAAAGAAAACGCATCTTGATGGAACAATTTTGGAATCTCTGTCTCATCTCGGATTCTGTCTTCCCAGTAGTTTCTTCAATATTCTAATAATTCCATTGAACTTTCAACAGCAGAATAGTCTTCATTCTGAATTTTATTGCTTCTACTGATTCTGATTTCAATCTGGAATAATCATTTAAGAAGTATAATATCATAGTACCACTTGAAGCAATTCTGATAGAATCGATCTCATAATACTGGCTATACAATATCCGTGTATACCAATCAACAGCTCATAACAAATCAAAATCGTCATCTGCCATCAAATCTGTTTAGGCTAAATCAATTTAATATTCAATCTCCTATATCAAATACCATCGGTCGTCGTCTGACGTTGGCATATTCAGTCTGTCTATTCAGAGCTGTCTTCATTCTCTTCTGAATCAGCTTTACTTCTTCAGTCATATCTCTGATCATAACAGGTCTAATCTCAGGAACCTCAGAGATATTATTTCGAGTACAGAAGGGAATCTGCCCTTCTCATCGTACAATGCCTCGAATGGAGCTATCTCGATATTCATCTGATAGCTGTTGTGGTACGAAACTCTCAAAGTGGCAAAAGTTCTTTCCTACCTTTGCTAAATCAAGCACTATAGCTCAAGCTATATCTTCCAGTATCTGGATAGTCCGCTCTGACTATTCATCAGTTTGTGGATAATATGTGGAAGAACCTGCTACACACTCTGCCAAACGTGCAAAGTTAACCAAAATCATGGTCTGATATAATCAACTCTCGACACTCTTTGTAATCTGATCACTTTTTCTGACAAATATCTTCGTAATCTAGTCATATCTGTACATTTTCATGTACGAAATCAAACTTGAAGACTTGATCAGTCTGTTACTCTCAACTCAAATCGATACTCAGTCTCGGGAGTATTGCGGTAGCTTCGTCACGATATCCTTGGAAATGTGATCCCATTTCCATTCAGGAATCTATAAGCTATATAACCAATCTCCTGGTTTTATTCTTTCTGTCTTCATCTGTCGGAAATTCAGACACTTTAGTACAAACTCTGCCACATCTGATCTCATCTGTTTCTATCAAAACTGTCTTTTCAAATTATCATATATATTACAGTCATCAGTAGGAATGTTGAATCGATTATTGTACACTTCTGACAATATCTTGTCCTTTCAAATCCGAAATATCTGGCACAACCCATCATTTATTCATATACATTGCAGTATCACTGTAAGGCCCGAGATTTTATTACCGTAATCTGAGATTAATCTGGAATGAATTATTGATTAATTGAGATGATTATGGATGAAACGGATCAGACCGGGAGAGCCGAAATAAGATTTGACATTTTGTGCAAGAAGAGTTCGGCGCATATGCGCGACGTGTATGGGCGCACATGCGCGAGGATGACAGAACCATGCGCGCACATGCGCGACTTAGATTCGCGCATATGCGCGAGAGGTCCAGAGAGTTGGGCGCACATGCGCGGAACGTCCAGAGAGTATGGCGCACATGCACGGCAGAAGGCGCGCATATGCGCGAATGGTGAAGGCACGAGACAGTAGGTCTCGCGCATATGCGCGACTTATGTGCGCGCATATGCGCGAGCAGTCCGGTAGTTCGGATAAGGCTTCTGGCGCATATGCGCAACCTTGTGCGCGCATATGCGCGCGACATGCAACACGAAAATAAGCCACCTGCCCCTTGAACATGCATGAGGTATATATATACATATCATGAATTGTTTCAGAATTCAGAAGAAATGAGAAAGGGTCGAGGAAGTTTGCCAAAAATCCTTACGCCATTATATTTTGATCCGTCCATTTGATTTTCCATTTGACTTCAGCACCGAGTTCCTAGCGACGACAGCTACAACTGGACGTAAGTTTTGTTACGTTTGAACATGATTTAAAAATATGATGTTGTAAGAATTGAATGAGGATCATATATGGTGTTTCTGATACAGTGGACATCGTATAATCGAATTCAGATTAAAGAACAGACTGGTTATGTAATTGTTATGATTTTTGGAATTGATTAATTGAGATTCGATATCAGATTTGTATTGTTATGGAAATTATGAGTTGCACCGATATTGTTTATGAGTTCTGGTATTATATCTGTGGTGTTGGAATTGACGGGGTTATTGAGACTGCATTGTTATACTGTCGAAACATCAGTTGATTGATATTGATCAGATTCGGTATTGATTTAGATGGTATTGTGATATCATATGTCGATTGGCATTGATCAGATTATGTTTTGATTTGAGTATTAATCAGAACAGGTTTTGAACTGAGTTATATACTGAGATTGTATCTATTCGATTGTCATTATCAGATTGGGTATGGATAGAGTTGACTTCAATACTTCGTCTTCGTCGGACCGAGAAGATAAAGGTATACATTAATGTTGAGTTGGGATTGCACAACTCGAGTGAGGTTTGGCTCGAGTTTCCCTAAATCACATACTTTACCTTATTGTATTGATTTGATTGACGTTCTTGTTCTCTTGATTTATAGATAGCAGGTATTAGACGAGTAATCTTGTGACAGAAGTGCCTGATAGTGGTGGGATCGCCACGGGCACATTGCACAATGTCACAAGATAGTGTATTGGCGATTGTGCCAAAGTCTGTCACCGGATGTTTGGCTATCGATGTGGATAGAATTGTAGCTTCTTCTATTACTGGTGATCGGTACCGTATCGATGTGGATAGAATTATAACTTCTTCTATTACTGATGATCGATATTATATCGATGTGGATAGAATCGGAGTTTCTTCTATTACTGGTGATCCATACTATACTGATGTGGATAGAATCCGAGCTTCTTCTATTACTGGTGATCGATACCCTATCGACGTGGATAGAACTGGAGTCTTTTCTATTACTGTTGGTCGATATGGGAATACCCACATCTGGAAACCGGGATCCCTAGACTAGGATTGAGTCTAGTCTTAAATGTGAAGTCATGAGTCTAATTGACAGTTTATATCGAGTTATGTTGATTATGTTCCTGAATATGGTACATGATGAATGATGTTCCTGATGATGGTACATGTTTAGAATAGGATTTATTCTTGATATGGATTTATATTCTGATTTGAATACATGTTAGACATATCTGTTATATGCTTTTATATTGTTTTTATGATTGCATGTATACATGATTTATACTGAGAATGTAATTCTCACCGGAGTTATCCGGCTGTTGTCTTGTTTGTATGTGTGCATGGCAACAGGTGGGATAGGATCAGGGTCAAGAAGAGAACGAGGCTGGATTAGATAGCTTGGAGATCCGGGCTTCGAAGCAACTTAGGATTCAGCACTGTCATATAGTTGAACTGTGGGGACCCGGACACTAATCATCTTCTTAATCATCTTTGGGATTTAATTATCAATTAAGATAAACAGGGTCTAAAAATTTTTCTTTTTAAAATGTAAGTGCGGACCGTAATGGAATTTAACTAGTATACATCTCAGTATAAAAGTACAATAATGTACAACAATTAGTCAAACTAGTCTAAGGTTAAACTACTAAATTTCAAGTATTAAACCAAATCTACAATAAGTCCGGAATCACTACTCTAAACTCGTCTTCTCTCATCATCTTCTTGACCCCGATCCTGTCCCACCTGTTGTCATGCACACATACAAAACAAGACAACAGCCGGATACTCCGGTGAGAATAAATCCCAGTATAAATAATGTATACATGCAGTTAACTGAATTAACATAAAAGCATGAATTATATCTTATCACATGTAGCATAATCAAACAACATGTATCAATACCAGTCTGTAAATAAAACATGAATCGTAGTCTACAAAACATAACTCAATACGGATCTGTAAATCAAATTCTAGTCTCAATATCTAAGACTCGACTCATCTCCCATTCTAATCTAGGGATCCCGGTGAATAAGAACGTAACAAGTCTCCCACCTGCTACTACCTGTCGCGGTGGCGGTAACAATCGCATAAATACAATATCAGTATATAAATTGATTCAAAACCTGTTCTGATCAATACTTAAATCAAACACAATCTGATTAATGTCAATGACATAACAATACAATCTCAATCAATACTGAATCTGATCAATATCAATCAACTGGTGTTTCGACGGCATATTACTACAGTCTTGATAACCCCGTCAATCTCAACATCACAGATGTAATATCAGAAGTAATAATAAGTACAGTACAATTCATAATCTGAATAATTACACAACTCTGATATAGAATCTCAACTAAATCAACTCTGAAATTCATAATAATTGTATAACCAGTCTATTCTATAATCTGAATTCAATTATACAATGCCTACTGTAGCAGGAACATCATATTTGATTCATATTCAATTCTGACAATATCATAATTTCAAATCATGTCTAAACGTAACAAAACTTATGTCCAGTTGTAGCCTGCGTCGATAGGAACTCAGTACCGAAGTCGGATTTAAAATCGGACAGACGAATTTCTCACAAAAGGCGTAAGGATTTTCTATCACTTCCCCTGACCCTTTTTCTCGGTTTTCTTTCTTTCCTCCAAATGTTGAATCACCTTTGTATGTATATATATATATATACATGTTGCACATGTAAGGGCAAGTGGGATCCTTTCGCTCTGCATGATTCGCGCATATGCGCGCCCAAGTGCCGCGCATATGCGCCGAGAGCTCTGTATGCATATTTATCAGCTCGCGCATATGCGCGTCCTCTACTTGCGCATATGCGCGAGACCTACTGTCTCGGCATTTCAATACTCGCGCATATGCGCGCTTCATCTCGCGCATGTGCGCCAAAGTCTCTGGAGGTGTCGCGCACATGCGCGCCTTATCTCGCGCATGTGCGCCAATGTTTCTGGACGTGTCGCGCATATGCGCGCATTTCTTTGCGCATGTGCGTCATAGATTCTGTAATCTTCACGCATGTGCGCCGATACCTGTCGCGCATGTGCGCGGGGGACTCTTCTTGTACTTCATGTCAAATCTTCTTTCGGTTCTCCCGGTCTGATCCCTTCCGTTCATAATCATCTTAATTAATAAATAAATCATTTCAAATTAATCTCAGATTACAGTAATAAAATCTCGGGCCTTACATTTCTCCCCCTCTTAGATCTGAGTTCGTCCTCGAACTCATAAGTAATCATTTCAGATCTATCAGAAGAAATGTGTAACGAGTTTAAATCAGAAACTCATCTTAATGAATCCATTCTGAAATCTCAATCTTATATTAGATTCTATCTCTCAAAATAGCTCTGACAAAATCAATCTCGCAATACTGGCTATATAACATCCGTATATACCAAACCACATCCCATAACAAATCACTACCATCAGCTGTTATCAAATTTGTTTATCCTATTAAAGAATATATTAAATCTTCAGCCTCGAATACCAATCGTCACCATCCGAAGTTGGCATATTAAGTCTGTCTGGTCTGAGCTATCTTCATTCTTTTCTGAATTAGCTACCTTTTCTTTGTCATATCTCTGACCGTATCAGATCCTATCTCAGGTATCTCTGAGATATTATTCTTATATCAAAGAACTCTGCAGTACTCCCTGTACAATGTGTCATCTGTAACTATCTCATTGTCCATCTGGTAATCTGAATACAATAATTCACACAGCGACCATTTGTCATATCAATCAGTGCTAGCATCCAGCACTGCAGCTCCCTGGATACCTTCCAATATCTGGATAGTACCCTCTGACTATCTGTCAGTCGGTGGATAATATATAAGAAAATTTATGGTATATTCTACCACAAGTACAAAATCAATCCAAATTCACAATCTGATATAATCTATTTCAACATTCTGGTCAATCTGACCATTTCTTTGACATCGATCTTTGTCCTCTGGTCATGTTTGTACGGTCTTTTGTACAAACTAATAGATATAGATTGAACAATCTGTCAATCAAAATCATATCATATCATAATCTGGAAAGTATTGCAGTGGTCTCATTATGAAATTCATCGAAATATACTCCCTAGGTCTAGTCAGAAATATACAAATTCTGTAATAAATCTTCTGCTTTCTATTTTTTGTCTTCATTTATTGACAATTCAGACATATCAGTACAATTCTGCCAACATTTCAGTATAATTCTATCATAACTAATTTAATCTGTCTATATCAAAACTGTCTGTTCGAATTATCATACACTTTCTGTTACCTGAACGACTACTGAATCCATTTCTGTGCGCTTCTGACCCTATCTGTCATTTCAAATTCGAACTATGCAGCACAAGAAATCAGTTAATAATATAAACTAAAGAAAAATACCTACCTGGTATTCGGTTCTGATTATCGATATCAAATTTGGTTGTACAATTCTGAAATATTTGACGTCACAAGATAATCATTCTTATACAGTAAATCACATATCTGTCACTCGGATCGATGTTCTGCTCTGATTATCGAAATTAAGTTCTGAACATTCGGTTTAAATCTCTGAACTGCCGTAATTCTCGAATTCAGCTCTGATTCGGTTTGAATAATCTGTATCAAACACTGACTCAAAATAACGGTACTATCAAATCAGATTCACAATATCAATAGTCTATACTGATCTAGTGAGTTCAGTAACTCATAAAATTGCAATTTTTGGCAATACTATCAATTCTGACTAATCAATCACGTCTTCATGTCGTGCTGATCAACTGCTATATATCATCTGTAAATATAATATGCCCCCAAACAATATAAGCTATCTCAAATACTATTTTAGAACAATAACAATACTCAAGCAGATACAAAACAACAATCGTATAAGATAATCTGCCAACTCAGATCAAAATACATTTCTGACAATTCTGTCATTTCTGAAATTTCTGATATTTCTGATCTTTCTGATATCGGTATCATTCACAGTCACTGATCATGATCTCAACTGTGTCAAAATCAATCCGTATACTAACTTCAGATAGCGCATACTCTAAATACAATCTGTTTCAAGCAGGATTCATATCTGAATAATATCTGTATATATTATTCACAGTTCTCAGAGTATTCAATACAATCTTCAGATATTCGATTCAGTCAATTAGATGCTGCAAGTATATCAAAATATCATAAATACAACCAGCATGAAATCAACAGAATATCTCCAAACATACTGAAACATGCCATAGAGAAACACTAAATCAGATGTAACTCCTGGTCGGTACTCTTCTACTGATCCTTTAATTCTTTCACTTCATTCAGTGTCATTCTGTATATTCAATATCATTCTGTGCTGAATTCTATAACGACAACCAATACCTGGTATCTATTCAATTCTGAAATTCATCTTTCTAATACAAGGCAAATCTGAAATCTTATCTGGGCAAATATCAGCCAACTCGTACATCATTGGCAAATCTGCCAATGCTAGGCTCGATTTCAGTACATCTACTGAATACGTAAGGATACCATCTGTTCCTTTCTGTAATAATCGAGTAATAGACAATACAGATATAAAAGAAATTCTAAATCTAGAATCCTTACCGTGAAATCTTTACTCATCAGCCATATCTGGTCTGAATTTTATACTATCCTGAAAGGAATCTATAATAGTTTTGTACTTGTTCAGCATATTAATATCAATAATGCGGTCAAATCAGCAAACACAAGTACATCATAATCTAACTCAATCTTATTCCCATCTTAGTGTAGTACACGGTATTTCACAGAAATCTCCAATATCAATCTTTCTTTCCCACAAAATAAGGGAATCAATACTACAGTAAATACAGACCCAACAGGTACAACATATATTAATGCAACTCAGTCAAAGATAATCGTAGAAAATGCATTAGTATATATATCAATACATAAGCCACATAATCGTAAAAGATCAGTACCTGTTACTATATCATCAAGTGTGCCCTGGGTCTGTTCCTCGATCGCCACACCCAGATGATCCAGCTCCCTGAAATCTGCGGGAAACTCTCTGTGGACAGACTCTTGCAAAATGTCCAGACTGTCGACATATATGGCAACTACCAGTCACTCCCTGGCATTGCTCCGTGGGATGTCTTCCTCCGCACATTCTGCAGTAAACTCTAGTATAACTCGGGCTGGAACCACTGGAGCTAGACGAACCACTCAGTCCGCTACCTAACTTCTTGAATGGCTTCTTTCGAGCTTTCAGCAAATCTTGCTTTCCACTCGTGCTACCGCGATCAAATAGGAGAGGGGATTGCTGGATCTGGGGTTGCATCGCACACACCCTTTTTAGTTGTCTAATCAGACTCGCCTCCGCTCTCTTCGCTCTACTCATGGCATCAACAAAATGGTAAGGTCGCTGCATATTCATCAATGCAACTATCTCCGAGTTCAATCCTCTGATGAACTGATCCGCTACAGCTTCATCATTCCCAATTACATGAGGAGCAAAACGCAGTAGAGAAGAGAATTTAGCAACATATCCTTCAATATTCAGTTGACCTTGTCTCAAATTCTCAAACTCAGCTTTCTTGTCCTCCCGGTACGAAACTGAGAAAAATCTTCGATAAAATTCAGTTCTGAATATTTCCCACGAAATCACTGTACCTCTATGTTCTAGCATTCTTTTACTTGTAATCCACCAACTCCTGGCAGTCTCTCGTAACTGGTGGAATATCAGTTTAATTCTCTGCTCATCTGAATAATCAAGTAAATCAAATAGTATTTCTATGTCATCAACCCAGTTCTCACAATCTTCAGACGTCTCGATACCACTCAGAATCGGCGGCTGAAATAACTGAAACTCTTCCAACTGTATTTCCATCTGAGTTTCTGATACATCTATCTGTTCAACCGAGGTACTACCCCGTTCTGGAATTCTTCTAGGAGGTATATCTGATTACCAAAACCATTAGTAACCCAAATACTACAAATCTGTTCCAATCTTTCTCTGATCATCTTACTGTTGATCAAGAATCAAATCTGATTCATACTCAATAATACATATTACCAATTCAAATCAGATAATTAGATAGCATGTATTTTAAAGCAGTAAAGCATAATGTCATGCTAGCACACACCATGTAAGTCAACATTAAAGTAAATCTCATGCTAGCAATCACATGCAAGGAAAGAAAAC
The DNA here is from genome assembly GCF_025594145.1 of Primulina tabacum. Classification (NCBI taxonomy): domain Eukaryota; kingdom Viridiplantae; phylum Streptophyta; class Magnoliopsida; order Lamiales; family Gesneriaceae; genus Primulina; species Primulina tabacum. Next base: position 30,087,026 of record NC_134550.1, on the reverse strand, counting down.
TCAATCTACCTCGCTCATTTTCTTCTATCTCAGTCTAAAGGATCTATAGCTCTGATACCACCTGTTGTGGGGACCCGGACACTAATCATCTTCTTAATCATCTTTGGGATTTAATTATCAATTAAAATAAACAGGGTCTAAATTTTTATTTTTTAAAATGTAAGTGCGGAACGTAATGGAATTTAACTAGTATACATCTCAGTATAAAAGTACAATAATGTACAACAAATAGTCAAACTAGTCTAAGGTTCAACTACTAAATTTCAAGTATTAAACCAAATCTACAATAAGTCCGGAATCACCACTCTAAACTCGTCTTCTCTCATCATCTTCTTGACCCCGATCCTGTCCCACCTGTTGCCATGCACACATACAAAACAAGACAACAGCCGGATACTCCGGTGAGAATAAATCCCAGTATAAATAATGTATACATGCAGTTAACTGAATTAACATAAAAGCATGAATTATATCTTATCACATGTAGCATAATCAAACAACATGTATCAATACCAGTCTGTAAATAAAACATGAATCGTAGTCTACGAAACATAACTCAATACGGATCTGTAAATCAAATTCTAGTCTCAATATCTAAGACTCAACTCATCTCTCATTCTAATCTAGGGATCCCGGTGAATAAAAACGTAACAAGTCTCCCACCTACTACTACCAGTCGCGGTGGCGGTACGTTCTTATTTCTGGACTTTGGTCTAGCTGTATCGAATAATCTACAATAAGAACAATGTCTGTATCTTAAGCATGTCGATACACCAAACGTCCAGTGCCTTGGCGTATCTACCAAGACTAAGCCTAGTCTGACAATGTGCAATGGGTCACTGACTATACTGTCAAAATCTAACCCCTCTGTCAGTGACTCTCACTCAATAGCTCTCTGCTTTCTACTTCTAATTCAATAGAATAAACATAATCATTAAAACACAAAGGTATAAAAACAATACCATACAAGTATGTGGTTTAGGGAAACTCGAGTTAAATCTAACTCAAGTCGATCTCCCAGTTATCATCAATTTATACCTTTCTCTTCTCGGTCTGATGAAGACGAAGTCTCGTATTCCAATCTGTCCATACCCAGTCTGGCAATGACAATCGCATAAATACAATATCAGCATATAAATTGATTCAAAACCTGTTCTGATCAATACTCAAATCAAACACAATCTGATTAATGTCAATGACATAACAATACAATCTCAATGAATACTGAATCTGATCAATATCAATCAACTGGTGTTTCGACGGCATATTACTACAGTCTTGATAACCCCGTCAATCTCAACATCACATATATAATATCAGAAGTCATAATCAGTATCAGTACAATTCATAATCTGAATAATAACACAACTCTGATATAGAATCTCAACTAAATCAACTCTGAAATTCATAATAATTGTATAACCAGTCTATTCTTTAATCTGACTTCAATTATACAATGCCTACTGTAGCAGGAACATCATATCTGATTCATATTCAATTCTGACAATATCATAATTTCAAATCATGTCTAAACGTAACAAAACTTACTGTCCAGTTGTAGCCTGCGTCGATAGGAACTCAGTACCGAAGTCGGATTTGAAATCGGACAGACGAATTTCTCACAAAAGGCGTAAGGATTTTCTATCACTTCCCCTGACCCTTTTTCTCGGTTTTCTTTCTTTCCTCCGAATGTTGAATCACCTTTGTATGTATATATATATATATATACACTTTGCACATGTAAGGGCAAGTGGCATCCTTTCGCTCTGCATGATTCGCGCATATGCGCGTCCAAGTGCCGCGCATATGCGCCGAGAGCTGTGTCTGCATATTTATCAGCTCGCGCATATGCGCGTCCTCTACTTGCGCAAATGCGCGAGACCTACTGTCTCGGCATTTCAATACTCGCGCATATGTGCGCTTCATCTCGCGCATGTGCGCTAAAGTCTCTGGAGGTGTCGCGCACATGCACGCCTTATCTCGCGCATGTGCGCCAATGTTTCTGGACGTGTCGCGCATATGCGCGCATTTCTTTGCGCATGTGCGTCATAGCTTCTGTAATCATTCACGCATGTGCACCGATACCTGTCGCGCATGTGCGCGGGGGACTCTTCTTGTACTTCATGTCAAATCTTCTTTCGGTTCTCCCTGGTCTGATCCGTTCCGTTCATAATCATCTTAATTAATAAATAAATCATTTCAAATTAATCTCAGATTACAGTAATAAAATCTCGGGCCTTGCATGAACCTAGTTGATTTCTTGTAGACAATACAAGATTTGTATGTTTATGTTTAATATGTAATTTTAATTGAATTACATTACGTTTCCGCTTTGTATTTTTTTAAAAAAAATTTAGACCCTGTTTATTATAATTGTTTTGAATTATTCCTAAAGACGATTAAGGAATGAATTAGCGTCCGGGTCCCCACAATCACATACATGATATTCTGATCGATACTTTGCTCTGACTATCGATAATCAAGTTCTGCCCATTCTGATAACCTTTCTGAATTGTTTTAACTCTCAAAAGCAGCTCTGGTTCGGCTTGAACGATATCGAATCTCAACTGTATACAATCTGTATCAAATATTGCTTCCAGAAAAGAACAATTCTCGATCAGATTTAAAACAATAGTCAGATATAATAGCCTGCTGAACTCATGCAACTACCAATTTCTGACACTGATATCAATCTCAGCCAACTAATCACGGCTTCACTATGCTAGATCAACATATATATCATTTTCAGATATAACAAGCCTTGAATATAATCTGTCTTAATCAAGATTCACATCTCAACAGTTTCTGTATATCACTTTCCAATTCTCAGAGTGTTCAATACAATACTCAAATATTCAACAAAATCAGTCATATTTTTCAAATATACCAGAATATCATAGATCAACTAATTAAAGAATCATCAAAATATTCTGAACACAGAGTTTATCAACTCACAACATAGCTGATACATTCCAAAGAGAAACACTCAATCAGATGTAACTCTCGGCTAGAAATCTTCTATCTGATTTTTCAAATCCTTCAATTCAATCGGTATCATTCAGTACTGTGTTTTGAAATAAAACAGTACCTGGTATCAAGTCAAGGCTGAAATCAATCTCCCTGGCTGGAATTAAACCCGGAGTCTCATCTAGGGAAAACATCAGTAACTCTCATGTCACTGGCAAATCAGCCAATGATGGACTCAACTTCAGTAAGTCAACTGAATACATAAGGAGTCCCTCTGCTCCTTTCTGTAATGATCGAGTCATAGATAATACGAATATCAAAGGAATTCTAAATCTAGAATCCTTAACGTACAATATTCATTCTTCGCCATTTCAGGTCCGACTCTCATCATCTTCTGGAAATAATATACGGTAGCTCTGTACTTGGTCATCATATCAATATCAATAATGCATTAGTACTCAGACAACACAAGTACAATACAAGCTAAATCAGTCTCATTCTCATCTCACTGTAATATACGATATTTCACAGAGTTCACTGATATCAAAACTCTCCCCCAAACGGTAAATAGATAAAATACTACAAGCAGACACTGACTCAACAGATAAAGCATACATCAATGCAGTTCATTCAGAACTCATACATAGGATGTACGAGAATCTCTCAATACATACACAGAATAATCATAAAAGAACAGTTACATGTCACTGTATCATCAAGTGCATCCTAGGTCTGTTCCTCAATCACTGCCACTACTCTGCCTTCCTTCTGGCTCTGGTTGTGTTTGAGTAGGGGGTGGTTGGAAAGAGCGAACAATAGATGATGGTCTATCAATCTGAATCACTGATCCAGATGATCCTGCTCCCTAGAATCTTCGGGAACCTCTCTGTGGACATACTTTCGCAAAATGTCCGGATCGTTTGCAGATACGGCAACTACCAGTTACTACTTGGCATTGCTAAGTGGGATGTCTCCCTCCGCATGTGCTACAATAGACCCCGATGTAACTCTGACTAGAACCACTGGAACTAGACGAACCGCTTCTTAATTTCTTGAACTGTTTCTTTCGGGCTTTCAAATAGTCTTTCTTTCCACCACTGCTACTGCCAGTCTCAAGTCCGAGAGGTGGTTGCTGTGGTCTCGATGCTGGAGGCACAAACGAAGCTCCTTTCTGTCTCATCAGACTGGCTTCGGCTCTCTTGGCTCTACTCAGAGCATCAGCAAAATTATAGGGTCAGCCTGTGTTTACGAATGTCAATATCTCAGGATTCAATCCCTTAACAAATTGATCAGTCACAGCTTCATTATTTTCAGTCACTTGAGGAGCAAAACGTAGCAAGGTAGAAAATTGAGCAACATATTCTTCAATGTTTAGCTGACCATGTTTCAAATTTTCAAATTCTTCCCTCTCATCTTCTCGGTACGAACCTGGGAAAAACCTTCGATAAAATTCCACTTTGAAGATTTCCGACGTAATCACCGTACCACGCTGTTCTAAGGCTTCTTTGGTTGCGATCCACTAGCTCTTTGCGACCTCTTGTAGCTGATGCCCAATCAGTTTAACTCTACGTTCATCTGGGTACTCAAGTGAATCAAACAATATATCTATATCATCTAGCCAGCTCTCACAATCCACAGTCGTCTCGGTACCCCTCAAAATTGGCGGTGTCAATGACTGAAACTTCTTCAACTGTATTTCCATCAGAGTTTCTGACCCATCCATCATATCAATCAAGATATTTCCCTACTCTGGGATTCTTCGAGGAGATAAATCTAATAATCAAAGGGGTTAGTAACCACATACAACCAACCTGTTTCAGTCCTCCTCTGATCATCTTACTGCTGATCAAGAATCGGTTTTGATTCACTTTAAATAATACATATTACCAAATCAAATCAGATAAATCAATTAACATGTATTACAAAGCACTAAATCATGCTAGCAATCAAAACAAGGAAAGAAAACTCATTCTACCCAGCTCACTAGCTTCTATCTTAATCTAAAGGATCTATCGCTCTGATACCACCTGCTGTGGGGACCCGGACGCTAATTCATATCTTAATCAATATTAATGTCAAATATAACAATTAAGAAAAATGGGACTAAATTTTTTTTTTAAAATATAAATGCGGAAACTTAATAGTAAGCTATTTGATATACATGTCAATATCAAAGTACAAGTCATGTACTACATGTCTCTATCTCAACTAGGTTCAACGAATATACATCCAGTGCTGAATCCTATTCTGCTTTTGGGCCCGAATCTCCACGCTAACTATAATCTCTCATTCTCTTCCTGATCCTGATCCTGTCCCACCTGTTGTCATGCCCACATACAAACAGGACAACAGCCGGATAACTTCGGTGAGAATTACATTCCCAGTATAAGTCATGTATACATGCATTTCATATAAACAGATATAACAGCATGAAATAGATATTCATAACATGTATCAAAATCAGAAACAGGAATCAATACAAACTCTGAATCACACTCTGTGATTCTTAGACTCTGACTCGACTCATCCTAATCTAGGATCCCGATCGGAATAAGAACATACACCCACCTACACTCCTGATCGGGGTGGTGGTACGTTCTTATTCACGGACTTTGTCTCTTTCCATATCGAATATCAGCAATAGAAGAAACTCCAATTCTATCCACTTCGATATAACCAAACACCCGGCGTCTTGGTGAATTAGCCACAGACTAGGCACATCCGCCCTGGCATATCGGCCAACCATCTAGGCACATCAGCCTTGGCATATCCTGCCAAACCTCTGTGACAATGTGCAATGGCCCAGTGACGATTCCATCACTATCTGGTACCTCTGTCACGAGATCAATCATCTACGACTAGGCGCATCAGCCTATGACTCAATACATAAATCAATAGACCAAATATATCAATCACATCAATTGCAATTATCAATGAAATAAGATGAAGTATGTGATTTTGGGAAACTCAAGTCGAATCTAACTCGAGTTGTGCAATCCCGCATCAACATCAATTTATACCTTTCGTTTTGTTCTGTCGATCTGGCTCTGTCGAAGCTATCAATGTCACTCAATCTGAAATGACGTATCGAGAAATACAATATCAATATGCAACTCAATTCAAAATCTGTTCTGATCAGTATCAAGTCAAGACATACTCTGATCAATGTCAATGATACAACGATACAATCTCAATCAATACTGAATCTGATCAATACCAATCTACTGATGTTTCAACGGCATAATAATACAATCTCGATAACCCCGTCAATCTCAACATCAAAGATATAATATCACAACTCATAATCGATATCAGTACAATTCATAATCTCAAGAATAACAGATCATAATCTCAATTTTGTACAATCTCAATCATATCACTTCCGAAAATCATAACAATTACATACACATTCTGTTTTTCGATCTGACTTCAATTATATACTGATCAGTATATTCAGAACACATAATATCAGTTAAATCACAGTTCCCCCAATATCATAATCTCAAACGATATCAGAATTGGATAAAACTTACGTCCTGTTGTAGCTATCGTTGATAGGAACTCGGTACTGAGCTCGGATTCAAAATCTGATGGACGGATCGTTCGCAATTCAAATTCTAGCATCAAGAACTTTGCAATTCTCCCTAGCCTCTCTCCCGTTTCCTTTATGCCGATTTGAAGGAATGAAATGGTAATATGTATATATATCTTGCAGGAAGAAGGGCAAGTGGCTTCTGTTAGAGTAGGTGCACGTCGAGCCAAGTGTTGGCCGAGTGTTCACAATGAAACTCTATGTATAAACAATCTTTATTTTAATAATATCTGAAATTATTATTGGCACATCTTTATCTGAATACCCATGCTAGTTGCATAGATAAAGCCCTTGAATATACAAATAGTAGAAAGAATATGAGATGCTCATATGATGAGTATCATGAAACTCATATTTGGAATAGTGTATATTCTAAACAGTTCCTAGTCGATTCAGCCGCCGCTAAGAAGGATATAGGCCGCTGGAGTTCGAGACTAGTATCTGCGATGTGAGTACCATGTTTCATTGGTAGGGGACATTGTGATGTCCTAGCATGCAGATAGGTGCTCCTGGTAGAGTGCACATGAACAACCCTCCACAAAGGACTTTACAAGTGGTTCTCACTTATCGAGTGGAAACGTCCTAGTTTATGGTTGTACACCATTAGTCCTTATGACCCGGGACAACATTGAGACTCTATGTTCTAGAATTACACTTTGACTTGTTTACCGACTCTCATGGGGTCATCAGGTGGCAAGGTTGGGTGTTCTGTCGAAACATATAGGAGTCGATGCATTGTAGTCGGGGATTTGCCGCTTACCTTCGGGTATGGATATCCTATGTGTATGTAGTATGAAATCTCTGATCAGAGTATGGTGGTAATGATGAAAGGGGTTTCATAGATTACACCATCGATGCAACTACGACATGACACATAGTATCGATTCATTGACAACTCTCGATAAACCAATGGTTGTCGAATCGGTCGGGATATATGAGTTGAAGGGACCGTACTGTACGCTAACCATAATTGAATGATTCTTGCAGGCACTATCATTTGATAGCTAGGGAATCATGTAAGCGATGCTGCTAGGTGTTTAACATGATTGGTTGGGTACTTTCAGACTTGAGTTCTGACGTTCTTGTTATGAAGGAGTTGATAAGTAAGAATGGAGCAATTGGGGTATGCTCATATAAGGACATGTTTAGTTCGAATCACATGAAGATGTGAACCCACGGCTAGTTGTATCAATGAACCATTGAGGGCCACACAAGTGCTAGCTTTCTAGATCCCGTTGAGAAGTTAAAATAGTTAAATTTGTGGAACGGCTTATAAATGAGTTTATAAGCGTAAAGAAAAATAGAAGTATGACTTCTATGAGAGAAATGTAATTTTTAATTTATGAATGTGTTCCTAAATTAAAAGTAGGCCAAGTGAATAATGTATTTGAAAATTGTGATTTTCATAAACATTATTATGGACTAAATTAAATTAATTCAAGAGTTGAATTAATTAAACCCTAGTTGGTCTTGTAGAGTCCAAATAATTAAATTAATTCAAGTGTTGAATTAATTAAATAGCATTGGGCCTTGTAGAGCCCAATAGGAAATAATTATTTAACTAGTGGGATTGAGTAAAATCAAGTAAAGTTTAATTGGGCTCAAATATGTTTGGGACATTTAAATAAAAGTCCATGGGCTTTGTAAATGTTACAAGCCCACTTAAAAAGCATGCTAGGGAGGTGAAGAGTTGGGGATTACTTTTTATTAAAAAATTGCATGTCATGCAAAATGTTTTCTCTACTTTTTCAACACCCAAGAAAAGTCTTCCCTTCCCTCCACACACACTAGTTGGCCGAAATCTCAAGAGGATTTCTCCTCTTTTTTTTCTCTCCTCGATTTCTAACCGCATGAGATGAAATTTTTGCAACAAAATCAAGGCGTTTTTGGGGCATATTTCGGGTAGCATGTTGCTGCCCATTTCGGGCAGCTCGGGCTGCCCGAGGGGCTTCCCATTTCAGACAGCAAGGGCAGCCCCAAACGTCCCCTAAAAAATAAAAAATTAAAAAAAAAAATTTTTTTTTGGCCGGAGTCCGGTGACGGCAATGACGACTAGGGTTTCTAAAAGTGTTTTGGATTATCAAAGTGTCATGGGCCTTGAAGTTGTTGGGCCATGAGATGGCTAACACATTTGTGATATTTAAATGGACCTTTAAGTTTAAATTTCAAAAGTTGCAAATATTTTCTCATGAAATAAATAATTTAAATTGGACTTTAATTATTTATAGTAAATTGTGATTTACAAGAAATTCGGTTATAAATAAATTAATTAGAAAGTAGACAAAGGTGTTTGTATACTTTGTTAATTTAGTTTATAATCGTGGCGGTTAGTGATTGGATCAAGATATATAATATTGGATCAATTAATTATTGTGATAATTAATTGATGGTGTATGATATGTGATATTATGCATGAAGGATCAAAAACCCAAACCCAATTTTCTAGGTGTATGCTAGGATATTTTGTGTTAAATGATTGTAATAATTATCAATTTATAAATTGGGCTTGGTTATGGCCCGTTCGCACCCCATGAGATGTATTCCTATTTGCCATGGATATTTATTTGTAAATATTAGTGTAGTGGATGATCAAGATTGGAAGATGGTGGCCATGATGAATATGAAGATCAAAGACATGTAAATATTGGAAGCTAATATAATAGTTGCATTTGCATCCCGCATTCCCTAGGATTGGACCTAGGCCCGTGTTTAGCTCACACGGGCCATTAGTTTTGGGGCTATTGATCATCCTTGTTTTGTTTACTGTTTATAATATATGCATGATATGTTATAAATAATGAGTATGTGCGTTATTATTATGATAATAACAAAGTTGCATGAATCCGGCAAACATACGTTCAAACATGGCGAGCTTTTAAATAAAATTAATGATGAGACCTTTCAAAATTAAAAACCATCATTTTGAATAAGATTCAAAATTAATATCAAGCCCGAAAAGGGGAATTATAAATTTGTTTATAATTTTCATGTCTTCAATCGACAATGGGTGCATGATGAACGCTACCCGTGCTCGGGGCTCGGCTCATATTATTGGGGGGGCCCTGGGTTCCGGAAAACTGTGACATCCATTAACATGGTGATGTGAACTACGTGGAACTCCCATGATTTCGGCTCATATTATTGAGGAAACTCATGGCGACCGTCCATTAAGGTTCAACATCGATGGGTAAGGCTTGACACGTAAAGATGAACGATGTCATATTATTGGGTCCTAATCAAACGTGAGACAAAATGTTTACGTAGAGGGTTGCACTGTGATGCAATTGGAAACTACCTTTTAGGGATTATGATTGGCTGATATTATTCAGGATCATAATTCGCTAGTTGGACCTTGCGTACCTACTGAGGAAAGGAGTTTTCCATTTTCACTAGAGGGTAGTGAAAGATGTCAAAACAGTGGGAGTAAACATTTATAAAGTAAAAGTCCATACTTTATATCTTACTAAATATTTTAAAATAATCATTAACATTTATCTGTTATACTCTTCAGTACAATTTTTGACAATGTCTTCGATTCGAAATCCGTTATCTACAATACTCGACAAACACGTATTAACCGGACCTAATTAACTCACTTGGCTAAGAAACCTAAAAATTGTCTTTAATTCGGAAAGGATAGCATATACATTGACTGAGTCGCCCCCTGTTGAGGCTCCGACTGACTGCACTCCTGAGGAATTGCAGACTTACAAGGAATGGTGTGACCATGACTTGAAAGCCAGGTGTTATATGCGGGCTTCTATGAATGATGAGCTGCAGAGGCGTTTTGAGGATGCAAAGAGTGCTGCTGACATTCATTTGCATCTCAAGGAGCTCTTTTGAGAGCAAACACGTCCTCTTAGGCATGCTACCGTCAAGGAGCTGATCACTTTGCGCATGCGAAATGGGGCCTCGGTCCATGAGCATGGCCTAAAGTTGATTGGGCTCGTGGACAAGCTCGTTGGCATGGATCTGATTTTGCCTTTGGAGTTGACCACCGACGTGTTGCTTTTGTCACTGCCTAGCTCATTTGATCCTTTTGTGGTGAATTTCAACATGAACAAGCTAGAGCCGACCCTTGAGGAGTTGGTTAACATGCTTGTTACGTTTGAATCCACCATCAAGAAAGAGAAGTTGGTTCTTTATGTGGGTTCTTCATCTGGTACGAAGATTGATCCACATGGGAAGGAAAAGAAGCGTTCTTTCCAATGTCCCAAGAAGAACGTGCCCTTGATGAGGCAATCTCCGAATCCTGTTGAGGCAGCCACACCAGTTAAAGCTGACAAGACTGCTGATGTATGTCATCACTGCAAGAAGCCTGGACATTGGAGGCGTAACTGTAGGGAATATCTTGCCCAGAAGAGTTCTGGAAACGGTATGTTCTAAATTGAAGTAAACATTTCAATTAACTCTACTTCTTGGGTATTAGATACCGGTTGTGGCTCACATCTCTGTAATGATTTACAGGTGATGGGAAGAAGTAGGAAGCTTAGGGAAGGTGTGACCTTCTTGAGGATGGGCAATGTAGAGCCCAATTGGAAATAATTAAATTAATTCAAGTGTTGAATTAATTAAATAACATTGGGCCTTGTAGAGCCCAATTGGAAATAATTATTTAACTAGTAGGGATTGAGTAAAATCAAGTAAAGTTTAATTGGGCTCAAATATATTTGGGACATTTAAATAAAAGTCCATGGGCTTTGTAAATGTTATAAGCCCACTTAAAAAGCATGCTAGGGAGGTGAAGAGTTGAGGATTACTTTTTATTAAAAAATTGCATGGCATATAAAATGTTGTCTCTACTTTTTCAACACCCAAGAAAAGTCTTCCCTTCCCTCCCACACACACTAGTTGGCCGAAATCTCAAGAGGATTTTTCCTCATTTTTCTCTCCATTTTTGTTCTTCAATTCTTGAGGAATTCATATACTTTTCAAAGAAAAATCCTCCTATTTTTCTAGTGCAAAATATGAGGGGATCTACCTAGTTGGTGGTGGGCTTGATTTTGAAGGAAGGACAAGGAGAGCTTGTAGATTTGTCTTGCCTTGAAGAGCCGTGTTGTTTACAACTTGGTTGGAGCCATTACATCAATCCTTGTGATTGATAGGTATATCTTCTAAACACACTATGAATGTCATATTTTTGTGTTTTGTATATGTTACACACTAGTACTAGAGGTGCTCGAAAATTTTATGTTAGAAAATATCATTTTCGAAAATTTTGTTGCTTCCGTTGCGAATTCGAGCACCTAAAATCGATCCCTTTCAAGTGGTATCAAGAGCTAAGGGTAATAGTTTGTGTAGCATATACATAATATTATATTGAGGTCAATTTCTAACCGCATGAGATGAAATTTTTGCAACAAAATCAAGGCGTTTTTGGGGCATATTTCGGGTAGCATGTTGCTGCCCGTTTCGGGCAGCTCGGGCTGCCCGAGGGGCTTCCCATTTCAGACAACAAGGGCAGCCCCAAACGTCCCCTAAAAAATAAAAAATAAAAAATAAAAATTTTTTGTTGGCCGGATTCCAGCGAGGGCAATGACGACTAGGGTTTCCAAAAGTGTTTTTGATTATCAAAGTGTCATGGGCTTTGAAGTTGTTGGGCCATGAGATGGCTAACACATTTGTGATATTTAAATGGGCCAAAATATTTTTTGGTGAAAAATAATTTTTTAGGGCCCTTAAGTTTAAATTTACAAAAGTTGCAAATATTTTCTCATGAAATAAATAATTTAAATTGTACTTTAATTATTTATAGTAAATTGTGATTTACAAGAAATTCGGTTATAATTAAATTAATTAGAAAGTAGACAAAGGTGTTTGTATACTTTGTTAATTTAGTTTATAATCGTGGCGGTTAGTGATTGGATCAAGATATATAATATTGGATCAATTAATTATTGTGATAATTAATTGATGGTGTATGATATGTGATATTATGCATGAAGGATCAAAAACCCAAACCCAATTTTCTAGGTGTATGCTAGGATATTTTGTGTTAAATGATTGTAATAATTATCAATTTATAAATTGGGCTTGGTTTATGGCCCGTTCGCACCCCATGAGATGTATTCCTATTTGCCATGGATATTTATTTATAAATATTAGTATAGTGGATGATCAAGATTGGAAGATGGTGGCCATGATGAATATGAAGATCGAAGACATGTAAATATTGGAAGCTAATATAATAGTTGCATTTGCATCCCATGCATTCCCTAGGATTGGACCTAGGCCCGTGTTTAGCTCACACGGGCCATTAGTTTTGGGGCTATTGATCATCCTTCTTTTGGTTACTGTTTATAATATATGCATGATATGTTATAAATAATGAGTATGTACGTTATTATTATGATAATAACAAAGTTGCATGAATCCGGCAAACATACGTTCAAACATGGCGAGCTTTTAAATAAAATTAATGATGAGACCTTTCAAAATTAAAAACCCTCATTTTGAATAAGATTCAAAATTAATATCAAGCCCGAAAAGGAGAATTATAAATTTGTTTATAATTTCCATGTCTTCAATCGACAATGGGTGCATGATGAACGCTACCCGTGCTCGGGGCTCAGCTCATATTATTGGGGGAGCCCTGGGTGCCGGAAAACTGTGACATCCATTGACATGGTGATGTGAACTACGTGGAACTCCCATGATTTCGGCTCATATTATTGAGGGAACTCATGGCGACTGTCCATTAAGGTTCAACATCGATAGGTAAGGCTTGACACGTAAAGATGAACGATGTCATATTATTGGGTCCTAATCAAACGTGAGACAAAAGTTTACGTAGAGGGTTGCATTGTGATGCAATTGGAAACTACCTTTTAGGTATTATGATTGGCTGATATTATTCAGGATCATAATTCGCTAGTTGGACCTTGCGTACCTACTGAGGAAAGGAGTTTTCCATTTTCACTAGAGGGTAGTGAAAGATGTCAAAACAGTGGGAGTAAACATTTATAAAGTAAAAGTCCATACTTTATATCTTACTAAATATTTTAAAATAATCATTAACATTTATCTATTATACTCTTCAGTACAATTTTTGACAATGTCTTCGATTCGAAATCCGCTATCTACAATACTCGACAAACACGTATTAACCGGACCTAATTACCTCACTTGGCTAAGAAACCTAAAAATTGTCTTGAATTCGGAAAGGATAGCATATACACTAACTGAGTCGCCCCCTGTTGAGGCTTTGACTGACTGCACTCCTGAGGAATTGCAGACTTACAAGGAATGGTGTGACCATGACTTGAAAGCCAGGTGTTATATGCGGGCTTCTATGAATGATGAGCTGCAGAGGCGTTTTGAGGATGCAAAGAGTGCTGCTGACATTCATTTGCATCCCAAGGAGCTCTTTGGAGAGCAAACACGTCCTCTTAGGCATGCTACCGTCAAGGAGCTGATCACTTTGCGCATGCGAAATGGGGCCTCGGTCCATGAGCATGGCCTAAAGTTGATTGGGCTCGTGGACAAGCTCGTTGGCATGGATCTGATTTTGCCTTTGGAGTTGACCAACGACGTGTTGCTTTTGTCACTGCCTAGCTCATTTGATCCTTTTGTGGTGAATTTCAACATGAACAAGCTAGAGCCGACCCTTGAGGAGTTGGTTAACATGCTTGTTACGTTTGAATCCACCATCAAGAAAGAGAAGTTGGTTCTTTATGTGGGTTCTTCATCTGGTACGAAGATTGATCCACATGGGAAGGAAAAGAAGCGTTCTTTCCAATGTCCCAAGAAGAACGTGCCTTTGATGAGGCAATCTCCGAATCCCGTTGAGGCAGCCACACCAGTTAAGGCTGACAAGACTGCTGATGTATGTCATCACTGCAAGAAGCCTGGACATTGGAGGCGTAACTGCAGGGAATATCTTGCCCAGAAGAGTTCTGGAAACGGTATGTTCTAAATTGAAGTAAACATTTCAATTAACTCTACTTCTTGGGTATTAGATACCGGTTGTGGCTCACATCTCTGTAATGATTTACAGGTGATGGGAAGAAGTAGGAAGCTTAGGGAAGGTGTGACCTTCTTGAGGATGGGCAATAGAGAAAGAGTTGCCGCCAAGGCTGTTGAAGATGTTTATTTATTGAAGAACAATAGTTTTAAGTTAATTTTATGAGATGTTTTGTTTGTACCTAACTTTGTGAAAAACATTGTTTCCATTTCTATGCTGAATAAAAATGGATATTCTTGTTTATTTAGCAAAGGTGTTTGCAACATTTACAGGAATGAATGTTTGATTAGTACTGGTGAACTTGAAAACGATCTCTATAACTTAAAATTGAAAGATATTCCACTAAATGTCCATTCAAAGGCAGATATCATATGAGATATGGATGGGTATGCCTCCCTAATATTCTTATCTTAGAATATGGGGGTGCCCCGCTTATGTGAAGCAGATAGTGGGAGATAAATTGGATATTCGATCCATTTTATGTTACTTTGTGTGATATCCAAAGAATTATGTTGGATACTACTTCTATCATTCCCAAGAAACAAAGGTGTTTGTTTCTAGGAATGCAATCTTTTTGGAAAAGAAATTTCTATTGGATAGAAAAGGGGAGATGATAGAACTCGAAGAGGTTCGAGATACACCCAAAATTATAGAACCCACACCCGAAGAGCCAAGAGAGGAGATACAAGCTCCTAGAAGATCCGAGAGAGTCTCGAGACCACCTATGAGGTATGGTCTGCTTCTTGAAGAGGGCCATGATGAGCCTAACCATGGATGTGATCGAAGGACCTTCAACGAAGCGTTATCTGATGCCGATTCATCCAAGTGGCTTGAAGCGATGGAATCTGAGATGAATTCCTTGCATTCGAACCAAGTGTGGAATCTCGTGGATCCACCTGAGGGAATTGTTCCTATAGGGTGTAAATGGATCTACAAGAGGAAACTTGGGGCGGATGGGAAGGTATTGACCTTCAAGGCTTGATTGGTGGCAAAAGGATATACTCAAAGACAAGGAGTTGACTTTGAGGAAATCTTTTCTCCAGTTGCAATGTTCAAGTCCATAAGAATTTTGCTAGCCATAGCTGCATGGTATGACTATGAGATATGGCAGATGTATGTCAAGACAGTCTTTCTTAATGGGGATATTAAGGAAGAGATTTACATGTCTCAACCTGAAGGGTTTACATCTATCGGAAGTGAGAATATGGTATGCAAACTTCAAAGATCTATTTATGGTCTAAAGCAGGCATCTAGGAGTTGGAACCTCAGATTCGATAGCACAATCAAAGAGTTTGGTTTTGCTAAGAATCCTGATGAACCCTGTGTGTATAAGAAGGTCAGTGGGAGTGCTGTGACATTCCTTGTG
Organism: Primulina tabacum; assembly: GCF_025594145.1. Taxonomy (NCBI): domain Eukaryota; kingdom Viridiplantae; phylum Streptophyta; class Magnoliopsida; order Lamiales; family Gesneriaceae; genus Primulina; species Primulina tabacum. The sequence continues at coordinate 30,071,138 of NC_134550.1, read as the reverse complement.
CTTTATGTTGAAGACATTCTACTCATTGGGAATGATGTAGGGATGTTGCAATCAACTAAGATATGGTTAACGAGTAAGTTCTCGATGCAGGACTTGGGTGAAGCATCTTTTGTATTGGGAATACATATCTATAGAGATAGATCAAAAGGATTGCTTGGCCTCACCCAGTCCACATACATTGATACCATCGTGAAGCGGTTCTCGATGGATGTCCCAGAGAGGACATCTACCAATGTGTCATGGCTTGTCCCTATCCAAGTCTATGTCTCCCAAGACTGATGCAGAGATAGCGGCGATGACAAGCATTCTTTATGCTCTGCGATTGGTAGCATCATGTATGAGATGATATCTACACGTCCTGACAGTGGCTTTTGCACTAAGTGTAGTGAGTAGATATCAATCCAACCCTGGTCTTCCACACTGAAAAGCTGTGAAAGACATCCTCAAGTATTTGAGAAGGACCAATAAGTTGTTCTTGGTCTATGGGGATGGAGAACTGAAATTGGAAGGCTATACCGACTCTAGCTTCCAAAGCGATATCGATGACTCGAAGTCAACCTCTGGGTTCGTATTCATGCTCAATGGTGCTGCTGTCTCTTGGAAGTGTTCCAAGCAAGACAGTACTGCGGATTCCACCATTGAGGCCGAATACATTGATGCATCAGATGCAGCAAAGGAGGCTGTTTGGATAAGGAATTTCGTCCAAAAGTTGGGAGTCATTCCTAATGGAGTTGCTCCTGTCCCGGTGTTTTGTGACAACACGGGAGCTGTAGCTCAAGCGAGGGAACCAAAGTCTCATCAGAAATCCAAACACGTATTGAGAAAGTACCACATCCTTCGAGAGATCGTGGAAAGAGGAGATGTCTCGATTGACAAAGTCGGCTCCGCAGATAATGTTGCTGATCCACTAACAAAGCCTTTACCTGGACCATTATTCGAGATGCATCGCAAATTGATGGGTTTGAAGCATATGGGTAGTTGGCTCTAGTGCAAGTGGGAGATTGTTAGAGTAGGTGCACGTCGAGCCAAGTGTTGGCCGAGTGTTCACAATGAAACTCTATGTATAAGCAATCTATATTTTAATAATATTTGAAATTATTATTGGCACATCTTTATCTGAATACCCATGCTAGTTGCATAGATAAAGCCCTTTAATATACAAATAGTAGAAATAATATGAGATGCTCATATGATGAGTATCATGAAACTCATATTTGGAATACTGTATATTCTAAACAGTTCCTAATCGATTCAGCCGCCGCTAAGAAGGTTATAAGCCGCTCGAGTTCGAGACTAGTATCTGCGATGTGAGTACCATGTTTCATTGGTAGGGGACATTGTGATGTCCGAGCATGCAGATAGGTGCTCCTGGTAGAGTGCACTGAACAACCCTCCATAAAGGACTTTCCAAGTGGTTCTCACTTATAGAGTGGAAACGTCCTAGTTTATGGTTGTACACCATTAGTCCTTATGACCCGGGACAACATTGAGACTCTATGTGCCTAGAATTACACTTTGACTTGTTTACCGACTCTCATGGGGTCATTAGGTGGCAAGGTTGGGTGTTCTGTCGAAACATATAGGAGTCGATGCATTGTGGTCGGGGATTCACCGCTTACCTTCGGGTATGGATATCCTATGTGTATGTAGTATGAAATCTCTGATCAGAGTATGGTGGTAATTATGAAAGGGGTTTCATAGATTACACCATCGATGCAACTACGACATGACACATAGTATCGATTCATTGACAACTCTCGATAAACCAATGGTTTTCGAATCGGTCGGGATATATGAGTTGAAGGGACCGTACTGTACGCTAACCATAATTGAATGGTTCTTGCAGGCACTATCATTTGATACCTATGGAATCATGTAAGCGATGCTGCTAGGTGTTTGACATGATTGGTTGGGTACTATCAGACTTGAGTTCTGACGTTCTTGTTATCAAGGAGTTAATAAGTAAGAATGGAAGCAATTGGGGTATGCTCATATAAGGACATGTTTAGTCCGAATCACATGGAGATGTGAACCCACGGCTAGTTGTATCAATGAACCATTGAGGGCCACACAAGTGCTAGCTTTCTAGATCCCATTGAGAAGTTAAAATAGTTCAATGTGTTGAACGGCTTCTAAATGAGTTTATAAGCGTAAATAAAAATAGAAGTATGACTTCTATGAGAGAAATGTAATTTTTAATTTATGAATGTGTTCCTAAATTAAAAGTAGGCCAAGTGAATAATGTATTTGAAAATTGTGATTTTAATAAACATTATTATGGACTAAATTAAATTAATTCAAGTGTTGAATTAATTAAACCCTAGTGGGTCTAGTAGAGTCCAAATAATTAAATTAATTCAAGTTTTGAATTAATTAAATAACATTGGGCTTTGTAGAGACCAATTGAAAATAATTATTTAACTAGTGGGCTTGAGTAAAATCAAGTAAAGTTTAATTGGGCTCAAATATGCTTGGGACATTTAAATAAAAGTCCATGGACTTTGTAAATGTTACAAGCCCACTTAAAAAGCATGCTAGGGAGGTGAAGAGTTGGGGATTACTTTTTATTAAAAAATTGCATGGCATGCAAAATGTTGTCTCTACTTTTTCAACACCCAAGAAAAGTCTTCCCTTCCCTCCCACACACACTAGTTGGCCGAAATCTCAAGAGAATTTCTCCTAATTTTTCTCTCCATTTTTGTTCTTCAATTGTTGAGGAATTCATATACTTTTCATAAAAAAATCCTCCTATTTTTCTAGTGCAAAATATGAGGTGATCTACCTAGTTGGTGGTGGGCTTGATTTTGAAGGAAGGGCAAGGAGAGCTTGTAGATTTGTCTTGTCTTGAAGAGACAAGTTGTTTACAACTTGGTGGGAGCCATTACATCAATCCTAGTGATTGATAGGTTTATCTTCTAAACACACTATGAATGTCATATTTTGTGTTTTGTATATGTTACACACTAGTACTAGAGGTGCTCGAAAACTTTATGTTAGAAAATATCATTTTCGAAAATTTTGTTGCTTCCGTTGCGAATTCGGGCACCTAAAACCGATCCCTTTCAGCTTCCCCTTTGTCCAACACGTCTAGCGCATATGCGCGACCTCAACCGGCGCATATGTGCGAGACCTACTGGTCTCGGTCCTTAGCTTCTCGGCAGCTCGAGCATATGCGCGTCCCATCGCCGTGCATATGCGTGAGGTTCTCTGGACATCACATTTAGCTTCTGCACAACTCGCGCATATGCGCGCATATGCGAAAGGTCCTCTGCCACTATCGCGCATATGCGCGAGGTGTTCTGTCCTCGCACCTCTTTCATGTTTACTTTCGTCCTTTCCGGTCTAATCCCTTTCCGTCTATAATCACATCCATTATCACCAAATCATTTCAGATTACGGTAATCAGAATCTCGGGCCTTACATCGGGTTAGTCCGTCGCACAGTCCGAGCTAGCTCAATGATCCCCGCTTCTCGTCTCCTCATACTCGTCCCCACCTGCATTGATCAAGTCTAGTGAGTCTAAAGAATTAACATGTATAAACTAAGAATAACAGGTAGTACATAATAAAGCTACATATGTTTTAAAATAGCACATACATGTTTAAACTTTAAACATACTTACATAAACATATACGTGCCATAAATTCATAAACATTTTCATAAAAGTATTTGCATCATACATACGTAAACATGCATATCATCATCATTTTGCATAGAGATATGTTTCTAAGCAAGTGACCCATACATAACGCGCCTGATCAGACTAAACCACAATACTGGGCTGGCAGGGATGTTCACTACCACATACATAAGATCCCCGATCATACTTTACTGGGTGGATTGATCCCTGGTTATACTTTACCGCTTTCCAATTCTAATCAAAACCTGGTCATACTTTACCTGGGTGGAGAGGTCCTCGGACACGTTCTCCGGCTTCCAAACCCGTTCATAGTTGGTCACAAGACATTTAACATACATAAAAAATAAAACATTTTCTTTTTGCACGTCGAAAACACTTAAAAACGTATAGGGCTTTGTTGGAACGCTATGGATATGCTGCCCTAACCACATCAGGAAAGATTCAGGAGATCCCAACGAAGCATGCAACCAAAACTTGAGAAAACGTGAAGAACATGCACAAATTTTCACAACTTGAGCGGTTTTACGATAAAAATCATATCTCCCTTGTTTCTTATCAGAGAATTACAAATTTACTATCATATCGAAGATAACACAAAGTACTATAAATCATATGTTGAACATATTTCCAGGAAACCATCCTATAATTTTCAGAATTCAAAATAACAGAGGGTGACATGTTTTGTGACACAGAAATTTCACACCTTGAGCGATTTTACGATAAAAATCATATCTCCCTCGTTTCATATTATAAAATTATGATTTTGCTATAAAAGCATATATAACACAGAGTACTACAAATCATATGTTGAAAACATTTCCAGAAAACCAACCTATAAGTCACAGAATTCAAAATAACAGAGGGTGACGGGTTTTGTGACACAGAAATTTCACAGCTTGAGCAGGCCCACAAAAATGATCATAACTCACTTGTTTATTGTGGGGATCCGGACTGCTAATTCATTTCTTAATCGTTTGTGGGAATAATTAAATCAATTATAATAAACAGGGTCTAAATTTTTTTTTTAACATACAAGTGTCAAATGCGGAACGTAATGGAATTCATTTGAATATATACGTCGAAACAAAGTACAAGTCTTGTACCATCTACAGTCATTTAAAACTAAGGTTTAACAACTACATATCAAGTGTTCAAACCCTATCTAAAATCCAAGTCCGTAGTCCCCACTCTAATCACGATCTCTCTTCATCTCCTCGACCCTGATCATATCCCACCTGTTGTCATGCACACATACAAACATGACAACAGCCGGATAACTCTGGTGAGAAATATATCCCAGTATAAATCAACGATACATGCAATCATATATTCAATATAAAGCATGAGACAGATATCAGTAATATGAATCCAAATCTGAAAACATAATTCAATATAAATCTATAAATCAACTCCTGACTCTATATCTCATACTAGACTAATTCCTAGTCTAGGGATCCCGGTTTCCAGACGTTGGCATACTATATCGAATCTCAGTAATAGAATTAAATTCACCTCTAATCAAACATCGATATAAACCAAACATCCAGTGTCTTGACCTATCCGTCAAAGACTTTAGCACCTCCGCCAATCACTATCCTGTGACAATGTGCAATGGACCAGTGACGATTCCATCATCATTGGACCCTTCTGTCACAAGACCAATCATCTACTACATGCTTCCTATAAATCAATAGAACAAGCATATTAATCCAAATCAATGTACACAATAACAATCAGTATGTGGTTTAGGGAAACTCAAGTATTTCACACTCGAGTCATTCTCCTGATCGACATTGACTTATACATTTCTTTAATTGCAGTTCTGACACGTTAAAGTCGGGAATTTGAAGTATGTCAATACTCAATTTGGCAATCACAATATCAAGAAGTATAATATCAATATACTGCTCAACCTGAATCTAACTCAAAATCAAAGGCATAACGGAACAATCTAAATATCCCTGTCAATACAATATCAACAGATATCAATTACCACAACTCATAATCGATAACGGTACAAATCTGATATCACATTTCAATCAAATCAACTCAGAAAATCATAACAATTCCATACGGTATCTGTTCTTCAATCGGTTTCGATTAAACGATGTCTAACATGTCAAGAACATCATATAGAAATCATACCCGATTCTGACAATATCATAATTTAAAGACATATCAAAACTTAATAAAACTTACGTCTAGTTGTAGCCTGCGTCGATAGGAACACGGTACAGAAGTCGGATTCAAAATCAGACAGACGGATTTTGCGTAATCTTCAAATTCTGAATCAAGAACTTAGCCTTTCCCTTTTTCTCGTTCTTTCTCTTGTTTCTGCTGAAAGAACTAAGTTATGTGTATATATATATATCCAACTTGCATGTTAAGCTACGTGTCACATTTTTCTTCAATTCTGGTTGGCGCTCGGGCGGTCATGAATTTCTGCTCGGGCGCGGAATGTTCGGCCCTCGTGTATTTTACAATGGCGCTCGGGCGGTCATGAATTTCCGCCCGGGCGCAGAATGTTCGGCCCCCTTCATATTATCTAATGGCACTCGGTCGGTCAAAAACTACCGCCCGGGCGCCGAACTTTCGGTCCAAAAATTGTGTCATTCCTATGCTTTGCCCAATCTGGTCTCGAGATGATCTGTCTATAATCATATCAGTTCATAATCAATAATCTCAGATTAACAGAATCAAAATCTCGAGCATTACATTTCTCCCCCTCATAGCTACGATTTCGTCCCAGAAATCACAGGCAATCAATCATATCAAAAAGAAATGTAACAGAAGCTAAATAGAAACTCACATCAGTGAAATAACTTTGGGAATCTCTGCCTCATATCAGACTCAGTCTCCCTAGTAGCTTCTTCTATGCCATGACGACTCCACTGAACTATCAGAAGCGGAATAGTCTTCGTTCTGAGTTGCTTTTCCTTCCGATCGAGAATCTGGATCGGTTTCTCGAAATAACTCAATGTCTCGTCCAGTTCGGCCTCGTCTGGCTGAATGACATGTGAAGCATCAACGAGATATTTCCTCAATAATGATACATGAAAGACATCATGTATCCCAGATAAAGAAGGTGGTAGGGCGAGTCGATAGGCACGATCTCCTATCTTCTCGAGAATCTCACACGGCCCAATATATCGTGGAGACAGTTTCCCTTTCTTGCCAAATCTGACAACTCCTCGGAAAGGTTAAATCTTCAAGAATACTCGGTCTCCTGCCTCAAATACCAATGGTCTATGTCGAACATTGGCATATTTGGCCTGTCTATCTTGAGCTGCCTTCATTCTTTTCTGTATCAGCTTCACTTCCTCAGTCATGTCTCTGATCATGTCAGGTCCAATCTCAGGAACCTCAGAGATATCATCCCAATACAGAGGGGATCTGCATTTCTTACCGTACAACGCCTCGAAAGGAGCCATCTCAATGCTCGTCTGATACCTATTGTTGTACAAGAACTCACAAAGTGGCAATGCATCCTGCCAATTAGTGCTAAAATCAAGCACTATGGCTCTCAGCATATCTTCCAGTGTCTGGATAGTCCGTTCTGACTGTCCGTCAGTCTGTGGATGATATGCGGTACTCAGATGCTACTTCGTACCTAGAGCCTGTTGCAAACTCTGCCAGAAGTGTGAAGTAAACCGAGGATCACGGTTTGAAACAATCGACTTTGGCACACCATGCAATCTGACCACTTCTCTGACGTAGATCTCTGCCATCTGGTCATGTCGGTACGTCATCTTGTACGGAATAAAGCATGCTGATTTGGTCAATCTGTTAATCACGACCCAAATCGCATCATAACCTCTGGAGGAACGTGGTAACTGCGTCACAAAATCCATGAAAATGTGATCCCATTTCCATTCAGGAATAGATAGACTCTGTAACAGTACTCCTGGTTTCTTTCTTTCGGCTTTCACCTGCTGGCAATTCAGACATTTTGATACAAATTCAGCAATATCAGCTTTCATCTGTTTCCACCAAAACTGTCTTTTCAAATCATTATACATCTTTCTGTCACCAGGGTGAATACCGAATCGACTGCTATGTGCTTCTGACAAGATCTGTCGTTTCAAATCGGAAACATTCGGCACAACAAGACGATTATTCACATACAGTACACTATCCCGTACCTGATACTCTGATCGATGCCCTGCTCTGACCATCGATATCGAATTCTGCACATTCTGATCAACTTTCTGAGCCGTTTTAATTCTCACAATCAGCTCTGGTTCGGCTTGAACAGCATAAAATATCATCGGTCTATAATCTGTCTCAAATACCAATCCAGACAAACAGTAATCTTCTATTAAATTCGAAACACCAATCGTCGATAAGGATAAAGAACATACCTTTCGACTCAGTGCATCTGCTGCTGCATTAGATTTCCCCGGATAGTACTTGATTTCACAATCGAAGTCTTTAAACAAATCAAGCCATCTTCGCTGTCTCATATTCAACTCTGACTGTGAAAACAGATATTTCAGACTTTTATGATCAGAATAGATTTCAAACTTCTCACCGTAAAGGTAGTGTCGCCATATCTTTAAAGTAAAGACGATGGCTGCCAATTCAAGATCATGAATTGGGTAACGAGTCTCATGTAGCTTCAGCTGTCTCGAGACATAAGCAATAACATGCCCTCGCTGCATCAGAACACAACCCAATCCTCGGTGAGATGCATCACAATAAACCACAAAATCACCAGTACCTGATGGAATAGTCAATAACGGCGCACTGGTCAGTCTTTTCTTCAGCTCAGGAAAACTGGACTCACAGTCTTCAGACCATACAAACGGAGCATTCTTCTGAGTCAACTGAGTAATAGGCTTGGAAATACTCGAAAAATATTTAATAAATCAACGATAATATCCTGCCAAACCCATAAAACTACGAATCTCGGGTACTGATGTCGGTCTCGGCCAAGAAATCACGGCTTCAACCTTGCTGGGATCAACTGATATACCATCTTCTGATATGATGTGACCCATAAATACAACCTGTCTCATCCAAAACTCGCATTTTGACAGTTTAGCATATAATTTCTCAGCCCTCATAATTTTTAATACAGTTCTCAAATGCTCAGCATGATCAATCATATTCTTGGAATAAATCAGAATATCATCAATAAAGATAATCACAAAATCATCAAGATATCTCTGAATTATGCGGTTCATCAGACCCATAAACACAGCTGGAGCATTAGTCAAATCGAACGGCACGACAATAAACTCATAGTGTCCATACCTGGTTCTGAATGCTGTCTTCGAGATATCAGAATCCCTGACTCTTAGCTGATGATATCCAGATCTCAGATCGATCTTGGAATATACTGAAGAACCTTGCAACTGATCAAACAAATCATCAATGCGAGGCAAGGGATATTTATTCTTTACCGTTGCTTTGTTCAGTTGCCGGTAGTCGATACAGAGTCTCATAGAACCATATTTCTTTCGAACAAACAATACTGGAGCACCCCAAGGAGACACGCTCGGTATGATATACCCCTTGGCCAGTAAATCCTCTAACTGTTCTTTTAACTCTTTCAACTCAATCGGTGCCATTCTGTACGGTGTCCTCGAAATCGGAACTGTACCTGGCATCAACTCAATACTGAAGTCTATCTCTCGAATCGAAGGCAAACCAGGAATCTCATCTGGGAAGACATCAGCAAACTCGCATACCACTGGCAAATCCGCCAATGATGGACTCTATTTCAGTAGATCAACTAAATATACAAAGAATCCCTCCGTTTTTTTCTGCAACAATCGAGTCATAGACAATACGGATATCAAAAGAATTCTAGATCGAGAACCCTTACCGAAAAATTTCCACTCATCAGCCATATCTGGTCTGAATATCACAATCTTGTGGAAACAATCATTAGTAGCTCTGTACTTGGTCAACATATTGATACCAATAATACAATCAAAATTAGACAACCCAAGCACAATACAATCTAACTCAATCTCATGCCCATCATAGTGTAGCGTACAATGTTTAACAGACTTCACTGATATCAAACCTGTCCCCAAAGGAGAAGAGATAGACACTACAGCAGTTAATGACTCAATAGGCAAAGAATGCATCAATGCAAACCGCTCAGATATGAATGTATGCGATGCACCAGTATCAATCAATACATAAGCAGGATAACCATATAAAGAACAGTTACCTGCTACAACATCATCTAGTGCTTCCTGAGCCTGCTCCTCTGTCAAAGCAAATACTCTAGCACGCTGTCTAGGAGGCTGGCTCACTGTCTGGCTACCTCCTGGCCTCTGCTGTGACTGAGCTGGTGCTGGCTAGAAGGAATGAACAGCAGCTGATCGTCTATCAGTCTGTGCCACTGATCCAGATGATTCGGCACCCTGTGATCCCTGGAAACCTCTCTGTGGGCAGACTCCAGCAAAATGTCCCTGCTGTCTGCAGATACGGCAACTGCCAAACACTCCTCGGCACTGCTCTGTGGCATGTTTTCCTCCACAAGTGCTGCAGTAGGCTCCTGTATAGCTCTGGCCCTGACCGATATGTTTTGAGCCACTAGAACTGGATGAACTGCTTCCAGATCTCTTAAACTGCTTCCCTCTAGTTTTCAGGAAATCTTTCTTTCCACCACTGCTGCTGCCACTCTCAAACCGGGGAGGTGGTTGCTGTGGTCTCGGTGCTAGAGGCACAAACGAAGCTCCCTTATGTCTCATCAGACCAGCTTCGGCTCCCTTGGCTCTGTTCAAGGCATCAGTAAATTGTTCGGTCGCCCCATATTCACCAGTGTAAATATTTCAGGATTCAGGCCATTAATGAACTGATCAGCAACAGCTTCATCATTTTCAGCCACATGTGGAACAAATCTCAACAAGGTAGAGAACTTGGCTACATACTCCTCGATGTTCAACTGTCCCTGTCTCAAGTTTGCAAACTCCGCTCCCTTGTCCTTTCTATATGACACTGGAAAGAATCTCTGATAAATTCAGTTCTAAATACATTCCAGGTAATAGTCGTACCTCGATGCTCCAGTGCTCTCTTCGTCGTAATCCACCAATTCTTTGCGACGTCATGCAATTTGTGCCCAATCAGTTTCACTCTCCGCTCATCGGTGTAATCCAAGGACTCAAACAGCATCTCAATGTCATCTAGCCAACTCTCACAATCCACTGAAGTCTCAATACCTTTCAGAGTCGGTGGATGGAACGACTGAAATCTCTTCAAAAATGTTTCCATCGGTGTTGCTGTCACATCCATTGGAGGATTCGAAGTGCTACCCTGTTCTGGTATTCTTCGAGGAGGCATATCTGATTATCAAAAGGGTTAGCAACCAAATCTGACAAATATATATCAGTTCCCTTCTGATCATCTTGCCACTGATAAAGAATTGGTTCTGATTCAATCTCAAAAATACACATTACCATATCAAAGTCAGATAACCAAGTAAACATGTATTAAAGCAGTAAATCATGCTAGCAATCAAAGCAAGGAAAGAAAACTCAATCTACCCCGCTCACTAGCTTCTATCTCAATCTAAAGGATCTATCGCTCTGATACCACCTGTTGTGGGGACCCGGACGCTAATTCATTTTTTAATCGTCTGTGGGAATAATTAAATCAATTATAATAAACAGGGTCTAAATTTTTTTTTAATATACAAGAGTCAAATGCGGAACGTAATGGAATTCATTCGAATATATACATCGAAACAAAGTACAAGTCTTGTACCATCTACAATCATTTAAAACTAAGGTTTAACAACTACGTATCAAGTGTTCAAACCCTATCTAAAATCAAAGTCCGTAGTCTCCACTCTAATCACGATCTCTCTTCATCTCCTCGACCCTGATCCTGTCCCACTTGTTGTCATGCACACATACAAACACGATAACAGCTGGATAACTCATGTGAGAAATATATCCCAGTATAAATCAACGATACATGCAATCATATATTCAATATAAAGCATGAGACAGATATCAGTAATATGAATCCAAATCTGAAAACATAATTCAATATAAATCTATAAATCAACTCCTGACTCTATATCTCATACTAGACTCATTCCTAGTCTAGGGATCCCGGTTTCCAGACGTAGGCATACTATATCGAATCTCAGTAATAGAAGTAAATCCACCTCTAATCAAACATCGATATAAACCAAACATCCAGTGTCTTGACCTATCCGTCAAAGACTTTGGCACCTCCGCCAATCACTATCCTGTGACAATGTGCAATGGGCCAGTGATGATTCTATCACCATTTGACCCTTCTGTCACAAGACCAATCATCTACTACATGTTTCCTATAAATCAACAGAACAAGCATATTAATCCAAATCAATGTACACAATAACAATCAGTATGTGGTTTAGGGAAACTCAAGTATTTCACACTCGAGTCATTCTCCCGGATCGATATTGACTTATACCTTTATTTAATTGCAGTTCTGACACGTTCAAGTCTGGAATTTGAAGTCTGTCAATACTCAATTTGGCAATGACAATATCAAGAAGTATAATATCAATATACTGCTCAATCTGAATCTAACTCAAAATCAACGGCATAACGGAACTATCTGAATATCCCCGTCAATACAATATCAACAGATATCAATTACCACAACTCATTATCGATAACGGTACAAATCTAATATCGAATCTCAATCAAATCAACTCAGAAAATCATAACAATTTCATACGGTATCGGTTCTTCAATCCGGTTTCGATTATACGATGTCTAACATGTCAAGAACATCATATATGAATCATATTCGATTCTAACAATATCATAATTTCAAGACATATCAAAACTTAATAAAACTTACGTCCAGGTGTAGCCTGCGTCGATATGAACACGATACTGAAGTAGGATTCAAAAACAGACGGACGGATTTTGCGTAATCTTCAAATTCTGAATCAAGAACTTAGCTTTTCCCTTTTTCTCGTTCTTTCTCTTGTTTCTGTTGAAAGAACTAAGTTATGTGTGTATATATATATATCCAACTTGCATGTTAAGCTACGTGTCACATTTTTCTTCAATTCTGGTTGGCGCTCGGGCGGTCATGAATTTCCGCTCGGGCGCGAAATGTTCGGCCCTCGTGTATTATACAATGGCGCTCGGGCGGTCATGAATTTCCGCCCGGGGCAGAATGTTTGGCCCCCTTCATATTATTTAATGGCGCTCGGGCGGTCAAAAACTACGGCCCGGGCGCCGAAATTTCGGTCCAAAAATTGTGTCATTCCTATGCTTTGCCCAATCTGGTCTCGAGATGATCTGTCTATAATCATATCAGTTCATAATCAATAATCTGAGATTAACAGAATCAAAATCTCGGGCATTATATTTATTGTCCATATATTACGAATTTACTGTCAACTCAAAGGTATCAAAGATTACGACGTTTTATATGTTGAACGATGTTCCAGAAAATAGATCTAAAATTCATAGTACTCGAAATGACAGCAAACTCGATTTTGAGATCTAAAATTTTGATCCGAAATCGTTTTAAACATTTTTGCTCAAACTTTTTATAACATACACAGATTTTTCATAAAATATACATAAAAATACTTACTACGACAAGATCGATGCAAAAATAAAAAAATAAACGTGCCTTTGATGATTAAACTCACGAAACGATGGATAACGACGTGAAGGAATGCGAGACTCGATCCGGGACATTTTGTGGCACGATGTTTTGCTAAAATCGGATGAGAGTTTGCTGGAAAATTTTGAAGGGGAAGGGTGGCTGCTGGTTTAGCTCAAGAACCCTAGCTATTCCTCTAAAAATGAAATGTGAATTTGTGTGTGTGTGTGAGGCGTGGGTGTGTGTGTGTTAGGTGGAAATTTGCTTAATTAATTAATTAACTAACTTATTAGGGCTAAAAGTGCTTAATTAAATAATTAATAATAAAATAATTCTACTATTGTAGAACCCGTTAAATCAGACTACATATAAGCCATGCATAGTTACTATTATTTAAATTAAAATGATCTTTTTATGCATAAGGATTTATATTCATTCTTTTAAAATTTGTTGAGTTATGATTATTTATTTTACGCAGTAGTTTAGTTTTTATCTTTTCGGTTAAATAAGCGAGGCCGGACCGGAGTTGGAGTATTGAGATAAAATGTAAGGATAAGAAAACATTCCTAGAATTTATTTAAGATAAAGAATAATTTATTTTAATGAAAAAGAATGTATATGGATTTAATTAATTAATTTGAGTTAAGTAGTAAATAAGTTCTTTTATGTCCAATAATTTAATTAAAAGTCTAATTTAAATTGTGTAACCAATTGGGATAAATTAATCTAGGTCTATTTTAATTAAGAAATTCCAACTTAACATGTTAGTAATTCATTTTAGAATTAGCCATGCATGCAAGATAATTACCATCCTAAATTAATTTAATATTTTACTAAAATACATAATTAGTGTTTAAAACTTTAAGGAGATAAAATTCAATAATTTAGCAATATTTTTCCCTCCATTATCTAGCAAAATTAGGCCACCACATTTAAAAGATTTGTTATACTTGGCAACTCTCCATCTTTGGTTCTTTTCCTTATCCCTTCATGGTAGATTAATTCTCTCACATTTAATCATCAATAATTAAGAATTAAGCAATATTCCTATCCCATTTTGAAAGATAAAATCGGCCACACCTCACCATTAAATCTCCCTCAATCAAATCATTTCCTTATCTCTCAAACTTAAGGATAGAAAAGTTTGTATCTTGTCATTCAAATCTCCAATTATCTTGTAACCTTCCCATTCATTTCCTAGCCTTCTCTCCCTCACCATTCCACCGAAATTCAGAAGAAAACCTACAAGAAAAAAAATCGTGAGGAGCACTAGAGAAATAAGAGGGAAAACAAGTAAGAAAAGAGAACTTCGTCTCCGCCGCGCCGTGTTCGTCGTAATCGGTTTGTTTTCTTTCAAAACAAATTCAAGGCATGTATATATGTTTCTTTTCTCTTCAATCAAGCCATATAAATAATTTAAAACAAAATATGATCATGATTCATGGAGCAAAAACCGAAACTTGACAACAAGTTTTATAAAAATTCTGCACAGATTTTTGGCCCTTCCTTGCACTTCACGTTAGGTATTGTTTTTGTTGTTTCAGGGTATGACTCGGTTCCAGGTGCTCACACCTGCATCTAGACACATTATAGAGTGTGTTAGGAAGGTGTTAGCCCATTGGTTTGAGCCCCTTTTTCTCCCAGCAACACGAAATGACAGCAACTCTCCATAGTGCATTTTTTAGTCTCGATTTTTCTATGGTTAATGTCTAAGGTGTGTGTTTGAACCATGGCTATCCTAGGGGCCGTAGCCATGGTTAGAACCCTCCCTTAGCATGTCTAGGACATGACCAAGATGACCTTTCATGGCTTGGTTCATGGTCCTATTGATTTTTGAAACAAAGCGACACAAGTGTCCCTCGGTTTCTTTTTTTTGTTTTGGGTGAGTGAGTTTCGAAACTTGTGGTGTTGGGTGGATCCTGGTTGGCTTTTTAGCCCTTAGCCATTGTTCACACAATATCTCATGATGTCTAGATCAAGCCATGGTCGATCATATGGCCACTGGAATGATACATGACAGCAAAAACAAGCAACACCCCCCACGTACAGCACATGGTATTCTCGGGTGGAGCTTGGCGTTGTCCTATGGATTTTTTTTGTTTGTTGTTGGCTTGTAGCCATTAGCCATGGTCTAAGCCATGCCTTAGGATGTTGGGAAGATGCTCTGGTTGGTGGTTCAAGCACCAATGACCATTAGCCTTGTAAACGAAACAAGGAAGCACAACAGCTGCTGCTGTATTTTTTTTTACCGCAGCTTTGGGCTTCGGTTCAGAGGCTGATTTCGAGTTCTTGGTTGGCATTTAGACTATGGCCTTGGACTGGACAGTACCTCATTGAGTTATGAAGGTCATGTTTTTGGCCGTTTGTGATTTGGTTAAGTTTAGAGGTCGCACGAGAATTTACGGTGCAATGTGCCAAAGTGACTCTCGAAAGAGCGTTTCACGATTTTGGCCACCATTCACATCTTGTCGTGTAGTACAGCCAAGGGTCATGTTTTCCACTATTTTGGATGTATTTTAATCATGGCTAAATGATGGTTCAATGTCGATTCGGGTTGGTACGAAGCCATGGTTGAATATTAAGTTTGTTGGCATAATAGTCTAGTTTTTAGTTCGATTTTGAAGTGTTGGTCAAGTTAAATTATTTGTTTGTTTCTCCTGTTAGAATTAGGTCGCAGCGAGCCTGGAAATGATCCAACCCATTTGGTAAAGACAGGATTATAATTATATTACGTCCGTAAAAATATAAAATGTTTATTTTTGAGATATATGCGATATGTCTTATAGCCACCTCACGCTTATGGGATTCAGCTTATGGGATTATTACTTCACCCGGTGACTTACGACCGGTTCATGTTCATGTATGGGTACGGATATCCAGTCCAAGGGCTGTGATGATCTCTACCGCCAGTACACTGTGGTTTAGTCTGATCAGACGTACATGTTATGTTATGGGCCACTTGCGTAGAACATTATCTCAACAGAAAATTATGATATGCTATTTTATGACAGGGCTCTATCGAGCAAACATTTTACGTACGATTTTCAGTTATGCCCGTATTTATAATTATTCATGACACGATTTTCACGTTACGCTTTACGATACGATATTTTTATGTCACGTAAAATTTTATGATATATTTTACTTGTTATTCACGATATATGCATGCTGAGTCTTTAGACTCACTAGACTTGATTGTTGTAGGTATTGATGAGGTCGAGGACCTCATGCTTCAGTTTATTTATCATTTTATGCTCAAACTCATTTTATCACGATGAAATATTTTAAGTTGTGATTTTGAAAAAGTATTTACTTCTGCTGTTATTTTAACATTAAAACTTTTATCCGTTTATTTTATGAATGAGGCAAGTTATTTACTTTTAACAAAAAATTTTAAATATTTCCGCAAATTTACAAGTACGAGATACGGGCCTCGACAGTTGGTATCAGAGCCTATGTTCTTGTAAAGGGTT
The DNA here is from genome assembly GCF_025594145.1 of Primulina tabacum. Lineage (NCBI taxonomy): Eukaryota > Viridiplantae > Streptophyta > Magnoliopsida > Lamiales > Gesneriaceae > Primulina > Primulina tabacum. The sequence continues at coordinate 30,054,443 of NC_134550.1, read as the reverse complement.
GTACTACTACTGACCTCGAGAAGCTCACGAAGTCACGTCTTCGGTCTGTAAGTTTTACGTTTACGCATTTCGTTTAAAGCATGAAATATTTTTACAGCATGTTTCCATGAAATGTTTTATGTCAAGATTATGATTATGCAGTATTTATTTAAATTCAAAGAAATAATAGAAATTATGCATGTTAATTACGTATGGGTTATGTATGGAACAGTATGCCTCCTAGACGCATTCTCGAGCGCGTGAGGGATGATGAACATCTTCATGAGGACGGTGAGGATCATAGGCAGGAGAGAGATTTACCACCACCCTCTCCACCGGACATGAACGCCCAGATGCTAGCCGGAATGACTCAGTTCTTCGCACAGTTTGCGGGGAACAATGCTGGGGTAGCCAGGCAGACGGGGCCTGAGGCTACCTATGAGCGGTTCATGAAGATGTGACTGAAGGAGTTCTCAGGGACGACAGATCCCATGATTGCCGAGGGCTGGATTAAGTCCCTTGAGGTTATCTTCGTGTTCATGAGGCTTGGAGATGAGGACAGAGTTCGTTGTGCGACCTATCTGTTTGGAGGAGACGCCTGCTTATGGTTGGAAGGAGCATTCGTAGCCTTGAATGTGGCTACTCTGAGCTAGACACGCTTTACAGAGGTATTCTACTCTAAATATTTTACTGACGAGGTGCGTGCCAGGTTGACCAGGGAGTTCATGACCCTGAGGCAGGGAGATATGACTGTTACGGAGTTCATCCGTAAGTTTGAGAGGGGTTGCCATGTCGTACTCCTGATTGCGAATGATGTTGGAGCCAAACTAAGGCATTTTCTAGATGGTCTGCGATCGATCTTGCGCCGTGATGTTAGGGTGGTTGGCCCTACTACTTATGACGTCGCTGTCTCAAGAGCTCTAGCTGCAGAGCAGGACCAGAATGATATTGAGAGAGACTACCAGGGCAAACGACCAGTCCAAGCACCGCACCGCCCTCCTCAGCAGCAGCATCAGAGTAAGAGGCCTTTCCACGGCCCATCCAGGAACAGAGTACAACAGCAGCAGGGACGTGTAGTCCGAAGGCCACGGATTATCCAGTCTAAGCTAAGTGCACAAGCTATCACGCTGGAGCTTGTATGTATGGCTCAGGGAAGTGCTACAAGTGTGGGAGTCCTGACCACTTGCTGAAGAATTGCCCTCAGGGGAGTCTGCCTACTCAAGGCAGAGTTTTTTCTCTCCATGCAGCGGAGATGAACCCGGAGACCATGCTCATGACAGGTATCTTAAAGCTTTAAGTTTGTATTTGAAATTCAATGGTTTGGGAGTCTGGGTTAAGATTTTGAACTTAGAATTGTGATAGGATTGCATGCTCTAATCAGTGTTACTTTCGGGAATTAGGTTAGAAGAACCTTAACCTCCGCATGTCTATAAGTTTAGTTCGTGTGATTCTTGGGTTCAGCTTGGTGTTCTAACCTTTCAGGGAGAATTTTTATAGCTGGTTCAGCTACGAATGCCTTGATAGATTCAAGGGCTACTCATTCGTTCATTTCAGAGGTCTTTGCTAATTTCCTTAAGGTCAAAACCATTGTGCTAGATGTGGCGTATTCAGTAGTACTGCCTTCTGGAGAGGAGTTGACAGCCACTAATGTGATTCGAGACATAGACCTCGAGCTTCATGGAAATCTTATTTATGCGGATCTTATCGTGCTGCCGATGTCGGAGTTTGACATCATTCTGGGGACGGATTGGCTATTACGGAACAGAGTTTTGATTAACTTCCAGAGGAGATCTGTTCTAGTCTGACCGCCAGGGAGAGCAGTTCTTATTCGAGCCAGACAGGTATTTTCCTTTACCGCACATTATACCTTGTGTCCAGGCTAGGAAGCTCATGCATAGAGGGTGTCGGGTGTTTTTAGCGACTTTTGTATCCGTTCCCGAGGCATCCAGTCAGTCAGCCTCCGATGTCCCAATTGTTAGGGCTTTCCAAGACGTTTTTCCTGAGGACATCTATGGTATGCCAACCGAGCGAGAGGTGGAGTTTTCTATTGAGCTTATGCCAGGTACGGCAACGATCTCAAAAGCACCATACCGATTAGCACCGACAGATATGGCAGAACTTAAGAAGCAGATTCAGGAACTTCTCGACAAGGAGTTCATTCGCCCGAGTTTTTCGCCATGGGGCGCGCCAGTCTTATTTGTGAAGAAGAAGTATGGTTCGATGAGGCTCTATATTGATTACCGGGAGTTGAACAAAGTTACAGTGAAGAACAAATACCCACTCCCTAGGATTGAAGATTTATTTGATCAGCTGCAGAGAGCTTCATTATTCTCGATGATTGATCTGCGCTTTGATTATCACTAGTTAAGGGTGAAAGATGCCGATGTTCTCAAGACTGCTTTAAGGACTCGTTATGGCCACTTCGAGTTCCTTGTGATGCCGTTTGGTTTGACGAATGCGCCAGCGATCTTCATGGATCTCAAGAATTGCGTATTTTAGTCGTATCTTGATCAGTTTGTGATATTATTCATAGACGACATTCTCGTCTACTCAAAGAATCACGAGGAGCACAGCAGACATCTGACCGTAGTTTTGCAGACCCTACAGAAGCATAAACTATTCAAAAAGTTCAGTAAGTGCGAATTCTGGTTAGAGAAGGTGGCGTTCTTAGGTCACATCGTTTCTAGCAGCGGTATCGAGGTAGACCCAGCGAAAGTTGCAGCAGTCAGAGATTGGGTTGTACCGCTAGAATGCATCAGAGATCCGTAGTTTCCTTGGGCTAGCAAGATATTATCGGAAGTTTATTCAGGGATTCTCCTCTATCGCAGTTCCACTCACGTCGTTGACAAAGAAGAATGTTAAATTTGTGTGGAGCGATGAGTGTCAGAAGAGCTTCGATACTTTGAAGCAAGCTCTTATATCAGCGCCAGTTTTGGCCATGCCGTCAGGGCCTGGCGAGTTCGTTTTGTATACCAATGCTTCGAAGCTTGGTTTAGGCGCAGTGTTGATGCAGCATGGGAAGGTAATAGCATATGCTTCTTGTCAGTTGAAGACCCATGAGAAGAATTACCTTATCCACGATCTAGAGTTGGCCGCCGTAGTATTTTCCTTGAAGATTTGGATGCATTATTAGTACGGAGAGAAGTGCCAGATCTTTACCGACCATAAGAGCCTCAAGTACTTCTTTACGCAGAAAGAGCTAAATATGCGTCAGAGGCGTTGTTGGAGCTAGTGAAGGACTATGACTTTGACATTAGCTACCACCCTGGCAAAGCTAATGTAGTTGCGGATGCATTGAGCAGGAAAGTCACAGTGATGGCTCATCTAGCGATTTCGAGGCCACTTCAGTTTGAGATGCAGAGGTTTGACCTAGAGACTTATCTTCAAGGTAGAGTTTCCCGTCTATCTACTTTGACGATTCAGTCTTCTCTTCCAGACCGTATTCGCCGTGGGCAGTTAGCAGATGAGCAGTTGGCGAAGTGGAAGCAGAGAGATGAGGCCAAGGGCAGTATTTTGTATACAGTTATCGACGGTATTGTGAGATATCGAGACAGAATGTGGGTTCCTAGTAGTGATTCCATTCGAGCAGATATTTTATCCGAGGCCCACATGTCGCCGTACTATATTTATCCTGGGAGTACCAAGATATACAAAGATCTGCAGTTGTTGTATTTGTGGCCCAGAATGAAGAAGGATATTAGACGTTTTGTATCCGAGTGTCTGACGTGCCAGCTAGTGAAAGCGGAGCATCAGAGACCAGCAGGCTTGCTCAAGCCTCTTCCTATTCCCGAGTGGAAGTGGGAGAATGTTACCATGGACTTCGTTGTCGGTTTGTTGAAGTCAGCCAGAGGATCAAATGCTATCTGGGTGATTGTTGATCGTCTTACCAAGTCAGTGCACTTCTTGCCTATCAAGATGACTTTCACCATGATTCAGTATGCAGAGTTGTATATCCGAGAGATAATCCGACTTCATGGTATTCCCGTTTCTATAGTGTCTGACCGAGATCCTAGATTCACTTCCTCATTTTGGAAGAGTTTGCATTCGGCTATGGGTACGAAGTTGTTGTTTAGCACAACTTTCCACCCTTAGACAGATGGACAGTCAGAGAGAGTTATCCAGATTTTAGAGGATCTTCTCCGTGCATGTGTCATCAATTTCTCAGGGAGTTGGGAGTCGAAGTGCCACTGGTAGAGTTCACCTATATCAATAGTTTTCAGTCGTCTATAGGTATGGCTCCGTATGAAGCACTGTACGGTCGTAAGTGTAGATCTCCTATTAATTGGGATGAAGTAGGGGAAAGATCAGAATTGGGTCCGGAGATCATTGAGCAGGCTGCCGATGTAGTAATCAAGATCCGTGATAGGATGAGGACTGCTCAGAGCCGACAGAAGAGCTATGCGGATCTGAGGAGGAGAGATCTAGAGTTTGCCGTTGGCGACCATGTTTTTGTGAAGGTAGCACCTATGAAAGGTGTCATGCTGTTCGGGAAGAAAGGAAAGCTTAGTCCGAGATTCATCAGACCATTTGAGATCCTCGACAGAGTTAAGACGTTAGCTTATAGTGTTGCTTTTCCGCCGAATCTGGCCGGGGTACACAATGTGTTCCAGGTCTCTATGCTGAGGAAGTATATGGCGAATCCTTCGCATGTTTTGAATTTTGAACCGTTGCAACACACTCCGGACCTGTCTTACGAAGAAAGACCAGTGCAGATCTTAGACAGATAGGAGAAGAAGCTTCGGAAAAAACTGGTTAAGCTAGTGAAGATCAAATGGCTTAATCATTCGGAGGAGGAAGCTACGTAGGAATCTGAGCCAGAAATGAGGAGTCGGTATCCCGAGTTATTCGGTAAGTTTTAATTTCGAGGACGAAATTTCTTTTAAGGGGGGAGAGTTGTAGAACTTGTTAAATCAGACTACGTATAAGCAATGCATAATTACTATTATTTAAATTAAAATGATCTTTTTATGCATAAGGATTTATATTCATTCTTTTAAAATTGGTTGAGTTATGATTATTTATTTTACGCATTAGTTTATCTTTTATCTTTTCGTTTAATAAGCGAGGCCGGACCGGAGTTGGAGTATTGAGATAAAATGTAAGGATAAGAAAACATTCCTAGAATTTATTTAAGATAAAGAATAATATATTTTAATGAAAAAGAATGTTTAGGGATTTAATTAATTAATTGGAGTTAAGTAGTAAATAAGTTCTTTTATGTCCAATAATTTAATTAAAATCCTAATTTAAATTGTGTAACCAATTGGGATAAATTAATCTAGGCCTATTTTAATTAATAAATTCCAACTTAACATGTTAGTAATTCATTTTTAGAATTAGTCATGCATGCAAGATAATTACCATCCTAAATTAATTTACTATTTCACTAAAATACATAATTAGTGTTTAAAACTTTAAGGAGATAAAATTCAATAATTTAGCAATATTTCTCCCTCCATTATCTAGCAAAATTCAGCCACCACATTTAAAAGATTTGTTATACTTGGCAACTCTTCATCTTTGGTTCTTTTCCTTATCCTTTCATGGTAGAATAATTCACTCACATTTAATCATCAATAATTAATAATTAAGCAATATTCCTACCCCATTTTGAAAGATAAAATCGGCCACACCTCACCATTAAATCTCCCTCAATCAAATCATTTCCTTATCTCTCAAACTTAAGGATAGAAAAGTTTGTATCTTTCAATTCAAATCTCAAATTATCTTGCAACCTTCCCATTCATTTCCTAGTCTTCTCTCCCTCACCATTCCACCGAAATTCAGAAGAAAACCTACAAGAAAAAAATCGTGAGGAGCACTAGAGAAATAAGAGGGAAAACAAGTAAGAAAAGAGAACTTCGTCTCCGCCGCGCCGTGTTCTTCGTAATCGTTTGTTTTCTTTCAAAACAAATTCAAGGCATGTATATATGTTTCTTTTCTCTTCAATCAAGCCATATAAATAATTTAAAACAAAATATGATCAAGATTCATGGAGCAAAAACCGAAAATTGACCGCAAGTTTTATAAAAATTCTGCACAGATTTTTGGCCCTTCCTTGCACTTCACGTTTTGTATTGTTTTTGTGGTTTCAGGGTTTGGCTCGGTTCCAGGCATTCACGGCTGCATCTAGACAAGTTATAGAGTGTGTTAGGAAGGTTTTATCCCATTGTTTTGAGCCCCTTTTTCCCCCAGCAACTCTCCATAGTGCATTTTTGAGGCTCGATTTTTCTATGGTTGTTGTCTAAGGTGCATGTTCGAACCATGGCTGTCCTAGGGGCCGTAGCCATGGTTAGAATCCTCCCTTAGCATTTCTACGACATGACCAAGATGACCTTTCATGGCTTAGTTCATGGTCCTATCGATTTTTGTAACAAAGCAACACAAGGGTCCTTCGGTTTCTTTTTCTGTTTTGGGTGAGTGAGTTTCGAAACTTGTGGTGTTGGGTGGATCCTGGTTGGCTTTTTAGCCCTTAGCCATGGTTCACACAATACCTCATGATGTCTAGATCAAGCCATGGTCAATCATATGGCCATTGAAATGAAACATGACAGCAAAAACAAGCAACACCCCCACGTACAGCACATGGTGTTCTCGGGTAGAGCTTGGCGTTGTCCTATGTATTTGCTTGGTTTGTGGTTGGCTTCTAGCCATTATCCATGGTCCAAGCCATGACTTAGGATGTTGGAAAGAGGCTCTAGTTGGTGGTTCAAGCCCCAATGGCCATTAGCCTTGTAAACGAAACAAGGAAGGATAGCTGCTGCTGCTGTATTTTTTTTGACAGTAGCTTTGGGCTTCGGTTCAGAGGCTGGTTTCGAGTTATTGGTTTGCATTTAGCCTATGGCCTTGGACTGAACAGTACCTCATTAAGTTAGGAAGGTCATGATTTTAGCCGTTTGTGATTTGGTTAAGTTTAGAGGTCGCACGAGAATTTATGGTGCAATGTGCCAAAGTGACTCTCGAAAGAGCGTTTCACGATTTTGGCCACCATTCACATCTTTTCGTGTACTACAGCCTAGGGTCATGTTTTCCAGTATTTTAGGGTGTATTTTAATCATAGCTAAATGATGGTTCAATGTCGATTTGGGTTGGTACGAAGCCATGGTTGAATATTAATTTTGTTGGGCATAATAGTCTCGTTTTTAGTTCGATTTTGAAGTGTTGGTCAAGTTAAGTTATTTGCATGTTTCTCATGTTATAATTTGGTCGCAGCGAGCCTGGGAACGATCCAACCCATTTGGTAAAGACAGGATTATAATTATATTACTTGCATAAAAATATAAAATGTTTAATTTTGAGATATATGCGATATGTCTTGTGGCCACCTCACGCTTATGGGATTATTACTTCACCCGGTGACTTACGACCGGTTCATATTAATGTATGGGAATGGATATCCAGTCCAAGGGCTGTGATGTTCTCTACCGCCCAGTATATTGTGGTTTAGTCTGATCAGACGTGCATGTTATGTTATGGGCCACTTGCGTAGAACATTATCTCAACAGAAAATTATGATATGCTATTTTATGACAGGGTTCTATCGAGCAAACATTTTACGTACGATTTTCAGTTATGCACGTATTTATAATTATTCATGACACGATTTTCACGTTACGCTTTACGATACGATATTTTTATATCACGTGAAATTTTATGATATATTTTACTTGTTATTCACGATATATGCATGCTGAGTTTTTAGACTCACTAGACTTGATTGTTGTAGGTATTGATGAGGTCGAGACTGAGGGCGGGGACCAGTGAGCTAGCTTGGGTTGGCAGTAGTAGGAACTCGAGGACCTCATGCTTCAGTTTATTTATCATTTTATGCTCAAACTCATTTTATCACGATGAAATATTTTAAGTTGTGATTTTGAAACAGTATTTACTTCTGCTGCTATTTTAACATTAAAACTTTTATCCGTTTATTTTATGAATGAGGCAAGTTATTTACTTTTAACAAAAAATTTTAAATATTTCCGCAAATTTACAAGTACGAGATACGGGCCTCGACAACTATAATTATTCAATAATACACAAAGATTAAATAAAATAATTGAGCACCAAGTTTCAAGATTAAAATCTCCAAATTTTCAAATTTGTATTTGAAGAGCTTAAAATAATAAAATCACCTAATAAATTAAATTAGGCTATAAAATGCTCAAAATTTCATAAAACATTTAAAATACTAATTTTCTTGACTTAAAATAAAATAACCAATGTTAAAAAATCGCCTAAATCGTCACCGGTCTCTTTTCCGGATCCTGTATCGAATATTGGTCCGGAACATAAGGCTAAAGAAAACATTTTAACGTGCACCACAATAACATGTAATAATTTAAAATCAAGCAAAATAATCAATCATGCCTCGTTAAATAATTTTAAAATTAAATAAATAATTTTAAAATTTAAATAAATGCAAGGGTTTACGTGTAATGATTTTGGGCTCTACAATTCCTCCCCCACTTAAATAAATTTCGTCTTCGAAATTAAATCTTACCAAACAACTTCGGGTAGCGGTTTCTCATGTCTGCTTTGTCCTCCCAAGTGGCCTCCTCCACTGATTGATTCAGCCACTGGACTTTGACCAACTTGGTCACTTTGTTCGAAGTCTTCGCTCCTGTTTGTCTAGAATTCTGACATGTCTTTCCTCATATGATAGATCCAGAGCAATCTGAAACGGCTCATAACTCAAAACATGCGAAGGATTTTCCATATACTTTCTCAGCATCAGGGACGTGGAACACATTGTGTGCTCTGTCCAGATTCGGTGGTAGAGCTACACGATAAGCAAATGTCCCAACCCTGTTAAGAATTTCGAATGGCCCAATAAATCTCGGACTTAGCTTGCCTCTCTTTCCAAACATCATAACACTCTTCATAAGTACTATCTTCACAAATACGTGATCTCCTACGGCAAACTCAAGATCCCTTCTTCTCTTGTCAGCGTAACTCTTTTTGAGACTCTGGACGGTCTTCATCCTATCTCGGATCTTGACCGCCACATCTGCAGTCTGCTGAACAATCTCTGGGCCAAGTTCTTATCTCTCACCGACTTCATCCCAATGAATCGGTGATCTGCACTTCCTTCCATACAGTGCTTCGTAGGGAGCCATACATATAGATGATTGGAAACTGTTGTTGTAGGTAAACTCCACTAGAGGTAGCTTCGATTCCCAATTCCCTTGGAAATCGATCACAAAAGCTCGCATCAAATCTTTTAATATCTTAATCACGCTCTCAGACTGGCCATTTGTCTGAGGGTGAAATACCGTACTAGATAGCAACTTCGTCCCCATGGCTGCATTTAAACTCTTCCAAAAGGACGATGTGAACCTCGGGTCCCTGTTGGACATAATAGAAACTGGGATCCCGTGCAATAGGACTATCTCCCTGATATAGAGCTCTTCATACTGAGACATAGAGGAATTAGTCTTCACCGGTAAGAAATGTGCTGACTTAGTAAGTCGATCCACTATAACCCAAATGACATTGGATCCTCTGACTGACCTTGGCAAACAAACAACGAAATCCATGATGATATTCTCCCATTTCCACTCGGGGATAAGGAGCGGCTTAAGCATTCCTGCAGGTTTCTGATGCTCTGCTTTCACTTGCTGACAAGTGAGACATTAAGATACAAATCGACGTATGTCCTGCTTCATACCTGGCCACCAATACAACATCTGCAAATCCTTGTACATCTTACGACCTCCTGGATGGATGAAATACTGAGATGTATGTGCCTCTGACAAGATATCATCTCTGATCGAATCAACACTAGGCACCAAGATCCTTCCTCTGTATCTCACAATACCATCAGACACTATGTAGAGTACACTACCCTTGGATTCATCCTTCAGTCTCAATTTCTGTAACTGCTCATCTGAAGGCTGATCTCTATGGATTCGATCTAGCAAGAAGACTGGACTGTCAGATTAGACAGCTCTGCCCTTAGGATAAACTTCTAAGCCAAACCTCTGAATCTCTGACTGAAGAGATCTCTGCGTTGACAACTGTGCTACGACTGCTACTTTCCTGCTCAAAGCATCTGCCACAATATTAACTTTCCCCGAATGGTATCTAATTTCGTAATCGTAGTTTTTACTAACTCCAACCACTGTCTTTGTCTCATGTTCAGTTCTTTCTGCGTGAAGAAGTACTTGAGACTCTTGTCATCAGTGAATATCTAGAATTCCTCGCCGTAAAAATAATGTCTCCATATCATCAACGGAAAGACAACGGCAGCTAACTCGAGGTCATGAGTCGGGTAGTTCTTCTCATGCACTTTCAACTGTCTGGAGGCATAAGCTATAACCCGACCATGCTGCATCAATATTGCGCCTAAACCGAGCTTAGAAGCGTTGGTGTATGACAAAAAATTACCTTGCCCTGATGCCATGGCTAAAATTGGTGCTGAGATAAGAGCTTGCTTCAAAGTATCGAAGCTCTTCTGACACTCGTTACTCCATACAAATTTAGCATTTTTCTTAGTCAGTGAGGTGAGTGACACTGCAATTGAGGAAAACCCCTGAATAAATTTCCTGTAGTAGCCTGCCAAGCCTAGGAAACTATGGATCTCTGACGCATTCTTCGGCTTAACCCATTCTCTTACTGCGCCCACTTTAGCCGGATCCACCTCAATGTTACTGCTAGATATAATATGTCCAAAAATGCTACTTTCTCCAACCAGAATTCATACTTAATGAACTTTGCAAACAACTTGCAACTCTGCAAGACTTGCAAAACTGTACCCAAATACTGACTGTACTCCTCATGGATCTTCGAGTATATAAGAATATCCTCAATGAATACTATGACGAACTAATTTAGGTAGGGTTGAAATACTCGATTCAATATGTCCATAAAATGTTTTGGAGCATTCGTCAATCCGAATGGCATCACTAAAAACTCGTAATGCCCATATCTAGTTCTGAAGGCTGCCTTGTGAACAACTGCATTCTTTACCTTCAGTTGATGATATCCAAAATGTAAATCTATCTTAGAGAAAACTGTAGCACCCTACAACTGATCGAATAAGTCCTCGATCCTTGGTAATAGGTATTTGTTCTTGATCGTTACCTTGTTCAATTCTCGGTAATCGATATACAACCTCATGCTTCCATCTTTCTTCTTTACGAAGAGTACTGGTGCGCCCCATGGTTAGAAACTAGGGCGGATGAATTCTTTGTCTAAGAGATTCTGAATTTGCTGCTTGAGCTCTAACATCTCTGCTGGAGCCAAACGGTACGGTACCTTAGGTATTGGAACAGTGCCTGGCACAAGGTCAATGACGAACTCCTCCTCTCTCTCTGGTGGAAGGCCTGTGACGTCGTCTGGGAAAATGTCAGAATATATCTGACAACTGGTACATCAGATATCGACAGGGTGGGTGCGTCAGGTGTTGAAATAATACTGGCCAAGAATGTCTGACACCCATTATGTATAAGTCTCCGTGCCTACATGCAAGAGATCATGTGAGGGAAACTTCTCCACCTGTCTGTCTCAAAAAGAAATTTCTCCATGCCCAACTGTCTTACCAAAACTGATCTTTTCTGAAAGTCAATTAGAACTTTGTTCTTCATCAGCCAATCCATACCTAAGATAACATCGAACTCTGGCATTGGCAACACAATCAGATTTGCGTAAACTAGGTGGCATTATAGTTCAAGATCGATATCTCTGACCAAGCTAGTAGCTGATAACTCTTCCCCTGATGGAATTGTCATGGAGTAGTTCACGTCGAGTCCAATTGATTTTACATTCAAATAATTAGCGAATGTCTCCGAGACAAAAAAGTGAGTGGCCCCATAATCTAACAAGGCCTTTGTGGCTACTCTCTTTATGAAGATATTTCCAGTTAGTAGAGTCGTGTCTGGGTTCGCCTCCTCCGCATACATGGAGAAAACTCTCCCCTGGGTTGGATGCCTCCACTGTGGGCAGTCCTTTAGCATGTGATACCTGGCTCCAAACTTGAACCATTTTACCGAGCCCCATAAACACTAACCCATATGTTGACGGTTGCATTTCGAGCACGGTGGGTACTCACAAGGCTTTTGAGGAGCCTTCTTTTGTGGAATAGGTCCTTTGCCTTTCGGCGGTCCTTGAAATGGCCTCTTTCCCTGCTGCTGCTGGAAATGCGTCTTAAACTGCTGCTGCTGAGAATGGTTCTGCTGGGGCGCCTGATAGGACCTCTTGCCCTGCTGTCATTCTCGATATCTTTTTGGTCCTGTTGAGCCGCCAAGGATCTCGATACCGCAACAGTTTAGCTAGTAGGACCAGCAACTCTAATATCACGGTGAAAGATCGGCCGTAATCCATCAAGGAAGTGCCTCAACTTTTCCCTGGATTCCTTTGCAATTAGGGGTACAAAGTGACACCCCCTCTCAAACTTCCATACGAACTCTGCCACGCTGCTGTATCCCTATCGCGAAACACATAAACTCCCTGGTCAGGCGGGAGCGTACTTCCTCGGTGAAGTACTTGAAGTAAAAAACCTCCTTAACCCTCACAAGTAAGGGTCTGCAAATTTACTGCCACCGATGCACTCTCCCACCACAATCTGGCATCTCCTGATAACAAGTAAGTAGCAAATCTAACCCTGTCTACATCCTGCAGCCCCATAAAAGCGAATATCACCTCGATGGACTTAGTCCATCCCTCTGCTATCATCGGGTCAGTTGTCCCCGAGAACTTCTTTGGATCCATCCTCCTGAACCTCTCATACACTGCCTCTGGCCTGGGCCTCGTTCCCATATCTACTCCAGCATTGCTCTCTACAAACTGAGCGAAGAACTTTGCCATCCTACAAGCATATGCGCCTGCATATCTGGCGGTGGGGGAGGAGGAGTGGCCCTCTGCTTATCCCGAGCCTCTCAATCCTCTTCACCTGCTCCCCGTGCAATCATACGTCTAGGAGGCATACTGCTCCACAATTTACCCAACTCGTAAACCAACATGCATGAACATAATATTCATATCATAAGATTCACGTAAATAGAACATAAACATGCACATGTTGAATCGTGACTTTGATGCTTACTACATGAAAAATTTTTAAAACTTTAAAACTTACAGACTTGAGGTGTGACTTTGTAAGCCTCTCGCAACTGGCAGTAGTCATAAACCTTTACAAGGAACACCGCTCTGATACCAACTGTGACAAACCGTACTTTTAAAATAATTGATATTTGCGAAAAATAAAATTTTTTCTTAAATAAATAATCTTCTTTCAAAATGTCATACAAATAAAATGTTTGACAAAATATTTGGAATGTAAACGAGCTTGAAACAAGTACTTGTTTAAAACATCATAAAGTAATTCATTAAAAATTGAGTATGAGTTCATCATGCATAAAATTTTTTCTTGAAACTTAAGCGGTCCTCGAGTTAGTCTACCGCACAGTCCGAGCCAGGTCACTAATCCCCGCCTCTCGTCTCCTGATACTCGTCCTCACCTGCATCGATCAAGTTTAGTGAGTCTAAAGACTCAACATGTATAAACTGAGAATAGCAAGTAGTACATAATAAAGCTACATACGTTTTAAAGTAGCACATAAATATTTAAAGATTAAACATGCTTACATAAATATAGACGTGCCATAAACTTATAAACATTTTGATAAACGTGCTTGCATCATACATACTTAAACATGCATAATCATCATCATTTTGCGTGGAGATATGTTTCAAAGAAAGTGACCCATACGTAATGCGCCTGATCTTACAAAACCACAGTACTGGGCTGGCAGGGATGTCCACTACCACTTACATAAGATCCCCGATCATACTTTACCGGGTGGATTGGTCCCTGGTCATACTTTATCGGGGTGAAGAGGTCCACAGACACATTCTCCGGCTTCCAAACTCGTCCATAGTTAGTCATAAGACATTTAGCATACCTCAAAAATAAAACATTTTCTTTTTGCAAGTCGAACACACTTAAAAAAGTCGAGAGATTCGTTGGATGCTGTGGACATGCTGCCCTAACCACATCAGCAAATATTTAGGAGATCCAACGAAGCCTGCTACCAAAAAGTGAGAAAATATTAAGAACATGCACAAAATTTCACAGCTTGAACGGTTTTACGATAAAAATAATATCTCCCTCGTTTCTTATCGAAAAATTACGAATTTGCTATCAAATCGAAGATAACACAGAGTACTATAAATCATATGTTGAAAACATTTCCAGAAAACCATCCGAGAAGTCGCAGAATTCAAAATAACAGAGTGTGACGGGTTTTGTGACGCATAAGTTTTACAGCTTGTGCGATTTTACGATAAAAATCATATCTTCCTCGTTTTTATCAGAAAATTACAAATTTTGTATCAAATCAAAGATAACACAGATTATTACAAATCATATGTTGAGAACATTTCCAGAAAACAAACTTATAAGTCATAGAATTCAAAATAACAGAGGGTGACAAGTTTTGTGACACATAAATCTTACAGCTTGAGCGATTTTGCGATAAAAATATATCTCCCTCTTTTCTTATCATATACGATTTTGCTATAAAATTGAAGATAACACAGAGTAATACAAATCATATGTTGAAAAATTTCCAGAAAACCAACCAATAAGTCGCATAATTCAAAATAAAAGAGGGTGACGGATTTTGTGACATAGAAATTTCAGAGCTTGAGTAGGCCCTCGAAAATGATCATATCTCACTCGTTTATTGTCTAGCAATTACGAATTTACTGTCAAATCAGAAAGCATACTACATTTTATATGTTGAAAGTTTTTCAGAAATTTGACCGAAAATTCACAGTACTCGAAATGACAGCAGACTCGATTTTGAGATCTAAAATTTTCATCCAAAATTCGTTTTAAACATTTTTGCTCAAACTTTTGCATAATATACGCAGATTTTTCATAAAATATACATCAAAATACTTACTACGACAAGATCGATGCAAAAATAAAAAAATATACATGTCTTTGATGATTAAACTCACGAAACGACAGATAACGACGTGAGGGAATGCGAGACTCGATCCGGGATGGCTTGTGGCACAATTTTTTGCAAATTTGCTGGAAATTTTCGAAGGGGAAGGGTGGCTGCTGGTGTAGCTCAAGAACCCTAGCTATTCCTCTCAAAAATA
This sequence comes from Primulina tabacum, assembly GCF_025594145.1. NCBI lineage: Eukaryota > Viridiplantae > Streptophyta > Magnoliopsida > Lamiales > Gesneriaceae > Primulina > Primulina tabacum. The sequence goes on along the minus strand of NC_134550.1, from coordinate 30,039,353 downwards.
AAATGTGAATGTGTGTGTGCATGAGGCGTGGGTGTGTGTGTGTGTTAGGTTAAAATTTGCTTAATTAATTCATTAACTAACTAATTAGGGCTAAATGTGATTAATTAAATAATTAGTAATAAAAATAATACTTCTCTAATTATTCAATACTACACAAAAATTAAATAAAATAATTGAGTACCAAGTTTCAAGATTAAAATCTCCAAATTTTCAAATTGGTATTTGAAAAGCTTAAAATCTTAAAATCACCTAATAAATTAAATTAGGCTATAAAATACTTAAAATTTTGTAAACTATTTAAAATACTAATTTCCTTGACTTGAAATAAAATACCCGATTTTCAAAAATCGCGTAAATCGTTACCGGTCTCTTTTCCCGATCTCGGATCGAATATTCGCCTGAAACACAAAACTCAAGAAAATATTTTAAGGTGCATCACAATAACATGTAATAATTTAAAATCATGCAAAATAACCAATCATGCCTCGCTAAAATGAATTTAAAACTAAATAAATAATTTAGCAATTTAAATAAATGCAAAGGTTTATGTGTACTGATTTTGGGCTCTACAAACTATCTTCCCCTTCTATCGCTTTCCTCTTAGATGGCATCTCCTAAATTGAATCTCAGTTTAAAATCATTTTAAACCATCTACATATCATTAAAGATACTTATCATCATATCAGTATATCAATGAGATGCAGAAATATACATACCGAAGTGTCGCAAACAGAAGAAGTCATGTGCCAAATCATTGGTCCCAAAAACCTGGCTCTGATACCAATAAATATGACGCTCTACCATGCAATTAAAAATAGTAATACTTGTAATGTGGAAGCCTTAAATACAATTGGGGGAAAGATTTCATTTTGAAAAAATTTGGAAGAGTTTCCCTGTAAAAGGAACTTGCCACCTGTCTCAAGCAAAATATTTCAAATAATGCCAAAAAAATCAAATTCCATGTAACAATCAAAATACTTATATTCATAACCAAAAGTAGCAAATGACGTTATCAAAAATCATTACAAATCAAGTTTGCAGTTCAAATAACTTTTCCATTTCTACTACAAAATATACTTCATTATCATTTCCTCCAAGATTGGCACCAGTTCTTCTTCTGTCTCGACGCTCCGTCGTTTCTAATCTTTGTTACATGCATCTGCATCTCATGAACATAACTGAAATGAGTTATAAAACTCAACAAGTAGATATTGTATTAACAAATACATATACTATAGTGTAAAGAAGGAATATGTATCATTTCTTAACCGTAATATGCCATCTGTCAATAAAATGCGTATATTACAATTATAAGATTGCATTCCATAAAACATTACTTTCTTTTCCTTTGCATGGCATTGATAGGTCATCCGTCGATGGTCTACATGTACGTCTAAGTCAAAATCAGTCATAGGACATGTCATTATGTTGATTAAATTCAGTCATGTGGGTTTAGAATTACCAAAGATAACACCATTATACCATATAACCATCAAGCCATAAAAATATTCATTGAAATATTTATCAAACATGTGGCGTGCGTGCTGAAGAATTAGTTCCTTTATTTTGCCATTGGCATCAATTCCATTTTTTTTCAATATATCAATACATACAATATACATAATCAATGATTTAAAGGAGATAAAATCAATAGAAACTTCATTTACCATATATATAGCGCATGAGATGCATTCAAAGGAAAAGTCTACTTACAACCACTTGAAGACTGGATAATCTTAACATCTTGACGATAATCCTACAACGTAAAACCACGATATAATCCATTTACAACAATCGCTTAAACTTCCAACAATAATCAAGCCCATACATGAACTTCACATCATCTATCATCATCAATAACCCAATTAAACCAAAAACAAATAGTTCACCTTTGATCCCCTTGCCAAAGATAACAAATTTTCTAGCTCCATTTGCTTCTAAATCCTTGAAATGATGAAGAAGAAAGGAAAATATAGAAGAAATTAAAAGAAAGAGAGAACCCTCACTCTAAACCGATGGAGAGAAGAGAAGGAAAAGGGAGAAAATGACGGAAAAGTGATACACCATCTATTAAAAGCCTTCCCAACCTCAAAACACGTTTTTTACACTTTGTTGGGCGCTAGGGCGATCAAATTTTAGCGACCTAGTGTGGACCACTTCGCCAAAAACGCAAAAATCCAGAGCCAGGTGCGCTGGGGCGGTCAAATTCTTCCGCTAGGGTGCACTCTTCACACAACTACAACAAATATTGCTTCCGAAACGTCTCTTTCCTTAATCTTTCATTAAGAATTAGAAAAAAGTGGTAAACATGAAAACTATAGCCCTATATCTTTTCTTGCATATTTAATTGGCCTCATGTCATTTCAAGGTTTGAGAAAAACGTTATTCTTATTCTACGAAAATGTTCAGTACATCAACAACTATACACACGATGCACTTTGGGGCGCTTTTGGCTTGTCTTCCACGATGATTTGAACAAAACTCAAAATATGAAAGTTATAGCCTTATATCTTTTCTTTCTAATGAAATTAGCCTTATGTCATTCGGATCCAAATACCAAACATTATGCTAAAAACCACAACTACAGCCATAGTTTCATACAGTTTCAGCACTTCCATTACCTTTTTAACTTAAGTTCAACCTTCTATTCTACCCATCCATTATCTATTCCATTCTATAACATTCATACCTTAATGTAAAGCCAAAGACCATCACCATATAATAACATCCATCATTAATCAAATAAGAGAAACGATCGGTTGTTACAAAAATTAGGTTGCATGCTCTAATTAGTTGAATTTAAAGGATGACAATGAATTTTGAAAATTTAGGCTTGATATGTCAACTTTATTTTGTAAAAGAGTGAATTGAAGTAATTTAAGAATTATTGAGGGTGAAATTGCATAAGCCGAAAACTTGAGGGACTAGAATGCTATAACCGAGAATTCAAGGACTATGTTACAAAGCTCGAAAAAATTCAATGATTGATATGTAATTTTTCGGAATTATGTTGGTCAAATTGTGTAATTTGAATGTTTAAGGATTTATCGGATTAAATTTCGAGACTTATGGGTTATTATTGTTAGAATTTCTCGAATTAATTAGGTTTGAACGATTTTAATGGTATTTTATCGCAGGAAGGATATTTATTTCAGGTATAACTACCTATGACTGCTAGATTTAGGAGCTACACATTCATTTATACCAAAGACATTCGTAAAGTGACTGGGAATTGTACCAGAGGACATGGATTTGGGCTTTAGAGTTTCGATTCCTTCTGGTGATCAGATGTCTATTCAAAGATAGTGAAGAGTTTGGAGCTTCGTTTACAGAGGAATGTTGTGCAGGCAGATCTAATTGTACTACCGATGCTTGAGTTTGACATAATTCTTGGCATGGATTGGCTAGCATCGAATGGAGCTTCGATAGATTTCCGGCAGAGGTCAGTGTCTGTTCGACCACCCAGCAGGAAGTATTTTGTTTTTGAGGCGGCAAAGTGTTGGAATATTATAGGTTTCGGAGTCCGAAAAATTAATATTAAAGTAATTGAAAAATCCAGCTGATTGAACAGATGCAACTGAAGACTTCGGATTGAACTGAACTGAACTGAACTGAAAAACCTTATCAACTGAAGTTTTGGTAACTGATAGAAAATAAGTTATAACTGATAATGCCCAGCTGAACTGACAGCCGATCAGTTAATCTCTCATCAGTAGGGGTCTACTTCAGTTAAAAGATCAGCTGAATAGTCTGACAGGTCGTACAAAAGCAGAACAACTGTATTAGAATAAGACAGTCTGAAAATATTGTATTACTGTCAGATAAAGCTACTACACGACGAATCAACGGATATTTGTCATTAAATGAGCTTTAAATGCATTTAATATAACCATGGAAATAAAAGATTATATATAGCTGAATGAATCAGTTGAAAGAAGGTGCTGGTCGAGCTTTTAAAATTGAATATTGAAAGTGTTAGAATCAATTAGTTACGATACACAATATTATCAAGATTTCTGATCGCATACTCAAGCTCTACATTCTTGTATTTATCAGTAGCATTCAGGATATGAATTAGAATATTTCAGTTTTATAAATTGTATAAGAAGTGTTATACTAAGAGTTTCAGTTTGGCAGTGTGTAAGACCAACTGAAGTAGATTATTATAAGCTGTTGTAATACATAAAAGTCTTTTTGTGAAATCAAATTCTCGTGATAAAAGGGGTGACATTGGAGAATTTGAAGTCTCCAAACATCCAGAAAAACTCTCGTGTTCATTTAAATTATCATCTATATCCATTTAATTTATTCAATCTAGTCTTTTTCCACACTTGTTTAAGTTGATTGATTTATATCAACACACAAGATTCTCGAATCAGTTCCTAAAATAACCGATTCATACTTTTAAAACACAAGTTTAAAGATAAAGTGTTTATTCAATCCCCCCTCCCTTTTTATAAACACCTTAACAACCCAAACTGATCCTAACAAGTGGTATCAGAACGGTTAATCTTGTTTTGAATATTCTCACGCTCAAAACTGATACAAAACACCATGTCTTCCTTCAATAAAATTCCTATGTTTTCTATAGAAGAATTCAATGATAGGAAGATAAGAATGAAAGCTCATATAGCTGCTCAGGATGATGATATGTGGTACATCATCACAGACGGACCAATGAAAATAATGAAAACCAATACTGGTTTTTCTCTGACTGATGGAGCACCACACTGGATAGAAAAACCACGAGATGAGTGGAATTCTGAAGACAAAAGAAAGCCAACCTAGATAATGTAGCCAAAGAAATTTTGTAAAAGACTCTAGGTAAGAACACCTTCAGCAAGATCATGATGTGCAAAAAAGCCAAAGAAATTTGGGAAAAGCTGATCCAGCTATGTGAAATAAACGAGCAGAAAAAAGGAAACAAGATGTCCGTTGCTGTTCAGAAGTTTGATAACATAAAAAAGAAAGCTGCGGAATCCATGAATGACTTGGATGAAAGAGTCAGCAGCATAATAAATGAATTAAATGCACTTGAAAAAGTTCACTCAAATGAAGAGATTACTCTAAAAGTGATGCGAGTTCTTCCCAAGGAATGAATGTAAAGACCATGGCAATGAGGGAAATTAAGGAGTTGAACAAGGTGGAACTTCACAATCTATTTGCAGACTTAGAATTCTATGAATTTGAAATGCAAACCAGAGAAGGAGAATCAACCATTCCACCAGTTTCAATGCCGTAAGTGCAATGAAACTGGAACCATCAGTTTCAATCACGAAGTCAGCATAAAAATTAAACAATGACGCCATGTCACTGTTTGTGAGAAAATTTGGAAAGTTCATTAGAAATAACCAAGGCTCGTATAAAAAAAACTATCAAAGGAGTGAACCCAAGGAGTTGATATGATCGGTTGGTTGGTGAAAATGTGTTTAGAAGGGTGGGTTGAATAAAAACTCGACAATTATAACACCTTTTCAAATGATGAGTCAATTTAGTGATAAACTGAACTCGGGAATCTTGTTATGTCAATATCAATCAGTTAACTTATGAAAGTGCAGAAATAAACTGACTGACAGATAAAATATAACTGAAATTTAGAGACTCAAGATTTATGGATGTTTGGAGATTTCAATCACTCTTACGTCACCCCTTCTATCCATAAGATAGGTATTCACTAAAAGAATTCGATCAATACAAGAATTGTACAAAACCCCTTAAGTTTTGGAATTAACAATGCCAAACTGAAACACTTAGTTTCAATACAGTTTATCAGTTCTCAACTGATCTGAAACTACTTAGCACAACTGATCTCTTTAAGATCGAATAATACAACGATATATGTTTGTGCTTGTAAGATCAATGTATAGCCTTTGAATGCTATGAATATATATGCTAAGTGTGAGTTTTGAAATCTTTGAGTATGAATAGAAATCTTAGTGAGAATTTCAACAGAATAGCAACTTGGTTCTATGTGTCACTTTTTTCTCAGCTGCTCTTCACGGCTATTTATAGTCTTTGATTCCAATGGGAACAATGAATGTGTTTGAATCTTTCTATCTGTTGTTTGTCATGTCAATATCCTTCTGAGAGTCGTACATTGTAGCATTGCCGATATACAGCGTTCCCACTACATGTTACAGTCTGCTTTTGTACAGTTGTCGGTTGATAGTTACATTCCTTAACTGATGACGTGTCAAACTATCAGTTTGACACAACCGATTGAACTAGCTCATATCTAACAACTGATTGCAATAAGACTGATAAGTTCCAACTGATCATCCAGTCGATTACACATTTCAGTTAGCTTAGTTCAGTTGCCTTGTCTGTGCACTAATCTTCAGTTAGACAACTAATATATTTTGCATATATTTTGGATCAGTTCTATTCAATCTTCTAGATCAGTTAGTTCAATCTTTAATCGCTCTGTTTGTGAAACTTCCGAAATTAAGTTTTCAACAATTTTCTCATTTTTGGTGTTTGACTAAACATAGAAAATGAGAACTGATCAAGCTGAATCTCTTGTAAATAAAATAAATGAGAACTGATCAAGATGTATCTCTTGTAGATAAAATAATCTTTTATTACCAAATCTTTAAATGTACAGATTCGTACAAGTAATGAAATAATAAAAGAATCATATGCTGACTGAAAAATTGTACAAAATCTGCAAAACTCTTAAACTAAATAAAAAATATAAAGACTGTCTTCTAACTGATCTGGATCTCTTTATTTCTTCGCTCTTTTATCAGATGGTCCTTGATCAGCAAGTTGACTAGGTCTCTTCTTGATAGGATCGATTAGGGGGGTAATCGTTGAGTTACAATAGCTCGGTTCTTGAAATATGGAACACCGATGAATTAAATCGAGTTTGGTTTTCAAACCAAGCGGAATACACTCGAAATAATCATTCGTAGAATCCGATTAAATATTTTGTAAAGCATTTAAAATATATGCAAGTTGAATGAGTAAAAAGATTTTTGGTTGAAGCATTTTATCAAAAACTTGGTATCCGATATTTTGGTATTTGAAGAACACATAAAATGATTCAAAAATGCATCTTTAAAACTATGAAAATGATAAGTAAATGCAATAAACAAATAGACAAGAATTTGTTTATTGATGTTCGGAGACTTCAAATGCTCTTACGTCACCCCTTCTTCCCCTTGGGAAGGATTCACTAGAAGACTTTGATTTATACAACTCTTTGTACAAACCCACTTAGCTAGGACTTACCCACTGCCTAAACTGAACTCCTAGCACTCTAGATTGTAGGCAGCACCTCACAATCAACATATTGTTTAATGTCTCATATGCAAAGACTACATACACAAGTTTATTGTATTTGTGCAAGACTCATTCAACTAAACTTTGAAGTTCAACTTTCTTGTATATGTGTGAGTGATTGTGTGTGAGGAATCTTTCTTTACAGTGTACATCTTAAATGTATCCTCACACAAGAGCTTCTGCTCTCAACTAGCTGATTTCTTCATGCTAACTGCCCATGCTTTGAATCCCCTTCAAAAGCTCTTGTTTGATCTTCAAGATGTTTTATTTATAAGCCCCAACAATGATATATACGTTAAACACAAGAATATGACCGTTTTGAAAGTTTCTGTATTGTTTCTGAAATTGCAACGTCAACTTCGTCTTGCTGGGCATTTTCCTGACTGGTCAACTCTGGTCAATTCATCTGGTCGTTCAGTTCAACTGTTCAGCAGCTGGTTCAGTTCAGTTTATTTGGTCAGCTGCTGGTTTGGTTCAGTTCAGTTGGTCAGCTGCTGGTTCGGTTCAAGTGGTCTGGTTCAGTTTAACTAGTTCGGTTCAATTTCAGTTGGTCAGCATTAGCTGGTTCAGTTCATTTGGTCAGCTTCTGGTTCGGTTCAGTTCAGTTCAGTTCAGTTCAGCTGGTTCAGTTGGTCTGGTTCAACTGGTCTTCAGCTGGTGTGCTGAAATCAGCCTAGCTGATTTCCATTCGTGCAAAATCAGTAGCTTCATCTTCATTTATCAGCATCTTAAACTTTGATTCAGACTTTGACTTCTAAATACGATTTGTAGATCATCGTCTTATCTTTTCAACGCATACTGAATCACTTCATTTCGATAATTGAGCTGAGAGATTTGACCAAAATACATCAACTACTCAAACCCAACTAATTGTTGTTTTCGTGTGATCCGTTCGGTAATTCAACGATCCGTTAGGCAATGATAACATCCGATTTGCCAAACTTACGCGAAATATGACTTGTTCCAAATTGAGTTTTATTACCTGTTAAGTTTGCAGATTTTCATTTAGATAATCCAGTTGGGAGATATCATCAATAAACCGAAGCTCGCCAGAAATTCAGTTTGTGCAGAATTCAGTTTCATCTTGCTTCTTGTTTTAATAACTTCACACTTGAGTAAATATGTTAGAAACACAATAACATGTCATGTTAACATCAAAATCAAGATTACGAACATGAAATGTTTCAACAATCTCCCCCTTTTTGATGATTACAAAACTTGGATAATCAATCGATTCAATTAACATATTTCTCCCCCTTTTTGTGTGAATCAAAAAGTTTCAAAACATTTTAAACAAAATTTTATTCCCTTCAATATTTAAAAATAATCAACTCATTAAAATTATAATGAGTTATCACCCTATATTTTTGGAATTTTGAAATTTATAAAAGAAGAGGGATAACGAACAAATTTTCTCCATGGCTCATTTTCTGCCACAGCACATATGCTCTGCCTTCAATGAATAAACTGTATTTTCTCGAGCATAACTAGGCTGTAAACATCTATGAGTCTAGTTTGCAACGCAAAAAGCGGTTCGTCATTTGGACACTCGAGCAAGGAGATATGTCATTTATCCCATGGTCGCTACAAGCTGCACGAAAATTCAGTTTTGCATATATATGTGTAAAAAATCTGAAATTTTCGAAATTTAAACATCAAAATCAGTTTCAATGCTCTTTCCAGAACAACCCGCTCTGATACCAATTAATAGGATCGATTAGGGGTAATCGTTGAGCTACAATAGCTCGGTTCTTGAAATATTGAACATCGATGAATTAAATCGAGTTTGATTTTCAAACCAAGCGGAATACATTCGAAATAATCATTCGTAGAAACTGATTAAACATTTTGTAAAGCATTTAAAATATATGCAAGTTGAATGAGTAAAAATATTTTTGGTTGAAACATTTTATCAAACACTTGGTATCCGATATTTTGGTATTTGAAGAACACATAAAATGCTTCAACAATGCATCTTTAAAACTATGAAAATGATAAGTAAATGCAATAAACAAATAGACACGAATTTGTTTATGGATGTTCGGAGACTTCAAATGCTCCTACGTCATCCCTTCTTCCCCTTGAGAAGGATTCACTAGAAGACTTTGATTTATACAACTCTTTGTACAAACCCAGTCAGCTAGGACTTACCCACTACCTAAACTGAACTCCTAGCACTCAAGATTTTATACAGCACCTCACAATCAGCATATTGTTTAATGTCTCATATGCAAAGACTACATACACAAGTTTATTGTCTTTGTGCAAGACTAACTCAACTAAACTTTGAAGTTTAACTCTCTTGTATATGTGTGAGTGATTGTGTGTGAGGAATGTTTCTTTACAGTGTACATCTTAAATGTATACTCACACAAGGGCTTGTGCTCTCAACTAGCTGATTTCTTCATGCTAACTGTCCATGCTTTGAATCCTCTTCAAAAGCTCTTGTTTGATCTTCAAGATGTATTTATAAGCCCCAACAATGATATATATGTTAGACACAAGAATATGATTGTTTAGAAAGTTTCTGTACTGTTTCTGAAATTGCGATGGTCAAATTCGCCTTGTTGGGCATTTTCTCGACTTGTCAAATCTGGTCAACTCAACTGGTCATTCAGTTCAACTGGTCAGCAGCTGGTTCAGTTCAGTTCAGTTGGTCATCTCCTGGTTCAGTCAGATCAGTTAGTCAGCTGGTTCAGTTCAACTGGTCTGGTTCAGTTTAACTAGTTCGGTTCAGTTTTAGCTGGTCTGGTTCAGTTTCAGTTGGTCAGCAGCAGCTGGTTCAGTTCAGTTGGTCAGCTGCTGGTTCAGTTCAGTTCAGTTCAGTTCAGTTCAGCTGGTTCAGTTGGTCTGGTTCAACTGGTTTTCAGCTGGTGTGCTGAAATCAGCCTAGCTGATTTCAATTCGTGCAGAATCAGTATATTTATCGTCATTTATCAGCATCTTAAGCTTCGATTAAGATTTTGAATTCTGAAGATGATTTGTAGATCATCGTCTTATCTTTGCAACGCATACTGAATCACTTCATTTCGATAAATAAGCTGAGAGATATGACAAAAATACCGCAACTGTTCAAACCCAACAGATTGCTATTTTCGTGTGATCAGTTCGGTAATTCAACGATTAGTTAGACCATGATAGCATCCGATTTTGTCCAACTGACGTGACATATGACTTGTTCCAAATTGAGATTTCTGATCAGTCAAGTTGACGGATTGTCATTTGGATAATCCAGTTAGGAGATATCATCAAAAAACAAAACTCGCCAGAAATTCAATTTGTGCAAAATTCAGTTTCAGCTTGCTTCTTGTTTTAATAACTTCACACTTGAGTAAATATGTTAGAAACACAATAACATGTTTTGTTAACATCAAAATCAAGATTGCGAACATGAAATGTTCCAACACTTCTTTGATTCCTTATGCTGATCTTCTTCTTTTTCCTTTTCCCCCTTTTTGTCAAACTAGTCAACTCGGCTGGATAAGGCGCGAACTTCCGAAGTGACATTCGATAAGGCATGTACTATGTGTTCTTGCAACAAATCCATTCTCTTCGTGACTACGTTTTGGAGGAAATCCATATGTTTTGTGAACACGTCTTGATTTTGGAAATGAGCTTGAATCGTCGCTCGGTCCTTCTTCAACTGATCTATCTGGAGAAATAATGAAGTGATGTCCTTCGTGACTTGTTGTAAACTCTTGAGGGTTTTTTCCTTTATAAAATCAATCTTTAAGGTGTGCAGCAGTTGATTCGACTTGATAACAGAGATGGATGAGATCACATCCTGAAGGTTGGACTGAATTTCTTCGATCATGGATTCAGTGCCCGTTGGTATCTCAAGAGAGAGCTTCAAAGGACTCAGGTTCTGGCTCCTTGTCTTCTTGATGAAAGATTACCTAGGCTCTATCATTATGTTCAGTCAAAACAGTGACCATTTCTAAAACTTCTTCTGGTATAGATTCCTGGTGAAGTTCGTGAGGAAGGAAGAAATTCGGAGGATCAGTTGAGCTGGAAGGCTCGACAGCCCTCTTTTTAGTTTAGATTGTAGATGGTTCCTCAGTTTGTTGAACAACGGTAAGTGGCTTTCAGTTTAAACTTCTTTAGATTGTTCCATGTGCATCTGAGCCACGTCAGTCTCAGCTAGAACTTCTTGCTCAGTCGTTGCAGCCGACTGAACTGGTTCTTCAATTTCTCGCAAAACAGCCGCTGTGGCTGGTTGCTCAGTTACTCTCGGTTCTTCAGTTTCTTCTGTATATAAAATATTTAGCTGAATATCAGTGGTGACTGATTGTGCGACCTCGTCAATGTTCGCCAATTACAACTCAACATCAGTGTAGAGCTGAAGATATGTAGTAGAGGATGGAGGAACCGAAGGTGATGATTAAGCATCCTTAGAGGGAGGAGCAGTTGCTGGTTCATTCGATTTAGCAACTGGTTCCTGGGATTGCCCTGGATCTGAAACTGATTGTTCAGCTTGCTCTTCAGATGAAGGACTCTAAGCATTTGCTGGGATAATCAACTCCTGATCCATTTCTGATAGGATCGATTAACTAGTGAAAGAGTTTTTAGAAGGGGGGGGTTGAATAAACACTCACGATTTTCACAATCTTTTTGAATGTTGAGTCAGTTTAGTGACAAACTGAAACTCAGAACCTTGTCAGTCGATATCAATCAGTTAACAAAAAGTGCGAAAATAAAATGACTGATAGATATAATGAAAATTGAAATGAGAATACACGAGATTTTATTGATGTTCTGAGATTTCAATCACTCCTACGTCACCCTTTCTATCACAAGGATATGATATCCACTAAATGGCTTTGGTCGATACAAACACTTGTACAGAACCACTTCAGTTTGGACTTAACAATGCCAAAACTGAAACTCTTAGTTTACAATATGTTTCACAGTACTCAACTTGACTTAGCTCAACTGATCTCTTTTAAGAATGAATTTACAAAAAGATGATTTGTGCTAGTAAGCTTGAAATGTAGCCTAGAATGCTACGAATATATCTGATAAGTGTGAGCTTCTAATTTTTTGAATATGAGCGAGAATTTCAGCATAGTAACAACAAGATTGATAGAATAATGAATCGTTGATTGTTAGTTGTTTTCAACTGCCCTTCTCTGCTATTTATAGGCTTCTTTTCAACGTTAATAATCAATGTAATTTGAATCTTTATATCCGTTGTTTGCCACGTCAATCATTTTCTGACATTCGTGCACTGCAGCTGAATTGCGGCGTTTCAACTAATAGTTGCAGTCTTCTTTTGTTCTGTTTGTCGGTTGAATGTTCTTTTCGTTAACTGATGACGTGTACAGCTGAGGGATCAAATGATAAGAAATGGCTGATAAGCTCACAACTGAATGTAGCAACTAATTAGTTTCCAACTGATTAGTCAGTTGTCTAGGTTCAGTTCGGCAGGTTTTAGTTGCCTTTGTTAATATGCACTTTAAACTTCAGTTAAAGGCAACTATCAGTTGATTATTTGTTCAGTTACTTTCAAACTTCTTGATCAGTTAATCCAAAAGATTTAACCACTTAGTTTGTCAAACCACTGAAATTCGGTTTTCCAACAATTTTTCCCTTTTTAATGTTTGACAAAACTTGGAATTCATGAATTGATCAACTGAACTAACGAAAATAATCTTCGAGTACTTTGTTGATAAAATAATCCTTTCAATGTACAAATTCGTACAAAGAACAAAAGAATGAAATAATCTTCAAAAATCTGAATAAAATAATCTTCTATTTCATCTTGATGATCTTTGAAGATTTTTCTGGCTGATCATTTCCTCCTTGTTCTTGTTCTTCCCCCTTTTTGTCAAACTCGTCAATATTTCTCAATAATGTCCGCACATCTGTGTTGAGATTAGACACCGCATTTAATAGAATATCTTGCAGTAAATCCATTCTTTTGGACATAGTGCTTTCCGGAAATTCAAGGCGTCTTCTAACCAAAGCTTGAGTCTGGAAATGAGCTTCAGCTGAAAATCTATCTTTCCAAAGTTTGTCCATTTGAAGGAATAAAGAAGTGATGTCCTTTTGAATTTGCTGCAATTTTCCCATGGTGTAGTCCTTTATAGAATCAATCCTCATAGTGTGCAAGAATTGGGTTTCTTGATATCTGAAATGGAAGACACTATACCAACGAGGTTGTTCTGGATAGCCTGAATTTCTTCGAACAAGGATTCAGTTGCTATCGAGATTCCAGGAGACATGGCTTCAGAAGTTTCTGTTTCCTGTTCTCTGTTCTTTTGATCGAAGATGATCAGTGCCCTGTCAGTTGTATCTGTTTCAAGTGTCACCATTTCTAAATCATGTTATGGTAAGGCTTCCTATTGAAGCTGTTGAAGAGAGGAAAGATTTGGATCAACAGATGTAACAGTTGGCTCTCTTGTTTGAGAATCAGTTGGTTGAGAAGCTTGTTCTTAAGTTGGTTGAACAACTGAAATATTAACTGCTCTTCAGCTGGCACTTCTTCAGTTTGTTCCGAGTCCAGCTGAGCCTTGTCAGTTTCTTCAAAAACTGCCTGTTCAGTCATGGCAACTGACTAAACTGGCTCTTCAGATTGAGATAAATTCTGTACAGTTGGTTCTTCTGTTCCAAAAATCTCCTCAACTGCTCTTGTTGATTATAGTTGAATGTCAATGGCAATTGATTTTATCACTTCATCAACATTTGCTAGTGATAATTCAGCACCTGAATAGAGTTGTAGTTCAGCATTTGAGGATGGAGTAGCGGAGGATGATGGTTGTACATCCTTAGAATCAGTTGCTTGCTTAGAAGACTCAGCAACTGGTTCTTTGGACTGCTCCTGATGTTGAGCTGATTGTTCAGTTGGCTCTTGAGTTGAGAGATTTTGGGAATCTGCTGGTAGAGTCAGCTCTTGGTCCATTTCCCATTGTTTGATTTCCAACTGGAGCGAGAGAAGATCCGAGTCCATTTGGTCATAGATAGCTTTATCATTGAATGCGGTTGGACTGGTAGGATAAAAACTGAGTCGCAACTGGGCAACCATTTTCTGTAACTTCTACTCATGCATTTGGTCAAAGAAGTATTTCTTCCGCTCCAGAGCTTGAACAATTGAAGAAGCTTTGACCATTTTGAGCAAAACCTTCTCCAGTTTTATGAATCTCTCCAGATATGATTTCTTCAGAAGCTGCGTAGCAAAAACTTCAGTTCTGAATTTAAGCCATTCATCGTAGGCTTTAAGTTTTGTCAATGAAAACTCATTGATTTCTTTCCATATCAGATCAATGTGAGTTTGGATTGGATTTATTGGCCTAGGCTCTTCTTGCATTTTTCTTTTGCCTTTTGAATCAGTTAGGGCATGAGGGATGCTTAGCCCTGAAGTTGTTGCATCAATTCTCTCCCCGATCACTACTCCTTTTGGTCTTGCAATCGGTAGAGGAGTGTGGCCAGTAATGATGATCAATGGAGCCTCGAACCAATTTCTTCTCATCACCAAATTTGGTGATTTTCTTGAGAACAGCAGCTAGAGGTAACTGAGCATCAGTTGAAGATTCAGTTGAAATGTCTTGCAGAGGTATGTCCTGAATAGGCTGTTGGGCTCTTGATGGTGTCAGCCGTTCAGTAGGAATGCTGTTGACAGCAACTGCTTGCTTAGTCTTCAAATAGCGATGTTTCTTTGTGATTTTGGGTGGAGGAGTCTTCTTTGAATCAGACTCAGAGACAATCAGTTTACGTTTTGTTGTCTTCTTCTGGACTGTTGTCTTAGCCTTCTTAACTGACTTGGGAGCCTCCTGCATCCTAATGTCTTTCTTTACCATCAAAAACTGCTCAGGAGACATGTCAAATTTGAGCTTCGGTGGCTGGACATTCTTAGAATTGAAAACTTTAAACTTGGATGATTTCTCAGTAGCATCACCCACTAACCCCTTCACCTTCAACATATAGCTGAGTTGCAGTGCATATCCCCTTGATTGCTTGGTTGATTGAAACATATTCTTCAAGATATTGAAAATAATGTTCTTCCAGTTTATCTTCCTGTCAGCCATGATTGCAGTCATGGCTTGAAATTTTTCCAGACTGAGTGCAGCAAAGGATCCTGCCTTTGCTAATAGCCCCTTGGTTACAATATCAGCCAGCAACTGTACCTCTGGCTTCAGCTCCTTCTTGGGATCGAAAACCTTGATCTTCCGACCATCAGCAGAAAGAAGGGTTTGAATCTCATCAACATCAGATGCCTTCACTTCAGTGATATATGCAAGCCCATCAGTAGGCAGCTGAAATAGATCGCTGAATAAGTCTTCATCAATAATCAGCAACTGAGCATTAATAGTAGTAGCAATCTTGCCATCAGTAGTGATGTACCCATTAGCATAGATGTCTTGAATCTCCTTCAGATAAATTTCTTGTGAAAATTTTCTCAGAAATTCCCTAAGCCCGGCTGCTTCCAGTTTGAGAAAGATATTCTTGACGCCTTCATCCTTCACACTCATGACTGAATCAAAATCAACACCCATAACATTGAGAATGTGAGCATGAACTTCGTTGGCCATTTGAGTGAATTGTGATCTGAGAAAGAGAAGAAGCTTTTGAGTAGTGATTTGCTCTAAATGCTGATGTGTGCGTAAGAAAGAAAAACTGAAATGGGGCGGGGTATAGTACATATGTATGTAATTGTTCAAAATTTTGGACACGTGTTTGTCCAGGAAAATTTGGATATAAGCGTGTGTACGTGTGATGAAAACATGTGAAGAATATAAATGGATCACGTGGATCCACGTTTCAAAATGCTATTAATTGAAAGACATCAATTAAATGTGAAAACAATTAGTCACTACACTTAATATGAAATATTATACGATTAATCAGTTAACTTATTGGAGAAGATCAATTATCTCAACAGCTGACTAACCAGTTGGGAACCGATTCAGTTCAGTTGAAGGCCAACTGGCTAATGTCTTCTCAGTTAACTTTATAAATCCGATATTCCCCCTCAATAAATGTATAAAATTAAAGTAAGGATAAGAGAAACTTAGTCTGGATCATTTAAGTCAATATTGGTGACTAAAGACTCTTCTTCTTCCTTCTGTCTCTTCAATAGCTGTCTATAAATAAGACCGTCTGTTATTTGAAAATAACCTTTTAAACTTCGATGGATTGTGAGAGCAGTTCCCACGTCCCTCATCCTTCATGGACACCTTATCGCTTTCAAAGATTTGAGAAGGATGTTGAAAAGTACGTCTTTTCAGAAGTTATGTCCGTTTGGACCACAGCTCATGAACTCCAATCAATTCACAGTGGTGAATTTCCTGCTACTGCTAAGCAGAGATCAATTGCCCGGAAGTATAAGAGACTTGCTGATATCGATCATATTTCCGAGCTTGTTAAGGATGATGTGCTAATCCATATGATGCTCAGGAAAGAGTGGTACTTGCTTGAAAGTATTTCTACTACAGGAACCTTCTGGCGTATCAGGAGTCATGATTTGAATAACTGGTTGACTGTTTGGCAAGATTCCACTGCAGTACACATGGATCGTGTAACTTGTTTTGATTTTATCAGCAATAAAATTTCAGTTTCGATTCATTGTTGTCTCTTTACTTTTCTGCAAACCAACTTATGTTAGTCGAAAATCACTAACTGGTTAACAACTGATTGATATGTTATTAACTGACAGCTGACTAACTGAGCAGTTACCTTTTGATAAAAGACTAACTGATCAGTTACAAATGATAATCAATAAAATGACAATAAAAATGATATAATCAAGTTAAATCAATTAAATCAAGTATATTTCGAATGTGAGAAAACTTAGTCTCTAGTAAACGTTTGGTGAGGATGTCAGCATCTTGTTGTTCAGTTGGCCTATATTCCAGTCTGATTTTTTTCTTCAGAGCATGATCTCTGATGAAATGATGCCTGACATCAATGTGCTTGGTCCTTGAGTGAAGAACTGGATTGTATGTGATCGCAATTGTGTTTGAATTGTCACAAAATATTGGAGATTCTTTTGCATTGACTCCATAATCTTTCAGTTGTTGCTGAATCCAAAGCAGTTGGGCACAGCAGCTTCCAGCAGCAAGATATTCTGCTTCAATTTTAGAAGTAGCTATGAATGTTTGCTTCTTGCTGAACCATGAGATCAGTATGTCTCCTAGGAACTGACAAGATCCACTGGTGCTTTTACGATCTAGTTTACATCCTGCATAATCTGCATATAAATATCCAACTAAATTGAAAGAAGAGTCTTTAGTATAC
Source organism: Primulina tabacum (assembly GCF_025594145.1). Taxonomy (NCBI): domain Eukaryota; kingdom Viridiplantae; phylum Streptophyta; class Magnoliopsida; order Lamiales; family Gesneriaceae; genus Primulina; species Primulina tabacum. The sequence goes on along the minus strand of NC_134550.1, from coordinate 30,021,836 downwards.
AAGAATCCCACATTTTGTGTGCCTTTAAGATATTTTAAAATACATTTGGCAGCTGAAAAATGCGATTGTTTAGGATTTGCTTGAAATCTAGCACAAATACAAACAGAAAATACAATATCAGAACGACTAGCAGTTAGGTACAATAATGAACCTATTAAACCTCTGTAGAGTGTCGTCACAACTGATATTCCCCCTTGATCATTGTCTAGTTTGACTGATGAACTCATAGGAGTACTTGCAGCTGAACATGTTTCCATGCTTTATTTCTTGAGCAATTCCTTCGTGTATTTGGTCTGACTGATTAAAATACCAGTTTTCAGTTTCTTCACTTGCAGACCGAGGAAAAATTGTCAGTTCACCCGTCATACTCAACTCAAGTTTGTCCTGCATTAACTTGGCAAACTTTTCACATAATTTGGGGTTGACCCAAATATAATATCATCAACATAAATTTGTACAAGTAAAATGTGATCATTCTTAGAAAATTTGAACAAAGTCTTATCAACTGATCCAACAGTAAAATCATGATCAGTTTGAAATTTTGAAAGTGTTTCATACCAAGCTCTTGGAGCTTTTTTGAGACCATATAAAGCTTTGTTCATATGATAGACATGATCAGGGAAAGAGTGATTGATAAAACCTGGTGGTTGTTTTACATAAACTTCTTCCGGTAACTGACCATTCAGAAAGTCACTCTTCACATCCATCTGGTAGACTTTAAAGTTTTTGAATGATGCATAGGCAAGGAACATTCTTATTGCTTCTACTCTTGCAACTAGTGCATAAGTTTCATCGTAGTCAATTCCTTCTTCTTGTCTATATCATTGAGCTACAAGTCTTGCTTTGTTGCGTACAACTGAACCATCTTCATTCAGTTTGTTTCTGAATACCCATTTTTGTACCTATTACAGTTTTAGAAAATGGTCTTGGAACTAAGTTCTAGACATTGTTATGGGTAAACTGATTTAGCTCTTCTTGCATAGCATTTATCTAGTTAGGATCAGCAAGAGCTTCATCAGTTTTCTTTGGTTCTAGTTGTGAAACGAAAGCAGAGTGAATAAATAAATTAAGAATTTGATTTATAGTTCTTACCGGATCAGATGGATCACCTATCACTAATTCTGGAGGATGTGATTTCTTCCATCTTAGGTTGACCATTTGTTGCGTCCATATCAGCAACTGCTTCAGTTGGAAATTGAATGTTTTCTTCAGTTTCAATTGGAGCTGTATCAGTTGGTAACTGAATATTATCAACATGCTCCACCAACTGATTATCAGAAACAACTTCCTATTCAACTGATTGATCTAGTACTTCTAGGTTCAGGTGTTTGAAGGATGTTTCGATTGATATGATTCTCTTCTTCATTATCATCCTCCAAAATGATATCTGTAAATCGATCAACTAGCTCAACTGGATCAGTTGGCTTATCAGTTAGCACAAATTCATCAAATACAACATGTATTGATTCTTCAACATTTAAAGAACTTTTATTGAAAAGTCTATAAGCTTTACTATTTGAAGAATATCCAAGAAATATTCCCTCTGCCGATTTAGCATCAAAAGCTTTTAAATAATTTTTGCCATTATCAAGAATAAAACATCTGCTGCCGAATATTTTGAAGTAGGAAACCACACTCTTTCGTCCATGCCGGATCGCATATGGTGTTTTCAAATGATTCTTATTAATCATTGATATGTTCTGAGTGTAACATGCAGTGTTTACTGCTTCTGCCCAAAACCTTTGAGAAATACCAGAATCAACAAGCATTTTTCTAGCAGCTTCTTTAAGGGACAGATTTCTTCTCTCAGCTACACCATTTTGCTGAGGAGTTCTTGCTGCTCAGAGCTCATACTTGATTCCAGAATTTTCTAAATTTTTTGAAAGATTTTGATTGATAAATTCAGTCCCTCGATCAGACCTTATTCGAGCAATCCCAACTGACTGTCATTTAATAATCTATTGAAAAGCTTAATTAGTTGTGCAGCATTTTGGTCATTGGATTTGAAAAAGATAACCCAAGTAAATCTTGAAAAATCATCCACAACTACTAAGGTGTAATTCATTCCCCCTAAACTCATGACTGGTATAGGAGCAAAAAGATCCATATGTAACAGTTCTAAGCATCGGGAGGATGATTTACAGCCTCTGTTTTTGAATAAAGATCTTACTTGCTTACCAAACCGATATGCTGAACAAATTTTATATTTTGAGAAGTCTATTTTTGGTAAACCAGTTACAAGTTCATAGTTACTCAGATAGGCAATAGATTTAAAGTTTAAGTGGTTCAACCTCTTATGTCACAACCAGTTTTTACAAGTTTTGGAAGCAATGAAACAAACTGGTGCATAAGATTGATCAGTCCAACTGAGTTTGTAAGTATTTTAACAACGATTGCCAGTTATTATGATCTCATCAGTTGAGTCTCTAACTGAACAAGTGTGTTTGTAGAACTGAACTGAGAAATTATTGTCGCATAACTGACTGATGCTAATCAAGTTATACTTCAAATTCTCAATTATTAAAACATCTTTGACAGTAAAGTTACCATGGATAAGCTTACCCTTACCCACATTTTTACCTTTGGAGTTGTCTCCAAAACTGATGTTTGGTCCAGTGTATTTTATAAGTTGAGATAGCAGATTTGCATCCCCTATCATATGTTGTGAGCATCCACTGTCTAGATACCTGGTGGATTCCTTCTTTGTACCTGTCATCTGCAATCAAACACAATATATGATCTTGGTACCCATATCACTTGGTTCCTAAATTGATTAGTCCTTTAGGAACCCAAACTTGGACCAGTCTAACTAATTTTTAACTTCCAGTGTTCCAAATAGTTTTTCTCGTCTTTTGAGTTTTAAGTGTGTGGTGTGAGGAAGAAACAGTATGATTTATATCCCTTTTCAAATGACAGTTCTTTTGATACCGTTTCTGAACTGGCTTACAGTTGTAGTAATTGTAATAGCCATTCCTTGAGTGCTGATTTTTGTAACTGAATCGTTTATTTGACAAGTTTCTTGAATCATTTGAACTCTCAGAGCTATATCCAATTCCATACCATTTGGCTCCGTTCTTACTTTCAGTTGATTGAAAAGTTGGTTTACTTGGTTCTGAGAATTCATTTACCATAGTTGATTTTACAAAGGTAATGTACTTTCCTTTTTTTTTACTCAACCTTGGCTGTGATCACCTGCAGAATTTTCAACATGACTGTTAAAGCCTAAACCAATTTTATCATCAACTGATTTTTGTGAATTCTGCATTCCAGTTAATGTAACTGAAGTGTTTTTCTAAACTTGAATCAGTTCAGTATGTTTTGAAATCTCAGTTTTTAACTGATATATCAAAGCTTGGTTCTCAATCATTTCAGCTTTTTGCTCTGCAATCTCTCTTTTTAGACTCAATACTTCAACTGACTCATCAGTTTCAGTTTTTTCATTATTGGGATCATTTGCTCAGCTCTGACCTTCTCAAATGATCGAGCAAGTTTGTGATACTCATTTACTATGTCATGCAATGTGGTAATGAGTTCCTCACGAGTGAAATCAGTAGAGCTGAAGTCAAATACCTGTTCACTTGTTGACTTCAGTTCAGCATCATCTGCCATTAAGCACCTGACTTCTTCTTCATCATCACTTGAACTGATTGGGCTTTCAGGTTCAGACTCCTCACTATCACTTTCTGCCCGCTTTGACTTACTCTCCTCAGCTAGAAGCACCTCGTGTTTCTTTCTGAGAGATTTTTTGTCGTCCTTGGTTCTTCTTCTGTGCTCATAAGGTTTCTTTTCCTTTTCAGTTGATCCTCGACTGTCCTTATTTGGCTTGAGACAGTCAGAAATGAAATGGCGAGTCTTGCCACAGTTGTAGCTAGTATAAGGTTCTTCTTTGGAGTGATTTTTTTTTTATACTTCTTCTGGATGTTTCGTTGATTTCTCCTCATAAACCTTCAAAACTTCTTGACAAACAATGACATTACGTCATCGCTCAGATGATCAGCAGATTTTTCAACTGAACCAGTTGGTTCCAGCTTAAGAGCAGTTAAAGTAGTTGTGACATTTGATGTAGAAGATTCCCCTTCTCTGGTTTGTAGTTCAAACTCGTATGCCTTTAGATCAGCAAACAAATCGTGAAGTTCAACCTTGTTATGATCCTTTGATTCACGCATATCCATAGTCACTCTTTGGGAAGACCTCTGACCACCTTCAGTGCTATTTTTTATTAGAATACATCTTTCCAATTGCATTCAGCTTGTTTATAATTCCACTGAACCTCTCATCATATTCATGTATAGATTCACCAACTTTCATCTTGATATTGTCAAACTTCTGAAGAGCAACTGATAACTTGCTCTCCTTGGTTTTCTCGTTTCCTTCACAAAGCTGAATCAGTTTCTCCCATATTTCTTTGGCTGTTTTGCACATTTTGATTTTGCTGGAAGTGACTTTATCCAGCATTTTATATAAGATGTCCATAGCCACATTGTCAAGGTTGGCTTTACTTTTATCCTCAGTTGTCCATTCCTCACTGGGCTTCTCAATGCGATGAGGTGCCCCATCAATTATTGCAATTGTTGTATTAGCCTTTAAGATTTTCATGGGACCTTCAATAATGACATACCACATGTCGTCGTCTTGTGAAGCTAAATGAACCTGCTATCTGATTTTCCAGTCATCGAAATATTCTCTGAAAAACATTGGTATTTTATTGAATGAAGACATGGTGATCAGTTTGTGGATAAGAATATTCTGAGACAAGATTTAACCGCTCTGATACCACTTGATATGATCGATTAAGTGATGAAAGAGTGTTTAGAAGGGAGGTTGAATAAACCCTCACGATTTTCACAATCTTTTTGAATGTTGAGTCAGTTTAGTGATAAAACTCAGAATCCTATCAGTCAATATCAATCAGTTAACAAGAAAGTGCGGAAATAAACTGACTGATAGATAGAATGAAAACCAAAATGAAAATAAATGAGATTTTATGGATGTTCGGAGATTTCAATCTCTCCTACGTCATCCCTTCTATCACAAGGATAGGATACCACTAAAAGGATTTGATCGATACAAACAATTAAACAGACCCACTTCAGTTTGGACTTAACAATGCCAAAAATGAAACTCTTAGTTAACAATATGTTTCATAGTACTCAAGTGGACTTAGCACAACTGATCTCTTTTAAGATTGAACTTACAACAAGATGATTTGTGCTTGTAAGCTCGAAAAGTAGCCTAGAATGCTACGAATATATCTGAAAAGTGTGAGCTTCTAATTCCTTGAATATGAGCGAAAATTTCAGCAGTGTAACGGTGAGATTGATAGAATAGTGAATCGTTGATTGTTAGTTGTTTTCAATTGCCCTTCTCTGCTATTTATAGGCTTCTCTTCAACGGTAATAATCAATGTAATTTGAATCTTTATATCTGTTGTATGCCACGTCAATCTTTTTCGGACATTCATACGCTGCAGCTGAATTGCTGCGTTTCCACTAATAGTTGCAGTCTACTTTTAAACTGTTTGTCAGTTTAATGTCCTTTTCGTTAATTGATGACGTGTACAGCTGAAGGATCAGCTGATAAGCAATGGCTGAGAAGCTCACAACTGAATGTAGCAACTGATCAGTCAGTTGTTTGCGTAGGTTCAGTTCAGCAGGTTGTAGTTGCCTTTATTAACATGCGCTTTAAACTTCAGTTAAAGGAAACTATCAGTTGAGTATTTGTTCAGTTACTTTCAAACTTCTTGATCAGTTAATCCAATCGATTTAAGCAGTTAGTTTGTCAAACAACCGAAATTCAGTTCTCCAACAATTTCCCAACTCTATATCTTCATCCGCTAGTGATCAAAGATCTGTATCCAGTTATCATGCACTGCTTTGTCATTGAAAGCGGTAGGGCTGGTTGGATCATAGTTTTGGCGCAGCTGAGTGATCAGTTGTGCAAGCTTCTTGACACACACTAGATCAAAGAAGTAAGTCTTCCTTTCCAGTGCTTGAACAATTGAAGCAGCTTTGACCACCCTCAGAACCATAGTTTCCAAAGCAATAAATTTCTTCAGAACTGCTTTCTTCTGCAACTGTTCGCAAAAACTTCAGTTCTAAACCTGACCCACTCATTGTAAGTTTTCTGCTTTGATTCAACAAACTCATTGACCTCGTTCAAAATCAGGTCAATGTGAGTTTGAATTGAGTTTGTTGGTTGGTGCTCTTCAGTCAACTTTCCCTTCCCTTTTGGGTCAGTTAGGACATGAGAGATACTCGGTTTTGATGCTGTTGCATCTAATTTCTCCGTGATGACCATTCCTTTTGGTGTAGCAAATGGGAGAGTAGTTGGAGCATTGATGGAGATCATTGGAGCTTGGACTCCTGCTGATTTTTGCTTATCACCAGACTTGGTGATAATCTTCTTAGATGGATATATTGGTGGAGGTAACTGACCCTCAGTTGAAGACTCAACTGGAACTGCCCTTAGAGGTATGGCGCTCATAGGCTGTTCAGCTCCGGTCAGTTTCAACAGATCAGCTGGGATAGTGTTCAGAACAGCTGCTAATTTGGTCTTGTGAGTTCTTGGCTTCTTCTGGATTTTTGGAGAAGGATTTTTATCAGAATTATTCTCAGTGACAATCAGTTTCCTTTTGATTGTCCTTTTTTGAGTTGTCTTCTTGACAGATTTGGGAGAATCATGTGTCCCAATATCCTTCTTTACTTTGATAAACTGCTCAGGTGACATGTCCAGCTTGACCTTTGGCAGCTGAACACTCTTGGCATTGAAAATATTTAACTAGGATGACTTCTCAGACGAGTTATCCATCGAACCGTTGTTCTTTAATAGATAGCTGAGTTGTACAGCATATCCCTTGGACTGTTTGGATGATTGGAGCATGTTCTTGAGAATGGAAAATATAATGGTTGACCAATTCAGGCTGAATCCAGGCATAATCGCAGTCATAACCTTGAAATTTTCCAAGGAGAGAATAGCAAATGAACCTGCTTTAGCGAGCAGTCCCTTGGCCACGATGTCAGTAAACAGCTGAATCTCAGGCTTTTGCTCTTTCTTCGGATCAGAGACCTCGATCTTCCGTCCTTCTGCAGATAACAGCGTCTGCATCTCCTCCACATCAGATTTTTGACCTCAGAAATATTAGTCAGGACATCAGAAGGCAATTGGAAGAGGTTGCTGAAAGAATCTTCATCAATGGTCAGCAGTTGACTGTTGACAGTTGTAGTGATTTTACTATCAGCAGAGATGAAAGCATTAGCATAGATATCTTGAATCTCTTTGGAATAGATTTCCTGAGATGATAATCACAAAAAGTTCTTCAGTCCAGCTGTTTCCAGCATGAGAAAGATAGCCTTGATAGCTTCATCTTTGACAGACAAAACTGAGTCAAATTAAACAACCATAGTGTTGAGGATGTAATCTGGAACATAATTTTCCATTGCTGATGATCGGAATATCTGCAAGGAAAAAAAAACCTATGTGCATTGGATTTGCTCTGAGAGTTGTAATGCACGTAAAGAAACTGAAATGAAGCGAGTTCAATTTCTTATGTTTGTGACTATTCAAATTTTTGGACAAGTGTCAGTCTAAGATAAAATCGTGTATACGTGCGGTGAAACGTGAATAGAAGTTTTAATGAATCACGTGGGGCCACGTTTCAAATTACTATTCAATGAACGACATTAAATATGTAATTTTAACAGTCACATCACTTAATATGGAATATTTATCGATTAATCAATTAACTTATTGGATAAGATTAGTTAGGTCAGTAATTGAGTGATAAGTTAAAACTGAGTCAGTTCAGTTGAAGACCAACTGACTATTGTTTTATCAGTTAACCATTTAAATCGATATTTCCCCTCAATAGATGTAGAACCCGAAAATCAGATTACGCATAAGCCATGCATAATTTCTATTATTTTAATTAAAAAAAATGAATATTTTACTTATATATGAAGTGTTTTAATTATTTTAAAAGTAGATGTTTAGTTTTATCTTTTTAGGATAAATACGCGAGGTCGGATCGTAGTTTGGAGATTTGAGATAAGATTAATAATAAGAAAATATTCCTAAATTTAATTTAAGGCAAGAAATAATGTAATTTAAAGAAATAAAATGTTTTAGAATTTATTTAATTAATTCGAGCTAAGTTGGTAAATAAATTCTTTTAGATTCAATATTTAATTAAAGCTTAATTTAAAATATGTAAACAAGTGGGGATAAATTAATCTAAGTATAATATATTCAAGAAATTAAACATAACATTTAAATACTTAAACTTTAAGTTAAGCTTACCATGCAATGTTCTATTCTAAATTAATTTGTCATTCATTAAAAATATATAATGAGGGTATTAAACCTTAAGAATTTAAAATGCAAGAGTTAAAACACTATTATACCATGCAAGAAGTAGTAATAATATTTGGTTAAGACAATTCAAAAATTGTAGTAAACCTCATTCAAATTTACCACTAAATGATTTTATAATGCATTCACTTCCTACTTTTAATCTCCATAATGATGGGTAATACATACACCATAACTAACCTTAATCCTTCCTCAACAAGATCCAAACAAACTAGCGTGAATCACAGCAAGAAAAAGAGGAGTAACATCGGCCAGCAAGGGGGAAGGGAAACCAATTCAAACCCATTCAAATTCTCAATTGTAACTCCCCCTTAATGCACTTCAAGACCACTTTAACACCTCCTTTATCATACACCTTCATCCCTAACATCAACTACACCCTTACCTTCGAAATTTCAGAAAAGAACATCAGCTAAAAATCGTGCAGCAGCAGCTGAATTAGAAAGAAGGAAGCCAACTCCGATCCCGTCGCGTCGTATTTTCGTTTTGATTTGTTTTCTTCAAAACAAATTTCCAGGCATGTATATATTGTTTCTTTGCTCTTCAATCAAGTCCTATAAATATTTTTAAACATTATATGTTCAGGATTCATGAGGTAAAAACGAAATTTGACAGCAACAATTTCTAAAAATCTGCACAGGTTCTCGGCCATGTGATCATGTTTCACGTTTGTAATGTTTTGTTGATTTCAGGGGTTGCTACGATTCCAGGCTCTCAAGGCTGCTTCTAGGAATGTTTTAGAGTGTGTTAGGGTGTTATTGGTTCATTGGTTTTGTGAAGGCCCTCGAACTACTTTCTTGAAAATTTGCGGAAAAATTAAAAATTTTCTTTTTAAAAGAACTTAAATGGCCTCATTCATAAAATCACTGGTGAATCAAGTTCAATATTTCAAAATATTGCAGCGGAAGAAAATCAAAGTTTTGCCAACAACAACGATTTAAAAATATCCAACAACTGATAAAAATTGTTTGCGAAGAAAATAACAACTGCTGCTCTGAGGTCCTCGGGTGCCACTACTGCCGACCCAAGCTGGCTCACTGGTCCCCGCCCTCGGCCCTGGCCTCATCAGTACCTACAACAATCAAGTCTAATGAGCCTAAAGACTCAGCATGCATAAATCGCAGGTAACGAGTAAAAATCTGAATTTAAAATATGCATGTGATAAAATATCCTGTCCTGAGGCATACTGAAAATAATCTGTACTGAGCAATTATAATACGTGCATAACTGAACTGGAAATCACTGTAAAAATATTTGCTCCTTGGAGCCTGTACTGAAATAACTGATAAAATTTTCTGTTGAGATTATGTTTTACGCCTGTGGCCACTGCACTAAGCTGAACTGATCGGTAACTGGCTACCGGGGAGGCTGAAACTGAACTGAGCTGGCCGGTCACTGGCGACCGGGTGGTACCATACTGAACTGATCGGTCACTGGCGACCGTATAAAATAACACTCCCACATAGTGAATGAACCACAAGCCATATCGCATAAATCTCAAAAATAATCATTTTCTATTTAATGCACGTAAAATAATTAACTGGCGTAATGAAAATTCCTGTAATTTTACCAACTGGATTGGATTGGATCGTTCCCAGGCTCGCTGCAACCTAACTGTGCCATGAAAAATATGCAATAGCTTAAACATGACCAACTATGCAATTTACGTTCAAAAGATGCGACTATGACGCCTAATGACTTCGCATTTAATCATGACTCCGAGCCAACCTGAACCGACACTGAACCGACGTATAGTCATGATTAAAATACGCTGAAAAATCATAAAATAATGCTCCTAAAATGATAGGGTCGAAATCTAGGTGAAATGGAGGCCAAAACACGAAACGCTCTTTCGAGAGTCAATTTGGCACATTGCACCGTAAATTCTCGTACGACCTCAAAAATGATCCAAATGACAAACGGTCGAAAACATGACCTTCCCAACTCAATGAGGCACTGTCCAGTCCAAGGCCATGGGCTAAAAGCCAACCAAGAACTAAAACGACGCTTCTGAACAGCAGCATACTTGCTGTCAAAAAAATACAGCAGCTGCGCACTACAAGACTTGCATTGGTTTCGAGACTATCGGCCATTAGGGGCTTGAACCACCGACCAGAGACTCTTACCCACATCCCAAGGAATGATTTGAACCATGGCTAAGGGCCCTAGGCCAGCCACAATCCGCATCATACCAAATCTTAACCGAAGGGTCCAACCGAGAGCAACGTGTATGCGTGTGTAGTGTTTATGCTATGATCGATGTCTTGCGTCGCTCCAGTGGCCATTTGATTGACCATGGCACAATCTAGACATCTAGGAGCATGATATGAACCGTGGCTAAGGGCCATAGGCCAACCAAGATCCACACCAAGCCACAAAAGAAACGAACCATATGCTGAAAAATGGAAGGGCCGAATGGGGAAAGGGGCTGTTCTTGTTGATTATTTAAAAACCGATGAGCCATGGACCAAGCCACCAAAAGGGCAACTTAGTCACGTCTTAGACATGCTAGGGAAGTGATCCAACCATGGCTATAGGCCCTTGGGGCAGCCAAGATCAGATCCAACCCCTTGACAAGAAACTGAATTTTCGAACCACATTTTTCTGCACCTAAGGGACTTGCTGTCATTCTGAATTTCCAGCAAGCATGGGGCTGGTTTGAATGGACCAACATGGTCCTAGTGCATCCTACTACATGTATACAAGCCGCCTTGGGAGCCTGGAATCGAACCAATCACCTGAAACCACAAAACTCAGAAAAAACGTGAAGCTTGTCATGAAAGGGCCGAAATTCTGCATGTGTGTTCCCAAAATATTTTGACATGTATCTCGGTTTTTGCTTGCTAAAACATGATCATGTACTGAAAAATAAATGATAATATGACTTGATTGAGGTTTGAAAGAAATCTAGACATGCCTGGTTTCGTTTCGAAAGAAAACGAAAAGAAGAGACGAGACGGCGCGGAGGAGACGGAGTGGCTTGCTTCTCTACCTTTCTTGGCTCTCGATTTTTCTCCCTTTCTCCCTAGCTGCTATCCACGTTTTTTCTACTGAAAAGGGGTCTTATTTTTGGTGGAGGTGGAGGGGGGAGTGATGGTTATGAAGGTGAGGAGAAGGGTGCACAAAAATAGGATCATATCAAGACCAAGTCCACTCCCCTTTTGAATTTGAATTTTGAATTGATATCAAATGAGTTGGTGGATGCTTCTAGGAGGTGGTGGCCGAAATTTAGCTTGATTCTAGACTAGGATATGTCCATTTATTTAATTAAATTGTGCTCCCAAAAATCCTAGAATTATCCTACTAATTACATGCAAAGAATTGGTCAAAGTTGGTGAGTTGGAAAATGAATCTTCTAGCACTAAGGGTGGCCGAAAAATGCATGATAAAATAAAGGAAAATGTTGATTATCTAGTCAACTAATAATCCTTGAAAGCCTTACTAATCCTTTAAATAATTTAGTGAGCTAACCCCTTAATTTAATAACTTAAATGAGTTCATTTCTTAATCACCTCAAATAATTAAATTAAATCTTCAAACCTTCCTTTCTAACTTAAATGAACTTAGTTACTAGCTAAATTAACTTCTGGAAATATTTCTCAAATCTTAAATTCTATCTCAAAACTCCAACTCCGGTCCGGCCTCACTGAAAATACTGAAATGCTAAAAATCAAACTGCTGAACTGAAATAATAAAATAATTAACTTCAAACAAATGCATTTAAAATAATCATGCAATGAAGTCAATTAAATTTAAAAATCTAGAATTATGCATGGCTTATACGTCTACTGATTTACGGGTTCTACAATCCTTCCCCCCTTAAATAAATTTCGTCCTCGAAATTAGAACTCACCGAATAACTCAGGGTATCGACTTCTCATCTCCGGCTCAAACTCCCACGTAGCTTCCTCCTCTGAATGGTTGAGCCATTTGACTTTGACTCGCTTAACCAACTTGTTCCGAAGTTTCTTCTCCTGTCTGTCTAGGATCTGCACGGGTCTCTCCTCATAAGATAAGTTCGGAGTAAGCTGCAACGGCTCGAAGTTCAGCACATGCGAAGGATTTGCCATATACTTCCTCAGCATGGAGACGTGAAAGACATTGTGTACTCCGGCCAGATTTGGCGGAAGAGCCACACGATACCCTAGCGTCCCAACTCTGTCGAGGATCTCAAACGGTCCAATGAATCTCAGACTGAGCTTCCCTTTCTTGCCAAATCTCATGACACCCTTCATAGGTGCCACTTTCACGAAGACATGATCGCCCACTGCAAACTCTAACTCTCTCCTCCGCTGATCGGCATAACTCTTCTGTCGGCTCTGAGCAGTCCTCATTCTATCACGGATCTTGACTACTACATCTGCTGCCTGCTGAGCAATCTCTGGACCCAACTCTGCTCTCTCTCCTACTTCATCCCAATGAACAGGAGATCTACACTTGCGACCATACAGCGCTTCATACGGAGCCATACCTATGGACGACTGGAAACTGTTGTTATAGGTGAACTCTACCAATGGTAAGTTCGACTCCCAACTCCCAGAGAAATCAATGACGCAAGCACGGAGAAGATCCTCTAAGATCTGAATAACTCGCTCCGACTGTCCATCTGTCTGCGGATGGAAAGCTGTGCTAAACAGCAACTTCGTACCCAAAGTCGAATGCAAACTCTTCCAAAACAAGGAAGTGAATCTGGGATCTCTGTCGGATACGATAGAAACTGGAATACCGTGGAGTCGGACTATCTCTCGGATATACAGCTCTGCATACTGAACCATGGTGAAAGTCGTCTTAATAGGCAAGAAGTGCGCTGATTTGGTAAGACGATCTACAATCACCCAAATAGCATTCGATCCTCTGGCTGACCTCGGCAATCCGGTCACAAAGTCCATGGTAACATTCTCCCACTTCCACTCGGGAATAGGAAGAGGCTTGAGCAAACCTGCTGGTCTCTGATGCTCGGCCTTCACTAACTGGCAAGTCAGGCACTCGGATACAAAACGCCTGATGTCCTTCTTCATCCCTGGCCACCAATACAATAGCTGCAGATCTTTGTACATCTTCGTACTCCCAGGGTGAATAGAGTACGGGGACGTATGGGCCTCTGATAAGATGTCTGCTCGGATAGAATCACTGCTGGGAACCCATATCCTATCTCGGTATCTCACAATACCGTCGCTGACTGAATACAAAACACTGCCCTTAGCTTCATCTCTCTTCTTCCACTGTGCCAACTGCTCATCTGCTGCCTGACCGCTGCGAATACGGTCAAAAAGAGAGGACTGGATAGTCAAGGTAGATAAACGAGGAACTCTACCTCGAGGGTAAGTCTCAAGATCAAACCTCTGCATCTCAATCTGAAGAGGTTTCTGCATCGTCAAATGAGCCATCACTGCGACTTTCCTGCTCAAAGCATCCGCAACTACATTAGCTTTACCCGGGTGGTAGCTAATGTCACAATCGTAGTCTTTCACAAGCTCCAACCAACGTCTCTGACGCATGTTCAGCTCCTTCTGCGTAAAGAAATACTTGAGGCTCTTATGGTCGGTAAAGATCTGACACTTCTCTCCATACAGATAGTGCCTCCAAATCTTCAAAGCAAAAACTACGGCCGCTAACTCCAGATCATGGGTGGGGTAGTTCTTCTCGTGGATTTTCAGCTATCGAGAAGCATACGCTATCACTCTCCCATGTTGCATCAAAACTGCACCTAAACCAAGCTTCGAAGCATCGGTATAAAGGACAAACTCACCGGATCCTGACGGTACAGCCAAAACGGGTGCGGAGATAAGAGCTTGCTTCAAAGTATCGAAGCTCTTCTGACACTCCTCGCTCCACACAAACTTCACATTTTTCTTTGTCAGTGCTGTGAGTGGAACGGCAATGGATGAGAATCCCTGAATGAATTTTCTGTAATATCCTGCTAGCCCAAGAAAACTGCGGATCTCTGATGCATTCTGAGGCACAACCCAATCTCTGACTGCTGCAACTTTCGCCGGGTCTACCTCAATGCCACTGCTAGAAACAATGTGGCCCAAGAACGCCACCTTCTCTAACCAGAATTCGCACTTACAGAACTTTGCGAATAGTTTATGTTTCTGCAATGTCTGCAACACTGTGGTCAGATGCCTGCTGTGCTCCTCCCGACTCTTGGAGTAGACGAGAATGTCATCTATGAACACTATCACAAACTGGTCGAGGTACGGCTGAAATACGCGATTCATGAGATCCATGAAGATCGCTAGCGCATTCGTCAGACCAAACGGCATCACAAGGAACTCGTAGTGACCATAACGAGTCCTGAAAGCTGTCTTCGAGACATCAGCATCTCTCACCCTCAACTGGTGATAACCGGAACGCAAATCTATCTTGGAGAAAATCGAAGCTCCCTGCAACTGGTCAAACAGATCCTCAATCCTCGGCAGTGGGTATTTATTCTTCACTGTAACCCTGTTCAACTCCCGGTAGTCAATGCAAAGCCTCATCGAGCCATCCTTCTTTTTCACGAATAAGACTGGCGCGCCCCATGGAGAAAAGCTCGGGCGAATGAACTCCTTGTCGAGAAGTTCCTGAATCTGCTTCTTAAGCTCTGCCATCTCTGTCGGTGCTAGTCGGTATGGCGCTTTGGATATTGGAGTCGTACCTGGCATAAGCTCAATGGAAAACTCGACCTCTCTCTCTGGTGGCATACCAGAGACGTCTTCGGGAAAAACGTCTAAGAAATCTCTAACAATCGGAACATCTGGGGCTGACAGGCTGGGTTCCTCGGGGACAGATAAAAGGGTTGCTAGAAATGCCCGACACCCTCTATGCATGAGCTTCCTAGCCTGAACATAAGGAATAATGCGCGGTAAGGAAAAGTACCTGTCCGGCTCAAATAAGAACTGCTCCATTCCAGGCGGTCGGACAAGAACGGATCTCCGCTGGAAGTCTATCAACACTCTGTTCCTCAATAGCCAGTCCATCCCTAGAATGATGTCAAATTCCGGCATCGGTAGCACAATAAGATCCGCATAAACAAGATTACCGTGCAGCTCAAGGTCTATATCTCGGATAACATTGGTCGCTGCCATCTCCTCGCCTGACGGCAACACTACTGAAAAGGCTGTATCTAGCCCAATGGTCTGGATCTTGAGAAAGTTTGCAAAGACCTCCGAAATAAATGAGTGAGTGGCCCCTGAATCTATCAAGGCCTTGGTAGCGGAACCAGATATAAAAATTCTCCCTGAAAGAGCGGAGCTCTAAGTTGAATCCCACTACAAGATCTAAACTTATAGACACGCAAAGGTCTAGGTTCCTCTAGCTTAATTTCCCCGAAATAAATCTGAGTAGAGCATGCAATCCTATAACAGTTCTAAGTTCAAAATCTAAATCCCGATTCCCAAAACGCGGAAATTCAAATAATAACTTAAAGTTTAAAGGTACCTGTCAACAACATAGTCTCCGGGTTGGCTTCCGCGGCATGGAGAGCAAAAACTCTGCCTTGGGTAGGCAGATTCCTCTGAGGGCACTGCAGCAACATGTGGTCTGGACTGCCACACTTAAAACACTTTCCTGAGCCAGCCATACATGCTCCAGGATGGCGACGTGAGCACCTGGGACAGACTGGGTGCTCCTGAGTCCTCGGGGCTGGGCGTCCCCGCTGCTGCTGCTGCTGCTGCTGCTGGCCTCTGTTCCTGGGCGGTCCATGAAAAGGCCTCTTATTCTGCTGCTGATGCTGATGAGGAGGAGGGCGGTGCGGTGCCTGGACTGGGCGCTTGCCCTGGCGATCCCTCTCGATATCCTGCAGATCCTGCTCTGCGGCTAAGGCCTTGGAGACGGCAACCTCATAAGTAGCAGGGTCAGATACCCTAACATCCCGGCGCAAGATCGGCCGTAAACCCACCAGGAAGTGCATCAGCTTGGCTTTGGCATCATTCGCTATCAGGGGCACAAAGTGACAGCCCCTCTCGAACTTACGGATAAACTCCGTAACCGACATATCCCCATGTCTCAGGCTCATGAACTCGGTGGTCAGCCTGGTGCGAACCTCCTCAGCAAAATACTTGGAGTAGAAAACCTCCGTAAAGCGGGTCCAAGAAAGTGTAGCCAATGTCAGGGCTACCGAAGCTCCTTCCCACCATAAGCGGGCGTCTCCAGTGAACAAGTAGGTGGCACATCGGACTCGGTCTGCGTCCCCCAGCTCCATAAAATCGAAGATCACCTCGAGGGATTTGATCCATCCCTCGGCAACCATGGGGTCAGATGCCCCAGAGAATTCCTTCGGGCGCATCTTCATGAATCGCTCATACACTGCCTCGGGCCCTGTCGGCCTGGCTGCGGCTGCGGCTACGGCTGCGGCATTGCCCCCCGCAAACTGTGTGAAGAACTGTGCCATCCCAGCTAACATCTGGGCACTCATGTCCGGTGGGGGCGGTGGAGGGGGTGGTAGGTCTCCCTCCGGTCTATGCTCCTCTCTGTCCTCTCGGCGAGGCTCCACCTCTCTGTTGCGCTCTAAAATGCGTCTAGGGGGCATACTGTTCCAACATAACCCATACGTAACTAACATGCATAATTCCATAATTTATTTTAAATGAACTCTGAAATACTGAAAATCTGGAAGCATGCTGACAAAATAATTCATGCTATAACTGAAATGCTGAACAAAATGCTGAACTGAAAAAAAAACTTACAGACCAAAGGCGTGGCTTCGTGAGCTTCTCGCGGTCAGTAGTAGTGAAACCCTATACAGAACCACCGCTCTGATACCAACTGTGAAGGCCCTCGAACTACTTTCTTGAAAATTTGCGGAAAAATTAAAAATTTTCTTTTTAAAAGAACTTAAATGGCCTCATTCATAAAATCACTGGTGAATCAAGTTCAATATTTCAAAATATTGCAGCGGAAGAAAATCAAAGTTTTGCCAACAACAACGATTTAAAAATATCCAACAACTGATAAAAATTGTTTGCGAAGAAAATAACAACTGCTGCTCTGAGGTCCTCGGGTGCCACTACTGCCGACCCAAGCTGGCTCACTGGTCCCCGCCCTCGGCCCTGGCCTCATCAGTACCTACAACAATCAAGTCTAGTGAGCCTAAAGACTCAGCATGCATAAATCGCAGGTAACGAGTAAAAATCTGAATTTAAAATATGCATGTGATAAAATATCCTGTCCTGAGGCATACTGAAAATAATCTGTACTGAGCAATTATAATACGTGCATAACTGAACTGGAAATCACTGTAAAAATATTTGCTCCTTGGAGCCTGTACTGAAATAACTGATAAAATTTTCTGTTGAGATTATGTTTTACGCCTGTGGCCACTGCACTAAGCTGAACTGATCCGTAACTGGCTACCGGGGAGGCTGAAACTGAACTGAGCTGGCCGGTCACTGGCGACCGGGTGGTACCATACTGAACTGATCGGTCACTGGCGACCGTATAAAATAACACTCCCACATAGTGAATGAACCACAAGCCATATCGCATAAATCTCAAAAATAATCATTTTCTATTTAATGCACGTAAAATAATTAACTGGCGTAATGAAAATTCCTGTAATTTTACCAACTGGATTGGATTGGATCGTTCCCAGGCTCGCTGCAACCTAACTGTGCCATGAAAAATATGCAATAGCTTAAACATGACCAACTATGCAATTTACGTTCAAAAGATGCGACTATGACGCCTAATGACTTCGCATTTAATCATGACTCCGAGCCAACCTGAACCGACACTGAACCGACGTATAGTCATGATTAAAATACGCTGAAAAATCATAAAATAATGCTCCTAAAATGATAGGGTCGAAATCTAGGTGAAATGGAGGCCAAAACACGAAACGCTCTTTCGAGAGTCAATTTGGCACATTGCACCGTAAATTCTCGTACGACCTCAAAAATGATCCAAATGACGAACGGTCGAAAACATGACCTTCCCAACTCAATAAGGCACTGTCCAGTCCAAGGCCATGGGCTAAAAGCCCACCAAGAACTCAAACGACGCTTCTGAACAGCAGCATACTTGCTGTCAAAAAAATACAGCAGCTGCGCACTACAAGACTTGCATTGGTTTCGAGACTATCGGCCATTAGGGGCGTGAACCACCGACCAGAGACTCTTACCCACATCCCAAGGAATGATTTGAACCATGGCTAAGGGCCCTAGGCCAGCCACAATCCGCATCATACCAAATCTTAACCGAAGGGTCCAACCGAGAGCAACGTGTATGCGTGTGTAGTGTTTATGCTATGATCGATGTCTTGCGTCGCTCCAGTGGCCATTTGATTGACCATGGCACAATCTAGACATCTAGGAGCATGATATGAACCGTGGCTAAGGGCCATAGGCCAACCAAGATCCACACCAAGCCACAAAAGAAACGAACCATATGCTGAAAAATGGAAGGGCCGAATGGGGAAAGGGGCTGTTCTTGTTGATTATTTAAAAACCGATGAGCCATGGACCAAGCCACCAAAAGGGCAACTTAGTCACGTCTTAGACATGCTAGGGAAGTGATCCAACCATGGCTATAGGCCCTTGGGGCAGCCAAGATCAGATCCAACCCCTTGACAAGAAACTGAATTTTCGAACCACCTTTTTCTGCACCTAAGGGACTTGCTGTCATTCTGAATTTCCAGCAAGCATGGGGCTGGTTTGAATGGACCAACATGGTCCTAATTCATCCTACTACATGTATACAAGCCGCCTTGGGAGCCTGGAATCGAACCAATCACCTGAAACCACAAAACTCAGAAAAAACGTGAAGCTTGTCATGAAAGGGCCGAAATTCTGCATGTGTGTTCCCAAAATATTTTGACATGTATCTCGGTTTTTGCTTGCTAAAACATGATCATGTACTGAAAAATAAATGATAATATGACTTGATTGAGGTTTGAAAGAAATCTAGACATGCCTGGTTTCGTTTCGAAAGAAAACGAAAAGAAGAGACGAGACGGCGCGGAGGAGACGGAGTGGCTTGCTTCTCTACCTTTCTTGGCTCTCGATTTTTCTCCCTTTCTCCCTAGCTGCTATCCACGTTTTTTCTACTGAAAAGGGGTCTTATTTTCGGTGGAGGTGGAGGGGGGAGTGATGGTTATGAAGGTGAGGAGAAGGGTGCACAAAAATAGGATCATATCAAGACCAAGTCCACTCCCCTTTTGAATTTGAATTTTGAATTGATATCAAATGAGTTGGTGGATGCTTCTAGGAGGTGGTGGCCGAAATTTAGCTTGATTCTAGACTAGGATATGTCCATTTATTTAATTAAATTGTGCTCCCAAAAATCCTAGAATTATCCTACTAATTACATGCAAAGAATTGGTCAAAGTTGGTGAGTTGGAAAATGAATCTTCTAGCACTAAGGGTGGCCGAAAAATGCATGATAAAATAAAGGGAAATGTTGATTATCTAGTCAACTAATAATCCTTGAAAGCCTTACTAATCCTTTAATTAATTTAGTGAGCTAACCCCTTAATTTAATAACTTAAATGAGTTCATTTCTTAATCACCTCAAATAATTAAATTAAATCTTCAAACCTTCCTTTCTAACTTAAATGAACTTAGTTACTAGCTAAATTAACTTCTGGAAATATTTCTCAAATCTTAAATTCTATCTCAAAACTCCAACTCCGGTCCGGCCTCACTGAAAATACTGAAATGCTAAAAATCAAACTGCTGAACTGAAATAATAAAATAATTAACTTCAAACAAATGCATTTAAAATAATCATGCAATGAAGTCAATTAAATTTAAAAATCTAGAATTATGCATGGCTTATACGTCTACTGATTTACGGGTTCTACAGGTTTACATCCATACACGTACAAACAAATAAATGACAGCAACTTTATATTTAAGTGCAGAAATGAGGCATGATTTCTATCATGGAATGGTTAAGGATGGTGTTCGAATCTTGGCTGTCCTAGAGACTGTAGCCATGGTTAGAACTCTTCCTTATCATGTCTAGAACGTGACCAAATCGTTCTTTCATGGTTTAATTCACAGATCCATTAAAAACATCACAGCAACTACACAAGTGCACTTCGGTTCCTTCATTTTCTGTGTGTGTACACTTTCGGTTTTTGGTGGTGTTTGGATTGTGGTTGGCTTCTAGACCATTGCCATGGTTCATACAACATTCCATCATGTCTAGATCGAGCCATGGTCGATGCAATGGCCACTGGAACGACACAAGACAGTAAAACAACTCAATACATTCCACTGCACAAAGTTGGTGCTCTCGGTTGATACTTTCTGTTGTCACAGGTGTTTGCTTGGGTTGTGGCTGGCTTTTAGCCCTTAGCCATGGTCCAAGCCATGCCTTAGGATGTCGGTAAGAGTCTCTGGTCATTGGTTCAAGCCCATGGCCATTTGTTTCAGAGATATAGCTCACGCACACACAGCAGCTAACGCTGAAATTCTGTTTTTTTTACAGCAACTTTAGGTTGCGGTTTTTGGGGTGGTTTGAGTTCTCGGTTGGCTTTTAGCCCATAACCTTGGACTGTGATACCCAAATTAGTTAGGAAAGTCTTGTTTTTGGCCGTTCGTGATTTGGTTGAGTTTAGAGGTCGTACGAGAATTTACGGTGAAAGGTGCCAAAATGACTCTCGAAAGAGTGTTATATATTTTTGGATTCCTTTCACCCATTTTCGTGTTTTACAGTTCTTATGCATATTTTTCAGTATGTTTGGGGTATTTTTAATCATGATTAAACGTCGGTTTAAGGTTGTTTCGGATTGGTACGATACCATGATTAAAAATCAAGTGGTTGGTCCTAATAGTCGCACTTTTGGTTCTATTATTGAGGGTTGGTTCTATTGTCAAGTTTAAGTCAAGATAATATTATTTGCATGTGTCACATATTAGAGTTAAGTGGCAGCAAGCCTGGAAGCGATCCAACTCATCCGGTAAAAATAAGGTTATAATTATATTACGTGCATAAAAATATAAAATGTTTATTTTTGAGATATATGCTATATGTCTTGTGGCCACCTTATGCTTATGGGTTTGAAAGTCGGTAGGAACAACCGAGGACCTCTCCGCCCGGTGACTTACGACCGGTTTATGATTATGTATGGGTACGGACATCCAGTCTAAGGGCTGTGATTGATCTCTACCGCCCAGTATACTGTGGTTTAGTCTGATCAGGGGCTTACGCTATGTTATGGGCCAGTTGCTTATAAACATTATCTCTACCAGAAAATTATGATATGATATGACAGAGCTCTATTGAGCAAAGCTTTTACATATGATTTTCAGATATGCACGTAGATATAATTACTCATGATACGATTTTCACCGTACGCTTTACGATACCATATTTTTACGTTGCATGCGATTTTATGATATATTTACTTGTTATTCACGATATATACATGTTGAGTCTTTAGACACTCACTACACTTGATTGTTGTAGGCACGAATGAGGTCGAGGCCGAGGACGGGAACCAGTGAGTTATCTTGGGGTAGCAGTAGTAAACCCGAGGACCTCATGTTTTAGTTTATGCATTTTCTTATATTCAAACTCAGTTTTAATATGTTGGATATATTTTTAAGTTGTTGTTTGAAAACAATATTTTCCTCCGCTGTTATTTTTAAAGTTCAAATTATTTACATGTTTATTTTATAAATGAGGCAAGATATTCATTTATTTAGAAAATTTATAATAATTCCGCAAAAATATGAATACGAAATACGGGGCTTTACAGTTGGTATCAGAGCCTATGATCTTGTAAAGGGTTGTACTACTACTGCTCTCGAGAAGCTCAAGAAGTCACGTCTTCGGTCTGTAAGTTTTACGATTACGCATTTATTTTAAAGCCTGAAGTAATTCATACATCATGATTGCATGAAAGATTTTATGTCAAGATTACGATTATGCATTATTTATTTAAATTTAAAGAAATAGTGGAATTATGCATGTTGGTTACGTATGGGTTATAATTATGAAACAGCATGCCTCCTAGACGCCGTGTTGGACGCCCGAGAGGTGATGATGAGCGCCGTCATGAGGACGGTGAGGATCAGAGACAAGGGGAGAACGAGGAGAGAGATTTACCACCACCCCCTCCACCAGACATGAATGCCCAGATGCTAGCTGGGATGACTCAGTTCTTCGCACAGTTTGCGGGGAACAATGCAGTGGGAGCCTGACAGACGGTGCCGGAGGCTATCTATGAGCGGTTCAAGAAGATGCGACCGAAGGAGTTCTTAGGGACGTCAGATCCTATGGCTTCCGAGGGCTGGATTAAGTCCCTTGAGGTTATCTTCGAGTTTATGGGGCTTGAAGATGGAGATAGGGTTCGATTGTGCGACCTTATCTGTTCGGAGGAGACGCTCTGCCTATGGTGGGAAGGAGCATCAGTGGGTTTGGATTTGACTACTTTGAGCTGGGCGCGCTTCACCGAGGTATTCTACTCTAAATATTTTACTGAAGAGGTGTGTTCGAGGTTGACCACGGAGTTCATGACCCTGAGGCAGGGAGACTTGACTGTTACGGAGTTCATCAGTAAGGTCGAGAGGGGATGTCATTTTGTAACCCTAATTGCTAATGATGCTGGAGCTAAATTGAGGCATTTTCTGAATGGCCTGCGGTCGATCTTACGTCGTGATGTTAGGGTGGCTGGCCCTACTACCTATGACGTTGCTGTTTCAAGAGCTCTAGCTGCAGAGCAGGACCAGCAGGATATTGAGCGCGATCGCCAGGGTAAATGACCATTTCAGGCACCACACCGTCCCCCTCAGCCGCAGCACCAGAATAAGAGACAGTTCCACGGTCCACCCAGGAACAGAGGGCCGCAGCAGCAACAGCAGGGACGAGCAGTCCCGAGGACAGTGGAGTACCCAGTCAGTGCCAAGTGCTCACGTCGTCATGCTGGGACTTGTATGTATGGTTTGGGAAAGTGTTACAAATATGGTAGTACCGACCACATATTGAAGAATTGCCCTTAGAAGAATCTGCCTACCCAAGGCAGAGTTTTTGCTCTACATGCTGCGGAGAGTAATCCGGAGACGATGCTCATGACAGGTATCTTAAATCCTTAAGTTGTATTTGAAGTTTAATGTTTTAGGATAAGACTTTGAACTTAGAACTTATGATAGGATTGCATGCTCTAATCAGTGTTATTTACGGGAATTTAGGCTAGAAGAACTTTGACCTTTGCAGGTCTATAAGCATAGTTCTTGTAAAACTATTGGGTTTAGCATAATATTCCAATCTTTCAGGGAGAATTTTTATAGCCGGTTCAGCTACTAGAGCCTTGATAGATTCAGGGGCTACTCATTCGTTCATTTCAGAAACCTTTGCAAATTCTCTCAAGATCAAATCAATTGGGCTAGACATAGCGTATTCCGTAGCATTGCCTTCTGGAGAGGAGATCAGAGCTACTAATGTGATCCGAGATATAGACCTTGAACTTCATGGTAATCTTGTGTATGCGGATCTTATCGTTCTGCCGATGCCAGAATTTGATATCATTCTAGGGATGAACTGGCTACTGAGGAACCGAGTTTTGATTGACTTCCAGCAAAGATCTGTTCTCGTCCGATCGCCTGTGATGGAACAATTCTTATTCGAGCCAGACAGGTATTTTAATTTATCGCGTATGATATCTTGTGTCCAGGCTAGGAAGCTCATTCATAGAGGGTGCCGAGCATTTTCAGCTACTCTTGTATCTGTTCCCGAGACGCCCAAACAGTCAGCATCCGATGTTCCTATTGTCCGGGATTTTCTAGACGTTTTTCCTGACGATGTCTCTGGCTTACCACCTGTGAGAGAAGTGGAATTTTCTATTGAGCTTATGCCCGGTACTACGCCGATCTCCAAAACACCATACCGATTAGCACCGACAGAGATGGCAGAACTCAAGAAACAGATTCAGGAACTTCTTGACAAGGAGTTCATTCGCCCGAGCTTTTCGCCATGGGGCGCACCGGTCTTGTTTGTGAAGAAAAAGGATTGTTCGATGAGGCTCTGCATTGATTACCGGGAGTTGAACAGAGTTACAGTAAAGAACAAATACCCACTCCCAAGGATTGAAGATTTATTTGATCAGTTGCAGGGAGCTTCCGTATTCTCTAAGATTGATCTGCGTTCTGGGTATCATCAGTTACGGGTGAAAGACGCCGATGTTCCCAAGACTGCTTTCAGGACTCGTTATGGACACTTCGAGTTCCTTGTGATGCCGTTCGGTTTGACGAATGCGCCAGCGATCTTCATGGATCTCATGAATCGCGTATTTCAGCCGTATCTTGATCAGTTTGTGATAGTATTCATAGACGACATTCTCGTCTACTCAAAGAATCAAGAGGATCACAGCAGACATCTGACCACAGTATTACAGACCCTACAAAAGCACAAGTTATTCGCAAAGTTCAGCAAGTGCGAGTTCTAGTTAGAGAAGGTGGCGTTCTTAGGCCACGTCATTTCTAGCAGCGGCATTGAGGTAGACCCGACGAAAGTTGCAGTAGTCAGAGATTGGGTTGTGCCGCAAAATGCATCAGAGATCCGTAGTTCCCTTGGGCTAGCAGGATACTATCGGAAGTTTATTCGGGGATTCTCCTCCATTGCAGTTCCACTCACATCATTGACGAAGAAGAATGTTAAGTATGTGTGGAGCGAGGAATGTCAGAAGAGCTTCGATACATTATAGCAAGCTCTTATTTCAGCGCCAGTATTGGCCATGCCTTCAGGACCCGAAGATTTTGTTCTGTATACCGATGCTTCGAAACTCGGGTTAGGCGCAGTAGTGATGCAGCATGGGAAGGTGATAGCATATGCTTCTCGTCAGTTGAAGACTCATAAGAAGAATTATCCTACCCATGATCTAGAGTTGGCAGCTGTAGTATTTGCATTGAAGATTTGGAGGCATTATTTGTACGGAGAGAAGTGTCAGATCTTCACCGACCACAAAAGTCTCAAATACTTCTTTACACAGAAAGAGTTGAATATGCGGCAGAGGCGTTGGTTGGAGCTAGTAAAGGACTACGACTGTGACATTAGCTATCATCCTGGCAAAGCTAATGTATTTGCAGACGCGTTGAGCACGAAAGTCGCAGGGATGGCTCATTTGGTGGTTTCGAGACCTCTTCAGTTTGAGATGCTGAGGTTTGATTTACAGACATATCCTCGAGGTAGAGTTCCTCATCTATCTACTTTGACGATCCAGTCTTCTCTCTTAGACCGTATTCGCAGTGGGCAGTTAGCAGATGAGCAATTGGCTAAGTGGAGACAAAGAGATGAAGCCAAGGGCAGTATCTTGTACACAGTTAGAAACGGTATTGTCAGATATCGGGACAGAATGTGGGTTCCGAGCAGCGATTCTATTTGAGAGGATATCTTATCTGAGGCCCATATATCGTCGTACTCTATTCATCCTGGGAGTACAAAGATGTACAAAGACCTACAGTTATTATATTGGTGGCCAGGAATGAAGAGGGATATCAGACGATTTGTATACGAGTGTCTGACATGTCAGCTAGTGAAAGCGGAACATCAGAGACCAGCGGGTATGCTCAAGCCTCTTCCTATTCCCGAGTGGAAGTGGGAGAATGTCACCATGGACTTCGTTGTCAGAGGGTCGAATGCTATATGGGTGATTGTTGATCGTCTTACGAATTCAGCTCATTTCTTGCCTATTAAGACGACTTTCTCCATGATCCAGTATGCAGAGTTATATATCCGGGAGATCGTTAGACTTCATGGCATTCCCGTTTCTATAGTGCATGACCGAGATCCTAGATTCACTTTATCATTTTGGAAGAGTCTACATTCAGCTATGGGTACGAAGTTGTTCTTTAGCACAGCTTTTCACCCACAGACAGATGGTCAGTCCGAGAGAGTTATCCAGATTTTAGAGGATCTTCTTCGTGCATGTGTCCTCGATTTCTCCGGGAGTTGGGAATCAAAGCTACCATTGGTGGAGTTTACCTATAACAACAGTTTTCAGTCGTCTATAGGTATGGCTCCATATGAAGCACTGTACGGTCGTAAGTGTAGATCGTCTATTCATTGGGATGAAGTAGGGGAGAGAGCAGAATTGGGCCCGGAGATTGTGCAGCAGGCTGCTGATGTAGTAGTCAAGATCCGTGATAGGATGAGGACTGCTCAGAGTAGACAGAAGAGTTATGCGGATCAGAGACGGAGAGATTTAGAGTTCGCTTTTGGTGACCATGTTTTCGTGAAGATAGCACCGATGAAAGGTGTCATGCGGTTCGGGAAGAAAGGAAAGCTCAGTCCGAGATTCATTGGACCATTTGAGATCTTCGACAGAGTTGGGACATTAGCTTACCGTGTTGCTCTTCCGCCTAATCCGGCCAGAGTACACAACGTGTTTCACGTCTCCATGTTGAGGAAGTATATGGCGAATCCATCGCATGTCTTGAACTTTGAACCGTTGCAGCTCACTCTGAACTTGTCTTATGAGGAAAGACCAGCGCAAATCCTAGACAGCCAAGACAAAAAGCTTCGGAACAAAATGGTCAAGCTAGTGAAAGTCAAATGGCTCATTCGGAGGAGAAAGCTACATTGGAATCTGAGCCAGAGATGAGGAGTCTTTATCCCGAGTTATTCGGTAAGTTTTAATTTCGGGGACGAAATTCCTTTAACGGGGGCAGAGTTGTAGAACCTGAAAATCAGATTACGTATAATCCATGCATAATTTCTATTATTTAAATTAAAAAAAATGAATATTTTACTTATATATGAAGTGTTTTAATTATTTTAAAAGTAGATGTTTAGTTTTATCTTTTTAGGATAAATACGCGAGGTCGGATCGGAGTTTGGAGATTTGAGATAAGATTAATAATAAGAAAATATTCCTAAATTTAATTTAAGGAAAGGAATAATGTAATTTAAAGAAATAAAATGTTTTAGAATTTATTTAATTAATTAGAGCTAAGTTGGTAAATAAATTCTTTTAGATTCAATATTTAATTAAAGCTTAATTTAAAATATGTAAACAAGTGAGGATAAATTAATCAAAGTATAATATATTCAAGAAATTAAACATAACATTTAAATACTTAAACTTTCAAGTTAAGCTTACCATGCATTGTTCTATTCTAAATTAATTTGTCATTCATTAAAAATATATATAATGAGGGTATTAAACCTTAAGAATTTAAAATTCAAGAGTTAAAACACTATTATACCATGCAAGAAGTAGTAATAATATTTGGTTAAGACAATTCAAAAATTGTAGTAAACCTCATTCAAATTTACCACTAAATGATTTTATAGTGCATTCACTTCCTACTTTTAATCTCCATAATGATGGGTAATACATACACCATAACTAACCTTAATCCTTCCTCAACAAGATCCAAACAAACTAGCGTGAATCACAGCAAGAAAAAGAGGAGTAACATCGGCCAGCAAGGGGGAAGGGAAACCAATTCAAACCCATTCAAATTCTCACTTTTAACTCCCCCCTTAATGCACTTCAAGACCCCTTTAACACCTCCTTTATCATACACCTTCATCCCTAACATCAACTACACCCTTACCTTCGAAATTTCAGAAAAGAACATCAGCTAAAAATCGTGCAGCAGCAGCTGAATTAGAAAGAAGGAAGCCAACTCCGATCCCATCGCGTCGTATTGTCGTTTTGATTTGTTTTCTTCAAAACAAATTTCCAGGCATGTATATATTGTTTCTTTGCTCTTCAATCAAGTCCTATAAATATTTTTAAACATTATATGTTCAGGATTCATGAGGTAAAAACGAAATTTGACAGCAACAATTTCTAAAAATCTGCACAGGTTCTCGGCCATGTGATCATGTTTCACGTTTGTAATGTTTTGTTGATTTCAGGGGTTGCTACGATTCCAGGCTCTCAAGGCTGCTTCTAGGAATGTTTAGAGTGTGTTAGGGTGTTATTGGTTCATTGGTTTACATCCATACACGCACAAACAAATAAATGACAGCAACTTTATATTTAAGTGCAGAAATGAGGCATGATTTCTGTCAAGGAATGGTTAAGGATGGTGTTCGAATCTTGGCTGTCCTAGAGACTGTAGCCATGGTTAGAACTCTTCCTTATCATGTCTAGGACGTGCCCTAATCGTTCTTTCATGGTTTAATTCACAGATCCATTAAAAACATCACAGCAACTACACAAGTGCACTTCGGTTCCTTCATTTTCTGTGTGTGTACACTTTCGGTTTTTGGGTGGTGTTTGGATTGTGGTTGGCTTCTAGACCATTGCCATGGTTCATACAACATTCCATCATGTCTAGATCGAGCCATGGTCGATGCAATGGCCACTGGAACGACACAAGACAGTAAAACAACTCAATACATTCCACTGCACAAAGTTGGTGCTCTCGGTTGATACTTTCTGTTGTCACAGGTGTTTGCTTGGGTTGTGGCTGGCTTTTAGCCCTTAGCCATGGTCCAAGCCATGCCTTAGGATGTCGGTAAGAGTCTCTGGTCATTGGTTCAAGCCCATGGCCATTTGTTTCAGAGATATAGCTCACGCACACACAGCAGCTAACGCTGAAATTCTGTTTTTTTTTTACAGCAACTTTAGGTTGCGGTTTTTGGGGTGGTTTGAGTTCTCGGTTGGCTTTTAGCCCATAACCTTAGACTGTGCAGTACCCAAATGAGTTAGGAAAGTCTTGTTTTTGGCCGTTTGTGATTTGGTTGAGTTTAGAGGTCGTACGAGAATTTACGGTGAAAGGTGCCAAAATGACTCTCGAAAGAGTGTTATATATTTTTGGATTCCTTTCACCCATTTTCGTGTTTTACAGTTCTTATGCATATTTTTCAGTATGTTTGGGGTATTTTTAATCATGATTAAACGTCGGTTTAAGGTTGTTTTGGATTGGTACGATACCATGATTAAAAATCAAGTGGTTGGTCCTAATAGTCGCACTTTTGGTTCTATTATTGAGGGTTGGTTCTATTGTCAAGTTTAAGTCAAGATAATATTATTTGCATGTGTCACATATTAGAGTTAAGTCGCAGCAAGCCTGGGAGCGATCCAACTCATCCGGTAAAAATAAGGTTATAATTATATTACGTGCATAAAAATATAAAATGTTTATTTTTGAGATATATGCTATATGTCTTGTGGCCACCTTATGCTTATGGGTTTGGAAGTCGGTAGGAACAACCGAGGACCTCTCCGCCCGGTGACTTACGACCGGTTTATGATTATGTATGGGTACGGACATCCAGTCCAAGGGCTGTGATTGATCTCTACCGCCCAGTATACTGTGGTTTAGTCTGATCAGGCGCTTACGCTATGTTATGGGCCAGTTGCTTATAAACATTATCTCTACCAGAAAATTATGATATGATATGACAGAGCTCTATTGAGCAAAGCTTTTACATATGATTTTCAGATATGCACGTAGATATAATTACTCATGATACGATTTTCACCGTACGCTTTACGATACCATATTTTTACGTTGCATGCGATTTTATGATATATTTACTTTTTATTCACGATATATACATGTTGAGTCTTTAGACTCACTACACTTGATTGTTGTAGGCACGGATGAGGTCGAGGCCGAGGACGGGAACCAGTGAGTTATCTTGGGGCACCAGTAGTAAACCCGAGAACCTCATGTTTTAGTTTATGCATTTTCTTATATTCAAACTCAGTTTTAATATGTTGGATATATTTTTAAGTTGTTGTTTGAAAACAATATTTTCCTCCGCTGTTATTTTTAAAGTTTAAATTATTTACATGTTTATTTTATAAATGAGGCAAGATATTTATTTATTTAGAAAATTTTTAATAATTCCGCAAAAATATGAATACGAAATACGGGCCTTTACAATAGATGCATATAAATAAAAGGGATAGAAAAAACTTAGTCTGAATCAGTTAAGTGCATTTTGTTAACTGATTCTCTTCGTCTTCTTCTATTTCTTGAATAAAATTCTTTCTATAAATAAGATCATTGTTATTAGATAATAACAAACCAATTAATCACATATGGATAGAGCAAGCAGTTCCAACAACCCTCTTTATGAATCAACACTACGTCGATTGGAGCGTTTGAAGGAGGCTATAGAACACACTACAAGAAAAAAGACGAAAGACAACAGTTTTTAACTATTAACATAATAAACTAACAATCTTACTAAATTAATATATTTATAATCTTTAACTTAAAATTTAAGCTTAAGAAAAATCGTAGACAAAACGTGGAAGAAAAAAAAATTTGAGAAGTGAAACTAAGGAAATGACTTAGGGGTACGAAGAAATTTACTAAGAACGAGGATATTTATAGACACTTGTGCGACGGTATTTGATTAAACCGTCGCTAATTTAAATCGGCGACGGTTTTCTACAAACCGTCGCTAAATTTAGGGACGAATATACGGGAACTGTCGCTAAATTTAGCAACGGATTTTTGAACACCGTCGCTAAAGTTAAATTTAGCGACGGTATTTTATAAAACCGTCGCTAAATATTAACCGATTTTTTAAAAAAATTAGAAACTACGACAACGTTTTTTCAAAAACCGTTGTCTTTAACCAAATAAAACACTAAGAAATGACAACGTTTTAAAAAACCGTTTTCGTAGTTAAAAAACGATCCGAAAGACAATGGTTTACACAAACCGTTGTCTTTGACCCTTGACAGAATCTTATATAGACAACGGTTTTTGAAACGACGTTGTTGTAGCCCAAAAAAATCATCCAAAAGACAACGAATTTTAAAAACCGTTGTTGTAGTCTAAAAAAAAACCGCTTATAGACAACGGTTGTTAAAACCATTGTTGTAGCCCAAAAAAAAAGCTCTTAGACAACAGTTTTTAAAAACCGTTGTTGTAACAAAAAAAAACGCTCATAGACAACGGAACCGTTGTCGTAGACACATCAAAGACAACAGTTTTTAAAAACCGTTGTCGTAGACACATAAAAGACAACGGTTTTTTAAAAAGCGTTGTCTATAAGCGGGGTTTTTTAGGCTACGACAACGGTTTTTGTTAAAACCGTTGTTAAAAGAAAAAAGACAACGGTTTTAATAAAAACCGTTGTCGTATGAGTGTTGTTGATTGAAGCTTTTCTTGTAGTGACAGCTTATCTTGTTGAAAATTATGTCCACCTGGACTATAGTACAAGACTTCCAAACTATTCAGCGGGAAGGATTGGTTGCTATTGAAAAACAGAGGTCAACTGAGATCAAGTATAAACGGCGTATTAATGTGATCCACCCTTCAGATCTTGCTACTGATGAAGGTCTGTTGGAGTTCATGCTGCTAAAGGAGCAGAGAGAGCTGGAAAAGATTGTCTTTTCGGATGGCTATAGAAAAATTGCTTGCAATGAATTATCTAGTTGGATGTCACCTTGGCTAGATTTCGTAGAAATGGAACTAAATCGTGTTGTATGTGAAAGATATTCTCAATAAACTTGTTATTTCGATCATCTTTGTTTCCTTTTCTGCAAGCTAACTAATATTAATTGACTAACTAACAATTGACTAACTCACAATTGTGAAACGTCTGCTATTCGTTTTATTTAAAAAGTACTAGAAAATTTTTTTTCGCCTAATTACAATCGGCCAAACTACTTAAATAAATATATAAAATATTTTGCACCATTTTAAAATAAAACAACCAACAAGTATTTGAAAAGTCAAGGGAAATCGTTCAAACAGGAAATCGTTCAACATTTTACCAAACCTAAAAAGCAATAAATTTGAAAGATAAAGCCCATACTAAAACCTCTCAAAACATGAATAAAAGGTCGTAAAAATCTTTAACTTAAACATAAATGTAAATGCGAAAAAGTAAAAGCGATGGTCCTCGGGTTATGTGCACCTCCAGTCCAGCCAAATCAGGCATCCAAGCCTCCCTCAACATTATTATTATACTCACATGCATCAATCACACCTAGTGAATCTAAAGACTCAACACATCATATTCTTAACAACAAATAATACATATAAAACTACAAGCAACAGTGAAAATACTTTTACGTAACATTTTCATGACGTGCATAAACTTCAAAACATAAACATTTTCATAAACATTTTTCATATCATCCTCAATGTATTCATATACATATTATCATCAAAATATACGTATTTTTTTTCCTTTCGTTGAATTCAGATCGTTAAATGTGACTTTCGTGTTCATCAACGTCTACGTGTTGGGTGATGGATCCATCTATATGTAACCACCGTACTGGGCGGCAGGGACATCAGCAACACTCTCACCAGTCCACTGAGCCTTGGCCTTACGTATTAACATATCATCATATACATATTCGTATCCACGGAAATACGATCGCTGGGCACCAACTGGGACCGTCACCCTCACGATATCTCCAACATATCCTCGTATTAGTCACAATTACTTCAGTTCCTTCAACATTCCAAAGTCTCATCACTTTATAAAATTTAAACATGCATATAACATGCAACATGTCTTTTAAATGTCCACGTTAAATAATTAAATCCTATAAAAAATTTTTAAAAATAACTTTTAACATATACATACACATGAAAATTTAAAACAATTATATTAAAACATAAAACCTCAATTAGAGCACTACCATGACGTTTACTAATTTTCGGGTGTAAAGTTACAGTTTTACCCCTAGACGTAAAATTTCACGTTTTTGACTTTTTTTTAATTTCATTGCCTCTAACATGTCCCAAATAATTATTTAAGCCTAACTTAAAATTCCCAAAATTTTATTAAGCATAAATACTAGACGTTTTAATTAATTCGTAATTAGTCGTTATAAAAAGGTTTTAATCCCGAAAAATTCCAAACATTAATATAAAATTCTTAAATTTAAAACTTAAACTTTTTATATTATTTCAGCTCTCGTGAACCACGACTCGACCCTCGCGAGCCGTGTTTCGATTAATTTTCCAACTAGAAAACTCTAGCCGAGCCAAACTTGGAACCCACGAGCCATTTTAATTTTTCACGAGCCCAGCTCAAACCACCATGAGCCAAACCCAAGACAATCCTTGTCTAGACCCTAATTGACCATTAGCACCCTTAGGAACCAACCAACCCCAAAACCATAGCCCCCAACCAAGCACACAACTGGCCGAGAACTCCAACTTTGGCAATGACTCATTATTACTCGCCTAGGACCTAGCCAACCCAACCAGCCCTGAACCAGCCCTCGTGAACCTTCGTAGGACGCTAAGGACTCACCCTAGCCCAGCCCTAAGCCCCCAGGCCGAGCCATCTACCCTGCACAAGTCGCTGAACCTGCGCGACTCTCCTTGCAACTCTCGGGTGGGAGGCTAGGACTCCTCCCAACCCTCTGCACTCAAGCCCTAGCGTGACTAGGGCTCTTCCCTTGACTCAACTAGACCCTAGCTGAGCCCTGGCCCCAATACATTCCAAGCCAAGCGCCCAAGTCGATCCCCCCATGACAGGAAGCTGATCCCAGCTTGAATTTTTCGTGTGCGCAGCGTGTTTGGGGAGACTTAGAACTCCCTAAATCATGTAAAAACCTCCCCTAGACATCCCCTAATCATGGCAGCCCCTTTATACATGTAAAAAACACAAGTTTGAATCAAAATCATGCTTGAAATTTCATTTGTTGCATAATAACTAAAATAACTCAAAGTGTCTCTTGTTTTTTTCCATACAATTCATACATAAACACATATTATGGTGTGATGATGTTTGAAGGGAAGAATTATGTGTGCCTTTGCGTATTTAACGCACAAATTCTCGTTAATGATTGCGAAGAACGACAACGACAACCTAGGCTTGACTTTTCTTTGAAGCTTTTCGAATTTTCCTCTTAAATTGTGGTGTGTGTCGTGTATATTGGGGAGAATTTGGTGTGAAATCTGAAAGTGGCGTGAGTTTATGAGGGTTTGGGGAGGGGTTTTTGTACTTTAAGTACTTAATTAAAACACTAACAAGGCTTAGGCCCATTAAGGAAGTAAATTAGGCCCATTAGTTCTTAATTGAAATTTTAAAAATAATTTTGTTTAAATAAGTTTTTGAATTTATTATCCGGGTTGCCAAAACGTTCGATCTTCGTTGAAAAACCAACACCGATAAAATTTACGTCCCGGCGTATAAAATCACCTCAAAACCCTTTATTTTCAAAAATATGAAAAAGAATCAATCACATTTTAAATAATAATAAACAATTATTTAATAAAAATATTTTACATTTTTCAGCCCTCGGTCTCTGTTCCTTGATCGCAACTCGAATAATCCCTAAAAATACATTTTACTGCATGTAAGTAGAAAACTACTTAAAAACTCATGTAAACATGTCACATAATCAATTAAGCAATTAAAATAATTTAATTAGTCATTTTTCATATTTCCTAGATTTGCATGCAGTTGAATTACATCGTCTTAATTTTGGACCTTACAATTCCTCCCCCCTTAAATAAAATTTCATCCTCGAAATTAAAACTTACCGAATAGCTCTGAATAGCGACTCCTCAAGTCCCTATCAGTTTCCCAAGTAGCTTCCTCTTCCGAGTGACTCAGCCACTTGACATTGACCATTCGAATGACTTTGTTTCGCAATCTTCTTTCTTGCCTTGCCAAGATTTTGACAGATCTTTCTTCATATGTCATATTTGGAGTCAATTATAGAGGTTCATAATTTAGTACATGTGATGGATTCGACATGTACTTTCACAGCATCGAAATATGAAACACATTGTGAAATCCAAAAAGCATCGATGGCAATGCCACTCTATAAGCTAGTGTCCCAACCTTGTCTAAAATCTTGAACGGACCAATAAATCTCGGACTAAGGTTGACATTCTTGCCAAAACGCATAACACCTTTCATAGGTGCTATTTTCACAAACACGTGATCTCCCACGGCAAACTCTAAGCTTCTTCGTCTTTTGTCAGCATAACTCTTTTGTCGGCTTTTTGCAATCTTCATTCTCTCACGAATTTTGACTACAAGCTCGGCAGTCTCTTCAATCACATCCGGACCGATCTCGCTTCTTTCACCAACCTCGTCCCAATGAATAGGAGATCTACATTTCCTTCCATAAAGTGCCTCGAAAGGAGTCATCCCAATTGATGATTGATAGTTATTATTGTAGGTGAACTCCACTAGAGGTAATTTTGGTTCCCAACTTCCTTGGAAATCAATAACGCAAGCTCGCAGTAGATCTTCTAAAATTTGTATAACTCTTTCGGACTGACCATCGGTTTAAGGATGAAATTTTGTACTGAATAATATAACTTGTTTCCCATAGCTGCATGCAGACTCTTCCAAAAAGATGACGTAAATCTCGGATCTCTGTCAGAAACAATAAATACGGGAATCCCATGCAGACGAACTATATTTCGAATATATAGCTCTGCATACTGAATCATGGTGAAGGTCGTCTTGATAGCTAGAAAATGCACTGATTTTGTAAGACAGTCCACTATCACCCATATAGCATTGAATCTCTTAATAGTCTTCGGCAATCCCACAACAAAGTCAATAGTAATATTTTCCCATTTCCACTCGAGAATAGAAAGTGACCTAAGTTTCCCTGCTGGTCTTTGATGCTCTGCTTTGACTTGTTGACATGTCAAACATTCAATCACAAAACGCAGAATGTCTCTTTTCATACCCGGCCAACAATATAAGAACTGAAAATCTTTGTACATTTTGGTGCTCCCCGGATGAATGGAATAAGGTGCGTCATGAGCTTCCTTCATAATGAGATCTCTCAAAGAATCGTCATTAGGGACTCATAAACGATCTCGATAACGAACTATACCATCCACCTCTGAATATAACTTTCGGCCCTTGGCTTCATCTCTTGCTCTCCACTTTTGCAATTGCTCGTCAGTGGACTGTCCCTCACGGAATTCTATCTCTCAAAGTCGACTGTACTGATAATCTAGCAAGATTAAGGGCCTCTCCCCTAGCATAAACTGTAAGCTCAAACCGCTGTATCTCGAACTACAACGGTCTTTGGAGTGATATGAGTGATAACTGCTGCTTTTCGACTCAATGCGTCTACCACAACATTAGCTTTCCCCGGATGATAGCTAATCTCAAAGTCGTAGTCCTTCACTAATTCTAGCCATTTTCGATGCC
Organism: Primulina tabacum; assembly: GCF_025594145.1. NCBI lineage: Eukaryota > Viridiplantae > Streptophyta > Magnoliopsida > Lamiales > Gesneriaceae > Primulina > Primulina tabacum. The sequence continues at coordinate 29,985,467 of NC_134550.1, read as the reverse complement.
TCATATTCAAACTCTTTTTGAGTGAAGAAGTATTTCAAACTTTTATGAACGGTGAATATTTTGTACTTCTCTCCATATAAGTAATGTCTCCAAATCTTCAATGCAAACACTACTGCTGCAAGCTCAAGATCATGAGTAGGGTAATTTTTTTTGTGAATTTTCAACTGTCTCGACGCATAAGCTCTCGGTCATCAGAACTACACCCAAACCAAGTTTAGAAGCGTCGGTAAATAGAACAAACTCTCTTTGCCCCGATGGCATAGATAACAGTGGTGCTGAAATCAAAGCTTGCTTTAACTTATCAAAACTGTCTTGATACTTGAGTCCCCATACAAACTTTGCATTCTTCTTTGTCAAGGCGGTCATGGGTACCGCTGTAGATGAGAATCCCTGAATGAAGTTACGATAATAGCCAACTAGTCACAAGAAACTGCGAATATCGGTAACGCTCTTCGATACTGGCCACTCTTTCACTGCCTCAACTTTACTTGGATCAACTTCAACACCATCACTAGAGATGATATGGCCTAAGAATGCCACTCGATCAAGCCAAAACTCACACTTGCTGAATTTTGTATATAACTTTCTATCTTGTAGTACTCGCAGTGATGTCCTCAAATGACGACTATGTTCCTCTTTGCTCTTAGAATAGATCAATATATCATCAATGAAGACTATAATGAATTGATCTAAATACGGGTGAAATACGCGATTCATTATATCCATGAAGATAGTTGGCGCATTGGTCACCCAAATTGCATGACCATAAACTCGTAGTGCCCATATCTAGTACAAAATGTTGTCTTGTGAACATCATATTCTTTGACTTTCAACTAATGGTATCCAGAACGAAGATCAATTTTAGAAAATATCGATGCTCCTTGTAACTGATCAAATAAATCTTCAATTCTTGGAAGTGGATACTTATTTTTAATATGACCCTATTCAGATCTCGATAATCAATGCAGAGACGCATACTACCATCTTTCTTCTTCACAAATAATACCGGTGCGCCCCATGGATAATAACTAGGACGAATAAAACCCTTGTTTAGCAATTCTTGGATTTGATCTTTTAATTCTTTCATTTAAGCGGGTGCTAGACGATAAGGTGCTTTAGATATAGGAACGGTGCTTGGCATTAGTTCAATAGAGAATTCCACTTCACGATCGGGTGGATTGCCAGAAACATCTTCAGGAAAGACACTAGGAAAGTCTCTGAAAATATCAATATCCTCAAATTTCTGAGTGATTGGAGCATGTTCGGTAGTGACACATGATAGAAAAGCTTGACATCCATGTTTAATAAGCTTTCTCGCACAAAGACAAGAAATAATGTGCGGCATTTGCTTGTTTCTCGCCGCCTCAAAGTCAAAAGATTTACCACTAGGTGGTCTAATAGACACTGATCGCTGACGAAAATCAATCAAAGCTCCATTCGCTGATAACCAATCCATACTGAGTATAATATAAAATTCAGGAATATGAAGCAAAATAAGATCTGCCCGAATCACTTCTTTGAATAAACAAAGCTTCCAGATTCTTGACAATTTTAGACGTGAGCATTAGATCACCGGAAGGAATAGAAACTTTGAAACCCAAACCCACGTCTTCAGGAATAATATTCAGTCTTTTGATGAAAGTTTCAGATATGAAGGAATGTGTAGCTCCCGAATCTAGTAGTACATAGGTTGCTACACCTTGAATAATAATCCTCCCTGAGGCGAAAATGTCTTTTAATTCTTTTCGGGTTCAAACTTAAGGAATTTCTAACATTATTCTCCCAAATTTAACGTGAAAATTACGCGTTGAACTTAAGCACTTCTTGAAAAATTGCTTTTTGGCTCTACAATTTTTTCGAATATTTGAAATTTGATCATTATATTTTCGGAAATTTACAATTTTGACCTCATAATTTCGAAAATTGCACATTGACCTCTCAATAATTTCGAAACCCCTATCAACCCTTAAATTATAATTTTTCTTTAATTTTTGTTCATAAACTTTTTATTTGGAGTTATCCAACTAAGGTAGAGCATGCAACCTAATTTTCACTAGGTTAATCTTATTCCCAATCCAATTGCTAATAACCAATTTAACGTTTCATGCTAATAAGAGCAATATAAAAATGTTAAATGACTAGTTTACCCGTGATAAGCGTAGTGTCTGCCTCCTCCTCAGCTTCCTCAGAATTCATAACATGTGTTCTTCCAAAAGTAGGTGCATTCTTCTTCGGACAATCAACAGCTTTATGCCCCTCCTCCTTGCATATGAATCATCTAAAAGATCTCCACATGCACTTGCCAAAATGAAAGCGATTGCACTCCTTGGATGGTTGCCTCTTAGCAGGATTTGGTGCTCCAAGATTTTGTGGCTTTTGTGGTGCTTGTTTCTTAACTTGACCTTGAGGCTTTTGAGGCCCTTGAATTATAGGAGGACCCATATACGGCTTTTTATTTGGTTGATTATTATTTTGGTGTTGATGTCTCTTGCGCTGCAACTCAAACTCAATGTTCTTCAGAGATTGCTCAGATTGGAATGCATAAATAGTAGCAGTAGCATAATCAAAAGGACGCATCATCATAACATTATTCCGAATGGTAGGTCGTAGACCATCCATGAAGTGCCTCAACTTCTCTGCAGGATCCCTTGCAATAAGGGGTACAAAGTGACAACCCCTATCAAATTTATTCACAAATTCAAAAACAGTCGAGTCTCCCTGATGAGGGCCTATAAACTCCCTCTTCGGTAGCTCTCTAACATCGGCAGTAAAATACTTCTCATAGAATATCTCCTTGAATTGAGCCCAAGTAAGAGTACCGATGTTAACACCATGCTCGGCTCCTTCCCATTATAAAGAAGCATAATCCCTAAACAGGTAAGTGGCACACCTCACACGGTAAGCATCCCCATATTCAGATAACGAAAGTGTGCTTCGAGTGTACGAATCCATGACTCATCAGCAAAGGGATCGGTTTCCAGAAAATTCCTTCGGCCCTAGCCTCCGGAACTGATCATATATGTCATGTTGTGGCCTAGGTGCTTGCTGTAACTGCTATAACTGCTGCTGGTGTAACTGCTGTTGCTGTAACTGCTCCTCGAAGAAACGATCCATCCCCTCTAAGGCACGAGTAGCAACATCCACATTAGGAGTCAGGGGTGCATTAACATTCTGATCCTCGGTGGTCTCTCTCTGTCTATCAAGAGGGGTGCGTCTAGGAGGCATTATAACGGAATGTTTTCCAAATTCTAACGTAACCAACAAGAATTAATCATGTGACATGTCCTAATTCATTTAGCAATTTAAGCATACAAAGCATATATACTCAAAAGCTAGTAAACATGTAACGTAAACATATTATTCATGTAATCATGCAGGTAACATCATATTAAATCAGATAAAGCATATAAAATTTACAAATTGAGGCTTGACGACTAATCTTCCAGGCGATGATGGTGGCACAACCCTTAACAGAACCATTGCTCTAATACCAACTGAAATGTTTGCTATTCGTTTTACTTAAAAAGTACTAGAAATTTTTTTTTCTCCTAATTAAAATCGGCCGAACTACTTAAATAAATATATAAAATATTTTGCACCATTTTAAAATAAAACAACCAACTAGTATTTGAAAAGTCAAGGGACATCGTTCAAACAGAAAATCGTTAAACGTTTTACCAAAGCTAAAAAACAATAAATTTGAAAGTAAATCCCATACAAAAACCTCTCAAAACATGAATAAAAAGTCGTAAGAATCTTTAACTTAAACATAAACGTAAAAGCGGAAAAGTAGAAGCGCTGTTCATCGGGTTATTTGCACGTCCAGTCCAGTCAAATCAGGCATCCGAGCCTTTCTCAAGATTATTATCATACTCACCATCATCAATCACACCTAACGAGTCTAAAGACTCAACACATCATATTCTTGAAAAAAAATAATATGTATAAAACCACAAACAATAGTGAAAATACTTTTACGTAAAAATATCATTTTCATGACATGCATAAACTTCAAAACAAAAACATTTTCATAAACATTTTTAATATCATTTTCAACGTATTCAGATACATATCAACATCAACATATACAAATTATTTTTTTCCTTTCGTTGAATTCAGATCGTTAATTGTGACTTTCGTGTTCATCAACGTCTACGTGTTGGGTGATGGATCCATCTATATGTAACCACAGTACTGGGCGGCAGGGACATAAGCAACACTCTCACCAGTCCACTGAGCCTTGGTCTTACGTATTAACATATCATCATATACATATTCGTATCCACGGAAATACGATCGTCGGGCTCCAACTGGGACCATCACCCTCACGATATCTCCAACATATCCTCTTATTAGTCACAATTACTTCACATCCTTCAAAGTTTCATATTCTCATCAATTTATAAAATTTAAACATGCAAATAACGTTTTTCTTTTAAACCAAGCATGCAACATGTCTTTTAAATGTCCACGTTAAATCATGAAATCCATAAACATTTTTAAAAATAACATTTTAACATATACATACCCATGAACATTTAAAATAATCATATTAAAACATAAAACCGCAATCAGAGCACTGCCATGGCGTTTACTAATTTTCGGGTGTAAAGTTACCGTTTTATCCCTAGACGTAAAATTTCACGTTTTTGACTTTTTCTTAATTTTATTGCCTCTAACATGTCCCAAATAATTATTTAAGCCTAAATTAAAATTCCCATAATTTTATTTCGCATAAATGCTAGACTTTTTAATTAATTCGTAATTAGTCGTTTTGAAAAGGTTTTAATCCCGAAAAATTCCAAACATTAATATAAAATTCCTAAATTTAAAACTTAGACTTTTTATATATTTTACCCCTCGTGAACCAGGACTCGACCCCCATGAGCCGTGTTTCGATTATTTTTCCAACTAGAAAACCCTATCCGAGCCAAACTTGGATCCCTCGAGCCATCTTTAATTTTTCTCGAGCCCAGCTCGAACCACCATGAGCCAAACGCAAGCCAACCCTTGTCTAGACCCTACTGGAACCTTAGCACCCTTAGGAACCAAACCAAACCCAAAACAAAACCTCCCAACCAAGCACAAAACTGACCGAGAACTCCAACTTTGGCAAGGAGTCTTGCTTACTCTCCTAGGACCTAGCCAACCCAACCAGCCCCTCATGAACCTTCCTAGGACACAAAAGACTCACCCTAGCCCAGCCCTAAACCCATAGGCCGAGCAATCTACCCTGCACAACTTGCAGAACCTGCGCGACTCTCCTTGCAACTCTCGATTGGGAGGCTACAACTCCTCCCAGCCCTCTCGACTCTTCCCTTGACTCAAACAGACCCTGGCCGAGCCCTGTCCCCAAGCCCTGACTGTAACGGCCCAGATTTGACGACTGTGCTCACTGTACCAAGACGAGTCTTTCCAGCGTGCTTATGTCCTCACTCACACGCACCCTGTGAAACTTCCCAGGAGGTCACCCATCCCAAAATTGCCCCAAGTCAACCACGCTTAACTTTGGAGTTCTTATGTGATGAGCTACCGAAAAGAAGATGCACCTTCGTGATATGAGTAGTATCAATCAAATCTTTTAAGCCTCAGAATCCCTCTCATTCCCGTGTGGGTCGGTTCATTCATGTTCCCTCCACTTAGAAGCCTGCCAGGAGCCGCTCATTGTCCGTGCAACTGATGGCACCGGCGATCACCCTCCGCCCTCTTCGGCCCCGGGCCTCACATGCCCACCAGCTTTCTGCTTGGTTCGTCCCTGAACCACACCGTAATAAGAGAGGTCGGCTCTGAAACCAACTGTAACGCCCTAGATTTGACGACTGTCCTCACTGTACCAAGACGAGTCTTTCCAACGTGCTTATGTCCTCACTCACACGCACCCTGGGAAACTTCCCAGGAGGTCACTCATCCCAAAATTGCCCCAAGTCAAGCACGCTTAACTTTGGAGTTCTTATGTGATTAGCTACCGAAAAAAAGATGCACCTTCGTGATATGAGTATTACCAATCAAATCTTTTAAACCCTCTTCAACTGTACCGTCCATTACATTGAACAGTCTCAGAATCCCTCTCATTCCCGTGTGGGTCGGTTCATTCATGTTCCCTCCACCTAGAAGCCTGCCAGGAGCCGCTCATTGTCCATGCAACTAATGGCATCGGCGATCACCCCCCCGCCCTCTTCGGCCCCGGGCCTCACATGCCCACCAGCTTCCGCTTGGTTCGTCCCTGAACCACACCGTAATAAGAGAGGTCGGCTCTGATACCAACTGTAATGCCCTAGATTTGACGACTGTCCTCACTGTACCAAGACGAGTCTTTCCAACGTGCTTATGTCCTCACTCACACGCACCCTGGGAAACTTCCCAGGAGGTCACCCATCCCAAAATTGCCCCAAGTCAAGCACGCTTAACTTTGTAGTTCTTATGTGATGAGCTACCCAAAAGAAGATGCACCTTCGTGATATGAGTAGTACCAATCAAATCTTTTAAGCCCTCTTCAACTGTACAGTCCATTACATTGAACAGTCTCAGAATCCCTCTCATTCCCGTGTGGGTCGGTTCATTCATGTTCCCTCCACCTAGAAGCCTGCCAGGAGCCGCTCATTGTCCCTGCAACTGATGGCACCGGCGATCACCCTCCGCCCTCTTCGGCCCCGGGCCTCACACTGACAAAGCCAAGCGCCCAAGTCCAAAAACCAAGCCCTACAACCACCATGACTATAAGTTGATTCTAACTTGCATGTTTCGTGTTTGCAGCGTGTTTGGGGAGACTTAGAACTCCCTAAGTCGTGTAAAAACCTCCCCTAATCATGGCAGCCCCTTTTTACATGTAAACAACACAAGTTTGAATCAAAATCATGCTTGAAATTTCATGTGTTGCATAAAAAAGAAAATAACTCAAAGTTCAATTTTTTTCCATACAATTCATACATAAACACATATTATGGTGTGATGATGTTTGAAGGGAAGAATTATGCGTGCCGTTGCGTATTTAACGCACAAATTCTCGTTAATGATTGCAAAGAACGACAACGACAACCTAGGCTTGATTTTTCTTTGAAGCTTTTCGAATTTTCCTCTTAAATTGTGGTGTGTGTCGTGTATATTGGGGAGAATTTGGTGTGTGAAATCTGAAAGTGGTGTGAGTTTATGAGGGTTTGGGGTGGGGTTTTTGTACTTTAAGTACTTAATTAAAACACTAACAAGGCTTAGGCCCATTAAGGAAGTAAATTAGGCCCATTAATGCTTAATTGAAATTTTAAAAATAATTTTGTTTAAATAAGTTTGTGAATTTATTAGCCAGGTTGCCAAAACATTTGTATCTTCGTTGAAAAATCAACATCGATAAAATTTACGTCCTGACGTATAAAATAACCTCAAAACCCTTTATTTTCAAAAATATGAAAAAGCATCAATCATATTTTAAATAATTTAAAAAAAATTATTTAGTTAAAATATTTTACATTTTTTCAGCAATCGGTCTCTGTTTCTCGATCGCAACTCGAATAATCCCTAAAAAATATTTTACTGCTTGTAAATAGAAAACTACTTAAAATGTCATGTAAACATGTCACATAATTAATTAAGCAATTAAAAAAATTTAATTAGCCATTTTTCATATTTCCTAGATTTGCATGCAGTTGAATTATGTCGTCTTAATTTTGGACCTTACAAATTGATTAACTGATAATCAACTAACTGAAAATTTATCAACTGAGTGATAATTAGCAATAACTTACATATCAGTGTTAAAACAGATATAATAAGATATATCAATTAAACCAAGAATATTATGTAAATGAGAAAACTTAGTCTCGGGTAATGGTTTGGTGAAGATGTCAGTTACTTGTTGATCGGTTGGTATGTATTCCAGTCTGATGAAATGATGTCTGACATCGATGTGCGTGGTCCTTGAGGGAAGAACTGGATTATATGTAATCGCGTGCTTGTATTATCACAAAAGATCGGAGATTCTTTTGCAATGACTCCGTAGTCTTTCACTTGTTGCTGAACCCAGAGTAGTTGAGCGCAGCAGCTTCCAGCAGCAAGGTATTCTGCTTCAGTTGTGGAATTTGCTATGGATGTTTGCTTCTTGCTGAACCATGAAATCAGTCTGTCTCCTAGAAACTGACTTGATCCACTTGTGCTTTTACGATCAAGCTTACACCCTGAATAATCTGCATGAGTATCCAACTAAATTTAACGATGAGTCATTAGCATACCATAAGCCCACATTTTGTGTGCCTTTAAGATATTTCAATGTACGTTTGGCAGCTAAAAAGTGTGATTGCTTAGGATTGGCTTGAAATCTGGCACACATGCAAACAGCAAATAGAATATCAGGACGACTAGCACTTAGGTATAACAAAGAACCTATTGAACCTCTGTAGAGTGTCGTATCAATTGATATTCCCCCTTGATCATTATCTAGTTTAGTCGATGAACTCATGTGAGTAGTTGCAACTGAACATGTTCCATGCAAAATTTCTTAAGCAATTCCTTCGTGTATTTTGTCTGACTGATAAAGATACAAGTTTTCAGTTGTTTCACATGCAAAACAAGAAAGAATTTCAGTTCACCCATCATACTCATATCGAATTTTTCTGCATTAACTTTGAAAATTTTTCGCATAATTTGAGGTTAGCTGACCCAAAAATAATATCATTAACATATATTTGTATGAATAAAATATTACCATTCTTTAAAAATTTGAATATAGTCTTATCAATTGATCCAACAGTGAAGTCATGATCAGTTAGAAATTTTGAAAGTGTTTCATACCATGCTCTTGGATATTTTATGACCATAAAGGGCTTTGTTAAAATAATAAACATGATCAGGAAGAGAGTGATTAACAAAACCTGGTGGTTGTTCAACATATACTTCTTCCTGCAGCTGACCATTCAAAAATGCACTCTTCACGTCCATTTGGTAGACTTTAAAGTTTTTGAATGAGGCATAAGCAAGGAATATTTTGTTTCCTTACAGTCATGCAACTGGTGCGTATGTCTCGTCGTAATCTATTCCTTATTCTTGCCTGTATCCTTGTGCTACAAGCCTCGCTTTATTACGCACAACTGAACCAACTTCGTTTAGTTTGTTTCTATATACTCATTTTTTTACCTATAACAGTTTTCGAAACTAGTCTTGGAACTAAGTTCTAGACATTGTTATGGGTATACTATTTTAGCTCTTCTTGCATAGGATTTATCTAGTTAGGATCAGCAAGGGCTTCATCAGTTTTCTTTGGTTCCATTTCTGAAACAAAGGCTGAATGAATAAATAGATTAATCCTTTGATTTCGAGTTCTTACCGGATCAGATAAGTTACCTATTACCAATTCCAGTGGATGAGATTTCTTCCATCTGTATTAATATTTGTTGCATCGATCTCAACAACTGTTTCAGTTGGCAACTGAAAGTTTTCTTCATTTTCAGTTGCTGTTACTTAAGTTGGTATTTTAATATTATCATTTTGCTCTACCAACTGATTATCAGGAACAATTTCTTGTTCAACTGATTGATCCAACACTTTTGGTTCTGGTGTTTGAAGGATATTTTGATTGATGTGATTTTCTTCTTCACTATCATCCTCCAAACTTATATCTATAAAGCGATCAACTAGCTCAACTGGACCAGTTGGCTTATAAGTTAGTACAGTTTCATCAAATACTACATGAATTGACTTTTCGACATTCAAAGTGTATTTGTTAAATACTCTATAAGCTTTACTAACTGATGAATAAACAAGAAATATTCCCTCTGCAGATTTAGCATCAAAAGCTTTTAAATGATTTTTCCCATTATCTATAATGAAACATCTACATCCGAATATTTTAAAATAAGATACCATACTTTTACGTCCTATGCCAGATCTCATATAGCGTTTTCAAATGATTTTTTTAATCATCGATCTGTTCTAAGTGTAACACGCAGTGTTTACTGCTTCTGCCTAAAACCTTTGAGAAATACCAGAATCAGCAAGCATTGTTCTAGTAGTTTCTTTAAGGGTTTTATTTCTTCTCTCAGTTACACCATTTTGCTGAGGTGTTCTAGCTGCTGAGAGCTCATGCTTGATCCCAGTGTTCTCTAAAAATTGTGAAAGAGTTTTATTGATTATTTCAGTCCCTCGATCAGACCTTATTCTATCAATACCAACTGATTTTTCATTTAATACACTTTTGAAAAGTTTAATTAGTTGTGCAGTTGTTTGGTCTTTTGATTTTAAAAATATAACCCAAGTAAATTTTGAAAAATCATCAACGATCACCAAGGTGTATTTCATTCCCCCTAAACTCATGTCTGGTATATGACCAAAAAGATCCATATGCAGCAGTTCTAAGCATCTGGAGGATGATTTAATCCCCTTGTTTTTAAATGAAGATCTTACTTGCTTATCGAACTGACATGCTAAACAAATTTTATCCTTTGAAAAACCTATTTTGGGCAAATCAGTTACAAGATCATGGTTACTCAGATAAACAATAAACCTAAAGTTTAGGTGGTTCAACCTTTTATGACATAACCAGTTCTTAGAAGATTTTGAAGCTATAAAACAAACTGGTGTATTAGATTGATTAGTATTCCACAACGATTGCCAGTCAAGATAATTTCATCAGTTGAGTTTCTAACTGTGCATGTGTGTCTGATGAACTGAACTGAGAAATTGTTGTCGCATAACTGACTCATGCTAATCAAGTTATACTTCAAATTCTAAACTAGTAAGACATGATTGATGCTAATCAAGTTATACTTCAAATTCTCGACTAGTAAGACATTTTTAATAATAAATTTACCGTGGATAAGCTTACACTTACCCACAATTTTATCTTTGGTGTTGTCTCCAAAACTGATGTTTGAACCAGTGTAATTGATCAGTTGGGATAGCAAATTTGCATTTCCTGTCAAATGCCTCGAGCATCCACTGTCCAGATACCATATTGATTCTTTGTTTGTACATGTCACCTGCAATAACACACAATGAATAATTTTTGTACCGATATCAATTTGGGTCCTAAACTGATTAGTCGTTTAGGAACCCAGACTTGGATCAGTTGATCGAGCAAAACTTGCACTGTGGAATCATCAATAAAAATATGGTTTTGTATGCTCAAAATTAATTGCAAGTGCACGATGTAAAGTAATAGTATAATGTACGTGAGTACGAGTATCGTTCCACTGAAGACTGTATTTGACAATTATTATTTCTAGTTATCAAATCTTTAGTAACGAAAATTTGATTGATTGATTATTACTACTATGCACAAATAAACATGCAAATAAAAAATTCAGGAATTAAATAATGAGATGTAATATCCACAATGTTTGAAAGACGCAGCAGACCACCAAATGTTGTTGGACTTCTGGACTTGGGCGTAAGTAAACCACCCTCCCGTTAATTTGTTGATCATATCATGTGACACTGGTTTTTGGCCCACAATGGATAATTTGAGGATGCATAATTATAATATTATGATGGCATGTCGTCCTTTCAAGTATAACAACATTCCTCCAGCAAATAGTCTTATGTGCTTGAACCAGTTATTAATAGGAAGTTTGTCCCCCGCCCAAATAGAATTAAACAGTTAAATTTGTTGTAATAGTAACATGAACTTTTTGAAATTATCGGTTAATTTTTTGTCTTGGATTTCAATAATAATTTTGTCACTCAATTCTTGTGAATTGAAATGATGACTGAAAATAGAAACATGATACATTACAACTAAAATATTTAATGGTCATTCCAAAACTCTTATAAAAATTTAGTATGAACATTTATTATGATTCAAGAACAATTAAAATATGATTGATTGAGGGCGATTATAACTATTTTTTAGATATTTATAAATCTATTACATATTATAAATTTTTATGTTGGATAGGAGCTATTTAAAACAATCTGAAAAGATCTTGCGACATAAATATTTTTACACGAAACCCACTTCAAAAGGACAAATATTGTCCATTATTTTGGTGGCTTATTTAAAATATTTATTTTGAGTGAAAATAATTTTTTTAAAAAAATTTCACTCCTCCGCCTGTGGTCTAGGCGGTGAAGTGAAATTCTTTTACATGTAATGCCCGAATTTTGAAAAAAATAAAATTGTGGCAGTAGTTGTGATGGTTTATGGATTTACGTTATGGTATGAATGGTAATGAATGTTATAGAATGGAATAGATAATGGATGGGTAGAATCAAAGGTTGAATTTGAGCTAAATAAGTAATGGAAGTGCAGAAACGGTATGAAAAATGTGGCAGTAGTTTTGGTTTTTAGCATAAAGTTTTTGTATATTGATCCAATTGATGTGAGGCCACTTTCATTGGAAAGATAAGACATAAGGCCATAACTTTCATGTTTTGAGTTTTTGTCAAATCATTAGGGAAGACGAGACAAAAGTGGCCTGAAGTGTGTCGAGTGTATCGTCGTTCCTGCACTGACACATGTTGAGATATTGAGCATAACTTTTTACTCAGACCTCCAAATAACATGAGGCCAATTGAAGATGCAAGCCAAGCCATGGGGCTACAACTTTCATGTTGACCATTTTTGAAAATTCGGAACTAAAAATGCGTTTTGGACAGAATTCCGCGCGCCATCGCGCAGGATCCGACGCCCTAGTGCTCCCGATGCTGAAACTTTTGGTGTTGAGCAGTATGGGGCGCGCGGCTGCACCAAATCACGTGCTACCGCGCCCAGCAACATACTCAAAAACGTGTTTTGAGGTTTGGATGGTATATATTAGATTGGGGAATGATTTTTGTATCACTTCTTCTCATCCTCATTTCTCTCCATCGGTTAGAAGCTAGGGTTCTTCCATTTTTCTTCTTTCCCTCCTATCATCTCTTGATTTATTCCTTCAATCCAAATTGGTATCTTCATCTACGCTAATAGAAAGATCAAGGTAAGTTATTACTTTGTCTTGTTCTTGGATTCCTTGAGTTGTAAGTTTGTATTGGTAAGTTTTCAACTTACGGGGGATTGAAAGCTTAATAAAATGATATTAATGGATTCTATTATGGTTTGATCTTGTAGAATCATCACCAAGTGCCAAGACTAGTGTATCTCTATTTGGTTGTAAGTAGATTCTTCCTTGGAATGCATATCATGAGCTATGTTTATGATAAATGAAGATTCAATTGATTTTAGCTCATTTAAATCATTGATTATGTATATTGTATGTATTGATATTTTGAAAAGAAATGTGATAAAGATAAAAAATTGTATATTAATTAAATGTTTTATAATATAAATATATAGTTTTTGTTTTATTAAATGTTTAAATATTATATGTTTTATAATAAATTGTATAAAATATAAGTTGTTGTGTAATTATAAGTTTCTACTATTTTTTACAGGTTCGATAAAACAAGAATAAACTTGGCGTTGCAAATGGGATTAAGATGATTCTTGGACTTGTAGAAAGTTGATGTTAATATCTACAATATTGGTGGCAAGCATGAGATAAAAATCTTCTCACAAGTGGGATCAAATTAAGCAACAATTAAAGTTACCAAAGAAGTGGCAATTTTACCATGCTCTAGTATTTTGACCATATCTCTCAAATTACTTGGTCAAATGGTTAAAAAAAATACCACAATTCAAACAACTCAGATATCTACATGTTTTATTTTATGTGGAGAAGAAAATTCAGATGGAAAGATTTTCAAAAGTGATGTGTATTAAAATATTAATTTCTTGGAACACCAATGAAGACTTATGTGTAAAAAATAATATTTTATTTGTGGTTGTCTCCCCAAATTTGGCTATAAATAGGGGTGCATTGTAATGTATTGAGATATCACTCATTTTATGAACAAACTTTGAGTTCATAATATTTCTCTCTTTGTTTTTCCTTTATTTCTTCATTTAAATATAATTAGCATGTTAAATTCATATTCAAAGTTTTACACTTTGAATAATGAGTAGCTAACTTCCCAAAGTTCAGATGAAAAGGTGAAACTCTTGGCATGATAATAAGGTTATTAAAAGGTAAGAATCTATGTTTTATATTATTTAATCATTATTTATTGTTTATGTTATATTTATTTCTTTAAGTATTATTATACCCTACTTATAAGTGGAAGTTTTGATTTATTGTTTCTATATGTTACACTAAATTCTTGGAACCATTTAAATGTTAGTTTGGTATTACCAACCATTTAAAGTGGATGCCTTGATTTATTATATGATTATATCATAATATTTATTTCTTGGTACCATTTAAATATTTGTTTGGTTTTACCAACCATTTAAAGTGGATGCCTTGATTTATTATTTATTAATATCATAATATTAATTTCTTGGTACCATTTAAATGTTTGTTTGGTTTTACCAACCATTTAAAGTGGGAACCTTGATTTAGTGTTTACAAATATATATATAGCACAATAAATACTTGACAACATTTACAGGTTTTAGTATATATTATATACTTATAAGATAATAATATATAACATAATAAAAATATTATTATTTAATATATATTGGAACCATTTTATTAAGTGGATTTCAATAATGTTCATTAATGTTAACTTTATTAAAATACCAAGAGTGGATCCTATAATCTCAACTACTTAAATTAAAATTTGAACAATTAAAAATTACCAATTAAAGATTCAAACCATTAAAGAAAAAAAACAAAAACAAAAACAAAAACAAAAAGACATTGTAGTGGACTTGTAATTACCTTAGTTTCCCTGTGGATAAGATATTCGGACTCACCGAATTATACTACTTGTTGACAACCTGCTCTTGGGAGTGCAACAATAAGTGTCGCAACAAGTTTTTGGCGCCGTTTCCGGGGAAGTATAATTTAGTTTCAAGTCTATTTAATTTTTTTTATAGTTTATTTTTCTTTATTTGAATTTTTATTGCTTTTGTGTGTTTTTATTCTTTTGCATTTGCATTTGCATGAGCATTTGGTCACGTACACTTAGTGGTCGACTCATTCGAAATAACCCTTTATTTTTACAAAACATGGAGGAAGAACCCATCCAAGAGAATGAAGATGAAATTCAATCTCAACATGATCATGATAGACGAAGAACACTTAGAGATCACATGAATCCTACACGTACTAGTGCACCTTCATGTCTAGTTTTTTCCCCTGATGCATCTCATTTCAATTTTAAGCCTGGTATTATCCAACTTTTACCCAATTTTAATGGCTTAGATTCTGAAAATCCATACATGCATTTACGAGAGTTTGAAGAAGTGTGCAACACATATAATGATCTAAATTGTAGCATTGAACACCATTCGACTTAAGTTTTTTCATTTTTCTTTAAAAGATAAAGCTAAAACTTGGCTACAAAATCTTAGATCGGGATCCATTCGAACTTGGGATGAATTGCAACAACAATTTTTGAAAAAGTTTTTTCCATCTCATAGAACAAATTCTTTCAAAAGGCAAATCATCACTTTCACTCAAAAACAAGGAGAAACTTTTTATCAGTGTTGGAATAGATACAAAGAATTGCTTAATCTTTGTCCACATCATGGTTTTGAAATTTGGAGAGTTGTTTCTCAATTTTATGAATGCTTAACACCTAAAGATAGGCAAATTGTTGAATTTATGTGTAATGGAACATTTGAAGATAAAGATACAAATGAGGCAATTGAGTATCTCGATTCATTAGCTGAAAATGCTCAAAATCGGGACACTATAGGTACAATCGAACCAACAAACAAGATTCAATCTCCCACATCTGGTGGAGATATGTACACCCTCAAAGATGAACATGATCTCCAAGCTAGATTTACCTCTTTGGCAAGAAAAGTGTAGGTACTTGAATTGAAAAAAAATGGTCAATTAAAAGCTATTCAAGAAATTGCGTGTCACATCTGTGATACAAGTGATCATTCTACAAAAGATTGTCACACTTTGCCCTCTTTTAAAGAATGTCTCCATGAACAAGTCAATGTTTTGAACAATTTCAAAAGGCCAAATTTTGAACAATTTTCTCAAAATTACAATCCAGGTTGGCGAAATCATCCAATTTTAGTTGGAGGAATGATAAAGCTGCACAATTTCCGCAACCACATTTTCAAACTCAACAAAATTTTCAAAATTATGCACCTTATGTTCCTCCACCTAAAAGAAATTTGGAAGATTTAGTGAATTCTTTCATTGCAAAGCAAGAGTCTATCAATACTCAAACTGCTCAAACCATGACAGATTTGAAAGATACTGTAAAGGCCCGTATTTCGTATTCATAATTTTGCGGAATTATTAAAATTTTTCTAAATAAATAAATAACTTGCCCAATTTATAAAATAAACATGTAAATAATTTTAACTTTAAAATAACAGCGGAAGTCAACATTGTATTTCAAACAACAATTTAAAAATAATTCAACGTGTTAAAATCGAGTTTGAATGATAAAAGGTGCATAAACTAAATCATGAGGTCCTCGGGTTTACTACTGCTGCCACAAGATTGCTCACTGGTCTACGCCCTCCGTCTCGACCTCATCAGTACCTACAACAATCAAGTCTAGTGAGTATAAAGACTCAACATGTATATATCGTGAATAACAAGTAAATATATCATAAAATCGCATGCAACGTAAAAATTAAAGTATCGTAAAGCGTATGGTGAAAATCGTATCATGAATAATTATATCTACGTGCATATCTGAAAATCATACGTAAAATCTTTGCTCAATAGAGCTCTGTCATATCATATCATAATTTTCTGTAGAGATAATGTCTCTAAGCAAGTGGCCCATAACATAACGTGAGCGCCTGATCAGACTAAACCATAGTATACTCGGCGGTAGAGATCAATCACAGCCTTTTGACTGGTTGTCCGTACACATACATAATCATAAACCGGTTGTAAGTCACCAGGTGGAGAGGTCCTCGGTTGCGCCTACCGACTTCCAAACCCATAAGCATAAGGATGAGTTGAATCGTTCCCAGGCTTGCTGCGACTTAATTCTAATATGTGACACATGCAATAAATCTTAACTTGACAAAAACTTAACAATCGAACTAAAACGAGACGAATAGAACCAATAACTTGATTTTTAATCATGGCTTCGTACCAACCGGAATCACCACTAAACCGACGTTTAACCATGATTCAAAATACCCCTAACATACTGAAAAATATGCATGATAACTGTAAAACACGAAAATGGGTGAAAGGAATCCAAAAACATAAAACACTCTTTCGAGAGTCATTTTGGCACCTTTCACCGTAAATTTTCGTACGACCTCTAAACTCGACCAAATCACAAACGGCCAAAAACATGACTTTTCTAACTCATTGTGGTATTGTACAGTCCAAGGCCATGGGCTAAAAGCCAACCAAGAACTCAAACAAACCTCATGAACCGAACTCATAGTTGCTGTCAAAATGCAGCAGTTGCAGTTTGTGTATATGTAAAGTAAACACTGAAATTAAAGGATCTTGGCTTGAACCATCGACTCAATACTCTTACCAACATCCTAAGGCATGGCTTGGACCATGGCTAAGGGCTAAAAGCCTACCACAACCCAAACAAATACCTAGGACAAAATCAAGCTCATACCGAGAACACCCATTCTGTGCAGTGGAATGTCTTGCGTTGCTTTGATGTCGTAGACCGTTCCAGTGGCTATATGGTAAGCCATGACTCAATCTAGACATGATGAAGTATTGTATGAACCATTGCTATGGGCTAGGAGCCAACCATAATCCAAACCACACAACCAAAATCGAAACGATACTCATACAAAAAATCAGAACTTTAAAACCTATGAGCCCTTGTCATGTTTATGTAAAAATCTGAGGGATCTATGAAATAAGCTTTGAAAAGATGGTTTGGTCATGTCCTAGATATGATAAGGAAGGGTTCTAACCATGGCTACAGTCCCTAGGACAGCCAGGTTTCGAACATACCCCTTAGGCAACAAACAACAAAATCGTGAGTCACTTCTGTTGTGTTTTGGAAATCTTGCTGTCATGCTTTTATTTGGAGTGTATGGACTGAAGCCAATGAACAAACAACACCCTAACACACTATAATTCATTCCTAAATGCAGCCTTGAGTGCCTGGAATCGAACAACTACCTGTAATCTACAAAAGCAACCAAACCGTGAAGTTGAACCAAAAGAGCATAGAAAATCTGTGCAGATTTTTACTTGAGAACTTACTGTCAATTTCGATATATTGCTTGAATCCTGGTTATATAATGGTTTAAAAATATCTATAGGACTTGATTGAAGAGAAAAGAAACAATATATACATGCCTGGAATTTGTTTCGACACAAAACAAATCAATACGACGAAGACGAGCGGAGTCGGGGTTGGATCTTCTTTTCTTACTTTTCTCTGCTGCTATTCTCGATCCTAAGCTGCTGCTATTCTGATGTATTTCGAAATTGAGGTTGTGTGATTGCTAGACAATGAAGATGAGTGTTATAGGAGGTGTTAAAGGTGTCTTGAAGTGCATTTAGTGGAGAGTTACAAGTCCAAGAAGTTGAATGGGATTTGAAATGTTTTCCTTCCCCTTAGCTGCCGTTGCTTTTGTTCTTATTCTTGCTGCACGTATTCTTTTATTTGCTGGCACAATGGATTGAGGAAGGATTAAGGTGTATTATTGTGTTTGAATTCTTATTACTAATTAAAGAATTAAAATGAGAAATGAATACTCCATGATGTGCAATTAAGAGTGATTTGAATGGAGAGTTACAAACTCTTTGAAATATTATAAATTTTGAGTCAAAATTATTATTAATTTGCATGGTTTATTATTATTTTAAATATTGTATTTTAGCTTCTTAATGTTTTAACACCCATTTGAACCTTTTTGTAAATTAACACATTAATTTAGACTAAACTCTTGCATGGCCTTGTATGGCTTACAATTTTTAGGTATTTAAATACTATATTTAAATTTCTTGAATATATTAAACCTAAATTAATTCCTCCTCAATTGTCTACACATTTTAATTTAAGCTTTAACCTAAAGAACTTATTTACCAACTTAGCTCTAATTACTTTATTAAATCCGAAGGACATTCTTTTTCTTTAAATTAAATTATTCTTTGACTTAAAATAAATTAAGAATATTTTCTTATTATTAATCTTATCTCAAATCTCCAAACTCCAGTCCGACCTCGCGTATTTATCCTGAAAACATAAAACTAAACATCTACCTTTAAAATAAATAATCAAGACTTAAAATTATTAATCAAACACTTCATATTTATATAAAATATTCATTTTAAATTTAAATAGTAGCAATTATGCATGGCTTATACGTAATCTGATTTTCGGGTTCTACAACTCTACCCCCCCTTAAAAGAAATTTCGTCTCCGAAATTAAAACTTACCGAATAACTCGGGATAACGACTCCTCATCTCCGGCTCATATTCCAACGTAGCTTCCTCCTCCGAATGATTGAGCCACTTGACTTTCACTAGCTTGACCATTTTGTTCCGAAGCTTTTTCTCCTGTCTGTCTAAATTTGCACTGGTCTTTCCTCATAAGACAAGTTCGGAGTGAGTTGCAATGGTTCAAAGTTCAGGACATGCGATGGATTCGCCATATACTTCCTCAACATGGAGACGTGAAACACGTTGTGCACTCCGGCCAGATTCGGCGGAAGAGCAACACGATACGCTAATGTCCCAACTCTGTCGAGGATCTCAAATGGTCCAATGAATCTCGGACTGAGCTTTCCTTTCTTTCCGAACCGCATGACACCTTTCATCGGTGCAATCTTCACGAAAACATGGTCACCAACAGCAAACTCTAAATCTCTCATCCTCTGATCCGCATAAATCTTCTGTCTACTCTGAGCAGTCCTCATCGTATCACGGATCGTGACTACTACATCAGCAGCCTGCTGCACAATATCCGGACCCAATTCTGCTCTCTCCCCTACTTCATCCCAATGAATAGGCGATCTACACTTACGACCGTACAGTGCTTCATATGGAGCCATACCTATAGACGACTGAAAACTGTTGTTATAGGTAAACTCCACCAATGATAGCTTTGATTCCCAACTCCCGGAGAGATCAAGAACACATGCACGAAGAAGATCCTCCAAAATCTGGATAACTCTCTCGGACTGACCATCTGCCTGTGGGTGAAAAGCTGTGCTAAACAACAACTTCGTACTCATGGCTGAATGTAGACTCTTCCAAAATTATGAAGTGAATCTAGGATCTCGGTCAGACACTATAGAAACGAGAATGCCATGAAGTTTGACGATCTCTCGGATATATAACTCTGCATACTGGATCATGGAAAAAGTCGTCTTAATAGGCAAGAAATGAGCAGACTTCGTAAGACGATCAACAATCACCCATCTAGCATTCAACCCTCTGAGTGACTTCGGCAGACCGACAACGAAGTCCATGGTGACATTCTCCCACTTCCACTCGGGAATAGGAAGAGGCTTGAGCATGCCTGCTGGTCTCTGATGCTCCGCTTTCACTAGCTGACAGGTCAGACACTCGGATACAAATTGTCTGATATCCCTCTTCATTCCTGGCCACCAATATAATAAATGAAGGTCTTTGTACATCTTCGTACTCCCAGGATGAATAGAGTACGACGACATATGGGCCTCAGCTAAAATATCTGCTCGAATAGAATTGCTGTTAGGAACCCATATTTTGTCTCAATATCTCATAATACCGACCCTAACTGTGTACAAAATACTGCCCTTGGCCTCATCTATCTGTCTCCACTTTGCCAACTGCTCGTCTGCTAACTGTCCACTGCGAATACGGTCTAGAAGAGAAGACTGAATCGTCAAAGTAGATAGACGAAGAACTCTACCTCGAGGATATATCTCTAGATCAAACCTCTGCATCTCAGACTGAAGAGGTCTCGAAACCACCAAATGAGCCATCATTGCGACTTTCCTGCTCAACGCATCCGCAACTACATTAGCTTTACCAGGATGATAGCTAATGTCACAGTCATAATCCTTCACTAGCTCCAACCAACGCCTCTGCCGCATATTCGACTCTTTCTGTGTAAAGAAGTATTTGAGACTTTTGTGGTCGGTGAAGATCTGACACTTCTCTCCGTACAAATAGTGCCTCCAAATCTTCAATACAAATACTACGGCTGCCAACTCTAGATCATGGGTAGGATAATTCTTCTCATGAATCTTCAACTGACGAGAAGCATATGCTATCACCTTCTCATGCTGCATCAATACTGCGCCTAACCCGAGTTTCGAAGCATCGGTATACAGAACAAAATCTCCGGGTCCTGAAGGCATGGCCAACACTGGTGCTGAAATAAGAGCTTGTTTCAATGTATCGAAGCTCTTCTGACATTCCTCGCTCCACACATACTTAAAATTCTTCTTCGTCAATGAGGTGAGTGGAACTGCGATGGAGGAGAATCCCTGAATAAACTTCCAACAGTATCCTGCTAGCCCCAGGAAACTACGGATCTCTGATGCATTTTGCGGCACAACCCAATCTCTGACTCCTGCAACTTTCGCCGGGTCTACCTCGATCCCACTGCTAGAAACGACGTGGCCTAAGAACGCCACTTTCTCTAACCAGAACTCGCATTTGCTGAACTTCGCGAATAGCTTATGCTTTTACAAGGTCTGCAGTACTGTTGTTAGATGTCTGCTGTGATCCTCTTGATTCTTTGAGTAGATGAGAATATCATCTATGAATACTATCACGAACTGATCAAGATATGGCTGAAATACGCGATTCATGAGATCCATGAAGATCGCTGGCGCATTCGTCAAACCGAACGGCATCACAAGGAACTCGAAGTGTCCATAACGAGTCCTGAAAGCAATCTTGAGAACATCGGCGTCTTTCACCCGTAACTGATGATACCCAGAACGCAGATCGATCATTGAAAATACTGAAGCTCCCTGTAACTGATCAAATAAATCTTCAATCCTCGGGATTGGGTATTTGTTCTTCACTGTAACTTTGTTCAACTCCCGGTAATCAATGCAGAGCCTCATCGAACCATCCTTTTTCTTCACAAACAAGATCGGTGCGCCCCATGGCGAAAAGCTCGGGCGAATGAACTCCTTGTCAAGAAGTTCCTGAATCTGTTTCTTGAGTTCTGCCATCTCTGTCGGTGCTAATCTGTATGGTGCTTTCGATATCGGTGTGGTACCTGGCATAAACTTAATAGAAAATTCCACCTCTCGCACAGGTGGTAAACCAGAGACATCATCAGGAAAAACGTCTAGAAAGTCCCGGACAATAGGAACATCGGATGCTGACTGTTTGGACTTCTCGGGAACAGATACAAGAGTAGCTAAAAATGCTCGGCACCCTCGATGCATGAGTTTCCTAGCCTGGACGCAAGATATCATACGCGGTAAATTAAAATACCTGTCTGGCTCGAATAAGAATTGTTCCATCCCAGGCGGTCGGACTAGAACAGATCTCCGCTGGAAGTCAATCAAAACTCTATTCCTCAATAGCCAGTCCATCCCTAGAATGATATCAAATTCTGGCATCGGCAGAACGATAAGCTACACAAGATTACCATGAAGTTCAAGGTCTATATCTCGGATCACATTAGTAGCTGTCATCTCCTCTCCAGAAGGCAATGCTACTGAATACGCTATGTCTAGCCCAATTGTCTTGATTTTGAGAGAATTTGCAAAGGTTTCTGAAATGAATGAATGAGTAGCCCCTGAATCTATCAAGGCTTTCGTAGCTGAACCGGCTATAAAGATTCTCCCTGAAAGATTGGAATATTATGCTAAACCCAATAGTTTTACAAGAACTATGCTTATAGACATACAAAGGTCAAAGTTCTTCTAACCTAAATTCCCGTAGCTAACACTGATTAGAACATGCAATCCTATCGTAAATTCTAAGTTCAAAATCTTAACCCAAAACATTAAACTTCAAATACAACTTAAGGATTTAGGATACCTGTCATGAGCATCGTCTCCGGGTTAGTCTCCGTAGCATGGAGAGCAAAAACTCTGCCTTGGGTAGGCAGATTCTTCTGAGGGAAATTCTTCAATGTGTGGTCCGTACTACCACATTTGTAACACTTTCCCGAACCATACATACAAGTCCCAGCATGACGACGTGAGCACTTGGCACAGACTGGATACTCCATTGTCCTCGGGACTGCTCGTCCCTGCTGTTGCTGCTGCGGCCCTCTATTCCTGGGTGGACCGTGGAAAGGTCTCTTATTCTGATGCTGCGGCTGAGGGGGACGGTGTGGTGCCTGAAATGGTCGATACCTAACGATCACGCTCAATATCATGCTGGTCTTGCTCTGCCGCTAGAGCTCTTGAAACAGCAATATCATAGGTAGTAGGGCCAGCCACCCTAACATCACGGTGTAAGATCGGCCGCAGACCATTCAGAAAATGCCTCAATTTGGCTCCAGCATCATTAGCAATTAGGGGTACAAAATGACATCCCCTCTCGAACTTACGGATGAACTCCGTAACAGTCAAGTCTCCCTGCCTCAGGGTCATGAACTCCGTGGTCAACCTCAAACACACCTCTTCAGTAAAATATTTAGAGTAGAATACCTCGGTGAAGCGCGCCCAGCTCAAAGTAGTCAAATCCAAACCCACTGATGCTCCTTCCCACCATAGGCAAGCGTCTCCTCCGAACAGATAGGTCGCACATCGAACCCTATCTCCATCTTCAAGCCCCATAAACTCGAAGATAACCTCAAGGGACTTAATCCAGCCCTCGGAAGCCATAGGATCTGACGTCCCTAAGAACTCCTTCGGTCGCATCTTCTTGAACCGCTCATAGATAGCCTCCGGCACCGTCTGTCAGGCTCCCACTGCATTGTTCCCCGCAAACTGTGCGAAGAACTGAGTCATCCCAGCTAGCATCTGGGCATTCATGTCTGGTGGAGGGGGTGGTGGTAAATCTCTCTCCTCGTTCTCCCCTTGTCTCTGATCCTCACCGTCCTCATGACGGCGCTCATCATCACCTCTCGGGCGTCCAACACGGCGTCTAGGAGGCATGCTGTTTCATAATTATAACCCATACGTAACCAACATGCATAATTCCACTATTTCTTTAAATTTAAATAAATAATGCATAATCGTAATCTTGACATAAAATCTTTCATGCAATCATGATGTATGAATTACTTCAGGCTTTAAAATAAATGCGTAATCGTAAAACTTACAGACCGAAGATGTGACTTAATGAGCTTCTCGAGAGCAGTCGTAGTACAACTCTTTACAAGATCATAGGCTCTGATACCAACTGTAAAGGCCCGTAATTCGTATTCATAATTTTGCGGAATTATTAAAATTTTTCTAAATAAATAAATAACTTGCCCAATTTATAAAATAAACATGTAAATAATTTTAACTTTAAAATAACAGCGGAAGTCAACATTGTATTTCAAACAACAATTTAAAAATAATCCAACATGTTAAAATCAAGTTTGAATGATAAAAGGTGCATAAACTAAATCATGAGGTCCTCGGGTTTACTACTGCTGCCACAAGATTGCTCACATGTCTACGCCCTCCGTCTCGACCTCATCAGTACCTACAACAATCAAGTCTAGTGAGTATAAAGACTCAACATGTATATATCGTGAATAACAAGTAAATATATCATAAAATCGCATGCAACGTAAAAATTAAAGTATCGTAAAGCGTATGGTGAAAATCGTATCATGAATAATTATATCTACGTGCATATCTGAAAATCATACGTAAAATCTTTGCTCAATAGAGCTCTGTCATATCATATCATAATTTTTTGTAGAGATAATGTCTCTAAGCAAGTGGCCCATAACATAACGTGAGCGCCTGATCAGACTAAACCATAGTATACTCGGCGGTAGAGATCAATCACAGCCCTTTGACTGGTTGTCCGTACACATACATAATCATAAACCGGTTGTAACTCACCAGGTGGAGAGGTCCTCGGTTGCGCCTACCGACTTCCAAACCCATAAGCATAAGGTGGCCACAAGACATATAGCATATATCTCAAAAATAAACATTTTAAATTTTTATGCACGTAATATCATTATAACCTTATTTTTACCGGATGAGTTGAATCGTTCCCAGGCTTGCTGCGACTTAATTCTAATATGTGACACATGCAATAAATCTTAACTTGACAAAAACTTAACAATCAAACTAAAACGAGACGAATAGAACCAATAACTTGATTTTTAATAATGACTTCGTACCAACCCGAATCACCACTAAACCGACGTTTAACCATGATTCAAAATACCCCAAACATACTGAAAAATATGCATAATAACTGTAAAACACGAAAATGGGTGAAAGGAATCCAAAAAACATAAAACACTCTTTCGAGAGTCATTTTGGCACCTTTCACCGTAAATTTTCGTACGACCTCTAAACTCGACCAAATCACAAACGGCCAAAAACATGACTTTTCTAACTCATTGTGGTATTGTACAGTCCAAGGTCATGGGCTAAAAGCCAACCAAGAACTAAAACAAACCTCATGAACCGAACTCATAGTTGCTGTCAAAATGCAGCAGTGGCAGTTTGTGTATATGTGAAGTAAACACTGAAATTAATGGATCTTGGCTTGAACGATCACCTCAATACTCTTACCAACATCATAAGGCATGGCTTGGACCATGGCTAAGGGCTAAAAGCCAACCACAACCCAAACAAATACCTAGGACAAAATCAAGCTCATACCGAGAACACCCATTCTATGCAGTGGAATGTCTTGCGTTGCTTTGATGTCGTAGACCGTTCCAGTGGCTATATGGTCAGCCATGCCTCAATCTAGACATGATGAAGTGTTGTATGAACCATGGCTATGGGCTAGGAGCCAACCATAATCCAAACCACACAACCAAAACCGAAACCATACTCATACAAAAAATCAGAACTTTAAAACCCATGAGCACTTGTCATGTTTATGTAAAAATCTGAGGGATCTATGAAACAAGCTTTGAAAAGATGGTTTGGTCACGTCCTAGACATGATAAGGAAGGGTTCTAACCATGGCTAAAGTCCCTAAGACAGCCAGGTTTCGAACATACCCCTTAGGCAACCAACAACAAAATCGTGAGTTACTTCTGTAGTGTTTTGGAAATCTTGTTGTCATGCTTTTATTTGGAGTGTATGGACTGAAGCCAATGAACAAACAACACCCTAACGCACTATAATTCATTCCTAAATGCAGCCTTGAGTGCCTGGAATCGAACAACTACCTGTAATCCACAAAAGCAACCAAACCGTGAAGTTGAACCAAAAGAGCATAGAAAATCTGTGCAGATTTTTACTTGAGAACTTACTGTCAATTTCGATATATTGCTTGAATCCTGGTTATATAATGGTTTAAAAATATCTATAGGACTTGATTGAAGAGAAAAAAAACAACATATACATGCCTGGAATTTGTTTCGACACAAAATAAATCAATACGATGAAGACGAGCGGAGTCGGGGTTGGATCTTCTTTTCTTACTTTTCTCTGCTTCTATTCTCGATCCTAAGCTGCTGCTATTCTGATGTATTTCGAAAGTGAGGGTGTGTGATCGCTAGACAATGAAGATGAGTGTTATTGAAGGTGTTAAAGGTGTCTTGAAGTGCATTTAGTGGAGAGTTACAAGTGCAAGAAGTTGAATGGGATTTGAAATGTTTTCCTTTCCCTTAGCTCCCGTTGCTTTTGTTCTTATTCTTGTTGCACGTATTCTTTTATTTGCTGGCACAATGGATTGAGGAAGGATTAAAGTGTATTATTGTGTTTGAATTCTTATTACTAATTAAAGAATTAAAATGAGAAATGAATACTCCATGATGTGCAATTAGGAGTGGTTTGAATGGAGAGTTACAAACTCTTTGAAATATTATAAATTTTGAGTCAAAATTATTATTAATTTGCATGGTTTATTATTATTTTAAATCTTGTATTTTAGTTTCTTAATGTTTTAACACCCATTTGAACCTTTTTGTAAATTAACACATTAATTTAGACTAAACTCTTGCATGGCCTTGTATGGCTTACAATTTTTAGGTATTTAAATACTATATTTAAATTTCTTGAATATATTAAACCTAAATTAATTCCTCCTCAATTGTCTACACATTTTAATTTAAGCTTTAATTAAATATTAACCTAAAGAACTTATTTATTAACTTAGCTCTAATTACTTTATTAAATCCGAAGGACTTTATTTTTCTTTAAATTAAATTATTCTTTGACTTAAATTAAATTTAGGAATATTTTCTTATTATTAATCTTATCTCAAATCTCCAAACTCTGGTCCGACCTCGCGTATTTATCCTGAAAAAATAAAACTAAACATCTACCTTTAAAATAAATAATCATGACTTAAAATTATTAAAATAAATCAAACACTTCATATTTATATAAAAAATTCATTTTTAATTTAAATAGTAGCAATTATGTATGGCTTATACGTAATCTGATTTTCAGGTTCTACAGATACTCTTGCTAAATTTGCATCTGCACTTAATGTTCATGAAAAAGGTAAATTTCCTTCACAACCACAGCCTAATCCCAAGGATCATCATTCACAAACTGGAACTTCTGGAACTCAAGCGATGGATCAGGTAAAATGTGTTATTACCCTTCGAAGTGGTAAGGTTGTGGAAAAATCCATTCCTGAACCTTGTGAAGATGATGATAAATCAACTCCAAAGGGTAAGGATGTGGATCCCATAACTTGCGAAGAGGAGGTTCAACAGACAGTGTCACCACCATTCCCTCATGCATTGAAAAATACAAAAAAATCAAATTTGAATTCTGATATATATGATATTTTTAAACAAGTAAAAGTTAATATTCCTTTATTAGATGCAATAAAACAGGTACCATCATATGCCAAATTTTTGAAAGACTTGTGCACTGTGAAAAGAAAATTAAATGTGGAAAAGAAAGCATTTTTAGCTTAACAAGTAAGTGCAATCATTCAAAATAATAATACTTTGAAATAAAAAGACCCTGGTTGTCCTACTATTTCATGTATTATTGGAGAACGAAAGATTAAAAAAGCCTTGCTTGATCTTGGAGCTAGTGTGAATTTACTTCCATATTCAGTTTATTAAGAACTCAATCTAGGCGAGTTAAAATCTACTTCGGTAACACTTTTACTTGCCGATAGATCTGTTAAAGTGCCAAGAGGTATGGTAGAAGACATGTTGGTCCAAGTTGATAACTTTGTATATCATGTCGATTTCATAGTTTTAGATACACAACCTATCGAAGCTTGTAATGCAATTCCTGTAATTCTGGGTCGTCCATTTTTAGCAACTTCTAATGCTGCAATTTTGGAGCTCAATGTTTTTAATCTTTGTAAGCAACCACATGACAAAGGAGATGAAAGTGAAGATGAAAATCTTATTGAAACTCTTGTGGAAGAAAACATTCAAGAAGGGAGTACTCGTGATCAATTAGATATTTGTTCAATTGAAACTCTTAAAGAAAATATTGAAATTGATCTTGATGATTTTATCAGGTGTCACTCGTTACCAGGATCAGAGAAAGAATTTGAGGCAAAATATGAGAACAAAGACGAACCACCCATATTGGAGTTAAAACCCTTGCCAGAAGAATTGAAGTATGCATTTCTTGGAGAATATGAAACATATCCGGTTGTAATTTCTTCCAAACTAGCAAGTGATCAAGAAGGTAAATTAGTTGATATGCTTAAAAGACATAAAAATGCAACTGGTTGGACACTAAAAGATCTCAAGGGCATTAATCCACTAATTCGCACTCACCAAATTCACTTAGAAGAAAATGCAAAAACATCTAAACAACCCCAAAGGAGATTAAATCCACACATGAAAGATGTTGTGAAAACTGAAGTTCTCAAACTACTTGATGTTGGGATTATCTACCCTATTTCTGATAGTAAGTGGGTAAGCCCAACACAATTAGTTCCAAAAAAATCTGGCATCACAGTGATAAAAAATGAAAAAGGTGAATTGTTAACAAGTCGAGTCCCATCTAGTTGGCGGATGTGTATTGATTATAGAAAATTAAATGATGCCACTAGAAAAGATCATTTTTCATTACCATTTTTGGATCAAATTTTAGAAAGAGTAGAAGGTCATCCATACTACTGTTTTCTTGATGGATATTCAGGTTATTATCAAATTCCCATTGCACTCGAAGATCAAGATAAAACTACATTCACATGTCCTTTTGGAACATTTGCATTTAGAAGGATGCCATTTGGATTATGCAATGCCCCAGCAACATTTCAAATATATATGCTAAGCATTTTTAGCGACATGGTTGAAAATTGTTTGGAGATTTTCATGGATGATTTAACTGTTTTTGGGAATACATTTGATAAATGTCTTGAAAATTTGGAAAAAGTTTTAAAAAGATGCGAGGAAAAAGGTCTTATTTTAAAGTAGGAAAAATGTCATTACATGATTACTTCTGGGATTGTTTTGGGACATGTCGTATCATCTCATGGAATTGAAGTTGATAAAGCCAAAGTTGATGTCATTGCCAATTTACCCCCTCCAAAAACCATTAAAGAAATTCGCTCATTTTTGGGACATGCTAGATTTTATAGGAGGTTTATAAAGGACTTTAGTTCAATCTCTAAACCCATTTGTAACCTCTTAACAAAAGACACTGCATTTGAGTGAACTCAAGACTGTCAAAATGCTTTTGATAAAATCATTTGACATTTAACATCAGCTCCTATCATGCAACCTCCTGATTGTTCTTTACCATTTGAAATCATGTGCGATGTGAGTGATTATGCAGTAGGTGCAATACTGGGTCAAAGAAGAAACGGTAAGTCTTACGTGATATATTATGCAAGCAGAACTTTAAACAATGCTCAAATGAATTACTCCACAACTGAAAAAGAACTACTTGCTGTAATATTTGCATTAGATAAATTTCGTTCTTATTTGATTGGATCAACGACTATTGTGTTTACTGATCATTCTGCTATTAGATATTTGTTGACCAAATTAGGATGCAAAGCCACGACTGATACGATGGATTTTGTTGCTCCAAGAATTTGACATTGTGATCAAAGATACAAAAGGAACCGAGAATGTCGTAGCCGATCATTTATCGAGACTAGTAACAGGATCATCTTGTGAAATGACACCAATTAACGATAATTTTCCTGATGAACATCTATTTTCAGTTACTACTACACCTTGGTTTGCTAACATAGTAAATTTTCTTGTGACAGGAAAAATGCCACCGCAATGGAGTTCCCAAGATAAAAGAAAATTTTTGAATGAGGTAAAAAACTTTTATTGGGATGATCCGTTTCTGTTCAATTATTGTCCAGATCAAATTTTTAGACGTTGCATACCCGACAATGAGATAAGTAGTGTCATTAAATTTTGTCATTCAGGAGCATGCGGAGGACATTTTTCTTCAAAGAAAACGGCTGCAAAAATCTTGCAGTGTGGATTTTATTGGCCCACTTTGTTTAAAGACACCCACAAAATCTGCAAGATCTGTGAAAATTGTCAAAAATTGGGTGCGATTTCAAAAAGAAACATGATGCCTTTGAATCCTGTCATTGAAATTGAAATCTTTGACTGTTGGGGAATTGATTTTATGGGACCTTTTTCACCGTCGTTTGGATACTTGTATATTTTAGTTGCAGTTGATTATGTTTCCAAATGGATAGAGGCAATTCCATGTCAAACAAATGATCATAAAATCGTCATCAAATTTTTGAAAGAAAATATTTTTAGTAGATTTGGAATTCCTCGAGCCATGATAAGTGATGGTGGAACTCACTTTGTTAATAAACAATTTGCTTCATTAATGAAAAAATATGGTATTACTCACAAAGTAACTACTCCTTATCATCCTCAAACAAATGGACAAGTTGAATTAGCTAATAGGGAGATAAAGAAAATTTTGGAAAAAACTGTTAACTCAAATAGAAAAGATTGGTCTCTGCGACTTAATGATGCACTTTGGGCATATCGAACAGCTTTTAAAACATCATTGAATATGTCTCCCTATAGGTTGGTTTACGGAAAACATTGCCATTTGCCTGTGGAATTGGAACATAAAGCTTATTGGGCAATCAAAACTTTTAATTCAAGCATGGATGATTGCAACAAATTGTGCAAATTGCAACTTAATGAACTTGATGAACTCAGAAATGATGCGTATGACAATTCAAGGATTTATAAAGCAAAAATCAAATCATTTCATGATAAAACAATTCTTAGAAAATATTTTGCGATTGGTAAAAAAGTTTTGCTTTATAATTCTCGACTTCACATATTCCCAGGAAAATTACGATCAAGATGGACAGGCCCATATGTTGTAAAGCATGTGTATCCTTATGGAGTTGTGAATATTGAAAATCCTAAAAATAGTGATGTTTTTAAAGTGAATGGACAAAGGCTTAAACCATTTTTGGAAAATGAAATCTTTCAGGAAGAGTTTATTTCCCTTTCTGATCCTTAAATTTTTATGTTGCATTTAATTTTGTTTGTTTTTATTTCAGGTTCCTTAATCTTTTTATTTTCTTAGTTAAATGGCGGATAACGGTACTCCATGACTCTCATAGTCGGTTAAATCAGTTTCCCACAATTGCTGATACAAAAATTAAAAAAAATCATTTCTTTTCTTTTCAAAATGGATGAAAATCTCTCAAAAATTTGTAAATATTTTCCTTCTGTTTCTGAAAATGTTCTAAGAAAAATTTATGCAGGTAGGTGTGAAAGATTGAGATTGTTAATGCAAAAAGGAATTCCAGAAGATATTCATCTTGTAATAGAAGCTAAGGTCCGATTAGGAGGAGAAGTTCCACAATCATTGCCCATTCGGTATTTGTCTGGATTAGAAAAAAGCACTTATGCGAAAAAACGAAGGGCCAAAAGGTTAGGGGTTTGTCATAAGTGTGCAAGATGGACTTGTGACAAATGATGCAGATCTTTGGGATGTGTTTCCGATAACAGAGAAGATAAAATTGGTTTCATTAAGAATGGGCTGAGAAAGGAGTCTTTAGATAACATCTTATTGACTCTTCAGACGCATTATAGTGGACATGTGCAAATTGAACTTCTCCGTTTATGGAAACAATTTCAAGATGAGCGTCATAGTCTTGGGAATCCGACTAAAAAAGACCCTGTTTGCCAATTTATAAGAAAATTGGATGGGAAGCATATCCTCGACTCATAGAAGGCATTGAAACCGTTTCTGGACGTAAAACCAGAGGAAAATTGTGAGCCACAATCATACTACTGTTCATATGCATGTGTGTCATTATTATTTTTACTGTTTATTCTGATTATTCTGCTTACAGCTATGACCCATAGTTTTGTCATGATAATATATTACCCCCATAAAATCTCTCTTCTTTTTCTCTATTTTCGCAGACCAAAAAAAAAGTAAAAACATGGTTGGATCCTCTGCACAAACATTGAAAAATATTTGTGCATTTTGTGGGTCGAGTTCTGGAAAAAATGAAGTATTTGTAGAAGCAGCGAATAATCTTGGAAAGATATTGGCTGAGAGAAAAATTCACTTGGTATATGGGGGAGGTAATATTGGGTTAATGGGATCTGTTTCAACATCTGCTCATCTTGGTGGTAGTCAGGTTTTAGGTATTATTCCTACAGATTTAGGTGAAGGAAATATTACAGGTGTTACGATTGGGGAGGAATTAAAAGTTTCTTCTTTGTATCAAAGAATCACCAAAATGATTGAAAATTTTGATGCTTTTATCGCACTACCAGGTGGTTTTGGTACATTAGAAGAAATTTTTCACACTGTTTCTTGGGCACAACTTAATATCCATAATAAACATGTGGGCTTGTTGAATATCAGTAATTATTATAACAGTTTGTTGGCATTTCTTGATAAAGCTGTGGAACATAATTTCATTTCAGAAAATTCACGACGGATGCTCATCTGTGCTTCGACTGCCGACCAATTAATTGATGATTTGGAAGCTTTTGTTCATAAGCCTGATCCGATGATAAGAAATATCAATTGGTCGCAATCAAGCAGTAAGAAAAGAAAGTTGGATCATTGATTCAAAAATCGTGGATTGGTTTGCGTTTGTTTCAGTTTGTTATCTTCAATAAAATTCCAGGTGATATCTCTTTCATTATGTACTCTTTATTAACAGTTATTTTGACATTAGGAACAATGTCATATTATGATTGGGGGGAGAACAAACTTAAAAATTAAAAAAAAAATATTTTAAAATAAAAACATGTAAAATTATTTTAAAATAAAAACATGTTTATTGATTGTATCTTAATAATTTTTGCAAAAATATCATACATTACATGTTTGAAAAGTTTAGAATAGAAATTGTAATAATCTATCTAAGGATGTTTAAATTTTTATTTGAAAAAAAAAGTCAATTTTAATATTTTGATCACTATAAAATTATGATTTATGAAATCTTTTTGAATGATTAACCATTGTGATAAAATCAGTTATTAAAGTATATGGCCCAAGATATACTTGATAAGAGTGCCTAAATTTTTTTAAACTCACACATATTTTGTGAGTGAGTGGAGAGGATTGAGAAAACAGCTTGCGAGCCTTTATTGATCATCAGAGAGGCTATCTATTGTTTAGATCTTGTGTTCTTATTTTGAAAAACAAAATTGATATTTCCTGGAAAAAAAAAAAGAAAGATGTTGAAGATTTATGTAATTTCTAAGTTATATGCTGCGACCCATTTATCTCTCAAAAAAATACAAATAAAAAAAGAAAAAAAAAAGAAAAAAAGAGAGAAATACATTGTACAAATTAAATAAATATGTGGTCAAGAAGCATAAACTTAGTCTGATTCCATGATGTAAAAAAATCAGGAAAAAAATATATAATAAGAACCAACTGGATTTTGAATATATGGATTTCCTATCTTTTGATTAGTTTTGCTCGTTTGTCTGTCTGCATTCTGTAAACCATTTTCCTGAGCTTTATCTGTATTCCAACTCCATGAGAGAAATCATTCCCATAAATTGAAACACTTATTAACCTGTGAGGATATAGAGTTGAGACTCTTAGTAGGAATTTCTGAAGGCCACGTACGTTTAACTACCTGAAAATAAGCTTTGAATTGATCAGTTCATATTATTTCATAAATTATAATTATAATGATCTTGATATTACTTTGACAGTTTTCAAATTTAATTTAAACACGTGGATAGTTCTGATTACATTTCTATTTAAAATAATCAATATGTTTTGTGTTGCTATTAACGCTTAAATTGCTAGGGATTAGCAATAAGCTGGTTGGGGAGTGTGATAAAGATAAAAAAATTGTATATTAATTAAATGTTTTATAATATAAATATATAATTTTTGTTTTATTAAATGTTTAAATATTATATGTTTTATAATAAATTGTATAAAATATAAGTTGTTGTGTAATTATAAGTTTCTACTATTTTTTACAGGTTCGATAAAACAAGAATAAACTTGGCGTTGCAAATGGGATTAAGATGATTCTTGGACTTGTAGAAAGTTGATGTTAATATCTACAATATTGGTGGCAAGCATGAGATAAAAATCTTCTCACAAGTGGGATCAAATTAAGCAACAATTAAAGTTACCAAAGAAGTGGCAATTTTACCATGCTCTAGTATTTTGACCATATCTCTCAAATTACTTGGTCAAATGGTTAAAAAAAATACCACAATTCAAACAACTCAGATATCTACATGTTTTATTTTATGTGGAGAAGAAAATTCAGATGAAAAGATTTTCAAAAGTGATGTGTATTAAAATATTAATTTCTTGGAACACCAATGAAGACTTATGTGTAAAAAATAATATTTTATTTGTGGTTGTCTCCCCAAATTTGGCTATAAATAGGGGTGCATTGTAATGTATTGAGATATCACTCATTTTATGAACAAACCTTTGAGTTCATAATATTTCTCTCTTTGTTTTTCCTTTATTTCTTCATTTAAATATAATTAGCATGTTAAATTCATATTCAAAGTTTTACACTTTGAATAATGAGTAGCTAACTTCCCAAAGTTGAGATGAAAAGGTGAAACTCTTGGCATGATAATAAGGTTATTAAAAGGTAAGAATCTATGTTTTATATTATTTAATCATTATTTATTGTTTATGTTATATTTATTTCTTTAAGTATAATTATACCCTACTTATAAGTGGAAGTTTTGATTTATTGTTGCTATATGTTACACTAAATTCTTGGAACCATTTAAATGTTAGTTTGGTATTACCAACCATTTAAAGTGGATGCCTTGATTTATTATATGATTATATCATAATATTAATTTCTTGGTACCATTTAAATGTTTGTTTGGTTTTACCAACCATTTAAAGTGGATGCCTTGATTTATTATTTATTAATATCATAATATTAATTTCTTGGTACCATTTAAATGTTTGTTTGGTTTTACCAACCATTTAAAGTGGGAACCTTGATTTAGTGTTTCCAAATATATATACAGCACAATAAATACTTGACAACATTTACAAGTTTTAGTATATATTATATACTTATAAGATAATAATATATAACATAATAAAAATATGATTATTTAATATATATTGGAACCATTTTATTAAGTGGATTTCAATAATGTTCATTAATGTTAACTTTATTAAAATACTAAGAGTGAATCCTTTAATCTCAACTACTTAAATTAAAATTTGAACAATTAAAAATTACCAATTAAAGATTCAAACCATTAAAGAAAAAAAAAACAAAAACAAAAACAAAAAGACATTGTAGTGGACTTGTAATTACCTTAGCTTACCTGTGGATACGATATTCGGACTCATCGAATTATACCACTTGTTGACAACCTGCTCTAGGGAGTGCAACAATCAAAGTCGCAACAAAATGGAATTGAAGTCAAGGGCAAAGTAAAGGAGCTAACTCTTTAGCACGCACGTCACGTGTTTGACAAAATGATTCAATGAATATTTTTATGGAATATTACAGTTAAGAAATGATACGGATTCATTCTTTATACAATTGTTGGGATTTGAGTTTTCTTGAATATCTAATTTGTGGATCTTGATTTGAAGTAGTATTGAATTAATTATGAATTTTGAACAGAAACTACTCTGTTTTGATAGATGATAAAAGTTCTTGAGTTATAGTAGAATTCCGAGGTTCAAGACTTATCACCTACACATTTCGATCTTCTTTTGGTAATATTTGAAAGGTATGTTACGGTCGGTAACATACGAGGTAAAAGTATCATTTTTATTTTAAATTGAAAATTCGATGGCTTGATGAATTACTTGTGATTTGTTGATGATTGATCTTTTGAGATGAGCTTATTATGATATGGACTTGATGAGATTGAAATGCATCATTGCATTGCATATTGAGCCACTTTTCTATTCAGATTTGATATGGCGGAGGTCGCCTTGACTTATTGATTTGTTGGACGTATGGGGCAATAGTTGAGTTGGCATAGTGTATGCGGAGGTCGCTACTATGGCCTGAATACTCTCTATAGGCGCACCGTAGTCCTAGGATTGTAGAACACAGCAAACGACCCCGAGCGGATGAGTCGGTGGATGTTGCTGGGGGATTCTCTTTCCTTGGGTATCCTATGACCTGATGATTCACTTGATCTTGAGATTTATTGACAGCCCACAGCTTCTGATCATACATTGCATTATATTGCATCTTTATGAATTTATATGAACTATTTGAAAATTTAATTCTCATATGTTATTGATTGTATCATACTGGGTTTATACTCACCGGCACGTCGACTACCTCTTGTTTTATTGTGCTTGACGGTAGGTGAGGCGAGGTTTGGGATGCCAGAGTCCAGCTCCAGGCGAGGAGATACGAGTTAGAGTGGGATTCTTGGGTCTTAGGAGCTATTTGATGATGTTTGGATTAATTTGGCCACTAGTTTATTTTTGCAAGTTGAAACTTATATTCAAAATTTGAGACCTTTAAATTATTTTAATTTGACGATGTTTATGTCAGTTTGTGAACAACAAATTATCTATTTTACTAAATCGTTTCGTTTGTTACATTTATAATTATTAGTATTAATGTCGGACCCGGGGCCCCACATTAGGTGGTATCAGAGCGTAAAATATTTGGGAACAGGGTAGATCGAGTCAGTTCGAATTTCTTGATCATGTGATAATTTTGCTAGCATTTTCACTATGCCGTAATGTGAAATACATGATCATAATTGAGATACTATATTGTTGAGGTATATTTGAGATTTTTTAGATTGTTGAGTCTTGAGTGCCAGAGATGATTGATACAAGATTGAGATGATTATGATATTGTGATTTTATATGTGTTGATATATTGTATATCAGACATGGCTACTCGAGGTAGAGGTCGTGGTAGACCTAGACAGAACATACCAGTGGCACAAGATCAAGGCAGTGCTACTCATACTCAGATGGATATAACTCCGACTCCGATGGAGATACTGTTAGCCAGATTTCAGTCTTTGTACCCACCGATGTTGAAGGGTACCGAGAATGCATTAGAGTGTGAGAACTGGTTGGAGAATATGGATCAATTATTTGAATCTTTTGAGTATTTAGATGATCGTAGAATCAAATTAGTTGTTCATCAGTTATTAGATGTTGCTAAGAGTTGGTGGATCATGACAAAGAAAGCTTGAGAGGGTCGAGGTACGTTTGTTACCTGGGATATTTTTAAATCTGAATTTTATCAGCGTTTCTTTCCTACCTCTTACAGGAAAGATAGGGGAGCCGAGTTTGCAAATTTAAAACAGGGAAATCTGAATATTGAGGACTATGTTGCTAAGTTCTCGAATTTACTGAGATTTGCTCCTCATGTAGCATCCGATGAAGAAGCTAAGGCCGAACACTTTATAAATGATCTTAACCCTGATATCTTTACCTTGGTTAATACCGGAAGGCCTAACACATTTTCTGAGGCTCTTGATCGAGCCAATGGAGCTGAAACTGGGATCATTAGATAGAGAGGTACTCAGTATTCGCAACGACCCCAACAGCCACAGTATCGACATCAATTCAGACAGGGCAATAGTGGCAATAACAATGGCAACATAAGAGAGCAGTTTCGGGCTAGAGGCAAACAATTTAAGAGGCATGACAGTAATTTTTCGAGTTCTAGTGGATCGAGACAGTCTGGTTCAGTTCAGAGCACTGGTTATTTAGGCCCGACTTGTGGTCAGTGCGGTGGTAGACATTATACCGATCAGTATAGAGGAGTTTCGGGAGCTTGGCATTTGTGTAACCAGGTGGGATACTATGATCGTGTGTGTCCTAATCGTGGCAGTGATATATCTCAGAGTGGGGGATCATCGAGACAGACACCTCACCAGAATCACCAGACTCCTACAATTAATTCCTATCAGCAGTCAAATCGGTCAGATCAGAACAAACAGAGTGGTAGCCATAGGGTAGGACAACCACCTAGACAGCAGGCCCGAGTTTTTGCACTCACTGAGGATGAGACACATAATGCTCCAGATAATGTCATTGCAGGTAATTGTTTTCTCTCAAGTTATCCTGCTAATGTTTTAATGGATACTGGTGCGTCACATACTTCATATTTGAACACTTTGTCACATTACGTTCATTGCATTCCATGCCATTATCATCTACATTATCTATTTCTACTCCACTGGGCAAAGTGATGAGGTCAGCTGAAATGATAAATGGTTGTGAATTTCGTTATGAGGATAATGTCATTGAGCTTGATTGCATTGTGTTGGAGATGTCTGATTTTGACTGCATAGTTGGTATTGACATGTTGACAAGATACATGGCTACTGTAGATTGTTTTCAGAATATTGTTAAAATTAGGCCTAATATGACAGATCACTGGACTTTTTATGGAAAGGGTTCTCGATCTAAGATTCCTTTGATATCTGTTTTGTCCATGACTCGTT
This sequence comes from Primulina tabacum, assembly GCF_025594145.1. Taxonomy (NCBI): domain Eukaryota; kingdom Viridiplantae; phylum Streptophyta; class Magnoliopsida; order Lamiales; family Gesneriaceae; genus Primulina; species Primulina tabacum. Next base: position 29,946,670 of record NC_134550.1, on the reverse strand, counting down.
TGTTGCAGAAAGGAGCAGAATGTTTCTTGGTTTATGCAATTGATATTTCAAGGTCAGTGCCTAAGTTGGCAGGTATTCCAATTGTTAGTGAATTTGCAGATGTATTTCAAGATGAAATTCCAGGATTTCCTCCAGTCCGAAAGGTTGAGTTCAACATTGAGTTGATGCCAGGTACATAGCCTATTTCTAGAGCTCCTTATAGGATGGCACCAATTGAACTAAGAGAACTAAAGGAACAACTTGAGGATCTATTGGCTAAAGGATATATAAGACCAAGTGTTTCACCTTGAGGTGCTCCAGTTTTATTCGTGAAAAAGAAAGACGGGTCTATGAGGCTTTGTGTCGATTATAGACAATTGAATAAAGCCACAGTAAAGAATAAGTATCCTTTGCCAAGGATTGATGATCTTTTTGACCAGTTGCAGGGTTCTTCAGTATATTCTAAGATTGATTTAAGATCCGGATATCATCAGTTAAGAGTTAGAGAGGCAGATGTGCCTAAGACTGCTTTTCGTACCAAGTATGGGCATTTTGAATTTTTGGTTATGCCTTTTGGGTTGACCAATGCGCCTGCGGTATTTATGGATTTGATGAACCGTGTGTTTCAACGATATATAGATCAATTTGTTGTGATCTTCATTGATGATATTCTTATTTATTCAAAATATGAATTTGAGCATGCCGAGCACTTGCGAGCTGTTTTGCAAATTTTGAGAACTGAAAAGTTGTATGCTAAATTATCCAAATGCGAGTTTTGGTTGGATATAGTGGTTTTCATTGGACATGTGATTTCAAGTGCTGGTATATCAGTTGATCCGAGTAAAGTTGAGGCAGTCATCAATTGGTGTAGACCGACATCAGTTCCTGAGGTGCGTAGTTTTATGGGTTTGGCAAGATATTATCGCAGATTTATTGAAGGATTCTCACAGATTGCGAGGCCAATTACGCAGCTGACACAAAAGAATGTACCATTTATTTGGTCACCGGCATGTGAGGCTAGTTTTGTTGAACTTAAGCAGAGATTGACTAGTGCTCCAGTTCTGACTATTCCATCAGGTGTAGGAGGATTTACAGTGCACACTGATGCTTCACATCAAGGACTGGGTTGTGTATTAATGCAGCATCGCCGTGTTGTTGCCTATGCTTCACGACAGTTGAATCCACATGAGTCTAAATACCCAGTGCATGACTTGGAACTAGCAGCAGTGGTTTTTGCCTTAAAGATTTGGCGTCAATACTTGTATGGGGAGAAATTTGAGATATTCACTGATCATAAGAGTTTGAAATATCTCTTTTCACAAGCGGAGCTGAACATGAGACAGAGACGTTGGTTAGACTTGTTGAAAGACTATGATTGCGAGATAAAATATTATCTAGGCATGTCGAATGCAGCAGCCGATGCTTTGAGCAGAAAAGTATGCAATATGTCCTTGATCACTAGCGGTGTATCTGATCTAGTTGAAGAATGTTGTCTTTCTTGTTTGGATTTTGTGGTAGATACTCAATCTGTAAGAGTATTTATGATTCAGGCATAGCCCGAGTTGTTTGTCAAAATTAAATAGGCCCAAAAGTTAGATCAAAGCATTTAGAAATCAGTTGAACTCGTCAGATCAGGACATCCATCAGAATTTCAGGTCAATAATGAGGGTATTTTGTTTGTGAATGATCGTATTGTAGTTCCTAATATTTCAGAGTTGAGGATACAGATTTTGCGTGATGCTCATTGCAGTAAGTTCAGTGTATACCCTGGAAGTAAAAAGATGTACCATGACCTGAAGAAACAATTTTGGTGGAAAAGAATGAAATCTGACATATCAGAATTTGTATCTCGTTGTTTGAATTGTCAACAAGTGAAAGCAGAACGGAAGCAACCAGGAGGTCTTTTGCATAGCCTTAAAGTTCCAGAATGGAAGTGGGACCATATCACCATGGACTTTGTCACAAAATTGCCGAGGTCGTCGAGGGGTTGCGATGCAATTTGGGTTATCGTTGACAGATTAACCAAGTCTTTGTGTTTCATTCCTTATCAGATGATATATAGGCATGATCAGATGGCCAGATTGTACATCAGAGAAGTTTTGAGATTGCATGGTGTGCCTAAGTCCATTGTATCAGATCGTGATCCCAGATTTTCTTCTCATTTTTGGCTGAGTTTACAAGAGGCCCTTGGTACTCGTTTGCATTTGAGTACAGCATATCATCCTCAGACAGACGGACAGTCAGAACGTACTATTCAGACATTATAGGATATGGTGAGAGCTGTACTGATGGATTTTGGTATTGGTTGGCAGGATTCGTTACCACTTCTCGAGTTTTCTTATAACAACAGTTATCAAGTGAGCATTGGAATATCACCATTTGAAGCACTATATGGTAGGAAGTGTCGATCTCCTTTGTATTGGGACGATTTATCTGAAGCACCAATTGTAGGACCTTATATGATAAGAGATATGACAGAGAAGGTGAAATTGATTCAGAGTCGTATGCGAGATGCTCAGGATAGGCAGGCTAAGTATGCGAACATCAGGAGACGACCATTGATTTTTGAGAAAGGTGACAGAGTTTTTCTGAAAATATCTCCTTTTCATGATACAGTTAGATTTGGAAAGAATGGTAAATTATCACCGAGATTCATAGGTCTGTATGAGATTTTGGAATGTGTTGGTGATTTGGCTTATAGATTAGCTCTTCCGCATGCATTATCAGGTGTTCATAATGTTTTTCATGTGTCTATGTTGAGGAAATACAATCCAGATCCTTCTCATGTACTTCCACCCGATGAGGTTGAGTTAGATCAGAATTTGAGCTACATTGAGAGACCGATTCAAATTCTAGACAGAAAAGATAATCAACTCAGAAATAAATTGATACCGTTGATTAAAGTACAGTGGAACAGACATGGTGTCGAAGAGGCAACTTGGGAATTAGAAGATAAAATGAGACATAAATATCCAGAGTTATTCAAATGAAGTACGCTTCTATTCTCGGTTTTATTTTCAGTATTGATCATTACATGTTAGACTTGAAAGAGATGATTGATTTCGAGGACGAAATCTATTTTTAGAGGGGAGGAATTGTAATGCCCGAATTTTGAGAAAAATAAAATTGTGGCAGTAGTTGTGATGGTTTATGGATTTACGTTATGGTATGAATGGTAATGAATGTTATAGAATGGAATAGATATTAGATGGGTAGAATCAAAGGATGAATTTGAGCTAAATAGGTAATGGAAGTGCAGAAACGGTATAAAAAATGTGGCAGTAGTTGTGGTTTTTAGCATAATGTTTTGTATATTGATCCAATTGATGTGAGGCCACTTTCTTAGAAAGATAAGACATAAGGCTATAACTTTCATGGTTTGAGTTTTGGTCAAATCATTAGGGAAGACGAGACAAAAGTGGCCCGAAGTGTGTCGTGTGTATCGTCGTTCCTGCACTGACACATGTTGGGAGATTGAGCATAACTTTTTACTCAGACCTCCAAATGACATGAGGCCAATTGGAGACGCAAGCCAAGACATAGGGCTACAACTTTTGTGTTGAACACTTTTGAAAATTCGGAAGTTAAAAATGCGTTTTGAAAATTCGGAAGTTAAAAATCGCGCAGGATCCGGCGCCCTAGCGCGCCCGGTGCTAAAACTTTTGGTGTTGGGCAGTATGGGGCGCGCAGCTGCACCAAATCACGCGCCACCGCGCCCACCAACATACTCAAAAACGTGTTTTGAGGTTTGGATGGTATATATATTATATTGGGAAATGATTTTTGTATCATTTCTTCTCATCCTCATTTCTCTCCATCGGTTAGAAGCTAGGGTTCTTCCATTTTTCTTCTTTCCCTCCTATCATCTCTTGATTTATTCCTTCAATCCAAATTGGTATCTTCATCTACGCTAATAGAAAGATCAAGGTAAGTTATTACTTTGTCTTGTTCTTGGATTCCTTGAGTTGTAAGTTTGTATTGGTAAAGTTTTCAACTTACGGGGGATTGAAAGCTTAATAAATGATATTAATGGATTCTATTATGGTTTGATCTTGTAGAATCATCACCAAGTGCCAACACCAGTGTATCTATATTTGGTTGTAAGTAGATTCTTCCTTGGAATGCATATCTTGAGCTATGTTTATGATAAATGAAAATTCAATTGATTTTAGCTCCTTTAAATCATTGATTATGTATATTGTATGTATTGATATTTTGAGAAGAAATGGAATTGAAGCCAATGGCAAAGTAAAGGAGCTAACTCTTTAGCACGCACGCCACGTGTTTGACAAAATGATTCAATGAATGTTTTTATGGAATATTACAGTTAAGAAATGATACGGATTCATTCTTTTTACAATTGTTGGGATTTGAGTTTTCTTGAATATCTAATTTGCGGATCTTGATTTGAAGTAGTATTGAATTAATTATGAATTTTGAACAGAAACTACTCTGTTTTGATAGATGATCAAAGTTCTTGAGTTATAGTAGAATTCTGAGGTTCAAGACTTCTCACCTACACATTTCGATCTTCTTTCTGTAATATTTGAAAGGTATCTTACGGTCGTTAACATACGAGGTAAAAGTATCATTTTTATTTTAAATTGAAAATTAGATGGCTTGATGAATTACTTGTGATTTGTTGATGATTGATCTTTTGAGATGAGCTTATTATGATATTGACTTGATTAGATTGAAATGCATCATTGCATTGCATATTAAGCCACTTTTCTATTCATATTTGATATGGCGGAGGTCGCTTTGACTTATTGATTTGTTGGACGTATGGGGCTATAGTTGAGTTGGCATAATGTATGTGGAGGTCGTTACTATGGCCTGAATACTCTCTATAGGCGCACCATAGTCCTGGGATTGTAGAACACAGCAAACCACCCCGAGCGGATGAGTCGGTGGATGTTGCTGGGGGATTCTCTTTCCTTGGGTACCCTATGACCAGATGATTCACTTGATCTTGAGATTTATTGACAGCCCACAGCTTCTGATCATACATTGCATTATATTGCATCTTTATGAATTTATATGAGCTATTTGAAAATTTAATTCTCATATGTTATTGATTGTATCATACTGGGTTTATACTCGCCGGCATGTCGGCTACCTCTTGTTTTATTGTGCTTGACGGTAGGTGAGGCGAGGCTTGGGATGCCAAAGTCCAGCTCCAGGCGAGGAGATACGAGTTAGAGTGGGATTTTCGGGTCATAGGAGCTATTTGATGATGTTTGGATTAATTTTGCCACTAGTTTATTTTGGCATGTTGAAACTTATATTCAAAATTTGAGACCTTTAAATTATTTTAATTTGACTATGTTTATGTCAGTTTGTGAACAACAAATTATTTATTTTACTAAATCGTTTGGTTTGTTAAATTTATAATTATTAGTATTAATGTCGGACCCGGGGCCCCACATTAGGTGGTATCAGAGCGTAAGATATTTGGGAACAGGGTAGATCGAGTCAGTTCGAATTTCTTCATCATGTGATAATTTTGCTAGCATTTTCACTATGCCATAATGTGAAATAAATGATCATAATTGAGATACTATATTGTTGAGGTTTATTTGAGATTTTTGAGATTGTTGAGTCTCGAGAGCCAGAGATGATTGATACAAGACTGAGATGATTATGATATTGTGATTTTATATTTGTTGATATATTGTATATCAGACATGGCAACTCGAGGTAGAGGTCGTAGTAGACCTAGACAGAACATACCAGTGGCACAAGATCAAGGATTGTAGCCAATATACCTATATGCCAGGAGGTTGAGGGGTCGAATCCTGGGAAGGCACAAACTCCACTTTCCTGGCGTGGAGAAGTCCGATGAGTAAGTGCAAGCTGGTCTGAGTCCAGGAACTGTGATTGCAGGGTCTGAGGACAGGGCCAGGGCCTTACATTACATTTTACGAACTTCGCCGCCTGAGGTAATGGCGGGGGAGTGTGAAAGTATTATTTATTTATTTTTTATTATATTTTGATAAATGTTTTCAAATTTTGATAAAAGGAAAGTACCATGTTTTGTTCAAAAACCCCAAAAAGCATCATTCATCAAAATAAATTGTCGTCAATTTGGCCGATTAATTTTTAATAAAAACTTGTATGTTTGAGCATGTGTTGTGCATGTCTATGATTTGCGTTGGTAAATTATTTTATATTTTAAAAAGTTATTCTTTATTTTTAAATTATGTTATCCTTTTATGGGTACTTAATGTCGATATGAGATTAATTTTTAAGTATTTTAAACTATTTTTGATTTAATCTATATTGTTAATAATTGGGTCTCACATAGACATGTTAGCTTCATCTATTAAAAAGGATAATAATGCACATTTAATCAATTAAGTTTGGAGGTTATATATTAAGAATAAAAAAATTCTAAGGAATGATTAAACATCTTTAATATTGTGTTTATAACCTAACACTAGCCCCATACAATACTTTGGGAATATTCATAGAACACTTGATATTAAAAAATAATCAAAGGGATAATATCAATTTTCGTATCGTATATATCAGTGAATGACATTTTTGATCTCATAGAATCAATTTAAAGTCATCATACAACTATTTATGACTTACTATCTTAATATGTAATTAAACAACCATTGTTAACTGTTTATAATAATGTAAACTATTTATACATATATATGCAATACATTTGAAGCTTTGCTTTCCCGGACTCTTTGCCATCTTAGTTATTTAAAATATATTTATCGTGGTACATTTGTTCCATCATAACGGTGAAAGTGACATCATCTCTCCAATATGGGAGAGATCCATCATCTATGCCCACGACTCCCCACATCTTACCTACTCAAAAAATAAATAAGAAAAATAAAAATTTTCCTTAATTTCACTGTAATAGTAAACGATTCATATTTTTTATACACCTAACGTAAAGCATGATTCAGGTTGTTAAAAGAAAAAGGTAAAACTATTGTAATACATTGGATGGATGATAATAATCCAATTCCCTTCAATAAAGTTGCAATAAGAATTTTCTTCTTTGAAAATACAGATCAAATGAAGAAAGTGGTAAGAATTGATGTAGTAAATTGGGTGGATGATGAGAATCTAATTCCCTGCAATAAAGTTGCAATAGATTTTTAAAATATATATCAAGTGAAGAAAGCGGGAAGCATTGATGGGCATGAACTCAGAGAGTACTTCTTATCTTGTTTTGCATGTGATATAATATTCATTATCTCCTTTTTTTTTAACAACTGTCTTTGCCACAAATTCTATTTTTTTTGTCCCCTAGTCATTTTTGTTATTTAAAATGATTAATTTTATTCATGAGAATTAAAATTTTTTGAATTATTGATTATTAAACTTGAGCAACTCATAATAAATAATTTTTGTATGAATGTGAAATCAAAGTTTATTTACATTTTTACTATTTATAATATTTGTCAACTAATTTTGTATTTGTTAGTAATTTTTGTAGATCTCTTTATCGATTTTCGATTTTTGCTCTTTTTTATCTCAAAATTAAAAATATATCAGTAAATCGTATATAATATATAAGTTTCGTATCCTAATAAAATTATATATATATATATATATATTTTACACAAAAAAATCACCAAATATACATATTCATCACACATTAGTTATTTATTAAATATTATCCTATATTCTATTCAACGTTTAAATAATCACAACATTAGTTATCGATTTCAATTTGATGCAACCTGAGAGAAGAACCATTCCAAAAATAGGCTTGCATATCCAAAATTGCAGCGTGGTGTCCTCTTAAATTAACATACAAAACACATGAAATTTGAACATTAATGCAAGGAATCGGATTCTCCCATTTACTTTATTGGGGGGAATCAGATTCTCATCACCCACCCAATGTATTACACTATATTTAAGTTTTAACTTTTCTTTTCACAACCTACACCATGGTTATGGTTGGTGTATAATAAATATGAATCGTTTACCCCTAGAGTGAAAATTTTAATTTTCTTATTTATTTTTTGATTAGCTGAAATCATGGGCATAGATGATAGGACTCATCATCTCTTCCATATTGGAGAGGTGATGTCACTTTCACCATTATGATGAACAAATGAATCACGATAAATCTATTTTAAATAACCAAGATGGCAAAGGGTCTGGGAAAGTAAAGCTTCAAATGTATTGCATATATATATGTATAAATAGTTGACATAATTATAAACAATTAAAAATGGTTGTTTAATTACATATTAAGATAGACATAACATAGTTGTAGGATGACTTTAAATTGATTATAAGAGATTAAAGATGTCATTCACTTATATATAGATACTAAAATTGACATTATCCTTGTAGTTATTTTTAACAACAAGTGTTCTATGAATCGTTCCCAAAATATTGTATAGGGCTAATGTTAGATTATAAACACAATATTTAATATGTTTAATCATTCCTTCAATTTTTTTTATTCTTGATATATAACCTCCAAACTTAAATTATTAAATGTGCATTATTGTCCATTTCAATAGATGAAGCTAACATGTCTGTGAGACCAATTATTTACAATATATATTAAATCGAAAAAGAGTTTAAATAATTAAAAATGAATATAAGAGCTTAGAAAATTTTTGACATTACGTCCCATAAATGGGATAATATTGGATAAGATTATTTAAAAATAAGGAATACCTTTTTAAAAAAAATAATTTATTAACACGTAATTATGCAAAGAAAAAACTTTTATTTTAGAAAATAGTTTAATAAAATTTTATATTATCATTAGACTTGCACGAGTTAAATAAAATTTTCAATTAAAGTCAATCATCGTCGATATAAGTAGTTAATGCTTGTAGATGTTTTTTTAAAAAGTGAATATGAAATTTTTTTAAAAAAAAGTCAAATATTTGTAAAATTTCGCCCCTCTATAAATATCCATCGATATTCCTCTTATTTCTCACCCACCTAATCTTGCTATTATTTCTTACAAAAACTTCTTATTTCTCACCTACCAAATCTTGCTATTATTTCTCACAGAAATATGTATGTTATTATTCCATCGTCTTTCATAAATTTTTTATAATGTTTTATCATTCTAATAAAATTTATTTTATTCGGCCATCAAATTTTAAAAAAAAATTCTTTCATTAATTTCTAAGAAAATTACGGACATTACATCTCATATTGCGTGTCTAATGTTTATTTAAGAGGAATGTGAATCCATAATACACTCTATCAAGAATACATAAAATTGTTTGGATGATATTGTCTTCTTCTTACAGAACTATGAGTGGAGCAAGCAGCAGTGGAGCAAGTGGTAGTAGGATGCATCGAAGCGGCTTGTCAATGGCTGGGATCATGGAAAGAGGTGCCAATATTTCCGTGGATAGATTTTGAAAACTGCCGTAACCTCTTCAACATATGTTTATCAAAATTGCGTTGTCACATAATTGACGCTCTAAGATAATTGGGGTACTGCAGCAATGATATATCCATCACTGCAGATGCGAAAATCAATATTATCCCCGAGACAGAGAATATCGCTACAATAGAGCGGAATCACACTTGTAAATGTTTATCACACATGTAATCATATTTTCATATTAATTTATTTTCTATTTTTTTACATTGATTTTAATTCGGTGGCTTTCATTTCTATGATATAGGGAAATACACAGCAGACCACAAAATGTTGTTGGACTTCTGGACTTGGGCGCAAGTAAACCACCATCCCGTTAATTTGTTGATCATATCATGTGACACTGGTTTTTGGCCCATAATGGATACTTTGAGGATGCATAATTATAATATTATGATGACATGTCGTTCTTCCAAGTATAACAACATTCCTCCAGCAAATACTGTTATGTGCTTGAACCAGTTATTAATAGGAAGTTTGTCCCCCGCCCAAATAGAATTAAACCGTTAAATTTGTTGTAATAGTAACATGAACTTTTTGAAATTCTCGGTTATATTTTTTTGTCTTGGATTTCAATAATAATTTTGCCACTCAATTTTTTTGAATTGAAATGATGACTGAAAATAGAAACATGATGCATTACAACTAAAATATTTAATGGTCATTCCAAAACTCTTATAAAAATTTAGTATGAACATTTATTATAATTCAATAACAATTATAATATTATTGATGGTGGACGATTATAACTAGTTTTTAGAATTTTATAATTCTTTTACATATTATAAATTTTTATGTTGGGTAGGAGCTAATTAAAACACTCTGAAAAGATCTTGCGACATAAATATTTTTACACAAAACTCACTTCAAAAGGACAAATATTGTCTATTATTTTGGTTGCTTATTTAAAATATTTATTTTGAGTGAAATTAATTTTTTTTTTTTAATTTCACTCCTCCGCCTGTGGTCTAGCGGGGAAGTGAAATTCTTTTACGTCTTACAAACTTCGCCACCTGAGATAATAGCGGGGGTGTGTGAAAGTATTATTTATTTTTTTTATTATATTTTGTTAAATGTTTTCAAATTTTGATAAAAGGAAAGTACCATGTTTTGTTCAAAAACTCCAAAAAGCATCATTCATCAAAATAAATTGTCGTCAATTTGGCAGACTAATTTTTAATAAAAACTTGTATATTTGAGCATGTGTTGTGCATATCTAGGATTTGCGTTAGTAAATTATTTTATCTTTTAAAAAGATATTCTTTATTTTTAAATTATGTTATCCTTTTATGGGTATTTAATGTCGATATGAGATTAATTTTTAAGTATTTTAAACTATTTTTCGATTTAATCTATATTGTTAATAATTGGGTCTCACGTAGACATGTTAGCTTCATCTATTGAAAAGGATAATAATGCACACTTAATCATTTTAGTTTGGATGTTATATATTGTGAGGCTCATTTACTCTAATGACAATTAATGATCTAACAATAATGGTTTGATTTAAAACTGCAGCGGAAAAAGGTTTAAAATACTTTAAAACGGAACTTAGGGCCTAGAAAAATTTCGGCATGACCTCCCGATAAGTAGGACATCCCGAAAACTCAAGGAGCAGTTTATATCAAAATATACTCCAACTAGAGTCATTAAAACAAAAACCGAAGTTAAACACCTATAGTCGCACTGGCCAGGACTAAGGAGAAATTAAAACTTACCAAATACTCACCAGATCATAAATATCACAGAGTCGACTCAGGACATCACAAAAACCAAATACCACTACAGATACACGGGGCATCTCCCCGGTAAATAAACTACAATACAAGGCTGAAACAAACTCAAGACATACATATAGACTAACTGGGAGACTCCACTAAACAGAACCAAGCAATCCAACCTCCAACCCGAGCTCCACTGGAGGAACCTCGGCTCGATGCTGCAAAACGACTTGGGAGATCTACCATGGTGCCCAATAGCAACAACAGTAGCCCCCTTAGAAAACAACTGTGGTTATTATTCTGGTATGAAACAGTTCAACAATAACATCAATAATCATAAATCATGCATAATCATATAATAAAATGCAATGTGCAATGCATGAAAGGCTCAACGAATAATCGGGATAACATAAGCCAACAAAATGTACGATAACAATTGGAATAATGCTCGAGAACCAACACAGGGGAGCTACATCGTCATGCAGCTAAACCGCCCTGCCAAGTATGCGAGATATGCCAAGCTGTGCTGAATAACACCCCTGACTCGGCCTCCATACAGCTGATACGATATAACAGGATGGCACAACAAAACGAATTAGATGACACAATCCCAGCGCTCACCTCAAAAGGCTGCACTAACACGGGATTGTCCAATCATATCCACAGTCTCATGTGTATAGGCCTGTCAGCCACACTATGATCCCGAGATAAACAACAGTGCCAGATAACAATGGATATCAACAACGGGCTAACAAGAACGATAGGGCTCAACATGAATGTCATAACTGTATGCCCTATGCTAAATGCCAGTAATATGTCACAATACTAAACATATATCACAACGAAGGCATTTAACAACTTACAACAGTCAACAAATCATAAACACGATCAATGTAACACAGAATGGCAATTAAACATAATTTATGTTTTACCGTCGTATGTTACCAAGCTGTAACATACATGTACCAACTTGACATTCAAATAACAATTTCACTTCAAGACTCTCAGCCTAAACAAAACAAAAATAAGCCGATCATGATAACTACATTCCATACCGATGTATGATTTGATACAAAAGAGCATAAAATTTGTATCTCGTTCAATATTAACTTAAATCAATATTTGCCAATTGAAAATGAAAGATAACTCGAATAACTAACTTTTTCTAGAAGAAACCATCTTCCAAATCTCAAGAGAATTTAATCCCAGAATTATCAAGAACACCCTCCCACTCAACAAATTTTCGGACGGAAATCTCCTACTGAGCAGTTTCTGAAAAACCATCATAACTTGTACAATTCTTACTGGAATTTAACGATTCTTATATCATTGCGAAAACAAGATATAGCTCTACAACTTTTATTGGAATCATAAGTTCAAAATCCAACTGCATATATGCCATAATCCCGAAATACAGTAGGTGTTTTACACAGAGAATTCGATTTTGGCACATTTTGATAGAAAAATCATAACAAATCCGTTTCTAATCAAAAACCCATTTTTCTAGTGGCTATAAACAACTAACATAAAGCATTACGAAGTTTGTTGAGGTATTTTCTACAAATTCAAAATATAAAAATTGCAACAACACAAAACCTCTCACCCAAAAACCGGAAGAATTTGCGCAGAAAACAGAGCACCGGAACAGCAGCTTTGAGTATCCTTGCTCAAAATTCATGATTTCTGTCTTGAATCGACGCTTAGGATGTTAGGAAGACAACCCTTCAGACCGATCTAGATTTCGACATCGGACGGAGGAGATATCGCGATTTTTCCGCAGCTTCTCCAAGGGTTGCGGGAATTTGGATTTCTCTTCTTTCTTTTCTTTTTCCTTCCTTCCTTCCTAATAGAGTTGTGTGTATGTATATGTATATTTAGTTACTAAAAAAATTTGTAACACATGCCCAATAATCCCGGTTTGTATTTATTTTGCTCTCGTGTGTTATTTAAACTCTATATGTATTTTATATCGTTAAATTCTCCGATATTCTAAAATACATATTTTTAACACACTTCTTGAATTTATTTGACATAAATAATTATTTTAATTTACAACTCAATAATTATTCTAATTATGCCAAATTACAGGATAATTAATTACAGGGACTTACATATATCAAGAATAAAAAGAGTCGAAGGAATGATTAAAAATCTTTAATATTGTGTTTATAACTTAACACTAGCCCCATACAATACTCTGGGAACATTCATAGAACACTTATATTAAAAAATAATCAAATGGATAATATCAATTTTAGAATAGTATATATCAGTGAATGACATTTTTAATCTCATAGAATCAATTTAAAGTCATCCTACAACTATTTATAACTTACTATATTAATATGTAATTAAACAACCATTGTTAACTGTTTATAATAATGTAAACTATTTATACATATATATGCAATACATTTGAAGCTTTGCTTTCCCGGACTCTTTGCCATCTTAGTTATTTAAAATATATTTATCGTGGTACATTTGTTCCATCATAACGGTGAAAGTGACATCATCTCTCCAATATGGGAGAGATCCATCATCTATGCCCACGACTCCCCACATCTTACCTACTCAAAAAATAAATAAGAAAAATAAAAATTTTCCTTAATTTCACTGTAATAGTAAACGATTCATATTTTTTATACACCTAACGTAAAACATGATTCAGGTTGTTAAAAGAAAAAGGTAAAACTATTGTAATACATTGGATGGATGATAATAATCCAATTCCCTTCAATAAAGTTGCAATAAGAATTTTCTTCTTTGAAAATACAGATCAAATGAAGAAAGTGGTAAGAATTGATGTAGTAAATTGGGTGGATGATGAGAATCTAATTCCCTGCAATAAAGTTGCAATAGATTTTTAAAATATATATCAAGTGAAGAAAGCGGGAAGCATTGATGGGCATGAACTCAGAGAGTACTTCTTGTCTTGTTTTGCATGTGATATCGTATTCATTATCTCCTCTCTTTCTAACAACTGTCTTTGCTACAAATTCTATTTCTTATTTTTTTGTCCCCTAATCATTTTTATTATTTAAAATGATTTATTTTACGCAAGATAATTAAAATTTTTTGACTGATTGATTATTAAACTTGAGCAACTCATACTAAAAAATTTTTGTATGAATGTGAATCAAAGTTTATTTACAATTTTACTATTTATAATATTTGTCAACTAATTTTGTATTTGTTAGTAATTTTTGTAGATCTCTTTATCGATTTTCGATTTTTGCTCTTTTTTATCTCAAAATTAAAAATATATCAGTAAATCGTATATAATATATAAGTTTCGTATCCTAATAAAATAATATATATATATATATATATATATATATATATATTTTACACAAAAAAATCACCAAATATACATATTCATCACACACTAGTTATTTATTAAATATTATCCTATATTCTATTCAACGTTTAAATAATCACAACATTAGTTATCGATTTCAATTTGATGCAACCTGAGAGAAGAACCATTCCAAAAATAGGCTTGCATATCCAAAATTGCAGCGTGGTGTCCTCTTAAATTAACATACAAAACACATGAAATTTGAACATTAATGCAAGGAATCGGATTCTCCCATTTACTTTATTGGAGGGAATCAGATTCTCATCACCCACCCAATGTATTACACTATATTTAAGTTTTAACTTTTCTTTTCACAACCTACACCATGGTTATGGTTGGTGTATAATAAATATGAATCGTTTACCCCTAGAGTGAAAATTTTAATTTTCTTATTTATTTTTTGATTAGCTGAAATCATGGGCATAGATGATAGGACTCATCATCTCTTCCATATTGGAGAGGTGATGTCACTTTCACCATTATGATTGAACAAATGAATCACGATAAATCTATTTTAAATAACCAAGATGGCAAAGGGTCTGGGAAAGTAAAGCTTCAAATGTATTGCATATATATATATGTATAAATAGTTGACATAATTATAAACAATTAAAAATGGTTGTTTAATTACATATTAAGATAGACATAACATAGTTGTAGGATGACTTTAAATTGATTATAAGAGATTAAAGATGTCATTCACTTATATATAGATACTAAAATTGACATTATCCTTGTAGTTATTTTTAACAACAAGTGTTCTATGAATCGTTCCCAAAATATTGTATAGGGCTAATGTTAGATTATAAACACAATATTTAATATGTTTAATCATTCCTTCAATTTTTTTTATTCTTGATATATAACCTCCAAACTTAAATTATTAAATGTGCATTATTGTCCATTTCAATAGATGAAGCTAACATGTCTGTGAGACCAATTATTTACAATATATATTAAATCGAAAAAGAGTTTAAATAATTAAAAATGAATATAAGAGCTTAGAAAATTTTTGACATTACGTCCCATAAATGGGATAATATTGGATAAGATTATTTAAAAATAAGGAATACCTTTTTAAAAAAAATAATTTATTAACACGTAATTATGCAAAGAAAAAACTTTTATTTTAGAAAATAGTTTAATAAAATTTTATATTATCATTAGACTTGCACGAGTTAAATAAAATTTTCAAATTAAAGTCAATCATCGTCGATATAAGTAGTTAATGCTTGTAGATGTTTTTTTAAAAAGTGAATATGAAATTTTTTTAAAAAAAAGTCAAATATTTGTAAAATTTCGCCCCTCTATAAATATCCATCGATATTCCTCTTATTTCTCACCCACCTAATCTTGCTATTATTTCTTACAAAAACTTCTTATTTCTCACCTACCAAATCTTGCTATTATTTCTCACAGAAATATGTATGTTATTATTCCATCGTCTTTCATAAATTTTTTATAATGTTTTATCATTCTAATAAAATTTATTTTATTCGGCCATCAAATTTTAAAAAAAAATTCTTTCATTAATTTCTAAGAAAATTACGGACATTACATCTCATATTGCGTGTCTAATGTTTATTTAAGAGGAATGTGAATCCATAATACACTCTATCAAGAATACATAAAATTGTTTGGATGATATTGTCTTCTTCTTACAGAACTATGAGTGGAGCAAGCAGCAGTGGAGCAAGTGGTAGTAGGATGCATCGAAGCGGCTTGTCAATGGCTGGGATCATGGAAAGAGGTGCCAATATTTCCGTGGATAGATTTTGAAAACTGCCGTAACCTCTTCAACATATGTTTATCAAAATTGCGTTGTCACATAATTGACGCTCTAAGATAATTGGGGTACTGCAGCAATGATATATCCATCACTGCAGATGCGAAAATCAATATTATCCCCGAGACAGAGAATATCGCTACAATAGAGCGGAATCACACTTGTAAATGTTTATCACACATGTAATCATATTTTCATATTAATTTATTTTCTATTTTTTTACATTGATTTTAATTCGGTGGCTTTCATTTCTATGATATAGGGAAATACACAGCAGACCACAAAATGTTGTTGGACTTCTGGACTTGGGCGCAAGTAAACCACCATCCCGTTAATTTGTTGATCATATCATGTGACACTGGTTTTTGGCCCATAATGGATACTTTGAGGATGCATAATTATAATATTATGATGACATGTCGTTCTTCCAAGTATAACAACATTCCTCCAGCAAATACTGTTATGTGCTTGAACCAGTTATTAATAGGAAGTTTGTCCCCCGCCCAAATAGAATTAAACCGTTAAATTTGTTGTAATAGTAACATGAACTTTTTGAAATTCTCGGTTATATTTTTTTGTCTTGGATTTCAATAATAATTTTGCCACTCAATTTTTTTGAATTGAAATGATGACTGAAAATAGAAACATGATGCATTACAACTAAAATATTTAATGGTCATTCCAAAACTCTTATAAAAATTTAGTATGAACATTTATTATAATTCAATAACAATTATAATATTATTGATGGTGGACGATTATAACTAGTTTTTAGAATTTTATAATTCTTTTACATATTATAAATTTTTATGTTGGGTAGGAGCTAATTAAAACACTCTGAAAAGATCTTGCGACATAAATATTTTTACACAAAACTCACTTCAAAAGGACAAATATTGTCTATTATTTTGGTTGCTTATTTAAAATATTTATTTTGAGTGAAATTAATTTTTTTTTTTTAATTTCACTCCTCCGCCTGTGGTCTAGCGGGGAAGTGAAATTCTTTTACGTCTTACAAACTTCGCCACCTGAGATAATAGCGGGGGTGTGTGAAAGTATTATTTATTTTTTTTATTATATTTTGTTAAATGTTTTCAAATTTTGATAAAAGGAAAGTACCATGTTTTGTTCAAAAACTCCAAAAAGCATCATTCATCAAAATAAATTGTCGTCAATTTGGCAGACTAATTTTTAATAAAAACTTGTATATTTGAGCATGTGTTGTGCATATCTAGGATTTGCGTTAGTAAATTATTTTATCTTTTAAAAAGATATTCTTTATTTTTAAATTATGTTATCCTTTTATGGGTATTTAATGTCGATATGAGATTAATTTTTAAGTATTTTAAACTATTTTTCGATTTAATCTATATTGTTAATAATTGGGTCTCACGTAGACATGTTAGCTTCATCTATTGAAAAGGATAATAATGCACACTTAATCATTTTAGTTTGGATGTTATATATTGTGAGGCTCATTTACTCTAATGACAATTAATGATCTAACAATAATGGTTTGATTTAAAACTGCAGCGGAAAAAGGTTTAAAATACTTTAAAACGGAACTTAGGGCCTAGAAAAATTTCGGCATGACCTCCCGATAAGTAGGACATCCCGAAAACTCAAGGAGCAGTTTATATCAAAATATACTCCAACTAGAGTCATTAAAACAAAAATCGAAGTTAAACACCTATAGTCGCACTGGCCAGGACTAAGGAGAAATTAAAACTTACCAAATACTCACCAGATCATAAATATCACAGAGTCGACTCAGGACATCACAAAAACCAAATACCACTACAGATACACGGGGCATCTCCCCGGTAAATAAACTACAATACAAGGCTGAAACAAACTCAAGACATACATATAGACTAACTGGGAGACTCCACTAAACAGAACCAAGCAATCCAACCTCCAACCCGAGCTCCACTGGAGGAACCTCGGCTCGATGCTGCAAAACGACTTGGGAGATCTACCATGGTGCCCAATAGCAACAACAGTAGCCCCCTTAGAAAACAATTGTGGTTATTATTCTGGTATGAAACAGTTCAACAATAACATCAATAATCATAAATCATGCATAATCATATAATAAAATGCAATGTGCAATGCATGAAAGGCTCAACGAATAATCGGGATAACATAAGCCAACAAAATGTACGATAACAATTGGAATAATGCTCGAGAACCAACACAGGGGAGCTACATCGTCATGCAGCTAAACCGCCCTGCCAAGTATGCGAGATATGCCAAGCTGTGCTGAATAACACCCCTGACTCGGCCTCCATACAGCTGATACGATATAACAGGATGGCACAACAAAACGAATTAGATGACACAATCCCAGCGCTCACCTCAAAAGGCTGCACTAACCACGGGATTGTCCAATCATATCCACAGTCTCATGTGTATAGGCCTGTCAGCCACACTATGATCCCGAGATAAACAACAGTGCCAGATAACAATGGATATCAACAACGGGCTAACAAGAACGATAGGGCTCAACATGAATGTCATAACTGTATGCCCTATGCTAAATGCCAGTAATATGTCACAATACTAAACATATATCACAACGAAGGCATTTAACAACTTACAACAGTCAACAAATCATAAACACGATCAATGTAACACAGAATGGCAATTAAACATAATTTATGTTTTACCGTCGTATGTTACCAAGCTGTAACATACATGTACCAACTTGACATTCAAATAACAATTTCACTTCAAGACTCTCAGCCTAAACAAAACAAAAATAAGCCGATCATGATAACTACATTCCATACCGATGTATGATTTGATACAAAAGAGCATAAAATTTGTATCTCGTTCAATATTAACTTAAATCAATATTTGCCAATTGAAAATGAAAGATAACTCGAATAACTAACTTTTTCTAGAAGAAACCATCTTCCAAATCTCAAGAGAATTTAATCCCAGAATTATCAAGAACACCCTCCCACTCAACAAATTTTCGGACGGAAATCTCCTACTGAGCAGTTTCTGAAAAACCATCATAACTTGTACAATTCTTACTGGAATTTAACGATTCTTATATCATTGCGAAAACAAGATATAGCTCTACAACTTTTATTGGAATCATAAGTTCAAAATCCAACTGCATATATGCCATAATCCCGAAATACAGTAGGTGTTTTACACAGAGAATTCGATTTTGGCACATTTTGATAGAAAAATCATAACAAATCCGTTTCTAATCAAAAACCCATTTTTCTAGTGGCTATAAACAACTAACATAAAGCATTACGAAGTTTGTTGAGGTATTTTCTACAAATTCAAAATATAAAAATTGCAACAACACAAAACCTCTCACCCAAAAACCGGAAGAATTTGCGCAGAAACAGAGCACCGGAACAGCAGCTTTGAGTATCCTTGCTCAAAATTCATGATTTCTGTCTTGAATCGAAGCTTAGGATGTTAGGAAGACAACCCTTCAGACCGATCTAGATTTCGACATCGGACGGAGGAGATATCGCGATTTTTCCGCAGCTTCTCCAAGGGTTGCGGGAATTTGGATTTCTCTTCTTTCTTTTCTTTTTCCTTCCTTCCTTCCTAATAGAGTTGTGTGTATGTATATGTATATTTAGTTACTAAAAAAATTTGTAACACATGCCCAATAATCCCGGTTTGTATTTATTTTGCTCTCGTGTGTTATTTAAACTCTATATGTATTTTATATCGTTAAATTCTCCGATATTCTAAAATACATATTTTTAACACACTTCTTGAATTTATTTGACATAAATAATTATTTTAATTTACAACTCAATAATTATTCTAATTATGCCAAATTACAGGATAATTAATTACAGGGACTTACATATATCAAGAATAAAAAGAGTCGAAGGAATGATTAAAAATCTTTAATATTGTGTTTATAACTTAACACTAGCCCCATACAATACTCTGGGAACATTCATAGAACACTTATATTAAAAAATAATCAAATGGATAATATCAATTTTAGAATAGTATATATCAGTGAATGACATTTTTAATCTCATAGAATCAATTTAAAGTCATCCTACAACTATTTATAACTTACTATATTAATATGTAATTAAACAACCATTGTTAACTGTTTATAATAATGTAAACTATTTATACATATATATGCAATACATTTGAAGCTTTGCTTTCCCGGACTCTTTGCCATCTTAGTTATTTAAAATATATTTATCGTGGTACATTTGTTCCATAATAACGGTGAAAGTGACATCATCTCTCCAATATGGGAGAGATCCATCATCTATGCCCACGACTCCCCACATCTTACCTACTCAAAAAATAAATAAGAAAAATAAAAATTTTCCTTAATTTCACTGTAATAGTAAACGATTCATATTTTTTATACACCTAACGTAAAGCATGATTCAGGTTGTTAAAAGAAAAAGGTAAAACTATTGTAATACATTGGATGGATGATAATAATCCAATTCCCTTCAATAAAGTTGCAATAAGAATTTTCTTCTTTGAAAATACAGATCAAATGAAGAAAGTGGTAAGAATTGATGTAGTAAATTGGGTGGATGATGAGAATCTAATTCCCTGCAATAAAGTTGCAATAGATTTTTAAAATATATATCAAGTGAAGAAAGCGGGAAGCATTGATGGGCATGAACTCAGAGAGTACTTCTTGTCTTGTTTTGCATGTGATATCGTATTCATTATCTCCTCTCTTTCTAACAACTGTCTTTGCTACAAATTCTATTTCTTATTTTTTTGTCCCCTAATCATTTTTATTATTTAAAATGATTTATTTTACGCAAGATAATTAAAATTTTTTGACTGATTGATTATTAAACTTGAGCAACTCATACTAAAAAATTTTTGTATGAATGTGAATCAAAGTTTATTTACAATTTTACTATTTATAATATTTGTCAACTAATTTTGTTGTTGTTAGTAATTTTTGTAGATCTGTGTATCGTATTTCGATTTTTACTCTATTTTATCTCAAAATTCAAAATATATCAGTAAATCTTACACAAAAAATCACCAAATATACATACTCATTCCACACTAATCTATATATACTAATCAACGTTTAAATAATCACAACATTAGTTATCGATTTCAATTTGATGCAACCTGAGAGAAGAACCATTCCAAAAATAGGCTTGCATATCCAAAATTGCAGCGTGGTGTCCTCTTAAATTAACATACAAAACACATGAAATTTGAACATTAATGCAAGGAATCGGATTCTCCCATTTACTTTATTGGAGGGAATCAGTTTCTCATCACCCACCCAATGTATTACACTATATTTAAGTTTTAACTTTTCTTTTCACAACCTACACCATGGTTATGGTTGGTGTATAATAAATATGAATCGTTTACCCCTAGAGTGAAAATTTTAATTTTCTTATTTATTTTTTGATTAGCTGAAATCATGGGCATAGATGATAGGACTCATCATCTCTTCCATATTGGAGAGGTGATGTCACTTTCACCATTATGATTGAACAAATGAATCACGATAAATCTATTTTAAATAACCAAGATGGCAAAGGGTCCGGGAAAGCAAAGCTTCAAATGTATTGCATATATATTAAATAGAAAAATAGTTTAAAATAATTAAAAATGAATATAATGGCTTAGAAAATTTTGGACATTATCTCCCCATAAGTAGGATAATATTGGATAAGATTATTTAAAAATAAGGAATACCTTTTTAAAAGATAAAATAATTTTTTTATTAACTTGTAATTATGCAAAGAAAAAACTTCTACTTTTAGAAAATAGTTTAATAAAATTTTATATTATTATTAGACATGCACGAGTTAAATAAAATTTTCAATTAAAGTCAATCATCGTCGTTGTAAGTAGTTAATGTTTGTAGATGTTTTTTAAAAAAGTGATTATGAACTTTTCTTCAAAAAAATTTCTAATTTTTGTAAAATGTCGCCCCTCTATAAATATCCATCGATCTTCCTCTTATTTCTCTCCCTCCGAATCTTGCTATTATTGCTCACAGAAATATGTATGTTATTATTCTATCGTCTTTAATAAATTTTTTATAACGTTTGATCATTCTAATAAAATTTATTTTATTCGGCCATCAAATTTAAAAAAAAATTCTTTCGTTAATTTCTAAGAAAATTACAGACGTTACATATCATATTGCGATTGTGATGTTTATTTAAGAGGAATGTGAATTCTCAATACACTCTACCAAGATTACATAAAATTTTTTGGTTGATACTGTCTTCTTCTTACAGAACTATGAGTGGAGCAAGCAGCAGTGGAGCATGTGGTAGTAGGATGCATCGAAGCGGTTTGTCAATGGCAGGGATCATGGAAAGAGGTGCCAAGATTTCCGTGGATAGATTTTGAAAAATGTCGTATCCCCTTCAACAGATGTTTATCATAACTGAGTTGTCACATAATTGACGATCTAAGATAATTGGAGTGCTGCAGCAATGATTTATCCATCACTGCAGATGCCAAAATCAATGTTATCCCCGAGAGACAAAGAATATCGCTACAACAGAGCGGAATCACACTGGTAATTGTTGATCACACAGGTAATCATATTTTCATATTCATTTATTCTCTATTTTTTTACATTGATTTTAATTCGGTGGCTTTCATTTCTTTGATACAGAGAAAGACGCCGCAGACCACAAAACGTTGTTGGACTTCTGGACTTGGGCGCAAGTAAACCACCCTCCCATTAATTTGTTGATCATATCACGTGACACTGGTTTTTGGCCCACAATGGATACTTTGAGGATGCATAATTATAATATTTTGATGGCATGTCGTCCTTCCAAATATAACAACATTCTGGAACATTCCTCCAGCAAATACTGTTATGTGCTTGAACCGGTTATTAATAGGAAGTTTGTCCCCCGCCCAAATAGAATCAAACCGTTAAATTTGTTGTAATAGTAACATGAACTTTTTGAAATTCTCGGTCAATTTTTTTTCCTTGTATTTCAATAATAATTTTTCCACTCAATGCTTGTGAATTGAAATGATGACTGAAAATAGAAACATGATACATTACAACTAAAATATTTAATGGTCATTCCAAAACTCTTATAAAAATTTAGTAAGAACATTTATTATTTGTGAGGCCCATTTACTGTAATGACAATTAATGATCAAAAAATAATGGTTTTATTTAAAGCTACACCGCAAAAAGGTTTAAAATACTTTAAAACGGACCTCAGGGCCTAGAAAAATTTCGGCATGACCTCCCCGTAAGTAGGACATCCCGAAAACTCAAACAGCAGTTTATATCAAAATATACTCCAACTAGAGTCATTAAATCAAAAACTGAAGTTAAACAACCTATAGCCGCACTGGCCAGGATTACGCAGAAATTAAAACTTACCAAATACTCACCAAATAATAAATATCACGGAGTCGACTCAGAACATCACAAAAACAACCCAAATATCACTACAGATACACGAGGCATATCCCCGGCAAATAAAGTACAATAAAAGACTGAAACAAACTCAAGACTTGCATATATACTAACTGGGAGACTCCACTGAACAGAACCAAGCAATCCAACCTCAATCCCGAGCTCCACTGGAGGAACCTCGGCCTGATGCTGCAAAACGACTCGGGAGATCTACCATGGTGCCCAAAAGCAACCACAGCAGCCCCCCCCCCCAGAAAACAACTGAGGTTAGGATTCTGGTATAAAATAGCTCAACAATAACAACAATAATCATAAATCATACATAATCATATAATAAAATGTAATATGCAATGCATGAAAGGCTCGACGAATAATCGGGATAACAGGAGCCAACAAACGGTAAGATATCAACTGGAATAATGCTTGAGCAACAACACAGGAGAGCTACATCGTTATGCAGCTAAACCGCCCTGCCAAGTATGCGAGGTATGCCAAGCTGTGCTGAATAACACTCCTGACTCGGCCTCCATACAACTGATACGGTATAACAAGATGGCACAACAGAACGAACTAGATGACACAATCCCATCGCTTACCTCAAAAGGCTGCACTAACCACGGGATTTTTCAATCACATCTACGGTCTCATGTGTATAGGCCTATCAGCCACACTATGATCACGAGATAAACAACAGTGTCAGATAACAATGGATATCAACAATGGGCTAACAAGAACGATAGGGCTTAACATGAATGTCATAACAGTATGCCCTATGCTAAATGCCAATAATATGTCACAATACTAAACATATATCAAAACGAAGGCATTTAACAATTTACAACAGTCAACAAATCATAAACACCATCAGTGCAACACAGAATAACAATTAAACATATTTTATGTTTTACCGTAATATGTTAACGAGCTGTAACATACCTATACCAACTTCACAATCAAATAACACTTCACTTCAAAACTCTCGGCCTAAACAAAATAACAATAAGCCGATCATGAAAACTATATTCCATACCGATCTCCGATTTGGCACAAAAGAGCTTAAAATTCGTATCTCGCTCAATAATAACTCAAATCAATATTCGCCAATTGGAAATGAAAAACAACTCAAATATCTAAGTTTTTCTAGAAGAAACCATTTCCAGAATCCTAATAGATAAATGCCAGAATTATCGAGAAGACACTATTCCATATGTAGTTCGCGACAGAATTCTGTAATTGAGCAGTTTCGGCAAAATGAGCATAACTATCTCAATTCTTAATGGAATTTAACGAATATTATATCATTACAAAGACAACACATAGCTCTACAACTCGTATTTGAATCACAGGTCCAGAATCGGAGCGAATAAATGTCATAAAGTCGAATTACAATAGGTAATCTACACGGCTCCAACACAGAATTCTATTTTGACAAATTTTGGTAGAAAAATCATATCAAATCCGTTTCTAATCGTAAACCCATTCTTCTACTGGCTATGAACAGCTAACATAAAGCACTACAAAGTTTGTTTAGATCATTTCTACAAATTCAAATTACAAAAATCGCAGCAACCCAAAAGCTCTCACCCAAAAACCGGAAGAATTCGCGCAGAAATAGAGCACCGGAACAGCAGCTTCAATCTACCCGTATCCTTGGTAAAAATTCGCGATTTCTGTCTTCAATCGAAGCTTAGGATGTTAGGAAGACACCCCTTCAGACCGATTGATATTCGACGCCGGACGGAGGAGATATCGTGATTTTTCCGAAGCCGCTACACAAGTGACGGAAATGGAATTCTTTCTTTCCTTTTTCCTTCTTTCTCTTTTAAAGGTAAGTTGTGTTTATGTATATGTATATTTATATATTGTGTATTTGGTTACTAAAATAGTAACTCAAGCTCATTTATCTCGGTCTGTATTTATTTTGCTCTCGTGTGTTATTTAAACTCTATATGTATTTTATACCATTAAATTCTCCAATATTCTAAAATACATATTTTTAACACACTTCTTGAATTTATTTGGCATAAATAATTATTTTAATTTAAAACTCAATAATTATTCTAATTATGCCAAATTACCTGATAATTAATTACAGGGCCTAACACTTCTCTACCCCTTAAAACAAATTTCGTCCTCGAAATTTTTGTTTGTACACATACATCTTACACACGATACGAAACCAACAATACATTACTAAGAATCAAACAGTTATGGATAAGATGCTCTCATCTTCTCTTCTGTTTCCCATGTTGATTCTTCTACATCATGCCTCGACCACTAAACATGTACAAGTGGTATAAGTTTATTGCGTAAGACTTTATCTTTACGATCCGAGATACAAACAGGATACTCAGAATACGATAGAAAAGGATCAAGTTCAACGTCATCATGCTGAATCACATGAGATGGATCGGGCTCGTACTTACGCAACATAGAAACATGGAAAACATCGTGGATGCCAGACAAGGATTGGGCCAAATCCAAATGATAAGCGCAAGTCCCAATACGCTCAACAATCTCATAGGGACCAACGAAACGAGGTGACAACTTACCTCTCATGTCAAAACGAATAACACCTCTAAACGAAGAGATCCTCAGAAATAAAAAATCTCCAACTTGAAATTCTAGAGGTCGACGACGTTTGTTAGCATAACTAGCTTGCCGATCTTGGGCAGCTTTCATTCTTTTACGAATCAACTGGACTTTATCATGCACTGAACAATGTCAGCTCCAGTCAACTGCTTCTCACCAAATTCATCCCAACAAAGAGGTGATCGACATCGTCTGCCGTACAGAGCTTCAAAAGGAGCCATACCAATAGTCACCTGAAAACTGTTGTTATATGAAAATTCTACTGGTGGTAAAGCTTCTTACAAACTATCTTTGAAATCCATAACCACTGCTCGAAGCAGATCCTCAAGTGTCTGTATCGTACGCTCTGTCTGACCAACTGTCAGAGGATGGTAAGCAGTGATCATCGCAAGTCGTGTACCCATTTCTTTTTGGAAACTAGTCCAAAATTTTGATGTGAAACGAGAGTCACGATCTGAGACTATTGCAACTGGAATTCCATGAAGTCTCACAACATTTTCAATATACAGACGAGCCATCTTCTTGTACGAATACATCCTCTCATACGGAATAAAGTGTGCCGATTTAGATAATCTATCGACAATCACCCAAATGACATCGAAATGACGAGAAGTACGTGGCAAATGCGTGACAAAATCCATAGCCACGTGCTCCCAGTTCCACTGAGGAACCTCAAGACTATGCAGTAATCCTCCAGGTCTCATTCGTTCTGCTTTGACTTGCTGACAGATCATACAACGAGACACAAACTCAGCAACATCCTTTATCATATGCTTCCATCAAAACTGAGGCCGTAGAATATGATACATTTTCCTGCCTCCTGGGTGGATAATATATCAAGTACAATGAGCTTCCTTAAGGATGGCTGCACGCAATTCAAGAATATCTGGGACAACCAATCTACCATTCAACCGAAGAGAA
The DNA here is from genome assembly GCF_025594145.1 of Primulina tabacum. Taxonomy (NCBI): domain Eukaryota; kingdom Viridiplantae; phylum Streptophyta; class Magnoliopsida; order Lamiales; family Gesneriaceae; genus Primulina; species Primulina tabacum. Next base: position 29,919,508 of record NC_134550.1, on the reverse strand, counting down.
TCATCTGAGTGAATTGAGAAACCAGATTGGTGTCCTTAAGATACTAACTCATAAGATTTCAGAACTCAATCATCAATTTTCTGAGCTCACTTTACAATCTGAATCAACTCTGGTTCAACATAAATCTGAGATACACAAACAGCATAACCTTGGATTTGAAAATCCAACCCAGAAGTGCAAATATCCTCTCGTAACTTAGAAACACGAATCGAGGGTAAATTAACATCAACAACCTTACTTAGAAACACGAATCGAGGGAAAATTAACATCAACAACCTTACGACTCAAAGCATCCGCAATGACATTCACTTTTCCCGGATGATACTGGATATCACAATCATAATCTTTCAAAAGATCCATCCAACGTCTCTGTCTCATATTCAGATCTGACTGAGAGAACATATACTTCAAGCTTTTGTGATCAGAATAGATTACAAATTGTTCCCCAAACAAATAATGTCTCAAATCTTGAGAGAAAAAATGATAGCAGCCAATTCCAAGTCATGAACAGTGTACTTAGACTCATGCGGTTTCAATTGACGAGAACCATAGGCCACAACTCTGCTATGTTGCATCAATACACAACCTAATCCTCGATTAGATGCATCAATGCAAACCACAAATCCTCCAGAACCACTTGGAATTGTAAGAACTGGTGCAGAAGTCAATCTCTTCTTCAACTCGACAAAACTTGACTCACATTCATCAGACCAAATGAATCTCGGATTTTTCTGAGTCAATTGAGTGATAGGTCTAGCAATCTTTGAAAAATTTTCAATAAATCTCCGGTAATAACCTGCTAAACCCATGAAACTACGAATCTCTGGCACATTGGTCGGTCGTGCCCAATTCAGAACTTCTTCCACTTTACTTGGATCGACAGAAATACCATGTTGAGATATGACATGGCCCAGAAATACCACTTTATTTAACCAAAACTCACATTTGGATAGCTTGGCGTACAACTGCTTCTTTTGAAGGATTCAAAGAACATATCTCAAATGTTTAACATGCTCTTCTTCGGACTTGGAATAGACAAGAATATCATCGATGAATACAATCACAAAACGATCGTGATATTTACGAAATACTCGATTCATCAAGTCCATAAACATAGCAGGAGCATTGGTCAAACCAAATGGCATAACCAAAAATTCAAAGTGCCTGTATCTCGTGCGAAAAGCTGTTTTCGACACATCTTCTTGTCTAACTCGCACTTGATTGTACCCAGAACGGAGATCAATCTTAGAATACACCGAAGTACCTTGCAACTAATCAAATAAGTCATCAATTCTAGGGAGTGAATATTTATTCTTGACAGTAGACTTATTCAGTTGCCGATAATCAATACACATCCGCATCGTTCCATCTTTCTTCTTGACAAATAGAATCGGTGCACCCCACGGTGAAGAACTCGGAAGAATATAACCTTTACTCAACAAATCCTGTAATTGTTCTTTCAGCTCTTTTAGCTCAACAGGAGCTAAATGATATGGTGCTCGAGATATGGGTACGGTTCCTGGCATTAATTCGATACTGAACTCAATTTCACGTTCTGGTGGAAAACCAGGAATCTCTTCTGGAAATACATCAGGAAACTCACAGACTACAGGAACATCATAAATTTGTCGCTCATCTTGCGATAGATCAACAGCATAAACCAGAAAACCTTCATGATCAGAATCTAACAATCGATTCATATCAATGGCAGAAACTAGAGGAATCTTGGCTTGAGAACCACGGCCATAGAAATTCCATTTAGGAGCAAAGCTAGGCATGAAACGAACTATTCCTCGATAACAGTCAACAGTGGCACGATTTCAGCCAAAACATCCATACCAACGATACAATCAAAGTCATGTATAGGTAGGACTATGAGATTCAAATATAGAACATTTTCATCTTGAAACAAAACCGCATTGAACACAACTTTATCAGTGATAATCATTTTGCCCATCGCAGTAGCAACAGATAGGTTGGAATTCATACTAGTTGTGCGAAGATCATGCGAAACAAAAAATGCATGAGAAACAAAGGAATGAGATGCTCTAGTATCAAATAACACTCGTGCAACAAAACCACATAGAGTACAGTTATCGGTAATGACCGTACCTGGAGATGCCTGAGCCTCATCCTCAGTCAAGGCAAATACACGAACAGGTGACTGATTCTGTTGACCACCTTGCCCTCTGGTCTGATGTGAAGGGCGACTAGGCTGGTGGGAAGACTGGGACGCTGCTGGGAATCTATTACTTTGAGCTCCACTACTTGACCGGGCTGATTTTCCAGTCTTACTAGGACAAACTCTAGCAAAATTACCCGGCCGACCACAAACATTGCAAACCCCTTGAACTCCAACACACTGATTACTGAAATGCTTGCCTCCACAGTGATCACAGTAAGGTCCACTATAGTGATATCCTCCACGGTTTCGTGAACTCCCTGAACTCGAAGAACTAGAACCAGGCTTCTTAAATTGCTTACCACGTGGACGAAGAGATGCAGAACCAGATGAACTGAATTGTTTCCTCCCCGAATGATGATGTTGGGTAGGCACTCGATTGCCATTCCTCTTAAGACTAGCTTCAGCCTTTTTGCTATTTCCACTGCTTCAAGATAATTCAGTGTCTTACCGCTAGAAACAAAAGGGTGTAGATGATCGTTCAATCCTTCAATGAAACTTTCGACAACAGCAACCTGGCTTGCAGCAACATGAGGAGTATATCTCAACATAGCATAAAAATTGTCCGCATACTCCACAACTGACATATCGCCCTGCTTCAAGTTATGAAACTCCGAAGCCTTAGAACTAGTAAAATGATGGAGGACAGTAACTCTCCTTAAACTTCAGCTTGAATATATCCCATGATGGAACAATCCTCTAGGCATCTAAGGTCATCAATGTAGTAGACCACCACATTTTGGCACGATCTTTCAATTAATGCACAGCTAATCTCAATCGATGCTCTGAAGGATACTCAATCAAATCAAAAAATTCCTTAATATCAGATATCCATAGTTCTGCTTTCTCAGCTCCCTCAGAACCATTGAATCGAGGTGGATGCATAGAATTTAAACGCGCAACTAACTCATCCCTCCTAAGCTGGTCTAGATAAGCAGCAGCTTGCTCAACAAAAGCATCATCAACAACATGGACATGAGGTCTACCACGTCCAAGACCTCAACCTCGACCTCGAGCTGAGGAATCTCATAAACAGGAATTTCTCCACCTCCCACCATTCTATACGATAAAACACCAAAACAATTAGAATGGAAGTAAACAAAACATATAACCACATAAGTATATTATCAAGTAGCATACACAGGCGCAACAACCATTTTAGTGCCAAGACTCAAGTGTCCTAGACTCTAGTTCGAACTTATCCCAGTTTACGCTCTGATACCAAGATGTGAGGCCCATTTACTATAATGACAATAATGATCAAACAATAATGGTTTGACTTAAAGCTACAACGGAAAAATGTTTAAAATAATTTAAAACGGACCTCAGGGCCTAGAAAAATTTCGGCATGACCTCCCCTTAAGTACGACATCCCGAAAATTCAAGCAGCAGTTTTATATCAAAATATACTCCAACTAGACTCATTAAATCAAAAACCAAAGTTAAATAACCTATAACCGCACTGGCCAGGACTACGCAGAAATTAAAACTTACCAAATACTCACCAGATCATAAATATCACATAGTCGACTCATAACATCACAAGAACAACCAAATATCACTACAGATACACGAGGCATCTCTCCGGCAAATAAAGTACAATACAAGACTGAAACAAACTCAAGACATACATATATACTAACTAGGAGACTCCACTAAACAGAACCAAGCAATCCAACCTCAATCCCGAGCTCCACTAGCGGAACCTCGGCCTGATGTTGCAAAATGACTCGGGAGATCTACCATGGTGCCCAAAAGCAACCACAGCAGCCCCCCCAGAAAACAACTAAGGTTAGGATTCTGGTATGAAACAGTTTAAAAATAACAACAATAATCATAAATCATGCATAATTATATAATAAAATGTAATTTGCAATGCATGAAAGGCTCAACGAATAATAGGGATAACAGGAGCCAAAAAATGGTACGATAACAACTGTAATAATGCTCGAGCAACAACACAGGGGAGCTAAATCGTCATGCAGCTAAACCGCCCTGCCAAGTATGCGAGGTATGTCAAGCTCTGCTAAATAACACCCCTGACTCGGCCTCCATACAGCTGATACGGTATAACAGGATGGCACAACAGAACGAACTAGATGGCACAATCCCAGCACTCACCTCAAAAGGCTGCACTAACCACGGGATTGTTCAATCACATCTACTGGTGTCATGTGTATAGGCCTATCAGCCACACTATGATCCCGAGATAAACAACAGTACCAGATAACAACGGATATCAACAATGGGCTAACAAAATCGATAGGGCTCAACATGAATGTCATAACAGTATGCCCTATGCGAAATGCCAATAATATGTCACAATATTAAACATATATTACAACGAAGGCATTTAACAACTTACAACAGTCAACAAATCATAAACACCATCAGTGCAACACAAAACAACAATTAAACATAATTTATGTTTTACCGTCGTATCTTACCGGGCTGTAACATATCTATACCAACTTGACAATCCAATAAAACTTCACTTCAAAACTCTCATCCGAAACAAAAAAACAATAAGCCGATCATTAAAACAATATTCCATACTGATGTCCGATTTGGCACAAAAGAGCTTAAAATTTGTATCTCGCGTAATATTAGCTCAAATCAATATCCGCCAATTGGAAATGAAAGACAACTCAAATATCTAAGTTTTTCTAGAAGAAACCATTTCCAGAATCCTAATAGATAAATCCCAGAATTATCAAGAAGACGCTACTCCATATGCACTTCGCGGCAGAATTCTGTTATTGAGCAGTTTTGGCAAAATGAGCATAACTATCTCAATTCTTAATGAAATTTAATGAATCTTATATCATCACGAAGACAACACATAGCTCTACAACTCTTATTTAAATCACAAGTCCAGAATCCGAGCGTATAAATGCCACAAACTCGAATTACAGTAGCTAATCTACACAGCTCCAACACAGAATTCCATTTTGACACATTTTGGTAGAAAAATCATATCAAATCCGTTTCTAATCGAAAACCCATTCTTCTAGTGGCTATGAACAGCTAACATAAAGCACTACAAAGTTTGTTTAGATCATTTCTACAAATTCAAATTACAAAAATCGCAGCAACCCAAAAGCTCTCACCCAAAAACCGGAAGAATTCGCGCAGAAATAGAGCACCGGAACAGCAGCTTCGATCTACCTGTATCCTTGGTCAAAATTCGCGATTTCTTTCTTGAATCGAAGCTTAGGATGTTAGGAAGACAAAACTTCAGACCGATCGAGATTCGACGTCGGACGAAGGAGATATCGTGATATTTCCACAGCCGCTACACAAGTGACAGGAATGGACTTCTTTCTTCTTTCTTTCCTTTTTCCTTCTTTCTCTTTTAAAGGTAAGTTGTGTTTATGTATATGTATATTTATATATTGTGTATTTGCTTACTAAAATAGTAACTAAAGCACATTTATCCCGGTCTGTATTTATTTTGCTCTCATGTGTTATTTAAACTCTATATGTATTTTATATCGTTAAATTCTCCGATATTCTAAAATACATATTTTTAACACACTTCTTGAATTTATTTGACATAAATAATTATTTTAATTTACAACTCAATAATTATTCTAATTATGCCAAATTACAGGATAATTAACTACAGGGCCTTACATATATCAAGAATAAAAAGAGTCTAAGGAATGATTAAAAATCTTTAATATTGTGTTTATAACCTAACACTAGCCCCATACAATACTCTGGGGAACATTCATAGAACACTTGTATTAAAAAATAATCAAATGGATAATATCAATTTTAGTATCGTATATATCAGTGAATGACATTTTTAATCTCATAATCAATTTAAAGTCATCCTACAACTATTTATAAATTACTATATTAATATGTAATTAAACAACAATTGTTAACTGTTTATAATAATGTAAACTATTTATACATATATATGCAATACATTTGAAGCTTTGCTTTCCCGGACTCTTTGCCATCTTAGTTATTTAAAATATATTTATCGTGGTACATTTGTTCCATCATAACGGTGAAAGTGACATCAACTCTCCAATATGTGAGAGATCCATCATCTATGCCCACGACTCCCCGCATCTTACCTACTCAAAAAATAAATAAGAAAAATAAAAATTTTCCTTAATTTCACTGTAATAGTAAACGATTCATATTTTTTATACACCTAACGTAAAGCATGATTCAGGTTGTTAAAAGAAAAAGGTAAAACTATTGTAGTACATTGGATGGATGATGATAATCCAATTCCCTTCAATAAAGTTGCAATAAGAATTTTCTTCTTTGAAAATACAGATCAAATGAAGGAAGTGGTAAGAATTGATGTAGTAAATTGGGTGGATGATGAGAATCTGATTCCTTGCACTAAAGTTGCAATAATTTTTGAAAATATGTTGGGGAACTCTTCTCCAATTTCTTCTTTTCTTTCTTGGATAAAGAAGGTGCTAAAATCCTGTTAGGGATAGTAGCTTATCTTGTCGTGAATACTTCCAACAGATTACAACATTAAGTGCGGAAACAATCTGATGGAGTGAATGAAAATAGTAATATCAGTAGACAGCAGTTGTTTATGGAAGTTCGAAGATAAAGTCTTCTACGTCTCCCCTTCTTCTGTTTCTAGAAGGTATCACTAAAAGACTTTGAATTTTACAGTAGAACTCTTGTACACACCCACTTCAGCAGGGCTTACCCTTTGCCTACTAAAACTCTTAGTTACTCAACACAGTGAAAATACGATACAACAAAGTTCTGAAAAGACTCTTTTCAGATTACAAACTCTTCTTGATAAAATATGAGTGCAGTGAATAATTGTGAAGAGTGTAAGAAACAGTAGCACCAAATGATCTCAATAGATCAGATATCTGCTATGAAGCGTGTGCTACTTTTCTTTATGTTGAACTCGAAGATATCAAGGATTCGTGGTTTTTCTCGCTTCGTGAAATACGGATTGATTTTTAGAGATATTTCGCACTGTCTTCTATATGGGTTTGTTCCATATATATAGGTGACTGAGTCAACGTCTTTAATCAGAAACAATCTTCTGACTTCTGATAGAATTAGCTTTATTACCGAAATAGGTTCCTACAGAAAAGCTATAAAACAATCAGTCATGTTTTATACTAAAATCGGCAAAGTGAATTAAATGACTTCGTACAGTGATTAATGCTGCAATTAATACTTGTACTAGAAAAAGATAACGGTAACATTTAAAGCTGATAACGTTAAGTTATCGAGTCTAATAAAGTCCTTTCTTCTGCTTCTGATTCTATATCCGTTTATGTACTTCTTCTGCTTTTCTACGCTACTGATTCTGCTTTTTAGTTATCTACTGTTTTAACGAGTGATCTACTGGTTTTGATTTTCATCGCCACAATAAATTTAGATCTAACAATTTCCCCCTTTGTGGTGATGCCAAAACCTAGATAATGTTAGAACGACAATAAAGATAAGATAAATGCAAAACATAAATATAAGAAAGCAGTAAGAGTTTTAACACGAATTTTAATTATTGGTTTCAATATCCCTGTAAATGATTTCTTCATTCTGGTCATCTTGGTCTCTTTTTCTGACTGAGGATTCTGCGTTATCTCTGTCTCTCCTTTGTTCTTCTTCTATTAGAACTCTTTCTCTTTGTTCTTCTTCTCCCTTTTTGGCATCATTGGCAATGACCCGAGCAATTAAGTCATCCATGCGTCCAGACAAGTTTTGAAGCCCATTTGTAACCATTTCCAGATAAGGAGCCTGAGTAGAAACTCGGTCATGAAGAGTAGTGAGAGATTGAGATTGGGACTCAATCTTGGTATCCAAAGATTCCATGGTGTTAGAGAACGAACGGATAAGTGCATCATGATCAGTGAGACGTTGCAAAATATCATTCTGACCAAGCACTAAGGTACCGTATCCTTTGGAAATTGTTTGTCTGAAGGCAATGGTTTCAGCATGCATCCTGCTCATAGATTCTGCCGTGTTGAAGATTTCCCTTGTAATGCGGTCTTGAAAGAACTTAGAACCACTGACTTCTGCAGCATGTTCATGAGATAGCTTCCGAACTATATCGGAGAGATTGTTGAGATTTTTCTGTAAAATATCTATCTCATGTTCGATATCGAATGGTTCTGGTGACGGAGTTCTTTCACGCATACGACGCCTCATTTCTTCAATTCGATCATCACGAGCAGTTTGGGCAATTGTGGATAAAGCCAAAGCAGTAGAGGGTTGAGCTTCTGCTTGAGCAGAAAAACTGGGAACGAGAGCAGTAGATAATGCAGTAGTGAGGCCTTCCTGACCAGCAGATTTTTCAGCAGCCACGGGTTCAACAGCAGCAGGTTCAAAAATAGTAGAAGGTGTAGGAAGTGTGCTTTCTGCTGGTTGAACTACTGCCATGGCGTTCAATTGTTGATCGGGTTGAATCGAATCATTCAAAATCAGGACCATCTCCTCTTGATGTTTAGTAGAGAAAATCGCCAAATTCGGCAAGGAAGGAGACTAGTCAGCATGCGATTCTTCCTGAGTTGGTTCTGCTGGTTGGATTGTTGGGTGGCCGGAATCATTAGCTGGAACGGTATCCGATACCACATGGGAGTCCCGAGTGATAGATTGAATGACTTCCTCTACTGAAGCAAATTCAGGAACAGATACAAGTGAAGAGGATGGAATAGGCATCTTGGAAAATGCAGGAGTACTGGAAATTATAGCTTCTGGAATAGCTATAGATTGTTCCTCAACTGACTGAATCTGAGCAAGATCCGGAATAAGGCCTATTGAATACGGTTCAGTCTCTCCAAACTTTTGTTCTTGAGCACTGAGTTGCTCATCCATTATTCTCAGACGTTCTGTCAGTACAAGGATCACTTCTTGATCGTGAGCAGCAGTTGGGATTAATGCATCAAAATTGGACTGAAGAGTCTTTAAGATTGAGTCCAGTTTGTTTCGTTTAATCTGCTCAACAATGAAGCTCCGACGGCGCATCGCTTCAATCACATTCTCCGTCTTTGCAAGATCAAAGACCTTTAACTCATGCCTTACTAGTAGTCCAAACGAACCCTTAGTTTTGAAAAAGGTGAGGGGATGAAATACCCTGACCTTTTGCCATTCATCAAAGAACTCCATTTCCTAATTTGCAAAATTTTCGATTTCTTCGAGATGAAGATCAACACCAGTCGAGACAGATGATTGGTTAGTTTGAAAATTTGGTTGTTCCACAAGTTTCTATTTTTCCTTTTTCTGAAACAGATACAGTCGGCACCGGTCGAAACGTAGAAGACCCTGCAGTAGATTCTTGAAAGACAATTCCAGACACGGGTCTAAAAGTTGACGCAGTAGATGTTTTTGGGATAACAACAGTAGTGGTTGGTGTAGGGGCAGAGACAGTTGGTCGAGCAGAGGGAACAACTTTTGGGAACACTTGCCTCAAAGGAACAATTTCCAGATTAGAGAGGGCTGTTGTCTTCTTGATACGAAGAAGTGTTCGAGCTTTCTTTTTGAGGAGAGTGGGTGGCTGAGAGGGTTTGGTAGGAGCAGCAGACTCCTCGGATACTGTTTTGTCAGAATCAGTAGAGATGACCACTCTCTTTCTTTTATCTTTCTTCTGAAGTGCCACAGCCTTAGATTGGGCATCGTCTTCTTCCTTTTTCATAGAAATAAACTCAGTCACAGTTGGCTTAGGTTGAAGAGCAAGCACGTTGGCAGTGTGTGTCATAGGGACATATGATGCGTCCGATTCAGAAGTGAGGGCAAAACCAGCATCTTTTAGCATTGTGCTAATCTGAACAGCAAATCCAGAACTTTTCTTTGTAACCATATCTTTCATTATTCGAAATAAGAAATGACTCCAATCCATTTTAATTCCTGAAGTGATGGCAACCATCACTTGGACTTTTCCTTAGTCATTTCAATTTATCATAGTTTTTCCCATCGATTTTCTCTCTTTTCAAAAGACTTATTTTTCGCAATTATATGAAGTTAATATCTTTTCCTCCTTTTTCATATCTGGATACATTTATATTGTTTATATAAAAAATTTATTTAATTCTACAATTTTTTGCCCAACGTTTCCATTTCACGACCTAAAATTAACCTTATGATCCACTTTCAATCTTATATACATTTTCAGGAAATATACACAAATTTTTCTCAGAACATGTTTGAATATTTTGTATGTCATCTCATGCGTTTTTTAAATTTGTAATTTACGTAAATTGCATTAAAACGATAAAATAATATTTTATTAAATGTAAAATCATATTACAAACATCCATATATAGAAAAATACAATGAATATAAAACTATTTTTTATTCTCCTACTTCTATCATCAAACAATTACCCTTGTTAGAACATTTAATGTTCGCAATCTTGATTTTGATGTTAACAAAACTTGTTATTTTGTTTTTAATGATTTTACCTAAGTGCGCAGATACTGGAACTGATCAGGATACGGACTGATCAGTTATCAAGACAAAACTAAAGCTATCGAGACGCTAACTGAAAGTGCCAACTGATTGATCGAACTGAACCAGTCCAACTGATGTATCAAGAGCAGTTCAACTGATTGTTCAGTTGATAGGTGGCTCAGCAGAAGACCTTCAAAAGCCCGGCCAGCTGATGAAGTGCTCAACTGATGAAGAGCCCAGCTGACCAGTTCAACTGAAGAGTGAAATCAGTTCAAATGACGAGTCAAATGATTTCACCAGCCCAACTGAAAATCAGTTCAGATGACCAGTTAGGAGCATTGTTAGGAATCAATCAGTTGCAGATCAAGACTAGCTTATCTAAATGGATTTTAGCTACGCACAATGGTACAAAAGCATCTATACAATCTATATTACAATAATAGACGTTGCAACAAAGTTTAAAGAGAAAATGTTTCAGCATAGATTTCGGAAAAGTCGAGACACGAAACTCAAGGAACACATTCAAGCTGCAACAGATACAATTGTTAAGTCTCACGTACGATCAGTTTCCCGGCTATAAATAGAAGATCAGTGAAGACCAACAATATCAACAATCTCAAAAACCAGAAGAAGAACATGTGTGGAGAAAAAAAATGTCCACAACCAGAAGAAGAACAAGTGTGGGGAAAACAATAAAAAGGGCACGCATATTGCATATCAGCTTACTAGAAGCAATTTTCCCAGAAGAAACACTTCATCTTGTTATCAAGCTTAGTTTAGAAGCATAATTCCCTTAGTGTGTGAGAACACTTTCTTGTAGTATTCATTGTTCAGTTCTCACAGGGACACACACACTCCACCACCCAAATATATTCTTGCACAAATACAATAAACTTGTGTATGTATTCTTTGACACACAGACGTTAAACATGTGAAGACGCAAAATTTTACTATAGAAAGAGACAAAGTACCAAGTTGATTTTAGTTTTTGCATTGAAGATGAAGTATGTCATAGAGGAAAATAAATTACATGCAACCATTGGTATGGAGGGGGAAGGATTAACGTCACATTGATGATTAATGCCATAAACCATGCAACCTTTGGTATGGAGGAGGAAGACGTAAAGTCACATTGGTGATTAATACCATAAACCATGCAACCTTTGGTATGGAGGGGAAGGCCTAAAGTCACATAGGTGATTAATGCCATAAACCATGCAACCTTTGATATGGAGGAAAAAGACCTAAAGTCACATTGGTGCCTATAAATAGTGGCAAAAGAACGAGTGAAATCACGCCAACACAACATCAAAATTTCTCTTCAAAATTTGCAATTTTTGAGTACCAAAAATTCTGCCCAATTTCAGAAAGTTTTGCTCATTGTTTTACACGTCCAAATCCGATCTTCACTGTTCAGAATATACCTACACGTGTTTGGAGCATATCCAAAATTCAGACCGATCCAACAGTTCAATTAGGCGTAACATTTTTTCAAGGTGCCTTGTTTTTCAGTGTCAAACTCCAACTTGTTCATTCCAAAATTTTTGGACAAATCTTTCAAGTAAGTGAGTTTATATGTTTTAAAGTTATGTATGTTTTAAAATTTGATTGTCTAATGCATGTTATGTATAAGTGATGATTTCGAAATTATAAGGTGCCACAAAATCGTTTCGTTCCGTCCGTTCATACCCTCCGCGTCATTCTGTCTTGTTGTCGCTCTGTTCGAACCAATCCGTCTCTGAATGATAAGTTATAAGTATGGATCTGATAATGATGCATCGGGAAAGCCTGTGAGGAAAAAGGCTCCAGAGGGAGTCTGTCTATGAGAGAAGGCCCTAGAGGGAGCCGGATGCGAGAAAAGGCCCTAGAGGAGCCCATTTACAGGAGAAGGCCCCAGAGGGAGCCTAAGATCAAGGATGGACCATGATCATTATAATCTGTTTTTCTGATAAGTTCTGTTCTTAAATGTTCTGATTCTAAGTTCTGATTTGTTCTAAGTATGATTTCTGTTTATCTAACTCTGAAGCTCTGATTTGTTAAAATATTTGACTTATGTTCATTCACCTCTGATATACTATGCTTAAGTATTATGTATCAAATGTTTTCTGGTATTCGATCGGCCTAGCTTGCTGAGTGTTTCCCGAAACGCTCACCTACCTTACGTCCCTCTCCGGATGAGAATGATGAACATAAGGAGCATAACAGTTTTGGGGTTGGTAAAGAATTAGAAGGAAGGAATTCAAGTTCTGGATATTCAAGCCCATTAGTGTTAATTTGTCTTTCTTAGTAATGTTTGTATTTTTTGCTTCCGCAATCTCTGTATTTTTTCTTTCATGTAAAGACAATGGAATTTTATGAAATAGATTGGTATTTGGATATTTTGTATGAGGCTTATTTTTATTTGATTACTAATGTCGGATGTAACCGACGTCTCGGTCTCGTGGTGTGACAAAACAAGTGTTGACTGGAAGGTGCTGCCTTCAGTCTAGTCTAGGAGTTCAGTTAGGCAGTGGGTAAGTCCTAAGCTGGGTGAGTTATTACACTTGTTGTAATTAATCAAAGTCTTCTAGTGTATCCTACCCGCGGAGGTAGAAGAGGTGCCGCAGGAGCAGTTGAAGTTTCTGAATATTCATAAACATATCTTGTGTATTTAATTGTTTAATTACTGTTTTCAAACTGATTTGATCAGTTAGAGCATCCGTCAGTTCAATTTTCACCATAACTGAACTGATATATGTCACAATTGATTCCCGATATTTTAAGTTATTCAGTTACACAGGATATAAAATATGCCAATGTTTCTTAACGAATGATTACTTCGAGTGTTTTCCGCTTGGTTTGTAACCAAACTCGATTTAATTCATCAGTGTATACATTCTTAAAACACGAGCTATTGCGGCTCGTTGACTTATTGTGTTCAATGCACCTCAAGGTGCCCAGCACACAATCCTTCAACCCTCAATTCTATGTAATTCCCAATTCTGCTCACATATTCCAGCTGCTTTACTTTCATTATAATTTTAAAGTAAACTTATTTTATACCTATTACTATAACATTATCATTGTTGTTATAATTGTTATCATTATATTCACTGTCATCAGCATCACTATCATCAATAAAATTTATTTCGGAAATACTAAAGGTACTATACTTAATTTATTAAATACTTTTCATTTTTCCCAATGAAAATAATTTTGATTATACATGTCTTTTGTAAACGATTTTTTTCCTAGAAAATTTTCAAAAAAATATAGAAAACTTTATTCCAACTGAATATGCACTCTCATATTATGAACGGCATCATAAACAAAATAAAGGCTTTCTTCTTCCCTAAATTATGTGATTAATCTTTAAATAAAAATAACTATCAGCAATATATATACATCATGATCCAAAAAGAAATACTAAATTATTATTTAAATTGTTATCTTATAGATGTATTATTTAATATACTTGAAATTTAGTTTCTTTATTACATTCATTACTTGATTTCATTATTTTTTAATTAACAATTGCAAATTTTTTAATTGAAATACCAAAAAAAAAAAAGGCATGGAAATATGATAATATCAAGTAGATCTATGTTTTTCCTGGTTGTCTCTGTCGTTTGCAAAGATCAAGCATGCGCGCTGACATACGCCGAACAAGCAAGGTTGGGACAAAAGCCGACACATGCCAACACGCATTTTCCGTGCATTCACGCAGACTAACCTTTCAGAGTGGAACCTCGCGCGTAGCCGCGTGAAAATTAATTCTACCGCACGCACGCAGAGGAAACAGAAAAAACCAGCGCAAGAGATGTGGCTGCGTGCACAGCCAGATAAAACAGAAGCATGAGCGCAATTGCGCAGAATTACGTGCACCTGCGTGTGTAAGAAGGCCGAAATTAGAAACTGGCGCGCAACAGCACGAACCAAAAAAACCTGTGTGCCTAGGAGATGCACACAAAGAACAAAAACACATGCACAACGCATAGAAGCTCACGAACCTATACACGACACAGCCCTTTACAGACGTTTTCATTGCCCCTAGCAGCTTGTGTTGGGATCTCGGTTTTCTCGTGTCCAAAACGCAGCAGAAGTTTTAAAATTTTTATTAGATCTTGCCATTCAAGATGTATTATTTGGACACTCGTATGATTTTAATAATAAACATTCATAGAATGTTAATGAATCATATTGAAAATCCCTACAAACTTTCTTCGATCTCCGAATCAGTTCCACAGCCGGATTAATTGTTCCTCTTTTAATTTGTACTAGAAAATTAGAAGACATTTTGCGTAGAGATGGTACACGAAGAAGAAATCGATTCAAGCCGAATTTTTCTTGCATAAGTAAATAGATTTCGAGAGCATCTGTTGGAATTTTGGGAAGAGCCGAAAAAGACTTGTGTAGAAGAATAAAATTTCGGATGCCTTATTTCCCATTAAGAATCAAAATCCCTGGGACGAGGGGGAACTTGTGATATTTCGGCACATACTCCTTTCTTCTATATTTTTCGAGAACGAGTAGAAAATTTTGAGAGTTAACACTTTATCGCCTACTTTGATTTCACGTTTCTGTGAAATATCTCGATACGTTCCTCAAAAAATGACATTGCCTGATTTCCACCCCAGTGGGAGGCTCGCACGACGTGCTGTTAGCTCAGTGGCTGTGGGAATAGTCGAACCCATACCCAATCGAAAAAGGATGTTATCAAACGGGAGCTACGAGCAATCTATTTCAGCCATGAGGTAGATCAGCAGCTACTCCTCCGCCGTGGATACACTTGTATATGTTGTCCGAAAAGAGGAGGACCATTTGAGAGGTAAAGGATTAAATCCTTTGAATTTATTATTTCTAATCCTTAATTTACTTAATTAATCTAATCAATTAAGGCCATTAAAGATTCAAAAATATTTGCATGCCAAAAAAAATCCTAAACCTTTTTGAATGCATGCCACGTGCAATAAGAATAATAAAATCTTATTTTATTTTTCTAATATTTAATTTACTTCATTAATCTCATTAATTAAGTTAATTAAATATTTCAAAATTGCATCCCATATCTTGACAATTCTCGATCAATGCATATCATTAAATTAGAATAAAAATATTCTAATTATATTTTTAACCTTTCTTTTTACATAATTAATCCAATTAGTTAAGTTAACTAAATATTCTAAATCCAAGCCATATTAAATGCAATCTCGAATATTAATACATATATTACGAGAATATCATGCATTAATATTATTTTGCTTTGTGTGCAAGTTAATCAAATTATGGTATCATTAATATTTTCATATTACATAAATCAATATCATATTTTATAAAATTTAATGGGCTATATTTTGACTCAATCAAAATAAAATTTAATTACTAAAGCACAATTGAACTTTAATAAATTAGCATGATGAGCTTATACTCTTACAAGCCCATGATCCATGCTCCCATTACATTAATCTCATCATAATCCCGATCGGTGATCAAATATCATCGATTTGACAATTTCAACTTGTTTGTTATTATGATGCACACTATAATATCGAGATCACCAATGTCTAAATATGGCAGGTGCACTCCCTTTGACTGTTTTAGCAGTCATGCTCTCAAAATTTCTATAAGCTTTTATAAACTTTATTTATAAGTTTATCGATTGATCATATCAAACTTATTTCTTATAAATTCAACTCATTGAATTTATTATCTCAACGGGAACTAGTAAACCAGTACTTGTGTGACCCTCATTGATTCAGGGATACAGCTAGCCGTGGATTCACAACTCTTTGTGATTGGGGACATAATCATTTATTCGGGCTTACCCTTATTTGCCCCATTCTATATATCAACATTTGATCATGAGAATGTCTGAAATTATTTTCTGATTAAACTCATTGAATCATGGTAATAGCGTCTAGTAGCATCGCCCCATGACTCCCTAGGTATCACTGATAGTGCCTGCAAGAACCAGTCGATTATGATTAGCGTACAGTACGGTCCCTTCATCTAATATATCCCGATCGAATCTGCAACCATTGGTTCATCTAGGGTTGCATATTAATTCGATCATAATGTGATAAACATAAATAGTGGCATCGCATGTACCATTGGAGAACTCCTTCTCCAATGTACATCTCATACTCTGGCCAGATATTCCACGCACTATTATTTCATCAGATCACATAAGATATCCACACCCGTAGGTGAGCGGTGAATCCCCGACTACAATACACTGGCTCCTATATGTGTCGCAACTATACCCAACCTCGCCACCTGATGACTCTTCTGGAGCCGGTAAATGAGTCAAAGCACAGCCTTAGCATATAGAGCCTCAGTGTTGTCCCGGATCGTAAGGACTAATGGTGTACAATCATAACCACGGACTTATCCTCTCGATGAATGATAACCACTTGGAAAATCCGAGGGATGGTTGTTCGGTATAATCATCATATGACTACCCTCCATGTCTGAACATCTCTATGCCCTTACCAAGAAACGCAGTACACAACATCACAGATGCTAGTCTCGATCGGCCTTTATCCTTATTTTAGGCGGCTGAATCGACTAGGAACGAATTTAGAATATGCAGTGTTTACAAATGAGTTTCAACATCAAATTACGATTCATTTGTATTAAAGTATAATCAAGAACTCTATCTATACTAATTGTATGGGTATACAGATAAAGTAAAACGAAACTATGAAAAGTTAAATTATATTAAAATAAAGATTGTTTAATACACTTGAGTCAATAAATTCCCTAGCCAACCGTTAACTTGTAGGACATCTACTCTAAAAGCTTGGATACATATGTAGATGCTGAAACCATGATTCATACAAAAATTCTAGCCACGAACGCCTTAAAAAAAAACACACTAATCAGTGAAAAAGAAGAAAAAAGAGCGCAGCAAAAAGACGCATCTACCGAGGATTGAGTCATGACTTTTAATTCAAGCTCCTCCCCTTGTTTTTATTGTTTCACAGGCAAGTGGTTTATTTTAACAAACATGATTTTGTTTTATCGTTTCTTCTTTACGAAATAATTTATTTAATTTAACAAACAACATAACGTGGCTGAATCTATGTTTACAACTTGGTTACTTATACATACGCATTTCTTTTTGATTTATTTATATCTATATTGCATTGCTTTTAACTATTTGAACAATCATTGAAATGTCATATTTATTCAAAATCTAGCACTTGAGAAAAAGGATTCAAGTAAGACCACACAAAAAAAAAACATTTATGTCTATATATTTCGGAAAACCTTAAATTCCATCAAATTCATCAAAAGAATTGCTAAGCAATTGAAAGTACTCACTATCTGCTTCTTAATAGGAATATTGAATTCAATATTAGATAAATAAATCATATGCCTAACTTACGAAAGCGACTAAGAATATTTGGGCCTCCTTGAATGATTAAGAATTTTTTTTACTAATAAAAATGTTGATGATTATTTATTCACACCTCTGAATTTTTGTTCTCAAAGGTTTTAAATCGTTTGTGTACCTTATTTCATTCTACTTTAAATTTACCACTCAAAACTCAATTAAATTTGCTAAATAATGTCTAACTATTCTAATTATGATCATCAATATTTTATTAAATTACACTTTCTATAGCAACGAAACACGCGCTTAACTGAGGCCTAAACTTTCACAATATGAATGATACCCTGTATGGGTCCGGGTCACTAAGCTAATATGTCGGGTACCATCCTCAAAAGCCCGGGCACTACGCCTCTTCCCGGGTGATCAACCAACAGCCCGGGCTAGCGCACAATTATCCGGGCCACCTCGAAACTTGCACCATACTCGAGTGTTATCGATACAGGCAGTGTAATCTGTCAGAACAACTTGGGCTTGGAGTGTCCTAGAAGCTATCAGAAGCTACAAGTATGGGTAGCCGACTTGCCATACTTAGTAGGTGACACGAGGATCGAGATACCTACCCCATTTTTCTACTATAAATAGCAGGTATCAATGTCATTTATAGATCCGGAAATCTTTGAACATTCAAGCACTTACATAATTCCTCTCGAATATTGTTTGTGTTCATCTAAAACTTGCTGACTTAAGCATCGGATTTGCTACGTCGGACACCCCTCCGGCACCCATTCATGAGTTCCTTTCTTAGTTGCAGGTTTTGTTGCAGCCACTATCTTCAATCAAATTCCAAAACACTATAAATGACTGATTTGATCCGTTGGAGCCCCCTACCCGGCTCATCTATTTCAACCAGATCACATCATTGGCGCCATCTATGGGAAACTTGAGATTAAGACGTTGATATGGCTCGTACGCGAAGAACTAACCAGGATAATTCCCGGGTTCATGGTGATGATGCTCGAGCTTTGGGACAAGGTGGTGGTGCTCTTCCCACAGGACCCAATCTTATTACCACGACCCCGGAGGATTTGGCTAGAATGATTTCTGAAGCGGTGGCTAAGGCCATGGCCCGTAGAGATCATTCTCGCCAGGCCACTCCTCCAAGAGAAGAGCAGGAGCAGCAGCAGGAGATGAGGAGGGAGGAGGAGGAGATGAGGAGAGAGGACGAGGAGTCTAGTGTCGGGTCCAAATCTCCAACTGTAGCAGAAGAACTGCTGGAACTAAGACAAAAGATGAAGGTCCTGGAAGGGCAGTTGGAGAGCCGCAGTACTTCCCGGGAAATAGCCAAAGGATGCCCATTTGCTGAAGCCATTGTCTAGGAACCCCTTCCCGGGAACTTCAAATCTGCCAAAATAAAGGATTACGACGGCAATGCAGACCCCGAGGAGCACCTGGCCAGGTTTGAGAATATGGCCATGTTACACTCTTACACTGATTGAATCAAGTGTAAGGTGTTCTTGACAACATTGGTAGATTCTGCTCAGAGGTGGTTCGAGGGATTGGCTCCTCAAAGCATCCATTCGTTCAAAGATTTTCAAAAGGTGTTCTCACACCACTTCAGTAGTAGCAAGAAATACAAGAAGACTGCTTTTAGTCTTTTTGAGGTCAAACAGAGCCCGGAGGAGAGTTTAAGGGCTTACATCAGAAGATTCAATAAAGTGGCTCTAGATGTTACTACTTGTGCCACTGAAACAAAAACGACTGCATTCACCCAAGGCTTGAGGGTGGGTGAACTTTTCAAATCACTAACCAAGAAAGTGCCCGGGGACTTCGAGGACTTATTATCCCGGGCAGAAAAATACATCAATATGGAGGATGCCCAGAAGCAGAAGAGACCGGGTATCTAAGCCCGACGAGAAGGGACAGAGGAGGGGTAATCCAGGGCACTTCTCTCACCACGTGCCTCTGAAGATTGCCCGGGAGAGGGAGGTGCAGGAATGCAGTAGAGATCTTGTGAGGCCCGGGGCCAAAGAGGGCGGGGGGTAATCGCCGGTGCCATAAGATTGCACGGACAATGAGCGGCTTCTGGCAGGCTTCTAGGTGAAGGGAACATGAATGAACCGATCCAGCACCGGAATGAGAGGGATTCTGAAACTGTTCAATGTAATTGACTGTACAGTGGCTTAAAAGATTTGATATGTACTACTCATATCACGAAGGTGCATCTTCTTTTCGGTAGCTTATCACATAAGAACTCCAAAGTTAAGCGTGCTTGACTTGGAGCAATTTTGGGATGGGTGATCTACTGGAAAGTTTTCTAGGGTGCGTGTGAGTGAGGACATAAGCACGCTGGAAAGACCCGTCTTGATACAGTGAGGACAGTCGTCGAATTTGGGACGTTACAGTTGGTATTAGAGTCGACCTCTCTTAGTACGGTGTGGTTCGGGGACGAACCAAGCGGAAGCTGGTGGGCATGTGAGGCCTGGGGCCAAAGAGAACGGGGGGTGATCGCCGGTGCCATAAGGTTGCACGGACAATGAGCGGCTCCTGGCAGGCTTCTAGGTGGAGAGAACATGAATGAACCGATCCCGCACCAGAATGAGAGGGATTTCGAGACTGTTCAATGTAATGGACTGTACAGTTGAAGAGGGCTTAAAAGATTTGATATGTACTACTCATATTACGAAGGTGCATCTTCTTTTCGGTAGCTCATCACATAAAAACTACAAAGTTAAGCGTGCTTGACTTGAAGCTATTTTTGGATGGGTGACCTCCTGGGAAGTTTTTCAAGGTGCGTGTGAGTGAGGGGACATAAGCACGCTGGAAAGATCTGTCTTGATACAGTGAGGACAGTCGTCGAATCTGGGGCGTTACAGATCTGGCCCCGGACTATCAAATATCTCGGCCTGAGAAAAGAGGATTTTGCACTCTCCACAAAGTATGTTATCATAATACCGAAGACTGCAAAACTTTGAAGGGAGATTATGCCTTACCTTCCGCCACGGCACCTGGCCAAGCCAACAAAAGACCGAGATTGCCACCCTGGACATCTCGGCAACCAGAATCCAGTTCATGGGGAGGAGGTTTGAGGAGTTATGCAAGGAACGAGCCCGGGAGGAGGAAAGAACCCGAGCCCGAGAGAAAGAAGAATTCGCCCCCTGCCATATGATTGATTAAAATGATATCGGGAGGCTCCACTGATGGAGACTCCAATCGGGCGAGGAAGTCAAGAAGTAGGAGGGATTGTATGGAGGTAGAAGGGGTAAGGAAAAGTGAGGCGGTGATCAGTTTTGGCCTGGAAGATTTAAAGGGGGTGAATTTACCCCATAATGACGCCCTGGTTATCCAAGCCCGGGTAGCCAATTATGATATTTTGAGAGTCTTCGTGGACTCGGGCAGCTCTGTTAATGTCATCTTTAAAGACGCATTCATGAAAATGGATTTGCAGGGCTATCATTTGTAAGCAGTGGAAACTGCACTTTTTGGCTTTGCTGGCCATGTGGTTTACCCGGAAGGAGAGATTGTCTTGCCGCTAACCCTAGGCTCCCAAGATCTCAAAAAAACAGTGATGACTTCTTTCACTGTAGTGGATTCCCCATCTTCATATAACATCATTCTGGGGAGGCCCGCTATGAATGAGTTAAGAGCTGTAGCATCCACCTACCACCAAAAGATAAAATTTCCTGTGGGAGCACGGGTAAGAGAAGTCCTGGGAGATCAGCCATCTTCTCGAAAGTGCTATGTGAAGGCAGTCCGGGCTGATCAGAGCAAAATCAGGTGGGAAGGGAAGAAAGCGAGAGTTGATGAAGTGGGAAGAAGAGTAATGGAGAAGGGAGAGGTTCATTTTGTGGCTGAAGAGGAGCAGGAGATGATAGAGGTCGGACCAGGACAGCAAATTTGGGTGGCTCGTGACCTCAATTCATCCACCCGGGTTAGTCTGATAAATTGTTTAAAAGCTAATATTCATGTGTTTGCCTAGTCCCAACAAGAGTTAACAGGGATCTCACCCCTGATATCGGAGCATCAATTGAATATTCTCCCGGGATCTCACCCGATGAAGCAGAAGAAGAGACACTTTGGTCCTAAAAAAGACAAAGTTATTGATGAACAGGTGAAGGAGCTGCTGAAGGCCGGCCACATTCGAGAAATTCAATTTCCTAAATGGCTTTCGAATGTGGTGCTGGTACCTAAGTCCACCGGAAAGTGGAGAATGTGTGTAGATTTCCGCGACCTCAAAAAAGCTTGCCCTAAAGACCATTACCCTCTGCCCAGAATTGACCAACTGGTGGATTCCACCTCGGGTTTTGAACTGCTGAGTCTCATGGATGCTTACCAGGGGTATCATCAAATTCCCTTGGCCAAGAATGATCAAGATAAAGCCAGCTATGTTGTAATGCCTTTCGGGTTAAAGAATACAGGGGCTACTTACCAGCGTCTCATGAACAAAGTATTTGAGAAGCAACTGGGCCGGAATGTGGAGGTATACGTGGATGACATCCTAGGCAAGTCTAAAGAGGTCGCAAATTTCATTATTGATCTGAAAGAGACCTTTGCCACTCTAATGCATTGCGGGATAAAGCTCAACCCTGCCAAATGCATTTTTGTTGTCAAGAGTGGCAAGTTTTTGGGTTTCATAGTGACCGATCGGGGGATTGAGGTAAATCAGGAAAAAGTCAAATCCGTGTTGTGAATGCCAT
This sequence comes from Primulina tabacum, assembly GCF_025594145.1. Classification (NCBI taxonomy): domain Eukaryota; kingdom Viridiplantae; phylum Streptophyta; class Magnoliopsida; order Lamiales; family Gesneriaceae; genus Primulina; species Primulina tabacum. The sequence goes on along the minus strand of NC_134550.1, from coordinate 29,896,920 downwards.
CTCCCCTATCTGTCAAAGAAGTACAGAAGCTGACCGGGAGAATTGCTTCCCTGTCTCGATTTATATCCCGGTGAGCACACATGAGTTATCCCTTCTTTCAGGTTCTAAGGAAGGCCCAACAATTCAGGTGGGATGAGAAATGTGAACAGTCCTTCCAGGACTTGAAGATTCACCTAGCAGAGCTCCCTGTATTGGTGAAGCCGGAGCCCGGGGAAAAGCTATTTGTTTATCTGTCTACTACGGAGTATGCTGTCAGCTCGGTTCTAATAAAAGAAGAAGGCTCTGATTAGAAGCCTGTCTACTATGTCAGCCATGCTCTAAGAGGCCCCGAGCTCCGTTACAGTGAAATAGAGAAGATTGCTTTGGCCTTGATCATGACCGCCCGGAAGCTGCGACCTTACTTCCTGTCACATCAAATAATTGTTCTTACCTATAGTCCTCTTGGCAGGATCATGACTCATTCAGAAGTATCCGAACGGATGATCAAGTGGACAGTAGAGTTGGGAGAATACGACTTTGAATACAAACCTCGGGTTGCCATCAAAGCACAAGCCTTATCAGATTTCTTATCCGAAATGATTCATCCCGAGGAAGAAGAAGTTTGGAGAGTGTTTGTGGATGGGGCGTCTAGCTTGCTGGTTGTGGAGTAGGGGTTGTAGTAATATCTCCCCTGGAAGAAAAGATTAAATTTGCATTAAGGATTGATTCTCGGATAACAAATAATGAGGCTGAGTGTGAAGATGTCCTCGCCGGTATCTGAGCTGCCCGGGAGGTTGGAGCTTCCCGGATTATTTTGTACTCCAATTCACAATTAATCACTCAACGGATAAAAGGCGTTTATGAAGCTAAGGGTGACATGATGATCAAATATCTACAGCTCATTCGAGCCCAAGCAGAAACCTTTGTGGATTGGAGTATTGAACAAATACCCCGGGAGGAGAATGGAGAGGCTGATGCTCTGGCAAAATGGCTGCTTCACTATCAGAAGTCAGTACCCGGGAAGTCTTGCATGTTTCCCGGTTGGTCCTTTCTATTGAAGAAGAAGCATTATCAACATTAGAGAATTCCTGGATGACATCTCTGATAAAGTTCATTGTAAAAAATGAATTACCCGTGGATAAAGCCCGAGCTCAAAAGATTAAGAGACAACCTCCCAGGTTTGATCTCTTAAATAATATCTTGTACAGGAGATCATTCCAGGGACCATTATTAAAATGCTTATCTGAGGGAGAAGTGGAATATGTCCTCCGAGAAATTAATGAAGGATGTTGTGCTGAACACCTCGGAGGAATATCTTTGGCCCGAAAGACAATGCTTGCCGGGTTCTGGTGGCCAACTCTTAGCCAAAATTCTACCCGAGTGGTCCAGGTTTGCGAAGGGTGTCAACACCACTCAAACTTTCAACATAGCCCGGCCACTCTTACGAAGCCTGTTTGGGCATCTTGCAACTTTGATCAGTGAGGTATGGATATTGTGGGTCCCTTCCCAATTGCCCGGGCTCACAAGAAATTCTTACTGGTTGCTGTAGATTATTTCTCTTAATGGGTGGAAGCTGAGCCCTTAGCCAAAATCACAGAGTAGGAATTTTTGAAATTTCTGTGGAAAAACATAGTATGCCGGTTTGGAGTACCCAGAAGACTGATCTCAGATAATGGAAGACAATTTCAGGGCAAAGAGATTAGATCATGGTGCCGGGAAATGAAGATCACACAATACTTTACATTTGTTGCCTATCCTCAAGCTAATGGCCAAACAGAGGTTGTCAATAGAATCATTGTACAAGCACTGAAAACCAGGTTACAAGGCAAAGGAAAGGACTGGGTGGAAGAATTGCCTAGTGTTCTCTGGGCATATAGAACCACTCCCCGGGCACCTACTCAAGAAACTCCTTTTAACTTGGTATATGGTTCTGAGGCAGTCCTTCCAGTGGAAATTGGGCAAACATCTTCCCAGAGTAGAATCTTACCCGGATGACAATGATCAAAGCCGGGCTATGGAGTTGGATTTGATGGAAGAAAAGAGAGACCGAGCATTCATTCGAATGGAAGCATATCGGAGCCGGGTTATGAAAACATATAACAGGAAGGTCCGGATCCGAGACTTCAAAGTAGGAGATTTATTCATGAAGAAAGTCAATCATTCCGGGGCTGTTGGGAAGTTAAAATCACGGTGGGAAGGACCCTATAAGATCACCCGAAGGGTCAGTACGGGATCTTTTTATTTCGAAGATGCCCAAGGCCGTTTTCTTATAAGGCCTTGGAATGTATTTAATTTGAAAAAGTACTATGCATGACAGATATAATTATTTCATGGAAGAAATAAATGAAAGATCTATTTTCTCAGAGAAAAAGTGTTATGAATGTTTCTTTTATCTTATCCTGGGAGGTACTAGGCCCCGGTTATTAAAGAAAAGCCCAGGGCACTACACCCTGGCTCAGGGCACCACACCTCGACCATTCCTAAGTCCCAGGACATGCTCCCCGCGCACAAGGCTCCGCACCTTGGTTCTTAAAAGCCCTGGGCACTACACCCTGGCTCGGGGCACCACACCTTGACCATTCCCAAGTACCGGGACATGCTCTCCGGCCCAAGGCTTCGCACATTGGTTCTTAAAATCCTAGGGCACTACACCATGGCTCGGGGCACCACACCTCGACCATTCCCAAGTCCCGGGACATGCTCCCCGGCCCAAGGCTCCGCACCTTGGTTCTTAAAAGCCCAGGGCACTACACCCTGGCTTGGGGCACCACACCTCGACCATTCCCAAGTCCCGGGACATGCTCTCTGGCCCAATGCTCCGCACCTTGGTTCTTAAAAGCCCAGGGCACTACACTCTGGCTCGGGGCACCACACCTCGACCATTCCCAAGTCTCGGGACATGCTCCCCGGCCCAAGGCTCCGCACCTTGGTTCTTAAAAGCCCAGGGCACTACACCCTGGCTCGGGGCACCACACCTCGATCGTTCCCAAGTCACGGGACATGCTCCCCGGCCCAAGGCTCTGCACCTTGGTTCTTAAAAAGCCCAGGGCACTACATCCTGGCTTGGGGCACCACACCTCGACCATTCCCAAGTCCTGGGACATGTTCCCCAGCCCAAGGCTCCGTACCTTGGTTCTTAACAAGCCCAGGGCACTACACCCTGGCTCGGGACACCACACCTCGACCAATCTAAATCCCGAGATATGCTCTCTTGCCCGATTTTCCCATTTTTGGTATACGCATTAAGGTTTTATGTTCGGGTTTATGGTTGCTTACATCTGGGTTAATGACTGAGTATAAGGCATTTGATTCGATTGTAAGGATCAAAATCCCGGGTACTTATTTGAAGTTACCGGTTAATTCACAACACTTAGAAAATTTTCTGGTTATTTGCATACAAGCAGTTATATTACCCGGGTTTCTTGAAGACTTGTCAGAATATTATAAAGAACAATTGAGGGAAATTGAAATTTCATTAATGAAAGCCCGAGGGCAAGAATTACAGAAAGGGAATAAACGAAGAAAGTAAAATCCTAGTCTATGACTACATTATCAGGCTCTGGTTGCTCTTCTTCAATGGGGGAGTCTGCCTTCTTTTCTTCTCCATCTTTCGGAAGCGATGCAATAGCCCGCCCAAAATCAGAAAAATTCTACTTGTCTGGAGGAAGGAGCCCGGCCTCTTCAAATTGTGCCCGACAATTGTCAAAGCCAGTCTTAAAGAAGGGGTAAGCCTTGTCTATTACAGCCGCTTTGAATTCTGGAGAAAGAAGGAAGGAAGTTTTCAGTTTCTCCCTCTGCTGTTCAGCCGTGGCCAGGGCCTTTTCAGCTCTCTCAGCCCGGTGCAGCTGTTGCTCCATACCCTCAATCAGGGATCGATTTTTGCCTTCAAGAACAGAGTTGTGTCCTTGAAGGGTTTCTTCCCTGATGAGGCCCTCGTTGATCTCATCCCGGGCTTTGTCTAGAGCCATCTGGGTAGACTCCAAGGAAGCCTGGAGGATGGCCACCTCCTCTTCATGAAGTCTCTTCAACCGGGCAATATCTCCTTGGAGCCGATCGTGATTCTCCCTGGCAGCCCGGACATGGGGGGCCTGCTGAGTAGCAATGGCAGCTACTTCCTCGAAGGCTGACAGCAGCATGTCTACGCCCTGTAAGGAAAAAAAATGAAAAAAAAGGGGGGATGGAAGAAATGATAACTTACCGATGAAAGCCTGTTGGAGCCTTCGAGAAACCGAGGAGCCGGTGTGGAGCTCCTAAGAAAAGCTTCCTCGGCAGGGATCAGCAGTTGCCTAAGGAGGTTGACTTCAAGTGTTGTAGCCCCCTCATTAAAAATGATAGCCCGAGTAGGCTGATCGGTAACAAGAGGCCCTTTGAGAGGCTCTTGAGTAGCCTGCTGGTTAAGGGGGGTGTTTGATTGGCTCGCCCGAGAGGAGCCTTGGCCCCCTGCTTGATCGCCTTCAACTAGAATTAGCTCCAGGCTGGCGGAAGCCTTTCGCTTCCTCTGCCGGAGGGGGATGTAGTCTTCCGGATCTTCCTTGGAGCCAGGCGCCTCCTGCACTTGTTCAAAAATTACCCGGGCTGTTTCTTCTGCCCAGACAGCCGCCTCCTCAGCTGCTTTTCTTTTCCGCTCAGCCGCAACTTTACGGGCCGCCAGCATCTTCTCCTTGGCGATTCTCTCCTCTTCCCATTTTTTTGCAAATGCCTCCTGCATCTTATCTGCATCAGGAACAAACAAAGTTATTAAAGATCGAGTGCTAAAAAAAAAAGGAAAAGCAAGGAGGAAGAAAATTACCGAGTTGAGAGCCCGAGCCAGCAACCTCATCTATTACCCGGTCCAAAGGGTCCTCAGCCCGAGCACTCAACCCATAGGCAACTAAATTCTCTTCCGAGATAAGAGTAGTAGAGGAGTATTTACGCCCCCCCACTAACGTTTGGCTTATAAGGAAGGGTTCTTCAAACTTGTATGTTGCGGGGAGGGAAGGTTGAGAAGGCAGGGAAGGAAGGAAGCCGGTAAGACAGGGAAGGGGACCTGGGAGTTCGATAAAGAAAAATTGTCCTTTCCACCCCTTCTGAGAAGAGGGGATATCATCAAGGAATCGGGAATTTAGCCGGGCGGTCAAAGAAAAAGCATTATCACCAAGTCTACAAGAAAATAAATAATGAAGAATGAGGGGACTGATAAGAAAATTGTTCATTTTAAATAAAACATAGGCCGAAGCCATGATACGGAAAGAGTTGGGGTGAAGTTGGTTGATAGGTACACCAAAGAATTTGGCTACCTCGATGTAAAAAAGAGAAATGGGAAACCGGAGACCATTCCTAACTTGGTCCCGGATAAAGGTTGTATACCCGGAAGGGGGCTTGTCACCCAGGTTAAAGGGGCCGGGTACAAGGATAGTAAAGGTAGAAGGAATGGATCCCAGAACCCGAATTTCCTCATCTGCCCCCGAGCGCAGAGTGCTGCTCAAAGAGGATAACCAGGGAATTTCTGGGCATCGGATGGAGGAGGGCCAGAAGCCCGGGCTTTGCTCTTACCCTTGTCCTTTTTAAGGACTTGGGAAGTACTCGAGGAAGAAGGTTTTGAAGAAGAGGGTTTTGTTTGATGAGCTATGGGTTTTTTAGAAGCTTGGGAAGTAATGCGACGACGAGGGGGAGAATGGGAAGAATCGAAGCGCATCGCGGCGGACTCATCACTAGGAGAGCCTCGCGCATTCGCTCCAGAGGTTGATGAAGTGGAATTAGACATGATGTGAAGGAGAAAACTTACGAGTATTTGAAGAAGAAGTGGATTGATCAGTTGCGACGTGGAATAACACCGGAGGAAAGCAAGTTTGCACGGAGAAGCTTCGAGAAAAAATTTTGCAAGGGCTTCGCCGAGAGTTTGAATTTCAAAGTGATTTTTGAAAAATAGTAGGGTTACTATTTATAAGGGGAAGGAATCAATCTCCATCGTTGAACTAAATCAGATCGAACGATCAGAATGGTTCTAGGAAATTGTGCAGGAAGATGAAAGGACGTGTACGGATATCAAGGAGACAGGCTCATTATTGCTTTGGGAATATGAAACGACTTTTCAGCGGTATAAATGCTAAAGAATGTGTCATAATGACGCCCTTTGGACTACTCGAGGATACTAAACGACACAATATCCACAGCCCGGGAGACTTGAGGCCCCGGTATCTTATTCAAAAGCCCGGGAGATATGAGGCCCCGGCATCTCGTACAGAACTTGGGAGATATGAAGCCCCGGCGTAAAATTTTAAACCCGAGTGATATCAGACCTCGGTATCCCAATTTCATCTGTGGGATATTTGAAGCCCCCGATGCACTTACATACTCTGAATTATGTTTCAACAAAAGTACAAGTATGACTGATCGGGACAGCGAGCCAAGCTCTAGCCCGACTATTTTATGGATGGGTGGTGATACCCCTGTATGGGTGCGGGTCACAAAGCTAATATGCCGGGTACCATCCTCAAAAGCTCGGGCACTACGCCTCTTCCCAGGTTATCAACCAACAGCTCGGGCTAGCGCACAATTATCCGAGCCACGTCGAAACTTGCACCATACTCGAGTGTGATTGATACAGACAGTCTAATCTGTCAGAACAACTTGGGCTTGGAGTGTCCTAGAAGCTATCAGAAGCTACAAGTATGGTTAGCCGACTTGCCATACTTATTAGGTGACACGAGGATCGAGGTACCTACCCCATTTTTCTACAATAAATAGCAGGTATTAATGTCATTTATAGATCCGAAAATCTTTGAACTTTCAAGCACTTACATAATTCCTCTCGAATATTGTTTGTGTTCATCTGAAACTTGCTGACTTAAGCATCGAAGTGGATACGTCGGACACCCCTCCGGTGCCCATTCACGAGTTCCTTTCTTAGTTGCAGGTTTTGTTGCAGCCACTATCTTCAATCAAATTCCCTAACACCTTAAATTACTGATTTGATCTGTTGGAGCCCCCTACCCGGCTCATCCATTTCAACCAGATCACATCAATGCACTTGGCGTTTACCATTATCTACCTAATATTAAATTTATTAACCATAACATACATAAAAAACTATATAAATCGGTAACTACATTTTTTAAAATCAAATATCAATTCTACTACATTTTTTGAATATATTCTCATAACATCAATATACTTGTTTACATACAAAGTTAATATTCAACATCTTCTTAGTCGCAAATTTCTTCAAAAATGCATTATTAATTACAGTTGCTCTATTGTTTATAACGAGCTTCATTTCACTGACACGCAGCATGGACAACTGATGACTAAATTTTCTATGACGTTACATGTAGCAGAAATATACCAAATCATCTGATGACTAAGGCTATTACTTTAAAATAACATACTGTGATTTGACAGCTATTAATAGCTGCAGCTGACTAACTAATTGTATTGAAGTTAACAATAGTTGTCACAATATTTATCATAAGTTATATATAGTTCCGATTTTTTCAGATAATATATAAAAAGTCACCTACCTTTTCTACTTTACCTTACATATATTTACATGATTAGTTACTTCAAAGTCTCCTTACTTAATGCTTCTAATTTAGTTACATGTACGTGTAAGGTTAGTCTATGTGCATACTACTATTATTTTTCAGACACTTATAGTATACTGACATTGCAGTTCAACTATGGATCTTATATGTAATATTGTTTTATCTTAAGATTGTTATAATTTAAAACCAATCCTAAAATATTTCTCAAAATTAATGACAATATAAATGGGTTAAATAAATGTTTAATCGTATAACTTAGTTTTAAGCTATTCATTAACTAAGAAAATCAAATATGACATTGTAGTGAAGCTATCGACCCAAAAAGCTCTATTAAATATGTATATATTATCGTTGATGATATCCAAAATTTTCCAAGTGTTTCTATGTTTCTAATTAATTTTTCGAAACTTATGCTAGATATTCGAAATTGAAGACGGATTCAAGCTTCAACACAACAATCTTCACTTAAGTCCAGTGATGAAATTTGATCCCAACTTGTCTATGGGCTTACCTGAAGTCAATTTAATGATTGTGGGTTCGGTCAATGGTTTGCTTTGCCCAACGGAATGTAAAACAAATTGTACGACGCTCTATACATATGCAATCCAATCACACATGAGTATATTGCTCTTCCAAGGATTGAAGCTTGTATTGTCGAATATCCTGACACTTCTGAGTATGGATTTGGTGTAAGCAAGATTACTGGCCAATACAAGGTAGTTAGGAATGTTCATGAGCATGCATTAAAATCTCCAAGCAAGGCTGTAACGTATCGTACTTTTTAACTACTTAAAAATTTGCGGAAAAATCAAAATTTTCTTAATTAAATAGAAACATTCAAATTGCGATAACAATAAACTAATCATTCTAAATATTTGCAATGAAAAGATCAAAAATAAAGCTTGCTAAAAACACTTGGTTAAATATCGTAAACAATAACGTGAAATCAGAGTGTTTGAAGCATTGCATAATTTCTTAAAAACATGGGCGGTCCTCGGGTTTAGACTCCTGCTCAATCCAAGCCGGCTCATTGGTCCCCAACCCTCGTCTCCTCAAAGTCATCATCACCTGCATCGATCAAGTCTAGTGAGTTTAATGACTCAACATATTTAAACTGGAGATAACAAGTACTACATAATAAAACCACATGAATCTTTAAAGTAGGGCTTACATACTTGAAACTTTAAAGTAGGGCTTACATACTTGAAACTTGAACGTAATAGCATAAACATACTTGAAACTTGAACATGGCAGCATAAACGTAGACGTGCCATCATCATAAGATTTTTCTTAAACATACTTGCATCATACATACCTGAGCATACATAACATCATTTTGCGTAGAGATATGTTTCAAAGCAAGTGACCGATACATAAAAGTGTTTGATAAGACTAAACCACAGTACTGGGATGACAGGAAAAAATCCACTGCCACATACATGAGATCCCCGGTCATGCTTTATCGGGCAAATTGGTCCCTGGTCATGCTTTACCGCTGTTCAATCCTGATTTAAACCCGATCATGCTTTACCGAGGTGGATAGGTCCTCGGCCACGTTCACCGACTTCCAAACCCGTTCATAATTAGATCACAAGATATTTAGCATACCTCAAAAACTTAAAAGTATTTTCCTTTGCACGTCGAACATATTTACTTGACATTGAGAGATTCGTTGGATCTCGCTTGGGGCCACTGCTGCACGTACTAACATGAATTCGAATACCTATCGTGTATAACTTAGATGTATGGACATGCTCACACCCAAAAATGACAAAAAGTTTTAAATCTCTCGGGACTTGACCTCGCTTAATCATCGTACTAAATCATAACATCAAACCACAAAAAAATCCCTAAAAAAAAATTCAATAAATATTTTTTTTTAAAGAAAGACACGGACCCCGTGTAAGAGTCCGGTTCAGGGTCCGTGTAGGTGCTGGAAAATCACATTTCGAAGGAAAAAGGACATGAACCCCGTGTAAGGGTCCGGTTTTGGGTTCGTGTAGGTGCTGAAATCGTAAACCAAGGAGAGAAACACTACACTTATGGCTTATATCTCCTAACTCGATCATACAGACCATGAACTAATGCCTCGAGACCCATCCTAGGATGCTATGACACTTTGTTGGAAACTAAATTCCGGCGTTTGACAAAATATGAATCAACTGAAAATACGAACCAACTGATCGAGTAAACTGAACTCAGCAACTGGACTTAATAACTGAAATCAACCATAACAGCCCGAAAATTCGTGTTTGAATATTTGCGGAAAAATTAAAAATTTTCTTTGTAAAGTAAGTAAAATGCCTCATTAATAAAATAGACCGTTAAATAAAGTTTAAATGTTAAAAATAGTAGCGGAAGAAATTATTTGTTTGCAAAAGAACAATTTAAGAATAATCCAGCAACAGATAAACTGTTTGAGCTTAAAAATGGTAAATGCTAAAATGAGGTCCTCGGGTTCCAATCCTGCCGACCCAAGCTAGTTCACTGGTCCCCGCCCTCGGCCCCGGCATCATCAGTACCTACAACAATCAAGTCCAGTGAGTCTAAAAACTCAACATGCATATATCGTAAATAATGAGTAAATATAGTAAAATTTCATCGGAGTAAAAATATCATGTCATGAGGCATATCGTAAAAATGTCGGGTCATGATTAATTATAATACGTGCATAACTGAACTGAAAATATCATGGTAAAAATGTTTGCTCCTTGGAGCCCTGTACTTAAATAGCCTGTAATAAATTTCTGTTGAGATTATGGTCTTCGCAAGTGGCCCCTGCACTGAAACTGATCGGTAACTGGCGACCGGATAATAAAATGCTTCCATGACCGGTAACTGGCGACCGGGTAAAATAATGAACGTCTGATCAGACTATGCCACAGTATACTGGGTGGTACAAACTGAACTGACCGGTAACTGGCGACCGGACCGGTAACTGGCGACCGGATTTAGCAATAATCCCATGATAGTGAAATGGCCACAAGCAATATCGCATAATCTCAAAAATGAACATTTTATATTTTTATGCACGTAATATAATTAAATGGCACAATTAAGTATCCTGTAATAATTTACTGCTTGGATTGGATCGCTCCCAGGCTCGATGCAACCTAAATATGCCATGAAAAATATGCAATAGATTTTTGGGACCAAACTATGCAATAACATTTGAAAATGTGACAATTTCACCGAACGACTTCGTATTTAATCATGACTCCGAACCAACCCGAGCCAACACTTAAACATCATATAGTCATGATTAAAATACGCTTAAAATGATGAATTAATGCACCTAAAATGATGTAAGTCGAATCTTAGGTGAATGGAGGACAAAACATGAAACGCTCTTTCGAGAGTCAATTTGGCACATCGCACCGTAAATTCTCGTACGACTTAAAAAATGATCCGAATCACAAACGGTAAAAAACATGACCTTCCTAACTCGATGATGCACTGTACAGTCCAAGTCCATGGGCTAAAATCCAACCAAGAACTCAAACGAGCCACTGAACCATCACAGCAAGTTGCTGTCCACAAAATACAGCAGCTGTGCTTTGGTTTCTTGCATCGTTTGCTGAGGCTAATGGCCATTGGGGCTTGAACCACTGACCAAAACATATTACTAACATCCCAAGGAATGATTTGAACTATGGCTAAGGGCCCTAGGCCAGACACAATCCGAACCACACCAGAAGCAAGACCGCACTCCTAGCCGACAACGTAATCTGCGAGCTTGGGGAGTTTTGCTTCGTTTGCTGTCATGGACCTTTCCAGTAGCCATTTGTTTCACCATGGAACAATCTAGACATCTTGGGGTATGGTATGAACTGTGGCTAAGGGCCATAGGCCAACCAAGATCCACACCAATCCACCAAAATTCGAAACACACATGCTGTACAAATGAAGAGCCGAAATGGGGAAGGGGTTGTTCTTGTTGTTTTATTTGAAAACCGATTCACCATGGACCAAGCCACCAAAAGGGCGACTTAGTCACGTCTTAGACATGCTAGGGGAGTGATCTAACCAATGATATAGGCCTTTTGGGAAGCCATGATCAGAACTTCTCCCTTTGACAACAAGCTGAATTTTCAAAACTCAATATGACACTCGTGGGGAATGTGATTTCATTTCTGAATTACCGTGAGTATGGGGCTGGAACCAAAGTTCTTTCATGATCCTAACATGTCCTAGTACATGTCTATATGCAGCCTCGAGCCCCTGGAACGAGCCATCCCTGAAATCGAAAAGAAGCATACCCAACGTGAAGCATAATAGAAACTAAATCGGTGCAGAAATTATTTCTTGTTCTTGTTGCTGAAAATTTCGGTTTTTACATGAAAGGATGATCATGAAACATAAAAATAATGACAGTATGACTTGATTGAAGAGTCAAGGAAAAATATATGCATGCCTGGTTTCGTTTTGAAAGAAAACGAAAGAACGAGACGATCCGGCGCGGAGGAGGTGGAGCGCTTCCTTTCCTACCTTACTAGCTCTCGATTTTTCTCTCTAGTTTCCTCTAGTGCTAGCCACGATTTTTCTCTCCAAAATCACTCTGAATTTCGAGACTAATGGAGGGGGAATGGTGGTTAAGAGGGTGAGGAGAATGGGTGCAAAATATAGGGAAGAAAATCAAGACCAAGTCTACCTCTCATTCAAATTTTTGAATTGGTTTGATCAAGTCTTTTTGGGGGGAGCATGGCCGATATTATCCATGATAATTAGACTACGAAATTTCTTATTAATAAACTAATTAAGGTTGATCAATAATTAAAAAGTTTATCATGCTAAAAAATTAAAAAGAATGGGTCAAGAGTGAGTTGGCATATCCTTGCTCAATCTACTAAGGGCGGCCGAAAATCAACACTAAAAATGAAGAGAAATGTTGTTTAGTTACTAAATTTATAACCCTTAAAAGCCTCACCTATCATTTAAATATATTAGTGAACTAACCCCTTAATTAAGGAATTTAAATAAATTTATTTTCTACTCACCTCAAGTAACTTAAATAATTCCTTAAACTTCCTTATTAACTTAAATTAACTTACTTGCTAGCTAAAATAAATTCTGGAAATGTTTTTTAAATTTTAAATTTTATCTCTAAACTCCAACTCCCGTCCGGCCTCACTGAATTAACTGAAATGATAAAAATCAAAATACCTGCATAAAATAATTAACTTAAGGAAAAGCATTTAAATACTCATGAAATAAAAATCATTTTAATTTAAATACTAGAATTATGCATGGCTTATACGTAGTCTAAGTTACGGGTTCTACAATCCTTCCCCCCTTAAAAGAAATTTCGTTCTCGAAATTAAGACTCACCGAATAACTCGGGGTAACGATCTCTCATCTCCGGCTCAGACTCCCATGTAGCTTCCTCCTTAGAATGGTTAAGCCATTTGACTTTGACTCGCCTAACCAGCTTGTTCCGAAGCTTCTTCTCCTGCCTGTCTAAGATCTGCACTGGTCTCTCCTCATAAGATAGGTTCGGAGTAAGCTGCAACGGCTCGAAGTTCAAGACATGCGAAGGATTCGCCATATACTTCCTCAGCATAGAGAAGTGAAAGACATTGTGTACTCCGGCCAGATTCGGCGGAAGAGCCACACGATAAGCTAGCGTCCCAACTCTGTCAAGGATCTCAAATGGTCCAATAAATCTCGGACTGAGCTTCCCTTTCTTTCCGAATCGCATGACACCCTTCATAGGTGCTACCTTCACGAAGACATGGTCGCCAACGGCAAATTCTAGGTCTCTCCTCCTCTGATCTGCATAATTCTTCTCTCGGCTCTGAGCAGCTCTCATCCTATCACAGATCTTGACTACTACATCAGCAGTCTGCTGAATAATCTCTGGACCCAACTCTGCTCTCTCTCCTACTTCATCCCAATGAATAGGAGATCTACACTTGCGGCCATACAATGCTTCATAAGGAGCCATACCTATAGACGACTGAAAGCTGTTGTTATAGGTGAACTCTACCAATGGCAAGTTCGACTCCCAACTCCTAGAGAAATCAATGACGCAAGCGCGGAGAAGATCCTCTAAAATCTGAATGACTCGCTCTGACTGCCCATCTGTCTGAGGATGGAAAGCTGTGCTAAACAGAAACTTCGTCCCCATAGTCGAATGCAAACTCTTCCAAAATGAGAAAGTAAATCTGGGATCTCTGTCAGATACGATAGAAACTGGAATACCATGGAGTCGGACTATCTTCCCGGATATACAACTCTGCATACTGAATCATAGTGAAAGTCGTCTTAATAGGCAAGAAGTGCGCTGATTTGGTAAGACGATCTACAATCACCCATATGGCATTTGATCCTCTGACTGACTTCGGCAAACCGGTCACGAAGTCCATGGTAACATTCTCCCACTTCCACTCGGGAATGGGAAGAGGCTTGAGCAAACCTGCTGGTCTCTAATGCTCCGCCTTCACTAACTGACAAGTCAGGCACTCGGATACAAATTGTCTGATGTCTTTCTTCATCCTTGGCCACCAATACAACGACTGCAGATCTCGGTACATCTTCGTACTCCCTGGATGAATAGAGTACGAGGACATGTGGGCCTCTGATAGAATATCTGCTCGGATAGAACCACTGCTAGGAACCCACATCCTGTCTCGGTATTTCACAATACCAGTCACTAACTGAATACAAGACACTGCCCTTGGCCTCATCCCTCTGCTTCCACTTTGCCAATTGCTCATCTGCTGACTGACCACTGCGAATGCGGTCCAAAAGAGAAGACTGAAGGGTCAAGGTAGATAGTCGGGGAACTCTACCTTGAGGATATGACTCTAGATCAAACCTCTGCATCTCAATCTGAAGAGGTCTCGAAGCTGTCAAATGAGCCATCACTGCGACTTTTCTGCTCAACGCATCCGCAACTACATTAGCTTTACCCGGGTGGTAGCTAATGTCACAGTCATAATCCTTCACAAGCTCCAACCAACACCTCTGACGCATATTCAGCTCCTTCTGGGTAAAGAAATACTTGAGGCTCTTGTGGTCGGTAAAGATCTGGCACTTCTCTCCATACAGATAATGCCTCCAAATCTTCAAGGCAAAAACTACTGCGGCCAACTCTAGATCATGGGTAGGGTATTTCTTCTCATGAGTCTTCAACTGTCTAGAAGCATATGCTATTACCTTCCCATGCTGCATCAATACGGCGCCAAGACCGAGCATCGAAGCATCGGTATATAGAACAAATGCTATTACCTTCCCATGCTGCATCAATACGGCGCCAAGACCGAGCTTCGAAGCATCGGTATATAGAACAAACTCACCGGACCCTGACGGCACGGCCAAAACTGGTGCTGAGATAAGAGCTTGCTTCAAAGTATCAAAGCTCTTCTGACACTCCTTGCTCCAAAGAAATTTCACATTCTTCTTTGTCAGTGTTGTGAGTGGAACTGCAATCGAGGAGAATCCCTTAATGAACTTCCGATAATATCCTGCTAAGCCTAGAAAACTACGGATCTCTGATGCATTCTGCGGCACAACCCAATCTCTGACTGCTGCAACTTTCGCTGGGTCTACCTCAATGCCACTGCTGGAAACAATGTGGCCTAAGAACGCCACCTTCTCTAACCAGAATTCGCATTTATTGAACTTTGCGAATAATTTTGCTTCTGCAATGTCTGCAACACTGTGGTCAGATGCCGGCTTTGATCCTCCCGATCCTGGAGTAGACGAGAATGTCATCTATGAACACTATCACAAACTGGTCGAGGTACGGATGAAATACGCGATTCATGAGATCCATGAAGATTGCTGACGCATTCGTCAAGCCAAACGGCATCACCAGGAACTCTTAGTGACCATAACGAGTCCTGAAAGCTGTCTTCGAAACATCGGCGTCTCTCACCCTCAACTGGTGATAACCTGAACGCAGATCTATCTTAGAGAAAATCGAAGCTCCCTGCAACTGGTCAAACAGATCCTCAATCCTCGGAAGTGGGTATTTATTCTTCACTGTAACCCTGTTCAACTCCCGATAGTCAATACAAAGCCTCATAGAGCCATCTTTCTTCTTAACAAACAAGACTGGCGCGCCCCAAGGTGAGAAACTAGGGCGAATGAACTCCTTGTTAAGAAGTTCCTGAATCTGCTTCTTAAGCTCTGCCATCTCTTTCGGTGCAAGTCGGTACGGTGCTTTTGAGATCGGAGCCGTCCTTGGCATAAGCTCGATAGAAAACTCCACCTCTCTCTCAGGTGGCATACCAGAGACGTCCTCAGGAAAAACGTCTAAGAAGTCTCTAACGATCGGAACATCTGAGGCTGACTGACTGGGCGCCTCGGGGACAGATACAAAGGTTGCTAGAAACGCCCGACACCCTCTATGCATGAGCTTCCTAGCCTGAACATATGGAATAATGCGCGGTAAGGAAAAGTACCTGTCTGGCTCAAATAAGAACTGTGTCATTCCAGGCGGTCGGACTAGAACAGATCTCTGCTGGAAGTCAATCAAAACTCTGTTCCGCAGTAGCCAATCCATCCCTAGAATAATGTCAAACTCTGGCATCGACAGTACGATAAGATCCGCATAAACAAGGTTGCCATGGAGCTCAAGATCTATGTCTCGGATCACATTGGTGGCTGCCATCTCCTCGCCAGACGGCAGTACTACGGAATAGGCTATATCTAGCCCAATGGTCTTAACTTTGAGGAAATTAGCAAAGACCTCTGAAATGAATGAATGAGTGGCCCCTGAATCTATCAAGGCCTTCGTAGCGGAACCGGATATAAAAATTCTCCCTGAAAGATCGGAACCCTAAGTTGAACCCAATAGTTACAAAGACTAAACTTATAGACATGCAAAGGTTGAAGTTCTTCTAACTTAAATTTCCAAAATATTACAAAGTAGAGCATGCAATCCTATCGCAATTCTATATTCAAAATATTAACCCAAAACATTAAGTTCCAAATGCAGACTCAAAGCTTAAGGTACCTGTCATCAGCATAGTATCGGGGTTCGTCTCCGTCGCATGGAGAGCAAACACTCTGCCCTGGGTAGGCAGGTTCCTCTGAGGGCACTGCAGAAATAAGTGGTCTGGACTACCACACCTATAACACTTCCCTGAGCCGTACATACATGCCCCAGGATGGCGACGTGAGCACTTAGGACAGACTGGGCGCTCAAGAGCCCTCGGGGCTGGGCGTCCCCGCTGCTGCTGCTGGCCTCTGTTTCTAGGTGGCCCGTGAAAAGGCCTCTTGTTCTGCTGCTGATGCTGCTGAGGAGGAGGGCGGTGCGGTACCTGGACTGGTCGCTTTCCCAAGCGATCTCTCTCGATATCCCGCTGATCCTGCTCTGTGGCTAGAGCTTTGGAGACAGCGACCTCATAAGAAGTAGGGTCAGACACCCTAACATCACGGCGCAAGATCGGCCGTAGACCCACCAGAAAATGCATCATCTTGGCTCTAGCATCATTTGCGATCAGGGGTACAAAATGACAACCCCTCTCGAACTTACGGATGAACTCCGTAACAGTCGTATCTCCTTGCCTCAAGCTCATAAACTCAGTGGTCAACCTGGTGCGCACTTCCTCAGCAAAGTATTTGTAGTAGAACACCTCCGTGAAGCGTACCCAACTCAGCGTAGCCACGTTCAGGGCTACCGATGCTCCTTCCCACCATAAGCGGGCATCTCCTCCGAATAAGTAGGTGGCACATCGGACTCTGTCTGCATCTCCAAGCTCCATTAACTCGAAGATAACCTCGAGAGACTTGATCCAGCCCTCAGCAATCATGGGGTCAGACGTCCCAAAAAACTCCTTCGGACGCATCTTCATGAATCTTTCGTAGACAGCCTCGGGCCCTGTCGGCCTGGTCGCCACAGAATGGTTCCCCGCAAACTGTGCGAAGAACTGCGTCATCCCAGCTAGCATCTGGGCATTCATGTCCGGTGGAGGGGGTGGTGGAGGATAAGTCTCTCTCCTGCCTCGGCTCCTCCCTGTCCTCTCGGCGAGGCTCATCCTCAATAGTGCGCTCAAGGATGCGTCTAGGGAGCATACTGTTCCATACATAACCCATACGTAACTAACATGCATAATTCCATAATTTATTTAAATTTAAATACTTACCAAACAAAATGAATCTGGACATAAAATGCTTCATGAAATCATGCCATTAAAAATAATACATGCTTTAAATAAAATGCGTAAATGTAAAACTTACAGACCGAAGACGTGACTTCATGAGCTTCTCGTGGTCAGTAATAGTACAACCCTATACAGAACCTTTGCTCTGATACCAGCTATAACGACCCGAAAATTCGTGTTTGAATATTTGCGGAAAAATTAAAAATTTTCTTTGTAAAGTAAGTAAAATGCCTCATTCATAAAATAGACCGTTAAATAAAGTTTAAATATTAAAAATAGTAGCGGAAGAAATTATTTGTTTGCAAAAGAACAATTTAAGAATAATCCAGCAACGGATAAACTGTTTGAGCATAAAAATGGTAAATGCTAAAATGAGGTCCTCGGGTTCCACTACTGCCGACCCAAGCTAGCTCACTGGTCCCCGCTCTCGGCCCCGGCATCATCAGTACCTACAACAAATAAGTCTAGTGAGTCTAAAGACTCAACATGCATATATCGTAAATAACGAGTAATAATAGTAAAATTTCATGGGAGTAAAAATATCATGTCATGAGGCATATCATAAAAATGTCGGGTCATGATTAATTATAATACGTGCATAACTGAACTGAAAATATCATGGTAAAAATGTTTGCTCCTTGGAGCCCTGTACTGAAATAGCCTGTAATAAATTTCTGTTGAGATTATAGTCTATGCAAGTGGCCCCTGCACTGAAACTGACCGGTAACTGGCGACCGGATAAGAAAATGCTCCCATGACCGGTAACTGGCGACCGGGTAAAATAATGAATGTCTGATCAGACTATGCCACAGTATACTGGGTGGTACAAACTGAACTGACCGGTAATTGGCGACCGGACCGGTAACTGGCGACCGGATTTAGCAATAATCCCATGATAGTGAAATGGCCACAAGCAATATCGCATAATCTCAAAAATGAACATTTTATATTTTTATGCACGTAATATAATTAAATTGCACAATTAAGTATCCTGTAATAATTTACTGCTTGGATTGGATCGCTCCCAGGCTCGCTGCAACCTAAATATGCAATGAAAAATATGCAATAGATTTTTGGGACCAAACTATGCAATAACATTTGAAAATGTGACAATTTCACCGAACGACTTCGTATTTAATCATGACTCCGAACCAACCCGAGCCAACACTTAAACATCATATAGTAATGATTAAATACGCTTAAAATGATGAATTAATGCTCCTAAAATGATGCAAGTCGAATCTTAGGTGAATGGAGGCCAAAACATTAAACGCTCTTTCGAGAGTCAATTTGGCACATCGCACCGTAAATTCTCGTACGACTTCAAAAATGATCCGAATCACAAACGGTCAAAAGAATGACTTTCGTAACTTGATGAGGCACTGTCCAGTCCAAGGCCATGGGCTAAAAGCCAACCAAGAACTCAAACGAGCCACTGAACCGTCACAGCAAGTTGCTGTCCACAAAATACAGCAGCTGTGCTTTGGTTTCTTGCGTCGTTTGCGAGGCTAATGGCCATTGGGGCTTGAACCACCGACAAAAACCTCTTACCAACATCCCAAGGAATGATTTGAACTATGGCTAAGGGCCCTAGGCCAGCCACAATCCGAACCACACCAAAAACAAGACCGCACTCCTAGCCGAGAACGTAATCTGCGCGCTTGGGGAGTTTTGCTTCGTTTGCTGTCATGAACCTTTCCAGTGGCCATTTGGTTGACCATGGCACGATCTAGACATCTTGGGGTATGGTATGAACCATGGCTAAGGGCCATAGTCCAACCAAGATCCACACCAATCCACCAAAATTCGAAACACACATGCTGTACAAATGAAGAGCCGAAATGGGGAAGGGGTTGTTTTTGTTGTTTTATTTGAAAACCTATTCACCATGGACCAAACCACCAAAAGGGCGACTTAGTCACGTCTTAGACATGCTAGGGGAGTGATCTAACCATGGCTATAGGCCTTTTGGGTAGCCATGATCAGAACTTCTCCCCTTGACAACAAGCTGAAATTTCAAAACTCAATATGACACTCGTGGGGAATGTGATGTCATTTCTTAATTCCCGTGATTATGGGGCTGGAACCAACGTTCTTTCATGATCCTACCATGTCCTAGTACATGTCTATATGCAGCCTCGAGCCCCTGGAACGAGCCATCCCTGAAATCGAAAAGAAGCATACCCAACGTGAAGCATAATAGAAACTAAATCTGTGCAGAAATTATTTCTTGTTCTTGTTGCTGAAAATTTCGGTTTTTACATGAAAGGATGATCATGAAACATAAAAATAATGATAGTATGACTTGATTGAAGAGTCAAGGAAAAATATATGCATGCCTGGTTTCGTTTTGAAAGAAAACGAAAGAACGAGACGATCCGGCGCGGAGGAGGTGGAGCGCTTCCTTTCCTACCTTACTAGCTCTCGATTTTTCTCTCTAGTTTCCTCTAGTGCTAGCCACAATTTTTCTCTCCAAAATCACTCTGAATTTCGAGACTAAGGGAGGGGGAATGGTGGTTAAGAGGGTGAGGAGAATGGGTGCAAAATATAGGGAAGAAAATCAAGACCAAGTCTACCTCTCATTCAAATTTTTGAATTGGTTTGATCAAGTCTTTTTGGGGGGAGCATGGCCGATATTATCCATGATAATTAGACTAGGATATTGCTTATTAATAAAATAATTAAGGTTGATCAATAATTAAAAAGGTTATCATGCTAAAAAATGACAAAGAATGGGTCAAGAGTGAGTTGGCATATCCTTGCTCAATCTACTAAGGGTGGCTGGAAATCAACACTAAAAATGAATAGAAATGTTGTTTAGTTACTAAATTTATAACCCTTAAAAGCCTCACATATCCTTAAAATAATTTAGTGAACTAACCCCGTAATTAAGGAACTTAAATAAATTTATTTTCTACTCACCTCAAGTAACTTAAATAATTCCTTAAACTTCATTACTAACTTAAATTAACTTACTTGCTAGCTAAAATAAATTCTGGAAATGTTTTCTAAATCTTAAATTTTATCTCTAAACTCCAACTCAAGTCCGGCCTCACTGAATTAACTGAAATGATAAAAATCAAAATATTGCATAAAATAATTAACTTAAGGAAAATCATTTAAATGCTCATGAAATAAAAATCATTTTAATTTAAATACTAGAATTATGCATGGCTTATACGTAGTCTAAGTTACGGGTTCTACATCAACTGACTGATCAGTTGATATATTAAGCCGTATGCTAAGCAGCCTTCAACTGAACATATCTCGGGAAAGAACAATCAACCATCAAGAGACATAGAAGATTGCAATGCCGCACTTCAGTCAATACAGCTTAGAAAAACGCATTTCGGCGAAAGCAATTAAGACGCCGCATCACAATAAATGAAGCAAACAATGTGCAAGGAATAATCAACGGATACAAAGATTCCAATTCATCTCAAGTTACCATTGGAGAAAAGAAGCTTATAAATATGACAGAAGAACAGCTGAAGTAAAAAGAGTCAACACTATTCAAAAGCTTACTGTCACTCTGTCAAAATCTCAGCTCAATCTTACTTGATATATTCGTAGCAGTTAAGGCTACAATTTGAGCTCATTAGCAAGTTGTAATAATCGTTGAAATTCGATAGTGCTAAGGTCAGTTACGCACTGAGAACATTCTGTAATACTAAGAGTTTCAGTTTTTGGCAGTTTTAAGTCCAAACTGAAGTGGGTCAGTACAATTCTTGTATTTGATCAAAGTCTTTTAGTGGATATCCTATCCTTGAGATAGAAGGGGTGACGTAGGAGTAATTAAATTCTCCGAACATCCAGAAACAACCCTTGCCTATTTTATTTCAGTTTCATATTCTATCTTTCAGTCAGTTATTTTTCGCAACTACTTTAGTTTAACTGATTGTCATTGACCAACAAGATTCCGAGAATCAGTTTGTCACCAAACTGAACTCAAAATTCGAAAAGATCAGTTTTAATTGTGAGTGTTTATTCAACCCCCCCTTCTAAACTCTCTTGATACATTAATCGATCCTATCAAGTGGTATCAGAGCGGTTGAATCTTGTTCTTGAATACTTTTGATCTAAAAACTTGCCAGCATGACTTCATTCAACAAAATTCCCATGTTCTCCAGAGAAGAATTTGATGATTGGAAAATCAGAATGCAGGCTCATTTGGCTGCACAAGATGATGACATGTGGTATGTCATAACTGATGGACCCATGAAGATTCTAAAAGCAAATACAACAGTTGCCATAACAGAAGGGGCACCACAAAGAATAGAAAAGCCCAGAGATGAATGGACAACTGAAGACAAAAGAAAAGCAAATCTTGACAATGTGGCTAAAGACATTCTGTACAAAACGCTGGACAAAGTAACTTTCAGCAAAATAAAGATGTGTAAAACAGCCAAAGAAATTTGGGAGAAGCTGATCCAGCTGTATGAAGGAAATGATCAAACCAAGGAAAATAAACTTTCTGTTGCTATGCAAAAGTTTGATAACATCAAAATGAAAACAGGAGAATCGATGCACGAGTATGATGAAAGAGTAAGCAGTGTCATCAATGAGTTAAATGCACTTCGAAAAGTGTATACTAACAAAGAGATTGCACTAAAGATAATGAGAGGTCTTCCCAATGAATGGGATGTCAAAACCATGGCAATGAGGGAGTCCAAAGATCTAAACCAGATTGAACTTCATGATTTATTTGCTGATTTAAAGGCTTATGAGTTCGAGCTGCAGACCAGAGAAAGAGAACCATCCACCCCTGCAGCCACAACTGCTCTAGCTGCTGTTAGAACTGAACAAATCAATTCAGTCGAAAAATCTGCTGATCAGTTGAGTAATGATGCTATGTCATTATTCATCAAAAAATTCGGAAGATTCATGAGAAAGAATCAAGGGAACTTCCAGAAGCCATACCAAAGGAACAATTCCAAAGATGAACCAAATGCCTGCTATAACTGTGGCAAATCAGGTCACTTCATTGCTGATTGTCCTAAACCCAAGAAGGACAGTCAAGGCTCAACTGACAGAAGAAAGAAATCATATGAACGCAAAAGAAGATCCAAGGAAGATAAGAAGGTCTTCAGAAAGAAACATGAGGTACTCTTAGCTGAAGAAAACAAATCTAAATGGGCAGAAACTGACAGTGAAGAGTCGGAACCAGAAAGCTCATGCAGTTCTAG
The DNA here is from genome assembly GCF_025594145.1 of Primulina tabacum. NCBI lineage: Eukaryota > Viridiplantae > Streptophyta > Magnoliopsida > Lamiales > Gesneriaceae > Primulina > Primulina tabacum. The sequence continues at coordinate 29,874,120 of NC_134550.1, read as the reverse complement.
TGATGATGAGGAAGTAAAGTGCTTGATGGCTAATGATGCAGCAGAAGAATCATCTAGCCAACAGGTATTTGATTTCAGCTCAACTGATTTCACACGAGAAGAACTCATTCTAACACTACATGACATGGTAAATGAGTATCAAAAGCTTGCATCATCATTTGAAGAAATCAAAGCAAAGCAAACTGATCCCACAGACAATAAAACCAAAACTGATGAATCAGTTGATGGGTTGAGTCTAAAAAGGGAAATTGCTGAGCTAAAAACAGAAAGAAACAAAAATCTGGAATTAATCCAGAAGTTAATTCTTGAAAATTCAAAACAAACTGAACTTATTCAGGCTTGGAATAAATCATCTGTTGCATTGACTGATATACAGAACTCTCAAAAATCAGTAACAGATAAAGCTGGTTTGGGGTTCTGTAACCAAGATGAAATGTCAACCAATGATACTCAACCAAAACTGAATATGGGCAAAGGGAAATACATTCACTTTGTCAAATTAGTTATGGTACAAGAACAATCAGAGCCAAGTAAACTGGTTGAAAAGCCAACTGAAAGTATGAACAAGGGCAAAAGATATGGTATTGGTTATAGTCAAAAATTCTCAACTGATTCACAAAGTCAGTCATCAAAGAGATGTTACAAAAAATATTCGAATGGCTATTCCAATTACTATAACTGCAAGCCAGTTCAGAAGAGATATAGGCTGAACAATCAGTTGAATAAAGCTAAAACACATATTGTATCACTCGTACACCACACAAGCACACAAAAGCCGAGAAAAACCATTTGGAATACAGCTACTGGAAAGCCTGTTAGACTAATCAAAGTATGGGTTCCTAAAAGACTAATCAGTTCAGGACCCAAATAGATATGGGTATCAAATTATATTATGTGTGTGACTGCAGGTAACAGGTACAAACAAGAACTCAATATGGTATTTGGACAGTGGATGTTCGCGACATATGACAGGAGATGCAAGTGTGCTATCTCAACTGATCAAATACAGTGGTCCAAATATCAGTTTTGGGGACAATTCCAAAGGTAGAACTGTGGGTAAGGGTAAGCTTATCCATGGTAACTTTACTTTTAAAGATGTTCTATTAGTAGAAAACCTGAAGTATAACTTGATCAGCATCAGTCAGTTATGCGACAGTGGATTCTCAGTACATTTTGACAAAAACTCATGTTCAGTCAAAACTTCAACTGATGAAATCATACTAACTGGCAAACGTTATGGAAACACATATAAAATCAGTTGGAATGATCAAACTTATGCACCAGTTTGTTTTATTGCTTCAAAATCATCTAAAAACTGGTTGTGGCACAAGAGACTAAACCATTTAAACTTTAAATCCATTGCCTATCTGAGTAAACATGAACTTGTAACTGGTTTGCCCAAAATAGACTTTTCAAAAGAAAAACTTTGCTCAGCATGTCAGTATGGTAAACAAGTACGATCTTCTTTTAAAAACAAGGGTTGTAAATCTTCATCCCGATGCTTAGAACTGTTGCACATGGATCTCTTTGGTCCTATACCAGTCATGAGCTTACGGGGAATGAAATACACCTTGGTAGTCGTGGATGATTTTTCAAGATTTACTTGGGTTATTTTTCTCAAATCTAAAGACCATACTGCTTCACAACTGATAAAGCTCTTCAAAATACTTTTAAATGAAAAATCAGTTGGAATTGATCGAATCAGATCAGATCGAGGAACTGAATTCATCAATCAAACTCTTTCAAATTTTCTAAAGAATGCTGGAAATAAGCATGAGCTCTCAGCAGCCAGAACTCCTCAGCAAAATGGTGTAGCTGAGAGAAGAAATCGAACACTTAAAGAAGCTGCTAGAACAATGCTTGCTGATTCTGGTATTTCTCAAAGGTTTTGGGCAGAGGCAGTAAACACTGCGTGTTATACTCAGAACAGATCAATGATTAATAAGAATCATATGAAAACACCATATGAGATCTGGCATGGAAGAAAAAGTGTAATTACTTATTTAAAAATATTCGGCTGCAGATGTTTTATTCTTGATAATGGTAAAAATTATTTAAAAGCGTTTGATGCTAAATCTGCAGAGGGAATATTTCTTGGATACTCATCAGTTAGTATAGCTTATAGAGTCTTCAAAACCCTAAATGTTGAAGAATCAGCTCATGTTGATTTCGATGAAATTGAACTAACTAATAAGCCAACTGATCAAGTTGAGCTAGTTGATCGATTTACAGATATAAGTTTGGAGGATGATGATAAAAAAGACAATCATATTAATCAAAACAATCTCCAAACACCCGAACCAGAAGTGTCAGATCAATCAGCTGAACCAGAAGCCATTCCTAATGATCAGTTGATAGAGCATAATGATAACATTCAAATACCTGTTGACGAAGCACCAACTGAGACTGAAAACTGTGTTCAGTTACCAACTGAAGAAATTGCTGATACAACAAATACTGAGTACAAATGGAGAAAATCACATCCACCTGAGCTGGTAATAGGAAATCCATCTGATCCAGTAAGAACTCGCAATCAAATGCTAAATTTATTTATCTATTCAGCTTTTGTCTCACAACTAGAACCAAAGAAGACTGATGAAGCTCTTGCTGATCCTAACTGGGTAAATGCAATGCAAGAAGAGCTAAATCAGTTCACTCATAACAATGTCTGGAACTTAGTTCCAAGACCAGTTTCAAAAACTGTTATAGGTACAAAATGGGTGTACAGGAATAAACTGAACGAGGATGGTTCAGTTGTGCGCAATAAAGCGAGACTAGTAGCACAAGGATATAGGCAAGAGGAAGGAATTGACTATGATGAGACATATGCTCCAGTTGCAAGACTGGAAACAATCAGAATGTTTCTTGCTTATGCATCATACAAGAACTTCAAAGTCTACCAAATGGATGTCAAAAGTGCATTCCTAAATGGCCAGCCACAAGAGGAAGTATATGTTGAACAACCCCCAGGTTTTATAAATCACAACTTTCCTGATCATGTATATCATTTGAACAAAGCCTTATATGGTCTTAAACAAGCTCCCGGAGCTTGGTACGAAACTCTTTCAAAATTCCTAACTGATCACGATTTCTCTGTTGGATCAGTTGATAAGACCTTGTTCAAATTTACTAAGAATGATCACATTTTATTAGTTCAAATTTATGTTGATGATATCATATTTGGGTCAACTAACCCCAAATTATGCGAGAAATTTGCTAAGCTAATGCAGGATAAGTTTGAAATGAGCATGATGGGTGAACTGACATTCTTTCTTGGACTACAAGTGAAGCAACTGGAAACTGGTATATTCATAAGTCAGACTAAATATACAAAGGAGCTGCTGAAGAAATTTGGCATGGAATCATGTTCAGCTGCGAATACTCCCATGAGCTCATCAGTAAAATTGGACACTAATCAAGGGGGAATATCAGTTGAGACGACATTATATCGAGGTTTAATAGGGTCATTATTATACCTAACTGCCAGTCGCCCTGATATTGTATTTGTTGTGTGTATGTGTGCTAGATTTCAAGCAAATCCTAAGCAATCACATTTCTCAGCTGCTAAAAGAATTTTGAAATACCTTAAGGGTACACAAAATGTTGGGTTATGGTACTCTAAAGCCTCTGCTTTCAATTTAGTTGGATATTCAGATGCAGATTATGCAGGATGTAAGCTTGATCGTAAAAGTACAAGTGGATCTTGTCAGTTTCTAGGAGACAGGCTGATCTCTTGGTTTAGCAAGAAGCAGACATCTATAGCTACCTCAACAACTGAAGCAGAATACCTTGCTGCTGGTAGTTGCTGTGCATAACTGATCTGGATCCAGCAACAATTGAGAGATTATGGAGTAATTACAAATAATTCGCCCATATTTTGTGACAATACGAGTACAATTGCCATCACCTATAATCCAGTTCTTCACTCAAGGACAAAGCATATAGATGTCAGACACCACTTCATAAGAGATCATGCTTTGAAGAAGAACATCAGACTGGAGTATATATCAACTGAGCAACAAGCAACTGACATCTTCACCAAACCATTACCCGAGACTAAGTTTTCTTACTTTCGCAATACTCTTGGTTTAATTGATCTGTCTTAAAATTATTACTAATGTTGCTTTACTAATAGAATTATCTGCAGAAAATAAGAACACAACAAATTGAAAATAATACTTTATTAAGAATACCATCGATCCCAGTGTACAGAAGATATCATAGAACCAACTGAATCCTGCCATTCTCTAATCCAATCATTCAACTCATAAATTTGGATTCTAGAAAATGACCTAGTGGTAGAAATCTTCTCAACCACATGCCATTACTTCCATAACATTGCTTCTAACAGACATTTGTCATCAATCAGATCTGTAACATGCCTAACTTCAAAACGATCAATGTATTTTCTTGCTGTTGCTGCTTGAGCACGAGTAGGAACATCACCACTACTACTTACCCTCTGCAAATCATGAATCTTGAACCATGTTGACATCACTTTCATCAAGACATCTTCTTCCATTGTCTTCTTCAATTCTTCTAAATAAGGACTTAATTGCTCATTAACTTGAATATGCGAACTACTGCATGAATCAGAGTTACTTGAATCTGACATATTGAACTGTTATTGTCTCACATTCTATCATCTTATTTAAAGACAGATGAAATTTAAATGTTGAAGAAACTGAAGAGACTCAAATCAACCGAAGCGTCTTTCTCATTTACCGAGTCTTCTTAACTATCAGTTGTTCATTATCAACTGATATCAGTTTGACATTTATTACTTAACGCTTATCCAATCATCAATTCTTTTGTTTATGATCGTAATTCATATATAATAACTAATGAAACTTATTATTTGCAGGAAAAAGAAAAAAAAAATTTAATCCAAAATAAATGTTTTATTCAACCATAAATATTTGCTTGGATTACATTTTCATATTTTTCCTCTATATCATCTATCCACATTCTCAACCAAACGGATAGAGATGTGGAAGATGTCTTGAGAAAGCTGTGTGAAGAAGCTATGCGATTAAGGATCTCCAGTTCCTTTCGAAGCATCAGCTGATAGATATGACCATCCGTAAAGATGTCCACCCACACAGCTATGTGCAAGTGCTCTCGCACTTCTCTCAACTCTGCCATCAGTTTGGGAGTGGTAGCCTCTCCAGAATTATACAGGAACGCAAGCTCCTGTAACTTTTCCCAGTAGGGAAAACTCTTGTAGAAGACTTCGTCTTCTATAACAGCCTTCCTAGCTTCCATAGAAAATGGCGAAGCACTCGAGCTACTCGCATCTGCCATTCTTTCGTCTTGAATATTTTCACCAATATAACTGAAACTAACAGTGTTATTTCTATTCATAGCAGAATATCAAGGAAGCTGAAGGGTCGTCAACGTTTCAGCAAACGATAATCTTTCTGACCTTTAAATTTATTCGCTTTAATTATTTTATGCACTAATTAAGGGGGAATAATGGTTTTAAAAGGTTAACTGAAAAGACAAATGTTAGTAAGCTCTCAACTGAAAGGACACAGTCTTACAACTGATCGTTCAGTTGGGTATTTCACTAATCTTCTCATATAAGTTAACTAATTAAAACATATTATATTCCAAATCAAATGACGTGACTGTCTATTATCTAATGATGAATCTCATTTTGAAAACGTGGAAGCATTTGAACCGTTTAAATTGTACACACGCTTATAGCACACGAACACACGTTTTTATTCAAAATTTTGATGGACTGACACGTGTCCAGAATCTAAACAGTCACATACATATAAATAATTTCCGGCTTCAATTCAGCTTTCTTTCTTATGCGTACATCATCTCTCAGAGCAAACTCACACACTCAGAGCTTGTATTTCGCAAAATTTCAGGTTTCCTTACTCTCAGCAATGGCGAATCAAATCCCAGCTCACATGTCGAACGCTATGGCCATTGATTTTGACTCAGTTCTATCAGTTCACGAAGCTGAAATTAAGAACGTCTTTCTGAAGATTGAATCTGCTGGTCTCAGAATGTTTTTGGGACAATACTCGCAGGAGATTTACCCAAAAGAACTCCAAGACTTCTACTCAAATGGATATATCAACTCTGATGGAAACATCATTGCCACTATTAACGGTCAGTCGGTGACCATTTCTGAAGATTCTTTCGGAGAAATCTTTTCATTACCCTCTGATGGATTAGTACACCTTGCTGATGTTAAAGCATCAGATATTGAAGAAATGCAAACTGCACTCTCTGCTGATGGACGGAAAATCAAAGTTTCCGATCCTAAGAAGGAACTGAAGCATGAGGTTAAGTTGCTGGCTGATATCGTAGCCAAAGGGCTATTGGCCAAGGCAGGATCGTATGTTGCCCTGACTTTGGAGAAGTTTCAAGCTATTACGATCATTATGGCTGGAAGAAAATTCAACTGGAAGCAACTTATTTTTAGTATCTTGAAGAACATGTTTTCCTCCACCAAGCAATCCAAAGGATTTGCAGTGCCGCTAAGCTATTTGATGAAAGTCAAAGGGTTGGTGGCTGATGATTCGGAGCGATTATCTAAATTCAAAATTTTCAATGGGAAGAATATTCTGCCACCCAAGAATAAATTAGACATTTCTCCTGCTCAGTTTGTAAAGATAAAACAGGAGATTGGGACTCAACAGGCGGCTCCCGAGTCAGTTAAACAGGAGAAGAAATTGGCTCAACTGAAGACAGTTAAAAGAAAACTGATTATTAGTGAATCCGATTCTGAGAAGACGCCCTCTCCAAAAATTGCCAAGAAACCAAGAACACAAAGGACAAAATTACCAACCACAGTAGAATCAATTCCTACTGAAAGACTGATATCTTCAGATGCCCAACAGCCTATCAAAGCAGTTCCTCTGAAGATTATTCCACCAGAAATCTCAGCTGGTGCAACAAAAGAAACAGTTAGAATCAAAGCTCCTCTACTCCACATCAATCGTCCTACCGTTCTAGCACCTCCCAGACCCAAAGGTATAAAGATTATAGAACAGGTGGATACTACTCGTACTGGATTGGAAATTCCACACATTCTCAGTATTGAAAAAGGCAAAGGAAAATTGATTGAAGAGCCCAGGCCATCCAATTCAATTCAAACTCATATTGACCTTGTTTGGGAACAGGTTAATAATTTTGCAGCATCAAAACTTAAAATCTATGATGACTGGACCGTCTACAGAACTCAAATTTTTGCTAAGCAGCTGAAAAAGAAATCCCAGCTGAACAAATTTATCAAACTGGAAGCAATTGTCCTCAAGATGGTCAAAGCTGCTACAATTGTTCAGGCTTAAGAGAGAAAAACATATTTTTTTGATCAAATTCGAGCTAAGAAGCTATCTCAACTGCTACTACATTCCCACCAATCCAACTGCCTATAATGATCGAGCTGTGATCACTCAGCGAGATACAGATCTTACTAGCTTGCAAGCTCAGATAAAAATGTGGGAAATGGATCAGGAGTTAGTTCTTCCCGAGGAAGCCTCTGAAGAAGAAGAAGAAAACCCCTCCTCTCAGCAGAAAGAGCCATCCTCAGAACAAACTATTGTTACAACTGAAAAACCAGTTCAGGATGTGCCACAATCATCTGCTGTGGAACAACAGCTGTACTCTGAAGCCGAGTTGAATTTTGCCAACATTGATGAAATAATTCAAGCAGTAGTGATAGAATCTATGAATAATGAAACCATTTCTGAAGAAGTTGATCACTCAACTGATCAAATCACTCAAGAGGTTTCTATCTCAACAGAAGCACCAGTTCAGCCTGCTGTTTCTGAACTAAAGGAGCAAACAGTGGTGCCTACTCAATCACCAAATCAACAGATTGCTGAAAATATGGAGGCAGTTCATGACCCTTTCACTGAAAATCTTATTCAGCAGGAAATCCCAATTGTTGATCAACATCAATCTTCATCTCCTCCAGTCCAAGTAGCAGTAACTGAAACAGATGTTCCAGCACAGACTGTCTCTGAAACGATATTATCTGATAGAACCATGGTGGTCTTTGATCAAGTCACACATGAACCAAGAACATCTAATCAGTCACCTCCTCTTCAATCCACAGAAATGGATCTTGTTCTTGAAGAAATCCAGAAATGCAGCACAATATGCAGCAGATAATTACTGAAATCAAGAAAATTCAATCCACACAATTCTCTCATACTGTCAAATTGGATTCTTCAATTGAATATGACTCCGCAAAACTGAAAGCCATTCAAGCAAACATGGAGTCTCTTACCCGAACTGTACTTGAGATGAAAAATAACAGAGGTCTAGCTCAAAGTCTCTATACAACTCAGGATATAATCAGTTAACGAGTTGAGCGATTGGAAACTTCTGTTTCTAATAAAATGGAATTGCTGCAGACTTGTTTACAAACTGCTGTCTCAAGTATCTCCTCAGATGTCAAAATTCTTTCCACTGACGTTCGAAAATTATCTGAGAAGATAGATTTGTTTGACAAAAAAGGGGAAGAAATCAAAGATCAAAGAGAATCTTGAAAAACAGCAGAAAACAGCAGAAACAGTTAATCAGATTATTAGATTCAGCTGTTATTAAATCAAGATCTCTTTCAGTTCAAGAAATTCAATCTCTTATTTTATCTACAATTAGCTCAGATGTTCAGTTATTATTTATTTATTTTTGTCAAACACCATAAAGGGGGAAATTGTTGGAAACTAAATTCCGGCGTTTGACAAAATATGAATCAACTGAAAATACGAACCAACTGATCGAGCAAACTGAACTCAGCAACTGGACTTAAATCAACTGACTGATCAGTTGGAAACTGATCAACTGACTGATCAGTTGGAAACTGATCAGTTGATATATTCAGCCGTATGCTAAGCACCCTTAAACTGAACATATCTCGGGAAAGAACAATCAACCGTCAAGAGACATAGAAGATTGCAACGCCACACTTCAATCAATACAGCTTAGAAAAACGCATTTCGGCGAAAGCAATTAAGACGCCGCATCACAATAAATGAAGCAAACAATGTGCAAGGAATAATCAACGGATACAAAGATTCCAATTCATCTCAAGTTACCATTGGAGAAAAGAAACTTATAAATATGACAGAAGAACAGCTGAAGTAAAAAGAGTCAACACTATTCAAAAGCTTACTGTCACTCTGTCAAAATCTCAGCTCAATCTTACTTGATATATTCGTAGCAGTTAAGGCTACAATTTGAGCTCATTAGCAAGTTGTAATAATCGTTGAAATTCGATAGTGCTAAGGTCAGTTAGGCACTGAGAACATTCTGTAATACTAAAAGTTTCAGTTTTTGGCAGTGTTAAGTCCAAACTGAAGTGGGTCAGTACAATTCTTGTATTTGATCAAAGTCTTTTAGTGGATATCCTATCCTTGAGATAGAAGGGGTGACGTAGGAGTAATTAAATTCTCCGAACATCCAGAAACAACCCTTGCCTATTTTATTTCAGTTTCATATTCTATCTTTCAGTCATTTATTTTCCGCAACTACTTTAGTTTAACTGATTGTCATTGACCAACAAGATTCCGAGAATCAGTTTGTCACCAAACTGAATTCAAAATTCAAAAAGATCAATTTTAATTGTGAGTGTTTATTCAACCTCCCTTCTAAACACTCTTGATACGTTAATCGATCCTATCAAGTTTCTTCCTCTACTTTTGAATGTTGAGCGGACTTGTTTTCCTAATTGACAGGAATTGCAAATTCTATCTTTTGCAAAGTCAATGTTAGGCAAACCAGATACAAGTTTAAGTCTGCTAATAGTAGCCATGGATTTAAAGTTGAGATGGTTGAGTCGCTTATGCCAAAGCCAATTTTTATTTCCATTTAAGGCAATAAAGCAGGTCGGTGCATTAAGATAATCATCATTCCATTTTACTTTATATATATTTTGCTCTCTATGACCAGTCAAAATGATATTACCAGCTGTGGTTTTAACAGTGCATATGAGTTTTTGAAACACAACGATGTAACCCTTGTCACCTAGTTGGCTTATGCTTATCAAGTTATAACATAGATTTTCTACAAGAAGCACATCTTTAAGGATAACTTTGCCGTGGATAATCTTACCTTTACCCACAGATCTACCTTTAGAATTATCACCAAAGGTGATTGTTGGACCTCTGTAGTTGACTATTTCTGATAAAAGATCTTTGTTTCTAGTCTTGCGTTTAGAGCAGCCAATACCCAGGAACCAGATGGATTCTTCCAGCTCCTTTTTCTTTGTTGCCTGACATTATTTAAATAAGAGATTGGTACCCTTTTCTATTTGGGTCCTGAGTTTATTAGTCCTTTAGGAATCCACACTTGAATTATCCTGAAGGATTTTTCATGATGTGTCCTAAAGTAAGTGATGTTGTGTGCATAATCAAGTGGTGTGTGCAGTGCCTTTTCTTTTCCAGTATGTTGTTTCGACCATCTGTCATTGTCACTCAATCGGTACCTCTTTTGAACAGGTTGGCTATTGTGGTGATGGTTAGGTCAAGTTTTTGAATGATTTTCCCGTTGACCCTGACTTTCTGCTGGCCCAACCTGAACCGTTGTGAACGGTTGTATTTGGCCTGTGTCTTAGCCATGATCGGTTGGTTTTAGAATTCTCAATTTCGACATATCCTAAACCACATTGCCTTCTGTTATTTTCAAGATTTACATTCTGAGTGCCTTGATCTTCAGTCCTATGTTCATATACCGTACTAGATCTGACAAATTTAATTAGTTTTAAACTGTCTTTCTCTAATAGCGGTTGAGTTGATGCTCCAAGGTGCTTCATTCATTAATGCTATAACCTAGTCCGGTTCTGTCTCTGGCCGGTTTTTGCATTTCATGCATCCTGTTAAGAGAAACAGAGGACTTGTTCCAAGTGTTGACTTTATTTATCAACCGTTTATTTTCTTTTAACGTGGCATGAAACAATCTTCCCAGGTCATCGTTCTCATCTCTTAACAGACTTAACTTTACTCTCAAACTGTCAACCTCTTTTTGCTGCGAACAGCTAGAGAGAGTTAATTTGTTTTCCAAGTTTTGTTTTCCAATTTTAGCTTCATTGAACTACTGTGATAGCCTCTTAAACTCATTCACCATGTCGTGTAGTGCGGTGACAAGATCTTCTCATGTGAATTCATCAGAGTTAAAGTCAAATACCATTTCATCAGTAGATTCTTGATCTTCTTTGGCCATGAGACATTTTACTTTCTCATCTTCGCTTTCACTTGAAGATTCTTAAGAGACGGATTTTTCTGACTCTGATTCAGCCCATTTGCCCTGATCTTCTTCTGCAACTAAGACTCGCTTATTCTTCTTTTTGATAAATCTCTTATTGTCTTTAGCTCTTCTTTTGTCACTTGATCTCTTTTCATCTTTTCTTGGCCTGTTGCATTCTGCAATAAAGTGTCATTTCTTTCCATAGTTAAAACAAGCTTGACCATCATCAGTATGGTCCTTATTGAAGTGAGGTTTATTCATCTGTGATTGATTCTTGCGCATGAATTTGCTGAATTTTTTAACAAATAAAGACATGGCTTCTTTGCTTAATTGCTCTGCCGATTTCGTTCTTGTGAACTCTTCGACCGGAAGAGTCACTCTGGTAGCTGCCAATGCCTTTGTTTTTTGGGAGGTGGATGGATGTTCTTTAGTTTGTATTCCAAGCTTGAACTCATACGCTTTAAGGTCTGCGAAGAGATCATGAAGTTCCAGTTTGTTCAGATCTTTAAATTCTCGCATTGCTATAGTCTTTACGTCCCATTCTCTGGGAAGAGCTCGCATAACCTTCAAAGAAATTTCTCGGTTAGAATATTCTTTTCCTAATGAAATGAGTTCGATGATAATATCTCTAAATCGTTCGTCAAATTCTGCTAAAGTTTCTCCTGGTTTCATTTTTGCCTTGTCGAACTTTTGGATGGCAATAGTTAACTTGTTTTCTTTTGTCTGATCATTGCCTTCACATAATTGAGTGAGCTTTTCCCATATTTTCTAATCATTGCCTTCTTTTTATCCTCAGCTGTCCATTCTGATCTGTGTTTTTCTACCATCTGAGGAGCACCTTTGGTTGTGGCAGCAGCTGTATTCACTTTTAAGAGTCTCATCGACCCATCAGTGTTAATATACCACATATCATCATCTTGTGCTGCTAAGTGTGCCTGCATACGAATTTTTCAGTCATCATAATCTTCTTTAGAAAACATCGGAATCTTGTTGAAAGATGCCATACATGTTTAATAGATACCAGTGTTTGAGAGAACCCCGCTCTGATACCACTTGTTGGGATCGGAAAAGAGTTTAGAGGGGGGTGAATGAACTCTTTCAAATTTTCTTGTTTAAAATGTTTATTTCAACCCTTTTTAGGAGGTTGAAAATTCTTCTCAAACGGTTGGAAATGTGAACCACTATTAAGTGCGGAAAACGGTTCACAATCTCCAATAGAAACTTAAACACGTTAACAGGCTTAATCAACAATTAGAGACTGGAAAAGCAAGTGCTTGCGAGAAGTAAAGTGACACAAAATTTTTATGGATGTTCGGAGAATGAATACTCCTACGTCACCCCTTCTTCCTTCTTAGGAAGGTTTCCACTAGAAGACTTTGGCTTTACAAACTTTTTGCTACAGCCCACTACAATCAGGGCTTATCACATTGCCAGTTTTGGAACTCTTAGTGATCACTTTACACTACTAGATATTTAGGAACACTTAGTTCACCAGACACCAAGACTAAATCAAATAACCAAAAGGTTACTGATGTGAACAAGCAGTTTTTTTTTGAGTAGCACGAAATTGATCCTTAGATGATTGAATGTAATTATGTTCAAAGCGTGCTGAAAGAGCGATGAAGTGTGTAGATTTTTTGTAGCGCTCTGAGATCTTTGTATAAGCTAGCAAGGAGATTTTTTTTAGCTTTAAATCGAGAGGTAGGTTTAGCTATCACACTCCTCCGTTAATATACATGATCTTCCTAACGGTCGGGAAGAACACAGCAACGTTAACATGATCCTCTGAACATATGTGTTGATGTCATCTTTATGAGCATTAATTGTTTTTCATTAAACGCATTTAATGTTCCTTTTGCTCAGCATAGTTCTGAAGAGCTTTACTTGAGGAGTTCCTTTTATGGTAACTGTTTTTAGCATAAAAAATTGAAGTCTATACTTGGTCTTCATTTTCTGAGATAGAGACATAAATGCAGATCATTCTTGGAACTGATGTACGTATACGTTGACTTCAAGGCGGTGTAATACTTTGAATGTATTAAGCTGGTCAGAGAATGTCTTTGAGCAATAAATGGTTCTTTTTAGTGATCCGGTTCTGAGGTGAATCATTTAAGTCCAAGCTTCTCTTTATTCAGAAAGTAGAATTTGTCAGCGGTCTGAAATAAGCGGTTGAGACTTCTTTGAGATTTAGCCGGTTAGAAAGATATTCCATCTGTTGAGCTGGGTGGTTGAACTGATACATGTCACATATATAAACCGCAACATTTTTCGTGCTGTCTTGTTTTTGTCATACACCAAAATTCTTGGGAATTATAATTTCTTAAACACTTCCTTACCCTTTGAAGTTGATTTATCATCATCTTCACAAGGTTCAAGAATGGATTTGTCAACAACCTTACCACTGCAAAGGGTAATAACAGATTTTACCTTATCCATTGGTTGAGTTCCAGAAGTTCCAGTTTGTGAATGATGATCCTTGGGATTAGGCTGTGGTTGTGAAGAAAATTTACCTTTTTCATGAACATTAAGTGCATATACAAATTTAGCAAGAGTATCTTTCAAATCTGTCATGGTTTGAGCAATTTGAGTATTGATAGACTCTTGCTTTGCAATGAAAGAATTCAATGTATCTTCCAAATTTCTTTTCGGTGGAGGAACATAAGGTGCATAATTGTGGGGACCCGGACGCTAATCATTCTCTTAATCATCATTTGGGATAATTTAATCAATTATAATAAACAAGGTCTAATTTTTTTTTCTTTTTAAAATACAGTATTACACGCGGAACGTAATGGAATATATCTTAATATACATGTCAGTATTAAAGTACAAGTCTTGTAATATATACAATCATTCAAACTAAGATTTAACGACTACAAATCAAGTGTTCAAACCCTATCTCAATCAAGTCCGTAGTCTCCACTCTAATCACGATCTCTCTTCATCTCCTCGACCCTGAACCTGTCCCACCTGTTACCATGCACACATACAAACACGACAACAGCCGGATAACTCCGGTGGTATATATATCCCAGTATAAATCAACGAAACATGCAATCATATAATCAATATAAAAGCATAAACAGATATCAGGAATATGTATCAAAATCTGAGAACATAATCAATATAAGACTATCAATCAGACTCGTGACTCCACGTCTCATATAGACTCAATCCTAGTCTAGGGATCCCGATTTCCAGACGTTGGCATTCCTATATCGAACATCAGTAATAGAAGAAATTCCAATTCTATCCACTTCGATATAACCAAACATCCGGTATCTTGACCTATCCGTCACAGACTTTGGCACTATCGCCAATTCATTATCTTGTGACAAGGTGCAATGTGTAACGCCCCGAAAATTTTAAAGTCAACGCAAACCATGTGCATGCAATTATTAAATTCCTTTATATTTTAATTAAATGTTTTAATTGCATGAATTAATTATGTTGTGCATATTTGCATGTTTAAAATATATTTTTCTACTTGATTGCATTAAAATGGATTTTTAAGGAATATTCAAGTGACGATCGAGGAACGGAGACCGAGGGCTGAAAAATAGAAAATGTTTTATTAAATAATTGTTTTTAATTATTTAAAATAAGGGTGTTGCTTTTTCTTATTTTTGAAAATAAGGGGTTTTTAGGTGATTTTATACGCCGTGGCGTAATTTTTATCGGTGTTGGTTTTTCATCAAAATACGAACTTTTTGGCAACCCGACTATTTAATTCACAAACTATTTTTACCAAAACTATTTTAATATTTTAATTAAATCCTAATCAAGCTTTAATGGGTCTAAACTATGCTTAATAGGCCTAAAGTCTTGATTAGCAAGATATTTAACTATAAAATATGATAAACACCCCCAAACCCTTTACACAAGTCACGCCCCACTCTATTTTCTTCAAACCAAAACTCTCCCCATCAGCATATCGAATTCACGGCACACACAATACTTTGAAAAAGAGACCTTTAGAAGGATGCTAAGAAAATCAAGCCTTGGTCGTTCGTCGCCGTTCTTCGCAAATCGTCAACGATTTTTCGTGCGTTAAAAACGCAAAGGCACGCCATATTTCTTTCCTTCAAACATCTATCACACCATAATATTTATTTGAACATGTTTTGAAAGAAAACAAGGCACACAACTTGATATTTTCGTAACTATGCATATATGTGTTCTAAACTCTTGATTTTTCATCCAAAAATATGTTTGTTATGTTGTCAAAGGGGCTGCCATGATTAGGAATGGTTAGGGGATGTTTTTACATGTTTAAAAGAGTCCTAAAACACATAAAAAACGTTGCAAATCATGGGGTACCAAAACTGAAACGGTGGCAGCAAGTAAGTAGGGGCCAAAGTTGGAAAACAAGTGGGGACTTGAAATATTTTCGGATTATGTTATATGCCAATTTGTTTGGCTTGTTTTTGATACCAAATTCATGATATTATGTGGTTAAAAAGGTCTGCCATGTATTAGGATGGTAAGGGACAGGTTTTACACGAGTTTAGAGTCATAAAACTCCACCCGAGAGCCACACCAAGGGCTGCGCAGATTTCAGCAGCTGTGCAGGGAGGAAGAGGCTTGGCTAGGGGCTTTGGGCTGGGCTAGGTTAGGTCCTTCGGGTCCTAGGAGGGTGCTTGAGGGGATGGTTCAAGGGGTGGCTCGTTGGTTAGAAGCCTAGCATCAAAAACGTGAGATTGAAACTCATGACAGCAAGTAGGCGAGAGGTTGCCCCCATCTGGTTCAGTGCTTCGTGCTTGGGGTTCTAGGGGCTGGGATGGACTGGCCAGGGGCTGGGCGTGATCCAGGGAAGGTTAGGGTCGTGTGGGCTCGGTGGTGGCTCGGTTGGGAGAGTCCTAGTTGGGTTAGGAGTCCTAGACATACAAGGAACCACACACACAACACATGCAGGTTTTTGGGCCAAGTTTCAGAATTTTTTTGGGCGGGCCAAGGCTGGTTTTTCGGGATGGGCTTGCACAGTAGGGTCCCTAGATGAGTTGGCTAGGTTTTGGCTCAAGGTGGCTCGGGCGTGGCTCGAGTAAATTAGGAGATGGCTCGGTGCGTTCGATAAAGGGTCAAAAACGAAAATTAAAAGACTAAAAATAGATCCATGGGTCCACGGGGGTGGCTCATGACTTGGAAGGGTAAAATAAATCTTAAAAATGCTATGTTTAAAATTTGGGATCAAAATAACGAGTTTTGGATTTATTCGGAATTTAATTGCCGCATGAAACGTTAATTAACGGTTAATTGAAATGCCTAGTTTAAGCTTTATAAAATTATGAAAAATTAGGGTTAAGCTTAGATAATTATTAGAAGCCTAAGTTTTTAATTTGGGAATTTTATATTAAGGTTTGGTTTAATTCGGGATTAAAACGCAGTAATACGACTTATTTAAAGAATAAATTAGAAGTTATCGATTTAAGCCAAATAAAAATATGAAAAAATTTATGTAGAGGTCTTTTTACACTGGAAAATTAGTAAAGGTCATGGCAGTGCCCTAAATGCTGTTTTTATGAAATTACGATTATTTTTAAATGTTTATGAATTGTTCATGATTAAAATATGATTTTTGAATGTCTAAATGATTTTTATGATTTAAGAAGACATTTAAAATACATGTTGCATGCTTGGTTTCAAAAATGAAAAATGTAAATATTACTCATGATTTTTCTAAGTGATGTGAATGTAAAATGTTGAAGGATGTGAAGTGATTGTGACTAATTCGTTAATGTTGGCGACGTCGTGAGGGTTATGGTCCCAGTGGGAGCCCGAAGATCGTGTTTCCATCATTGCGAATATGTGGTAACGGTAAGAATGAGAATGTCGTAAGGGGAAAAGGCCCCAGAGGGAACCCATTTATGGGAAAAGGCCCCCGAGGGAACCTCGACGAGCGTATTTCTATTCGATCATTATAGGCCAGGGCCCAGTTGACCGGTGAGAGTGTTGCTGGGTCCCCTGCCGCCCAGTACTGAGGTTTCACGTAGATGGATCCATCGTCATGTCATGTCAGAAAAGTCACAATTAACGATCTGAATTCAACAAAGGAAAAAAAAAGAAAATGATCATGATTATGTTTAAGGTTTTATGTCATGTTATGTTGAGGAAAAAGGAAATTCATGTTTGCATGTCATGAAAATGTTTATGTTTAAAGTTTCATGCATCATGAAAATGTTTACGAAAATGTTTATGTTTATGCATCTTCATGAAAACGATATTTTAAGTACAAGTATTTTTCACCGTTATATGTTGACTGTATTACGTATTACTCGTTATAAAGATTATGGTGTGTTGAATCTTTAGACTCACTAGGTGTGATGGATGCAGGTGGTATTGAGGGAGGACTTGATGAGTGATTTGACTGGACTGAAGGCGCACACAACCCGAGGACCAGCGCTTCTACTTTTTCCGCATTATGACTTTTGACTCATGCTTTATGATTAAAGATTTTTAAGATTATTTATTTATGCATTTGAGAGATTTTTGAGAGGTTTAGTATAGACTATTCTTTTCAAATTGTTGCTTTTTAGATTTGGTAAAATGTGCGACGATTTCATTTTATCACTATTGCACTTGGTTTTTAAAATGCTAGTTGGTTAATGTTTAATTTTAAAGGGTAAAATTTTTTATAATTTTCATGTGAGAAAGGTACATGGCCGAAAATTGAGTGTTAAAAAAAGATTTTTCTAGTACTTTTAAAGTAATAAAAAGGACGGGACGTTTCAGTTGGTATCAGAGCAATGGTTCCTGTAAAGGGTTGTGCCACCATCAGCGCCGGAAAGATCAGTCGTCAAATCTCAAAGTTGTAAGTTTTACATGCTTTATATGATTTATGTGATGATACCTACATGTTTACATGATCTAAATGTTTAAGCTACATGTGCATACACATTTTGAAGTTGATTGACGTTACGTTTAAGGTTGCATGGCAAACGATTTTTACCCTGCATGGTTGCATGACTTTGTTATGCTAAAAGATTAGATGCTTCATGATTTTTATACATGATACGATATGAGATAAGAAATTATTTTATTTCAAGGCATGTTGGCTTTGTGGTGGAATTGGACAACGATGATTTTTGGGTTTTAGTATTGACATTTTACTTTTTGGGCTATAAGTTAATCATGAATATTATGAATGCTTTGGGACACGTAGATTTTCTAAGAAAATATTTATGATTCATGGTTACTAGTCGAATTAATTTTTGGGAATTAGACATAAGTGATAATTATTCAAGGACTGCGATTATCTTGGGAAGTAAGAAAATGTATAAATTGGGATTTTAAGTTTCATGAAAGGTAAGATTGGTGATAGGAAATGATTTTTGGGCAAATAAGTTTAAAATTTCTAAATTTATGTTATGGGAAACCTGTCGAAGGAAATTAAGAATGCCAAAAACTTATGGTATAATGGTATGATTTTCGAAATTTTGGGACCAATGTGATATTTTTTGGAAAATTATGAATCTATTTTGCAATTATTAAGGAATTTGCGGACTAGTTTAGCAATAAACGATAATTTGATGGTTTAATTGGTAGGAATTTTCGATGATTTGGGTTTGTAAGAGTATTTTGAACCTTGGGATAGTGTTATAAGGAATTTTAATCAGGGGTTTTTAAGGATGAATCGATATTAGGCTTGAAAAATCTAAGCGTTAGCAGATGCGTTTGGGATTTTATAATTTAAATATGATAAGTCGAGGAACATTTTTGGGTATAATATAAGGAAAGTAACATACGATAAGTGTGGTCATCCATTTCGAATATTAGGAATTTTAAGAAAAGTTGAAATTTGGGGTTATAATAGTATAGCACTAAGTTATTATGGGTTTTCTTAAGTTGCAAATTGCAAATAAGGATTTAGAAGACAAAATTAATTGGGATCAAAGAGACGTAAGGACATTCTAGAACTTAAGTTTGATCAGAGTAGCGCAGCGGGTGCGTGAATTTTTGGGATACTAGAACTAAGTCTAAACTTTGAGTGATTAAGGATAAACGAATTTCGAGGACGAAATTCAATTTAAGAGAGGAAGATTGTAATGCCCCAAAAATTTTAAAGCCCACGCAAATCACGTGCATGCAATTATTAAATTCCTTTATATTTTAATTAAATATTTTAATTGCATGAATTAATTATGTTGTGCATATTTGCATGTTTAAAATATATTTTTCTACTTGATTGCATTAAAATGGATTTTTAAGGAATATTCAAGTGACGATCGAGGAACGGAGACCGAGGGCTGAAAAATAGAAAATGTTTTATTAAATAATTGTTTTTAATTATTTAAAATAAGGGTGTTGTTTTTTCTTATTTTTGAAAATAAGGGGTTTTTAGGTGATTTTATACGCCGTGGCGTAATTTTTATCGGTGTTGGTTTTTCATCAAAATACGAACTTTTTGGCAACCCGACTATTTAATTCACAAACTATTTTTACCAAAACTATTTTAATATTTTAATTAAATCCTAATCAAGCTTTAATGGGCCTAAACTATGCTTAATAGGCCTAAAGTCTTGATTAGCAAGATATTTAACTATAAAATATGATAAACACCCCCAAACCCTTTACACAAGTCACGCCCCACTCTATTTTCTTCAAACCAAAACTCTCCCCATCAGCATATCGAATTCACGGCACACACAATACTTTGAAAAGGAGACTTTCGAAGGATGCTAAGAAAATCAAGCCTTGGTCGTTCGTCGCCGTTCTTCGCAAATCGTCAACGATTTTTCGTGCGTTAAAAACGCAAAGGCACGCCATATTTCTTTCCTTCAAACATCTATCACACCATAATATTTATTTGAACATGTTTTGAAAGAAAACAAGACACACAACTTGATATTTTCGTAACTATGCATATATGTGTTCTAAACTCTTGATTTTTCATCCAAAAATATGTTTGTTATGTTGTCAAAGGGGCTGCCATGATTAGGAATGGTTAGGGGATGTTTTTACATGTTTAAAAGAGTCCTAAAACACATAAAAAACGTTGCAAATCATGGGGTACCAAAACTGAAACGGTGGCAGCAAGTAAGTAGGGGCCAAAGTTGGAAAACAAGTGGGGACTTGAAATATTTTCGGATTATGTTATATGCCAATTTTTTTGGCTTGTTTTTGATACCAAATTCATGATATTATGTGGTTAAAAAGGGCTGCCATGTATTAGGATGGTAAGGGACAGGTTTTACACGAGTTTAGAGTCATAAAACTCCACCCGAGAGCCACACCAAGGGCTGCGCAGATTTCAGCAGCTGTGCAGGGAGGAAGAGGCTTGGCTAGGGGCTTTGGGCTGGGCTAGGTTAGGTCCTTCGGGTCCTAGGAGAGTGCTTGAGGGGATGGTTCAAGGGGTGGCTCGTTGGTTAGAAGCCTAGCATCAAAAACGTGAGATTGAAACTCATGACAGCAAGTAGGCGAGAGGTTGCTCCCATCTGGTTCAGTGCTTCGTGCTTGGGGTTCTAGGGGCTGGGATGGTCTGGGCAGGGGCTGGGCGTTATCCAGGGAAGGTTAGGGTCGTGTGGGCTCGGTGGTGGCTCGGCTGGGAGAGTCCTAGTTGGGTTAGGTGTCCTAGACATACAAGGAACCACACACACAACACATGCAGGTTTTTGGGCCAAGTTTCAGAATTTTTTTGGGCGGGCCAAGGCTGGTTTTTCGGGCTGGGCTTGCACAGTAGGGTCCCTAGATGAGTTGGCTAGGTTTTGTCTCAAGGTGGCTCGGGCGTGGCTCGAGTAAATTAGGAGATGGCTCGGTGCGTTCGATAAAGGGTCAAAAACGAAAATTAAAAGACTAAAAATAGATCCATGGGTCCACGGGGGTGGCTCATGACTTGGAAGGGTAGAATAAATCTTAAAAATACTATGTTTAAAATTTGGGATCAAAATAACGAGTTTTGGATTTATTCGGAATTTAATTGCTGCATGAAACGTTAATTAACGAGTTAATTGAAAAGCCTAGTTTAAGCTTTATAAAATTATGAAAAATTAGGGTTAAGCTTAAATAATTATTAGAAGCCTAAGTTTTTAATTTGGGAATTTTATATTAAGGTTTGATTTAATTCGGGATTAAAACGCAGTAATACGACTTATTTAAAGAATAAATTAGAAGTTATCGATTTAGGCCAAATAAAAATATGAAAAAATTTATGTAGACTTAAATAATTATTTGGGATATGTTAGAGTCAATGAATTAAAAAAAAGTCAAAATCGAGGAATTTTACGTCTAGGGGTGAGACGGTCTTTTTACACCGGAAAATTAGTAAAGGTCATGGCAGTGCCCTAAATGCTGTTTTTATGAAATTAAGATTATTTTTAAATGTTTATGAATTGTTCATGATTAAAATATGATTTTTGAATGTCTAAATGATTTTTATGATTTAAGAAGACATTTAAAATACATGTTGCATGCTTGGTTTCAAAAATGAAAAATGTAAATATTACTCATGATTTTTCTAAGTGATTTGAATGTAAAATGTTGAAGGATGTGAAGTGATTGTGACTAATTCGTTAATGTTGGCGACGTCGTGAGGGTTATGGTCCCAGTGGGAGCCCGACGATCGTGTTTCCATCATTGCGAATATGTGGTAACGGTCATGTGGTAACGGTAAGAATGGGAATGTCGTGAGGGGAAAAGGCCCCAGAGGGAACCCATTTATGGGAAAAGGCCCCCGAGAGAACCCCGACGAGCGTATTTCTATTCGATCATGATAGGCCAGGGCCCAGTTCACCGGTGAGAGTGTTGCTGGTGTCCCCCGCCGCCCAGTACTGAGGTTTCACGTAGATGGATCCATCGTCATGTCATGTCATATCAGGAAAGTCACAATTAACGATCTGAATTCAACAAAGGAAAAAAAAGAAAATGATCATGATTATGTTTAAGGTTTTATGTCATGTTATGTTGAGGAAAAAGGAAATTTATGTTTGCATGTCATGAAAATGTTTATGTTTAAAGTTTCATGCATCATGAAAATGTTTACGAAAATGTTTATGTTTATGCATCTTCATGAAAACGATATTTTAAGTACAAGTATTTTTCACCGTTATATGTTGACTGTATTACGTATTACTCGTTATAAAGATTATGGTGTGTTGAGTCTTTAGACTCACTAGGTGTGATGGATGCAGGTGGTATTGAGGGAGGACTTGATGAGTGATTTGACTGGACTGAAGGCGCACACAACCCGATGACCAGCGCTTCTACTTTTTCCGCATTATGACTTTTGACTCATGCTTTATGATTAAAGATTTTTAAAATTATTTATTTATGCATTTGAGAGATTTTTGAGAGGTTTAGTATGGGCTATTCTTTTTAAATTATTGCTTTTTAGATTTGGTAAAATATGCGACGATTTCATTTTATCACTATTGCACTTGGTTTTTAAAATGCTAGTTGGTTAATGTTTAATTTTAAAGGGTAAAATATTTTATAAAAATATTTTCATGTGAGAAAGGTACATGGCAGAAAATTGAGTGTTAAAAAAAAATTTTTCTAGTACTTTTAAAGCAATAAAAAGGACGGGACGCTTCACAATGTGCCAGTGACGATTCCATCACTATAGGCACTTATATCACAAGATCACTCATCTAATACTCGTCTATTACATGCTTTTCATAAATCAATAGAACAAGCATATCAATTCAAATCAATGTACCTAATAATAATGAGTATGTGATTTAGGGAAACTCAAGTATATCCTACTCGAGTCGTTCTCCCGTTGCCACATTGACTTATACCTTTTTTTTATTGCAGTTCTGAAGACGTTCCTGTCCAAAATTCAAAGTCTCTCAACACTCAATCTGGCAATGACAATATCAATAGTACCATATTAATATAATACTCAAATCAATACCAATCTGATCAATCTGGATTTAATTCAAAATCAATGGCATAACGGCATAATCCCGATATTCCCGTCAACACACTCTCAACAGATATTAATTACAATCCATAACCAATATCCAACACAATCTGTAATCAATTCATAATTCAAATCTGTCCAATATCAATCAATATAATCTGAAAAACCATAACAATTCCATAATAAATCTGTTTCTCAATCTGACTGCGATTATACGATGTCTAACATATCAGAAACACCATATATAAATCATATTCGATTCCAGCAATATCATAATTTCAAATCTTAACAAAACGTAACAAAACTTACGTCCAGTTGTAGCCTGCGTCGATATGAACACAGTACTGAAGTTGGATTCAAAATCTAATGGACGGATCGAAATATAAAGGCGTAAGGATTTTTCACTCTTTCTCAAAAGCCTTTTCTCATTTCTTAGTTTCTGAATTCTGAGAAATGTAACATATATATATATATATCATTGTATGCATAGGACGGGTGGCTCATTCTAAAGGCAGCACGTCTCGCGCATATGCGCGACCTTCATCGGCGCATATGCGCGAGACAATATGTCTCGGCGCATATGCGCGAGACAATATGTCTCGGCGCGTTCCAAGCACGGCAGCTCGCGCATATGCGCGCCCTCATTCGACGCATATGCGCGAGGTCCTTTACCATTCTTCGCAACTCTCGGTACCCTCGCGCACATGCGCGGATCCATGTCGCGCTTATGCGCGAGGTTTTCTGCCCACTCCGCGCATATGCGCCCGGCATGAACGCGCATATGCGCGAGGCTCAATCCTCACACATAATTCAAATCTCCTTTCCGCCTATCCTAGTCTAATTCCTTCCATCTATAATCACATCAATTAATCAACAAATCATTTCAGATTAACAACACATCAAATTTCCGGCATTACAATAATTTTGAAAAATTGTTGATTTTGGAAATGTGGTTGTGAAAATTGCGCAGCATTATCATTCAGCCAACTAAAATTTGGATGATTTCGCCAACTTGGATTGTAATTTTGAGAAAATGGTTCAAAATTTGGCCTTTTGAAATTGTTCAAAACATTGGCTTGTTCATGGAGACATTCTTTAAAAGAGGGCAAAGTGGGACAATCTTTTGTAAAATGATCACTTGTATCACAGATGTGACATAAAATTTCTTGAACAGATTTTAATTGACCATTCTTTTTCAATTCAAGTGCCTCAACTTTTCTTGCCAAAGAGGTAAATCTAGCTTGAAGATCATGTTCATCTTTGAGAGTGTACATACCTCCACCAGATGTAGGAGATTGAATCTTGTTTGATGGTTCAATTGTACCTATCGTGTCCCAATTTTGAGCATTTTCAGCTCAAAATTGAATCGAAATACTCAATTGCCTCGTTTGGATCTTTATCTTCAAATGTTCTATTACACATAAATTCAACCATTTGCCTATCTTTAGGTGTTAAGCCTTCATAAAATTGAGAAACAACTCTCCAAATTTCAAAACCATGATGTGGACAATGATTAAGCAATTCTTTGTATCTATCTAAACACTGATAAAAAGTTTCTCCTTATTTTTGAGTGAAAGTGATTATTTGCCTTTTGAAAGAATTTGTTCTATGAGATGGAAATTTTTTTTTCAAAAATTGTTGTTGTAATTCATCCCAAGTTCGAATGGATCCCGATCTAAGATTTTGTAGCCAAGTTTTAGCTTTATCTTTTAAAGAAAAAGGAAAAAGCTTAAGTCGAATGGTGTTCATGCTACAATTTAGATCATTATATTTGTTGCACACCTCTTCAAACTCTCGTAAATGTATGTATGGATTTTCAGAATCTAAGCCATGAAAGTTGGGTAAAAGTTGGATAATACCAGACTTAAAATTGAAATGAGATGCATCAGGGGGGAAAACTAGACATGAAGATGCACTAGTACGTGTAGGATTCATGTGATCTCTAATTGTTCTTCGTCTATCATGATCATGTTGAGATTGAATTTCATCTTCATTTTTTTGGTTGGGTTCTTCCGCCATGTTTGTAAAAATAAAGGGCTATTTCGAATGAGTTGACCACTAAGTGTACGTGACAAATGCTCATGCAAATGCGAATGAAAAAACACACAAAAGCAAAAAAATTCAAATAAAGAAAAATAAACTATAAACAAAATTAAATAACTTGAAATTAAATTATACTTCCCTGGCAACGGCACCAAAAACTTGGTGCGACTTTGATTGTTGCACTCCCAAGAGCAGGTTGTCCACAAGTAGTATAATTCGGTGAGCCCGAATATCGTTTCCATAGGGAAGCTAAAGTAATTACAAGTCCACTACAATGTCTTTTTGTTTTTGTTTTTGTTTTTTCGTTTAATTGTTTGAATATCTAATTGTTAATTTTTAATTGTTCAAATTTTAATTTAAGTAGTTGATATTAAAGGATCCACTTTTGGTATTTTAATAAAGTTAACATTAATGAACATTATTGAAATCCACTTAATAAAATGGTTCCAATATATTAAATAATCATATTTATATTATTTTATATATTATTATCTTATAAGTATATAACCAAAAATTATAAATGTTGTCAAGTATTTATTGTGATATATATATTTGTAAACATTAAATCAAGGTTCCAACTTTAAATGGTTGGAAAAACCAAACTAACATTTAAATGTTACCAAGAAATTAATATTATAATATATTGATATATAATAAATCAAAGCATCCACTTTAAATGGTTGGTAATACCAAACAAACATTTAAATGGTACCAAAAAATTAATATTATGATATATTCATATATAATAAATAAAGGCATCCACTTTAAATGGTTGGTAATACCAAACTAATATTTAAATGGTTCCAAGAATTTAGTGTAACATATAGCAACAATAAATCAAAACTCCCACTTATAAGTAGGGTACAATAATGCTTAAAGAAATAAATATAACATAAATAATAAATAATGATATGAAATTAACATGCTAATTATATTTAAATGAAGAAATAAAGGAAAACCAAAGAGAGAAATATTATGAACTCAAAGGTTTGTTCATAAAATGAGGGATATTTTAATTCAATACAATGCACCCCTATTTATAGCCAAATTTGGGGAGACAACCACAAATAAAATATTATTTTTTTACACATAAGTTTTCATTGGTGTTCCAAGAAATTATATTTTAATGCACATCACTTTTAAAATCTTGCCATCCAAATTTTCTTTTCCACATAAAAAAAAACATGTAGATAATTGAGTTATTTAAATTGTGGTATTTTTTTAACCATTTGACCAAGTACTTTGAGAGTTGTTTAAATTGTTTAAATATGTAGATAATTGAGTTGTTTAAATTGTTTAAATTGTGGTATTTTTTTAACCATTTTCTGAATAAGATTATTATTTTATCGAACCTGTAAAAATAGTAAAAACTTATTATTACACAACAACTTATATTTTATACAATTTATTATAAAATATATAATATTTAAACATTTAATAAAACAAAAACTATAAATTTATATTATAAATTATTTAATTAATATATAATTTTTTTATCTTTATCAATCGTTGTTAAAAATGTTAAATATTATATATTATATTATTAATATAATATAATATTAAAAAAATATAAAAATATTTGAGGTGGTGGAATAGAATTTAAATTACACCGCACGAATAGCAAAGGGAGCAAAAGAGACGTCAAATAGAGGGAAGAAAAGAAATACAGTTTTAGTTTTTTTTTGATTTTATGACTTATCGGTTTATCCAATCGATGAACCAACTTCAATTCTGGAATCGTTGACACGAGGTCTTCGATTTGAGGTATAGATTTTATAGTTTTGGTAATGCTAGAAATTCGTCGATTTCTGGAATAAATCCGATAAATTGTTAAATCATACAGAAATTGAAGATTGTTGAGTATTGTATGATTTTAATGAAGTAGAGAATATTATAGTGGTATTATTTTGAATTATTCTCAATTTATTATAATTATTCTTTTATCCTATAAAGAAGAAGGTAGCTCGACCAAGGAGAAATCATTAAGTCGGGTTCCGTAAAGCCTGTAAAGCCAAAAGGTAAGGTAGGAGTAAATCCTTGACAATATCTACTTAAATCTTGAATGGATAAAATAATACGATTTTTACTAAGAATAAATCTTCAAGTAATACTAAGAACAAAGAATTAATTATTTCTGAGAATTTCGAAAAAAATATTCAAAACTGGAAATTACCAGTATCTTCCAATATGAAGATATATAGATCTATTGGATTTAATTTTAAATCCGATATATAATAGAAACAATTGAAGAAGCAATTCCTCTAAAAGGAGGATATAATTCATTTAGTTTATTATATTCACAAGCAATCTTACAAATTTATGCATCTAGGGATGATTCAAGTAGGTTTAAAACCTCTTACAAGATTATGATTAAATACTTCATTCTTAATTATTGTACGTGATCAAAGGCATAATAAATTTGAAGATTCCTTATTAAGAATTAAAGTCCTCATTATGCGAAGAACCAATACATTTTAGTTGTTTTCCTAATTTTCCTATCTCTCTTTCTGATCCAAATATCATAAAAGCACTCACTTTAAACATAAAGACTGAAGTCTTTGATATGATAGATGGAACAGAACATTTTGTTATATTATATAGAATTTGTTATAAAGTAATGAATTCAACTATTTCTAATTTTAGAATTAATACTAATCAAATTTGTTCAAAAAGAGGAGAAACTACTCTTTTTATAAATGATATTAATAAAAGTAATATTATGATTCCTAAAACAATTTATTGGAGTCAAGTTACTCTTCCAGAAATCTGGAAAATGGAGAATATTGCTCCTTCTCTTAAAGAAGAATCTTGAAAACTAGAAAGTATAGTTCAATATGTTGACGGTGATGTTGAAATAAGAAATTCTACTTCTTCTATATCTGATTTTGAAAAAATTAGATCTCTGGTCTTCAAAAGACTAACGATAATATATCTTAACCTGAATACAAGGTTGATCTTCCTGAATCTAGTACTTCTCGATTTCAAAAAAATTATTCTGTTAATAATAGAACTTCTAATTCCCCTACTTTTTCTGATATGAGTTATAATGTTATGGTTAATAATAATAATAATCTTATTCAGAAAATTTTGGATAAGATTAAAAATCTAAGTAAGAAAAAATGGTTTTTAAGTTGTTTAAACCTAAAACAACAAACTCTATATTCTTTAAGATATCCCGAATGGGTTGAAGAAACTAAATTAAAAGTACATTATTTCGAATGGATGGAAAAATTATATTTTCCAACAAAAAATAAAATATTTCCAAATTTTACAGATGAGTCTTTTATAAATACTCTTGAATCAACATATAAATTATATGTTCATGAAACTGGAGAAGAATCTTTTGAAATTAATCCTCCATTCACTACTTTACAAATTAAAAAGAGTAATAAAGAGATTTACGCTGCTCCTATAACATCTGAATTAGGAAATAGTAATTTTGAATATTAGGAAATAGTAATTTTGACCATATAATTCAGCAAAATAATTTTACCAATCTTACTTTACATTCTTTAAGAAATCAAACTACTAGAATAGAAGAGATTTTATCAAAATCTAAACAAGAAACTTCTAGAGGTGAAAGTTCAAGAACTTTAATGATAAAACCTCCTCCTAATCTTAAAAGAGAAAAATTTCTTTTAAATTGCAAAAAGGATAAAAATTTTATGGAAGGTCTAATAGATATGTTACAAAAAATTAATATAAAAGAATAAGTTTCTATTTTGGCAATTACCAAAGGTGAACAACTTGAAAATTTTCAAGTTCGTCAGAGGATGAAATGCAAATTAATAAAATGCATAAATTGTCAATTGTAAAACCTTTTTATAAAAAGGCGACACCAATTGATCTTCAAATAGAAGAAAAGAAAGATTACGTGCAGTTTAATGGAGAAACAATTACTTAATAGAATATAGGTGGAAAATCTGAATATCAGATAAAAATTGTTATTAAACAAATGTTAATATACTCTTATGCCGCAAAAATAAAATGTAATAATGATAGTGAAATTTCTCAAGCCATTATTACTGATTTTACTGGTCAACTTCAAGGTTGGTGGAATTTTTATCTTTCAAAAGATGCAAAGAATAAAATCCTTAACTCCTCTATAATTGATCTTAATAGGAGAGAAGAGTCGGATGTGGTTAATACACTTATTTATACTATTCTATCTAATTTTATTGGAGCTAATGAGCTTCAATTAGATAGATCTCAAGAGCAATTAATGAATTTGAGATGTCCAACATTATCTGAATTCAGATGGTATAAAGATGTTTTTGTTACAAAAGTTTTAACGAGAAATGATTATAATGCAAATTTCTGGAAAGAAAAATTTATTTCTCGACTTTCAATTTTTTTTTGCTGAAAGAGTTAAAAACAGGTTAAAATCTAAATCTCCAACAAATTCTATAGATTGGAGTTTACTTACTTATGGAGATTTATCAGCAGAAATAACTGCATAAGGAATAACTATTTGCAATGATATCAAGTTAAAAAGACAACTTTTATGCAAAAGGAAGAAAATCGAAATATTATCGGTGATTTTTGTGAACAAATTGGTTTTCAGCCAATACAATATCCTAAAAGGGATAAGAAAAGATAAAACATTATATAAAAAATAAAAAAATCTAAAAAATATTTTAAGAAAAGGTCTAAACAGACTATAAAAAATAATGATTCAAATAAAGTACCAGTATGTTGGAAATGTGGAAATATTGGATATAAAGCTAATAAGTGTACATCAGTCATACCTAATGAGTATAAAGACTCAACACACCTGTAACATTAATAGAAAATACATATATAGCAAGAACCAATGAAAAGTGTTGTAAAAAATACATTTCATGATCTTAAAAACATAAGCGTAAACATATCGTAAAAGCATAACGTGTCAAAACATTTCATCATATCATCATATACTTATACATTTACTTTAATTGAATTCATTTCATTAGTTGTGACTTTCGTATCAGCTCTATTCGATGGATCCATCTATATATAACCGTGGTACCTGGCGGCGGGGACATCAACGACATCATTAAACGTCCACTGAGTCTTTGCCTCAGCTCATCGTATACATATATCGTCAGTCACAACCAATTCCCATCCTTCAAAAACATCATCATTTTCATTACTTGTCAAATTCATGCATATACGTACATTTTTCCTTAAAAACAAGCATGAAACGTATATTTCATTTAAAAAGTCATAAACTTGATACATAAACATTTAAAAACATGCTAAATTTGTGATCAGGGTGCTGCCAGGACTATAAACTCGCCTCAGGTGTAAAATGATCATTTTCCCCTAGAAAAAAAGACTATTTTACCCCTGACCTCTAAATTTCGACCCTAAGCTAACTAACTCCTCAAAAACACCTCGAAACATCATTATAAGCATTTTCTAGATGTAACCTCGAGCCCGTCCCGTAAATTTTGCAATTCGTCTTAAACTTGGACCAGGGTTCCGTTTAACCCGCGACTTGATCTAATCTTTACCATAGTTCGATGATTCTTAACTGTACAACATACGACCCATCTTATACCTCCCATAAACTTGAAACACCCAGCCTAGCTTACAAGAATAGCCAACCTGAGGAAGACTTGATGAAATCGGAAAAAAACTCAAGCATTGGACAAAGAGTCTAAGCGCTGGTTGTGCAGCGCTACGGCGCTGCCGAAGCCATGCCTTAAGCTCTGTGGCGCTGGCGCTGGCCCCCTCGAACCAAAATCCCAAAAACGCTGTAGATCCAACTCGACTCTATTCTCACCCGGCCCGGACAGGCTTGAACCAACTCATCCTAGACCACAACCAGACCTTCCACGCTTAGCCGTAACCATGATCCTTGAACCCACACTCTCGAATACTCGAGACACAACTCGATCTACCCTTCGTGTGCACCTGATAAACATAAAAATTGTACATTAATTAAATGTTTTATAATATAAATATATAGTTTTTGTTTTATTAAATGTTTAAATATTATATGTTTTATAATAAATTGTATAAAATATAATTTGTTGTGTAATTACAAGTTTTTACTATTTTTTTACAGGTTCGATAAAACAAGAATAAACTTGGCGTTGCAAATGAGATTAAGATGATTCTTGGACCTGTAGAAAGTTGATGTTAATATCTACAATATTGGTGGCAAGCATGAGATAAAAATCCTCTCAAAATTGGGATCAAATTAAGCAACAAATAAAGTTACCAAAGGAGTGACAGTTTTACCATGCTCTAGTATTTTGACCATATCTCTCAAATTACTTGGTCAAATGGTTTGAAAAAAATACCACAACTAGACAACTCAATTATCCACATGTTTCTTTTTATGTGAAGAAGCAAATTCGGAGAAGAAGATTTTCAAAAGTGATGTGTAATATAATATAATATCTTGGAACACCAATGAAGACTTTTGTGTAAAAAAATAATATTTTATTTGTGGTTGTCTCCCCAAATTTGGCTATAAATAGGGGTGAATTGTAATGTATTGGGATATCCCTCATTCTATGAACAAACCTTTGAGTTCATAATATTTCTCTCTATATTTTTTCTTTATTTCTTCATTTAAATACAATTAGCATGTTAATTTCATATTCAAAGTTTTACACTTTGAATAATGAATAGCTAACTTCCTAAAGTTGAGATGATAAGGTGAAACTCTTGGCATGATAATAAGGTTACTAAAAGGTAAGAATCTATGTTTTATATTATTTAATCATTATTTATTGTTTATGTTATATTTATTTCTTTAAGCATTTTTATACCCTACTTATAAGTGGGAGTTTTGATTTATTGTTGTTATATGTTACACTAAATTCTTGGAACCATTTAAAAGTTAGTTTCGTATTACCAACCATTTAAAGTGGATGCCTTGATTTATTATATATAAATATTTTATAATATTAAATTCTTGGAACCATTTAAATGTTAGTTTGGTTTTATCAACCATTTAAATTGAATTCCTTGATTTATTATATATGAATATATCATAGTGTTAATTTATTGGTACCATTTAAATGTTTGTTTGGTTTTACCAACCATTTAAAGTGGGAACCTTGATTTAGTGTTTACAAATATATATAGCACAATAAATACTTGACCACATTTATAAGTTTTGGTATATATATTATATACTTATAAGATAATAATATATAACATAATATAAATATGATTATTTAATATATTGGAACCATTTTATTAAGTGAATTTCAATATTGTTCGTTATTGTTAACTTTATTAAAATACCAAGAGTGGATCCTTTAATCTCAACTACTTAAATTAAAATTTGAACAATTAAAAATTACCAATTAAAGATTCAAACAACTAAAAGAAAAAATAAATAAAAAGACATTGTAGTGGACTTGTAATTATCCTTAGCTTCCTCGTGGATACGATATTCGAACTCATCGAATTATACTACTTGTGGACAACCTGCTCTTGGGAGTGCAACAATCAAAGTCGCAACAAGTTTTTGGCGCCGTTGCCGGGGAAATATAATTTAATTTCAAGTCTATTTAATTTTATTTATATTTTATTTTTCTTTCTTTGAATTTTTATTGCTTTTGTGTGTTTTTATTCTTTTGCATTTGCATTTGCATGAGCATTTGGTCACGTACACTTAGTGGTCGACTCATTCGAAATAACCCTTTATTTTTACAAAACATGGCGGAAGAACCCATCCAAGAAAATGAAGATGAAATTCAATCTTAACATGATCATGATAGACGAAGAACACTTAGAGATCACATGAATCCTACACGTACTAGTGCACCTTCATGTCTAGTTTTTCCCCCTGATGCATCTCATTTCAATTTTAAGCCTGGTATTATCCAACTTTTACCCAACTTTCATGGCTTAGATTCTGAAAATCCATACATGCATTTACGAGAATTTGAAGAAGTGTGCAGCACATATAATGATCTAAATTGTAGCATGAACACCATTCGACTTAAGCTTTTTCCTTTTTCTTTAAAAGATAAAGCTAAAACTTGGCTACAAAATCTTAGATCGGGATCCATTCGAACTTGGGATGAATTGCAACAACAATTTTTGAAAATTTTTTTCCATCTCATAGAACAAATTCTTTCAAAAGGCAAATCATCACTTTCACTCAAAAACAAGGAGAAACTTTTTGTCAGTGTAGGGATAGATACAAAGAATTGCTTAATCTTTGTCCACATCATGGTTTTGAAATTTGGAGAGTTGTTTCTCAATTTTATGAAGGCTTAACACCTAAAGATAGGCAAATGGTTGAATTTATGTGTAATGGAACATTTGAAGATAAAGATCCAAACGAGGCAATTGAGTATCTCGATTCATTAGCTGAAAATGCTCAAAATTGGGACACGATAGGTACAATTGAACCATCAAACAAGATTCAATCTCCTACATCTGGTGGAGGTATGTACACTCTCAAAGATGAACATGATCTTCAAGCTAGATTTACCTCTTTGGCAAGAAAAGTTGAGGCACTTGAATTGAAAAAGAATGGTCAATTAAAATCTGTTCAAGAAATTGTGTGTCACATCTGTGATACAAGTGATCATTTTACAAAAGATTGTCCCACTTTGCCCTCTTTTAAAGAATGTCTCCATGAACAAGCCAATGTTTTGAACAATTTCAAAAGGCCAAATTTTGAACCATTTTCTCAAAATTACAATCCAGGTTGGCGAAATCATCCAAATTTTAGTTGGAGGAATGATAATGCTGCACAATTTTCACAACCACATTTCCAAAATCAACAAAATTTTCAAAATTATGCACCTTATGTTCCTCCACCTAAAAGAAATTTGGAAGATACATTGAATTCTTTCATTGCAAAGCAAGAGTCTATCAATACTCAAACTGCTCAAACCATGACAGATTTGAAAGATACTCTTGCTAAATTTGCATCTGCACTTAATGTTAATGAAAAAGGTAAATTTCCTTCACAACCTCTGCCTAATCCCAAGGATCATCATTCACAAACCGGAACTTCTGGAACTCAATCGATGGATCAGGTAAAATCTGTTATTACCCTTCGAAGTGGTAAGGTTGTGGAAAAATCCATTCTTGAACCTTGTGAAGATGATGATAAATCAACTCCAAAGGGTAAGGAAGTGGAACCCATAACTTGCGAAGAGGAGGTTCAACAGACAGTGTCACCACCATTCCCTCATGCATTGAAAAATACAAAAAAATCAAATTTGAATTCTGATATATATGATATTTTTAAACAAGTAAAAGTTAATATTCCTTTATTAGATGCAATAAAACATGTATCATCATATGCCAAATTTTTGAAAGACTTGTGCACTGTGAAAAGAAAATTGAATGTGAAAAAGAAAGCATTTTTAGCCGAACAAGTAAGTGCAATCATTCAAAATAATAATACTTTGAAATACAAAGACCCAGGTTGTCCTACTATTTCATGTATTATTGGAGAACGAAAGATTAAAAAAGTCTTGCTTGATCTTGGAGCTAGTGTGAATTTACTTCCATATTCAGTTTATCAAGAACTCAATCTAGGCGAGTTAAAATCTACTTCGGTAACACTTTTTGTAAAGGCCCTCGAACTTCTTGCTTGAAAATTTACGGAAAATTAAAAATTTTCTTTTTAAAAGAACTTAAATGGCCTCATTCATAAAATCACTGGTGAATCAAGTTCAATATTTCAAAATATTGCAGCAGAAGAAAATAAAGTTTGCCAAAAATCACAATTTAAAAATATCCAACGACTGATAAAATGTTTGCGGAATAAAATAACAACTGGTGCTCTGAGGTCCTCGGGTGCCACTACTGCCGACCCAAGCTGGCTCAGTGGTCCCCGCCCTCGGCCCTGGCCTCATCAGTACCTACAACAATCAAGTCTAGTGAGCCTAAAGACTCAGCATGCATATATCACAGGTAACGAGTAAAAATCTGAATTAAAATATGCATGAGTTAACATATCCTGTCATGAGGCATGCTGAAAATAATCTGTACTGAGCAATTATAATACGTGCATAACTGAACTGATAATCACAGTAAAAAAAATGTTTGCTCCTTGGAGCCTGTACTGAAATAACTGATAAAATTTTCTGTTGAGATTAACGCCTGTGGCCACTGCACTAAGCTGAACTAATCGGTAACTGGCTACCGGGGAGTCTGAAACTGAACTGAGCTGGCCGGTCACTAGCGACCGGGTGGTACCAAACTGAACTGAGCGGTCACTGGCGACCGTATAAAATAATACTCCCACATAGTGAATGAACCACAAGCCATATCGCATAAATATCAAAAATAATCATTTTCTATTTAATGCACGTAAAATAATTAACTGGCATAATGAAAATGTCCCGTAATTTTACCAACTGGATTGGATTGGATCGTCCCCAGGCTCGCTGCAACCTAACTGTGCCATGAAAAACATGCAAATGCTAAAACTTGACCAACTATGCAATTTACGTTCAAAAGATGCGACTATGACGCCTAATGATTTCGTATTCAATCATGACTCCGAGCCAACCTGAACCGACCCTGAACCGACGTATAGTCATGATTAAAATACGCTGAAAAATCATAAAATAATGTTCCTAAAATGATAGGGTCGAAATCTAGGTGGAATGGAGGCCAAAACACAAAACGCTCTTTCGAGAGTCAATTTGGCACATCGCACCGTAAATTCTCGTACGACCTCAAAAATGAACCGAATCACAAACGGTCGAAAACATGACCTTCCCAACTCAAAGGGGCACTGTCCAGTCCAAGGACATAGGCTAAAAGCCGACCGAGAACTCGAACGAGCCTCCGAAACGACACAGAAACTTGCTGTAATTTTCCAGCAGCTGCAACCTTGCTTGCATCGCGTCGTTTGCGAGACTTTTGGCCATTGGGGCTTGAAACACCGACCAAATCCTCTCCAGAACGTCCCAAGGAATGATTCGAACCATGGCTAAGGGCCCTAGGCCAGCCACAATCCGCATCACACCATAACTCAAACGACACTCCAACCGAGCCCCACGTGTATGTGTGTGTAGTGATGTACTTTGATCGTTGTCTTGTGTCGTTCTAGTGGCCATTTGTTTGACCATGGCATGATCTAGACATCTAGGGACATGGTATGAACCGTGGCTAAGGGCCATAGGCCAACCAAGATCCATACCAAGCAACAAAAGAAACGAACCAAAAGCTGTCCAACCGAAGTAGCCGAAGGGGTATAGGGGCTGTTGTGATGTTTTGATTAAAAACCGATGAGCCATGGACCCAGCCACCAAAAGGGTGACTTAGTCACGTCTTAGACTTGCTAGAAGAGTGATCTAACTAGGGCTATAAGCCCTAGGACAGCCAAGATCAGATCCAACCCCTTGACATAAAAACTGAAATTTTCGAACACATGAGAAGCAATGGGAAAGTTGCTGTCATTCTGAATTTCCAGCGAGCATGGGGTTAAACCAATGGACAAACGTGGTCCTAATGCATCCTATTACATGTATATAGGTCGCCTTGGGAGCCTGGAATCGAACCAATCACCTGAAACAACAAAACTCAGAAAAACGTGAAGCTTGTCATGAAAGGGCCGAAATCTGCATGCATTATTTTCTGAAAATTCTATGATGTATTTCGGTTTTTGCATGATAAAGCATGATCATGTACTGAAAAATAATTGATAATATGACTTGATTGAGGTTTGAAAGAAATCTAGACATGCTTGGTTATCGTTTGAAATGAAAACGAAAAGAAGAGACGAGACGGCGCGGAGGAGACGGAGTTGCTTGCTTTTCTTCCTTCCTAAGCTCTCGATTTTTCTCTCTATTATTTCTAGCTATGCCTCACGTATTTTACACTGAAAATCGGTCTGATTTTCGGTGGTGATGGAGGGGGAGTGATGGTTATGAAGGTGAGGAGAAGGGTGCACAACAATAGGATCATATCAAGACTAAGTCTTCTCATTTTGAATTTTAAATTATGGTTTGATATCAAATGAGTTGGTGGATTCTTCTAGGAGGTAGTGGCCGATTTCCTCCCTTGATATCTAGACTAGGATGTGTCCATTAATTAATTAAATTGTGCTCCCAAGAATCCTAGAATTATCCTACTAATTACATGCAAAGAATTGGTCAAAAAGGTTGATGAGTTGGCAATTGAGTTGCCTAGCAACTATGGGGCCAAAATTATGCTAATAAAATGAGTGGGAAGTGTTGGTTATCTAGTCAACTAATAATCCTTGAAAGCCTTACTAATCCTTTAAATAATTTAGTGAGCTAACCCCTTAATTAAATAACTTAAATGAGTTCATTTCTTAATCACCTCAAATAATTAAATTATATCCTCAAACCTCCCTTTCTAACTTAAATGAACTTAGTTGCTAGCTAAATTAACTTCTGGAAATATTTCTCGAATCTTAAATTCTATCTCAAAACTCCATCTCCGGTCCGGCCTCACTGAAATAACTGAAATGCTAAAAATCAAACAACTGAACTGAAATAATAAAATAATTAACTTCAAAGAAATGCATTTAAAATAATCATGCAATGAAGTCAATTAAATTTAAAAATCTAGAATTATGCATGGCTTATACGTAGACTGATTTACGGGTTCTACAATCCTTCCCCCCTTTAAAAGAAATTTCGTCCTCGAAATTAGAACTCACCGAATAACTCATGGTATCGACTCTCATCTCCGGGTCAGACTCCCAAGTAGCTTCCTCCTCAGAATGGTTGAGCCATTTGACTTTGACTCGCTTAACAAGCTTGTTCCGAAGTTTCTTCTCCTGTCTGTCTAGGATCTGCACTGGTCTTTCCTCATAAGACAGGTTCGGAAGTAAGTTGCAACGGCTCAAAGTTCAACACATGCGAAGGGTTCGCCATGTACTTTCTCAGCATGGAGACGTGAAAGACATTGTGTACTCCGGCCAGATTCAGCGGAAGAGCCACACGATAAGCAAGCGTCCCAACTCTGTCAAGGATCTCAAACGGTCCAATGAATCTCGGACTGAGCTTCCCTTTCTTCCCAAATCTCATGACACCCTTCATAGGTGCTACTTTCACAAAGGCATGATCGCCCACTGCAAACTCTAACTCTCTCCTCCGCTGATCGGCATAACTCTTCTGTCAGCTCTGAGCAGTCCTCATCCTATCACGGATCTTGACTACTACATCTGCTGCCTGCTGAACAATCTCTGGACCCAACTCTGCTCTCTCTCCTACTTCATCCCAATGAACAGGAGATCTACACTTGCGACCATACAGTGCTTCATACGGAGCCATACCAATAGAAGACTGGAAGCTGTTGTTGTAGGTGAACTCAACCAGTGGCAAGTTCGACTCCCAACTCCCTGAGAAATCGATGACGCAAGCGCGAAGAAGATCCTCCAAAATCTGAATAACTCGCTCCGACTGCCCATCTGTCTGCGGATGGAAAGCTGTTCTAAACAGCAACTTCGTACCCAAATTCAAATGCAAGCTCTTCCAAAATGAGGAAGTGAATCTGGGATCTCTGTCGGATACGATCGAAACCGGAATACCATGAAGTCGGACTATCTCTCGGATATACAGCTCTGCATACTGAACCATGGTGAAAGTCGTCTTAATAGGCAAGAAGTGCGCTGATTTGGTAAGACGATCTACAATTACCCAGATGGCATTCGATCCTCTGGCTGACTTCGGCAATCCGGTCACAAAATCCATGGTAACATTCTCCCACTTCCACTCGAGAATAGGGAGAGGCTTGAGCAAACCTGCTGGTCTCTGATGCTCGGCCTTCACTAACTGGCAAGTCAGGCACTTGGACACAAATCGCCTGATGTCCTTCTTCATCCCTGGCCACCAATACAATAGCTGCAGATCCTTGCACATCTTCGTACTCCCAGGGTGAATGGAGTACGGGGACGTATGGGCCTCTGATAAGATGTCTGCTCGGATAGAATCACTGCTAGGAACCCATATCCTATCTCGGTATCTCACAATACCGTCGCTGACTGTATACAAAACACTGCCCTTGGCTTCATCTCTCTTCTTCCACTGTGCCAACTGCTCATCTGCGGCCTGACCACTGCGAATACGGTCCAAAAGGGAAGACTGAATGGTCAAGGTAGATAGACGAGGAACTCTACCTCGAGGGTAAGTCTCAAGATCAAACCTCTGCATCTCAATCTGAAGAGGTTTCTGAATCGTCAAATGAGCCATCACTGCGACTTTCCTGCTCAAAGCATCCGCAACTACATTAGCTTTACCCGGGTGGTAGCTAATGTCACAATCGTAGTCTTTCACAAGCTCCAACCAACGCCTCTGACGCATGTTCAGCTCCTTCTGCGTAAAGAAATACTTGAGGCTCTTGTGGTCGGTAAAGATCTGGCATTTCTCTCCATACAGATAGTGCCTCCAAATCTTTAAAGCAAAAACTACGGCCGCTAACTCCAGATCATGGGTAGGGTAATTCTTCTCATGGATTTTCAGCTGTCGAGAAGCATACGCTATCACTCTCCCATGCTGCATCAAAACTGCACCTAAACCAAGCTTCGAAGCATCGGTATAAAGGACAAACTCACCAGATCCTGACGGTACAGCCAAAACAGGTGCTGAGATAAGAGCTTGCTTCAAAGTATCGAAGCTATTCTGACACTCCTCGCTCCACACAAACTTCACATATTTCTTGGTCAGTGCTGTGAGTGGAACGGAAATGGATGAGAATCCCCGAATGAACTTCCTGTAATATCCTGCCAACCCAAGAAAACTGTGGATCTCGGATGCATTCTGAGACACAACCCAATCTCTGACTGCTGCAACTTTTGCTGGGTCTACCTCAATACCACTGCTAGAAACAATGTGGCCTAAGAACGCCACCTTCTCTAACCAGAATTCGCATTTACTGAACTTTGCGAATAATTTGTGCTTCTGCAATGTCTGCAACACTGTGGTCAGATGTCTGCTGTGCTCCTCCCGACTCTTGGAGTAGACGAGAATGTCATCTATGAACACTATCACAAACTGGTCCAGATATGGCTGAAATACGCGATTCATGAGATCCATGAAGATCGCTGGCGCATTCGTCAGACCGAACGGCATCACAAGGAACTCGTAGTGGCCATAACGAGTCCTGAAAGCAGTCTTGGAAACATCAGCATCTCTCACCCTCAACTGGTGATAACCAGAGTGCAGATCAATCTTGGAGAAAATAGAAGCTCCCTGCAACTGGTCAAATAGATCCTCAATCCTCGGAAGTGGGTATTTATTCTTCACTGTAACCCTGTTCAACTCCCGGTAGTCAATGCAAAGCCTCATCGTGCCATCCTTCTTTTTCACAAATAAGACTGGCGCGCCCCATGGAGAAAAGCTCGGGCGAATGAACTCCTTGTCGAGAAGTTCCTGAATCTGCTTCTGAAGCTCTTCCATCTCTGTCGGTGCTAATCGGTACGGCACTTTGGATATCGGAGCCGTACCTGGCATAAGCTCAATGGAAAACTCCACCTCTCTCTCGGGTGGCATACCAGAGACGTCTTCGGGAAAAACGTCTAAAAAATCTCTGACAATCGGAACATCTGAGGCTGACTGGCTGGTTCCTCGGGGATAGATAAAAAGGTCGCTAGAAATGCCCGACACCCTCTATGCATGAGTTTCCTAGCATGAACATAAGGAATAATGCGCGGTAAAGGAAAGTACCTGTCCGGCTCAAATAAGAACTGCTCCATTCCAGGCGGTCGGACAAGAACAGATCTCCGCTGGAAGTCTATCAACACTCTGTTCCTCAATAGCCAGTCCATCCCTAGGATGATGTCAAATTCTGGCATCGGTAGCACAATCAGATCCGCATAAACAAGTTTACCGTGCAACTCAAGGTCTATATCTCGGATAACGTTGGTGGCTGCCATCTCCTCGCCTGACGGCAACACTACTGAAAAGGCTGTATCTAGCCCAATGGTCTGGATCTTGAGAAAGTTTGCAAAGACCTCCGAAATAAACGAGTGAGTGGCCCCTGAATCTATCAAGGTCTTGGTAGCGGAACCAGATATAAAAATTCTCCCTGTCAACAACATAGTCTCCGGGTTGGTTTCCGCGGCATGGAGAGCAAAAACTCTGCCTTGGGTAGGCAGATTCCTCTGAGGACATTGCAGCAACATGTGGTCTGGACTGCCACACTTAAAACACTTTCCTGAGCCAGCCATGCATGCTCCAGGATGGCGACGTGAGCACCTGGGACAGACGGGGTGCTCCTGAGTCCTCGGGGCTGGGTGTCCCCGCTGCTGCTGCTGGCCTCGGTTCCTGGGCGGTCCATGAAAAGGCCTCTTATTCTGCTGCTGATGCTGCTGAGGAGGAGGGCGGTGCGGTGCCTGGACTGGGCGCTTGCCCTGGCGATCCCTCTCGATATCCCGCAGATCCTGCTCAGCGGCTAAGGCCTTGGAGACGGCAATCTCATAAGTAGCAGGGTCAGATACCCTAACATCCCGGCGCAAGATCGGCCTTAAACCCACCAGGAAGTGCATCAGCTTGGCTCTGGCATCATTCGCGATCAGGGGCACAAAGTGACAGCCCCTCTCGAACTTACGGATAAACTCCGTAACCGTCATATCCCCCTGTCTCAGACTCATGAACTCGGTGGTCAGCCTGGTGCGAACCTCCTCAGAAAAATACTTGGAGTAGAAAACTTCCGTAAAACGGGTCCATGAAAGTGTAGCCAAGGTCAAGGCTACTGACGCTCCTTCCCACCATAAGCGGGCATCTCCACTGAACAGATAGGTGGCACAACGGACTCTGTCTGCATCTCCCAGCTCCATGAACTCGAAGATAACCTCGAGGGATTTGATCTATCCCTCGGCAACCATGTGGTCAGATGTCCCAGAGAATTCCTTCGGGCGCATCTTCATGAATCGCTCATAAACAGCCTCGGGCCCTGTCGGCATGGCTGCGGCTGCGGCTACGGTTGCGGCATTGTTCCCCGCAAACTGTGCGAAGAACTGTGCCATCCCAGCTAACATCTGGGCACTCATGTCCGGTGAGGGTGGTGGAGGAGGTGGTAGGTCTCCCTCCGGTCTACGCTCCTCCCTGTCCTCTCGGCGAGGCTCCTCCTCTCTATTGCGCTCTAAAATGCGTCTAGGGGGCATACTGTTCCAACATAACCCATACGTAACTAACATGCATAATTCCATAATTTATTTTAAATGAACACTGAAATACTGAAAATCTGGAAGCATGCTGACAAAATAATTCATGCTTTAACTGAAATGCTGAAAAAAATGCTGAACTGAAAAACTTACAGACCGAAGACGTGGCTTCGTGAGCTTCTCGTGGTCACTGCACTAAGCTGAACTAATCGGTAACTGGCTACCGGGGAGTCTGAAACTGAACTGAGCTGGCCGGTCACTGGCGACCGGGTGGTACCAAACTGAACTGAGCAGTCACTGGCGACCGTATAAAATAATACTCCCACATAGTGAATGAACCACAAGCCATATCGCATAAATCTCAAAAATAATCATTTTCTATTTAATGCACGTAAAATAATTAACTGGCGTAATGAAAATGTCCCGTAATTTTACCAACTGGATTGGATTGGATCGTCCCCAGGCTCGCTGCAACCTAACTGTGCCATGAAAAACATGCAAATGCTAAAACTTGACCAACTATGCAATTTACGTTCAAAAGATGCGACTATGACGCCTAATGATTTCGTATTCAATCATGACTCTGAGCCAACCTGAACCGACCCTGAACCGACGTATAGTCATGATTAAAATACGCTGAAAAATCATAAAATAATGTTCCTAAAATGATAGGGTCGAAATCTAGGTGGAATGGAGGCAAAAACACAAAACGCTCTTTCGAGAGTCAATTTGGCACATCGCACCGTAAATTCTCGTACGACCTCAAAAATGAACCGAATCACAAACGGTTGAAAACATGACCTTCCCAACTCAAAGGGGCACTGTCCAGTCCAAGGCCATAGGCTAAAAGCCGACCGAGTACTCGAACGAGCCTCCGAACCGACACAGCAACTTGCTGTAATTTTCAGCAGCTGCAACCTTGCTTGCATCGCGTCGTTTGCGAGACTTTTGGCCATTGGGGCTTGAACCACCGACCAAATACTCTCCACAACATCCCAAGGAATGATTTGAATCATGGCTAAGGGCCCTAGGCCAGCCACAATCCGCATCACACCATAACTCAAACGACACTCCAACCGAGCCCCACGTGTATGTGTGTGTAGTGATGTACTTTGATCGTTGTCTTGTGTCATTCCAGTGGCCATTTGTTTGACCATGGCACGATCTAGACATCTAGGGACATGGTATGAACCGTGGCTAAGGGCCATAGGCCAACCAAGATCCATACCAAGCAACAAAAGAAACGAACCAAAAGCTGTCCAACCGAAGTAGCCGAAGGGGTATAGGGGCTGTTGTGATGTTTTGATTAAAAATCGAATGAGCCAAAGACCCAACCACCAAAAGGGCGACTTAGTCACGTATTAGACTTGCTAGGGGAGTGATCTAACCAGGGCTATAAGCCCTAGGGCAGCCAAGATCAAATCCAACCCC
Source organism: Primulina tabacum (assembly GCF_025594145.1). NCBI lineage: Eukaryota > Viridiplantae > Streptophyta > Magnoliopsida > Lamiales > Gesneriaceae > Primulina > Primulina tabacum. Next base: position 29,830,519 of record NC_134550.1, on the reverse strand, counting down.
TTGACATAAAAACGTGAAGCTTGTCATGAAAGGGCCGAAATCTGCATGCATTATTTTCTGAAAATTCTATGATGTATTTCGGTTTTTGGATGATAAAACATGATCATGTACTGAAAAATAATTGATAATATGACTTGATTGAGGTTTGAAAGAAATCTAGACATGCTTGGTTATCGTTTGAAATGAAAACGAAAAGAAGAGACGAGACGGCGCGGAGGAGACGGAGTTGCTTGCTTTTCTTCCTTCCTAAGCTCTCGATTTTTCTCTCTATTATTTCTAGCTATGCCTCACGTATTTTACACTGAAAAGAGGTCTGATTTTCGGTGGTGATGGAGGGGGAGTGATGGTTATGAAGGTGAGGAGAAGGGTGCACAATAATAGGATCATATCAAGACTAAATCTTCTCATTTTGAATTTTGAATTATGGTTTGATATCAAATGAGTTGGTGGATGCTTCTAGGAGGTAGTGGCCGATTTCCTCCCTTGATATCTAGACTAGGATGTGCCCATTAATTAATTAAATTGTGCTCCCAAAAATCCTTGAATTATCCTACTAATTACATGCAAAGAATTGGTCAAAAAGGTTGATGAGTTGGCAATTGAGTTGCCTAGCAACTATGGGGCCGAAATTATGCTAATAAAATGAGTGGGAAGTGTTGGTTATCTAGTCAACTAATAATCCTTGAAAGCCTTACTAATCCTTTAAATAATTTAGTGAGCTAACCCCTTAATTAAATAACTTAAATGAGTTCATTTCTTAATCACCTCAAATAATTAAATTAAATCCTCAAACCTCCCTTTCTAACTTAAATGAACTTAGTTGCTAGCTAAATTAACTTCTGGAAATATTTCTCGAATCTTAAATTCTATCTCAAAACTCCAACTCCGGTCCGACCTCACTGAAATAACTGAAATGCTAAAAATCAAACTACTGAACTGAAATAATAAAATAATTAACTTCAAAGAAATGCATTTAAAATAATCATGCAATGAAGTCAATTAAATTTAAAAATCTAGAATTATGCATGGCTTATACGTAGACTGATTTACGGGTTCTACACTTTTACTTGCCGATAGATCTGTTAAAGTGCCAAGAGGTATGGTAGAAGACGTATTGGTCCAAGTTGATAACTTTATATATCCTGTTGATTTCAAAGTTTTAGATACACAACCTATCGAAGCTTGTAATGCAATTCCTGTAATTCTGGGTCGTCCATTTTTAGCAACTTCTAATGCACTTATAAATTGCAGGAATGGAATAATGAAGTTGTCATTTGGTAACATGACCTTGGAGCTCAATGTTTTTAATCTTTGTAAGCAACCACATGACAAAGGAGATGAAAGTGAAGATGAAAATCTTATTGAAACTCTTGTGGAAGAAAACATTCAAGAAGGGAGTACTCGTGATCAATTAGATATTTGTTCAATTGAAACTGTTAAAGAAAATATTGAAATTGATCTTGATGATTTTATCAGGTATCACGCGTTACCAGGATCAGAGAAAGAATTTGATGCAAAATATGAGAACAAAGACGAACCACCCATATTGGAGTTAAAACCCTTGCCAGAAGAATTGAAGTATGCATTTCTTGGAGAAGATGAAACATATCCGGTGGTAATTTCTTCCAAACTAGAAAGTGATCAAGAAGGTAAATTAGTTTATATGCTTAAAAGACATAAAAATGCAATTGGTTGAACACTAAAAGATCTCAAGGGCATTAATCCACTAATTTGCACACACAAAATTCATTTAGAAGAAAATGCTAAAACATCTCAACAACCACAAAGGAGATTAAATCCACACATGAAAGATGTTGTGAAAACTGAAGTTCTCAAACTGCTTGATGTTGGAATTATCTACCCTATTTATGATAGTAAGTGGGTAAGCCCAACACAAGTAGTTTCAAAAAAATCTGGCATCACAGTGATAAAAAATGAAAAAGGTGAATTGTTAACAAGTCGAGTCCCATCTAGTTGGCGGATGTGTATTGATTATAGAAAATTAAATGACGCCACTAGAAAAGATCATTTTCCATTACCATTTTTGGATCAAATTTTAGAAAGAGTAGCATGTCATCCATACTACTGTTTTCTTGATGGAAATTCAGGTTATTATCAAATTCCCATTGCACTCGAAGATCAAGAAAAAACTACATTCACATGTCCTTTTGGAACATTTGCATTCAGAAGGATTCCATTTGGTTTATGCAATGCCCAGCAACATTTCAAAGATGTATGCTAAGTATTTTTTGCGACATGGTTGAAAATTGTTTGGAAATTTTCATGGATGATTTAACTGTCTTTGGGAATACATTTGATAATTGTCTTGAAAATTTGGAAAAAGTTTTAAAAAGATGCGAGGAAAAAGGTCTTATTTTAAATTGGGAAAAATGTCATTACATGATTACTTCTGGAATTGTTTTGGGACATGTCGTGTCATCTCATGGAATTGAAGTTGATAAAGCAAAAGTTGATGTCATTGCCAATTTACCCCCTCCAAAAACCATTAAAGAAATCCGCTCATTTTTGAGACATGCTGGATTTTATAGGAGGTTTATAAAGGACTTTAGTTTAATCTCTAAACCCATTTGTAACCTCTTAACAAAAGACACTGCATTTGAGTGGACTCAAGAATGTCAAAATGCTTTTGATAAAATTATTCGACATTTAACATCAGCTCCTATCATGCAACCTCCTGATTGGTCTTTACCATTTTAAATCATGTGCGATGCGAGTGATTATGCAGTCGGTGCAGTACTGGGTCAAAGAAGAAACGGTAAGTCTTATGTGATATATTATGCAAGTAGAACTTTAAACAATGCTCAAATGAATTACTCCACAACTGAAAAAGAACTACTTGTTGTAATATTTGCATTAGATAAATTTCGTTCTTATTTGATTGGATCAACGACTATTGTGTTTACTGATCATTCTGCTATTAGATATTTGTTGACCAAACAGGATGCAAAGCCACGACTGATACGATGGATTTTGTTACTCCAAGAATTTGACATTGTGATCAAAGATAAAAAAGGAACTGAGAATGTCGTAGCCGATCATTTATCGAGACTAGTAACAGGATCATCTTGTGAAATGACACCAATTAACGATAATTTTCCTGATGAACATCTATTTTCAGTTACTACTACAACTTGGTTTGCTAACATAGTAAATTTTCTTGTGACAGGAAAAATGCCACCGCAATGGAGTTCCCAAGATAAAAGAAAATTTTTGAATGAGGTAAAAAACTTTTATTGGGATGATCCGTATCTGTTCAAGTATTGTCCAGATCAAATTTTTCGACGTTGCATACCCGACAATGAGGTAAGTAGTGTCATTTAATTTTGTCATTCAGAAGCATGCGGAGGACATTTTCTTCAAAGAAAACGGCTGCAAAAATCTTGCAGTGTGGATTTTATTGGCCCACTTTGTTTAAAGACACCCACGAAATCTGCAAGATCTGTGAAAATTGTCAAAAATTGGGTGCGATTTCAAAAAAAAACATGATGTCTTTGAATCCTATCATTGAAATTGAAATCTTTGACTGTTGGGGAATTGATTTTATGGGACCTTTTCCATCGTCGTTTGGATACTTGTATATTTTAGTTGCAGTTAATTATGTTTCCAAATGGATAGAGGCAATTCCATGTCAAAAAAATGATCATAAAATCGTCATCAAATTTTTAGAAGAAAATATTTTTAGTAGATTTGGAATTCCTCGAGCCATGATAAGTGATGGGGGAACTCACTTTGTTAATAAACCATTTGCTTCATTAATGAAAAAATATGGTATTACTCATAAAGTAACTACTCCTTATCATCCTCAAACAAATGGACAAGTTGAATTAGCTAATAGGGAGATAAAGCAAGTTTTGAAAAAAACTGTTAACTCAAATAGAAAAGATTGGTCTCTGCGACTTAATGATGCACTTTGGGCATATCGAACAGCTTTTAAAACATCATTGAATATGTCTCCCTATAGGTTGGTTTATGGAAAACATTGTCATTTGCCTGTGGAATTGGAACATAAAGCTTATTGGGCGATCAAAACTTTAAATTCAAGCATGGATGATGCCAACAAATTGGGTAAATTGCAACTTAATGAACTTGATGAACTCAGAAATGACGCGTATGAGAATTCAAGGATTTATAAAGCAAAAATCAAATCATTTCATGATAAAACAATTCTTAGAAAATCTTTTGAGATTGGTAAAAAAGTTTTGCTTTATAATTCTCGACTTCACATATTGCCAGGAAAATTACGATCAAGATGGACATGCCCATATGTTGTAAAGCATGTGTATACTTATGGAGCAATGGATATTGAAAATCTTAAAAATGGTGATATTTTTAAAGTAAATGGACAAAGGCTTAAACCATTTTTAGAAAATGAAATCTTTCAAGAAGAGTTTATTTCCTTTTCTGATCCTTGATTTTTTTTGTGTTGCATTTAAGTTTGTTTGTTTTTATTTCAGTTTTTCTTAATATTTTTATTTTTCCGGTTAAATGGCGGATAATGGTACTCCGTGACTCTCATAGTCGGTTAAATCAGTTTCCCACAATTGCTGATACAAAAATAAAAAAAAATCAAATCATTTCTTTTCTTTTCAAAATGGATGAAATTCTCTCAAAAATTTGTAAATATTTTCCCTCTGTTTCTGAAAATGTTCAAAGAAAAATTTATGCAGGAAGGTGTGAAAGATTGAGATTGCTAATGCAAAAAGGAATTCCAGAAGATATTCGTCTTGTAATAGAAGCTAAGGTCCGATTTGGAGGAGAAGTTCCACAATCATTGCTCATTCGGTATTTGCCTGGATTAGGAAAAAGCACTTATGCGAAAAAACGAAGGGCCAAAAGTTTAGGGGTTTGTCATAAGTGTGCAAGATGGACTTGTGACAAACGATGCAGATCTTTGGGATGTGTTTCCAATAACAGAGAAGATAAAATTGGTTTCATTAAGAATGAGCTGAGTAAGGAGTCTTTAGATAACATCTTATTGACTCTTGAGACGCATTCTAGTGGACATGTGCATATTGAACTTCTCCGTTTATGGAAACAATTCCAAGATGAGCGTCATAGTCTTGGGAATCCGACTAAAAAAGACCTTGTTTGCCAATTTATAAGAAAATTGGATGGGAAGCATATCCTCGACTCATAGATGACGTTGAAGCCGTTTCTGGACGTAAAACCAGAGGAAAATTGTGAGCCACAATCACACTACTGTTTATATGCATGTGTGTCATTATTGTTTTTACTATTTATTCTGTTTACAGCTGTGACCCATAGTTTTGTCATGATAACATATTACCCCTATAAAATCTCTCATCTTTTTCTCTATTTTCGCAGAAAAAAAAGAAAGTAAAAACATGGCTGGATCCTCTGCACAAACATTGAAAAATATTTGTGTATTTTGTGGGTCGAGTCCTGGAAAAAATGAAGTGTTTGTAGAAGCAGCGAATAATCTTGGAAAGATATTGGCTGAGAGAAAAATTCACTTGGTATATGAGGGAGGTAATATTGGGTTAATGAGATCTGTTTCAACATCTGCTCATCTTGGAGGTAGTCAGGTTTTGGGTATTATTCCTACAGCTTTAGCTGAAGGAAATATTACAGGTGTTACGATTGGGGAGGAATTAAAAGTTTCTTCTATGTATGAAAGAATCACTGAAATGATTGAAAATTCTGATGCTTTTATCGCACTACCAGGTGGTTTTGGTACATTAGAAGAAATTTTTCACACTGTTTCTTGGGCACAACTTAATATCCATAATAAACCTGTGGGCTTGTTGAATATCAATAATTATTTTGACAGTTTGTTGACATTTCTTGATAAAGCTGTGAAACATAATTTCATTTCAGAAAATTCACGACGGATGCTCATCTGTGCTTCGACTGCCGACCAATTAATTGATGATTTGGAAGCTTTTGTTCATAAGCCTGATCCGATGATAATAAAGATTAATTGGTCGCAATCAAGCAGTAAGAAAAGGAAGTTGGATCATTGATTCAAAAGTCGTGGATTGGTTTGTGTTTGTTTCAGTTTGTTATCTTCAATAAAATTCCAGGTGATATCTCTTTCATTATGTACTCTTTATTAATAGTTATTTTGACATTAGGGACAATGTCATATCCTGATTGGGGGGATAACAAACTTATAAAAAATTAAAAAAATTAATATATATTATTTTAAAATAAAATCATGTTTATTGTTTGTATCTTAGTAATTTTTGCAAAAATATCATATATTACATGTTTGAAAGATTTAAATTAGAACATGCATTAATCTATTTAAGAATGTTTAAATTTTTATTTGAAAAAAAAGTCAATTTTAATATTCTTATCAATATAAAAATATGATTTAGGAAATCTTTTTGAGTGATTAACCATTGTGATAAAATCAAGTATTAAAATATATGACCCAAGATATACCTTATAAGAGTGCCTATAATTTTAAACTCACACATATTTTGTGAGTGAGTGGAGAGGACTGAGAAAACAGCTTTCGAGCCTTTATTGATCATGAGAGAGACTATCTATTGTTTAGATCTTGAGTTCTTATTTTGAAGAAAAAAAATGATATTTCCTGAAAAAAGGGAGAAAAATACAAAAAGAAAGATATTGAAGATCTGTGTAATTTTTAAGTTATATGCTACGACCCATATATCTCTCATAAAAAAAAACAAAAAACAAAAAAGAGAGAGAAATTTATTGTACAAATTAAATAAATATGTGGTCAAGAAGCATAAACTTAGTTTGATTCCATGATGTTATGCAAAAAAAAAAAAATATCAGGAAAAAATATATAATAAGAATAACTAGATTTTGAATCAATGGATTTTCTATCTTTTGATTAGTTTGGCTCGTTTGTCTGTCTGCATTCTGTAAACCATTTTTCTGAGCATTTATCTGTATTCCAACTCCATGAGAGAAATCGTTGCCATAAATTGAAACATTTATTAACCTGTGAGGATAAGGAGTTGAGACTCTTACTAGGAATTTCTGAAGGCCGTGTACATTTAACTACCTGAAATAAGCTTTGAATTGATCATCTCAAATTATTTCATAAATTATAATTATGATGATCTTGATATAACTTTGACAGTTTTCAAATTTAATTTAAACACTTAGATAGTTTTGATTACATTTCTATTTAAATTAATCAATATGTTTTGTATTGCTATTAATGCTTAAATTGCTAGGGACTAGCAATAAGCTGGTTGGGAGGTGTGATAAACATAAAAATTGTATATTAATTAAATATTTTATAATATAAATATATAGTTTTTGTTTTATTAAATGTTTAAATATTATATTTTTTATAATAAATTGTATAAAATATAAGTTGTTGTGTAATTACAAGTTTTTACTATTTTTTTACAGGTTCGATAAAACAAGAATAAACTTGGCGTTGCAAATGGGATTAAGATGATTCTTGGACCTGTAGAATGTTGATTTTAATATCTACAATATTGATGGCAAGCATGAGATAAAAATCCTCTCACAATTGGGATCAAATTAAGCAACAAATAAAGTTACCAAAGGAGTGGCAGTTTTACCATGCTCTAGTATTTTGACCATATCTCTCAAATTACTTGGTCAAATGATTTGAAAAAAATAACACAACTAGACAACTCAATTATCCACATGTTTCTTTTTATGTGAAGAAGCAAATTCGGAGAAGATTATTTTCAAAAGAGATGTGTAATATAATATAATATCTTGGAACACCAATGAAAACTTTTGTGAAAAAAAATAATATTTTATTTGTGATTGTCTCCTCAAATTTGGCTATAAATAGGGGTGACTTGTAATGTATTGGGATATCCCTCATTCTATGAACAAACCTTTGAGTTCATAATATTTCTCTCTATATTTTTTCTTTATTTCTTCATTTAAATACAATTAACATGTTAATTTCATATTCAAAGTTTTACACTTTGAATAATGAATAGCTAACTTCCTAAAGTTGAGATGATAAGGTGAAACTCTTGGCATGATAATAAGGTTACTAAAAGGTAAGAATCTATGTTTTATATTATTTAATCATTATTTATTGTTTATGTTATATTTATTTCTTTAAGCATTTTTATACCCTACTTATAAGTGGGAGTTTTGATTTATTGTTGCTATATGTTACACTAAATTCTTGGAACCATATAAAAGTTAGTTTCGTATTACCAACCATTTAAAGTGGATGTCTTGATTTATTATATATAAATATATTATAATATTAAATTCTTGGAACCATTTAAATGTTAGTTTGGTTTTACCAACCATTTAAATTGGATTCCTTGATTTATTATATATGAATATATCATAGTATTAATTTATTGATACCATTTAAATGTTTGTTTGGTTTTAACAACCATTTAAAGTGGGAACCTTGATTTAGTGTTTACAAATATATATAGCATAATAAATACTTGACCACATTTATAAGTTTTGGTATATATTATATACTTATAAGAAAATAATATATAACATAATATAAATATGATTATTTAATATATTGGAACCATTTTATTAAGTGGATTTCAATATTGTTTGTTATTGTTAACTTTATTAAAATACCAAGAGTGGATCTTTTAATCTCAACTACTTAAATTAAAATTTGAATAATTAAAAATTACCAATTAAAGATTCAAACAACTAAAAGAAAAAATAAATAAAAAGACATTGTAGTGGACTTGTAATTACCTTAGCTTCCTCGTGGATACGATATTCGAACTCATCGAATTATACTACTTGTGGACAACTTGCTCTTGAGAGTGCAACAATCAAAGTCGCAACAGCACCACTAAACCAATGCGCTCACAGCCCTCAACCAGCCATTTTTAGATCTCCTCTCAGCCATAGACTCCATCGATCTGCACGTATACAGCTCCTAATACGCTAGATTTGGCAGCCCCCTTGCACAAAACGCAGCAAAACGTTAGTTACATGCATGAATGAGCATATTTCATGACAAAACGATGCATAAACGTTGCTATACGATATATCTAAGATTTTTTCATGCAATTACATATAAATCGGAATATATAGCGTGATTGATGAGAAAAAAGAATGATACAAAGTGTTCCTTGATGTTTAGGCTCTTGAAAATCTACGCGTGGGACGCGAACCGGAGAGGCGGGGAAGCCTTTTTCTTGAAAGCTTGAAGAATTTTTTGAAGGTTCTGCTATCAAAGACGTGGGAAGGCTGATGCCAAGGGGGAGGCAATGGATGCTGATTATTGAGGGTGATTAGGGTTTAATTAGGGTGGATAATATATATAATTATATACTAATGGGCCATTATTGAAATTTTAAGGGTTTAAATGGATTTTTGGCTCATTAAGAAATAAAATAATCATATCAATTCCAAAAGCACTTTCGAAAATACTTCGTTTATGTACATTTTTGAAAATATTACCCGAACCCTTAAAAAGTCTCTGATTCGCTAAAATTTGCGCACCGGTCAAAAATACGACACGGGGAGTAAAAATACCCACCAAGGCCCAATTTTCAAAAAATACACTTAATATTATTTAATAAAAATTAATCATTCAATAAAAATATTTTTTTCATTATTTTCTCGGTCTCCATTACTCATTCGAGCGTGAAATACCACTTAAAACCCTAATGCATGAAACTTAAAAATAATAATGAAATAAATCTTACTCATGCAATAACCATGCATTAAATGCCTAAAAAACCTTTAAACACATATTTTAAATAAAACCCTAGTTTGCATGTATTCAGATTACGTAGCTTGAATTTTCTGGACGTTACAATTTTCCCCCCTTCTCTTAAAACAAAATTTTGTCCTCGAAATTTAAAACATACCGAATAACTCCGGGTAGCGACTCCTCATCTCGGCTTCAGTCTCCCAAGTAGCTTCCTCCTCGGAATGATTCAGCCAATTGACTTTAACCATGTGGATAACCTTGTTTCGGAGCCTCCTCTCCTGTCTATCCAATATCTGAGTGGTTTTCTTCGCGAAAGACAGGTTCGGTGTCAGCTGAAGTGGTTCGTAGTTCAGCACATGTGAAGAATTCGACATATACTTCTGCAGCATAGAGATGTGTAACAAATTATGAACTCCCGCCAGATTCGGCGGCAGAGTAACTCTATAAGCGAGTATCTCAACTCTTTCCAGGATCACGAATGGTCTGATGAATCTAGGGCTAAGCTTGCCCTTCTTCCCGAATCTCATCACACCCTTCATCGGTGCGACTTTCAAGATTACGTGATCCCCTACTGCAAACTCAAGATCCATGTGCCTCTGATCTGCATAACTCTTCTGAATGCTTTGACTGGTTCTCATCCTGTCCCGAATCCTGACTACTAACTCTGCGGTCTGCCTGACAATATCTAGACCAAATTTTGTCCTCTCTCCTACCTCGTTCCAATACATTGGTGACCTACACTTCCTCCCGTACAGTGCCTCATATGGAGCCATACCAATCGTTGCCTGATAAATGTTGTTGTATGTGAACTTCACAAGAGATAACTTCGGCTCCCAGTTGCCCTGAAAGTCGATCATGCAAGACCTGAGTAGGTCCTCCAGAGTCTGAATCACCCTCTCTGACTGTCCGTCAGTCTGAGGATGGAAGGAAGTATAGAATAGCAGCTTCATATCCAATGTCTGATGTAGACTATCTAGAATGCAGACATGAATCTCGGATCTCTGTCGGACACGATGGACGCTGGAATCCAATGTAGACTGACTATCTCTCTGATGTACAGCTCTATGTACTGAGTCATGGTGAAAGTCTTCCTGATCGATATAAAATGAGCTGACTTATTGAGTCGATCAACTATCACCCATATGGCATTATATCCCCTAGTCGTCCTCGGAAGTCCCGTCACAAAGTCCATAGTAATATTCTCCTATTTCCACTAGGGAATAGGGAGTGATCTCAGCCTCCTTGCAGGTCTCTGATGCTTTGCCTTGAATTGCTGACACGTCAAACACTCGGATACGAAACACAAATATCCCGCTTCATGCCCGGCCACCAATAAAGTGTCTGAAGATCCTTATACATCTTTGTCCACCCTGGATGGATGGAGTATGGGGTGCTGTGAGTCTCGCTCAAGATATCTGCTCTCAGGAATCATTTCTAGGAACCTATAGTCGGTCATGATATCTGACTATGCCATCCACAAATGTATACAGTCTCCAGCCCTTAGCGTCGTCCCTTTGTCTCCACTTCTGCAACTGCTCGTCAGAATTCTGCCCTACCCGAATTATGTCTCTCAAAGTCGGCTGCAATGTCAGAGTAGAAACATTTGGGGCATCACCCTAGCATATACTATAAGCTCAAACCTATGAAATGAAGCATTTGTAGGTTCCCCATAAACATTTGCCGAGGTGAAACAGATTGCACTGCTTGCTTGGCTACCCTTCTGCCGGCTTTGGAGCCCCTGGTACCTGCGGTAGCCTCTGCTGACACGGCCTCTTAAACTGTCCCTAAGCTAGTGCCCCAATCCTCTCCAAAATCTCAAACGGACCTATAAATCTTGGACTACGCTTGCCTTTCTTACCAAAGCGCATAACACCCTTCATAGGTGCTATTTTCACAAATACATGATCTCCCACTGCAAACTCTAAGTCTCTCCGTCTCTTGTCAGCGCAACTCTTTTGTCAGTTTTGTGGATTCTTCATTCTTTCGTGAATCTTGACTACAAGCTCAGCAGTCTCTTCAATAACATCTGGATCAATCTCTCTTTTTTCCCCAACCTTGTCCCAATGAATAGGAGATCTACATTTTCTTCCATAAAGTGCCTCAAAAGGAGCCATCACAATTGACGATTAATAGCTATTATTGTAGGTGAACTTCACTAGAGGTAATTTTGGTTCTCAACTGCCTTGGAAATCAATAACACATGCTCGCAGTAGATCTTCCAAAATTTCAATAACTCTTTCGGACTGACCATCAATTTGAGGATGGAATGTTATACTGAATAATAACTTGGTCCCCATCACTGCATGCAGACTCTTCCAAAAAGATGACGTGAATCTCGGATCTCTGTCATCAATAGATATAGGAATCCCATGCAGACAAACTATCTCTCGAATATATAACTCAACATACTGAATCATGGTGAAGGTCGTCTCGATTGGTAGAAAATACGCTGATTTTGTAAGACAATCCACTATCACCCAAATAGCATTGAATCTCTTAATGGTCTTCGGCAATCCCACAACAAAGTCAATAATGATATTTTCCCATTTCCACTCGAGAATAGGGAGTGGCTTAAGTTTTCCCCCTGGCCTCTGATGCTCTGCTTTTACTTGCTGGCAAGTCAAACACTCGGGTACAAATCTCAGAATGTCTCTATTCATGCCTTGCCACCAATATAACAACTCAAATCTTTGTACATTTTCTTGCTTCCCGGATGAATGGAATATGGTGAATCATGGGCTTCCTTCATGATAAGATCTCTCAAAGAATCATCACTAGGAACCCATAAAAGATCTCGATAGCGAACTATACCATCCATCTCAGAATATAACTTCCGGCCCTTGGCTTCATCTCTAGCTTTCCATTTTTGCAACTGCTCATCAGTGGGCTGACCCTCACAAATTATATCCCTTAAAGTCGACTGTACTGATAATGTGGCAAGATTAGGGGCCTCACCCCTAGCATATTATGTAAGCTCAAACCGCTCTATCTCGGACTGCAACGGTCTTTGGAGCGATAATTGAGTGATAACTGCTGCTTTTCGACTCAATGCGTTGCCACAACATTCGCTTTTCCCGGATGATAGCTAATCTCACAGTCGTAATCTTTTACTAACTCAAGCCATCTACGATGTCTCATGTTCAGTTCTTTTTGGGTGAAAAAGTATTTCAAACTTTTATGATCGGTGAATATTTTGCACTTCTCCCCATATAGGTAGTGTCTCAAAATTTTCAATGCAAAAACTACTAATGCAAGCTCAAGATCATGAGTAGGGTAGTTTTTCTCATGAATCTTCAACTGTCTTGATGCATAGTCTATAACTCGGTCATTTTGCATCAAAACTGCGCCCAAACCCAGTTTAGAAGCGTCGGTATATAGAAAATACTCTGCTTGCCAAGACGGCATAGATAACACTGGCGCTGATATCAAGGCTTGCTTCAACTTGTCAAAACCGTCTTGACACTCGGATCCCCAAATAAACTTTGCATTTTCTTAGTCAAGGATGTCAAAGGTACTACAATGGATGAGAATCCTTGAATAAATTTGCGATAATATCCAGCTAGTCCCAAGAAACTACGAATCTCGGTAACACTCTTCGGTACTTGCCACTCTTTCACTGCCTCAACTTTATTTGTATCAACTTCAACGTCATCACTAGAAATGATGTGGCCTAAGAATGCCACTCTATCAAGCCAAAACTCACACTTGCTGAATTTTGCATAAAGCTTCCTATCTTGCAGAACTTGCAGTGTTGTCCTCAAATTGCGCCTATACTCCTCTTTGCTCTTAGAGTAGATCAAGATATCATCAATGAAGACTATAATGAATTGATCTAAATATGGCAGAAATACGCGATTCATGAGATCCATGAAGATCGCTGGCGCATTAGTCAGGTCGAACGGCATGACCATAAACTCAAAATGCCCATATCTAGCTTAACGCTGTCTTGTGAACATCTGACTCTTTCACTTTCAACTGATGGTATCCAAAACAAAGATCAATCTTAGAAAATATTGATGCTCCTTGTAACTGATCAAATAAATATTCAATTCTTGGCAGTGGAAACTTATTCTTGATAGTGACCCTATTAAGCTCTCGATAATCAATGCAGAGTCGCATACTACCATACTTCTTCTTCACAAATAATACCGGTGCGCCCCATAAAGAATAACTAGGGCGAATAAAACCCTTGTCTAGCAATTCTTGGATTTGATCTTTTAATTCTTTCATTTCAGGAGGTGCTAGATGATAAGGTGCTTTAGAGATAGGTACTGTTCCCGGCATTAGTTCAATTGAGAATTCCACCTCACGATCGGGTGGAATGCCAGAAACGTCCTCGGGAAAGATGTTGGGAAAATCTCTGACAATATCAACATCTTCTAACTTCTGACTGATAGGAGCATGTGCGGCAGTGACACATGCTAGAAAAGCTTGGCATCTACGTTTATTAAGCTTCCTCGCACATAGACAAGAGATGATGTGCGGCATTTGTTTGTTTCTCGCCGCATCAAAGACAAAAGATTTACCACTAGGCGGTCGAATAGACACTGATCGCTTACGAAAATCAATTGAATCTCCATTTGCTGATAACCAATCCATCCCGAGAAAATATCAAATTCAGGCATAAGAAGCACAATAAGATCTGCCCGAACCACATCTTTGAATAAACGAAGTTCCAGATTCTTGACAATTTTAGACGTGAGCATTTGATCACGGAAGGAATGGAAACTTTGAAACCCAAACCCATATCTTGAGGAGTAATATTCAGTCTTTTGATGAAGGTTTCAGATATGAAAGAATGTGTAGCTCCCGATCTGGTAGTGCATAGGTTGTCACACCTTGAATGATAATCTTCCCTGCGGCGAAAACATCTTTTAAATCTTTTCGGGTTGAAGCTTATGGAATTTCTATCATTAATTTTCCAAGGTTAGGTGAAGAAAGCGTGTTGAACTTAAGAATTTCTTGAAAAATTGCATTTTAGCCCTTAAATTTTTCGAAATTTGCATTTTTGGTCCCCAAATTTTCGAATATTTGCAATTTGACCCTTATATTTTTTATCAAAATTTTTCAATTTTTCCCTTAAATTTCGATAATTACATTTTTGACCCTTAAGAATTCAAAATTTTCATTTAGGTCCCTTAACTTTTGGTTAATATCATTAAGGCCCTTACATTTTTCGGAAATTGCACTTTGACCCCTTAATAAATTTCGAAACCCTTAACAACCCTTGATTATGATTTTCTCTTAATTTTGGCCCTAAAACTTTTTATTTGGAATTATCCTTTACATAAAATAAGGCACAAAATTCCATATTAACTTCTAGGGTTCTCAAATCATAACTTAAATCCAACTAAGGTAAAACATGCAACCTAGTTTCCACTAGGTTAAACTTGATCCCAATTCAATTTTAATAACCAATTTAACATCTCATGCAATAAGAGCAATATAAAAATGTTAAACGACTAGGTTACCCGTAATAAGTGTAGTGTCTGCTTCCTCCTCAGCTTCTTCAGCATTCATAACAAAAGCCCGTCCCACAGTAGGCGCTTTTTCTCTTCGGGAAATCAGCAGCCTTGTGCCGATTCTCCTTGTAATATAAACACTTGAATATCACCCCTTCACATTTTCCAAGGTGTAAGCGATTGCACTCCTTGCATGGTTGTCTCTCAACAGGATTTGGTGTTTCAAGATTTGGTGGCCTTTGCTGTCCTTGCTTCTTGACTTGACCTTGGGGCTTTTGAGGCCATTGAGGTCTAGGAGGACCCGTATATGATTTCTTGTTTGGCTGATTGTTATTGTGATGTTGCTGCCTCTTGCGCTGTATCTCAAACTCGATGTCCCTCAAAGAGTGCTCAGACTGGAATGAATAAGTAGTAGCAGTGGTAAAATCCAAAGGGCGCATCATCATAACATTATTTCGTATGTTGGGTCGTAGACCATCCATAAAGTGTCTAAGCTTCTCTGCAGGATTTCTCGCAATAAGGGGGACAGAGTGACAACCCCTTCAAATTTCTTTACAAACTCAGCAACAGTCAAGTCTCCCTGAAGGAGGCTCATAAACTCCCTCTTCAGTCGCCATATAACATCAGCAGTAAAATATTTTTCATAGAATATCTCCTTGAAATGTGCCCAAGTAAGAGTAGCAATATCAATACCATGCTCAGCTCCTTCCCACCATAAAGAAGCATCATCCCTAAACATATAGGTGGTACACCTCATACGGTCCGCATCCCCCATGTTTAGATAACGGAAGTGTACCTCAAGTGTATGAATCCAAGCCTCGGTAGCAAAAGGATCTGTGGTGCCAGAAAATTCCTTCGGCCCTAGCCTCCGGAACTTCTCATATACATCATGTTGTGGCCTAGGTGCTTGCTGTAACTGCTGCTGCTGTACCTGCTGGTTCTGTAATTGCTGCTCAAAGAATCGAGCCATCCCCTCCAATGCACGAGTAGCAGCATCCCCTGGAGGCGGGGGTGTATTAACATTACCTTGATGGTTCACACTGTTCTCCTCTTGATTCTCAATAACAGGGGCACGTCTAAGAGGAATTTTATCTGAATGTTTTCCAAATTATAACGTAACCAACATGCATTTAAATCTAAGTTTTCTAATCATGTGACATATCCTAATTCATTTAGCAATTTAAGCATGCAAAGCATAAATACTCAAAAAGCTAGTAAATAGGTGACGTAAACATATTATCCATATCGTCATGCATGTAACATCATATTAAATCATATAAAGCATGTAAACTTGCAAATTGAGGATTGATGACTGATCTTTCCGGCTCTAATGGTGGCACAACCATTTATAGGACTTTTGCTCTAATACCAACTGAAACGTCTGCTAATCTTCTTGCTTAAAAGTACTAGAAATTTTTATTTAAAAAAAAGCCTAACCATGCAATCGGCCGAAACCTTAATAATACATGAAAATATTTTTATAAAATATTTTGCACCATTTTAAAAGAATAAGTCAACCAACTAGTATTTAAAAATTAAAGGAAAGATCTCAAAACATAAAATCGTCAAATGTTTACCAAACCTAAAAAACAATAAACTTGAAAATTATCATTGTAACGTACCATACTTTTAACTATTTTAAAATTTGCAGAAAAAAAAATTTCTTAAATAAAAAATAAACATTCAAATTTGCATTAAAATAGCTTGCTCGTCCAAAAACATTTGCAATAAAAACAACCAAAACCAAGTTCGCCAAAAGTAATAATCGTTTAAACATCATAAAACACTTCATGAAAATGAGAGTATTAAAATTGTCATGCATCAAATCTTAAAACATTGGCGGTCCTCGAGTTTAGCCTCCTACACAGTCCAAGCCGGCTCATTGGTCCCCACCCCTCGTCTCCTCAAAGTCATCTTCACCTGCATCGATCAAGTCTAGTTAGTCTAAATACTCAACATATATAAACTAGAGATAGCAAGTACTACATAATAAAACCACATGCATCTTTAAAGTAAGGTTTACATACTTGAAACTTTAACGTAATAGCATAAACATACTTGAAACTTGAACGTAGTAGCATAAACATACTTGAAACTTGAACGTAGTAGCATAAACGTAGACGTGCCATCATCATAAAACTTTTCTTAAACATACTTGCATCATACATATTTGAGCATACATACCATAATTTTGCGTAGAGATATGTTTCAAAGCAAGTGACCCATACATAAATGCGCCTGATCAGACTAAACTACAGTACTGGGATGGCAAGGAAAATCCACTACCACATAAATGAGATCCCCGGTCATGCTTTACCGGGTGGATTGGTCCCTGGTCATGCTTTACCGCTTTCCAATCCAGATCTAAACCCGGTCATGCTTTACCGCGGTGGAGAGGTCCTCGGCCACGTTCAAAGACTGCCAAACCCGTTCATAATTTGGTCACAAGACATTTAGCATACCTCAAAAAAAAAATTTTTTCTTTCGCACGTCGAACATACTTACTTGGCGTTGAGGGATTCGTTGGATCTCGCTTGGGACTACTGCTGCACGTATTAACATGAATTTGAATACCTATATTGCATAACATAGATGTATAGTCATGCTCACACCCATAATGACAAATTTCTTTATGACGTTCTAAATCTCTCGTGACTTTAATGCATTTAATCATCATACTAAATCATTACATAAAACCTCAAAACAATCCGTCAAAAAATTAATTTTTTTTAAAGGGGTACACGGACCCTGTGTAAGGGTATGGGTAGGGGTCCGGGTAGATGCTGGAAATTCGCATTTTGGAGGAAAAAGGGCAAGGACCACGTGTAAGGGTCTGGCTTCGGGTCCATGTAGGTGCTGGAATTGTGAACAAACAGAATTCCCTACACTTGTGACTTAATCTTACTCACTCGATCATAAGGACCGTGAACCAAAACCTCAAGACCTATCCTAGGATACTAAGACACTGATTCAAACTCAAACAAACACCCCAACACAACTACGCATCACAATCAACGCAGCCCAATCCGTGAACACGACATTTGACACCAAAACGCATTCTAAGACTTCTAATGCAGACAAATGCCTATCAATGCGAATCGACACACCAACAACCATCCCAATATCATATTCAACATAATTCAACGCAGCAGCGAACCCCCATCGATCCCCAACAAAGCCTGTAACAATAAAACTTTGAAAACACATCAAGAACGCATTTAAAAAAAAAAGCAGTTTGAGCAGTCCTACAAAAACAATCATAACTAACTATTTCTTATCCAGATATTTCGAATTTACTATAAAATGTAAGGTATCGAAAAGTTCTATGTTTTATATGTTGAAAGTTTTTCCAGAAAATCGATCGAAATATCGCAGTATTTAAAATGACAGCAAATTTCGAGTTTTGAGATCCAAAAACGTTTCAAAATCGATCCAACAAATTTCTGCTAACATACATGAATTTTCACGCATAATAAACAACAAAACATATAATATGACAATATCGATGCAAGAATGAAAGAATATACATGCCTTTTGATATTTAAAGTAACCGAAACTACGATACTGAAGCGATAAGGATGCGAGAGACGATCCGGGACAAACTTGGTGCGATTTTCTTGAAGAAAAGCCAACAAAATCACGGGGAAAAACAGAGAGGCGAGGGGCGGCTGCTGAAGTTCTTAGAACCCTAGGTTTCTCCAATAAAAATCTGAAATGGGAGTGTAAGGAATTGTGTGTGTGTGTGTCGCGTATATGGTGTGTGAAAATGTGTGGGTATGCGTGTGTTTGAGTGATTAAATTAGGGTGATAAAATTTCTTAATTACCCAATTAACTTGCTAATTAAATTGCTACTTAAAATGCTAACCCACTAAAATTATAAAATACACAATTGAAAATCTTTAAAAGTTTTAAAATCTTAAAATCCCTTAATAATTAAACTAGACTTTAAAAATGCTAAAAACTAAATAAATCAATTAAAATGCCCTATCCTAATTTAAAATAAAATACCACATTTAAAATTGTCAAAAATCGTCGTCGGTCTCTTTTCCTCGATCCTGCATCGAATAATCGCTTGGGACATGAAACTCAAGAAAATATTTTAACGTGCATCACATAAACATAAATAAATAAAATAATGAAATTTAATAAATCATGCATCGCTAAAAATCATTTTAAACTTTAATAAATACTTTAACAATAAAATAAGTGCATGAGTTTTACGTGTATTGAATTTGGGCTTTGCAGTTCCTCCCTCACTTAAATAAATTTCGTCCTCGAAATTAAGTCTTACCAAACAGTTCTGGGTAGCTATTCCTCATTTCTGCCTTGGTCTCCCAAGTGGCTTCCTCCACTAATTGATTAAGCCATCGGACTTTGACCAGCTTGGTTACTTTGTTCCGAAGTCTCCGCTCTTGTCTGTCTAGGATTTGAACAGGTTTTTCCTGATACGACATATCCGGAGCAAGTTGCAACGGCTCATAACTAAAAACATGCAAAGGATTTGCTAGGTACTTCCTCAGCATCGAGACGTAGAACACATTGTGTACACTAGCCAGATTCGGCAGTAGGGCTACACGATAAGCTAGTGTCCCAATTCTGTCAAGAATTTCGAACGGTCCAATAAATCTCAGACTGAGCCTGCCTCTCTTCCCAAATCTCATAACACCCTTCATCGTTGCTATCTTTACGAAAACGTGATCACCTATAGCAAACTCAAGATCCCTTCTTCTCTTGTCAGAATAACTCTTTTGACGACTTTGAGCGGTCTTCATCCTGTCTTGGATCTTGACCACCACATCTACAGTGTGCTGAACAATCTCTGGACCAAGTTCTGATCTCTCACCGACTTCATCCCAATGAATCAGCGATCTTCACTTCCTCCCATACAATTCCTCGTAGGGAGCCATACCTATAGATGATTGGAAGCTGTTGTAGTATGTAAACTCCACAAGAGGTAGCTTCCAATTCCCATGGAAATCGATCGCACAAGCTCTCAACAAATCCTCCAAAATCTGAATTACTCGCTCAGACTGGCCATCTGTCTGAGGGGTGGAATGATGTACTGAATAACAACTTTGTCCCCATGGCTGCATGTAAGCTCTTCCAAATGGAAGATGTAAACCTCGGGTCCCAGTCAGACACAATAGAAATAGGGATTCTGTGCAATCGAACTATTTCCCTGATATAGAGCTCCGCATACTGCGTCATGGAAAAAGTCATCTTCACTGGCAAGAAGTGTGCCGACTTAATAAGTCGATCCACTATAACCCAAATGGCATTGGATCCTTTGACTTACCTCGGAAAACTAACAACGAAGTCCATGGTGATATTCTCCCACTTCCACTCGGGGATAGGGAGTGGCTAAATCATTTCTGCTAATCTCTGATGCTCTGCCTTCACCTGCTGACAAGTGAGGCATTCAAACACAAATCGGCGGATGTCTCTCTTCATCCCTGGCCACCAATACAAAATCTGCAAATCCTTGTACATCTTTGTACCTCCTGGATGGATGGAATATGGAGATGTATGTGCCTCTGTCAAAATATCCTCTTTTATTGAGTTCAAACTAGGCACCCACATCCTTCCTCTTTACCTCACAATATTATCGGACACTGTGTAGAGTACACTGCCCTTGGATTCATCCTTCAGTCTCCATTTATGTAACTACTCATCTGAAGGCTGACCTCTACGGATTCAGTCAAACAAAGAAGATTGGACCGTCAGATTAGACAGCTTAGGAGCTCTACCCTTAGGATAAACCTCTAACCCAAAACTCAGAATCTTTGACTGAAGAGATCTCTGTACTGACAGCTGTGCTACGACTGCAACTTTTCTGCTCAAAGCATCTGCCACAACATTAGCTTTCCCTGGATGGTAGATAATTTTGCAATCGTTGTCTTTCACTAGCTCCAACCAACGTCTTTGTCTCATATTCAGCTCTTTCTGAGTGAAGAAATACTTGAGACTCTTGTGATCAGTAAATATTTGGCATTTCTTGCCATACAAATAATGTCTCCATATCTTCAATGCAAAGACAACGGCAGCTAACTCGAGATCATGAGTCGGATAATTCTTCTCACGCACTTTCAACTGTCTGGAGGCATAAGCTATAACCCGACCATGCTGCATCAAAACTACGCCAAAACCGAGCTTAGAAGCATCGGTGAACAACACGAAATTACCTTGCCCTGCTGGCATGGCTAAAACTTGCACTGAAATAAGAGCTTGCTTCAAAGTGTCAAAGCTCTTCGGGCACTCATCAATCCAAATGAATTTAGCATTCTTCTTAGTCAATTTAGTGAGTGGCACTGCTATCGAATAAAATCCCTGAATAAATTTCCTGTAGTAGCCTGCTAGGCCTAGGAAACTGCGGATCTCTGAGGCATTCTTCGGTTCAACTCATTCTTTAACTGATTCTACCTTAGCTGGATCCACCTCGATACCACTGCTTGATATTATATGACCCAAAAACGCTACCTTCATTAACCAGAATTCACACTTACTGAATTTTGCAAACAACTTGCGACTCTGCAGACCTGCAAAACTGTACCCAAGTGCTGACGGTGCTCCTTATGGCTCTTCGAGTATATGAGAATGTCGTCAATGAACACTATGACTAACTAATCTAGGTAGGGCTGAAATACTCGGTTCATGAGGTCAATAAATATTGCTGGAGAATTCGTCAGTCCAAATGGCATCACTAAGAACTCAGTAGTGCCCATATCTGGTCCTGAAAGCTGTTTTATGAACATCTGCATCTTTTATCTTCAACTGATGATACCCTGGTCGCAGATCTATCGTAGAGAACACTATAGCTCTCTGCAACTGATCGAATAAGTCCTCGATCCTTGGTAGTGGGTATTTCTTCTTGATCGTTACCTTGTTCAGTTCTCGGTAATCGATACACAACCTCATGCTCCCATCCTTCTTCTTTAGGAAGAGTACTGGTGCGCCCCATGGTGAGAAACTAGGGCGGATGAATTCTTTATCTAGAAGCTCCTGAATCTTCTGCTTGAGTTCTAACATCTCAGCTGGAGCTAATCGATACGGTGCCTTAGAGATTGGCACACGATCAATGGAAAACTCCACCTCTCTCTCTGGTGGAAGGCCTATGACGTCATCCGGAAAGACGTCAGGAAAATCTCTGACTACTGGTACATCAGATATAGACGAAGTGGGTGCGTCAGGCGCGGAAATAATGCTGGCCAAGAAAGCCTGACACCCTTTGTTAATAAGTCTCTGTGCCTGCATGCATGAGATCATGCGAGGGAAACTCTTCCATCTATCTGGCTTAAAGAGAAACAGTTCCAGGCCAAAAGGTCTTACCAACACTGACCTTTTCTGGAAATCAATAAGAACTCTGTTCTTTGTCAGCCAGTCCATTCCCAAGATGATATCAAATTCTGGTATCGGCAAGCACGATCAGATCGGCATACACCAGGTGACCTTGCAGATCGAGATAGATGTCTCTGACGACGCTAGTAGCTGATAATTCTTCCCCTGATGAGATTGTCACTGAATAGCTCACGTCGAGTCCAATAGACTTGACGTCCAAATGATTAGCAAACGTCTCCGAAATAAAAGAGTTAGTGGCCCCTGAATCTATCAAGGCCTTCATGGCTACTCTCTTTATGAAAATATTTTCTGAGAGATGTCAGCACAACAAAAACAACTTATATCCCAAAAATTCTAATCTTAACCTCAAGCATAGTAGAAAAACTCAACACAAGTCACCAAAAATACTAACTAGCACACTAATAATCTCAATTAAAATTAGAAACAAGTATAGCAAGGATAATATTGTGCTAAAATAAATAAGTTACCAGTCAATAGGGTTGTGTCTGGGTTCGCCTCCTCCGCTTGCATGGTGAACACTCTCCCTTGGGTCGGCTGCCTCTACTGTGGGCAGTCTTTCAGCATATGATCGCTGGCTCCGCATTTGAAGCATTTTCTCAATCCAAATAAACACTGTCCCGGATGCTGGCGATTGCACTTCAGGCACACTCGGTACTCACCGGGTCTCTGAGGCGCCTTCTGTTGAGGAATAGGACCCTTGCCTTTCGGTGATCCCTGAAAGGGTCTCTTCCCCTGCTGTCCTGGGAAAGGCCTCTTAAACTGAGGTCGATGCTGCTGCTGCTGCTGAGGCATCAGATAGGGCCTCTTTCCCTGCCTATCGACCTCAATGTCCCTCTGGTCCTGCTCTGCCACCAAAGCTCTCGACACGGCAACTGCATAAGTCATATGACCAGCAACTCGAACATCACGGCGCAAGATCGGCCGCAACCCATACATAAAATGCCTCAGCCTCTCCCGGACATCATTTGCAATCAGGGGCACAACGTGACACACCCTCTCAAATTTCCTGACGAAGTTTGCCAGGCTGATGTCTCTATGTCGCAGTGACATGAACTCCATGGTCAGGCGGGAGCGTACTTCTTCAGTGAAGTACTTGGAGTAGAAAACCTCCTTGAACCCATTCCACGTCAGTGTTTGTAAGTTCACTGACACTGACGCGCTTTTCCACCAAAGCCTGGCGTCTCCAGTCAACAAGAAGGTGGCACATCTAACTCTGTCTGCATCCTGCAGCTCCATAAACACAAAGATTACCTCGATGGACTTAATCAATCCTTCCGCTATCATCGGGTAAGTAATCCCCAAGAACACTTTCGGATCCATCCTCTTCAACCTCTCATAGACTGCTTTCGGTCTAGGCATCGCCACTGTGTCTACTGCAGTCTGGTTCCCCGCAAACTTTGCGAAGAACTGGGTCATCCCTTCAAGCATCTGAGCCTGCATATCTGGGGGTAGACGAGGAGGAGTGAACCTCTCCCCATCCTGGGCTTCTCTATTCTTCATGGACAATCCTACGTCTGGGAGACATATTGTTCCAACATTTACCTAACACGTAAACCCAACATGCATGAACATAATACTAATATCATAAGATGCACGTAAATTGAACTCAAACATGCACATGCTGAAATCATGACTGGATACATATTACATGAATGAATTTAAAACTTTAAAACTTAAAGACTTGAGATGTGACTTCGTGAGATTCTCGCAACTGGCAGTAGGCATAACCCTTTACAAAAACCTGGCTCTGATACCAACTGTAACATCCGTACTTCTAATTATTTTAAAATTTGCGGAAAATTAAAATTTTTCTTAAATGCAAAATAAACTTTCAAATTTGCGTTAAAATAACTTGCTCGTCCAAAAACATTTGCAATAAAAACAACCAAAACAAAATTCGCCAAAAGTAGTAATCGTTTAAACATCATAAAACTAAATTTCATAAAACACTTCATGAAGATGAGAGTATTAAAATTGTCATGCATGAAATCTTAAAACATTGGCGGTCCTCGGGTTTAGCCTCCTGCGCAGTCCAAGCCGACTCATTAGTCCCCACCCCTCGTCTCCTCAAAGTCATCCTCACCTGCATCGATCAAGTTTAGTAAGTCTAAAGACTTAACATGTATAAACTGGAGATAGCAAGTACTACATAATAAAACCACATGCATCTTTAACGTAGGGCTTACATACTTAAACTTGAACTTAATAGCATAAACATACTTGAAACTTGAACGTCGTAGCATAAACATACTTGAAACTTGAACGTAGTAGCATAAACGTAGACGTGCAATCATCATAAAAAGTTTTCTTACATACTTGCATCATACATACTTGAGCATACATAACATTATTTTGCGTAGAGATATGTTTCAAAGCAAGTGACCCATACATAAATGCGCCTGATCAGACTAAACCACAGTACTGGGCTGGCAGGGAAAATCACTACCACATACATGACATCCCCGGTCATACTTTACCGGATGGATTGGTCCCTAGTCATGCTTTACCGCTTTCCAATCCTGATCTAAACGCTGTCATGCTTTACCGGGGTGGAGAGGTCCTCGACCACGTTTACCGACTTCCAAACCCGTTCATAATTTGGTCTCAAGACATTTAGCATACCTCAAAAACATAAAAATATTTTCTTTCGCACGTCGAACATACTTAATTGGCGTTGAGGGATTCGATGGATCTTGCTTGGGGCCACTGTTACGCGTACTAACATGAATTCGAAAAACTATCTTGCATAACTTAGACAAATAGTCATTCTCACACCCATAATGACAAATTTCCTTATGACGTTGTAAATCTCTCGGGACTTGACCTCGTTTAATCATCATAATAAATCATTACATCAAACCCCAAAACAATCCCTAAAAAAAATTTAAATTTTAAAATTTTTTTTTAAAAAGGGTTCACGGACCCCGTGTAAGGATCCCGGTAGGGGTCTAGGTAAATGCTGGAAATTCGCATTTTGGAGGAAAAAGGGCACGGACCCCGTGTAATGGTCCGGCTTCGGGTCCGTGTAGGTGTTGGAATTGTGAACAAACGGAATTCCCTACACTTGTGACTTAATCCTACTCACTCGATCATAAAGACCGTGAACCAACACCTCAAGACCCATCCTAGGATGCTAAGGCACTGATTCAAACTCAAACAAACACCCCAAATCAACTACGCATCACAATCAACGCAACCCAATCAGTGAACACGACATTTGACACCAAAACGCATTATACGACTTCTAATGCAGAAAAGTGCCTATCAATGCGAACCGATACACCAACAACCATCCCAACACATACTCAACATCTTAAACGCAGCAGCGAAGACCCGTCGATCCCCAACAAAGCCTGCAATAATAAAACTTCAAGAACACATCAAGAACGCATTTTTCAGAAAAACGCAGTTTGAGCAGTCCCACAAAAACGATCATAACCCACTCATTTCTTATCCACATATTTCGAATTTACTGTCAAATTAAAGGTATCAAAAATTTCTACGTTTTATATGTTGAAAGTTTTTCAAGAAAATGGACCGAAAAATCGCAGCATTTAAAACGACAGCAAATTTCGAGTTTTGAGATCCAAAAACGTTTCAAAATAGATCCAACAAATTTATGCTCAAACTTTGCAAAACATACATGAATTTTCACGCATAATAAACAACAAAACGTATAATATGACAAGATCGATGAAAGAATATACATGCCTTTTGATATTTAAAAATATCGAAACGACGACACCGAAGCGAGAAGGATGCGAGAGAAGATCCGGGACGAATGTGGCGCGATTTTCTTGAAGAAATCCAACGAAATTGCTGAGAAAAACAGAGAGGAGAGGGGCAGCTGCTAAAGTTCTTAGAACCCTAGGTTTCTCCAATAAAAATCTGAAATGGAAGTGTAAGGAATTGTGTGTGTGTTTGTCGCGTATATGGTGTGTGAAAATGTGTGGGTATGCGTGTGTTTGAGTGATTAAATTAGGGTGATAAAATTTCTTAATTACTCAATTAACATGCTAATTAAATTGCTACTTAAAATGCTAGTTAAAATGCTAACCCACTAAAATAAAATACACAATTGAAAATCTTTAAAAGTTTTAAATTCTTAAAATCCCTTAATAATTAAACTAGGCTTTAAAAATGCTAAAAACTAAATAAATCAAATAAAATACCCCATCCTAATTTAAAGTAAAATACCACATTTAAATTTGCCAAAAATCGTCGCCGGTCACTTTTCCTCGATCCCACATCGAATAATCGCCTGAGACATGAAACTGAAGAAAACATTATAACGTGCAATACGTAAACATAAATAACTAAAATAATGCAATTTAATAAATCATGCATCGCTAAAAATCATTTAAACTTAAATAAATAATTTAACAATTAAATAAGTTCATTGGTTTTACGTGTACTGAATTTGGGCTTTACAATTATCCTCTCAAAAACCACTCTAAAGCATAAATAAATAGTCTTAAAAATCTTTTAATATAAATCGTAAAAATAAATCATAAGTGCGGAAAGTAGAAGCGCTGGTCCTCGGGTTATGTGCATCGACAGTCCAGCAAGCTCAACCATCAAGACCTCTGGTAACATTAACATCATAATCACTTGCATCCATCACACCTAGTGAGTCTAAAAACTCAACACGCCATAATCTTGAAAACAAGTAATACGTATAAAATCACATGCAACAATGAAAGATACTTTTTTCGTAAAAATAACATTTTCATGACGTGCATAAAATAAACCTCAACATTTTCCTTTTCTTCATTTCATAACATAATTCCTTTTATCATGATCATAACATTTTTCCTTTTTATTGAATTCAGATCGTTAATTGTGACTTTCCTCATCCTTAAAAAGTCGATGGATCCATCTATATGTATCCACAGTACTAGGCGACGGGGACATCAGTAATACATACTCGTCAACTGAGCCTTGGCCTATCCTCATCGAATGGAAATACAATCGTCGGGCTCTCTCTGGGGCTTTCTCCCATAAATGGGCTCCCTCTAGGGTCTTTTCCCTCACAATATCCCCATTCTTATCCTCATATCCTCATAGTCACAATCACTTTACTTCCTTCAACATTTGCATTTTCATCAATTTATAAAAATCATGTATTTAATATCATTTTCTTTTAAAAACTAGCATGCAACATATCTTTTTAATTATCGGTTCATAATAAATCATAAAATTCTTTAATCCCTTAAAATAAAAATTTTAGCATATCAAAACCCTTAAACATTTAATATAATCATAATAGCATATAAAACAACATTCAGAGCACTGCCACGACGTTTACTAATTTTTAGGTGTAAAATGACCGTTTCACCCCTGGACATAAAATTATTCGAAATTTGACTTTTTCTTAATTTCATTGACTCTAACCTGTCCCAAATAATTATTTAAGTTTAAATAAATTTTCCTATAATTTTATATAGATTAAATAATAGACTTTTTAATTACTTTTTAATTATTCGTTTTTAAGGCGTTTTAATCCCGGATAATTTCAAACCTTAATATAAAATTCCTAAATTCAAAATTTAGACTTTTTATAATATTTTAGCCCTTGTAAACCACGATTTGACCCCCGTGAGCCATGTTTCGATTAATTTAAGAAAGAACAAAACCCTAGACCTACAGTTGAGTCGCCTTTGAACCAACAAGATTTTCCTTCGAGCCATGCTCGGACCACACCGATCCACCCTCTTCCTAGACCTTTTATGGACCCTACTAGACCGACATGCCGCCACGAACCTGACCCTGACTTGAAACCGAAGCCCCAAATTCCAGAACAAGCAAGGCCGAGACTTCTTTAGTGTATGGACTCTACGTTTTTGGTGCCTAGGACTCTAGCCGTCGACACAGCCCTCGAACCAGACCCATGTGAACCCACCTAGGACCCTAAGGACTCACTCTAGCCCAACCCGAAGCCCCTTGACTGAGCTTACCTTTCCTCGTGCGGCTGCTGTCAAAAATGCAGCTCCCATACGCGTCTCGGCTAGGAGTCCTAGTTGGTTAGGACTCCTCCCAGCCCTCTTGACCCGAGCCCTAACTGTGGTTAGGGCCCCTTCTTTGACTCCTCACGAGCCCATAGCCCAGCCCTGTTCCAACCGAACCAAGCCATGCCTCAAAGATCATGACACCCGAGCCCTTGACAACCCACGATAGATTACTGATTTCCAGGTTGTTTCCTTCGTTTATGCAGCATTTAGGGTGTGTGTCTAGGACTCTAAATCGTGTATAAACCTTACTTGATCATGTCCTAATCATGACAATCTCTAGAACAATGTAAAACATGAATTTAGAACATAAAATCATAAGCTTTTCACTATATGCATTCCCTATTACGAAAATAATAATAAGAGTTTCATGCTTCCATACAAATTTGTTTTAAAAATGATAGTATGATGTGATAGAAGAGGAAAGGAGATGTATGGCGTGCCTTTGCGTAAATTACGCACGAATATTTGATGGCGATGCAAAGAACTTTGACGTAGGAGACCTTGGCTTGAAACCCTTGAAGCTTCGAATTTTCTCTACCAAATATTGTGTGAGTGTGCAGTGAATTGCTTGGGGAGGGTTTGGGAGATAATTTTTATTTGAAAAGGGGAGTGGGGCGTGTAGTATGTAGGGTTTGGGGGTGAGTTTTGCACTTTAAATACATAATTAATCAACTAACAAGGGTTAGGCCTATTAAGGGGTTTAATTAGGCCCATTAGTCTTTATTTAAATTATAAAATTATTTTGTTTAAATAAGTTTTTGAATTTATTAGCCGGGTTGCTAAAACGTTCGAATTTTTGTTGACAAACCAACACCGATAAAATTTACGTCTCGGCGTATAAAATCACCTCTAAACCCCTTATTTTCAAAAATATTAAAGAGCATCAATCATATTTTAAATAATTAAAAACAATTATTTAATAAAATACATTTTACGTTTTTTCAGCCCTCTGTCTCAGTTCCTCGATCGCAACTCGAATAATCCTTAAAATACAGTTTTTTATGCATAATGACAATAAAATCCTATTTAACATATAATCAATTAAGCAATTAAAATAACTTAATTAACCATTTTTCATATTTCCTAGATTTGCATGCAGTTGGATTACGTCGTCTTAATTTTTGGACCTTACAAACATACTCTCTCCCACTAGCTTGTAC
Source organism: Primulina tabacum (assembly GCF_025594145.1). Taxonomy (NCBI): domain Eukaryota; kingdom Viridiplantae; phylum Streptophyta; class Magnoliopsida; order Lamiales; family Gesneriaceae; genus Primulina; species Primulina tabacum. The sequence continues at coordinate 29,800,862 of NC_134550.1, read as the reverse complement.
ATCCTTCTTTGGAAAATATGTACTAGCCTAGCGTGCCACAAATGCGCTTGATTTAGAGTATCTCGTTTTCTTTCGCTTGTTTTTGTAAACCTGTTTACATTGGACATGCACTTATCATTGCCAAAACATTTATGGCTCAGATAATTTCTTATGTCCAAAATTCTTGCAGTAAAACAATGTTCTGACTTATCAAACTTTTTGGGCCCTTTAAGTGTCATTTGGAGCTTGACTCTTATTGGATTTGTTTTTCTTGTAAAGGACGAAACATTTCTTCCCCTTACCTGTGGGCCATTTTCGTCCCTAACAAGAGGCCCACTAGAAAAAAACATTTCCCTTCTTTATGGTGGTCTCACAAGTCAATAGAATATTGACTAACTCTTCAAGGCTATCTTCTATCTAATTCAAATTGAAGTTCACCATAAACTCGTCAAATGAAGAATAGAATCACAACAAAATGATGTCATAAAGTAACTTGTTTGGAATCATCAATTCCAGACCCACCACCTTCTCAATAAGACCAATCATATGTACACTATGCTCATTGACCTGAGCCTTATCTTGCATGCGTGTAGTCATTAGCTCTTTGTAAATAATGTGCATCATTGTTCAAGTTTTATGCACAATGCAACTCTTGCATGTGCATTCGAATGTCAACAGCATTAAAAATTTCCTCAAACTGTCTCTACAGCTCATCTGACATAGAAGCGGACAATTTACACTTTAGCTTGCATATCAAGGTCCCACCGTAATGCATGATTTGCCTGTTCAGCAAAACTAACATTAGTGTGTATGTCATTTTCTCCGAATTCAGAATAATTTTTTCAGTCAATCTTGAAAATTAGATGTTAGTTAAGCATGTTTTAATAATAGAAATGGATTAGGTGGCAAAATCGTAAATATACTAATATGGAAGCAGAATAAACGTTATTGACTATTTTAAAATATTGTGTGAGACGTAAAATATGGACTTTTGTTTTTACGAATTGTCTCCCATTATTTTGACATTTTCACCATCCTCTAATGAAAATGGGAAATCCAATTTCCTTAGTGAGTATGCAATGACTAATTGCTAAATTATGATCCCGAATTTTATCAGCCAATCAAAATTTCCAAAAATTATAGCTCAATTGCAACTCCTTGCAGTCTTTATGTAATTTTGTCTCACGTTTGAGGAGGGTCCAATTTTATGATCCCCTTTCCCTTCATGTGTCGAGCCCGACCCATCAATGTCGAACCTTAGTGGATGATCGCCATGAGATTTACCAATTTTATTAGCCGAAGCCATGAGAGTTCCACGTAGTTCACATCAAATATGTCAGTGAAAGTCATAGGTTTCCGACGTCCAGATCTCTCCGCAATTTTATGAGCCATACATTGACCGCGGGTAGGTTGTTCATGCAATCACAGTTGATGAAAGACAAGTAATTATTAAACATTCTTTTAATCGTCCTTTTAATGGGCTTAATTTAAATTTTGAATCTCATCCAAAATGAGGGATTTCATTTTTAAAATTTGTCTCATCATTAATTTTAAAAACTTGTGCCATGTTTTTGTTAGCATGTTGGATTCATGTTGTAACATCTACTAATTTAAAAATGTGGAAATAATTTTTTTTTATTATGTAGCTCAAATTTTCGGAAATACCTTTGAATAGTTTGCATGCATGTAGTCCTATTAAAGATACCATTTATAAATAATCATAAGTATTTTTCAATATAACGGAAACATAAGCAAGTAAAATGCTGACATCCACTAGTGAAATAAATCAGCGTATATATATAAAAAATTACTCATATCCTCTCAATCTCATAAAAATCATAAATGTGCGGAAAACATGTGGTCTTCGGGTCGTGTCGCCCAACCAGGCCTGCCTACTCAGAGTTCGGCACCTCCAGTCTCCTCATCTAAATGCTCAGCTACAAAAAACATGCCTAGTGAGTCTAAAACCTCAACATACCTGCACCGTTAATAGAAATACATTTACATATCACACAACAGTAAAAAAATACCGTAATCAACATACATTTCATGAACTTAAAGGCATGAACATAAATGTATCGTATAAAATCATAACATGTCAAAACATGTCCAATCATATCATCGTATACGTATGCATTTTATTTTAATTGAATTCAATTCATTTGTTGTGATTTTCGTATCAGCACAATCGTATCAGCTCTATTCGATGGATCCATCTATAAATCGCGGTACCCGGCGGTGGGGACACCAGCGACAGCATTACCCGTCCACTAAGCCTTGGCCTTAGCTCATAATATCTCATACAATCGTGTTAGTCACAACAAAATCTCATCCTTCAAAACGTTCATCATGTTCACCACTTAATTAAATATGCATATACGTAAATTTTCCTTGAAACCAAGCATGCACAGTATTTTTCGGAATTACATAAAAATCATAAACATGGTGCATAAAAAATAAAAAGCATGATAAATTTGTACTCACGGCGATGCCAGGACTAAAATCTCACCCCGTGTAAAAAATGACCATTTTGCCCCTGGAAACCCTAAATGACCATTTTACCCCTAGACCTCTAAATATTGACCCGAAGCTTACCAAGATCCTTAAAACATCCCAAAACATATTTATAAATATTTCCTATACGTAAACTCGAGACCGTTTCAAAACTTAATCGATTCGTTTTAAAACATGGACCGGGTTCCCGGTTTTATCCCGAATCGACTCGAAACTTAACCAATTTTTTTCCAACTTCTTACCACACCTTATAAACATCTAAAAGGTCCTAAAAACCTCAAAACCAGACACTAAACTTCAGAACATTAGGCCATCCTGCTTTCTGGAATTTCGTACCTTTCTATTTATACCAACCCTAATACACTACTTCCGATATTTGCGTCCTAGCCCACAACCGATGCGACCAGCCACAACTCAACCTTCCCTAGACCACCCTAGGACTCCTCTCCCATGCAAGAAGCACAGCCCACCCGCTCTAAGTTCACCTACTAGTGCACACCGCGATCGATCTCACTACCCCACGCTCGATTGGCTACGAGGTTTGTTGCCTTCCCAGGCCATGGTTTAGACCCACCAGGGTTAGGTCCATGGCTTGGATCGGCCCTTGCACCGCTGGTTCAAGCAAATCCGCCGATCTCCTCACCAACGAGCCGATACATCAAGGAATACAATCAACTCCCACCCAACTCAACAAGGCCTCGCATCCAGCTTAGAAAACCCCAACCTCTCGATGAAAACAGACCCCCATCGACGCAATACAGCACCCCCCTTGCAGCAAAGATGTAATGCCCGAAGTTAAAAAAAATATATAAAAAAAAATTTACTGTTCACGAGGTTAATATTCAAGTGCTGCGGCGCTAGAATAGTAGCTCCTAGGCGCTAGAGTTGCACAAATTTGGCGCTGAGGCGCTAAAAAATGATGCTGCGGCGCTACAGTTGCGAAAATTGGTTTTTTAAGCTCATTTTGACTTCCACCACTCATTCTCAATCATTTCCTTTCTCCTCCACTGCAAATTCTCATCCATCTCCTTCCATTTTCTACATTTCTTCTTCAATCTATGGGAGATTTGTTGAAGAAAATTATGAAATGAAGTAAGATTTGTAATCCTCTCGTCACGGGCTTCACGAGGATGTAAGTATTTCCCATTTTTATTCAAGTTTGGAAATGGGTTGAAGTTTAAAATTGATATTTGAGTTTATATTTGAGATATTAAGATGTTGTATTTGAGTTGATTTGAATTTAAAATGGATATGAACATGGTTTATTGTTTTTGTGCAAGATCAATTTTTATGCCTACTGTATTTCAGATATATGGGATGGTTATAATTTGATTTTGATGTTATGGTATTCATCAACTTGTAGAGCATCAAGTTAGCTTTGATTTGGTTCAAGAATCACTCAATTCCATGAAGATTTGAAAGAGATATGCTATATTTACTAAACCTGGTCTAGAATCCCGAGTTTTTGTACATGTTTTCTGTTTATTCGAATTCTGGGATTTATTGGTTTGGATTCTGAATTTGGTGTTCAAATGAAAGTTATAGAACATTGTCTTGTCTTCGAAATTATACCAAATTGGCTTGATTTCATTGAGTATTGAGGGCGTTATGCTCTAAATACTAAATTGTTCCAGATTTGTATGGATGCAGAATTTCGAAAATCATGTTGTATGTTTCAGATTATGAATGGCTGAGTAAATGACTTTATTTGATAAATTTTTATGAAGAATAATTATTTGGCTTTGAGTTTTCTTGCATATCCAATTTGCGGATCTTGATTTGAAGAAGTATTGAATTAATTATGAATTTTGTACATAAATTGCTCTTTTTTGATAAATGATCCGAGTTCTTGAGTTATAGTAGAATTTAGAGTGCTATGGCCTGAACACTCTCTATAGTCGCACCACAGTCCTGGGATTGTAGAACACAGCACCCCACCCCGAGCGGATGAGTCGGTGGATGTTGCTGGGTGATTATATTCCCTTGGGTACCCTATTACCAGATGATTCACTTGATCTTGAGATTTATTGATAGCCAACAACTTCTGATCATGCATTGCATTATATTGCATCTTTATGAATTTAAAGAACTCCATGTCATTTTAAATCTCATATGTTATTGATTATATCATACTGGGTTTATACTCACCGTCACATCGGCTACCTCTTGTTTTTATGTGCTTGACGGTAGGTGAGGCGAGGCTTGGGATGCCAGAGTGCAGCTCCAGGCGAGAAGATACGAGTTAGAGTGGGATGCTCGGGTCTTATGAGCTATTTTATGATGTTGGGATTACTTTGGCTTACAAGTTTATTTTGGCATGTTGAAAATTATATTTCAAACATTTGAGACATTTAAATTATTTTGACGAATTTTATGTGGATTTGTGAACCAAAAATTATGTATTTTACTCAATCATTTGGTTTGTTACAATTATAATTATTAGTATTAGATATCGGACCCGGGGCCCCACATTAGGTGGTATCAGAGCGTAAGATATTTGGGAACATGGTAGATCGAGTCAGTTCGAATTGCTTGATCATGTGATATATTTGCTAGCATTTTCACTGTACCGTAATGTGAAATAAATTATTATAATTGAGATATTATATTGTTGAACTTTATTCGAGAATTTGAGATTATTGAGTCTCGAGAGCCATAGATGATTGATACAAGATTGAGATGATTATGATATTGTGACTTTATATGTGTTTGATCTATTGTATATCAGACATGGCTACTAAAGGTAGAGGTCGTGGTAGACCTAGACAGAACATACCAGTGGCACAAGATCAGGGCAGTGCTACTCATACTCAGATGGATATAACTCCGACTCTGATGGAAATACTGTTAGCCAGATTTCAGTCTTTACACCAACCGATGTTGAAGGGTACATAGAAAGCACTAGAGTGTGAGAGCTGGTTGGAGAATATTGATCAGTTATTTGAATCTCTTGAGTATCCAGATGATCATAGAATCAAATTAGTTGTTCATCAGTTATTGGATGTTGCTAAGAGTTGGTGGCTTATGACTAAGAAAGTTTTAGAGGATCGAGGTACGATTGTTACTAGGATATTTTTAAATCTGAATTTTATCAGCGTTTCTTTCCTACCTCTTACAGGAAAGATAAGGGAGCCGAGTTTGCAAATTTAAAGCAGGGAAATCTGAATGTTGAGGACTATGTTGCTAAGTTCTCGAATTTACTGAGATTTGCTCCTCATGTAGCTTCCGATGAGGAAGGAACTTGTCTTTGATCGTCTAATTGGGTCCACGATCGGAAAATATTTTCTTCGCTTAGATTGCATTAGAAACTGCAAGCGATTTGTGCGTTAAAACTATAGCCTCTGAATTTCAAAATTCTTGAGACGGTACATCGACGGCAGCAGAAGAAAAGTGATGGCCGAATTTTAGATAAAATTCCTTCAATTGGTCGTGACTTTTCTTGGTGGAAGTTTTTTGGAACATTTCAAGTTCTCAATCTTGATTTTAATGTTAACAAAACTTGTTATTTTGTTTCTAACGAGTTTAACTAAGTGCGCAGAAAGTTGAAACTAATCAGGCTTCGAAACTTATCAGTTTACGAGCCAAAACTGAAGCTATAGACACGCAAAATGAAAGCACTAACTGATTGACCGAACTGAACCAGCCCAACTGATATATCAAAAAACAGTTCAACTGATTGTTCAGCTGATAGGTGGTTCAATAGAAGACCTTCAAAAGCCCGGCCAGCTGATGAAGAATTCAATTGATGAAGTGCTCAGTTGACCAGTTCATCTGTATCAGTGAATTCAGTTCAGCTGACGAGCCAACTGATTTCACCACACCAGTTCAAGACCAGTTCAGAGCATTAGTTAGGAGCCGACTAGTTTGCAGAACTATACAAGCTTATCTAAGTGGAATCCAGCTGTGCACATTAAGGAAAGCAAATGTCCGATCAAAGAACAATAATGAACATTGCAACAAAGTTTAAAGGCAATACGTTTCAGAATGGCTGTCAGAAAGTACAAGACACACATTTTGAGGAATGGATTCAAATTGCAATGGACATATTTGATGAGTCTTGATGTACGGTCACATTGCCTCTATAAATACAAGATCAAGACCATCAACAAACAAGCGTAAAAAACAGAGAGAGGAAGACAGGGCACGCTCAATTCATATTATCTTACAAGAAGCAACCTGCCCAAATTTGAGGGAACACTTCAACGTGTTATCAGCTTAGATTAGTACCACAATTCTCTCAGTGTGTGAGAACACTTTCGTGTTGTATTCATATATTAGTTCTCTCACACACACACCCCATCACTCACATATACACAGAGAATCCAGTGTATTGAATAGCTGAGTGATTCTTGTACAATGATATTAAACTTGTGTATGCAGTTTTTAACACATAGACGTTAAACAAGTGTTGGCTGGAAGATGCTGCCTCCAGTCTAGACTAGGAGTTCAGTTAGATAGTAGCGTAAGTCTTAAGCTGAGTGGGTTTGTAAAAGGTGTTGTATAAATCAAAATCTTCTAGTGGATCCTACCCGAGGTGGTAGAAAGGGTGACGTAGGAGCGGTTGAAATCTCTGAACATCAATAAATATATCTTGTGTCTTTAACTACTTAACTATTTCTTTGAAACTGATTTGATTAGTTGAGCTGATATCAATTAAGTTTTCACTATAACTGAACTGGTACACGATTGAACTGATCCCCTTTATTTCAGTTATTCAGTTCACACAAGTTAAACCTTTAAAATGTTCAGTTTTTCTTAACGAATTATTATTTCGAGTATTTTTCGCTTGGTGTAAAAACTAAACCCGATTTAATTCATCGGTGTTTATGAAACGTCTACTAAATTTTTACTTTTTTTAGAATAAATTTCGAAATAAACATTTACAAGCATGCAAGCAACATCTACTGTAAAACACACATTTTAAAATAAGAAGATTTCGATACTACTGGTAAAGGTACTGCAGTTAAAAAAAATACCAAAAATCATGTCGATCCAATCATCATATAAATTAAATAGAGTACGTAATATCCATCAACATTCTTAACTTATAAACATGATGTACGGAAAATAAGGTACTCGGGTTAGCGTGTACACACCCAGCCCCGCCCACTCAGTTTTCGGCGTCTCCAGTCTCCTCATCGATATGATCACCTCCATCATTCAGGCCTAGTGAGTCTAAAGACTCAACACATCAAAATCGCTACAATAAGTACATATACATAACACGCAACAGTGAAAAGTACCGTACTTAAAATAGATTTCATGACCTTAAAAGCATAAACATAAACGTAATAAAGCCTAACATGTCAAAACATGTCCGAACATATCATCATATACGTGCTCATTTTCTTTAATTGAATTCAGTTTATTAGTTGTTACTTTCGTATCAGCTCTATCGTGTCATCTCTATTTGATGGATCCATCTACGTGTAACCATGGTACCCGGCGGAGGGGACATCAACGGCAGTATTATCTATCCACTAAGCATTGTTCTTATAGCTCATTGCATATATAGATATACATATTAGTCAATACCAACTCACATCCTTCAAAACATGTCATCATATTCATCACTTATCAAAATCATGCATATAAGTAATTTTCCATAAAATCAAAAGCATGCAACGTATTTTCGTATTTTCATCAAAAGTCATGTTTATTATAGCGTATACATTAACAACGTGTAATTTTCTGAAAGGGGCACAGCCAGGATTGCAAACTCGACCCAGGTGAAAAATGATCTTTTTGCCCCTGAAAATCCTAATTGACAATTTTATCCCAGGACCTCAAAATTTCGACCCGAAGCCAACCAAACACATTAAAACACCTCAACAAATTTTTATAATCGATTCCTAGACATAAAATCGAGCATTTCCAAAACTTATACAATTCGTTTTAAAACTTGGACTGGGTCCCGGTTTTGACCCGAATCAACCTGAAACTTAACCAAACTTCTCCCAACTTAAATCATGACTCGAACCTACATGACCAAACCCTAAACCACTTTTTCCATATCCCTTAGGACCTATGAACAATGCCCAAAAGTTTCTAAAATTTTCGGCACTTTGACATCCTACAAACCCTAATGCGTCGAGCCCTCGATAATTCGATCCTAGACCTAACCAACTCGAACCAGCCTTGAACCATGGCTGCCTAGTACCAAGTTCAAACCGAGAACATCCTGCTGGACCAACCCTAACCTCGCCTACTATCCATGTAATCCACCGAATGCGAGTCACCCGAAACAAGACCACACTCGTCCTACTCGGTTCATGCGCGCAGACCGGGACCCCTAGCTCATGATCAGCCATGGTTGAGCCCTCCTAGACCACAACTCAACCCCTTATGGACTGCACCATGGCTTGGATTGACACCACGACAGTCAATTCTATTCCCATAGCCCGATTTAGCCCAAGCGTCGAACTATGCCCTAAAACCGATTGGCCCTCACCATGAATCGACCATCTGTCGACTCTAGCCCCTTGACCCCACATTATACAGCTTGTACAGCCCTTAAAATTGTTGCCTTAGCAGCCCCTTACATGAAAGTCATTTAAAACGTGAGTAATATGTCAAACAAATTCATATTTCATGACAAAACGGTGCAAAAATGATTCAAAGTAAACGATTCATGCATTACTCATGCAACACACACACACCCCAGCATAAAGTAGCATGAATGATGAGAAAAAGGAGATTTATGGTATTTCTTTGTGTTTATACGCTCGAAAACTTGAAGACCTTTGCATAGAGCAGTGTACCAGAGAGGCGGAGAATGATTTTTCTTGAAAACCTTGAGAGAAAAAGAAGTGGCTGCTTATGGGACCTTCAAAATGGTGCTGCAACGAGGGGTAGGGCGGCCGGGTATTGCATTAGGTTTAGATTAGGTTTAGGGTTAGCGAATGATAGGTTTAAATCCTGATAAAAGGTGTAAATGGTCCCTTAATTAAAATAAAGGGGATTAAAATTATTTTAGGCCCATTATACAATAAAATAAATATGTCAAGCCCAATAAAAATTCCGAAAATTATTTTAGGTCCATTTATAATAAAATAAATATGTCAAGCCCAATAAAAATTCCGAAAATTATTTTTTTTGGTAAGTTTTAGAAAATATTGTATGAGCCCTCCAAAAGTCCTCCGAATGGATAAAATTAGCGTATCGGTTTAAAAAATGGCCCGAAGAGTAAAAATACCCAACAAAGACCCATTTTTGAAATTCTCCCTTAAATACACCTTAAATTAAATAATTAAAATTAATTATTCAATAAAAATATTTTTCCTAATTATCCTCCGATCTCCGTTCCTCGTTCGAGTGCGAAAACTATTAAAAGCACTTATGCATGAAACTTTAATAAACCATGAATTAAAACACAAATTCATTAAAATATATTCATTTAATGCATTAAAAAATTTAATAAAATGCATAAGAAGTTTGATGACTTGCATGCTTGTGGTTCATGTGGACGTTTAATTTTTCGAGACGTTACAATCTATCCCCCTTAAATTGAATTTCGTCACCGAGATTCTCTTATTCTTGATAAACAAGATTTTAGACTCCTAATTTTAGTATCTCAATAATACACGCTTCCGCTGCGCTACTCTGATAAAATAAGTGTTTTAAGCATCCTTATGTCTTCCTCAATCCTAATTAAATTGCCTACCAAAATCCTCGTTTGCGAACCACAACTTAAAACGGTTTAGGGTGTCTTAGCTTTATTCTACTATGTCCTTGAATTTTGCCTTATCTCTCCATTCCTCATACTAGAGATGGATGTCCAAGCTTATCGCACTTTATACTATACACATAATGTTCATCGACTTATTACTTAAACATTTATGCAGTTCGACTTAAGAAATCTTAGCACCAAACTTTAATGATGGACTTTTATCCTCAATAATACACTTAAAATTTAAACCTTATCTTAACCCCACGATAACATTAGTCTAATAACCTTGAATCGAACCTTTATCTTATGACATCAAACTAATGTAACTTAGCTATTTGCAAGTACATCCCAAATATAAATTTTTTGCAAATCTTAAATTTCGAGTAACGTTAATCCATAAAACCCAAATATGAAATATCGATATTCTACCTATATAATAAAACTCTTCTAGCATCAATTACATACTTAAACTATTTTCTTCTGAATTACAATATAGTTGAGGCCTAAGAACCTTGGACTTTCCACAATGAAACGAATGTCGCATTTTGACGTATCCTCAATGCTTACTTAATATTAGCATATAAAACTTAATAAGTTATCCCATGTTAGCGTTAGACAAAATCTAAAAATTCAACTTCACTTATAATCGGTAGAGTTTTAGAATCCCCATATCAAAATTTTAGATTTCTTACCCGATAAAAATCTTCATATTCGTTCATTAGTAACCTATGTTGAACACAACTAATTCTTTTTTGTTTTTATTTCACTCAAAATTTTTGTATGAACACCAATTTCATAAACTTGAAATTCAAGCTTATGCAACCCGAATAGTCTTATATCATAATTCCAACACACATATCCGCTAAATCCCAAGTTTCTTAATGACTTTCAAAAATTCCTCAAGTGTCTTTATTCCTTGTAAAGCATAAAATCTAAACGTGCATGAGTATACCATATATACTTACTTCCAAATATCACGATATTACTAGACTTTTAAGAACAACATTTTTAATTTCCTTAGACATTGTGTCTCTCACTTCTTACATATGTCACTTAAGTTACCTAATCATCAATCATACCCAACTAAAAAAAAGTTCAACTCTAACAAAAGTATAATTTTAACTCTTAAAGATCGTGACTAAAACTTATGATACATGAAACTTATGTTCCCAAAAATATCTTAACTATATGTCTCGAAACGTCTACTGATTTTAAAACGCTATTGAAACATATATATATATTTTTAAAAGCCATGGCGGAAAATACACCCGCTCAAAAACATTTAAACAAGCTAAATAGTCGTTTTAAAAGATCATCCAACCTCTGAATAAAAGTAATTGCACTTAAAAGCAATTTAACATCCTCAAAAACCTAGAATGTTGTTTAAAAGAATCCAAGCGCACCCTCTCAAATCCTGCGAAATCATTAACATATTAAAAGACGAAAATGTATAAAACAAACAATGATCATCCATGACCCTTGTACATATAGTGCGGAAAAAATGCAAAGTCCTCGGGTTTTCACGTGCGCCCCCAGCTCAGCCTACTTAGTCTTCAGCGCCTCCAGTCTCCACATTAACGAGCTCACCTACATCAATCGCACCTAGTGAGTCTAAAGACTCAACACACATGAACTCTTATAACAAGTTCATATATATAACATACAATAGTGAAAAATACCGTAATCAACATACGTTTCATGATCTTAAAAGCGTGAACATAAACGTATCATATCATAGCATAGCGTGTCAAAACATGTCTCATCATATCATCATATACGTGTTCATTTTCTTTAATTGAATTCAGTTCATTAGTTATGACTTTCATATAAGCTCTATCATATCAGCTCTATTCGATAGATCCATCTACGTATAATCGTTGTACCCGGAGGCGGGGAAATCAGCGACAGTATTACCTATCCACTGAGCCTTGTCTTACATGTCATCGTATTCGTATTAGTCACAGCCAACTCCCTTACTTCAAAACATTTCATCATATTTCATCACTTATAAAAATAATGCATATACGTAATTTTTCCTAAAAATCAAGAATGCAACATATTTTTCATATTAACATAAAAGGTCATATTAATGATAATGTGTACATTTAAAACGTGTCCACTTGTGATCAGGGTACCGTCAGGACTGCTAACTCGACCTGGGTGAAAAATGTCCATTTTGCCCTTGGAAGCCCTAATTGACCATTTTACCCCTGGACCTCCAAATTTCGAGCCGAAACCAACCAAACTCCTTATAACACCTCAAAACATTTTAGAAACAATGTATAGAGGTAATCTTTAGCCTGTTCCTTATCATATACGATTTGTCTTAAAACTTGGATTGTGGTCCCGGTTTTAACCCGAAACTTAACCAAATTTCTCCCAACTTAAACCGTGATTCAAGCCTACACAACCAGTTCTTAAATAACTTGTTCCAGATCCCTTATGTCCTATGAACCATGCCTGAAATTTTCTGGAATTTCCAGCGCGTACAAGCCATAACCCTAGATGCCTCAAACCCCCGTTTATTCGATCCTAGACCTAACCATCAAGGACGAGACCTGAACCAACTCTCCCTAGCCCACCTTTGGACCCTTCTGGACCGACCTAACCCATGCCCACATCCCCCGTGCTCGTGCACGTGCATGGCTCCTCCCACCAAACCCACGTGAGTCACATTCGAACCAAGCCATCCTTATCTACTCCGGGCACACAACCAGCCATTTTTGGGCCTCCCTTGACCACGGCTTTGACCCACCAGGGTCTGCGGCCCACACGACCCTGCACCTTCTTTTTCTTCACCTGATCGACCCAACAACACGATCACTCAAAGATCCTATCGGCTCTCCCTATATCTCAACCCCTATCCGACTCCAGAACCTTGACACCTCAAATTTTAACATGTATATCCGATTAAAACCGAGATTTAGCAGCTCCTTACACAAACAAGTCAAGAGCGTGAGTTACATTTAAAGGAAAAATGCATATTTCGTGTAAAAATCGTATAAAACCTTCACAACAAGATACATATAAGGTTTTTCATGCAAAAACGTACAAACCTACATATATTGATGTGAATGATGAGAAAAACGAGGTATAGGGCTTGCCTTTGCGTATTTGTGCTCAAAAACTTTGAGATAGTCGCGTAGAGACGGAGAGGATTTCATTTGCAAAACCTAAGGGATTTATGAAGGTGGGAGCTGCTGGAAATTCGAAAAGCTGCTGCTGGAAATTCGAAGAGCCTGCTGGAGAATGGATGGGGGCGACCACATGGTAGGAATTAGGTTTAGGGTTTGCTAAAGTAGGGTTAAAATTGTATAATTATGCTCTAATTGGTCCTAAATAAAATCTAAAGGGATTAAAAGGATTTTATTCCCATTAAACAATAAAATAAACCTGACAAGCCCAATAACTCTCGAAAAATATTTTGTTTAGGTACGTTTTTGAAAGTATTGCCCAAACACTCAAAAAGTCCTCTGACTCGCTAAAATTTGCGTATCGATTTAAAATATGATCCGATGAGTAAAAATATTCCACCAAGGCCCATTTTCGAATATCACATTTAAATGAACCATATATTAAATAATTAAAACTAATTATTAAATAAAAACATTTTTCCTTAATTATCTCCAGTTTTCGTTCCTCGTTCTAGCACTAATACTGCTCAAAGTCTTTATGCATGAAACTTTAATAACTCATGAATTATAACACATAATCATGCAACAATCATGCATTTAATGCATTAAAAAATTTCAATAAAATACAAAAAAAATGTATAACTTGCATACATGTGGTTCACGTGGACCTTCAAATTTTCGGGACGTTACAATCTATCCCCATTAAATTGAATTTCGTCCTCGAAATTTGCTTATCCTCGATAAACAAAAACTTTAGACTCTGAGTTCTCGTATCCCAATAATCCACGCTTTCGCTACGCAACTCTGATAAAATAAGTGGTAGGTTGTCCTCGTGTCTCTTCAATCCAAATTAAGTTTGACTTCAACACCTTTGTTGTGAATCTCAACTTAAAACGGCCTGTGGTGACTTAGTTATGTTCCTCTATGACCTCAAATTTGACTTTCTTGCAATTCCTCATACTAGGAATGGATGTCCAAATTTATCACATCTTACTTTTCTTATACTATACTCATAATGTTCATTGACCTATTGCATTAGCATTTATGCAGTTCAACCTAAGAAATCTTAGCACCAAAATTATTAATCGACTTCCATCCTCGGTAATACAATTAAAAGTTAACCCTTATCTCAACCTCATAATATTATTAGCCTATGATCCTTTAATCAAATCTTTATCTTACGGCACCAACTTACGGAACTTAACTATTTACAAGTACATCCCGAATATCAAAATTATTGCAAATCTTAAATTTCGAGTAGTGTTAACCCATAAAAACCAAAATATACAATATCGATCTTCTACCCAAATAATAAAACATTTCTAGCATCAATTACATGCTTAAACAATTTCTTCCCAATTACAATATAGTTGAGGCCTAAAACCTTGGACTCTCCTCATTGGAACGAATGTCGCGCCTATGCAGTATCCTCAATGCTTAATTAATTATAGCGTATAAAACTTAATAAGTTCTCCCCTGTTAATGATGAACTAACTCTAATAAATCAACTTCACATATAACCCATAGAATTCTAGAATCCACATATCAAGATCTTAGATTTCTTACTCGATAAAATCTTAGTATTCGTTCAATGGTAATCTATGTTGAACACAACTAATTTCTTTTTTTTTTATTTCACCAAAATTTTTCGTATGAACACCTATTTCATAAACATGAAATTCAAATTTACCCAACCCAAATAGTCTTAGATAATATAATTCCAACACACATATCCGCCTAATCCCAAGTTTCTTAATGACTTTCAAAAATTCCTCAAAACATTGTTTCTAACTCACTTCTTACTTGCTTCTATCAAATAACATAATTATCAGTCATACCCAACTTTCTAGAAAAATTTAACCCTAGCAAAGGTATAATTTTAACTCTTAAGATCATGATTAAAACTTATGCTACATCAAACCTTAAGTTCTCAAAAATTAAGTTAACTTTAATGTCTAATCTTATAACTTAACTAACTGATCCACTTTACCTTAAATTGTCATTACTTTAAATTCTTAATTTTTCACAACATTATTTCACAAATGCTTAAATTTTCAAACCCAATATTGATTCATCCTACAATTCCCTTCATTTTCATTTCTTATAACATTATAACCCATATATAACAAAGTTCTAAATATCCTTCCATGTCTAAGTCACCGGAAAATTATATCATTTAAACAATTCAATTCTCACTTATTGCTAAACTAGTCTCCAAATTTCTTAACAATTGCAAAAATATTTGTTAATTTCCTCGAAACTTATCCATTTGGTCCTTAAATTTCGAAAATTCTTCAATTACCCATAAGTTCTTGGCATTCCTAACTCAATTTTATAGATTTTCCGTATCATAAAGTTCAATAACCTCAAGCTTATTAAACCCAAAATCAATTCTCATAACCAATCTTACATTTCCATAAATACTTAAAATCCCAAATTAAACATTTTACACTTACAAAGATCGTCGTATTCTTTGAATCATTATTTCTTATATGAAATTCTCAAAAATTAACTCAACTAGTAACCACAAATTATTAGTATTTTCTTAGAAAATTTATACATCCCAAAAGCATTCATAATTTTCATGACGAACTTATGACCCAAAAATTAGAACATCAGTACTACTAACAAAAAATCAATATAGTCAAATCATTTTTAATCCTTTCCTAACGCCCATTAGCCAAACTCTTAATCATGTCCAATTCCACCACAAGCCAGCATGCATGAAAATCATAAAAAATTTTACTTAATGCCGTAACATGCATATAGACAGATAAACATGTACTGTAAAACGTATATCACGTAAACGTGCAGGTGATGGCATAAAACTTTCAAAACATGAAAACTTACAGACTTGAGGCTTGAAGACTGAGCTGCTGAAGCTGGCGGTGTTACAACCCTTTACAAGAACCCTTGCTCTGATACCAACTGAAACATCTATTGATTTTAAAATGCTACGTAACATTTTTTTAAAGCTATGGCGGAAAATACACCCACTCAAAAACTTTTGAATAAGCTAAACATGCGTTTTAAAAGGTCATCCAACCTCTAAATAAAAAAAACTGCAGTTAAAAACAATTTAACATCCTCAAAACCCTAGAATGTTGTTTAACAAACAATGATCATCCATGACCTATATACATACAGTGTGGAAAAAATGCAAGGTCCTCAAATTTTCACGTGCGCCCCGAACTCAGCCTTCTCAGTCTTCAGCGCCTCCAGTCTCCACATCCACAAGCTCACCGACATCAATCACACCTAGTGAGTCTAAAGACTCAACACACCTGAACTGTTATAACAAGTACATATACATAACATGAAACATTGAAAAGTACCGTAATCAACATACGTTTCATGATCTTAAAAGCGTGAACGTAAACCTATCGTATCATAGCATAACGTGTCAAAATATGTCTCATCATATCATCATATACGTGTTCATTTTCTTTAATTGAATTTAGTTCATGAGTTGTGACTTTCGTATCAGCTCTACCATATCAGCTCTATTCAATGGATCTATCTACATATAACCATGGTACCCGGTGGCGGGGACATCAGCAACAATATTACCCATCCACTGAGCCTTGTCTTACATGTCATAGTCATAGTATTCTTATTTTCAAAACATGTCATCATATTCATCACTTATAAAAATCATGTATATACGTAATTTTTCCTTAAAATCAAGGATGCAACATATTTTTCATATTAACATAAAAGGTCATGTTCATGAACAAGTGCACATTTAAAACATGTCAATGGCGCTGCTATGACTGTAACTCGACCTGGGTTCAAAATGATCATTTTGTCCCTGGAAACCCTAATTGGTCATATTACCCCTGGACCTCCAAATTTTGACCCGAATCCAACCAAAGTCCTTATAACACCTCAAAACATATTTATAAACATTTCCAAGGTAACTTTGATCTTGTTCCATAATTTATATGATTCGTCTTAAAACTTTGACTCGAGTCCCGGTTTTAACCTGAAACTTAACCAAATTTCTCTCAGCTTAAACTGTGACTCAAACCTAAACAACCAGCCCTTAAATCACTTGTTCCAGATCTCTTACGACCTATGAACCACGCCTGAAAGTTTCTGGAATTTCCAGCGCGTACAAGTCGTAACCCTAGTTGCCTCAAACCCCCGTTTATTCAATCCTAGACCTAACCATCGAGGAGCAGGCCCGAACCAACTCTCCCTAGCCCACCTTTTGACCCTTCTGGACCGACCTAAAAAATGCCCACAGCCCTCGTGATCATGGACGTGCATGGATCTTCCCAACAAACCCACGCGAGTCACCTTCGAACCTAGCCTTCCCTATCTACTCTCGACACACAACCAGCCATGCTTGGGCCTCCCTAGACCACGGCTTTGACCCACCAGGGTCTGATACATGGCTTAGTTCAGCCGCACACGGCTCTGCACCCGCTTTCTCCTCACCGAATCGACCCAACAACACTATCACTTGAAGATCCGATCGGCTCTCCCTATAGCTCGACCCCTATCCGACCCCAGCACCTTGACACCTCAAATTTCAACATGTAAATCCCCTTAAAATCAAGATTTGGCATCCCCTTACACAAACAAGTCAAGATCGTGAGTTACATTTAAAGGAAAAATGCATATTTCGTGTCAAAATCATATAAAACCTTCACAACAAGAAAAATCCAAGGTTTTTCATGCCAAAATGTGCAAACAAACATATATTGATGTGAATGATGAGAAAAACGAGCTATAGGGCGTGCCTTTGCATATTTAGGATCGAAAATGTATATATAGTAACGTAGAACGTGCACCGGAGAGACGGGGAGGGATTTCTTTGCAAAACCTAGGGGATTTTTGAAGGTGGATACTGCTGGAAATTCGAAAAGCCGCTATTGGAAATTCAAAGATCCTGCTGGAGAATGGAGGGGGGCGGCCACATGGTAGGAATTAGGTTTAGGACTTGATAAAGTATGGTTTAATTTGTATAATTATGCACTAATGGACCCTAAATAAAAATTAAAGGGATTAAAAGGATTTTAGGCCCATTAAGCAATAAAATAAACCAAACAGGCCCAACAAAACTCCCAAAAAATATTTCGTTTAGGTATGTTTTTGAAAGTATTTTCCAAACCCTCAAAAAGTCCTCCAACTCGCTAAAATTTGCATACCGGCTTAAAATATGACTCGGGGAGTAAAAATATTCCACCAAGGCCAATTTTCAAAAATCACACTTAAATACACCATACATTAAATAATTAAAACTAATTTTTAAATAAAAACATTTTTTCTTAATTATTCCTGGTCTCCGTTCCTCGTTCGAGCGCGAATACTATTAAAAGACCTTATGCATGAAACTCTAATAACCCATGAATTAAAACACATAATCATGCAATAATCATGCATTTAATGCATTAAAACAATTTAATAAAATATAAAAGAAATTTGATAACTTGCATGAATATGGTTCACGTGGACCTTTCAAATTTTCGGGACGTTACATGTCAACTCTTATAACTTGACTAATTGTAAACTTTACCTTAAATCGTTATCACTCTAAATTCTTAATTTGCCACAGCATTCTTGCACTAACGCTTTAATTTTTAAGCCCAATATCGAATCATCCTACAATGCCCTTGGTTGCAATTCATTATTATATTATATCCCAGATATAACAAAGTTCTAATTATCCCTTCATGCCTAAATCACCGAAATTTCCTATAATTTAAATCATCCAATTCTCACTTATTGATAAACTAGTCTCCAAATTTCTTAATAATTGCAATATTAATTGCTAATTTCCTCGAAAATTATCCAATTGGTCCTTAATTACAAAATTCCACAATTACCCATAACTTCTTGGCGTTCCTAATTCCATTTTATAGGTTTCCCGTAACATGAAGTTCAATCATCTTAAGCTTATTATACCCAGACTCAATTCTCCTAACTAATCTTACAATTCCTTCAATACCTAAATTCCCAAATTATACGTTTTTATACTTCTAAATATTGTCTTAGTCTTCGATTCATAGTTTCTTATATGAAATCCTCAAAATTTATTCAATTAGTAATCAGGAATTATCAGTATTTTCTTAGAAAATCTACATGTCCCAAGAGCATTTATAAAATTTATGACTAACTTATGACCCAAAAAGTAGAATATCAGTACTAATACTCAAAAATCAATATAGTCAAATCATTTTCAACCTTTCATAACGCCCATTAGCCAAATTCTTAATCATGTCTAATTCCACCACAAAGCCAGCATGCCATGACAATCATAAAATTTCTTATTACATATTGCAACATGAAAACAGACAGCTAAACATACACTGTAAAATGTATACCATGTAAAGATGCAGGTGAGAGTATTAAAAACATTTAAAAAATTTAAACTCACACAAACTTATAGACTTGAGGCTTGAAGACTTAGCTGTAGAAGCTGGCGGTGGCACAACCTTATACAGGACCCTTGCTCTGATACCAACTGAAACATCTACTAATTTTTTTTAAACTACATTTTGAAATAAACATTTACAAGAATGCATGCAATATCTGATGTAAAACACACATTTTAAAATAAGAAGATTTTGATACTACTGGTAAACGTACTGCAGTTAAAAAAATACCAAAAATCCTGTCGATCTAATCATCATATAAAATAAACAGAGTACGAAATATTCATGAAATTTCCTAACTCATAAGCATGATGTAAAGAAAATAACGTCCTCAGGTTAGCTGCGCACACGTCTAGTGAGATATAAAGACTCAACACACCAAAATATTTATAACAAGTACATATACATAACATGCAACAATGAAAAATATTGTACTTAAAATAAATTCTATGATCTTAAAAGCATAAACATAAACGTAATAAAGCATAACGTGCCAAAAAATGTCTCAACATATCACAATATACGTGTTAATTTTATTTAATTGAATTCAGTTCATTAATTATGACTTTCATATCAGCTCTATCGTATAAGTTATATTCGATGGATCCATCTACGTATAAATGTGGTACCCGGTGGTGGAGACATCAGAGACAGAATTACCCATCCACTGACTTTTGGCCTTACAGCTCATCGTATAGATATGCATATTAGTCACAACCAACTCCCATCGTTCAAAAATGTCATCATATTAATCACTTATCAAAATCATGCATATACGTAATTTCCCTTAAAATCAAGCATGCAACGTATTTTCGTATTTACATCAAAAGTCATGTTCATTATAGCGTATACATTTAAAACGTGTAATTTTGTGATCAAAGTGTTGCAGGACTGCTAACTCGACCCAAGAGCAAAATGATCATTTTGCCCCCGAAAACTCTAATTGACCATTTTACCCCTGGACGTCAAAATTTTGACCCGAAACCAACCAAACACCTTAAAACACCTCAAAAAATATTTAAAATCGATTCTTACATATAAACTCGAGCCTCTTCCATAACTTATACGATTCGTTTTAAAACTTGGACCGGGGTCCCGATTTTAATCCGAATCTACCCGAAATTAAACCATACTTCTCCCTACTTAAATCATGACGCGAACCTACTTGACAAGCCCCTAAACCACTTGTTCCAGACCCCTTAGGACCTACAAACAACGCCCAAAAGTTGCTGGAATTTTCTGCGCTTTGATTTCCTACAAACCCTAATGCGTCGAGCCCTTGATAATTCGATCCTAGACCTAACCAACCCGAACCAGCCTTGAACCATGGATACCTAGTACCAAGTTCAGACTGTGAACAACCTACTGGAACGAACCTAACCTCGCCTATTATCCATGTAATCCACCGAACGCGATACACCCGAAACAAGACCACACTCGCCCTACTTGGTTCATGCGCGAAGACCGACCCCTAGCTCATGACCATCCGCGGTTGAGCCCTCCTAGACCATTACTCAACCACCTTCGGACTGCAATGTGGCTTGGATCGACACCCCTACAGCCGGTTCCCTTCCGATAACCCGATTTAGCCCAAGCATCGAACTATGCCACAAAACCGGTTGGCCCTCACCATGAATCGACTATCCCTTGACTCCAGCACCTTGAAGCCACCTTATACAGCTTGTACAGCCCTTAAAATCGTTTCCGTAGAAGCTCCTTACACGAAAGTCATTGAAAACTTGAGTTACATGTCAAACAAATGCATATTTCATGACAAAACGGTGCAAAAATGATTCAATGTAAACGATTCATGCATTCCTCATGCAAACACACACATACCAGCATAAAGTAGTGTGAATGATGAGAAAAAGGGGATTTATGGCGTGCCTTTGTTTTTAAACGGTCGAAAACTGGAAGACATTTTCGTAGATCGTGTGCTAGAGAGGCGGGGGATGATTTTTCTTGAAAACCTTGAGAGAAAATGTAACGTACCAAAAATTTGAATGTCCACGTGAACAACATGCATGCAAATTACCAAATTCCTTATGTATTTTATTAAATTATTTAAATGCATGTTTATTGCATTAATATGTATTTTAATTCATGGGTTATTAAAGTTTCATGTATTAGAGTTTTAAGTTGCATTTCACGCTTGAACGAGTAACGGAGACCGGGGATAATAAAGAAAAATATTTTTATTGAATAATTAATAATAATTATTTATTATCAGGTGTTTTTAAGTATGATTTTTGAAAATGATCATTGGTTTGATATTTTTACTTGCTGGGTTATATTTTTACCGTTACGCAAATTTAACGATTCAGAGGATTTTTTGAGGGTTCAGGAAATGTTTTATAAAGTATATCAAAACGAAATATTTTTCGGGAGTGTTATTCGGCTGATGGGTTTAGTTTAGTTCTTAATGGGCCCAAAACCCTTTTAACCATTTAATTTTTAATTAAGGGCCAATTAGTGTTTTATTTTATGACTTAAACTTAATAAACAAAACCCTAAACCTCATCCCTACCTTGTGGCTGCCCCCTCCCTCACACCAGCAGCAGCAGCAGCTTTCCAATTTTTCTTTTGTAGCCACTTCGAATTCTTCGAAGGTTTTCAAGAAAACTCTCCCCCCGTCTCTCCAGTGCACGTCTTATGCGACTATCTCAAAGTTTTCAAGCCTAATTACTGAAAGGAATGCAATGTATATCTTTTTCTCATCATTCACACCATTTATATGCTGATGTATATCTATTTTCATGGAGAATTTTTTGATGTATCAATTGGTGTAATTTTTGCAAAGGTTTGACATGAAATATGTGTTTTCCTTGCATATAACTCACGCTATTTTGTATTGCATGAAAGGGGCTGCTTGGTTAAGGCCTGTAAGTGCTGTACAAGAAGGGATTGAAGGTGTCTAGGGGCTGGAGTCTCGAGTTGTCCATGGATGTAGAGAGGGTTGATTGTTTTTCTCCTTTTACGGCTAGGGTTTTGGTTGGTCTAGTGTAAGGAAAGGGGAGGCAAGGCCAAGGGGGGACTAAACCACGCCATGGTACGGTACAAGAGGGTCCAAACCGAGGTCTAGGGAAGTCCTTACTTGGCTGCTCTCGGGTTAAGTGGGTGTCGACGCGCATGAAATGAGAAGGATCGAGTTTTGGCTTGTTTTCAGGTAACTCATCCACGTCCGCGTGCCTTGGGCTGTAGGCGTGGGTTTGGTTGGTCCAAGAGTGAGCCCTTGGTCTGATCTTGGTCCTAGGTAGCAATGGTTCAAGGCTGGTTTGGGTTGGTTAGGCCTAGGATCGATACTTCAAAGGTTTAGCGCAGTAGGGTTTCGGTGCTTGCGTGCTGAATTAATTCCAGCAGCTATTCAGCCTTTTCCGAGGGCCCTAGGTGGTTTGATTCAAGTGTTTTAAGGGCTGGTCATGTAGGTTCAAGTCATGGTTTAAGTGGGAAAAATTTTGGTTGAGTTTCGGGCTGATTTGGATTGAAACGGTACCCCGGTCCAGGTTTTAAAACGAATCGTTTAAGTTACGGAACGGGCTCGAGGTTACCTCTAGTACACTTTTATAAATATTTTTTGAGGTGTCTTAAGGGGTTTGGTTGGATTCGGGTCAAAATTCTGAGGTCCAAGGATAACAAGGTCGATTAAGGTTCCAGGGGCAAAATGGTCATTTTGCACCCGAGTCGGGTTTTTACACCTGGCAGCGCCCTAAACACGATTTGACTTGTTTTAAATGTTTATATTATCATGTATATGACTTTTTTTTGAAATTATGAAAAAATATGTTGCATGCTTAATTTAAAGGAAAAATTTATGGATATGCGTGATTTTGATAAGTGATGATATTTTTTAAGGAAGAGAGTTGGTTGTGACTAACAATACGTGTTGGAACATTTTATTTTCGCAATCATAATTTTGATGTTAACAAAACTTGTTATTTTGTGTCTAATGATTTATCTAGTGTGCAAGAAGCTGGAACTGAACAGGCTTCGGATTGATGAGTAAAACGAGGCAAACTGAAGCTATCGAGATGCAATCTGAAAACACAACTAATCGACCAAATTTAATCAGCTTAAATAATTTTTCAAAGAACAGTTCAACTGATTGTTCAGCTGATAGGTGGTTCTGCAGAAGACCTTCAGAAGCTTGGCCAGCTGATGAAGAGTTCAACTGATGAAGAACTCAGCTGACCAAATCAACTGAAAGAGTGAAATCGGCTCAACTGCCGAGTCAACTGATTTCATCAGCCCAACTAAAGATCAGTTCAGATGACCAGTTAGGA
The DNA here is from genome assembly GCF_025594145.1 of Primulina tabacum. Taxonomy (NCBI): domain Eukaryota; kingdom Viridiplantae; phylum Streptophyta; class Magnoliopsida; order Lamiales; family Gesneriaceae; genus Primulina; species Primulina tabacum. Next base: position 29,776,903 of record NC_134550.1, on the reverse strand, counting down.
GCATCAGTTAGGAATCAATAATTTGCAGATCAAGACAAGCTTATCTAAATGGATTTCAGCTACGCACAAAGATACAAAATCATCTATACGATCATAGGTACAATAATGGACGTTGCAGCAAAGATTAAAGCCGAGAAATTCCTGGAGGCAAGTAAAAAAAGTCACATATATCAAGGAACGCATTCAAGTTTCATCGATCACATGTGGTGAGTCTATGAGTACGGTCTCAATGCCTCTATAAATACAAGCTCAAGACCATCAACAAACATCACGAACATATAAGAGTGTGTGAAGATACAAAGAAAAAAGCCACGCTTATTTGCTTATCAGCTTTTCATGAACGATCATCCCAGAGGGAATATTCAAGTCATATCAGCTTAGTTTAGAAGCTTACTACTCAGTGTGTGAGAAAACTTTTGTGGTGCAATCCTTGTTCAGTTCTCACACACGCACACACACCACCACTCAAATACAGTCTTGCACAAAGATATTAAACTTGTGTATGTAGTCTTTGACACACACACGTTAAACAAGTGTTGGCTGGAATGTGCTGCCTTCAGTCTAGACTAGGAGTTCAGTTAGGTAGTAGCGTAAGTCCTAAGCTGAGTGGGTTTGTACAAGGTGTTGTATAAATCAAAGTCTTCTAGTGGATCCTACCCGAGGTGGTAGAAGAGGTGACGTAGAAGCAGATGAAGTCTCCGAACATCCATAAACATATCTTGTGTACTTAACTGATTAACTGTTGTTTTCAAATTGATTTGCTCAGTTCGAGGTATTATCTATTCTGTTCTTACCATAACTAAACTGATACATCCGAGAACTGATTGTATGCTTTTCAGTTATTCAGTTTTACATAAGTTAAAATTCTTTCAAATATAACAGCTTTCTTCATGACAGATGACTTCGAGTTTCTTCCGCTTGGTATTAAAACAAGACTCGATTTAATTCATCGATGTTAACATTCTTAGAACACGTACTATTGCAGCTCTTGGAGAATATTTTCTTTGAAGCACCTCAAGGTGCCCAGCAAACGATACTTCAATATATGTATACGATGAGCTGTAAGGCCAAGGCTCAGTGGATGGATAATAATGTCGCTGATGTTCTCGCCGTCGAGTACCACGATTATATATAGATGGATCTATCGAATAGAGCTGATACAATAAAGCTGATAAAAAAGTCACAACTAACGAACTGAATTAAATCAAGAAAATGTACACGTATATGATGATTTGATGAGATTGTTTTGACACGTTATGCACGTATACGATATGTTTACGTTTAAACTTGTAAGATTATTAAATGTATGTTGAGTACAATAATTTTCATTGTTGCATGTTATGTATATGTGTAACGTACCGTACTTTGAACAACTTTAAAATTTGCGGAAAAATAAAAAATTTCTTAATTAAATAAAAACCTTCAAATTTCGATCATCAATAAACTGATCATTCAAAATATTTGTAACGAAAGGATCAAAAATAAAGTTTACTAAAAACACTGGTTTAAATATCGTAAACAATAACGTGAAATCAGAATGTTTGAAACACTGCATAATTTCTTAAAACATGGGCGGTCCTCGGGTTTAGCCTCCGGCTCAGTCCAAGCCGGCTCATCGGTCCCCACCCCTCGTCTCCTCAAAGTCATCTTCACCTGCATCGATCACGTCTAGTGAGTCTAAAGACTCAACATGTATGAACTGGAGATAGCAAGTACTACGTAATAAAAACACATGCATCTTTAAAGTAGGGATTATATACTTGAAACTTGAACGCAATAGCATAAACATACTTGAAACTTGAACGTAGTATCATAAACGTAGACGTGCCATCATCATAAAATTTTTCTTAAACATAATTGCATCATACATACTTGAGCATACATAACATCATTTTGCGTAAAAATATGTTTCAAAGCAAGTGATCCATATATAAATGTGCCTGATCAGACTAAACCACAGTACTAGGCTGACAGGGAAAATCCACTGCCACATACATGAGATCCTCGGTCATGCTTTACTAGGTGGATTGGTCCCTGGTCATGCTTTACCGCTTTCCAATTCTGATCTAAACCCGGTCATTCTTTACCGGGGTGGAGAGATCTTCGGCCACGTTAACCGACTTCCAAATCCATTCATAGTTGGAGAGGTCCCCGGACACGTTATCCGGCTTCAATAACCCGTTCATAATTGGTCACAAGACATTTATCATACCTCAAAAACTTAAAATATTTTCTTTTGCACGTCGAACATACTTACATAGCGTTGGGGGATTCGTTGGATCTCTCTTAAGGACACTGCTGCACATACTAACATGATTTCGAATACCTATCTTGCATAACTTATACGTATAGTCATGCTCACACCCAAAAATGACAAATTTCCTTATGACATTCTAAATCTCTCGAGACTCGACCTCGTTTAATCATCGTAATAAATCATGACATCAAACCCCAAAACAATCCCAAAACAATAATTTAAATTTTTTTTAAGGGAGTACACGGACCCCGTGTAATGGTCTGGGTAGGGGTCCGGGTAGATGCTAGAATTTTGCATTTCGAAGGAAACAAGGGCAAGGACCTCGTGTAAGGGTCAGTGTAGGCTCTGAAAACGCGAAATAACGGGAATCACTACACTTATGCTTAATCCTCCCAAATTAATCATACGGACCGTTAACCAACACCTCAAGACTCATCCTAGGGTACTATGGCATTGACTCAAACCCGTACAAACGTCCAAAACAACGACGCACACCAAACAATGCAATACAACCCATAAACACGACGTTTTGACACCAAAACGCATACTACAACTTTTAATGAAACAAGTTCTTATCGACGCAAACCGACACACCAAAAACCATCCCAAAATCATACTCAACATACTTAAATGCAGCAGCGATCACTCGTTGATCCCCAACGAAGCCTGCAACAATAAAACTTCAAGAACACATTGGGAACACCTTTTCAGAAAATTACAGTTTGAGCAGTCCCACAAAAACAATCATAACTCACTCGTTTCTTATCAAAATATTTCGAATTTATTGTCAAATCGAATGTATCGAAAAGTACTATGTTTTATATGTTGAAAGTTTTTTCCAGAAAGTCGACCGAAAAGTCGTAGTTTTTAAAATGATAGCAAATTTCGAGTTTCCAGATCAAAAATCGTTTCAAAATCGATCCAACAAATTTTTGCTCAAACTTTGCACAACATACATAGATTTTTACGCATAATAAACTAAAGAACATATAATATAACAAGATCGATGCAGAAACAAAAGATTATACATGCCTTTAGATCTTTAAAATACCGAAACGACGATACCGAAGCGGGAATGAGTGTGAGGTTGATCCGGAACGATTTGTAGCTCGAATTCCTTGAAGAAACTGAACAAAAAACTTGCTGGAAAACTGAAGGGAAAGGGGGCGGCTGCTCTTGCTATAGAACCCTAGGTTTTCTTCAAAAAAATTAAAAGGAAATGTGTATGTGTTTGGTGTGTGTTTAACGTGTAGGGGTGTGTGTGTAAATGTGTGTGTGCGTGAGTTAGTGTAGGTAATTAGGGGTAATTATGTGCCTAATTGATAATTAACAACTAATTAAAATATTTACTGATGCGATCTAGGTGAAATGAATGAGCCGGGTCGGGTGCTCCACCGGATCTGCTATCAGTATGATAAAGGAAATAAGAGCAGAGTGTTTGGAACAGAAGCTTTCCTCCTTTAAGCAGCCGAGAATATCTGCGAACAAGAAAGTAACCACGTGAATGGGCGCCGGAGGGATATTCGGCGTGACCACTCCGATGCCTAAGTCAGTGGAAGACCCAAGTTATAAACCAATGTAATCAAATGATGGTTGTGAGATTGGTGTGGAAGGTGAGCAGTAAATGCACAATAAATGAGTGTATTCAATATCTTAATAGATAGTAAATGCAAAGAGGGAATATGGTATTTATAGTAGAGGATGTAATGATGACCTCATTCTTTATGATGCTCATTAATATAGCAGGGCGGCTGATTATACCCTATTATTCTGACATGTCAAATCTTATACTAGTTACATTTAGCCTACCTGATTTTGTCAATCACTTGTATTGGTGTCAGAGATAGTTCGGCCGCACACCCTACTTTGTCGGCGTAATTAAATGTGGCACGTTTATCGAAGTGGCTCGGGAATTTACATAAGAGCCCGGGTATCCAATAGCCCGGGTAGGTTAAGTTCCGTGTGTTCAATGACCCGTCCTTTCGACTGGCCTCTTTACATATTCTCCCTGTCAAGTCATACTCCCAACGTCCCGGGCAGCTTGAGATCCAGATTTCTACTCAGATTATCGTCTTATTGATCCGGGAGCCCTCCTGACCCGGACACTATCCATGGCTCGGCTCCATGACCCGGCTCCAATGCCCAGGACATCCCGGGAATTATTCATGACCCAGGACATCCCGGGGTATCATCATTCCCTCCTTAAATAGTCGGGCTAGAGTCATACTCGCTGTCCCGATCAGTCTTGTGTGCCCGGTCAGGAGAAATACTTTGTCATTTATTATCCGAGTTATTAGTGCTGATGTCATGATATTAGGGCTGACGTAAGCCCTACAATAAATACATGTTGCACTTTTCGTATTTCGAGGAAAATCATTGCGTCTGGATTTTTTCGTAAACCGAGAAAAATCATTACGACGCCTCGATTTCCGTGCTTGTCTTTTCAAATATCCCGCGCAATTTCCTATGCCGATCTCGTACGTCCATTGGTTTCGTGATCAACGGCTTAGATTAGTCCCCCTTTCCTATATATAGTAGCTTATTGGTTTTTCAAAAATCATTTGCAAATTTAAACTTGTAGCCAAGCTCTTGCAAATTTTTCTCTCGAGCTTTCCGACGTATAAATCGTAACTCCGGCGACTTCTATGTTTACCAGCCACCAGTCACCACCTTCATTTCTTTTTCCAGTAAGTCTCCTCTTCTCTAACTCCATTTTCCCTTAGTTATGTCAAACTCTACCTTCTATACGTCTGATAAGAATTTCAGGGGGTGCTCGGAGGATAACTCCCCGACCCCTTCTGAACACTCTATCCATATTCCCATAGGTATCCCCATTCCTTCTTCCCAACTCGTTGCTAAACAAAAAGCCAAAGCCTCTTCCTCCCGATCTATCGCTGCTCAAGGCAAGGAGAAAGGAAAGGTAGCAGGGCCTCTGTGATTCTCTATAGTGACCTCCACCCTTTGCTCTGAAGCCTATGATGAGATTAGGTCCCTAGGCTCGATCCCTTCCTCATACAGAATTAAAATTCCCGGGCCAACCGATCACCCGGACACCCCACCTCCTGGCTTCCAAACTTTATTCTTAGAACAACTGAAGAGTGGTCTCCGCTTCCCGATACACCATTTCTTCGATGGGAATTGCCGATATTTTGGGCTCCCGATTAACCACCTCCACCCCAATGTCTTTAGGATCATGGCTGCTACCTTCATTCTTTTCCATATGAAAAATATCTCAATTAACTCCTCCATTTTTCATTTTTTTACTCTAGTCGGTTTGATGATGGGGTCTTCTCTTTCATAGCCCGGATCCATTACCGATTTTTTGATCGACATCCCTTCATCATTGAAGGGGTGGAAAACAAAATTTTTCTTTTTGCAACTCCCGACCCCCTTGACTTGTGCGTCAGGCTTCTTGTATTCCATGCCCGAGCAACCTGAACTCCCTCGGGATTTTAAACTTCTTCCCCCCTTTACCCGGGGGGGGGGGGGCAACCTGGTTCATTATGGAATAGGGCCCCGCCCTCAAGACCCTGTGGACCAGGTTATAGATGCATATGGTCAGGCTGAGTCACAGACCAGTAAATTACTTTCCCCTCTGTCTTTTTAATCTGCTTTTTATTTTTCTAACTCCACTTTGGTGCAGTAGAAGATGACATGATCAAGGCCAGCCTACTTGAAGCGGCTGCTAAGAAGAAGGCCGAGCAAAAACAAGCTCGAGCAGAGAAGAGGGCCCGGGAGGCCCAAGAGCAAGAAGAGCGACAAGCTCGGCCGGAGGTAGAGGCCCGAAAAACAGAGGAGCGCCGGGTCCGAGTAGAGACTGAAGCCCGAGAAGATGCGATTTCTACCAGGGAGGAGACCACCTCTCTGGTTGCTGAAGAGGACCCGGCACCTCTAAATCATCAAAAAAGGAAGGCCGTGCAGGAGCCTGTCCGAGAAACCATTGTTGTGGAGGAGGAACCTATGATAACCACCCGTGCCCATCCCCCTCCCGGCTCCTCTACTGGTTCTTTCCAGCAGGGTGGAGTGCCTTCAAATTTGCCAAAAATTTTTGGTCATGATGTAAGCACGGACTTGACCAAGATGGTGCGGGGCTTGCTTCATCCCGAGGAGGTGGATCTTCTTAAGGGCCTCCACCCCAATCAAAAGCTGTGTGAGGGTATTTCCTGGTCCTTCTATGTAAGTTTCATTTTTGTCTTGCTATTCGTTGTTTTTATTATTACTATTAGTCTGACTCTTCCTTTGATTTGCAAGGCTTGCAGATGCTGATATCTGCCTACGAGCAAGTAGCTGGTGCAGCCAAGAATGCCAACATTCAAGCTACCACTGCTCGGGAGATGCATAATAAGCTTCAAGAAGAGATGGGCCGGATGACAGAAATCCATGAGCACGTCCTAGCCGGGGAGAAGGCCAGATGGAAGCAGCAGGTAGATTTGATCCCAGCAGAACTGGCTGAGGCCCGGAGAGCCTGGGATTACCCCTCTGCAGCTGCCAAATTAGAAATGCAGGCAGCTAAAGAGGAGGCAGAAACTTCTCGGGCCCGGGCCGAGGAGGCAACTGCTGCCCTGGAACAGGAAAAAATTTCCCGCGAGGAGGACATGGCGAAGTTCCTGAAGTCTTGGGAATTCATGAAGATGGTGGCTGATAAGACCTTCGTCTATTTTGACCTGGGCTTCAATAAGTGTCTTGAGCAATTCCAAGAAGAAAGCCTTGTTCCTACTGACCGGGAAGACTTTCCTGACTTGTTGAAGGCGGCTGCTTCTCTCCCAGAGGACGAGGAGAAAGAGGAGAAAAAAATTCAGCAGAATAGAGTATCTTCTCTTTTTTATTTTTTTTATTCTCGGGCTTCCAGGCACCTTGTAAATTTTCCCTTGTTTAATGAAGTATTTTCCTCTATTAATTTTCCTTGCATTTAAGAATATTCGTATCTTGATAATGGTTCGGGTATTTCACATGCCTCTCGTCTTCAAGAATATTTTGAACATATAATCAAGATGTAAATCTGAATTAATTTGACGATTGGGGTGTGAATCCTTAAAAGTTTTAACAGTCGACCAGGGTGTGGATCTCCGGGCCAAGGTAGTGGTTCCTATATTTGCATAGATGAGTGGGGTACTGGTCCCTGGATTTAGGAAGATATCCGGGGTGCGGGTCCCCGGGCCAGGGTAAGGGTCCCTGGACTTAGGAGATATCCGGGGTGCAGGTCCCCGGGCCAGGTTACGGGTCCCTGGAATTAGGAGATATTCTGGGTGCGGGTCCCTGGGCCAGGGTGTGGGTCCCTGGACTTAGAAGATAACCGGGGTGCGGGTCCCTGGGCTAGGATATGGGTTCTTGGAATTGGAGATATCCAGGGTGCGGGTCCTCGGCCCAAGTTACGGGTCCCTAGACTTAGGAGATATCCAGGGTGCAGGTCCCCGGGCCAGGGTACGTGTCCATGAACTTTTAGTAGACATTTGTTTGAATACTCTTTATTTGATTCATAAGTAACAGATACAGAGACTTTTAAACATAATATTTATTCAAATGAAATGCATTCCACGGTCTCTTAAGGGTGTGCCCTTGAGGATCTTCCAGGTAGTAAGCTGCACCCGAGCCGACTCGCTGAATTACTTTGAAAGGTCCTTCCCATCGTGCTTCTAATTTCCCCACTGGCTTAACCTTTTTCATAACTAAATCTCCGACCTGGAAATCACGTGCTCGAATGTGTTTATTGTAGGATTTCATTACCCGGTTTCGATAGGCTTCCATTCGAATGGCTGCCTGATCTCTCTTCTCTTCAACACAATCAAGCTCAATGGCCAGGGTTTGATCATTGCTACTCGGGTAAGATTCTATCCGAGTAGAAGATTGTCCGATCTCCACAGGCGAGATTGCTTCCGAACCGTAGACTAAGCTGTAAGGCGTTTCCCGAGTAGCTGATCGAGGTGTGGTCCGATATTCCCATAATACACTTGGCAATTCTTCTACCCAATCTTTACAATTCCCATGAAGTCGGGCCTTTAATGCTTGTACAATGATCCTGTTAGTTACCTCTGTTTGGCCATTGGCTTGGGGGTAGGCCACTGAGGTGAAAGATTGAGTGATCTTCATTTCTTGACGCCAAGATGTGATTTTCTTCCCCTGGAATTGGCTCCCATTGTCTGAGATTAATCTTCTCGGAATGCCAAATCTGCAAACAATTTTTTTCTAGAGAAATTTCATCACCTCTTCCTCAGTAATTTTTGCCAAAGGCTCGGCTTCCACCCATTTAGAGAAATAATCTACAGCCACAAGAAAGAATTTTTTCTGTGCCCGGGCTATTGGGAATGAGCCCACTATATCAAACCCCCATTGATCAAAGGGACAAGATGCTGAGATGGGTTGCATGCCAGCAGCTGGGTGATGATGAAAATTAGAATGGTGTTGGCAACCCTTGCATTTCTGAACAAGTTAAGCTGCATCTTGATTCATCCTGGGTCACCAAAATCCGGCTAATATAGCTTTCCGAGATAGGGCAGTGCCACTGAGATTTTCACCACAGAACCCTTCGTGTATTTCTCGGAGGACATATTCTACTTCATTTTCTGATAAGCATTTGAGCAAAGGGCCTTGATATGATCGTCTGTACAATACATCATTTAAAAAGACAAACTTGGGTGCTTGTATTTTGACTTTCAGAGCTTGAGCTTTATCTTCCGGGAGTTTAGCGTGGACTATATACTCGATTAGATGAGTCATCCATGAGTTTTTCCGGGGTGGTCAGCATTTCTTCATCAATAGAAAGCACTAACTGGGTGAAACATAGGACTTCCCGGGTGCTTATGTCTGACATAGAGGTAGCCAATTTGGCTAAGGTATCAGCCTCTCCATTCTCTTCTCTAGGAATTTGTTCAATGCTCCAGTCGGTTAGAGATGCTGCCCGGGCCGTGATGAGCCCTAGATATTTGAGAATTTATTCATTCTTGGCCTCATACGTCCCTTTTATCTGCTGGGCGACCAGTTGAGAGTCAGAATAAATAATGACCCGGGAAGCGCCGACTTCCCGGGCAGCTTGCAATCCTGCTAGAACGGACTCATACTCAGCTTCATTATTGGTGACCCGGGAGTCGATTCTCCGGGCCAATTTAATCTTCTCCCCAGATGGAGCAACCAAAACCACTCCGACTCCGCATCCTAACAAATTCGACGCACCATCAACAAAAACTCTCCATACTCGAGGCTTTTCTAGCAACTCAAGGTTTGTATTCAATGTCATACTCCCCGAGCTCTATCAAGAAGTCCGTTAATGCATGGGCTTTTCTAGCAACTCGAGGTTTGTATTCAATGTCATACTCCCCGAGCTCTATTGTCCACTTGACCATTCTGCCCTACACTTCAGCATGTGTCATAATCCTCCCAAGCGGGGAGTTAGTGAGAACCACAATAGGATGTGAGAGAAAATATGGTCTCAGTTTCCGGGCAGTGACTACCAGGGCCAGGGCTATTTTTTCCACTTCGCTGTAATTCAACTCGGCTCCTCTGAGGGCATGACTGACATAATACACTGGTTTCTGGTCGGTCCCCTCCTCTCGTATAAGTACATAGCTGACAGCATATTCCGTGGTGGATAGATAGACCCACAGTTTTTCCCCGGGCTTGGGCTTGACAAGGACATGTAGTTCGGATAAATGCTTCTTTAGATCTTGAAAAGCCTGCTCACATTTTCCGTCCAATCCAAATTTTTGTGCCTTCCTCAGGACTTGAAATAATGGGTAGCTTCTATGGGCAGACTGGGAAATGAATCGAGACAAGACAGCGATTCTCCCGGTCAATTTCTGCACTTCCCGGACAGATTGAGGGGAAGGCATGTCGATTATTGCTTTGATCTTTTCTGGATTTACTTCAGTTCCCCGATCAGTCACCAAGAAACCCAAGAATTTTCCACTTTTGACCCCGAATACACATTTGGCTGGGTTGAGCTTTATTCCATATTGCTTCAGTGTGGCAAATATTTCAGCCAGATCATCAACGAAGCAAGAGACTTCCCGGGTTTTGATGAGGATAAAATCCACATAGATATCAATGTTCCTGCCTATCTGACTCTGAAAAACATGATTCATCAGACGTTGGTACGTGGCCCCAGCACTCTTCAATCCAAAGGGCATAACTACGTAGCAGAAAGTGCCTCCAGAAGTGATAAAACTGGCTTTATTTTGATCTTCACGGGCTAAGGGGATTTGATGGTACCCCTGATAGGCATCCATAAAGCTTAATAATTCGAACCCCGATGTCGAGTCCACCAGTTGATCAATTCGAGGAAGTGGATAACAATCTTTGGGACAGGTTTTATTTAGGTTCCTGAGTCTACGCACATTCTCCACTTCCCGGTAGCTTTCGGAACAAGGACCACATTCGAGAGCCAAGTAGGGAATTGAACCTCCCGAATGTGGCCAGCCCGTAACAGCTCTCCCACCTACTCATCAATGACTTTATCTTTTTTCGGGACAAAATGCCTTTTCTTCTGCTTCACAGGCCGGGATCCCGGGAGGATATTTAATTTATGCTCAGCCACCTGTGGCGAGATCCCGGCTAGTCCTGTTGAGACCAAGCGAATATTAATGTTAGCTTTTAAACAGTTTAAAAGTTTTACCCGGGTGGAAACTTCAAGGTCCCGGGCCACCCGGATATGTTTCCCTGGCTCAACTTCCACCTTTTCCTATTCTTCATCCGCCACAAAATGCACTTCCCCCTTCTCCACAACTCCCCCTCCTACTTCAACTCTTGCCTTTTTTCCCTCCCTCTTGGTTTTACTTTGATAAGCCAGAACGGCTTCCACATAGCATTTCTGAAAGGAAGGCTGATCTCCCCTGACTTCTCCCACCTGGGCTCCCACCGGAAACTTGATCTTTTGGTGGTAGGTGAATGCCACGGCCCTCAAATCATTTATAGCCGGCCTCCCCAGAATGATGTTATACGATGATGGGGAGTCCACCACAGTGAAAGACGTCATCACTATCTTTCTAAGATCTTGGGAGCCCAAAGTTAGTGGCAAGACAATCTCCCCTTCCGGATAGACTACATGGCCAACAAAGCCATAGAGTGCAGTCTCCACAATCTCTAAATGATAACCCTGCAAGTCCATTTGTATGAGGGCCACTTTAAAGATTACATTCACAGAACTTCCTGAGTCAATAAAGACCCTCATGACATCATAGTTTGCCACCCGGGCTTGAATGACTAGGGCATCATAATGGGGAAGATTTACTCCCTTCAAATCCTCTGGCCCAAAGCTGATTACTGCCTCATCACTCGTCTTCCCCTCCACTTCCATGCAATCCCTCCTACTCATTGATTTCCTTGCCCGGTTAGAGTCACCATCGGTGGATCCTCCAGAAATCATTTTTATTACTCCCCGAATCGGAGAAGGGTCTTTCTTATCTGGTTGTTTACTTCTCTTCTCCTGGGATCTACCCTCCTCTCTCCCACTTCCACTCGGGATGTCAGCCGTCCTCCTAAGAGCATTAGGTCTGGGACGCCGAGATAACCAAGATGGTTGCCTCGGCTCACTATACGTACGAGGTGTTGTCGCAGCACGCCGATGGGACTCTTTCTTCAAAATTCGACACTCATTAGTGTCATGGGAACACTCTTTGTGAAGGGTGAAAACCCCTTTCTTATCTGGTCTCGGCAGTCGCGCCATTGAACTTGGACAAAGGGCCATATCCAAGCTACATTCTTGAATTTCTCGATCCCGGGCAATTCTCAAAGGGACATGAGAGAACTGCCCTGAACCACCCTTCTTGTGAATTCTCTCCTCGGTCCTGGCAACCCGGTCTCCCCTGGCTCTTTTCAAGGCCTCTCTTTGTTGGTTCTGTGCCTCTTCCATGTTGATGTATTTCTCTGCCTGGGACAAGAGATCTTCAAAATCCCCGGGCAATTTTTTGGTCAGAAATCAAAAGAAATCTCCCTCCCACAACCCCTCCATAAAAGCAGTAGTTTTTGTCTCGGGGAGGCAGGCAGGGACATCCAAAGCTACTCGATTAAATCTCTTGATGTATGCTCTCAAAGTTTCATCTTGGCCCTGCTTCACCTCAAACAGGCTGAAAGCAGTCTTCTTATATTTCTTGTTGCTACTGAATTGATGCAAGAATACTTTTTGAATGTCTTGGAAGGATTGAATGCTTTGAGGTTCTAACCCCTCGAACCATATTCGGGCCGATTCGGCCAGGGTGGTCATAAATACTTTGCATTTGATTTGATCTCCGTAACAATGTAGCATAGCCATATTTTTGAATCTGGCAAGATGCTCTTCAGGGTTGGAACTCCCATCATAATCCTTAATCCTGGCTGATTTCAATTGCCCGGATAGTGGTTCCTGGACAATGATATCAGAGAATGGGCAACCCTTGACAACTTGAGCATTGCTTTTAGAAACAACTTACCCCTCCAACACTCTCACCTTCTTCCTTAATTCTTCCAACTCTTAGGCCACAATAGGAGACTTAGAACCTGCACTTGACTCCCTCTCCTCCTCCCTTCTCTCTTCCCCCTGTGGCTGCTCACGTTCCTGCTCAGGATGGGTGGAATGATGAGTAGAGGTCTTCTTTGCCATGGCTGCCTTAACAGCATCAGCTACAATCTTGGTCAATTCCTCAGGTGTTAAATGGATGGTAGGCTGGGGACCATTGGGTGGCTGACCACCCATACCAGAAAGACGAGTGTTATTCTCTTCTTGGATCCGAGAAGTGTCTTGGTTTGCCCTCCTAGTAGGAGCCATATCAACGCATTATAACTCAATATTTCCCACAGACGACGCCAATTATGCGATCCGGGTAAAATGAATGAGCCGGGTCGGGTGCTCCACCGGATCTGCTATCAGTATGATAAAGGAAATAAGAGCAGAGTGTTTGGAACATAAGCTTTCCTCCTTTAAGCAGCCGAGAAGATCTGCGAACAAGAAAGTAACCACATGAATGGGCGCGGGAGGGTATCCGACGTGATCACTCCGATGCTTAAGTCAGTGGGAGACCCAAGCTACAAACCAATGTAACAAGATGATGGTTGTGAGATTGGTGTGGAAGGTGAGCAGTGAATGCACAATAAATGAGTGTATACAATATCTGAATAGATAGTAAATACAAAGAGGCAACCTGGTATTTATAGTAGAGGATGTAATGATCACTTCGTTCTTTGTGATGTTCATTAATTATATTAGGACGGCTTATTATACCCTATTATTCTGACATGTCAAATCTCATACTAGTCACACCAGCCTACCTGATTTTGGCAATCATTTATATTGGTGTCAGAGATAGGCCGGCCGCACACCATACTTTGTCGGCGTAATTAAATGTGGCACGTTTATTGAAGTGACTCGGGTAGAATGCCTCTGGGAATTTACATGAGAGCCCGGGCATCCAATAGCCCGAGTAGGTTAAGTTCCGGGTGTTCAACGGCCCGTCCTTTCGATTGGCCTCTTTACATATTCTCCGTATCAAGTCATACTCCCAACGTCCCGGGCAGCTTGAGATCCAGATTTCTACTCAGATTATCGTCTTATTGACCCAGGAGTAATCCACCCTCCTGACCCGGGCTCTATCCATGGCCTAGCTCCATGACCCGGCTCCAATGCTCGAAACATCCCGGGCATTATTCATGACCCGGGAGATCCCAGGGTATCATCACTTACCTTTCTCTAACATTAAATAACATCTCTTATTTTAAAATAAAATGTACAAGTGACAAATATTAAAAAATTTTAAAGTCATAAAATCACCTAATAAATTAGGCTTTAAATGCTGAAAAAATTAAATAAACCTTTTAAAATTCCCCAAACCCAACTTAAAATAAAATACCACATTTTAAAAATTGCCAAAATCGTCGCCGGTCACTTTTCCGCAATTTCGCATCGAATAATCGCCTGAAACATTGAACTCAATATTACATTTAAATAAATCATGCATCTATAAAATCATTTTGAACTTAATTAAATAATTTAAAAATTTAAATAAATGCATGGGTTTTACGTGTACTGAATTTTGTCTCTACAGTTCCTCCCCCATTTAAATAAATTTCTTCCTCAAAATTACGTCTTACCAAACAACTCCGAGTAGCTATTTCTCATATTTGCCTCGGTTTCTCAAGTGGCCTCGTCCACTAATTGATTCAGCCACCGGACTTTGACCAGCTTGATCACCTTGTTCCGAAGTTTCTACTCCTGTCTGTCTTGGATTTGGATAGGTCTTTCCTCATACGACATATCTTGAGCAAGCTGCAACGACTAAGAGCTCAATAGGACCCTTGCCTTTCGGCGGTCCCTGAAAAGGTCTCTTCCCTTGTTGTCCTGGGAAAGGCCTCTTAAACTGAGGTCGCTGCTGCTGCTGAGGTGCCTCATAGGGCCTCTTGCCCTCCCTATCAACCTCAATGTCCCTCTAGTCCTGCTCTGCCGCCAAAGCTCTCGACATGGCAACTGCATAAGTCATAGGACCAGCAACGCGAACATCACGGCGCAAGATCGGCCGCAACCCATCCATAAAATGCCTCAGCTTCTCCGAGGAATCATTTGCAATCAGGGGCACAAAATGACACCCCCTCTCAAACTTCCTGACGAAGTCTGCCACGCAGTTGTCTCCCTGTCGCAGCGACATGAACTCCCTGGTTAGGCGGGAGCGTACTTCTTCAGTGAAGTACTTGGAGTAGAAAACCTCCTCGAACCCATTCCACGTCAATGTTTGTAAGTTCACTGACACTGACGCAATTTCCAACCAAAGCCAGGCATCTCATGTCAACAAGAAGGTGGCACATCTAACTCTGTCTGCATCCTGCAGCTCTATAAACATAAAGATTACCTTAATGGACTTAATCCATCGTTCCGCTATCATCGGGAAGTAGTCCACGAGAACTACTTCCGATCCATCCTCCTAAACCTCTCGTAAACTTCCTCAGGTCTGGGCCTCGCCCCTGTATCTATGGTAGCTTGGTTCCCAGCAAATTGTGTGAAGAACTGAGTCATTTCTGCAAGCATCTGGGCCTGCAAATCTGGGGGTGGACGAGGAGGATTGACCCTCTCTCCATCTTGGGCTTCCCTATTCTCATTGCCTGCTTCACGCACAATCCTACTTCTGGGAGGCATACTGTTCCAACATTTACCCAACAAGTAAACCCAACATGTATGAACATAATACTAATATAATAAGATGCACGTAAATTGAACTCAAACATGCATATGCTGAAATCATGACTGGATACATATTACATGAATGAATTTAAAACTTATTGACTTGAGGTGTGACTTCGTGAGCTTCTCGCAACTGGCAGTGGGCATAACCATTTACAAGAACACCGCTCTGATACAAACTGTAACGTACCGTACTTTGAACAACTTTAAAATTTGCGGAAAAATAAAAATTTTCTTAATTAAATAGAAACCTTCAAATTTCGGTCATCAATAAACTGATCATTCAAAATATTTTCAACGAAAGGATCACAAATAAAGTTTGCTAAAAACACTGGTTTAAATATCGTAAACAATAACGTGAAATCAGAGTATTTGAAACACTGCATAATTTCTTAAAACATGGGCGGTCCTCGGGTTTAGCCTCCTGCTCAGTACAAGCCGGCTCATTGGTCCCCACCCCTCGTCTCCTCAAATTCATCCTCACCTACATCAATCAAGTCTAGTGAGTCTAAAGACTCAACATGTATAAACTGGAGATAGCAAGTACTACATAATAAAACCACATGCATCTTTAAAGTAGGGATTACATACTTGAAACTTGAACGCAATAACATAAACATACTTGAAACTTAAACGTAATATCATAAACGTATATGTGCCATCATCATAAAACTTTCTTTAACATACTTGCATCATACATACTTGAGCATACATAATATCATTTTGCGTAGAGATATATTTCAAAGCAAGTGACCCATACATAAATATTCCTGATCAGAATAAAGCACAGTACTGGGCTGACAATAAAAATCTACTGTCACATACATGAGATCCCCGGTTATGCTTTGCCTGATGGATTGGTCCCTAGTCATGCTTTACAGCTTTCCAATCCTGATCTAAACCCGGTCATTCTTTACCGGGATGGAGAGGTTCTCGACCACCTTCACCGAATTTCGAACCCGTTCATAGTTTGAGAGATCCCCGAACACGTCCTCCGGCTTCCAAACCCGTTCATAATTGGTCACAAGACATTTAGCATACCTCAAAAACTTAAAATAATTTCTTTTGCACGTCGAACATACTTACATGGCGTTGGTGGATTTGTTGGATCTCGCTTGAGGCACTGCTACACATGCTAACATGAGTTCGAATACCTATCTTGCATAACATAGACATATAGTCATGCTCACACTCAAAAATGACAAATTTCCTTATGACATTCTAAATCTCTTGGGACTCGACCTCGTTTAATCATCGTACTAAATCATGACTTCAAACCCTAAAAGAATCAAAAAAAAAATTTATTTTTTGAAGGGAGTACACGGACCCCGTGTAAGGGTCCGGGTAGGGGTCCTGATAGATGCTGGAATTTCTAATTTCGATGGAAACAAGGGTACAGACCCCGTGTAAGGGTCCGGCAAAGGGTCCGTGTAGGCTCTGAAAACGCGAACTAACGTGAATCACTACACTTATAGCTTAATCCTCTCAACTTAATCATACGGACCGTGAACCAACACCTCGAGACTTATCCTAGGTTACTATGACATTTACTCAAACCGGTACAAACGTCCCAAATGATGACGCACACCAAACAACGCAACAAAACCCACAAACACGACGTTTTGACACCAAAACGCATCCTACAACTTCTAATGCAATCAAGTGCCTATCGACGGAAACTGACACACCAAAAACCATCCCAACATCATACTCAACATACTTAAATGCAGCAGCGATCATCCGTCGATCCCCAACGAAGACTGCAACAATAAAACTTCAAGAACACATCAAGAACATCTTTTCAGAAAATTACAGTTTGAGCAGTCCCAAAAAAATGATCGTAACTCACTCGTTTCTTATCCAAATATTTTGAATTTGCTGTCAAATCGAAGGTATCGAAAATTTCTACGTTTTATATGCTGAAATATTTTCCAGAAAATCGACCGTAAAGTCGCAGTTATTAAAATGACATCAAATTTTGAGTATCCAGATCTAAAATCGTTTAAAAATCCATCCAACCGATTTTTGCTGAAACTTTGCACTACATACATAGATTTTTACATATAATATAACAAGATCGATACAGAAACAAAATATTATACATGCCTTTAGATCTTTAAAATACTGAAACGACGATACCGAAGCGGGGATGAGTGCGAGGTTGATCCGGAACGAATGGTGCCTTGAATTCCATGAAGAAACTAAACGAAAAACTTGCTGGAAAACTGAAGGGAAAGGGGGCGGCTGCTCTTGCTATAGAACCCCAGGTTTTCTTCAAAAAAATTAAAAGGAAATGTGTATGTGTGTGTTGTGTGTTTAACGTGTAGGGGTGTGTATGTAAATGTGTGTGTGTGTGAGTTAGTGTAGGTAATTAGGGGTAATTATGTGCTTAATTTATAATTAACAACTAATTAAAATATTAACCTTCCTCTAATTTTAAATAACATCTCTTAATTTAAAATAAAATGTACAAGTGACAAATCTTTAAAACTTTAAAGTCATAAAATTAGCTAACAATTAAATTAGGCTTTAAAATGCAAAAAAATTAAATAAACCTTTTAAAATGCCCCAAACCCAACTTAAAATAAAATACCACATTTTAAAAATTGCCAAAATCTTCGCCAGTCTCATTTTCTCGATCCCGCATTGAATAATCGCCTGAAACATGAAACTCAAGGAAACATTTTAATGTTCATCACATAAACATAAATAATTTAAAATAATACATTTAAATAAACCATGAATCTCTAAAATAATTTTAAATTTAATTAAATAATTTAACAACTTAAATAAATGCATTGGTTTTATGTGTACTGAATTTGGGCTCTACAGTTCCTCCCCCACTTAAATAAATTTCGTCCTCGAAATTACGTCTTACCAAACAACTCCGGGTAGCGATTTTTCATATCTGCCTCGGTCTCCCAAGTGGCCTCCTCCACTGATTGATTCAGCCACCGCCTTTGACCAGCTTTGTCACCTTGTTCCAAAGTTTCAGCTCCTGTCTCTGTAGGATTTTCACGGGTCTTTCCGCATACGAATGATCTTGAGCAAGCTGCAACGGCTCAGAGCTCAATAGGACCCATGCCTTTCGACGGTCCCTGAAAAGGTCTCTTCCTCTGCTGTCCTGGGAAAGGCCTCTTAAACTGAGGTCACTGCTGCTGCTGCTGCTGAGGTGCCTGATAGGGCCTCTTGCTCTGCCTATCGAACTCAATGCCCCTCTGGTCCTGCTGTGGCGCCAAAGCTCTCGACACGGCAACTGCTTAAGTCATAGGACCAGCAACTCGAACATCACGGCGCAAGATCGACCGCAAACTATCCATAAAATGCCTCAATTTCTCCCGGATATCATTTGCAATCAATGGCACAAAGTGACACCTTGTTGTCCTGTTGCAACGACATTAACTCCCTGGTCAGGCGGGAGCGTACTTCTTCAGTGAAGTACTTGGAGTAGAAAACCTCCTTGAACCCATTCCACATCAGTGTTTGTAAGTTCACTGACACTGACGCGCTTTCCCACCAAAGCCTGGCGTCTCCAGTCAACAAGAAGGTGCCACATCTAAATCTGTCTGCATCTTGCAGCTTCATAAACGTAAAGATTACCTTGATGGACTTAATCCATCCTTCTCCTGTCATCGGGTCAGTAGTCCACGAGAACTCCTTCTTACCCATCCTCCTAAACCTATCGTAAACTGCCTCAGGTCTGGGCCTCGCCCCTGTATCTACGGTAGCTTGGTTCCCCGCAAACTGTGCGAAGAACTGAGTTATTCCTGCAAGCATCTGGGCCTGCATATCTTGAGATGGACCAGGAGGAGTGACCCTCTCCCCATCCTGGGCTTCCCTATTCTCATCTCCTGCTTCACGCACAATCCTACGTCTGAGAGGCATAATGTTCCAACATTTACCCAACACGTAAACCCAACATGCATGAACATAATACTAATTTCATAAGATGGACGTAAATTGAAATAAAACATGCACATGCTGAAATCATGACTGGATACATATTACATGAATGAATTTAAAACTTACAGACTTGAGGTGTGACTTCGTGAGCTTCTCGCAACTGGCAGTAGGAAAAACCGTTTACAAGAACACCGCTCTGATACCAACTGTAACGTACCGTACTTTGAACAACTTTAAAATTTGCGGAAAAATAAAAATTTTCTTAATTAAATAGAAACCCTAAAATTTCGATCATCAATAAACTGATCATTCAAAATATTTGCAACAAAAGGATCACAAATAAAGTTTTCTAAAGACACTGGTTTAAATACCGTAAACAATAAAGTGAAATCAGAGAATTTGAAACACTGCATAATTTCTTAAAACATGGGCGTTCCTTGGGTTTAGCCTCCTGCTCAGTACAAGCCGGCTCATTGATCCCCACCCCTCGTCTCCTCAAAGTAATCCTCACCTGCATCAATCAAGTCTAGTGAGTCTAAAGACTCAACATGTATAAACTGGAGATAGCAAGTACTACATAATAAAATCACATGCATCTTTAAAGTAGGGATTACATACTTAAAATTTGATCGCACTAGCATAAACATACTTGAAACTTGAACGTAGTAGCATAAATGTAGACGAGCCAACATCATAAAACTTTTCTTAAACATACTTGTATCATACATACTTGAGCATACATAACATCATTTTGCGTAGAGATATGTTTCAAAACAAGTGACCCATACATAAATGTGTCTGATCATATTAAACCACAGTACTGGGCTGACAAGGAAAATCCACTGCCACATACATGAGATCCCCGGTCATGATTTACCGGGTGGATTGGTTTCTTGTCATGATTTACCGCTTTCCAATCATGAACTAAACCCGGTCATGCTTTACCGGGGTGGAGAGGTCCTTGGCCACCTTCACCGACTTCCAAACCCGTTCATCGTTTAAGAGGTCCCCGGACACGTTCTCCGGCTTCCAAACCCGTTCATAATTGATCACAAGACATTTAGCATACCTCAAAAACTTAAAATATTTTATTTTGCACGTCGAACATACTTACATGGCGTTGGGGGATTTGTTGGATCTTTCTTGGGGCCACTGCTGCACATAATAACATGAGTTCGAATACCTATCTTGCATAACTTAGACTTATAGTCATGCTCACACTCAAAAATGACAAATTTCCTTATGACGTTCTAAATCTCTCGGGACTCGACCTCGTTTAATCATCGTACTAAATCATGACATCAAACCCCAAAACAATCCCAAAAAAATAATTTAAATTTTTTTGAAGGGAGTACACGGACCCCGTGTAAGGGTCCGGGTAGATGCTGGAATTTCGTATTTCGAAGGAAACAAGGGCACGGACCCCGTGTAAGGGTCCGACAAAGGGTCCGTGTAGGCTCTGAAAACGCGAACTAACGGGAATCACTACACTTATAGCTTAATCCTCCCAACATAACCATAAGGACCGTGAACCTCCACCTCGAGACTCATCCTAGGCTACTATGGCATTGACTCAAACCCGTACAAACGTCTCAAACGATGACGCACACAAAACAACGCAACAAAACTCGTAAACACGACGATTTGACACCAAAATGCATCCTATGACTTCTAATGCAATCAACTGCCTATGGACACAAATCGACACACCAAAAACCATCCCAACATCATACTCAACATACTTAAATGCAGCAGCGATCATCCATCGATCCCCAACGAAGCCTGCAACAATAAAACTTCAAGAACACATCAAGAACATCTTTTCAGAAAATTACAGTTTGAGCATTCCCACAAAAACGATCATAACTCACTTGTTTCTTATCCAAATATTTTGAATTTACTGTCAAATCGAAGATATCAAAAAGTAATACATTTTATATGTTGAAAGTTTTCCAGAAAGTCGAACAAAACATCGCAGTTTTTAAAATGACAGCAAATTTCGAGTTTCCAGATCTAAAATCATTTCAAAATAAATCCAACAAATTTTTGCTCTAACTTGGCACAACAAACATGGATTTTTACGCATAATAAACATAAGAACAATAAATATAACAAGATCGATGTAGAAACAAAAGATTATACATGCATTTAGATCATTAAAATACCGAAACGACGATACCGAAGCGGGGATGAGTGCGAGGTTGATCCGGAACGATTTTTGGCTCGAATTCCTTGAAGAAACTGAAAAAAAAACTTGCTGGAAAACTGAAGGGAAAGGGGGCGACTGCTCTTGCTATAGAACCCTAGGTTTTCTTCAAAAAAATTAAAAGGAAATGTGTATGTGTGTGTTGTGTGTTTACCGTGTAGGGGTGTGTTTGTAAATGTATGTGTGCGTGAGTTAGTGTAGGTAATTAGGGGTAATTATGTGCTTAATTGATAATTAAAAACTAATTAAAATAATATTCTTCCTCTAAATTTAAATAACATCTCTTAATTTAAAATAAAATGTACAACTGACCAATCTTTAAAAACTTTAAAGTCATAAAATCACCTAATAATTAAATTAGGCTTTAAAATGCTAAAAATTAAACAAACCTTTTAAAATGCCCCAAACCCAACTTAAAATAAAATACCCCATTTTAAAAATTGCCAAAATCGTCGCCGGTCTCTTTTCCTCGATCCCGCATCGAACAATCGCCTGAAACATGAAACTCAAGGAAACATTTTAACGTGCATCACATAAACATAAATAATTTAAAATAATACATTAAAATTAATCATGCATCTCTAAAATCATTTTAAACTTAATTAAATAATTTAACAATTTAAATAAATGAATTGGTTTTACGCATACTGACTTTGGGCTCTACAATTTGTATTCGTTATAACGTTACAGGTGTGTTGAGTCTTTAGACTCACTAGGTGTGAATTATGCAGGTGGGAATATTGATCAGGAGATTGTAGGTGCCCAAGACTTAGTAGGCAGGGCTAAATGTGTGCACGCTAACCCGAGAACCTTATTTCTTCGGCACATCATGTTTATGAGATAGGAGTGATTATTGGATATTTTCAAACTATGTCTATTTTTATGTTGATGATTCGACAGGGGTTTTGAGAATATTTTTAACTGCATAAATTTTCAGTATCAAATTTATCTTATTTAAAAATGGGTAATTTACAGCTGTTATTGTATGCATGCTTGTAAATGTTTATTTTCGAATTGTAGCTTTAAAAAAAATTAATAGCATTTTTAAGCAGTAGATGTTTCAATTGATATCAGAGCAAGAGTCCTGTATAGTGTTGTGCCACCGCCAGCTTCTGCAGCTCAGCCTTCAAGCCTCAGGTCTGTAAGTTTAAAAGTTTTAAATGTTTTTAATGCTATCACCTGTATGTTTACAATATTTATGTTTCACAGTACATGTTTATATGTCTATATGCATGTTACGTCATGAAATGAGAAATTATATGATTTTCATGGATGCTGGCTTTGTGGTGTAATTGGACATGATTAAGAATTTGGCTAATGGGCGTTAGGAAGGTTGAAAATGATTTGACTATAATTATTTTTGGTTAGCAGTACTGATGTTCTACTTTTCGAATCATTAGTTAGTCCTGAAGATTATGAATGATTTTGGGACATGTAGATTTTCTAAAAAATACTGATGGTTCGTGGTTACTAGTTGAGTTAATTTTTGATAAATTAATATAAGGAATAATGATTCGAAGGCTACGACGATCTTTAGAAGTTTAAAAATGTATAATTCGGGATTTTAGGTATTGATGGAAATGTATGATTAGTTATGAGAATTGATTTTGAGTCAGCACAGCTTTTCATCCTCAGAGTGACGGACAATCAAAACGAGACACTTTGATTTTCTGGAGAATACAGTCACCAAAAGGATTGATATACTGCAAAAAACTGTGATAAATGCTGTAAAAGATATCGCAGCAGATGTTCGTGTTCTATCCAAGAAAGTTGATGTGCTTGACAAAAAGGGGGAAATAGAAGAAATAGAGACAGTTATTGACAAAGCAGCAATAAAACTAATACAATTAAGATAAATCAATTAAACCAAGTATATTGCGAAAGTGAGAAAACTTAGTCTCTGACAATGGTTTGGTGTATCAGCTGTTTTTTGTTCAGTTGACACATATTCCAGTCTGATAACTTTCTTCATAGCATGATCTTGGATGAACTTATGCTAGCGCCTAGGCGCTAGCTGATGTGTTCCTAGTGCTGCGGCGCTGCATTCCAGGCGTTGTGGCACTGATCCATCCATATTACTCCGCACTTAATGACATTCATTTGGCCTCCAAGGTCACTCCCATTCATCATGACTCCTTCTAGACTTGGCACCTTATTTGCAAGCTCCCCCTGTTGCTTACGAGCCCATTCAATGCTTCCTTGAATTTCTTCATTCGCCCCCTCGTGATTGGTCCCTCCGGCAACTCCAAAGGGTCCCATGCCTTCCTCGGAGCTTGGTCTTCCATGATCGCATCATCCTCCCCTTCTTGAAAAGGATTTGTCCTCAAATCTTGCTCATCACCTATATCAAACAACGACAAATCACTAACATTAAATGTAGAACTCACGTTGTACTCACCTGGCAAATCGAGCTTGTAGGCGTTGTCATTGATCCTTTCAAGCACTTGAAATGGTCCATCACCCCTAGGCAATAACTTCGAGTGCCTCTTCTCAGGGAACCTTTCCTTCGCAAATGCAGCCACACCCAATCACCTCTTTCAAACACCACCATTTTCTTCTCTTTGTTGGCTTGCTTGGTGTATTGCTCATTTTTCTTGTCTATGTTGGCCTTGAATTTCTCATGCAAACTCCTAACAAATTCCGCCTTCTTCTTGTCATCCATGTTTATCCTTTCACTTACAAGTAAAGACATCAAATTCAATGGAGTTAAAGGATTAAAATCATACACAATCTCAAATGGCGAATAACTAGTAGTAGAATGCATGCTACGATTATAAGAAAACTCAACAAATAGTAAACATTCTTCCCAATTCTTTAAATTCTTTATAAGAACAGCACGTAATAAAGTTCCTAACGTCCTATTAACAACCTCAGTTTGTCCATCAGTTTGAGGATTACAAGTCGTAGAAAACAATAATTTAGTGCCAAGTTTAGCCCATAACGTCTTCCAGAAATAACTCAAAAACTTAACATCACGATCAGAAACAATAGTCCTAGGCATGCCATGCAACCTAATGACTTCTCTAAAAAACAAATCCGCAATGTTAGATGCATCATCTGTTTTATGACAAGCAATAAAATGTGACATTTTAGAAAATCTATCAACAACAACAAATATTGAATCCCTCCCCTTCGTCCTAGGCAAACCCAAAACAAAGTCCATAGAAATATCAACCCAAGGTTCACTAGGGACAGGAAGTGGTGTATACAATCCATGTGGTTGTGTTCTAGACTTATCTTGCCTACACGTTATGCACTTATCACATACTCGCTCAACATCACGTTTCATATGTGGCCAATAGAAATGTTCATGCAATGCACTTAAAGTTTTGGCCACACCAAAGTGTCCCATCAAATCACCCTCGTGTGCCTCCCTAACAAGTAATTCCCGAATGGATGATCTAGGGATGCATAACCTATCTTCTTTAAACAAGAAACCTTTATGCAAATAGAATTTTTCATATGGACCATGCATACAAGTTTCAAACACAATCTTAAAATCCACATCTAGCACATACAACTCTTTTACATGCTCGAACCCCAAAATTTTTGCATCCAAGGTAGAGATTAGTACGTACCTATGTGATAGTGCGTCGGCCACTACATTTTCCTTACCTTTTTTGTACTTGATTATGTAGGGGAATGTTTCTATGAACGCCACCCACTTGGCAGCTTGTTCAACTTCTGTTGCCCCTTAAGGTGCTTTAGAGACTCATGATCCGTATGGATCACAAACTCCTTAGGCCTCAAGTAGTGTTGCCACATCTCTAGAGTCCTCACAAGCGCTTACAACTCCTTGTCATACGTGGGATAGTTCAAGGCGGCTGCATTGAGTTTCTCACTAAAGTACGCTACTGGCCGTCCTCCCTGCATCAACACTCCGCCAACACCTATACCTGAAGCATCACATTCAATTTCAAAAGTATTAGCAAAGTCAGGCAAAACAAGTAAAGGAGCATTAATTAATTTTTGCTTAATAATAATAAAAGACTTCTCTTGCTCCTCGCCCCAAAGGAATGAAACGTTCTTCTTGATTACCGCCGTCATCGGTGCTGCCAGTGTGCAAAAATCCTTAACAAACCTCCTATAGAAGCTTGCAAGACCATGAAAACTTCGGACTTGACCAATAGTAGTAGGCGTTGGCCAATCTCGAATAGCACTTACCTTGTTTTCATCCACTTGTATTCCTTGTGAGCTTACCACAAAACCAAGAAAGACAAAATTTCTTGTACAAAAATCACATTTCTTTAAGTTAGCATACAAATTTTCCGCCCTTAGTGTGATTAGCACAAGTCTCAAGTGATTAATATGCTCATCCAAGTTTTTGCTATACACTAGGATATCATCAAAGTAAACCACAACAAATCTTCCTATGTATGCACGCAAAACATGGTTCATTAACCTCATAAAGGTGCTAGGAGCGTTAGTTAAGCCAAAAGGCATGACCATCCACTAATATAACCCGTATTTGGCTTTAAAAGCAATTTTTCACTCATCACCTTCTCTCATTCTAATTTGGAGATAACCACTCTTCAAATCAATTTTAGTAAAAATACAAGCACCATGCAATTAATCTAACATATCATCTAGTGTAGGGACCCGAACCTAATTCGTCTTCTTAATCATTATTAGGATCATTTAATTAATTTGGGTCTAAATTTTTTTTTAAAATACATAAGTACGGAACATAATAAAATCAGTCTGATATAAATATCAACAGTAAAGTACAAGTCTTGTACAAAATACATTTATTTCAAAGTAATGTTCAGTCACTACAACAAGTACTGAAAAACCATCTATTCTAAGTCCGGATCTCCACGCTAATCTTGAATCTCTCATCTTCTTAGTGACTTTGATCCTATCCCACCTGTTGTCATGCACACATACAAACACAACAACAGCCGGATGACTCCGGTGAGAAATACATCCCAGTATAAACAATGTATACATGCAATCATATAAACAGATATAAAAGCATGAAACAGATATCAATAACATGTATCAAATCTGAAAGACATTAATCGATATAAAGCTGTAAATAAACTCGGGACTCGTCATCTCAGACTCGACTCATTTCCAATCTAGGGATCCCGGTTCCTGGACATTGCCATACTATATCGAATCGCCGCAATAGAAGTCAGTCCGCTCCTACGCAACATCGATATAAACCAAACATCCACTGTCTTGGCACATCCGCCAAAGACTTGGCACCTCCGCCAATGACTAGGCACATCCGCCCATGACTCGACACGTGCTTTGCTATGAATCAATAGACTAAGCATATCAATCTCATGAATTGCAACCATCAATGCAATGAAATAAAAGATGTGGTTTTGGGAAACTCAAGTCAAATCTAACTCGAGTCGTATCCTCCCGGTTTGACATTGATTTATACTTTTCTTTTGTTGGGGTTCGGCTCTGATCTATCTTTCAAATCTTCAATATCAATGTCCAGTTAAAGTCTTTGTCGATAGGAACACGGTACCGAAGTCGGATTGAAAATCGGACGGTTGGATTTAACACAAATCAAATTATGGAATCAAAGACTTGAAGCTTTTCCCGGAAGAATTCTCGTTCCTTTTCTTCTTTCATATGAAGGAAATGAAACTTTATATATATCAAGTTGCATGCCAAAGATAGGTGGCTTCCTCTTGGTGCAGCACGTCAAAAGCATATGCGCGACCCTCCTCGGCGCATATGCGCGAGACATTCTGTCTCGGCGCGTGTCTTCTCGGCAGCTCGTGCATATGCGCGCCCTCTCCCGGCGCATATGCGCTAGGTTCTCTGCCATATGCGCGGGTCCTGTCGTTTACATGCGCTAGGTTCTCTGCCTACTCCGTGCATATGCGCCCGGCTTGGTCGCGCATATGCGCGAGGCTCATTCCTCGCACTTAATTCAAGTCTTCTTTTTGTCTTTTTCGGTCCGATACTTTTCGTCTATAATCACATCAATTATCAAAAAATCATTTCAGATTACAATAATCAAAATCTCGGGCATTACATTTCTGCCCCCCCCCATAAAATCTGATTTCGTCCCCGAAATCATAGGCAATCAAATCAAATACAATAAGGAATGGAGAATAGAAGCTAAATAAAGAGACTCACATCAGTGAAATAACTCCGGAAATTTCTGTCTCATATCTGATTCCGTCTCCCAGGTAGCTTCTTCGATGCCATGATGACTCCACTGAACTTTCACAAGCAGAATAGTCTTCGTTCTGAGTTGCTTCTCTTTACGATCAAGAATCCGAATCAGCTTTTCAAAATAACTCAGAGTCTCATTAAGTTCTACCTCATCTGGCTGAACAATATGAGATACATCAGGAAGATACTTCCGCACTAAAGATACATGAAAGACATCATGTATTCCAGATAAAGAAGGGGGTAAGGCGAGTTGATAGGCACGGTCTCCTATCTTCTCGAGAATCTCATAAGGCCCTATATATCGTAGAGACAACTTCCCTTTCTTGCCAAATCTGACAATGCCTCGGAAATGAGAAATCTTCAAAAATACTCTGTCTCCTGTCTCAAATACCAATGGTCTATGACGAACATTGGCATATTTGGCCTGTGTTGCGACTTTGATTGTTGCACTCCCAAGAGCAGGTTGTCCACAAGTAGTATAATTCGATGAGTTCGAATATCATATCCACGAGGAAGCTAAGGTAATTACAAGTCCACTACAATGTCTTTTTATTTATTTTTTCTTTTAGTTGTTTGAATCTTTAATTGGTAATTTTTAATTGTTCAAATTTTAATTTAAGTAGTTGAGATTAAAGGATCCACTCTTGGTATTTTAATAAAGTTAACATTAACGAACATTATTGAAATCCACTTAATAAAATGGTTTCAATATATTAAATAATCATATTTATATTATGTTATATATTATTATCATATAAGTATATAATATATACCAAAACTTATAAATGTTGTCAAGTATTTATTGTGCTATATATATATTTGTAAACACTAAATCAAGGTTCCCACTTTAAATGGTTGGTAAAACTAAACTAACATTTAAATGGTACCAAGAAATTAATATTATGATATATTTATATATAATAAATCAAGATATACACTTTAAATGGTTGGTAAAACTAAACTAACATTTAAATGGTACCAAGAAATTAATATATTTTTGTATCAGCAATTGTGGGAAACTGATTTAACCGACTATGAGAGTCACGGAGTACCGTTATCCGCCATTTAACCGGGAAAATAAAAAGATTAAGAAAACCTGAAATAAAAAACAAACAAACTTAAATGCAACACAAAAAAAAAAAAAAATCAAGGATCAGAAAGGGAAATAAACTCTTCTTGAAAGATTTCATTTTCTAAAAATGGTTTAAGCCTTTGTCCATTTACTTTAAAAATATCACCATTTTTAGGATTTTCAATATCCACAGCTCCATAAGTATACACATGCTTTACAACATATGGGCATGTCCATCTTGATCGTAATTTTCCTGGGAATATGTGAAGTCGAGAATTATAAAGCAAAACTTTTTTACCAATCTCAAAAGATTTTCTAAGAATTTTTTTATCATGAAATGATTTGATTTTTGCTTTATAAATCCTTGAATTCTCATACGCACCATTTCTGAGTTTATCAAGTTCATTAAGTTGCAATTTACGCAATTTGTTGGCATCATCCATGCTTGAATTTAAAGTTTTGATCGCCCAATAAACTTTATGTTCCAATTCCACAGGCAAATGACAATGTTTTCCATAAACCAACCTATAGGGAGACATATTCAATGATGTTTTAAAAGCTGTTCGATATGCCCAAAGTGCATCATTAAGTCGCAAAGACCAATCTTTTCTATTTGAGTTAACAGTTTTTTCCAAAATTTTCTTTATCTCCCTATTAGCTAATTCAACTTGTCCATTTGTTTGAGGATGATAAGGAGTAGTTACTTTATGAGAAATACCATATTTTTTCATTAATGAAGCAAATGGTTTATTAACAAAGTGAGTTCCCCCATCACTTATCATGGCTCGAGGAATTCCAAATCTACTAAAAATATTTTCTTTTAAAAATTTGATGACGATTTTATGATCATTTGTTCGACATAGAATTGCCTCTATCCATTTGGAAACATAGTCAACTGCAACTAAAATATACAAGTATCCAAACGACGGTGGAAAAGGTCCCATAAAATCAATTCCCCAACAGTCAAAGATTTCAATTTCAATGATACGATTCAAAGGCATCATGTTTCTTTTTGAAATCACACCCAATTTTTGACAATTTTCACAGATCTTGCAGATTTCGTGGGTGTCTTTAAAAAAAGTGGGCCAATAAAATCCACACTGCAAGATTTTTGCAGCCGTTTCCTTTGAAGAAAAATGTCCTCCGCATGCTTCTGAATGATAAAATTTAATGACACTACTTACCTCATTGTCGGGTATGCAACGTCGAAAAATTTGATCTGGACAATTCTTGAACAGATACGGATCATCCCTATAAAAGTTTTTTAACTCATTCAAAAATTTTCTTTTATCTTGAGAACTCCATTGCGGTGGCATTTTTCCTGTCACAAGAAAATTTACTATGTTAGCAAACCAAGGTGTAGTAGTAACTGAAAATAGATGTTCATCAGGAAAATTATCGTTAATCGGTGTCATTTCACAAGATGATCCTGTTACTAGTCTCGATAAATGATAGGCTACGACATTCTCTGTTCCTTTTTTATCTTCGATCACAATGTCAAATTCTTGGAGCAACAAAATCCATCGTATCACTCGTGGCTTTGCATCATGTTTGGTCAACAAATATCTAATATCAGAATGATCAGTAAACACAATAGTCGTTGATCCAATCAAATAAGAACGAAATTTATCTAATGCAAATATTACAGCAAGTAGTTCTTTTTCAGTTGTGGAATAATTCATTTGAGCATTGTTTAAAGTTCTACTTGCATAATATATCACATAAGGCTTACCGTTTCTTCTTTGACCCAATACTGCACCGACTGCATAATCACTCGCATCGCACATGATTTCAAATGGTAAAGACCAATCAGGAGGTTGCATGATAGGAGCTGATGTTAAATGTCGGATGATTTTATCAAAAGTATTTTGACATTCTTGAGTCCACTCAAATGCAGTGTCTTTTGTTAAGAGATTACAAATGGGTTTAGAGATTAAACTAAAGTCCTTTATAAACCTCCTATAAAATCCAGCATGTCCCAAAAATGAGCGAATTTCTTTAATGGTTTTTGGAGGGGGTAAATTGGCAATGACATCAACTTTTGCTTAATCAACTTCAATTCCATGAGATAACACGACATGTCCCAAAACAATTCCAGAAGTAATCATGTAATGACATTTTTCCATATTTAAAATAAGACCTTTTTCCTCGCATCTTTTTAAAACTTTTTCCAAATTTTCATGACAATTATCAAATGTATTCCCAAAGACAGTTAAATCATCCATGAAAATTTCCAAACAATTGTCAACCATGTCGCAAAAAATGCTTAGCATACATCTTTGAAATGTTGCTGGGGCATTGCATAATCCAAATGGCATCCTTCTAAATGCAAATGTTCCAAAAGGACATGTGAATGTAGTTTTATCTTGATCTTCGAGTGCAATGGGAATTTGATAATAACCTGAATATCCATCAAGAAAACAGTAGTATGGATGACTTGCTACTCTTTCTAAAATTTGATCCAAAAATGGTAATGGAAAATGATCTTTTCTAGTGGCGTCATTTAATTTTATATAATCAATACACATCCGCCAACTAGATGGGACTCGACTTGTTAACAATTCACCTTTTTCATTTTTTATCACTGTGATGCCAGATTTTTTTGGAACTACTTGTGTTGGGCTTACCCACTTACTATCAGAAATAGGGTAGATAATCCCAACATCAAGTAGTTTGAGAACTACAGTTTTCACAACATCTTTCATGTGTGGATTTAATCTCCTTTGTGGTTGTTGAGATGTTTTAGCATTTTCTTCTAAATGAATTTTGTGTGTGCAAATTAGTGGATTAATGCCCTTGAGATCTTTTAGTGTCCAACCAATTGCATTTTTATGTCTTCTAAGCATATCAATAATTTACCTTCTTGATCACTTTCTAGTTTGGAAGAAATTACCACCGGATATGTTTCATCTTCTCCACAAAATGCATACTTCAATTCTTCTGGCAAGGGTTTTAACTCCAATATGGGTGGTTCGTCTAAGTTCTCATATTTTGCATCAAATTCTTTCTCTGATCCTTGTAACGAGTGATACCTGATAAAATCATCAAGATCAATTTCAATATTTTCTTTAACAGTTTCAATTGAACAAATATCTAATTGATCACGAGTACTCCCTTCTTGAATGTATTCCTCCACAAGAGTTTCAATAAGATTTTCATCTTCACTTTCATCTCCTTTGTCATGTGGTTGCTTACAAAGATTAAAAACATTGAGCTCCAAGGTCATGTTACCAAATGACAACTTCATTATTCCATTCCTGCAATTTATAAGAGCATTAGAAGTTGCTAAAAATGGACGACCCAGAATTACAGGAATTGCATTACAAGCTTCGATAGGTTGTGTATCTAAAACTATGAAATCGACAGGATATAAAAAGTTATCAACTTGGACCAACGTCTTCTACCATACCTCTTGGCACTTTAACAGATCTATCGGCAAGTAAAAGTGTTACCGAAGTAGATTTTAACTCACCTAGATTGAGTTCTTGATAAACTGAATATGGAAGTAAATTCACACTAGCTCCAAGATCAAGCAAGGCTTTTTTAATCTTTCGTTCTCAATAATACATGAAATAGTAGGACAACCAGGGTCTTTGTATTTCAAAATATTATTATTTTGAATGATTGCACTTACTTGTTCGGCTAAAAATGCTTTCTTTTTCACATTCAATTTTCTTTTCACAGTGCACAAGTCTTTCAAAAATTTGGCATATGATGGTACCTGTTTTATTGCATCTAATAAAGGAATATTAATTTTTACTTGTTTAAAAATATCATATATATCAGAATTCAAATTTGATTTTTTTGTATTTTTCAATGCATGAGGGAATGGTGGTGACACTGTCTGTTAAACCTCCTCTTCGCAAGTTATGGGCTCCACTTCCTTACCCTTTGGAGTTTATTTATCATCATCTTCACAAGGTTCAAGAATGCATTTTTCCACAAGCTTACCACTTCGAAGGGTAATAACAGATTTTACCTGATCCATCGGTTGAGTTCCAGAAGTTCCAGTTTGTGAATGATGATCCTTGGGATTAGGCAGAGGTTGTCAAGGAAATTTACCTTTTTCATGAACATTAAGTGCAGATGCAAATTTAGCAAGAGTATCTTTCAAATCTGTCATGGTTTGAGCAGTTTGAGTATTGATAGATTCTTGCTTTGCAATGAAAGAATTCAATGTATCTTCCAAATTTCTTTTAGGTGGAGGAACATAAGGTGCATAATTTTGAAAATTTTGTTGATTTTGGAAATTTGGTTGTGAAAATTGTGCAGCATTATCATTCCTCCAAATAAAATTTGGATGATTTCGCCAACCTGGATTGTAATTTTGAGAAAATGGTTCAAAATTTGGCCTTTTGAAATTGTTCAAAACATTGGCTTGTTCATGGAGACATTCTTTAAAAGAGGGCAACGTGGGACAATCTTTTGTAAAATGATCACTTGTATCACAGATGTGACACACAATTTCTTGAACAGATTTTAATTGACCATTCTTTTTCAATTCAAGTGCCTCAACTTTTCTTGCCAAAGAGGTAAATCTAGCTTGAAGATCATGTTCATCTTTGAGAGTGTACATACCTCCACCAGATGTAGGAGATTGAATCTTGTTTGATGGTTGGATTGTACCTATAGTGTCCCAATTTTGAGCATTTTCAGCTAATGAATCGAGATACTCAATTGCCTCATTTGGATCTTTATCTTCAAATGTTCCATTACACATAAATTTAACCATTTGCCTATCTTTAGGTGTTAAGCCTTCATAAAATTGAGAAACAACTCTCCAAATTTCAAAACCATGATGTGGACAAAGATTAAGCAATTCTTTGTATCTATCCCAACACTGATAAAAAGTTTCTCCTTGTTTTTGAGTGAAAGTGATGATTTGCCTTTTGAAAGAATTTGTTCTATGAGATGGAAAAAACTTTTTCCAAAATTGTTGTTGCAATTCATCCCAAGTTCGAATGGATCCCGATCTAAGATTTTGTAGCCAAGTTTTAGCTTTATCTTTTAAAGAAAAAGGAAAAAGTTTAAGTCGAATGGTGTTCATGCTACAATTTAGATCATTATATGTGTTGCACACTTCTTCAAACTCTCGTAAATGCATGTATGGATTTTCAGAATCTAAGACATGAAAATTGGGTAAAAGTTGGATAATACCAGGCTTAAAATTGAAATGAGATGCATCAGGGGGAAAAACTAGACATGAAGGTGCACTAGTACGTGTAGGATTCATGTGATCTCTAAGTGTTCTTCGTCTATCATGATCATGTTGAGATTGAATTTCATTTTCATTTTCTTGGATGGGTTCTTCCGCCATGTTTTGTAAAAATAAAAGGTTATTTCGAATGAGTCGACCACTAAGTGTACGTGACCAAATGCTCATTCAAATGCAAATGCAAAAGAATAAAAACACACAAAAGCAATAAAAATTTAAATAAAGAAAAATAAACTATAAACAAAATTAAATAGACTTGAAATTAAATTATACTTCCCGGCAACGGCGCCAAAAACTTGTTTTGACTTTGATTGTTGCACTCCCAAGAGCAGGTTGTCCACAAGTAGTATAATTCGATGAGTTCGAATATTGTATCCACGAGGAAGCTATGGTAATTACAAGTCCATTACAATGTCTTTTTATTTATTTTTTCTTTTAGTTGTTTGAATCTTTAATTGGTAATTTTTAATTGTTCAAATTTTAATTTAAGTAGTTGAGATTAAATGATCCACTCTTGGTATTTTAATAAAGTTAACATTAACGAATATTATTGAAATCCACTTAATAAAATGGTTCCAATATATTAAATAATCATATTTATATTATGTTATATATTATTATCTTATAAGTATATAATATATACCAAAACTTATAAATGTTGTCAAGTATTTATTGTGCTATATATATATTTGTAAACACTAAATCAAGGTTCCCACTTTAAATGGTTGGTAAAACCAAACTAACATTTAAATGGTACCAAGAAATTAATATTATGATATATTTATATATAATAAATCAAGGTATCCACTTTAAATGGTTGGTAATACCAAACTAACATTTAAATGGTTCCAAGAATTTAGTGTAACATATAGCAACAATAAATCAAAACTCCCACTTATAAGTAGGGTATAAAAATGCTTAAAGAAATAAATATAACATAAACAATAAATAATGATTAAATAATACATAACATAGATTCTTACCTTTTAGTAACCTTATTATCATGCCAAGAATTTCACCTTTTCATCTCAACTTTAGGAAGTTAGCTATTCATTATTCAAAGTGTAAAACTTTGAATATGAAATTAACATGCTAATTATATTTAAATGAAGAAATAAAGGAAAAATATAGAGAGAACTATTATGAACTCAAAGCTTTGTTCATAGAATGAGGAATATCCCAATACATTACAATGCACCACTATTTATAGCCAAATTTGGGGAGACAACTACAAATAAAATATTATTTTTTTACACAAAAGTCTTCATTGGTGTTCTAAGATATTATATTATATTACACATCACTTTTGAAAATCTTCTTCTCCGA
This sequence comes from Primulina tabacum, assembly GCF_025594145.1. Classification (NCBI taxonomy): domain Eukaryota; kingdom Viridiplantae; phylum Streptophyta; class Magnoliopsida; order Lamiales; family Gesneriaceae; genus Primulina; species Primulina tabacum. The sequence continues at coordinate 29,741,648 of NC_134550.1, read as the reverse complement.
ATTTGCTTCTTCACATAAAAAGAAACATGTGGATAATTGAGTTGTCTAGTTGTGGTATTTTTTTCAGACCATTTGACCAAGTAATTTGAGAGATATGGTCAAAATACTAGAGCATGGTAAAACTGCCACTCCTTTGGTAACTTTATTTGTTGCTTAATTTGATCCCAATTGTGAGAGGATTTTTATCTCATGCTTGCCACCAATATTGTAGATATTAACATCAACTTTCTACAGGTCCAAGGATCATCTTAATCCCATTTGCAACGCCAAGTTTATTCTTGTTTTATCGAACCTGTAAAAAATAGTAAAAACTTGTAATTACACAACAAATTATATTTTATACAATTTATTATAAAACATATAATATTTAAACATTTAATAAAACAAAAACTATATATTTATATTATAAAACATTTAATTAATGTACAATTTTTATGTTTATTAGCATGTCTGTCTTGAGCTGTTTTCAGTCTCTTCTGAATCAACTTCACTTTCTCAGTCATATCTCTAATCATATCAGGTCCAATCTCAGGTACCTCAGAGATATCATCCCAATACAGAGGTGATCTGCACTTCTTGCTGTACAACGCTTCAAATGGAGCCATCTCTATACTCGTCTGATAGTCCGCTCTGACTGTCCGTCGGTCTGAGGATGATATGCGGTACTCAGATGTAACTTCGTACCTAGAGCCTGTTGTAAACTGTGCCAAAAGTTCGAAGTAAACTGAGGATCACGGTCCGATACAATCGACATAGGCACTCCGTGCAATCTGATCACTTCTCTGACATAGATCTCTTCCATCTGGTCATGTCTATACTTCATCTTGTACGGAATAAAAAATTCTGATTTGGTCAATCTGTCAATCACAACCCAAATCGCATCACAACCTCGGGAGGATCGCGGTTGCTTCGTCACAAAGTCCATAGAAATGTTATCCCATTTCCATTCAGGAATAGACAAGCTATGTAATAGACCTCCTGGTTTCTTTTTTTTGGCTTTCACCTGCTGGCAATTTAGACATTTTGATACAAACTCTGCAATATCTGCTTACATCTGTTTCCACCAAAACTATCTTTTGAAATCATTATACACTTTTTCTGCCTCCAGGATGAATACTGAATCGACTACTGTGCGCTTTTGACAATATCTGTCGTTTCAAATCTGAAACATCTAGCGCAACAAGACGATTATTCACATACAATACATTATCACGTACTTGATACTCTGATCGATGCCCTGCTCTGACCATCGAAATCGAATTCTGAACATTTTGATCAACTTTCTGAGCTTCTTTAATTCTCAAATTCAGCTCTGGTTCGACTTGAATAGTATAGAGTCTCAACGGTCTACAATCTGTTTCAAATGCTAATCCAGACAAACAGCAGTCTTCAATCAAATTTGAAACACCAATCGTCGATAAGGATAAAGAACATACCTTTCGACTCAGTGCATCAGCTGCTGCATTTGATTTCCCCAGGATAGTATTTGATTTCACAATCAAAATCTTTCAGTAAATCAAGCCATCTTCGTTGCCTCATATTCAATTCAGACTGTGAAAACAGATATTTCAGACTCTTGTGATCAAAATAAATCTCAAACTTCTCACCATATAGATAGTGTCGCCAAATCTTCAGTGCAAAGACGATGGCCGCCAATTCAAGATCATGAATTGGGTAGCGAGACTCATGTGGTTTCAGTTGTCTGGAGGCATAGGCAATAACATGTCATCGCTGCATCAAAACACAACCCAATCCTCTGTGAGAAATATCATAATAAACAATGAAATCACCAGTACCTGATGGGATAGTCAACACCGGAGCACTGGTCAATCTCTTCTTCAGCTCTAGAAAACTGGCCTCACACTCCTCTGACCAAACGAATGGTGCATTCTTCTGCGTCAACTGAGTAATAGGTTTAGCTATACTCAAGAAATCTTTAATAAATCGACGATAATAGCCTGCTAAACCCATAAAACTACGTATCTCTAGCATAGATGTCAGTTTAGGCCAATTGATCACAGCCTCAACCTTGCTAAGATCAACAGATATACCGTTTCCAGATATAATGTGACCCAAAAATACAACATGTTTCAGCCAGAATTCACATTTATACAGCTTAGCATACAGTCTCTCTTTTCTCAGAATTCTCAACACTCTTCTCAAATGCTCAGCATGATCAATCATATTCTTCGAATATATCATAATATCATCGATAAATATAATCACAAAATCATCAAGATATTTCTGAAACACACGGTTCATCAAACCCATAAATACAGCTGGAGCATTGGATAAACCAAACGGCATGACTATAAACTCATAACGGCCATACCTGGTTCTGAAAGCTGTCTTCGAAATATCAGAATCTCTGACTCTCAGCTGATGATATCCAGATCTCAGATCGATCTTGAAATACACAGAAGAACCCTGCAACTGATCAAATAAATCATCGATACAAGACAAAGGGTATTTGTTCTTTACCGTAGCCTTGTTCAGTTGCCGGTAGTCAATGCAGAGTCTCATTGAACCATCTTTCTTTCTCACAAATAGTACTGGAGCACCCCTCTATCCTACACCAAGACCTAACACACGAGATCAGCCGTTTTTGACACACTTTATCAGACTTTTCATCATTTTTCTTGGAGAAGAGGCTAGGAGCAAAGGATATTTCGAAGACCTCGAGATTTCCACGCGTCGTGGCCGTCATCCATCGTCATCTTTAGTATTTTCATTATTCAGTATTTTATTTCTTACATTGATTGTTGGTTTTTATCATGAATTTCAGTAGCTAAACTCTAGATTTGTTGGGATTTGAGGGGATCCTACCCCATACTCGGTGTTTAACATTATTTCTCGACGTTTTTATTAGTGATTTGTTTATGCTATTGTTATTTCTTGTTTCAATCGAAGCTTAGCTAACTTCCTTTGATTATTTCATGTTGTTGATGAGTTCGATAGAATAGTTAACAATACGATCAAATAGTATAAACCACGGATTTACAATTTTAGTAGATAAACAGAATTGGGTACGTGTCGATAGTGATAGTTCACCCGAATGAAAGCTAGTGGATTCCATAGAATGTAATGCAATCTTGAACTGTTAAATATTTGAGGACACTTGAGTACTGCATGTTTTTTATTAGTATTAATATAGCTCGACAGAGTATATTAATTAGTCTAGGGAATTCCGTCGAACGCACGAGTCAAAGTCGAGTGTGATTATTTAAACACGAGTGGTAGGTGAACTGCTAATTCCCAACAAATTCATTTCTCATTTGATTTAATCCAAATTAATCATTGCGGTCTTGAGTACGTTTTCTTTGCATTTTAATTATTTTAGTTGTTTAATTTACATAATTTAATCATCAACTCATTTTATCGTTGCTAAAGAAATTTTACTTGAAAATAAAAATAGTGTAACGCAGTCCTTGTGGAACGATACTCGTATTCACTTACGTTTATTATAACTTGACTATCGTGCACTTGCGATATTTAAATCGAGCTTTCATTTATAAAATAAATTTTGGGATTATTCATTGTGCAAGTTTTGCTCGATCAAGTTTTTGGCGCCGTTGCCGGGGACTGTTGATTCACAATTTTTTATTTTTCATTTAAATTTTTTAGTACAATTTATTTTATTGTTATTTGATACTCTCATTGTGTTGCAGATTTTTCTTGTAGTGCATGCAAAGATCACTCGATTTTAAGCTTGAGCCTTTTGACCCCGAGATCGAACGCACAGCTAGACGTCGACTACAGCAGCAAAGAGCGAAGGAAAGAATGGAAGGCGATCAACAAAGAGAGGAGCCAAGGCGTATATCGATGTTGGATTATGCACAGCCGTCTCTTGATGGAGCACGTCCAAGCATCGTAAGACCAGTCATCTGAGCTAATCAGTTTGAGATCAAGCCAGCTATCATTCAGATGATTCAAAACACTGTCCAATTTGGGGGAAGTGCACTTGACGACCCTAATTCTCATATAGCTGACTTTCTTGAAATTTGTGATACTTTTAAGTTTAATGGCGTGTCTGATGACGCTGTTCGTTTGCGTTTATTTCCATTTTCACTGAGAGATAAAGCTAAGTCGTGGTTAAACTGTTTGCCTGTAGGTTCTATTACTACATGGGAAGATATGGCAAAGGCGTTCCTGATCAAGTACTTTCCTCCGTCGAAGACTATGAAGCTCAGAGCCGACATTACTACTTTTGCTCAATATGAGCAAGAGTCACTTTACGAGGCATGGGAGCGCTACAAGGACTTGTTGAGGAGATGTCCACACCATGAGCTGCCTCTTGGGTTAGTTGTTCAAACTTTCTACTACGGTCTGCTTACTCCTAACCGTACTATGATAGATGATGCTGCCTGTGGTAACTTACTGAGAAAGACGGCGGAGGAAGGATATGAGTTATTGGAGGAGATGGCTGCTAGTAGCTATCATCCTCAGTTTGATAGGCAGAGACGAGGTGCTGGAGTTAATCAAGTTAATGATTTGTCGGCGGTTTCAGCACAGTTAGAGGCTTTGAATAGAAAGATTGATGGGATGAGCATGAGTGGGTCGGCTATGCGTCTGCAAGAAATTTTCTGTGATAAGTGTGGGGGTGAGCATGATGTGCAGGATTGCCAAGATGGCAATCCATTCTATGTGCCTGAGGGAGCACCGGTAAAACAAGTGGGATTCCAGAACCGTCCTAGAAATGACCCTTACTCGAACACATATAATCCGGGATGGAGGAATCACCCAAACTTTTCATGGGGAGGTCAAAACAACCAACATTGCCAACAAAGAGGTCCACCATATGTGATGCACCAAGGATTCAAGCCAGAACCGTCTCGGGAGGAGAAGTCCAATTTAGAGCAAATGATGACTAAATTTATTTCTGCAACAGAGACGCGATTTCAGAACCAAGATGCATCCATAAAGGGGTTAGAGAATCAAATTGGACAATTGGCTAAGCTGATTGCTAATAGGGAGCAAGGAACTTTACCAAGCAACACGGAAACTAACCCAAGAGAACATGTGAAGGCGGTGGAATTGCGTAGTGGAAAAACACTCGGGTCTAATGAGGAAAAGACCAAGCACGGTGAGGATGAGGTGAAAAATCGAGGAGGTAAGTCTTCTAACTCTACATCTACACCTATTGCACAGAATAAAATTGTTATCCCTCCACCTTTTCCTGCAGCAATGAAGAAAGCTAAATTAGATACACAATTTGGTAAATTTCTTGAGATATTTAAAAAATTGCATATTAACATTCCTTTTGCTGATGCTTTATTGAATATGCCAAGTTATGCAAAATTCTTGAAAGATATCTTAGCAAATAAGCGGAAGCTAGAAGATCATATGACGGTGAATTTGACCGAAAATTGCTCCGCTTTAGTTCAAAACAAGATGCCTCCGAAGCAAAAAGATCCAGGGAGTTTCTCGATACCTTGCATTATTGGTGACATTAATTTTCATAAAGCTCTATGTGATCTTGGTGCGAGCATTAATCTGATGCCTTTTTCTGTGTTTAGGAGACTGGGATTAGGTGAACCCAAGCCAACTAGGATGTCGTTGCAGCTGGCTGACAGATCTGTCAAGTATCCACGTGGGATTATCGAAGATGTTCTGGTGAAAGTGGATAAGTTTATTTTTCCTGCAGACTTTGTGGTACTTGACATGGATGAAGATTTAGAGATGCCTTTAATCCTAGGGAGACCGTTTTTGGCTACAGGGAAAGCACTGATTGATGTTGAGGAGGGGAAATTGAGACTGAGAGTTGGAGAAGAAGAAATTATTTTTGATGTTTTCAATACTCTCAAGCACACAATGCACAATGATAGTTGCTTTCGTATTGATGTCTTGGATTCGCTTGTTTGTGATTTTGTGCAGGATGGATTGAAAGAACCATTGGAGGCCACTCTCACTACTGAAAAGCAGGAGGACGAGCTAGACGAGGAAATGATGGAGATGGTAGCTCATTTAAATGCCATTCCACCTTGGAGAAAGCAAGTGAGGCTTAGACTAGAGGAATTGGGAGACATAAAAGATTTAATGCCTCAAAAGTCAAGCCTAGAGGAGCCACCTACTTTGGAGCTCAAACCATTACCTCCACATCTCAAGTACGTATATCTAGGAGAAAATAATAAATTGCCTGTTATTATTTCCTCTTCTTTGACAGATGATATGGAGAGTAAGCTCTTGGGAGTCCTCAAGGAGCATAAAGGAGCGTTCGCTTGGAAGGTTTCGGACATAAAAGGGATAAGTCCTTCGATCTGCATGCACAAAATTCTGATGGAAGATAAATACTCACCTCTAGCACAACCACAAAGGAGACTCAATCCAAAGATGCAAGAGGTAGTAAAAGCTGAAACAATTAAACTTCTGAATGCAGGTATTATCTATCCTATCTCTGATAGTGCGTGGGTAAGTCCTGTACAATGTGTGCCTAAAAAGGGTGGGATTAGTGTTATTGCTAATGAAAAAAATGAGTTGATTCCCACTAGAACTATTACGGGTTGGCATGTATGCATAGATTATAGGAAATTGAATGATGCAACCCGTAAAGATCACTTTCCCTTGCCATTTATCGATCAAATGATTGAACGATTAGCAGGTCATGAATTTTATTGCTTTTTAGATGGATACTCGGGATACAATCAAATCACAATTGCACCTGAGGACCAAGAGAAAACTACTTTCACTTGCCCTTATGGTACTTTTGCGTTTAGGCGTATGCCCTTTGGTTTATGCAAGCACCTGCAACATTTCAAAGATGCATGACCGCTATCTTTCATGACATGACTGAAAATTTCCTTGAAATCTTTATGGATGACTTCTCTATTTTTGGCTCCTCATTTAATGAATGTTTAGAGAATTTGAACTTGGTGTTAGTTAGATGTGAGGAGAGCAATTTGGTGTTGAATTGGGAGAAGTGTCATTTTATGGTTCAAGAGGGGATTGTGTTAGGACACAAGGTTTCGGAGAATGGAATTGAGGTTGAAAAAGCCAAGGTGGAAGTAATCAAAAACTTACCCCCACCTTCATCAATAAAAGGAGTTAGAAGTTTCCTAGGGCATGCTGGTTTTTATAGGCGTTTCATTAAAGATTTTTCCAAAATTGCTAAACCTTTATCCTCTTTGTTGATGAAAGATGCTGAATTTAATTTTGATTCTACTTGTCTGCATGCATTCGAGATACTCAAGGAAAGCTTGGTGACAGCACCTGTTCTGACTGCCCCTGATTGGGAGCTACCGTTTGAGGTGGTGTGCGATGCTAGTGATACAGCTGTTGGTGTGGTGCTGGGTCAAAGGAAGAACAAGGTATTTCATACCATCTACTATGCAAGTAAGACTTTAAATGATGCTCAATTGAATTACGCTACTACTGAAAAGGAATTGCTTGCTATAGTATTTGCTTTCGACAAATTTCATTCATACCTTGTTCTATCTAAAGCAACTGTGTATACAGATCATTCTGCCCTAAAATACTTGCTTGCTAAGAAAGATGCGAAACCTAGGTTAATTAGGTGGATTTTATTATTGCAAGAATTTGATCTCGAAATTCGAGATAAAAAGGGTGTGGAAAATGTAGTTGCTGACCACCTGTCTAGGCTTGAGCATGTTAGAATTAAGGGCAGTGACGATGATATAGATGACTGGTTTCCTGATGAACAATTGCTTGAGGTAAATGCGTACCCTTGGTATGCCGATTTTGCAAATTTTCTTGTCACTGGCACACCTCCACCTAATTTATTGTTTCACCAAAGAAAGAAATTCTTTTTAGACGTGAAATATTATTTTTGGGAGGAACCGTTCTTGTTTAAGATTTGTGCAGACTCCATGATAAGGAGATGTGTGGCGGAGGAGGAAACCAATCAAATTCTGAACCATTGTCATGACCGTGAGGTAGGTGGTCACTTTGGACCCATACGGACGGCATCTAAGGTACTTGAATGTGGCTTCTATTGGCCAACTCTTTTTAAGGATGCTCGTTTGTATGTTCTCAATTGTGATAGATGCCAACGCACAGGTAATATTTCCAACCGTCATGAGATGCCTTTAAATAACATTATTGAGTGTGAAATATTTGATGTGTGGGGGATTGATTTTATGGGTCCTTTTCCTGCGTCTTTTGCAAAGAAATTTATTCTGGTGGCAGTGGAGTATGTATCTAAATGGGTGGAGGCAGAGGCTTGTGCCACTAATGATACACAAGTGGTGTTAAAATTTTTGAAGAAACATATTTTTAATCGATTTGGTGCACCACGTGCAATCATAAGTGACGGTGGCACCCACTTTTGCAACAAAATTTTTGATAAACTGTTGGGCAAATATGGTGTCACCCACAAGGTTTCCACTCCATACCATCCCCAAACTAGTGGACAAGTTGAAGTATCCAATCGAGAAATTAAGAGGATTTTAGTGAAGACGGTTAATGTGAATAGGAAGGATTGGTCCATTCGGTTAGATGATGCTTTGTGGGCGTATCGTACTGCTTTTAAAACACCTATAGGCACTACACCATATAGGTTGCTTTTTGGTAAAGCATGTCATCTACCAGTCGAATTAGAGCATAGAGCAAATTGGGCGACCAAAGCACTAAACTTTGATTTAGCTCTTGCAGGTGAAAAACTGATTGCTGCAGTTGAATCAGTTAGATGAGTTTCGGGGTCAGAGCTTATGATCTTGCACTATCTTACAAGGAACGCACCAAACGAGCCCATGACAAACACATTATAAGAAGGGAATTCAAAGTTGGTGAAGCGGTGTTGGTATACAACTCTCGATTACGACTCTTTCCGGGCAAGCTAAAGTCAAGGTGGTCAGGACCATTCACTATAGCCAAGGTGTTCCCATCGGGTGCAGTGGTGTTGCATGATGGCAAGGAAGGGACATTTACTGTGAACGCTCAAAGGTTGAAGCACTATATCGGTGGCACAATTGAGCCACAAATTGGAGTCACTCGGCTCCATGACAGTCATTGAGGACATGGGTGAAGAGTCGAGCTCTAGACTATAAATTGAGAACTACTTCTACTCCTTATTTCGATTTTGATTATATTTTTTTTTTTTAGTTATTAATCGCATCATTTGCGTTTAGGTAGTTGCATGGCATTGCATTCAAATTTTTTTCACAAACACTTCTTTTGCGAAAACGTCTCGCCAGGGCGGGAAAAATATACCGCCCTAGCGAGTCGCGCAGATTAAAAATTTTTCTCCCCGAAAACTTCTCGCTCAATTTTTTTTCCGAAAACTTCTCGCTTGGGCGGTTAGTTTTGACCGTCCTAGCGAGTCGCGCAGATTATAAATACTTTCCTCTTCTCTTTTCCTCCCCACTTCGAACCCTACTCCTCCCCTCCGATTTTCGGCGCCCCCCCTCCATCTTTTGTGCTCAATCCTTATTATTTGGTGATTTTTCAGGGCAAAGACTCAATCTTGGTCCATACACTCCAAGAGGAAGCATTTAGGCTACAAGATTTTCTTCTCCGGCGGTCTTTCAAGCAACTCCGGTCATCTTTCACATATTTTGGTGAGCTTCTCCGGCGACCCTCAACAATTTTCCGGCAGTTGGATACTTTGTGCACTCCAATCTCTACATGGCACCCAAAAGATCTAAGGTAACTCACGGTGCTTCTAGTTCTCGTTCCACTCCATCTATGTTTGTGAATGAAAAAGCTAGGGAGAGATTTGAGCATGCTAGACTACATAGGAAACCAATCCCTGAGCGTGGATTTAGCTCGTTTCTTATCGGTCAATTTTCGGAGTCCCAAATAGAAAGAAGAGGGTGGAATACCTTTGTAGCACAACCGAATGCAGCAGTGGTTCCGGTTGTGCGTGAATTTTATGCCAATGCTCCGGAGGGAAATGAGTCGAAGGCATTTGTGAGGGGACATCTAGTCCCGTATGATCCCAAGACGATCAATGATATGTTGGGTTTACCGTCGGTGGACGATTCGGTGTTTCAGGCGTGGGTGCTTAACCCGGATTATGATTTGATCATTCGCACACTCTGTTATCCGGGCACCACGTGGAAACAACCGGGGACTTACACGGTCTTTCTTGAAAAGTTTTTGAAAGTGGAGGGGGCATTGTGGTATGCATTCTTGTGTAAGAGATTGATGCCGGTCGGTCATACGAGTGATGTGCAGCGTGAGCGGGCCGTTGTTCTTTATGCCATCTGTATTGGGATGGTGATTGATTTGGGCAGGCTCATTTTCGGACAGCTTAACATGTGCATTAATAGCAGCAATTTGGCTTTTTACTTCCCGACGATAGTGACTGAGCTGTGTGCCCGAGCGGGGGTGATATTCGAAGATGATGATGAGTGGTTACCGCCGATGAGAGCCATTGATGAGGCTCTCTATAAATCCAAGAGGGAGAAGAGACAGGCTGAGCTGCCCGAGGAGGTATTTTTCGATTATGGGATAGCATCTCAACCACCTCCGGCCTTAGGACATGCACCACCACCCCCGCAGCCACGCCGCCATGCCATGCGAGATCGCGTCGCCGAATTGGGCGCTTGGGCCCATTATCAGACGCAGTACCAGGCCGTTAATCAGGCACATATTCAGAACATCGATCACCTGGTGCAGGGGATCTCAACTCATTTGGGCATCGAAACTTCAGGACGGCCACCTACACCCGCATACCCGCCACCCTTCCAGTTTCAGTACAATTATCATATGCCCCCAGCAGCTGAAGAGGGAGTTCCACCGCCGGAGAATGAGGAGGAGGATGATCTCTGATCAGGGGAGTTTACTGTTTCCCCTTTCTTTTTATTTTGCATATTCTGTCTTTGCCTTCACATTCATGAGTTTTTATGTTTTTAGTGTTTGTTTCGTTTTGTGCAATGAGGGCATTGCACAACTCTAGTATGAGGGGGTAGATTGTTATGTTTTCTTAGTTAATTGATTTTAAATTCGTAGCATTTCTTTTGTTTGGTGGAGTTTATATTACTTTGGTGGTGTCAATTTTCAGTTATGGGAGTTTATTTGGTGTTGTTAGTATTGCTTGTGTTGAGTTGGTTGTTTTTAGTCCGTTATAGTATTGCATGTTTGGTGTCGTTTATGGTGAGAAGACATAGTGTATGAGCCAATGATGATGTTGAATTGATAGTATACAAAAGTATTGATTGGGTCACCTCATGAATGGTACTCTTGATTGTTAAAGCATGAATTTTGGCACAAAGTTGAACTTTTTGAGCACATATGTGTGGGGACTAGAATTTTGTAGGAATAATGGTGAAATTTGAAGATTTTGTGTGGTTAACTTGAAAGACATCATTTATGAGTTGATTTAGCATGTAAACCCGTGAAAATAAGTCACTAATTGGGACCTTGAATGAGAACATGTGATTTGCCTTGAACTTTACATATATCCCCTTTTTCAATGCACTGAATTAAAATATCATACTCCTAACCAGCTGTAATCCAAAGTATATATTCTTAGCCTAGGGAGTACACGTGTGAAAATTGTGCATCAAAAAAAAAATTATATCGAAAAAGAAAAAATTGGTGGAGATGTAAGGTGAGGGGGAGCCGAAATAAAAGGAATGAAATTCTATTCCTGGGCTAAAAGTTGGAGATGTAAGGAGACGAGGAACGTCAGACGAAAAGTCTTGACGATTGCACAATGAAAATGATCGGTGTACTCCCGACTGTTACCCACTTGAGCTTATTTTCCTTCTTTTCGACACCCTTCTCTGCACTTAAGAATCAAATAAAGTTCAAATTATGGTTAGTGATAAATGGACACGGGGGTGCATGCTAGTGAGACTTGTATTGAAGTGCTAATTGAGTGACTCGCATGATCGGATGATTGATCTATTTGAAGTACGAATGACTAGACCCATCATGACACACACACACGTTCAAATTAGTGTCGAGATTTATGTGTAGATGAGAACGAGTATTCGTTTGTGATTTGACTTGATTATGATTTGTATGTGGGAAAGTTCACTGAGGCATGAGCATAAAAGTGTTAACTCACCATTGACATTTACTTGTGTTGGTTATTTCTTGTTTGAGTATTTCGTGTTTGTTGTGTTTGTTTAGAATCTCGTGCTTTAACCTATTTTGCTCGAGGGCGAGCAAAAGGTTAGTATGAGGGGGTTGATAGGACTCGTTTTTACGTGTTTTTAGTGTTGATTTTGAGTCGCGTTCATGCATCATATTAGTTTGTTTTAGTTGAATTTTGCATTTTTATTAGCATTATTGAGTATTTGACTAATCTCGTGTATTCTGTGGTTATTTTGTAGGAATTGAACCAAAAAATGGGAGAAACTTTGGCATAATATCGAAGAGGTCTCGCTAGGGCGGTCAAAAGTGACCGCCCCAGCGAGCATTTTGGTCTGGCCGAGATTTGTTTTGCGCAAGTGTCTCGCTAGGGCGGTCAAAAGTGACCGCCCCAGCGAAACAGGGACATGCTAGAGGAAGCTTATTCGAGGACCTCTCGCTAGGGCGGTCAAAATATACCGCCCTAGCGAGAAGCGAGATTGAGAAAGATTTTTTTCCAAATTTTGAGGGACTCTATCCTACACCAAGACCTAACACACGAGATCAGCCGTTTTTGACACACTTTATCAGACTTTTCATCATTTTTCTTGGAGAAGAGGCTAGGAGCAAAGGAGATTTCGAAGACCTCGAGATTTCCACGCGTCGTGGCCGTCATCCATCGTCATCTTTAGTATTTTCATTATTCAGTATTTTATTTCTTACATTGATTGTTGGTTTTTATCATGAATTTCAGTAGCTAAACTCTAGATTTGTTGGGATTTGAGGGGATCCTACCCCGTACTCGGTGTTTAACATTATTTCTCGACGTTTTTATTAGTGATTTGTTTATGCTATTGTTATTTCTTGTTTCAATCGAAGCTTAGCTAACTTCCTTTGATTATTTCATGTTGTTGATGAGTTCGATAGAATAGTTAACAATACGATCAAATAGTATAAACCACGGATTTACAATTTTAGTAGATATACGGAATTGGGTACGTGTCGATAGTGATAGTTCACCCGAATGAAAGCTAGTGGATTCCATAGAATGTAATGCAATCTTGAACTGTTAAATATTTGAGGGCACTTGAGTACTGCATGTTTTTTATTAGTATTAATATAGCTCGACAGAGTATATTAATTAGTCTAGGGAATTCCGTCGAACGCACGAGTCAAAGTCGAGTGTGATTATTTAAACACGAGTGGTAGGTGAACTGCTAATTCCCAACAAATTCATTTCTCATTTGATTTAATCCAAATTAATCATTGCGGTCTTGAGTACGTTTTCTTTGCATTTTAATTATTTTAGTTGTTTAATTTACATTAGTTTAATCATCAACTCATTTTATCGTTGCTAAAGAAATTTTACTTGAAAATAAAAATAGTGTAACGCAGTCCTTGTGGAACGATACTCGTATTCACTTACGTTTATTATAACTTGACTATCGTGCACTTGCGATATTTAAATCGAGCTTTCATTTATAAAATAAATTTTGGGATTATTCACTGTGCAAGTTTTGCTCGATCAAGGAAAAACACTCGGTCTGATGTAACCCTTGGCTAGTAAATCTTCCAACTGCTCTTTCAATTCTTTTAACTCAATCGGTGCCACTCTGTACGGAGCTCTAGAAATCGAAACTGTTTTTGGTAACAATTCAATCCTGAAGTCTATCTCTCGAATCGGAGGCAAACCCGGAATCTCATCTGGGAATACATCAGCAAACTCACAGACCACTGGCAAATCAGCCAATGATGGGCTCGATTTCAGTAAGTCAACCGACTACACAAGAAATCCCTCCGCTCTTTTCTGTAATAATCGAGTCATAGACATAGCAGATATCAAAGGAATTCTAGATCTAGAACCCTTTTCGTAAAATTTCCATTCTTCAGCCATCTCAGGTCTGAATCTCACAATCTTATGGAAACAATCAACGGTAGCTCTGTACTTGGTCAGCATATCAATACCGATAATACAATCAAAATCAGATAACCCAAGTATGATACAGTCTAACTCAATCTCATGCCCGTCATACTGTAGCATACATTGTCTAACAGACGTCACTGATACAAGACCTCTCCCCAAAGCTGAAGAGACAGATACTACAGATGATAATGACTCAATAGGCAATGCATGACTCAATGCAAATCGCTCATAAATAAATGTATGGGACGCACCCGTATCAATCAATACGTAAGCAGGATAAACACATAAAGAACAGTTACCTGCCACAACATCATCTGGTGCTTCCTGAGCCTGTTCTTCAGTCAAAGCAAATACTATGGCCTGCTGTCTAGGAGGCTGGCTAACAGTCTGGCTTCCTCCTGGCCTGGACTGTGACTGAGGAGTCGTCGGTGGTGGCTGGAAGGACTGAACAGCAGATGCTCATCTATCTGTCTGAGCCACTGATCCAGATGATTCTGCTCTTTGGGATCCCTGGGAACCTCTCTGTGGATAAACTCTAGCAAAATGTCCCTGCTGTCTGCAAATACGGCAACTACCAAGTACTCCTTGGCATTGCTCTGTGGGATGTCTCCATCCACAAGTCCTGCAAAAGATCCCTGTACTACTCTGGCTTTGTAGAGAACCACCGGAGCTAGATGAACAGCTCCCTAACTTCTTGAATTGTTTTCCTCGGGCTTTCAAGAGATCTTTCTTCCCACCAGTGCTACTACCACTCTCAAATCTGGTAGGGGGTTGCTGAAACTGAGTAGAAGGTGGTTGTTGTGGTCTCGGTGCTGGAGGAACATAGGAAGCTCCTTTCTGTCTCATCAGACCGGCTTCAGCTCCTTTAGCTCGGTTCAAAGCATCAGCAAAGTTATTCGGTCTCCCTGTGTTTACCAATGTAAAGATATCGGGATTTAGTCCATTGATAGACTGATCAGCAACGGCTTCATCACTCTCAGCAACATGTGGAGCAAAACGCAACAAGGATAGAGAACTTGGCCACATACTCTTCAATGTTCAACTGACCCTGTCTCAGATTAGCAAAATCTGCCCCCTTATCTTTCTTGTACGATACTGGGAAAATCTTTGATAAAATTCAGTCTTAAATATTTTCCAAGTAATCACTGTACCTCGGTGCTCCAAAGCTCTCTTCGTCGTGAGCCACCAGTTCTTTGCAACGTCATGCAATTGGTGCCCAATCAGTCGGACTCTGCGCTCATCAGTGCAATCCAATTAATCAAACAGCATTTCTATGTCATCTAACCAACTCTCACAGTCAACTGAAGTTTTCGTTCCTTTCAGGGTTGGCTGTTTGAACGACTGAAACCTCTTTAGTAACGTTTCCATCGGTGTTGCTGTAACATCCATCGGATTGGCTGAGGTACTGCCCTGTTCTGGGATTCTTCGAGGAGGCATATCTGATTATCAAAATGATTAGTAACCAAATACAACAAACCTGTTTCAGTCCTCCTCTGATCATCTTACTGTTGATCAAGAATCGGTTCTGATTCATTCTCAATAAAACATGTTTCCAATCAAATCATATAATCAGGTAAACATGCATTCAAAGCAATAAAACATACAAGCATAGTAAAAGCAGGAAACAAAACTCAATATACCCCGCTCACTAGCTTCTATCTCAGTCTAAGGAACCTACTGCTCTGATACCACCTGCTGTGGGGACCCGAACCTAATTTGTCTTCTTAATCATTATTAGGATCATTTAATTAATTTGGGTCTAATTTCTTTTTAAAATACATAAGTGCGGAACATAATAAAATCATTCTGATATAAATATCAACAGTAAAATACAAGTCCTGTACAAAGTACATTTATTTCAAAGTAATGTTCAGTCACTACATCAAGTACTGAAAACCCATCTACTCTAAGTCCGGATATCCACGCTAATCTTGAATCTCTCATCCCCTTCGTGACCCTGATCATGTCCCACCTGTTGTCATTCACACATACAAACACAACAACAGTCGGATGACTCCGGTGAGAAATACATCCCAGTATAAATAATGTATACATGAAATCATATAAACAGATATAAAAGCATGAAACAGATATCAATAACATGTATCAAATCTGAAAGACATGAATCGATATAAAGCTGTAAATAAACTCGGGACTCGTCATCTCAAACTCGACTCATTTCTAATCTAGGAATCCCTGTTCCTGGACATTGGCATACTATATCGAATCTCCGCAATAGAAGTCAGTCCGCTCCTACGCAACATCGATATAAATAAAACATCCAGTGCATTGGCACATCCGCCAAAGACTTGGCACCTCCGCCAATGACTAGGCACATACGCCCATGACTTGACACGTGTTTTCCTATGAATCAATAGACTAAGTGTATCAATCTCATGAATTGCAACCATCAATGCAATGAAATAAAGTATGTGGTTTTGGGAAACTCAAGTCAAATCAAACTCGAGTCGTATCCTCCCGGTTCGACATTGATTTATATCTTTCTTTTGTTGGTGTTCGGCTCTGATCTATCTTTCAAATCTTCAATATCAATGTCCAGTTGATGTTTTGTCGATAGGAACACGGTACCGAAGTCGGATTGAAAATCGGACGGTTGGATTTAACACAAATCAAATTCTGGAATCAAAGACTTGAAGCTTTTCCCGGGAGAATTCTCGTTCCTTTTCTTCTTTCAAATGAAGGAAATGAAACTTTATATATATCAAGTTGCATGCCAAAGATAGGTGGCTTCTTCTTGGTGCAGCACATCTCGCGCATATGCGCGACCCTCCTCGGTGCATATGCGCGAGACATTCTGTCTCGGCGCATGTCTTCTCGGCAGCTCGCGCATATGCACGCCCTCTCCCGGCGCATATGCGCGAGGTTCTCTGCCATACTCGCGCATATGCGCGGGTCTTGTCACGCATATGCGCGAGGTTCTCTGCCTACTCCGCGTATATGTGCCCGGCTTGGTCGCGCATATACGCGAGGCTCATTCCTCTCACATAATTCAAGTCTTCTTTCTGTCTTTTCCGGTCCGATCCTTCCGTCTATAATCACATCAATTATCAACAAATCATTTCAGATTACAATAATCAAAATCTCAGGCATTACATCTAGCCTAGGTATGGGATGCCTATACTTGATGGTTATATTATTAATTGCCCTACAATCTACACACATACGCGATGTGCCATCTTTCTTAGGAACTAGTAAAACAGGTACAGCACATGGAGACATGGACTCACGCACAAAGCCCTTATCTAATAACTCACTTACCTGCCGTTGAAGCTCCTTAGTCTCCTCCGGATTGCTCCTATAAGCTGGACAATTCGGCAATACACTCCTGGGTACAAAATCAATCTGGTGCTCAATCCCCCTCAATCGTGGTAGTCCTTGAGGTAGCTCCTCCGGAAATATATGATCGAACTCCTGCAAAAGTGAAACAACAATGATCGGAAGGGATCCGGCTATATCACTTGTGTTAAAGAGAATCTCGTTATAAAGTATCAACACAAGTAGTTCATGTGTGTGTATCAATTGTTTCAACTCACTTTTTTGGGCCATATATGTTTTCTTTTTGGCCTTTTTCCTCTCATTTTCTTTTCCTTCATTTTCTTTTCTCTCTTTTTTCTTTTGTATGGCTATCTCACTCTTTTTATCACTCTTTTTTTCAGCCATCTCATTTTTATTTTCATAGGCCACCTCACTTTTTAGTTCACTCTTTTTTTCGGCTCCATCTCTCTTTTTTTTTTCAATTGGTCCTCCAACACTTGCTTTGGGGACAAAGGAAGTAATACAATGGATTCTTTCTTCAATACAAATGAATACTTATTCTTGAACCCATCATGTGTCACTCGCCTATCATATTGCCACAGCCTACCCAACAAGATATGACAAGAATGCATTGGCACTACATCACATAGGACCTCATCAACATACTTCTCAATCGAAAAAGAAACCAGTACTTGTTTGTTCACCTTCACCTTCCGCACAATCATTCAACCATTGAAGCCTATATGGTTGAGGATGCTTTAATGTAGTCAAACCCAACTTTTCTATCATCTCACTACTAGCCACATTGGTGCAACTTCCCCCATCTATGATAAGATTGCAAACCTTGCTATTCACAAAGCATCTAGTATGGAACAAGTTTTCCCTTTAATTAGTCTCCTCCTCCTTGACTTGGGCACTCATGATCCGCCTAGTCACTAGTGCTTCACCTACAACTACCCCATATCCCTCATCAGGATCCTCTAATGTAGGCATCTCATCATCATCACCCTCGTCATCACCCTCACTTTGAGACTCATACTCACCATAGTCATTCAAAATCATCGCCCTCTTATTAGGACATTGACTAGCAATATGACCCAACCCTTGACACCTAAAACATTTAGTATCTCTAGAACGATTAAGAGGAGTTTCAGATTTACCTTGCACTCCTTGTTTAGGCGTCTCTTGGTTGGTCTCAATCTTGGGTTTCGGTCACCAATTTGCTTTCATCACGTTTTGCCCCATTTGGTCGCCAAGAAGATGACGAACTCTTAGTTTGATTGGTACGGCCAACCCCTCGCCTCTTGAGTTGTTGCTCCACTTTTATGGCCATTTGCACCATCTCGTCTAGATCCAAGTAGTGCCTAAGCTTCACTTGATCCTGTATCTCCCTGTTCAAACCACAAAGAAAACGTGTCATGGTCGCCTCACTATCCTCCTCTATGTTGGCTCTAATCATGACTACTTCCATCTCCTTATAGTAGTCCTCAACACTCTTTACTCCTTGCCTCAATGTTTGGAGCCTCTTAAACATCTCCCTATAGTAGTGATTGGGCACAAACCTCTTCCTCATGACCGTCTTCATTTCATCCCAAGTTTCAATGGGTCTCTCATTATTCCTCCTCCTACTGGTCACTAATTGATCCCACCAAATGAGAGCATAGTCTAGGAATTCAACCACCGCCAACCTCACCTTCTTTTGTTCGGAGTAGTGGTGACATTCAAACATGAACTTTACCCTCTTTTCACATTCTAAGTATGCCTCCGGGTCAGATTTCCCATGGAACGAAGGAATTTTCATCTTATTCTCTTCATATCTACCCCGTACAGCTTCTCCTTTTCCTCTACCAAATCCTCTACCTCTTCCATTCCTACCCCAATTCTCATTTTGGCTCTCCTCGTCTCCTCCCAAATCATATTCTTCCTCTTCTTCTCCACTACCCAAATCTTTATACTTAGTTTTACCTCCACTAGTACTAACTTCAAGCCTACTCATCCTCTCATGTAATGGCTCCAATTCAACTCTCATCATTCTACTAAAATGACCGAATAATGCTTCCATTTGAACCTTAGAAAATCCTTGGTTCGAATTATCTCCTACCTCCCTCTCCAATTTAATTTCAGATTTGTACCTGCAAGAAAACGTTAGTAGAAAACAAAATATTCCTCACCCAAAGTCTCACGGTCACTCCAAAGAAAATTCACTCGTCTCTCCCCTTTTATTTTTTTTTTTGCTCACAACAAATACTCATCGTTCACTCCAAAGAAAATTCACTCGCACTCAAGTGTTTTCACTCAAATTCGAGAGTTCCCTCAAGGTGCTCAAGCCTTGTATTTGGATATATATATCAAACAATCAAGTCCGGCTTGTGAACAAATGCGATCGACCCACTTAGACTACGTAGATCAGCAATTTGAAAATATAATATATTTTTTTACTGTGAGAGGCAATTGAGTATGACTCCCTAAAGGAAATAGAAAAAAATATAAAAAAGAAATAATGGTGAATTTTCGGAATTTTTGTATTTTTTTTTTTTGCTGAGTACTTACTCGAAAATCCCAACAAAAAAATCACCAAAAAATTTCAGAAACTGACGAAGAACGATATACTAGAAAGACAGATCTGAAAAAGGAACAAAAGGATAACAGATCTGATAATAGAACGAGATAATAAAGCGATAAACTTACTTGAATTCAATGAACCTAAGCTCTGATACCAAATGATATGAATCCACGTACGTAAGAATAGCAAACACGATTAATTTAGAATCGCGCCCTCAATTCAATAACGAACAAGGAATCATTGTTGTTGTCCCGACCTTTTTGAATCAAGTATTACGTGATATTCACCTCTAAACTATGAACGGTTTAGCAATAAATAATCACACAAAAACAATCGACACTCGAACGAACCTTCAAAGAACTCGTCTTTGACAATCCGCGTAAGAACAATCAACAAACGCCACAAAGTTTAAAACTTTGATAAGTTTGATTTTGAAACAAAGCTAAAAGCTTCTGGTTGTTTGAGAGAAACTCAAGAACAAACTCAATTCAATATTCAATAATCTGAAAAATTGTGTCAAAATTCGTCCAAATATTGATTACAAATCAAAAAGATATCAAAAGATAAGCTACCAAATTATCTAGTGCTAAAAATAAGAAAATAATATATTTTACCGCAGGCGGAGCGCCGCGGCGCTGATCCGCGCTGCACTTTCAGGCAGAGTAGCGCCTATGCGCCTGTGGCACCTAGGCGCTACAATCTGGCGCCTAGGCGCTAGCTGCTGTGTTCCTAGCGCTGCGGCGCTGCATTCCAGGCGCTGTGGCACTGATCCATCTATATTACTCCGCACTTAATGACATTCATTTGGCCTCCAAGGTCACTCCCATTCATCATGACTCCTTCTAGACTTGGCACCTTATTTGCAAGCTCCCCCCGGTTGCTTACGAGCCCATTCAATGCTTCCTTGAATTTCTTCATTCGCCCCCCTCCTGATTGGTCCCTCCAGCAACTCTAAAAGGTCCCATGCCTTCCTCGGAGCTTGGACTTCCGTGATCGCATCAGTTTGTTTCTCAAATCAAACTTATCAAAATTTTAATACTTTGTGGCGTTTGTTGATTGTTCTTCACTCGGATTGTCAAAGACGAGTTCTTTGAAGGTTCGCTTGAATTTCGATTGTTTATCTTTCGTTAATATTTGTTGTTAAATTCTTTGTAATTTAGAGGTGAATATTACACACTTACTTGTTCAAAAAGATCGTGAAAACACAACCGTTTCTTTGTTTCATCGAATCGAGGGCGTGACTCCGTTTTGAGCGCGTTTTCTTTTCGTGGGTTGAAGAATCACATCAACTTGTCTATCATATTGTCATGGTCTCCCTAACAAAATATGACAAGCATGCATTGGCACCACATCACACAACACCTCATCAACATACTTCACAATTGAAACGCAACTAAAACTTGCCTATTTACCTTCACTTCCGCACAATCATTCAACCACTGAAGCCTATTTGGTTGAGGATGCTTCAAGGTAACTAAACCCAACTTCTCCACCATCTCTACACTAGCCACATTAGTACAAATCCCCCCCCATCTATGATTAGATTGCAAACATTTTGATTTACAAAACACCTAGTATGGAATAAGTTCTCTCTTTGGTTCGTCTCCTCCTCCTTAACTTGGGCACTCATGATCCTCCTAGTCACTAGTGCTTCATCTACAACTGCCTCATATCCCTCATCAGGATCCTCTAATACAGGCATCTCATCATCATCACCTTCGTCGTCACCCTCACTTTCAGACTCATACTCACCATAACTATTCAAAATCATCACCCTCTTATTAGGACATTGGCTAGCAATATGACCAACCCCTTGACACCTAAAATATTTAATATCCCTAGAACGATTAAGAGGAGTTTCAGGTTTACCATGCACTCCTTGGTTAGGTGCATCCTGCTTAATGTCTACTTTGGGCTTGGCCACCACTTTTCCTTCTTCGCGTTTGACAACGTTGGAACGCCAAGATGTTGATGTATTCCCCATTTGAGTGGTGCGGCCAACTCATTGCCTCTTGAGTTTTTGCTCCACCTTTATGGCCATTTGCACTATCTCATCTAGATCCAAGTAGTGCCTAAGCTCCACTTGATCTTGAATCTCCCTGTTCAAACCACAAAGAAAACATGTCATTGTCGCCTCACTATCTTCCTCTATATTTTCTCTAATCATGACTACTTCCATCTCTTTATAGTAGTCCTCGACACTCTTTACTCCTTGCCTCAAGGTTTGTCGCCTCTTAAACATCTCCCTATAATAGTGATTGGACACAAACCACTTCCTCATTACCCTTTTCATCTCATCCCAAGTATCAACGGGTCTCTCATTATACCTCCTCCTAGTGGTCACTAGTTGATCCCACCAAATGAGAGTGTAGTCGAGAAATTCAACTACCAGCCAACCCAACCTTCTTTTGTTCGAAGTAGTGGTGACATTCGAATACAAACTCTACCCTCTTTTCCCACTCCAAATATGCCTCTGGGTTAGATTTCCCATGGAACGATGAAATCTTCATCTTTATACTACCCATGTTACCATCTTCCCTCTCATCATACATACCCGGCACGGCATCTCTTCTTCCTCTACCAAACCCTCTACCTCGTCCGTTCCTAACCCAATTCTCATTTTGGCTCTCCTCTCTCCTCCCAAATCATATTCCTCATCTTCTTCTCCTCTACTCACATCTTTAGGCTTAGATTTATTTCCACTAGTACTAACCTCAAGCCTATCCAACCGCTCATGTATTGGCTCCAACTCGGTCCTCATCATTCTACTGAAATGACCGAACAACGCATCCATTTGTACCTTAGATAACCCATGGTTCGAACTATCTCCTACCTCCCTCTCCATTTTACTTTTCGGACTTGTACCTGCAAGAAAAACGTTAGCAGAAATAAAAGATATTTCTCACCCAAGTCCTCACGGCCACTCAAAAGAAAATTCGCTCGTCTCTCCTCTCTATTTTTTTTCTCACTACAAATACTCACCAGTCACTCAAAAGAAGATACACTCGCACTCAAGTATTTCCACTCAAATCCGAGAGTTCCCTCAAGGTGCTCACGCTTTGTATTTGGATATATCAAACAATCAAGTTCAACTTGTGAACAAATGTGATCGATTCACTTGGACTGCGAAGACAAGAGATTTGAAATTTTTTTTTGACTGTGGGAGACTACTGAATATGACTCTCCAAAGAAAATAGAAAAAAATACCAACACAAATTTATAGGCAATTTTCGGAATTTTTGTATTCCTTTTTTTTTCCCACTTGCACAAGGATGATTTGTGCACACGAAAATTCCAAGAAAATCTCAAAATTTAGAGAAACACAGTTTGACGATAGTCGAAGAACGATAGAACAAAAACAGATCTGGAAACGAACGAAGAAATAACACAGATCTGAAAATTTCAGCACATGATAAACATACTTGACTTCAATGAGCCAAAGCTCTGATACCAAATGATGTGAATCCTCGGACGAACGAAAATCAAATACGATTATTCGAAAACCGCGCCCTCAATTCAATAACGTTAAAAAGGATTCGTGTTGTCCCGATTTTTTGAAACAAGTGTGTGCGTGATTTTCACCTCTAAACTATCTCAAGTTTAGCAACAAATAATCACAAAGAAAACAACCGAAAACTCGAATGAACCTTCAAAGAACAAGCCTATGACAATCCACACAAGAACGATCGACAAACGCCACAAAGCATAAACTTTGATAAGTTTGATTTTTGGGCACAAAGCAAAAGCTTTTTGTTGTTTGAGAGAAAACTCAAGAACAAGGATTCTATTCAATCAATCATTCTATAAAAATGTTCAAAATTTGTCCAAATATACAACCAAAATCATAAGGATATGAAAATTTAATTACCTAAACAATTAGGACTCTAAAATAGGAAATAAAGTATTTTCCTCGGATGCGGCGCGCTGGGGCGGTGAAGTTTGGCCGCCTTAGCGTGAAGCTTGATATGAATCTGGCCGGGCATGACGTGCTAATGGTTGGAAGAAGATTCAAGGATGCATTGCATGGACTCATGAGCGATCGAGAAGAGCTTGCAAGCAAGGTTCCAAGCCTTGAAGGAGTCGTGATGTATGGGATGCATGGGAGTGAGCTTGACGGCCAAACGAGTACGATTAAAAAACGACTGAGTCTACACGGACCCGAGCACGGACCTGTACACAGGGTCCGTGTCAGTCATCCTCGAAGACGAAAATTACTAAGCCTACACGGACCCCACTCCGGACCCATGCACGGGGTCCGTGTCCTTTGATTTGCTTGGCGGATTTTTTTCCTTATTTTATACATTAGATAATTTAGGAAGTTATCTTTTTGATATCTTTGAGATTTGTAAACAATATATACTCGAAAATTATCATTGTAAAGGTACTTTTGAACATTATATTGATTTTAATCATATTGATAGAGTTTTTCTCTCAATTTCAAAGTTTGGCTTTGTATACACCTTTGTGTGTTTTTCAAATCAAACTTATCAAAGTTTAACACTTTGTGGCGTTTGTCGATTGTTCTTCACTCGGATTGTCAAAGACGTTTACTAATTTCTAGGTGTAAAATGACCGTTTTACCCCTAGACGTAAAATATCATGTTTTTGACATTTTCTTAATTTCATTGACTCTAATATGTCTCAATTAATTATTTAAGCTTCAATTAAAATTCTCATAATTTTATTTAACTTAAAAACTAGGCTTTTAATTAATTCGTAATTAGTCGTTTTAATCCCGAAAAATTTCAAAGTTTAATATAAAATTCCTAAATTCAAAACTTAGTCTTTTTATATTATTTTAGCCCTCTTGAACTATGACTCGACCCCCTTGAGCCATATTTCGATTTTTAAACCAAAAAAGAAACCTAATCGAACCTTATGTGTTAACCTTGAGCCATATGTGTTTTTCCATGAGCCACGCCCAAACCATCCTAAACCAACCACGATCCAAACCCCCTATGGACCCTACTGGACCCTTAAAACCCCTTAGCACTCACCCCAAGCTCGAAACCGAAGCAACATACCAGTAGCAAGCCATGGCCGAGAACTTTACTTGGCTTAGGACTCTCCCAAGTTGCTAGGACTCTAACCAACCGAGCTAGCCCCTGGACCAACCTGTCGTGCACCATCTTAGGACCCTAGTGAGACACCCTAGCCCAGCCCGTGACCCCTGGCTGAACCGCAACATCGCATGCAGCAGCAACCCTCTCGGGTGGGAGTCCTAGCGTGGCTAGGACTCCTTCCACAGCCCTTAACTCGAGTCCTAACATGGCTAGGACTCTCCCACTGACCCATGACAGACACTGGCCGAGCCCTGACCCAAGCCAAGACCAAGCCAACCCCTTATCCATGAAACCCGATCACATAAACCCTTGACAGCAACCCAAAAAAACGATTTCAAATGTGTTGCTTGTGGTGCGGCTTCTATGGCGTGTTTAGGACCTTTAAAATCATGTAAAAACAACACTTGATCATAACCTAACATCATGGCACCCCCTTACAAGTATAGAACAAGTTTTTGGATTAAAATTCATGAATTCAATACATGTATGCACAAAAATCCAAAAATAATCACAAAAACTTCATGCTTTTCATGCACACGATATTTAAACGATAGTACGATGTGATAGATGAGAAAAGGAGATGTATGGCGTGCCTTTGCATTTTAAACGCACAAGAAACCGTTGACGACGAAGAACGACGACGAGGAGGGCCTAAGCTTGATAAATCCTTGAAGCTCTCGATTTTTCTTCTCAAATAATGTGTTTGTATTGTGTAAAAAGGGGGCGAATTTTTCAGAAAGTGAGGCGTGTGTTTTGTGTTGTAGAGTGTAGGGTTTGGGGTGGTTTACCTATATTATATACTAATTAAATCCCTATATAAGGCTTAGGCCTAATAAGCCTGCTTATTAGGCCTATTAGTCTTAATTAGAATTTAATTAAAATATTAAAATAGTTTTGGTAACATAAGTTTGTGAATTTATTAGCGCCAAAAAGTTCGTATTTTTGTTAAAAAATCAACACCGATAAAATTTACGTCCTGGCGTATAAAATCACCTCTCTTTATTTTTAAAAATATGAAAAAGCATCACTCATATTTTAAATCATTAAAATTAGTTATTTAATAAAAACATTTTACGTTTTTCAGCCCTCGACCTTCGTTTCTCGATTGCAACTTGAATAATCCTTAAAAATATAGTTTTATGCATAATGAAAACAAAATCCTATTTAACATATAAGCATGTAAGTCACATAATCAATTAAGCAATTAAAATCAATTAATTAGCCGTTTTCATATTTCCTAGATTTGCATGCAGTTGGATTATGTCGTCTAAATTTTTTGAACCATACAATTCCTCCTACCCTTAAATAAAATTTCGTCCTCGAAATTAGAACTTACCGAATAGTTCTGGATAGAAACTCTTCAAGTCCCTCTCGGTTTCTCAAGTAGCATCATCTTCCGAGTGATTCAGCCACTTGACATTGACTATTGGAATGACTTTGTTTCGCAATCTTCTTTCTTGTCTTGCCAAGATTTGGACAGGTCTTTCTTCGTATGTCATATTTGGAGTTAATTGAAGAGATTCGTAATTTAGTACATGTGATGGATTCGACATGTACTTCCGCAGCGTCGAAATGTGGAACACATCGTGAACTCTCGAAAGCATCGGTGGCAATGCCACTCTATAGGCTAGTGTCTCAATCCTCTCCAAAATTTCAAATGGACCAATAAACCTTGGACTAAGCTTGCCTTTCTTGCCAAAGCGCATAACACCCTTCATAGGTGCTATTTTCACAAATACATGGTCGCCCACTGCAAACTCTAAGTCCCTTCGTCTCTTGTCCGCATAACTCTTTTGTCGGCTTTGTGCAGTCTTCATTCTCTCACGAATTTTGACTACAAGCTCGGCAGTCTCTTCAATCACATCTGGACCAATCTCTCTTCTCTCTCCAACCTCGTCCCAATGAATAGGAGATCTACATTTCCTTCCATAAACTGCCTCAAAATGAGCCATCCCAATAGATGATTGATAGCTATTATTGTAGGTGAACTCCACTAGAGGTAATTTTGGTTCCCAACTGCCTTGGAAATCAATAACACATGCTCGCAGTAGATCTTCCAAAATTTGTATAACTCTTTCTGACTCGGTTTGAGGATGGAATGTTGTACTGAACAACAACTTGGTCCCCATCGCTGCATGCAGACTCTTCCAAAAAGATGACGTAAATCTCGGATCTCTGTCAGAAACAATAGACACTGGAATCCCATGCAGACAAACTATCTCCCGAATATATAACTCTGCTTACTGAATCATAGTGAATGTCATCTTAATAGGTAGAAAATGTGCTGATTTCGTAAGACGATCCACTATCACCCATATGGCATTTAATCCCTTAATAGTCCTTGGCAATCCCACAACAAAGTCCATAGTAATATTTTCCCATTTTCACTCGGGAATTAGGGAGTGGTTTCAATTTCCCCGCTGATCTTTGATGCTCTACTTTAACTTGCTGACAAGTGAAACACTCGGATAAAAATCTCAAAATGTCTCTCTTCATGCCTGGCCACCAATATAACAACTGCAAATCTTTGTACATCTTCGTACTTCCCGGATGGATTGAGTAAGGTGTGAAAAGACCTCAAATTTTTTTATTTAATCTTAAATCATAAATTCTAAATTACTAAATAAAATAATTTAACATAATCATGATTCATAATAATTTATTAATTTAAATCTCAAGTGCATAAAATAAAATCCTAAGTCATCGGCTAACCAAAATTCCTAAATCGACCTTTAAAAAAATCGGCTAACAATAAAATTAACATAATAAATATCTCTAATTAAATCTTTAGCATAAATCTTTAAATCCTTAATCTAATAAACTAGAGCGAAAACATAAAGGGCCTTGGGTGTGTACTGCTGTACTCGATCGACTCAATCGTCACCGCCTCCCATAAAATCATCAAATCCTGCATCATACAAACTTAGTGAGTCTAAAAACTCAGCACGTTCTAAACATGGATAGCAAATAATACATATACATTCACATACTTTAAAATCATATTTTTATTTAAAATATCTTTTGAACATAAATAAATCATTACAAATCATTTGAGCATAAATAAATCATAAATAGTAAAATCATTTTAAAAATAACTTTGAACATAAATAAATCTTTTAAAAATCATTTAAAAATAGCTTTAATCATCATCATAAATCATATATCATAAAAAATCATTTTTATCATAAATCTTTCTATCATATATCATTTTGGGTGAAGTTTGATCCTTGAAATTGACTAGCTTTTATCCTTTGGTCTACTGCAGTCTTAGTTCCACATGGTCCTTCGGGTTCCCTCGGGGGCCTTTTCCCATATACGGGTTCCCTCGGGGCCTTTTCCCAAACATGGGTTCCCTCTGGGGTCTTTTCCCGTAAATGGGTTCCCTTTGGAGCCTTTTCCCCTCACGTTATCGCCACAAAATCATATATCATAAACCATATCTTTTTTCACAGTCAATTCACATCCCTCAAAATATTATTCCTTTTCTTTTAAAATCATAAAATACGACAGTTTTCCAAAAATAGCATTTTAAACAATATAAATTGCACAGCTTTAACATAAATCATAAAAATACATATTATGATCAAAATCATCATTTGAAATCATATAACATCATTTAACATGCGTTATGATCCTTCGAGACGCTGCCAAGCATTTTCGTATTTTTCTAAGTGTAAAAAGACCGTTTTGCCCCTGGATGTAAAAATTCTCGAATTTATCTTTTTCTCACATTTAATGACATGAAATTATTCTAAATAATTATTTAAGCTTACAAGAATTTTCTCATATTTTTATTTAGCCTAAATCGATAATTTTTAAATTAATATTTAAATAAGACATATTAACGCGTTTTAATCTCGAATTTAACCAAACCTTAATATAATGTTCTCAAATTAAAAACTTAGACTTTTAATAATTATTTAAGTTTAAACCTAATTTTCCATAATTTTATAAAAGTTAAAACTAGGCGTTTCAATTAATTCGTTAATTAACGTTTCGTGCGGCGATTAAATCCCGAAAAATTCCAAAACTCATTATTTTGATCCCAAATTTTAAACATAACATTTTTAAGATTTATTCTAACCTTCCAAGTCATGATCCACACACGTGGACCCATGGATTCAATTTTTGTTCTTTAATTTTCGAAATTGACACCTTATCGACTCACCCGAGCCGTCTCCCAATTTACTCAAGCCACGCCCGAGCCACCTCGAGCCAAACCCTAGCCAACCTTCCTAGGCACCCTCCTGACCAAGCCCAAGCCCCTAACCAGCCACTTAACTCCCGAAACAGCCTGCTGCCCATGACCCTTTGTATGCGTGTGTGAGATCTAGGTGTATAAGGACTCCTAGTTAGCTTAGGTCACCTCCAGCCGAGCCACCCCCAAGCCCAGCCAACCCTGACCACCCCTGGACCACTCCCAGACCCTAAAAAGCCCAGCCCAGCCACTTGAACTCACGCACGAAGCCTCTGAAGTGAACAGAAGCTGCACATAAGGTTGCCACTCACGCTACAAGACTCCTAGTCACCCTAGGACTCCTCTAGCCACTTAACCAGCGATCACCTCGGACCCTCACCGACCCTGGACCACGCCCAGATCCAGTCTCAGCCTAGCCCAGTCCCCGAACCCAAGCAACGAACCCCTTGAAACAAGAACAAGCTGAGCGCCTTTCTCCATACGTTGCTGCTGTCACTTTGCGTGGAGGCTTCTACCCAAGCCACCACCGCGCTCAGCCCTTCCTAACCCTCACTAAACCGACCTAGGCCATCACCCAGACCATCTAGCCCGCCCCCAGACCGAGCCACACCCTGAAAACTCTCGGCCAACACTCCATCACCCTACGGGAAGTGTCCTAAACAGCAAGGACTCTTCCCCAGCCCCAAGCTCGAACCCTAGTCGCCCTAGGACCCTACCTAACCCTAGACCGAGACCACCCCTGCTCCTGAACCAGCCCTGGTATAGCCACCTAGCCCCATGCATAAGAACCGAAACCTTGCACCTTGACAAACCCAACAAAACCCACGGTTCAAATTCTGAAATTCTCCTACGGTTCCAGCATGTTCTCTTGATTAATTTATCATGTTTTGTCCCTAATCAATCATATTTTATCATGTATTGGCAGCGTGTCCGTTGGGTTCATAACGATTCTTTCAAATCAAGCGTAAAATCGTAAAAATGTTGAAAATCCGTATCGTGTCGTAAAATAATCGAACCCAATATTTTTTCATGCATAATCAATTAAATCAAGCATACTATGATTTGTATGATGTTTTAAAAGAGTTTAGAAAACGTGCCTTTGTGTTTATAACGCTCGATTATTCGATCTTCGGCGAGGGTGCGACGTTGGACGATCGGACGACGAAGAACACAAGCTTTCCTTTCCTCCTATTTTTCAAAAATCTGAAGTTTGTGTGTGTTACACGGCTGCTAGGGTGTGAAAATTTGTGGTGTTTTCAAAGCCTAGGTGACTTATTTATAAATAAATTAACATGCTAATGGGCTTTGTTTTGGGCTTGCAAGTTTAAAGGTAATTGGGCCTTCTTTAAATAATTAATTTGGGTCCAATAACACTTAATTAATTAAAATATTAAAATTTATAAAATTATTTTATCAAAAATAATAATTTTTATCTTTTAAAACTCTTTATTTGCCCAAAACCCGCTTCCCGGGAAAAATCGAGCTCGACTCGTAAAATAATTCGAACTCCAACATTTTTATGAAAATTAAATCATTTTTAAATCATATTAGGAAGCCTTGCCATTATTTAAATAAAAATACATATTCTTGTCTTGGTCGTCACCGATCTCCTTTTCCATGCCTATTATCGAATATTCGGGTAAAATCCTTAATTTCATGTAAACGTGTCATATAATCATTTAATCATGCAATTATACATTTAATCATATAATAAACATCATGCTAACATTTAAAATCAATTAAATAAAACAATTAAGCAACTAAAATAATTTTGCATGCATGTGATTTACGTAGGTTGATTTTTCGGACGTTACAATTCTCCCTCCCTTAAATTGAATTTCATCCTCGAAATTTTCCTTTGACTTGACGATTGCAAAGCTTAGATTCTCTTATTCACCTCAAACTTAACATCTAACTTAAATCTTATTCTTAGATTCGGTCCTCAAAATCTTGAAAATTGCAATTCTAACCCAAAAATTTCCCAAAGTAGACTCCTAAATCCAGCTCAAGTAGTTCATGCACCCTATTTTTCTAAGTTCTTCAATATATCGAACAATTCCCACTACCCAACATGTATTTAAAATTTTTAATGCAACATGCAACAAACATGTATATCATGTGTCATATAAACATTTAAAAGAATTTTAAGCATATAAAATATAAAGCAGTAAAAACTCGTATATTTGAGGCGTGACTTCTTGAGCTTCTCGAAGTGACAGTACACAACCCTTTGGGAAAACCTTGGCTCTGCTACCAACTGAAACAATCTCAAATTTTTTTTTTAATCTTAAATCATAAATTCTAAATTACTAAATAAAATAATTTAACATAATCATGATTCATAATAATTTATCAATTTAAATCTCAAGTGCATAAAATAAAATCCTAAGTCATCGGCTAACCAAAATTCCTAAATCGACCTTTAAAAAGATCGGCTAGCAATAAAATTAAGCATAATAAATATCTCTAATTAAATCATTAGCATAAATCTTTAAATCCTTAATCTAATAAGCTAGTGCGGAAACATAAAGGCTCTCGGGTGTGTATGGTTGTACTCGATCGACTCAATCGTCACCGCCTCCCATAAAATCATCAAATCCTGCATCATACAAACCTAATGAGTCTAAAGACTCAGCACGTTCTAAACATGCATAGCAAATAATACATATAAATTCACATGCTTTAAAATCATATTTTTATTTAAAATATCTTTTAAATATAAATAAATCATTAAAAATCATTTGAGCATAAATAAATCATAAATAGTAAAATCATTTTAAAAATAACTTTGAACATAAATAAATCTTTTAAAAATAGCTTTATTTATCATCATAAATCATATATCATAAAAAATCATTTCATAAAGCTTTCAATCATATATCATTTTGGCTGAAGTTTGATCCTTGAAAGTGACTAGCTTTTATCCTTTGGTCGACTGCAGTCTTAGCTCCACATGGTCCATGGGGGTGTGCACTAGGCTCCACCGTAGAATACGGTCGTTGGGGTTCCCTCGGAGGCTTTTTCCCATAGACGGGTTCCCTCGGGGGCTTTTTCCCAAATATGGGTTCTTTCTGGGGCCTTTTCCCGTAAATGGGTTCTCTTTGGGGTCTTTTCCTCTCACGTTATCCCCACAAAATCATATATCAAAAACCATATCTTTTGTCACAGTCAATTCACATCCCTCAAAATATTTTTCCTTTTCATTTAAAATCATAAAATACGACAGCTTTCCAAAAATAGCATTTTAAACAGTATAAATTGCACAGCTTTAACATAAATCATAAAAATACATATTATGATCAAAATCATCATTTGAAATCATGTAATATCATTTAACATGCGTTATGATCCTTCGAGACGCTGCCAAGCGTTTTTGTATTTTCCTAAGTGTAAAAAGATCGTTTTGCCCCTGGACGTAAAAATTCTCGAATTTATGTTTTTCTCACATTTAATGACATGAAATTATTCTAAATAATTATTTAAGCTTACAAGAATTTTCTCATATATTTATTTGGCTTAAATCGATAATTTTTAAATTAATCTTTAAATAAGACATATTAACGCGTTTTAATCTCGAATTAAACCAAACCTTAATATAAAGTTCTCAAATTAAAAATTTAGATTTTTAATAATTATTTAAGTTTAAACCTAATTTTCCATAATTTTATAAAAGTTAAAACTAGGCGTTTCAATTAATTTGTTAATTAACGTTTCGTGCGGCGATTAAATCCCGAAAAATTCCAAAACTCATTATTTTGATCCCAAATTTTAAACATAACATTTTTAAGATATATTTTAACCTTCCAAGTCATGATCCACACCCGTGGACCCATGGATTCAATTTTTGTTCTTTAATTTTCGAAATTGACACCTTATCGAACCACCCGAGCCGCCTCCCAATTTACTAGAGCGACGCCCGAGCCACCTCGAGCCAAACCCGAACCAACCCTCCTAGGCACCCTCCTGACCAAGCCCAAGCCCTTGACCAGCCACTTAACTCCTGAAACAGCGTGCTGCCCATGACCCTTTGTATGCGTGCGTGAGATCTAGGTGTATTAGGACTCCTGGTTAGCTTAGGTCACCTCCAGCCGAGCCACCCCCGAGCCCAGCCGACCATGACCACCCCTGGACCAAGCCCAAACCCTAACAAGCCCAGCCTAGCCCAGCCAATTGAACACACGCACGAACCCCCCGAAGTGAATAGAAGCTGCACATAAGGTTGCAACTCACGCTACAAGACTCCTAGTCACCCTAGGACTCCTCTAGCCACTTAACCAGCGATCACCTCGGACCCTCACCGACCCTGGACCATGCCCAGATCCAGCCTCAGCCTAGCCCAGTCCCCGAACCCAAGCAACGAACCCCTTGAAACAAGAACAAGTTGAGCGCCTTTCTCCATACGTTGCTGCTGTCACTTTGCGTGGAGGCTTCTACCCAAGCCACCACCGCGCTCAGCCCTTCCTAACCCTCACTAAACCGACCTAGGCCATCACCCAGACCATCTAGCCCGCCCCCAGACCGAGCCACACCCTGAAAACTCTCGGCCAACACTCCATTACCCTACGGGAAGTGTCCTAAACAGCAAGGACTCTTCCCCAGCCCCAAGCTCGAACCCTATTCGCCCTAGGACCCTACCCCATCCTAGACCGAGACCACCCCTGCCCCTGAACCAGGCCCTGGTCGAGCCACCTAGCCCCATGCATAAGAACCGAAACCTTGCACCTTGACAAACCCAACAAAACCTGTCGAGGCCTGAAAATCATTGCTTGAAAATTTGCGGAAAATTAAAAATTTTCTTTTATAATAAATGGAGTGCCTCAACCATAAAATCAACTGATGAATCAAGTTCAATGTTTTTAAAAAAATATAGCAGCGGAAGAAAATAAAGTTTGCCGAAAATAACAATTTAAAAATATTCAACAGCTGATAAAATGTCTGAGCATAAAAAAATGGCAAGTGCTGAAACTGAGGTCCTCGGGTGCCACTACTGCCGACCCAAGCTGGCTCACTGGTCCCCGCCCTCGGCCCTGGCCTCATCAGTACGTACAACAATCAAGTCTAGTGAGCCTAAAGACTCAGCATGCAAATATCGTAGGTAACGAGTAAATACTGAAGTAAAATGTGCATGGGATAAAATATCATGTCATGAGGCATACTGAAAATAACTTGTACTGAGCAATTATAATACGTGCATAACTGAACTGAAATCATAGTAAAAATGTTTGCTCCTTAGAGCCTTGTACTGAAATAACTGGTAAAAATTTTCTGTTGAGATTATGGTCTACGCCTGTGGCCTCTGCACTGAACTGAAATGATCGGTAACTGGCTACCGGGGAGTATAAAACCGAACTGATCTGGCAGGTCACTGGCGACCGGGTGGTACCAAACTGAACTGATCGGTCACTGGCGACCGTATAAAATAATGCTCCCATAATAGTGAATTGACCACAAGCCATATCGCATAAATCTCAAAAAAATAAGTATTTTCTATTTTCATGCACGTAATATAATTAAATCGCATAATGAAAATATCCTGTATATTTTACCAACTGGATTGGATCGCTCCCAGGCTCGCTGCAACCTACATATGCCATGAAAAATATGCAATAGCTTATACTTGACCAAACTATGCAATTAAGTTTGAAAATGCGACAATTACGTCTAACGACTTCGTATTTAATCATGACTCCGAACCAACCCGAACCGACACTGAACCGACGTATAGTCATGATTAAAATACGCTTAAAATTATGAACTAATGCTCCTAAAATGATGAGGGTCGAAATCTAGGTGAAATGGAGGCCAAAACAAGAAACGCTCTTTCGAGAGTCAATTTGGCACATCGCACCGTAAATTCTCGTACGACCTCAAAAATGATCCAAATCACGAACGGTCAAAAACATGACCTTCCTAACTCAATGGGGCACTGTTCAGTCCAAGGACATAGGCTAAAAACAGACCGAGAACTCGAACGAGCCTCCGAACCGACACAGCAACTTGCTGTAAATTTCCAGCAGCTGCAACCTTGCTTGCATCGCGTCGTTTGCGAGCCTTTTGGCCATTGGGGCTTGAACCACCGACCAAAGCCTCTCCACAACGTCCCAAGGAATGATTGAAACCATGGCTGAGGGCCCTAGGCCAGCCACAATCCTCACCTTTCCAGCAACCAACCGAAAACTCTTACCGAGGGCCCTCATGCGTGCGTGTGTAGTGTTTTGTTTTGATTTCTGTCTCGTGTCGTTCCAGTGGCCATTTGATTGACCATGGCACGATCTAGACATCTAGGGGCATGGTATGAACCGTGGCTAAGGGCCATAAGCCAACCAAGATCCACACCAAACCAACCAACTCGAAGTACATGTGCTGTCAAAACCGAAGGGGCCGAGAGGGGAGGGGGCTGTTCTTGATGTTTTATGTAAAAACCGATGAGCCATGGACCAAGCCACCAAAAGGGCGACTTAGTCACGTCTAAGACATGCTAGGGGAGTGATCTAACCATGGCTATAGGCCCCTAGGGCAGCCATGATCAGATCCTTTCCCTTGGACAACCAAACTGAATTTTCGAACAGTACAAATGGACACATGTAGAGTTGCTGTCCTTTCCTTGTTTTCCAGCTAGTATGGGGTTAAACCAATGGACAAGTGGGGTCCTAATGCATCCTATTACATGCATAGACGTCGCCTTGGGAGCCTGGAGTCGATCCATAACCTGAAACCACAAAACAATAAGGAGCCGTGAACTGCACAAGAAAAATCGAAATCTGCATGGATGTTTTTCTGAAAATTCTTTGATGTATTTCGGTTTTGCATGATAAAACCTGATCATGTACTGAAAAATAATTGATAATATGACTTGATTGAGGTTTTAAAGAAATCTAGACATGCCTGGTTTCGTTTCGAAAGAAAACGAACGAAACGACGACGACGCGGCACGGAGGAGTGGAACGTTTCTTTTGTTTTCTTTCTTGCTCTCGGTTTTTTCTATCTTTCTCTCTAGCTAAGACTCACGATTTTACCTCTGAATACACTCTGAATTTCGGTGGTGTGGAGAGGGAAATAAGTGGTTAAAAGAGTGGAGAAGAATGGTGCAAAATATAAGGCCAAATCAAGACCAAGTCTCCCTCAAATTTGAATTTGAATTGTGGTTTGCTATCAAATCTTTGTTGGATGCTTCTAGAATAGGGTGGCCGAATTCTTGAGTTTATTAGACTAGGAAAATGCTAAATATTTACTTAATTAAGGTGGACCAAGAATTAAAAAGATCATTATGCTAATTCAACCAAGAATGGGTCAAAGGGTGATGAGTCGGCAAGGCATGTTGCTTAATCATCTAGGGGCCGAAATCTTACAATAAAAATGAAGGGAAAATATTGTTTAGTTACTAAATTTATAACCCTTAAAAGCCTCACCTATCCTTTAAATAATTTAGTGAACTAATCCTTTAATTAAGTAACTTAAATGAGCTTATTTCTTAATCACCTCAAGTAACTTAAATTAAATCCTCAAAACATCCTTTTTAACTTAAATGAACTTACTTGCTAGCTAAATTAACTTCTGGAAATATTTCTCGAATCTTAAATTCTATCTCAAAACTCCAACTCCAGTCCGGCCTCACTGAAATGCTAAAAAATCAAACTACTAGCATGAAATAAAAAAATAATTAACTTCAAAGAAATGCATTAAAATAATCTTGCAATGAAGTCAATTTAATTTTAAAAATCTAGAATTATGCATGGCTTATACGTAGACTGATTTACGGGTTCTACATTCTTCCCCCCTTAAAAGAAATTTCGTCCTCGAAATTAGAACTCACCGAATAACTCAGGGTATCGACTTCTCATCTCCGGCTCAGACTCCCACGTAGCTTCCTCCTCTGAATGGTTGAGCCATTTTACTTTGACTCACTTAACCAACTTGTTCCGAAGTTCCTTCTCCTGCCGGTCTAGGATCTGCACTGGTCTCTCCTCATAAGACAGGTTCGGAGTAAGTTGCAACGGCTCAAAGTTCAGCACATGCGAAGGATTTGCCATATACTTCCTCAGCATGGAGACGTGGAACACATTGTGTACTCCGGCCAGATTCTGCGGAAGAGTAACACGATAAGCTAGCGTCCCAACTCTGTCAAGGATCTCAAACGGTCCAATGAATCTCGGACTGAGCTTCCCTTTCTTCCCAAATCTCATGACACCCTTCATAGGTGCCACTTTCACAAATACATGATCGCCCACTGCAAACTCCAAATCTTTCCTCCGCTGATCGGCATAGCTCTTCTGTCGACTCTGAGCAGTCCTCATTCTATCACGGATCTTGACTACTACATCTGTTGCCTGTTGAACAATCTCTGGACCCAACTCTGCTCTCTCTCCTACTTCATCCCAATGGACAGGAGATCTGCACTTGCGGCCATACAGTGCTTCATACGGAGCCATACCAATAGAAGACTGGAAGCTGTTGTTATAGGTGAACTCAACCAATGGTAAGTTTGACTCCCAACTCCCGGAGAAATCAATGACGCAAGCGCGAAGAAGATCCTTCAAAATCTGAATAACTCGCTCCGACTGCCCATCTCTCTGCGGATGGAAAGTTGTGCTAAACAGCAACTTCGTACCCAAAGTCGAATGCAAACTCTTCCAAAATGAGGAAGTGAATCGGGGATCTCTGTCGGATACGATCGAAACTGGAATACCATGGAGTCGGACTATCTCTCGGATATACAGCTCTGCATACTGAACCATGGTGAAAGTCGTCTTAACAGGCAAGAAGTGCGCTGATTTGGTAAGACGATCTACAATCACCCAGATAGCATTCGATCCTCTGGCTGACCTCGGCAATCCGGTCACAAAGTCCATGGTAACATTCTCCCACTTCCACTCGGGAATAGGGAGAGGCTTGAGCAAACCTGCTGGTCTCTGATGCTCGGCTTTCACTAACTGGCAGGTCAGACACTCGGACACAAATCGTCTGATGTCCTTCTTCATACCAGGCCACCAATACAATAGCTGCAGATCTTTGTACATCTTCGTACTCCCAGGGTGAATGGAGTACGGGGACATATGGGCCTCTGACAAGATGTCTGCTCGGATAGAATCACTGCTAGGAACCCATATCCTGTCTTGGTATCTCACAATACCATCACTGACTGAATACAAGACACTACCCTTGGCTTCATCTCTCTTCTTCCACTGTGCCAATTGCTCATCTGCTGACTGACCACTGCGAATACGGTCCATAAGGGAAGACTGAATAGTCAAGGTAGATAAACGAGGAACTCTACCTCGAGGATAAGTCTCAAGATCAAACCTCTGCATCTCAGTCTGAAGAGGTTTCTGAATCGTCAAATGAGCCATCACTGCGACTTTCCTACTCAAAGCATCCGCAACTACATTAGCTTTACCCGGGTGGTAGCTAATGTCACAATCGTAGTCTTTCACAAGCTCCAACCAACGCCTCTGACGCATGTTCAGCTCCTTCTGCGTAAAGAAATACTTGAGGCTCTTGTGGTCGGTAAAGATCTGACACTTCTCTCCATACAGATAGTGCCTCCAAATCTTCAAAGCAAAAACTACAGCCGCTAACTCCAGATCATGGGTAGGGTAATTCTTCTCGTGGATTTTCAGCTGTCGAGAAGCATACGCTATCACCTTCCCATGCTACATCAATACTGCACCAAGACCGAGCTTCGAAGCATCGGTATACAGAACAAACTCACCGGACCCTGACGGCACGGCCAAAACTGGTGCTGAGATAAGAGCTTGCTTCAAAGTATCGAAGCTCTTCTGACACTCCTCGCTCCAAACAAATTTCACATTCTTCTTGGTCAGTGCTGTGAGTGGAACTGCAATCGAAAAGAACCCCTTAATGAACTTCCGATAATATCCTGATAAGCCAAGAAAACTGCGGATTACTGATGCATTCTGAGGCACAACCCAATCTCTGACTGCTGCAACTTTTGCTGGGTCTACCTCAATACCACTGCTAGAAACGATGTGGCCTAAGAACGCCACCTTCTCTAACCAGAATTCGCATTTACTGAACTTTGCGAATAATTTGTGCTTCTGCAATGTCTGCAACACTGTGGTCAGATGTCTGCTGTGCTCTTCCCGACTCTTGGAGTAGACGAGAATGTCATCTATGAACACTATCACAAACTGGTCAAGATACGGCTGAAATACGCGATTCATGAGATCCATGAAGATCGCTGGCACATTCTTCAGTCCGAACGGCATCACAAGGAACTCGTAGTGGCCATAACGAGTCCTAAAAGCAGTCTTGGAAACATCAGCATCTCTCATCGTCAACTGGTGATAACCAGAGCGCAGATCAATCTTGGAGAAAATCGAAGCTCCCTGCAACTGGTCAAATAGATCCTCAATCCTCGGAAGTGGGTATTTATTCTTCACTGTAACCCTGTTCAACTCCTGATAGTCAATACAAAGTCTCATAGAGCCATCCTTCTTCTTAACAAACAAGACTGGCGCGCCCCAAGGTGAGAAGCTAGGGCGAATGAACTCCTTGTCCAGAAGTTCTTGTATCTGCTTCTTAAGCTCTGCCATCTCTGTCGGTGCTAGTCGGTACGGCGCTTTGGATATCGGAGCCGTACCTGGCATAAGCTCAATGGAAAACTCCACCTCTCTCTCGGGTGGCATACCAGAGACGTCTTCGGGAAAAACGTCTAAGAAATCTCTGACAATCGGAACATCTGAGGCTGACTGGCTGGGTTCCTCGGGGACAGATAAAAAGTTCGCTAGAAATGTCCGACACCCTCTATGCATGAGCTTCCTGGCCTGAACATAAGGAATAATGCGCGGTAAAGGAAAGTACATGTCCGGCTCAAATAAGAACTGCTCCATTCCAGGCGGTCGGACAAGAACAGATCTCCGCTGGAAGTCTATCAACACTCTGTTCCTCAATAGCCAGTCCATCCCCAGGATGATGTCAAATTCTGGCATCGGTAGCACGATCAGATCCGCATAAACAAGATTACCGTGCAGCTCAAGGTCTATATCTCGTATAACATTGGTAGCTGCCATCTCCTCGCCTGACGGCAACACTACTGAAAAGGCTGTATCTAGCCCAATGGTCTGGATCTTGAGAAAGTTTGCAAAGACCTCCGAAATAAACGAGTGAGTGGCCCCTGAATCTATCAAGGCCTTGGTAGCGGAACCAGATATAAAAATTCTCCCTGAAAGAGCGGAGCTCTAAGTTGAATCAAGTAGCTACAAGAACTAAACTTATAGACATGCAATGGTCAAAGTTCTTCTAACTTAAATCTCCAAAATACTACTGAGTAGAGCATGCAATCCTATCACAGTTCTAAGTTCAATCTTAATCCTTATTCCCAAAACACGGAATTTCAAATAATAACTTAAAGTTTAAAGGTACCTGTCAACAACATAGTCTCCGAGTTGGTTTCCGCGGAATGGAGAGCAAAAACTCTGCCTTGGGTAGGCAGATTCCTCTGAGGGCACTGCAGCAACATGTGGTCTGGACTGCCACACTTAAAACACTTTCCTGAGCCAGACATACATGCTCCAGGATGGCGGCGTGAGCACTTGGGACAGACTGGGTGCTCATAAGTCCTCGGGGCTGGGCGTCCCCGCTGCTGCTGCTGGCCTCTGTTTCTTGGCGGTCCGTGAAAATGCCTCTTGTTCTGCTGCTGATGCTGATGAGGAGGAGGGCGGTGTGGTACCTGGACTGGGCGCTTGCCCTGGCGATCCCTCTCGATATCCTGCAGATCCTGCTCTGCGGCTAGGGCTTTGGAGACAGCAATCTCATAAGTAGCAGGGTCAGACACCCTAACATCCCGGCGCAAGATCGGCCGTAGACCCACCAGGAAATGCATCAACTTGGCTTTGGCATCATTCGCGATCAGGGGCACAAAATGACAGCCCCTCTCGAACTTACGGATGAACTCCGTAACCGTCATGTCTCCCTGTCTCAGGCTCATGAACTCAGTGGTCAACCTGGTGCGCACTTCCTCGGCAAAATATTTGGAGTAGAAAACCTCCGTGAAACGTGTCCATGACAGTGTAGCAAAGGTCAGGGCTACTGATGCTCCTTCCCACCATAAGCGGGAATCTCCACTGAACAGATAGGTGGCACAACGGACTCGGTCTGCATCTCCCAGCTCCATGAACTCGAAGATAACCTCGAGGGATTTGATCCATCCCTCGGCAATCATGGGGTCAGACGTCCCAGAAAACTCCTTTGGACGCATCTTCATGAATCGCTCGTAAACAGCCTCTGGCCCTGTCGGCCTAGTCACCACCGCATTGTTCCCCGCAAACTGTGCGAAGAACTGTGTCATCCCAGCTAGCATCTGGGCACTCATGTCAGGTGGGGGCGGTGGTGGAGGTGGAGGAGGAGGAGGTGTCTGCCTCTCTTGTCTCTAATCGTCATCGTCCTCGCGACGGTGCTCGCCACTACCTCTCGGGCGTCCTACTTGACGTCTAGGGGGCATACTGTTCCAACATAACCCATACGTAACTAACATGCATAATTCCATAATTTATTTTTTATGAACACAGAAATGCTGAAAAATCTGGTCGAAATTATTTCATGGAAGCATGCTGACAAAATAATTCATGCTTTAAATAAAATGCTGAACTGTAAAACTTACAGACCGAAGGCGTGGCTTCGTGAGCTTCTCGTGGTCAGTAGTAGTGTAACCCTATACAGAACCACCGCTCTGATACCAACTGTCGAGGCCCGAAAATCCTTGCTTGAAAATTTGCGGAAAATTAAAAATTTTCTTTTATAATAAATGGAGTGCCTCAACCATAAAATCAACTGATGAATCAAGTTCAATGTTTTAAAAAAAATATAGCAGCGGAAGAAAATAAAGTTTGCCGTAAATAACAATTTAAAAATATTCAACAGCTGATAAAATGTCTGAGCATAAAAAAATGGCAAGTGCTGAAACTGAGGTCCTCGGGTGCCACTACTGCCGACCCAAGCTGGCTCACTGGTCCCCGCCCTCGGCCCTGGCCTCATCAGTACCTACAACAATCAAGTCTAGTGAGCCTAAAGACTCAGCATGCAAATATCGTAGGTAACGAGTAAATACTGAAGTAAAATGTGCATGGGATAAAATATCATGTCATGAGGCATACTGAAAATAACTTGTACTGAGCAATTATAATACGTGCATAACTGAACTGAAATCATA
This sequence comes from Primulina tabacum, assembly GCF_025594145.1. Classification (NCBI taxonomy): domain Eukaryota; kingdom Viridiplantae; phylum Streptophyta; class Magnoliopsida; order Lamiales; family Gesneriaceae; genus Primulina; species Primulina tabacum. The sequence goes on along the minus strand of NC_134550.1, from coordinate 29,699,480 downwards.
GTAAAAATGTTTGCTCCTTGGAGCCCTGTACTGAAATAACTGGTAAAAATTTTCTGTTGAGATTATGGTCTATGCCTGTGGCCTCTGCACTGAACTGATCGGTAACTGGCTACCGGGGAGTATAAAACTGAACTGAGCTGGCCGGTCACTGGCGACCGGGTGGTACAAAACTGAACTGATCGGTCACTGGCGACCGTATAAAATAATGCTCCCATAATAGTGAATTGACCACAAGCCATATCGCATAAATCTCAAAAAAATAAGTATTTTCTATTTTCATGCACGTAATATAATTAAATGGCATAATGAAAATATCCTGTATATTTTACCAACTGGATTGGATCGCTCCCAGGCTCGCTGCAACCTACATATGCCATGAAAAATATGCAATATCTTATACTTGACCAAACTATGCAATTAAGTTTGAAAATGCGACAATTACGTCTAACGACTTCGTATTTAATCATGACTCCGAACCAACCCGAACCGACACTGAACCGACGTATATTCATGAATAAAATACGCTTAAAAATTATGAACTAATGCTCCTAAAATAATGAGGGTCGAAATCTAGGTGAAATGGAGGCCAAAACAAGAAACGCTCTTTCGAGAGTCAATTTGGCACATCGCACCGTAAATTCTCGTACGACCTCAAAAATGATCCGAATCACGAACGGTCAAAAACATGACCTTCCTAACTCAATGGGGCACTGTTCAGTCCAAGTCCATAGGCTAAAAGCTGACCGAGAACTCGAACGAGCCTCCGAACTGACACAGCAACTTGCTGTAAATTTCCAGCAGCTGCAACCTTGCTTGCATCGCGTCGTTTGCGAGACTTTTGGCCATTGGGGCTTGAACCACCAACCAAAGCCTCTCCACAACGTCCCAAGGAATGATTCGAACCATGGCTAAGGGCCCTAGGCCAGCCACAATCCTCACCTTTCCAGCAACCAACCGGAAACTCTTACCGAGGGCCCTCATGCGTGCGTGTTTAGTGTTTTGTTTTGATTGCTGTCTCGTGTCGTTCCAGTGGCCATTTGATTGACCATGGCACGATCTAGACATCTAGGGGCATGGTATGAACCATGGCTAAGGGCCATAGGCCAACCAAGATCCACACCAAACCAACTAACTTGAAGTACATGTGCTGTCAAAACCGAAGGGGCCGAGAGGGGAGGGGGCTGTTCTTGATGTTTTATGTAAAAACCGATGAGCCATGGACCAAGCCACCAAAAGGGCGACTTCGTCACGTCTTAGACATGCTAGGGGAGTGATCTAACCATGGCTATAGGCCCCTAGGGCAGCCATGATCAGATCCTTTCCCTTGGACAACCAAACTGAATTTTCGAACAGTACAAATGGACACATGTAGAGTTGCTGTCCTTTCCTTGTTTTCCAGCTAGTATGGGGTTAAACCAATGGACAAGTGGGGTCCTAATGCATCCTATTACATGCATAGACGTCGCCTTGGGAGCCTGGAGTCGATCCATAACCTGAAACCACAAAACAATAAGGAGCCGTGAACTGCACAAGAAAAATCGAAATCTGCATGGATGTTTTTCTGAAAATTCTTTGATGTATTTCGGTTTTGCATGATAAAACCTGATCATGTACTGAAAAATAATTGATAATATGACTTGATTGAGGTTTGAAAGAAATCTAGACATGCCTGGTTTCGTTTCGAAAGAAAACGAACGAAACGACGACGACGCGGCACGGAGGAGTGGAACGTTTCTTTTGTTTTCTTTCTTGCTCTCGGTTTTTTCTTCCTTTCTCTCTAGCTAAGACTCACGATTTTACCTCTGAATACACTCTGAATTTCGGTGGTATGGAGAGGGAAATAAGTGGTTAAAAGAGTGGAGGAGAATGGTGCAAAATATAAGGCCAAATCAAGACCAAGTCTCCCTCAAATTTGAATTTGAATTGTGGTTTGCTATCAAATCTTTGTTGGATGCTTCTAGAATAGTGTGGCCGAATTCTTGAGTTTATTAGACTAGGAAAATGCTAAATATTTACTTAATTAAGGTGGACCAAGAATTAAAAATATCATTATGCTAATTCAACCAAGAATGGGTCAAAGGGTGATGAGTCGGCAAGGCATGTTGCTTAATCATCTAGGGGCCGAAATCTTACAATAAAAATGAAGGGAAAATGTTGTTTAGTTACTAAATTTATAACCCTTAAAAGCCTCACTTATCCTTTAAATAATTTAGTGAACTAATCCCTTAATTAAGTAACTTAAATGAGCTTATTTCTTAATCACCTCAAGTAACTTAAATTAAATCCTTAAAAAATCTTTTTTAACTTAAATGAACTTACTTGCTAGCTAAATTAACTTCTGGAAATATTTCTCGAATCTTAAATTCTATCTCAAAACTCCAACTCCAGTCCGGCCTCACTGAAATGCTAAAAAATCAAACTACTGCATGAAATAAAAAAATAATTAACTTCAAAAAAATGCATTAAAATAATCATGCAATGAAGTCAATTTAATTTTAAAAATCTAGAATTATGCATGGCTTATACGTAGACTGATTTACGGGTTCTACAAAACCCACGGTTCAAATTCTGAAATTCTCCTACGATTCAAGCATGTTCTCTTGATTAATTTATCATGTTTTGTCCCTAATCAATCATATTTTATCATGTATTGGCAGCGCGTCAGTTGGGTTCATAACGATTTTTCAAATCAAGCGTAAAATCGTAAAAACGTTGAAAATATTTATATCGTGCCGTAAAATAATCGAACCCAATATTTTTTCATGCATAATCAATTAAATCAAGCATACTATGATTTGTATGATGTTTTAAAAGAGTTTAGAAAACGTGCCTTTGTGTTTATAATGCTCGATTATTCGATCTTCGGCGAGGTGCGACGTTGGACGACCGGATGACGAAGAACACAAGCTTTTCTTTCCTCCTATTTCTCAGAAATCTGAAGTTTTTGTGTGTGTTACACGACTGCTAGGGTGTGAATTTGTGGTGTTTTCAAAGCCTAGGTGACTTATTTGTAAATAAATTAACATGCTAATGGGCTTTGTTTTGGGCTTGCAAGTTTAAAGGTAATTGGGCCTTCTTTAAATAATTAAATTGGGCTCAATAACACTTAATTAAATAAAACATAAAAGTTAATAAAATTAGTTACTCAATAATAATATTTTTGATCTTTTAAAATTCTTTGTTTGCCTAAAACCGGTTTCCCGGAAAAAATCGAGCTCGACTCGTAAAATAATTCGAACTCCAACATTTTTAGAAAAATTAAATCATTTTTAAATCATATTAGGAAGCCTTGCCATTATTTAAATAAAAATACATATTCTTGTCTTGGTCGTCATCGGTCTCCTTTTCCATGCCTATTATCGAATATCCGGGTAAAATCCTTAATTTCATGTAAACGTGTCATATAATCATTTAATCATGCAATTATACATTTAATCATATAATAAACATCATGCTAACATTTAAAATCAATTAAATAAAACAATTAAGCAATTAAAATAATTTTGCATGCATGTGGTTTACGTAGGTTGATTTTTCGGACGTTACAAGGTGTGTCATGGGCTTCCTTCATAATAAGATCTCTCAAGGAATTGTCACTAGGAACCCATAACCGATCTCGATAACGAACTATACCATCCACCTCTTAATATAATTTTCGGCCATTGGCTTCATCTCTAGCTCTCCACTTTTGTAACTACTCATCATAAGACTGCCCATCACGAATCTTGTCTCTCAAAGTCGACTATACTGATAGTGTGGCAAGATTAGGGGCATCGCCCCTAGCATAAATTGTAAGCTCAAATCGCTGTATCTCGGACTGCAACGGTCTTTGGAATGATAATTGAGTAATGACTGCCGCTTTCCTGCTCAATGCGTCCGCCACTACATTAGCTTTTTCCGGATGGTAGTTAATGTCACAATCATAATCCTTTAATAATTCAAACCATCTGCGGTGTCTAATATTCAATTTTTTGGGTGAAGAAGTATTTCAAGCTTTTATGATCGGTGAATATTTTGCACTTCTCCCCATAAAGGTAGTGTCTCCATATCTTCAAGGCAAAGACTACTGCTGCAAGCTCAAGATCATGAGTAGGGTAGTTTTTCTCGTGAATTTTCAACTGTCTCGACGCATAAGCTATAACTCGGTCATTTTGCATCAGAACTGCGCCCAAACCAAGTTTAGAAGCGTCGGTATAAAGAACATACTACCCTTGCCCCGATGGAATAGATAACACTGGCGCTGAAATCAAGGCTTACTTCAACTTGTCAAAACTATCTTGGTACTCGGGTCCCCATACAAACTTCGCATTCTTCTTCGTCAAGGCGGTCATAGGTACCGCTATAGATGAGAACCCCTGAATAAACTTGCGATAATAGCCAGATAGTCCCAAGAAACTGCGAATCTCGGTAACACTCTTTGGTACTGTCCACTCTTTCACTGCCTCAACTTTACTTGGATCGACTTCCACTCCACTACTAGAGATGATGTGGCTTAAGAATGCCACTCTATCAAGTCAAAACTCGCACTTGCTGAATTTTGCATACAACTTTATATCTTGCAGTACTTGTAGTGTTGTACTCAAATGGCAACTATGCTCCTCTCTGCTCTTGGAATAGATTAAGGTATCATCGATGAATACTATAACAAACTGATCCAGATACGGCTGAAATACGCGATTCATGAGATCCATGAAGATCGCTGGTGCATTGGTCAACCCGAATGGCATGACCATAAACTCGTAGTGCCCATATCTTGTGCGAAATGCTGTCTTGTGAACATCTGACTCTTTCACTTTCAATTGATAGTATCCAGATCGCAGGTCAATCTTAGAAAATATCGATGCTCCTTGCAACTGATCAAATAAATCTTCAATTCTTGGCCGTGGATACTTGTTTTTGATAGTGACCCTATTAAGCTCTCGATAATCAATGCAAAGAGGCATACTACCATCTTTCTTCCTCACAAATAATACTGGTACGCCCCATGGAGAATAACTAGAGCGAATAAAACCCTTGTCTAGAAATTCTTGGATTTTATCTTTTAGTTCTTTCATTTCAGCAGGTGGTAGACGGTAAGGCGCTTTAGATATAGCAACAGTGCACGGCATAAGATCAATAGAGAATTCCACTTCACGATCAGGTGGAATACCAGTTACGTCCTCGGGAAAGACGCTAGGAAAATCTCTGACAATATCAACATTCTCTAATTTTTGACTGACAGGATCAAGTGTGGTAGTAACACATGCTAGAAAAGCTTGGCATCCTCGTTTAATAAGCTTCCTCGCACATAGACAAGAGATAATGTGCGGCATTTGCTTGTTCCTTGCCGCCTCAAAGACAAAAGATTTACCACTAGGTGGCCTAATAGACACTGATCTCTGACGAAAATCAATCGAAGCTCCATTCGCTGATAGTCAATCTATATCGAGTATAATATAAAATTCGGGCATAAGAAACACGATAAGATCTACCCGAACTACATCTTTGCATAAACGAAGCTCCAGATTCTTGACAATTTTAGAGGTGAGCACTTGATCCCCGGATGGAATAGAAACTTTGAAACCCAAACCCATATCTTGATGAGTAATATTCAGTCTTTTGATGAAGGTTTCAGAGATGAATTAATGTGTAGCTCCTGAATCTAGCAATGCATAGGTAGCTACCCCCTGAATGTTAATCTTCCTGCGGCGAAAATGTATTTTAAATCTTATCGTGTTGAAGCTTAAGAAATTTCTATCATTAATTTCCCAAAGTTATATGAAGATTACGTTTTGAACTTAAGCACTTCTTGAAAAAAAATTGCATTTTAGCCCTATAATTTTTCGAAATTTGCGTTCTAGTCCCCAAATTTTCTAATTATTACATTTTAACCCTTATATTTCTTTCGAAAATTCTTATTTTGATCCCTTAAGTTCCGAAAATTGGATTTGTGGTCCTTAAGAATTCGGTAATTTCATTTAGGTCCCTTAACTTTCGATTAATTGCAATTTGGTCCATTAATTATCGAAAATTACATTTTAGTCCTCGAACTTTCGAAAATTGTACATTTGACCCCAAAATTTTCGAAACCCCTATAAATCCCTTAGTTATGATTTTTTTTATATTTTGACCCTCAAACTTTTTATTTGGAATCAAATCATCCTTTACATAAAATAAGGCACAAAATTAATATCATTTTCTATGGTTTCTAAAATCATAACTTAAATCCAACTAAGTAGAACATGCAACCTAATTTCCATTAGGTTAAACTTAATCCCAATTTAAATTCAATAACCAATTTAGCATTTCATGCATTACTAAGCAATATAAAAATGTTAAATGACTATATTACCCGTGATAAGTGTAGTGTATGCCTCCTCCTCATCTTCTTCTGCATTCATAACATAAGCTCGCCCAACAGCAGGTGCTTTCCTCTTCGGGCAATCAGCGGTCTTGTGCCCAGCATTTCTTGCAGTAGAAACACTTAAATGATCCCCATTCACATTTGCCAAGATGTAAACGATTGCACTCCTTGCATGGTTGCCTCTCAGCAGGCTTTGGTGCTCCAGGATTCTGTGGCTTTTGTGGTGCTTGCTTCTTGAATTGACCTTGGGGCTTTGGAGGCCCTTGAGGTCTAGACAGACCCGTGTATGGCTTTTTATTTGGTTGATTATTGTTCTGAAAGTGCTGCCACATGTGCTGAATCTCCAAATCAATGTCCCTCAAAGACTGCTCAGACTGGAAAGCATAAGCAGTAGCAGTAGCATAATCCAATGGACGCATCATCATAACATTGTTTCGAAGGGTAGGTCATAGGCCATCCATGAAATGGCTAAGCTTCACTGCAGGATCCCCAGAAATAAGGGGTACAAAATGACAACCCCAATCAAACTTTCTCACAAATTCAGCAACCGTCGAGTCTCCTTGGCGGAGGGTCATAAACTCCCTCATCAGTCGCCCTCTAACATCGGCAGTAAAGTATTTCTCATAAAATATTTCCTTGAAACGAGCCCAAGTAATAGTAGCAAGATTAACCCTGTGCTCGGCTCCTTCCCACCATAAAGAAGCATCATCTCTAAACAGATAAGTGTTACACCTAACACGGTCCGCATCCCCCATATCCAGGTAACGAAAGTGTACCTCAAGTGAATGGATTCAACTCTCAGCAGCAAAGGGATCGGTGGTGCCAGAAAATTCCTTCGGCCCTAGCCTTCAGAACTGATCATAAATGTCATGCTGTGGCCTAGGTGCCTGCTGCTACTGCATCTGCTATAAATGCTGTTGTAGCTGCTGCTATTGTAACTGCTGCTGCTGTATCTGCTGCTCGAAGAGACGAGCCATCCCCTCTAAAGCACGGGTAACAGCATCCCCTGGAGAAGGAGGTGATGGTGCATTCCCTTGATGATTCACACTGTTTCTTCTTGATTCTCAACAATAAGGGTACGTCTAGGAGGCATTTTATCTGAATGTTTTCCAAATTCTAACGTAACCAACATGCATTTAAATCCAAGTTCCCTAATCATATGACATATCCTAACTCATTTAACAATTTAAGCATGCAAAGCATAAATACTCAAAAAGCTTGTAAACATGTAGCGTAAACATATTATTCATGTCGTCATGCAGGTAACATCATACAGAATCATATAAAGCATGTAAAAACTTACAAATTTGAGGCTTGACGACTGATCTTTCCGACGCTGATGGTGGCACAACCCTTTACAGGACCTTTACTCTGATACCAACTGAAAAAGTACTAAATTTTTTTTTAAAACTTAGTTTAATTCGGCCAATCACCCATACTACATGAAAATATTTTGCTTATTTCAAAATAAAACATCAACCAACTAGTATTTAAAATCAAGTGAAATAGTCAAAAAAATGAAATCTTCAAATGTTTACCAAACCTAAAAAGCAATAAATTTGAAAAGTATAGCCCATACTAAACCTCTCAAAAATCCCTCAAAAGCATGACTAAATAATCTTAAAATCTTTTAACGTAAATCGTAATCATAAATCATAATTGCTGAAGAAGTAAAAGCGCTGGTCCTCTGGTTGTGTGCACCTTCAGTCCAGTCAGGTCAACAATCAAGACCTCCATCAAACTCACCTGCATCCATCACACCTAGTGAGTCTAAAGACTCAACACACCTAATCTTTATAACAAATAATACGTATAAAAATAACAAGCAATAGTGAAAATACTTTTACGTAAAATTAACATTTTCATGACATGCAAACATAAACCTTAACCTTTTACTTTTCCTCAACATAACATGACATAAATCCTTTTATTATGATTATAAACATTTTCCTTTTCCTTTATTGAATTCAGATCGTTAATTGTGACTTTCCTCAAATCTCAAAAAGTCGATGGATCCATCTACATGAAATTGCAGTACTGAGCGGCGGGGAACACCAGAAACACTCTCACCGATCAACTGCGCCCTGGCCTATCCTCATTCAAATGAAAATACGATCTTCGGGCTCCCTCTGGGCCTTTTCCCATAAATGGGCTTCCTCTGGGGCTTTTTCCCTCACGACATTCTCATTCTTACCTCAAACCCTCATAACCTCAATAGTCACAATTACTTCACTTCAACGTTTTACATTCTCATCACTTTATAAAATCATGCATAACATATCATTTTTTTTTTTGAAACCAAGCATGCAACATATCTTTTAAATGTCCACATTAAATCATAAAAATCCAATAGACATTTAAAAATCATAATTTAATCATGTAAAATTTCATAAACATTTAAAATTACTCATATTATCATAAAAACAACATTTCGAGCATTTAATTTCTAGGTGTAAAATAACAGTTTTACCCTAGACGTAAAATTTCATGTTTTTGACATTTTCTTAATTTCATTAACTCTAACATGTCTCAATTAATTACTTAAGCTTAAATTAAAATTCTCATAATTTTATTTAGCTTAAAAACTAGGCTTTTTAATTAATTCGTAATTAGTCGTTTTAATCCCGAAAAATTTCAAACTTTAATATAAAATTCTTAATTCAAAACTTAGTCTTTTTATATTATTTTAGTCCTCATGAACCATGACTCGACTCCCGTGAGCCATTTTTCGATATTTAAACTAAAAAAGAAACCTTAATCGAACCTTATGTGTTAACCTCGAGCCATATGTGTTTTTCCATGAGCCACGCCCGAACCATCCTGAACCAACCACGAGCCAGACCCCCTATGGACCCTACTGGACCCTTAGAACCCATTAGGACTCACCCCAAGCTCGAAACCGAAGCTACATACCAGTAGCAAGCCATGGCCGAGAACTTTACTTGGCTTAGGACTCTAACCAACCGAGCTAGGCCCTGGACCAACCTGTCGTGCACCCTCTTAGGACCCTAGTGAGACACCCTAGCCCAGCCCGTGACCCCTGGCTGAACCGCAACGTCGCCTGCGCGCTGCTGCACCAAGGCGTGCAGCAGCAACCCTCTCAAGTGGGAGTCCTAGTGTACAACCCGTAAATTAGACTACGTATAAGTCATGCATAATTCCTAGTATTTTAAATTAAAATGATTTTATTGCATGAGTATTTAATTACTTTTTTTTGAATTTAATTATTTTATGCAGTAGTTTAGTTGCTATCTTTTCAGTTAATTAAGTGAGGCCGGACTGGAGTTGGAGTTTGGAGATAAAATTTAATATTAAGAAAACATTCCTAGAATTTATTTAAGATAAATAATAAGTTAAATTAATGTGAAAGAAAGTTTAAGGAATTATTCGAATAATTTGAGATAAGTAGTAAATAAATTTCAATAATTAATTTCTTAATTCAATAAAATATTTAATGAGTAGATAAAACTCTAAAGAATTAAAATACAAGATTTAAGAAATATTTTCCCCTCCATTTTTATCTACAATTTTCGGTCCTTCCCTAATTAATTTAAAAATAGTTGTCAACCCATTTATTTAATATCTTCCCCTATCCATTTCATGATAAATAATTCACTAAAAAAATTTTATCACCACTAATTAATATTTAAGCAATATTCTACCATGTTATCTAGCAATATTTCCCTTTTTTTTTCGAAATCGGCCACTACCTTTGGAAGATTTAAAAAGTTTAACAACTCATTTCCTTGATTTCTTTCCTTATCCATTTTCTTGGGAGATAATTCCATCACACTAAATCTTCAATAATTATTAATTAAGCAATTTACCACCCCATTTAATTGAATAAAATCGGTCATCCCTTGATTTTTTTTAAAAGATTTTAATTAGTTGGACAATTTATTCTTTAATTATCTTTCCTTAACTTTTTCTAGGTAGATATCTTCCCCACCTTTTAATTCACTAACAAATAATTAATTAAGCAATTTTCTTCTTGAACCTAGACTAAATTTCGGCCCCTTGCACCTCTAATATTCCCCAAAAATCTTTTGATATCCTTCATATTTTCCTTATGTCACAAATTCATGGATAGCAAGATTTTTGTTACCATTTAATCTCCCATTCTATCTTGCAATTTCCATTCACTCTCCTAACCATTATTCCCTCTTCTCACCACCGAAAATCAGAGGAACCTCAGTGTAAAAAAAAAAACCGTGAGAAATCTGAGAGAAAATAGAGAGGAAAATTCGAGTAAAAGAAAAGAAAGAAGAAGACTGCTCCTCCGCGCCGTGTCGTGTTTTTTTTTTGTTTTCTTCAAAACAAAAATCCAGGCATGTATATGTTTTTAGTTACCCTTCAATCAAGTCATATAGGTATTTTTAAACAACGCATGTACATGATTTTATTGCAAGAAAATCGAAACTCATATCAATTATTTTCGAAAAAAGTAGATGCAGATTTCGGCCCCTTCCCTTGCTACCTCACGGGTTGGCTTGTTTTAATTGTTTCAGGTATTGGTTCGACCCTAGGCTCCCAAGGCTGCTTCTAGACATGTACTAGGACATGTTAGGACCATGTTGGTCCAATAGTTCAAGCCCCATGCATGCTGGAAATCGGATATGACAGCAACTCCCTCCTAGTGTCACTTGTGTTTCAATTTTCTGTCATCTTGCTGTCAAGGGAGAGTTTCTGATCTTGGCTGCCCTAGGGGCCTATAGCCATTGTTAGAACACCCCCTATCATATCTAAGACTTGACCAAGTCGCCCTTTCGAGGCTTGGTCCGTGGTGGAATCGGTTTTCAAATAAAAGAAACAAGAACAGCCCCCCCCCCCCCCCCCCTTTCGGCCCTTTTGAATTCTTCATGTGTCCCTCGGTTTTCGGTGGTTTTGGGTGGACCTTGGTCGGCCTCTGGCCCTTAGCCCTGGTTCACACCCTACCCCTTGATGTCTAGATCGAGCCATGGTCAATCAAATGGCCACTGGAATGGTCCATGACAGCAAGATCCATAGCAACCTCCCACGTGCAGGTTTAGTGCTCGGGTGGGACGTGTGGTTTGATTTCTGGAGTGGTTCGAATTTTGGCTGACCTAGGGCCCTTAGCCATGGTTTAAATCATTCCTTAGGACATTGGTAAGAGGCTCTGGTCGGTGGTTCAAGCCCCAATGGCCGATAGTCTCGAAAACAACACAAGGAAACGGAAGCGCGGCTGCTGTAATTTTGACAGCAAGTAGTGCTGAAGTTCAGAGGTAAGTTTCGGGTTCTTGTTTAGATTTTAGCCTATGGGCTTGGACTAGACAGTACCTCATCGAGTTAGGAAGGTCATGTTTTTGGCTGTCGTGATTCGGATCAGTTTAGAGGTCGTACGAGAACTTACGGTGCAGTGTGCCAAAGTGACTCTCGAAATAGCGTTTCATGTTTTTGGCCTCCATTCACTAAATTTCGAGTACTCTAATTTTAGGAGCATTATTTCATCATTTTAAGAGTATTTTAATCATGACTAAATGATGGTTCGTGGTTGGTTCGGGTTGGCACGGAGTCATGGTTAAATACTAAGTCGTTGGGCGTAATTGTCTCGCTTTTGGAGTCAATTATAAAGTGTGGTCAAGTTAAACCATTTGCATATTTTTCATGTGAGATTTAGCTCACAGCGAGCCTGGGAACGGTCCAACCCATTCGGTAAAATTAATACAGGATATTTAATTTCGTTGTTTAATTACATTACGTGCAAAAATATAAAATATTCATTTTTGAGAATTATGCGATATTGCTTGTGGCCATTTCACTATCATGGGATTATTGTATCACCCGGGGGTCACTTACCGGTTAAGTTCAGTTCCACCCAGTATACTGTGGCATTAGTCTGATCAGACAATCATTACTTCACCCGGTAGTCAATTACCTGTTCAGTTCAGTACAGTTCATAGGGCCACTTGGGTAGAACATATTCTCAACAGAAAATTATTATTTCATGACAGGGCTCTACGGAGCGAACATTTCACTTATGATTTTAAGTTCAGTTACGCACGTATTATAATCACTCATGACATGATATATATTTACGTTACTCCAGACTCATGACATTTTACCTTGCATGCAATTTTATTATTTATTTACTTACTCGTTATTTATGATATATGCACGTTGAGTCTTTAGACTCACTAGACTTGATTGTCGTAGGTACTAATGAGATCGGGACCAAGGACAGGGACCAGTGAGCCATCCTAGGTCGGCAGTAGTGGAACCCGAGGACCTCATTTCAGCATTTACCAATTTTTTTTATGCTCAAACATTTTATCTTTCGTTGGATTATTTTAAATTGTTATTTTGCAAACAAATATTTACTTCCGCTGCTATTTTGAATATTTAACTTCATCTATCGGTTGAACTATGAATGAGACATTTTAATTATTTAACGAGGCATTTTAATTATTTAAAAAGAAATTTTTTAATTTTTTCGCAAATTTCTAACACGAATTTTTGGGCCATTATAGCTGGTATCAGAGCAATGATTCTGTATAGGGTTGTGCTACTACTGACCTCAAGAAGCTTACGAAGTCACGTCTTCGGTCTGTAAATTTTACATTTACGCATTTTATTTAAAGCATGAATTATTTAAACTGCATGTTCTCATGGATTATTTTTACGTTCAGATTTTAATTGTTCAGTATTTATTTAAACTTAAAATAAATTATGAAATTATGCATGTTGGTTACGTATGGGTTATGTATGGAACAATATGCCTCCTACACGTATTCTTGAGCGTACGAGAGATGATGAGCCTCGCCAGGAGGACAGAGAGGAGCAGAGGCAGGAGAGGCACGGACCTCCACCCCCTCCACCTGACATGAATGCCCAGATGCTAGCTGGGATGACAAAGTTCTTCGCGCAGTTTGCGGGGAACAATGTTGGAGCAGCCAGGCCGACAGGGCCCGAAGCTGTCTATGAGAGATTCATGAAGATGCGTCCTAAGGAGTTTTCAGGGACGACGGACCCCATGATTGCCGAGGGCTGGATCAAGTCCCTCGAGGTTATCTTCGAGTTCATGGAGCTTGGAGATTCAGACAGAGTTCGATGTGCCACTTATGTATTCGGAGGAGATGCCCGCTTATGGTGGGAAGGAGCGTCAGTAGCCCTGAACTTGGCTACGCTGAGCTGGACACGCTTCACGGAGGTATTTTACTCCAAATATTTTACTGACGAAGTGCGTTCCACGTTGACTAGGGAGTTCATGACCCTGAGACAGGGAGATCTGACTGTTGCGGAGTTCATCCGTAAGTTTGAGAGGGGCTGCCATTTTGTGCCCCTGATCGCGAACGATGCTGGTGCCAAGTTGAGACACTTTCTGGATGGTTTACGACCGATCTTGCGCCGTGATGTTAGGGTGGCTGGCCCTACTACTTATGATGTTGCCGTCTCCAGAGCTCTAGCTGCAGAGCAGGACCAGCGTGACATTGAGAGGGATCGCCAAGGGAACCGACCGATTCCAGTACCACACCGCCCTCCTCCTCCTCAGCAGCAGCATCAGAATAAGAGGCCTTTCCACGGCCCACCCAGAAATAGAGGCCAGCAACAACAGCAGCAGCGGGGACGTGCAGTCCCAAGGACCTTTGAGCACCCTGTCTGTCCCAAGTGCTCACGCCGCCATCCTGGAGCATGTATGTATGGTTCCGGGAAGTGTTACAAGTGTGATAGCCCAGACCACTTGCTACCGCAGTGCCCACAGGGAAGTCTGCCTACCCAAGGTAGAGTCTTTGCTCTCCATGCAGCAGAGACGAACCCACACACCATGCTTATGACAGGTATCTTACAGCTTTAAGTTTATATTTGAAATTCGATGTTTTGGGAATCTGGGTTAATATTTTGAACTTAGAATTGCGATAGGATTGCATGCTCTACTCAGTATTATATTCGGTAATTAGGTTAGAAGAACTTTGACCATTGCATGTCTATAAGTTTAGTTCTAGTAACTATTGGGTTCAACTTAGAGTTCCAATCTTTCAAGGGAGAATTTTTATATCCGGTTCCGCTACGAAAGCCTTGATAGATTCAGGGGCTACTCACTCGTTTATTTCGGAGGTCTTTGCTAACTTCCTCAAGGTCAAGACCGTTGGGTTAGATGTGGCGTATTCAGTAGTACTACCTTCTTGGGAGGAGATGACAGCTACCAATGTGGTCCGAGACATAGACCTCGAGCTTCATGGCAATCTTGTTTATGCGGATCTTATCGTACTACCGATGCCAGAGTTTGACATCATTCTAGGGATGGACTGGCTATTGCGGAACAGAGTTTTGATTGACTTCCTGCGGAGATCTGTTCTAGTCCGACCACCTGGGATGATGCAGTTCTTATTTGAGCCAGACAGGTACTTTCCTTTACCGCGTATTATCCCTTATGTCCAGGCTAGGAAGCTCATGCATAGAGGGTGTCGGGAGTTTTTAGCAACTTTTATATCTGTCCCCGAGGCACCCAGTCAGTCAGCCGCGGATGTTCCGATTGTTAGAGACTTCTTAGATGTTTTTCCTGAGGACGTCTCTGGTATGCCACCCGAGAGAGAGGTGGATTTTTCTATCGAGCTTATGCCAGATACGGTTCCGATCTCAAAAGCACCGTACCCACTAGCACCGACAGAGATGGCAGAGCTTAAGAAGCAGACACAGGAATTCCTTGACAAGAAGTTCATTCGCCCGAGTTTTTCTCCATGGGGCGCGCCAGTCTTGTTTGTGAAGAAGAAGGATGGCTCTATGAGGCTTTGCATTGATTACCGGGAGTTGAACAGGATGACAGTGAAGAACAAGTACCCACTTCCGCGGATTGAGGATTTATTTGATCTGTTGCAGGGAGCTTCGGTATTCTCCAAGATTGATCTGCGTTCTGGTTACCACCAGCTGAGAGTTAAAGATGCCGATATTTCCAAGACCGCTTTTAGGACTCATTATGGCCACTACGAGTTCCTTGTGATGCCGTTCGGTTTGACGAATGCGCCAGCGATCTTCGTGGATCTCATGAATCGCGTATTTCAGCCGTATCTTGATCAGTTTGTGATAGTATTCATAGATGACATTCTCATCTACTCAAAGAATCAAGAGGATCACAGCAGACATCTGACCACAGTGTTGCAGACCTTGCAGAATGCATAAGTTATTCGCAAAGTTCAGTAAGTGCGAATTCTGGTTAGAGAAGGTGGCATTCTTAGGCCATATTGTTTCTAGCAGCGGTATTGAGGTAGACCCAGCAAAGGTTGCAGCAGTCAGAGATTGGGTTGTGCCGCAGAATGCATCAGAGATCCGCAGTTTTCTTGGGCTACGAGGATATTATCGGAAGTTCATTAAGGGATTCTCCTCTATCGCCGTTCCACTCACATCATTGACAAAGAAGAATGTGAAATTTGTGTGGAGCGATGAATGTCAGAAGAGCTTCGATACTTTGAAGCAAGCTCTTATCTCAGCACCAGTTTTTGCCATGCCATCAGGGCCTGGTGAGTTTGTTCTGTATACCGATGCTTCGAAGCTCGGTTTAGGCGCAGTGTTGATGCAGCATGGGAAGGTGATAGCATATGCTTCTCGACAGCTGAAAGCTCATGAGAAGAATTACCCTACCCATAATCTAGATTTGGCCGCCGTAGTTTTTTCCTTGAAGATTTGGAGGCATTATTTGTATGGGGAGAAGTGCCAGATCTTTACCGACCACAACAGCCTCAAGTATTTCTTTACGCAGAAAGAGCTGAACATGCGTCAGAGGCGTTGGTTGGAGCTTGTGAAGGATTATGATTGTGACATTGCTACCACCCGGGTAAAGCTAATGTAGTCGCGGATGCATTGAGCAGAAAAGTCGCCGTGATGGCTCATTTGACAGTTTCGAGACCTCTTCAGACTGAGATGCAGAGGTTTGGTCTAGAGACTTACCCTCGAGGTAGAGTTCCCCGTCTATCTACCTTGACTATTCAGTCCTCTCTTCTAGACCGTATTCGCAGTGGTCAGTCAGCAGATGAGCAGTTGGCAAAGTGGAAGCAGAGAGATGAGGCCAAGGGCAGTGTCTTGTATACAGTGAGCGACGGTATAGTGAGATATCGAGACAGGATGTGGATTCCTAGCAGTAATTCTCTCCGAGCTGATATTCTATCAGAGGCCCACATGTCGCCGTACTCTATCCATCCAGGGAGTACAAAGATGTACAAAGATCTGCAGTTATTGTATTGGTGGCCGGGAATGAAGAAGGATATAAGACGGTTTGTATCCGAGTGTCTGACTTGCCAGTTAGTGAAAGCGGAGCATCAGAGACCATCAGGTTTGCTCAAGCCTCTTCCCATTCCCAAGTGGAAGTGGGAGAATGTTACCATGGACTTTGTGACCGGTTTGCCGAAGTCAGTCAGAGGATCAAATGCTATCTGGGTGATTGTAGATCGTCTTACCAAATCAGCGCACTTCTTGCCCATTAAGACGACTTTCACCATGATTCAGTATGCAGAGTTGTATATCCGGTAGATAGTCCGACTTCATGGTATCCCAGTTTCGATCGTGTCTGACAGAGACCCATATTCACTTCCTCGTTTTGGAAGATTTTGCATTCGACCATGGGTACGAAGTTGTTGTTTAGCACAGCTTTCCATCCGCAGACAGATGGACAGTCAGAGCGAGTTATTCAGATTTTGGAGGATCTTCTCCGTGCTTGTGTCATTGATTTCTCAGGGAGTTGGGAGTCGAACTTGCCATTAGTGGAGTTCACCTATAACAAAAGCTTTCAGTCGTCTATAGGAATGGCTCCGTTTTAAGCACTGTATGGCCGTAAGTGTAGATCCCATGTTCATTGGGATGAAGTAGGAGAGAGAGCAGAGTTGGGTCCAGAGATTATTCAGCAGGCTGCCGATGTAGTAGTCAAGATCCGTGATAGGATGAGGACTGCTCAGAGTCGACAGAAGAGTTATGCGGATCAGAGGAGGAGAGACCTAGAGTTTACCGTGGGCGACCATGTCTTTGTGAAGGTGTCACCTATGAAAGGTGTCATGCGGTTTGGAAAGAAAGGGAAGCTCAGTCCGAGATTCATTGAACCATTTGAGATCTTCGACAGGGTTGGGACGTTAGCTTATCGTGTTGCTCTTCCGCCGAATCTGGCCGGAGTACACAATGTGTTCCACGTCTCTATGCTGAGGAAGTATATGGCGAATCCTTCGCATGTCTTGAACTTTGAGCCGTTGCAACTTACTCCGAACGTATCTTATAAGGAGAGATCAATGCAGATCTTAGACAGACAGGAGAAGAAGCTTCGGAACAAGCTGGTTAAGCGAGTCAAAGTCAAATGGCTTAACCATTCAGAAGAGGAAGCTACGTGGGAGTCTGAGCCCGAGATGAGGAGTCGTTATCCTGAGTTATTCGGTGAGTTCTAATTTCGAGGACGAAATTTCTTTTAAGGGGGGAAGGGTTGTAGAACCCGTAAATTAGACTACGTATAAGCCATGCATAATTCTTAGTATTTTAAATTAAAATGATTTTATTGCATGAGTATTTAATTACTTTTCTTTGAATTTAATTATTTTATGCAGTAGTTTAGTTGCTATCTTTTCAGTTAATTAAGTGAGGCCGGACTGGAGTTGGAGTTTGGAGATAAAATTTAATATTAAGAAAACATTCCTAGAATTTATTTAAGATAAATAATAAGTTAAATTAATGTGAAAGAAAGTTTAAGGAATTATTCGAATAATTTGAGATAAGTAGTAAATAAAGTTCAATAATTAATTTCTTAATTCACTAAAATATTTAATGAGTAGATAAAACTCTAAAGAATTAAAATACAAGATTTAAGAAATATTTTCCCCTCCATTTTTATCTACAATTTTCGGCCCTTCCCTAATTAATTTAAAAATAGTTGTCAACCCATTTATTTAATATCTTCCCCTATCCATTTCATGATAAATAATTCCCTAAAAAAATTTTATCACCACTAATTAATATTTAAGCAATATTCTACCATGTTATCTAGCAATATTTCCCTTTTTTTTCGAAATCGGTCACTATCTTTGGAAGATTTAAAAAGTTTAACAACTCATTTCCTTGATTCCTTTCCTTATCAATTTTCTTGGGAGATAATTCCATCACACTAAATCTTCAATAATTATTAATTAAGCAATTTACCACCCCATTTAATTGAATAAAATCGGTCATCCCTTGATTTTTTTTAAAAGATTTTAATTAGTTGGACAATTTATTCTTTAATTATCTTTCCTTAACTTTTTCTAGGTAGATATCTTCCCCACCTTTTAATTCACTAACAAATAATTAATTAAGCAATTTTCTTCTTGAACCTAGACTAAATTTCGGCCCCTTGCACCTCTAATATTCCCCAAAAATCTTTTGATATCCTTCATATTTTCCTTATGTCACAAATTCATGGATAGCAAGATTTTTGTTACCATTTAATCTCCCATTCTATCTTGCAATTTCCATTCACTCTCCTAACCATTATTCCCTCTTCTCACCACCGAAAATCAGAGGAAACCTCAGTGTAAAAAAAAAAACCGTGAGAAATCTGAGAGAAAATAGAGAGGAAAATTCGAGTAAAAGAAAAGAAAGAAGAAGACTGCTCCTCCGCGCCGCGTCGTGTTTTTTTTTTGTTTTCTTCAAAACAAAAATCCAGGCATGTATATGTTTTTATTTACCCTTCAATCAAGTCATATAGGTATTTTTAAACAACGCATGTACATGATTTTATTGCAAGAAAATCGAAACTCATATCAATTATTTTCGAAAAAGTAGATGCAGATTTCGGCCCCTTCCCTTGCTACCTCACGGGTTGGCTTGTTTTAATTGTTTCAGGTATTGGTTCGACCCTAGGCTCCCAAGGCTGCTTCTAGACATGTACTAGGACATGTTAGGACCATATTGGTCCAATAGTTCAAGCCCCATGCATGCTGGAAATCGGATATGACAGCAAGATGACAGAAAATTGAAACACAAGTGACACTAGGACAAGTGACACTAGGAGGGAGTTGCTGTCATATCCGATTTCCAGCATGCATGGGGCTTGAACTATTTGATTTCTGGAGTGGTTCGAATTGTGGCTAGCCTAAGGCCCTTAGCCATGGTTTAAATCATTCATTAGGACGTTGGTAAGAGGATCTGGTCGGTGGTTCAAGCCCCAATGGCCAATAGTCTCGAAAACGACACAAGAAAACGGAAAGCGCGGCTGCTGTAATTTTGACAGCAAGTAGTGCTGAAGTTCAGAGGTAAGTTTCGGGTTCTTGGTTGGCTTTTAGCTTATGGGCTTGGACTGGACAGTACCTCATCGAGTTAGGAAGGTCATGTTTTTGGCTGTCGTGATTCGGATCAGTTTAGAGGTCGTACGAGAACTTACGGTGCAATGTGCCAAAGTGACTCTCGAAATAGCGTTTCATGTTTTTGGCCTCCATTCACTAAATTTCGAGTACTCTAATTTTAGGAGCATTATTTCATCATTTTAAGAGTATTTTAATCATGACTAAATGATGGTTCGGTGTTGGTTCGGGTTGGCACGGAGTCATGGTTAAATACTAAGTCGTTGGGCGTATTGTCTCGCTTTTGGAGTCAATTACAAAGTGTGGTCAAGTTAAACCATTTGCATATTTTTCATGTGAGATTTAGGTCGCAGCGAGCCTGGGAACGATCCAACCCATTCGGTAAAATTAATACAGGATATTTAATTTCGTTGTTTAATTACATTACGTGCAAAATATAAAATATTAATTTTTGAGAATTATGTGATATTGCTTGTGGCCATTTCACTATCATGGGATTATTGTATCACCAGGTTGTCACTTACCGGTTCAGTTCAGTTCCACCCAGTATATTGTGGCATTAGTCTGATCAGACGATCATTACTTCACCCGGTGGTCACTTACTGGTTCAGTTCAGTACAGTTCATGGGGCCACTTGCGTAGAACATATTCTCAACAGAAAATTATTATTTCATGACAAGGCTCTACGGAACGAACATTTCACTTATGATTTTAAGTTCAGTTACGCACGTATTATAATTACTCATGACATGATATATAATTACGTTACTCCAGAATCATGACATTTTACCTTGCATGCAATTTTATTATTTATTTACTTACTCGTTATTTACGATATATGCACGCTGAGTCTTTAGACTCACTAGACTTAATTGTCGTAGGTACTGATGAGGTCGGGACCGAGGACGGGGACCAGTGAGCCATCTTGGGTCGGCAGTAGTGGAACCCGAGGACCTCATTTCAGCATTTACCAATTTTTTTTATGCTCAAACATTTTATCTTTCGTTGGATTATTTTAAACTGTTATTTTGCAAACAAATATTTACTTCCGCTGCTATTTTGAATATTTAACTTCATCTATCGGTTGAACTATTAATGAGACATTTTAATTATTTAATGAGGCATTTTAATTATTTGAAAAGAAAATTTTTTTATTTTTCCGCAAATTTTCAAACACGAATTTTCGGGTCATTATACCTAGCGTGGATAGGACTCCTTCCACAGCCCTTAACTCGAGTCCTAGCATGGCTAGGACTCTCCCCCTGACCCATGATGGACACTGGCCGAGCCCTGACCCAAGCCAAGACCAAGCCAACCCCTTATCCATGAAACCCGATCCCATAAACCCTTGACAGCAACCAAAAAAAAAAAAACGATTTCAAACGTGTTGCTTGTGGTGCAGCTTCTATGGCGTGTTTAGGACCTTCAAAATCATGTAAAAACAACACTTGATCATAACCTAACATCATGGCAGCCCCTTACACGTATAGAACAAGTTTTTGGATTAAAATTCATGAATTCAATACATGTATGCACAAAAATCCGAAAATAATCACAAAAATTTCATGCTTTTCATGCACACAATATTTAACCGATAGTACGATGTGATAGATGAGAAAATGAGATGTATGACGTGCCTTCGCGTTTTAAACGCACGAGAAACCGTTGACGACGAAGAACGACGACGAGGAGGGCCTAAGCTTGATAAATCCTTGAAGCTCTCGATTTTTCCTCTCAAATAATATGTGTGTGTATCATGTAAAAAAGGGGTGAATTTTTCAGAAAGTGAGGCGTGTGTTTTGTGTAGTAGAGTGTAGGGTTTGGGGTGGTTTACATATATTATATACTAATTAAATCCCTAAATAAGGCTTAGGCCTAATAAACCTACCTATTAGGTCCATTAGTTTTAATTAAAATTTAATTAAAATATTAAAATAGTTTTGGCAAAATAAGTTTGTGAATTTATTAGTCGGGTTGCCAAAAAGTTTGTATTTTTGTTGAAAAACTAACACAGATAAAATTTACGTCCCGCCGTATAAAATCACCTCAAAACTCCTTATTTTCAAAATTATGAAAAAGTATCGTTCATATTTTAAATAATTAAAATTAATTATTTAATAAAAACATTTTACGTTTTTCAGCCCTCGGTCTCCGTTCCTCGATCGCAATTTGAATAATCCTTAAAAATACAGTTTTATGCATAATGAAAACAAAATCCTATTTAACATATACGCATGTATGTCACATAATCAATTAAGCAATTAAAGTTAATTAATTAGTCATTTTCATATTTCCTAGATTTGCATGCAGTTGGACTACGTCGTCTTAATTTTTGGACCTTACATCTAATCTCAGTCCAGTAGGGTCCTTAGGGTTTGGTCATGGTCTTAAGAGGGTCAGCTAGGGTCTGGTTGGGTTGGTTAAGAGCTAGGGCCGAAGGGTGCAAGGTTAGTTAAGCTAGGGTTTTGAAATATAAGTGCAGAAAAATTCATAGCTTCCTAGGCTTGTTCAAGGGTCTTGATTGGCTTGATTTGAGTTGAATATGGTTTATTTAGGTGTTATTAAGCTTGGGTGCAAATTTGGTAAAATTTAGGAAAGTTACGAGTCAATACAAGTCAAAAACGTGATGTACGTCTAAAATTTAAAAACGATTTTGGAAATTAGTCGAGGGGCATAAGTTTACGTCTAAGGAATATTTATGAGAGTGCTTTAAGGTTATATGTTACGTTTGGAATGATTTGAGACGTCGTTTCGAGGTCTAAGGATAAAATGAAAAATTATGCTTTAGAGATAAAACCGTCATTTTACACCTGAAAAATATTAAACGTCATGGCAGTGCCATGAATGCTGTAATATATGATAAAATGATTAATTTAAACCTTTATGGAATTTTATGATGAAACGTTAACGTTAAAAAACATGTTGCATACTTGGTTTAAAAGAAAAATGATTATTATATGCATGAATTTTATAAAGTGATGAAAATATGAAATGTTGAAGGAAGCGAGTAATTGTGACTAATACGAATACGTAAGGCCAATGCTTAGTTGACGGATGAGAGTGTCGCTGATGTCCCCGTCGCCCAGTACTGTGGTTACATGTAGATGGATCCATCGACCCCTAATACGAATACGAAAATCACAATTAACTATCTGAATTCAACGAAAAAGAATACGTATACGTTTATGATGAATATGAATATGTTTATGATGATATGAAAAGGTTCAAGTTTAAGCATGATTATGAAAATGTTATTTCACGTAAAAGTATTTTCACTGTTACGTATGATATGTATACGTATTATTTGTTATCAAGAATATGGTGTGTTGAGTCTTTAGACTCACTATGTGTGATCAATGCCGGTGAATATGATAATAACGAAAATAGAGGTCTTGATGGTTGATCTGACTGGACTGACGGTGCACATAACCCAAGGACCAGCACTAGTAGTTTTCCGCACTTATGTTTATGATTTAGGATTTTAAGTTTATGTTAAGGAGATTTTTATGACTTCTATTTATGTTTTGAGAGGTTTTGAGAGGTTGATAAAGTTGGCTTTATTTTTAAACATTGCTAAGTTAAAAATTGAAAACGGTTGACGATTTTATGTTATTAAACTATTTCATTTGGTTTTCAAATATTGTTGGACGTTTTATTTTTAAAATGGTGTCAAAAATATTTTATATATTTTTATATGTGTTCGGCTGAATTTGTGAGGGTTTTAAAAAAAAATATTTCTAGTACTTTTAAAACAAAATGAGTAGCAACAAATCAAGACTAATAAATATGTGCGTGAGCATGTTGAATAAATTTCATATAAGGTTGTTAACGGTTCGTTAACTTCCAGAACCGAAATAAAAAATTCGGTTTCACTTAAAATTGAAATATTAACTCCATTCGGTTTTTAGCTTCTATTTTCGTTTTAAGTCTGGTTCAATTTTTTTAGCTCAGTTAACCGAACCAAAAACCTATTTTTATTATTTTTTTTTAAAATCGTTTTGTAAATTTGAATTAATTTTTTATTTATTTTTATTAATAAATAAATTATTAAAAGAAATAGAAATTCGATTAAACCGAAAAATCAAAAATATTTCTGTAAATCCAGTTCAGATTTTTGGAAAAATTCGATTGAGTTAACAAATTTTCGATTTGGTTCGGTCCAAATTTAGACATCTAGTTTTATCACATTTTTGGTAAATCCCCTATACCATATACAATTTTTTAACTTTATATTAAAATTTGTGACGTTAAAATTACTGAGTAAACAAGAATCAATAGTCATACCAAAGGTTAGTTTTTAGTACATATTTAGTCATTTATTACGAATTATACAAAACAATAACAATAATCGTCGGTCAATAACCCATGTACGTAACATTACATTTGACAAAATTGAAGTTGAGCCCGAATAGTATCTCGAACTCGGGCTTTGATGTCTCGTGTCAAAGACTCAAATTCGTTATATTATTATTGTTGTTCTTGTTATAAATCCTTTTGTCGTATCATAAAATATACATAATTCAACATTTAATTGTAAAAACTTTCAAGAGCATGAATCATATCCATAAAACAAAATGTACTACTATTTTCTTTCAAAGTCGAGCTCGAGTAGGGTGCTACTCGTTGTCGACTGCGCCCCAACTTTCAAGAAATAACGTAAATATTACCTCAAAAGTCTCTAAAAACAATTGCAGCACATGAGATTTCATATAGAAAGAATGAGAATTCTAACCACATATTTGTGTGCTTTGTTTCCCATTTTAACTGTAATGTTTCATTTGCATCCCAACAACCTGAACAACCAAAAATTAAGATTTCTCAATTCAGCAGCCAGCCTTTCCCTCGTTAAATTTCGCATAAACATATAATTTTAAATAGAAAAAAAGAGAGAAGAAATGAACAACTAAACAAATTACAGATCGATGAGGTATACTGGTCGCCATCGTTCCATGGCACAAAATATGTAATTTGTTGGGTGTCGTTAATCGTCAGCTGCACAAGAACACAACAGGTAACAACATTGTCATTTACTGTCTTGAGGTTTAATGTTTAAAGGTCAACAAGGACTCACCATTTGATGGATCGACATGCACGAAGAAACTGGCCGCGACGATGAGATAGCACAGAATAAGCATCAAACCTTTAAAATAATTCGAACGACCTTCCTGTAACCACAAATTTGTATAAGTTTTTGCATAATGTAATATGCCTGAAAATCCTGTAAATTTTATTTTTTTTTAAAAAAAAAAAAAAAAATTTATATGGACAGGTTTTTTACTTCTCCATAAGACTGACACAATCTTGCTATCCTATACTACACTGAAAAAAGTTACTCGTCTTTAAATATCTCTATGAATTTTTCATAACTCATATATTCGAAAAATAAAATTATTCATTTAGTTATTACATTCATAAAAAATTTCTTATTTTTTACCATGATTTCTATTATTTTATTTCAAAAACAATAAAAATAAATTGAGAAAACCTGAACCCGAACCAAATCCAATCTGCGCCGGTTATAGTTACCCAGGCATGTTATGACCTAATAGTAAACCGAACAAGCTAAAATTTGCACGAAACATGACTTGCTTAACTCGTTCACACCTAATATGTACAAGTCCCATATGAATTTCACGTGTGATCATATGACAAGGAGACAGGACAAACCTGAAGCATAAAGGCAACCACTAAAACGGTGATAAACAGAGTAGCCGTCTCGAACAGTTGAAAATTCAAATCCATTCTCTCTCCCATAAACCAACCAACCATAACACAAAATGGAATCTGCATTCGGCATCATAAATAACTTAGAACTGAAACACAAATCCCCCAGACCGAATATTTTATTTCCCCGGTATCAGCAGAAAAAAATGAAAAAACAAAATGAAACAAAGCTTACCGCAAACATTGATATTTGAGTAGAAGATCCAATAGCAACTCCAAGACTAATATCCTGGAAATACATCCATCAATCACACAAAACAATGTTTAAGAACCTAGCCTGGAAATTTCTACAATTTTTCAGGACTCACAAGCTTGTCCTTCATCGCGAACATGATAGCACTAGCATGTTCTGCAGCATTCCCCACAATCGGAAGCAAAATGACACTAATAAAAGCCAACGGTATGTTCATTGATTCAGATGCTCCCTGAAAAGATAAAATTTTTAACTTTGATAATCTTTTTTTACTTTTTCTTTTCCCTCTTTTTCATTTTCTTCTTCATCAAGGTAATTACCTGTATTGCATCGACAAGATATCCGGACAAAACAGATATCCACAGTGTCAAAACAGCGAGCCACCCGATTGCTTCCCAACTGGTAATCTCACGTTCCTCGTCTTCATCAGAATCTTGTTCATCAGTTTCCCTCACCTGCACCGACCAACATTAATGGGAACAAGCATAAATCATTTATCATCATACTACGCAAGATGTCTGTCCTCAAATTACAAGCACTACATACGTACCTCGCTGTAAAGATTTTTTTGAACCTTGAGCTGAAAGAAGAGATAGCTAGCATACGCAACCAGCATTACGCAGCTGCTAAATCGTGAAAGAGCAAGCTCTGACTTGCCCTTATGCACTTCTGTATGAGTGAAGTGCAACACTGCTGGAAACAATAAACCCATAACAGCCATCAACAATAACCCAGAATTCACCTGGGCAGCTGCCTGAAACGTTTTCGTGTCCGTTAGCTAGTGACATACATATTTAGGGTCACCAGGATCAAATTGATAACAAAATGGATTTGGCATTCAGAAAAGGTGCAAAGAAACAAAGCAGGTTTGAAAGATTTTCAGCCAACTCAAATATTAGTCAATTCATATTTGAAGCATCAAACTTGAGCCCAGGACAAATATGCTAGGTTTATCTTATGAGCCAAATTTGAGCACGAATTATTCTATTCAGCTCGCGATCTTTAACGTTTCTACTATTTTATAATAGTTGAGACTATTGAAACAAGTATTTGGGTATGGCAGCATCCCGACAAATATTCTTCCCACGTTTGCTTGGCGTCATATTGGATATGTAATTTCAACATTTCTCACCAAATTTTTCCAGCCATTTTCTCATTTCTCTCCTACTGTCCTCCCATAAATTCTCTTAAACTCGGTTCTTTCTCAGCATGAAGTTGTGTTCTTTTAAATTTCTAAAACTACAATCTCCTAGATTTTCTCCAACTTTTCCCACCCTCCTCAACTCCTTCAGTTCACGTCTTTCTCTTCCCTCCATTCAAATCAATTTCCTACAAATTGTAATAATTTTCTAAAAACAAAATAGTTTTTGTAATTAAATAGACTCGAAGAGATAAAATACAAAACCCCAGGTAATGCCAGATTTCTACATTCGAATCCTCCATGGCAATACTGGATAACTTAATTCATTCATCCATCATTTTATAGGTAGAAAATTATAACTAAACCAATTATTTGAAAAATAAATAGATAAGACAAGTAATACATGATATTCATATATTATATTACAAACACGCAACACATACGTTTCATGAACTTGAGCTCGAATTCGAGCTTTTGCTCAATAGAACTAGATAGTTAAGTTCAAATTAACAAATCGAGTTCAAATTCAAACTTTAAGTCGAGCACAAAGCCTTAAATAATTATTTTTTCGAGCTTTGAGCCACCTAAAAAGATTTGAGCTCGAGCTATAATACTAGAAACATAAATAGTATTTGGCTTTATTTGGTCAGTAACACTCCTAATTCAAAATGTTTGACTGCTAAAATACAAAGATCCATCACCTGGTCAAAAACTTGGATTTTTTTATTATGAATCCCACCGCAGAAGAATGCACATCCAAGCACCAAAAGCATGTTTGACAATATTGAACCTAGTAATGATTGCTGAACCACCCTAATCATCCCGTTCTTCAAAGCATACATTGAAATTATCACCTCAGTAGCATTTCCAAATGTAGCATTCAGAAGCCCACCCACTGCAGATCAAGAAAAACAAGAAAACTATGCCGTAAAGAACACCTATACTAGCCAGGAAATTATTATAAGCGAATAGATGTAAGCATTAAGGTAATAAAATTATCAGCCAAAATTGCTAGATACAAACATTTTGAAAGCACACACGGACAGAAAATTCCACTCAGCTTAAACAATCCAAAACCTTATCAACTAAGCACAAGATGTCTGTGCAAGCAAAAATGGGTAACTTAATCCATCTTCACGCTCATTCACGCCATATATGTCAAATAAAACAAAGTTGGAAAGTAGACGATATATAATCATAAACTTAGTATAGATCATAATACATTTACAGAATACTTTGAGATGCCAGGATGAATTTATCTCATCTAAGATTTTATTATCATGGCACATGATTCATATTTACAGAGTGCAAAACCAAAAACAGTGCAAAAAGAATCATTGCGACACACTTCGTTCTTTCATCAGAAACTGAAGGTTCACTGTAGATTCAATTGCATAGTCTCTTAAACCCCAAGTGTAGGGTGAACCAAATTTTGCGCTATATATTTTTGTAATGAGAAAGCCATAATTAAGAAAAGAGAGAAATGTTGTTGAGTGATTCAACCTTTAAATTTTGCTGACGACAAATCAAATATATACTATTTGGGTGAACCGAATTTTGCTAAACTTTTACTCATGTATAGTGTTACATATATTGGTGTGAATTATAGCATATATGCTTCTATCATCAAATAAAGACGAGAGAACTGAGGAGCCATGTTTTTTGAGTGATTCAACCCTTAAATTCTTCTTGTTTGGAGGTTCATTTCCCAAGCCTATTATGATAAACTAATGTCAAATCAGATATCATTTATTATATGAAAGTTAGGTCTAACTACAGCAATATCAACTTGGGTAACAAACAGACATCGCTATGATACTTAAAGATGAAAGCCAATAGTAAATGTTGTCACATGATTTGGCTTTAATAAAATAGGCAAACATTGAATATATACGTCGGACATGGTTTGGCGGGAAAAAGTAAATATCAACTCCATTTAGATGTTAGACGCGAGTTTGCTGAAATATATGGACACTTATTACATAAAATTTTTGTGATGATGTTTATTGATGTGGATACTTGTGACAGATTGCAAGCATATGCTGATGCAAACGTGGTTGATCAAGCACCAAAGAAAGCATGGGAGTCGTTGGAGTTGCCCGAAGGACCTATAACGAGGGGACGAAGTAAGAAGTTTAAAGATGCACTTCAAGGACTCATGATGAGCTATCAAGGAAGTCCTACAAGTTGGATGTCTAAATTAGAGGAGGTTAGGAATCATGGGAATAATATTGGAGGTTTTTGGAATGTTATTCAAGTGCAATTGCCGAAGGTGGAGCGCACCCGCGCCAGTTCAGGGACTGCACTCGCGGTCCATGATAATCAAATTTAAGAGAATATTGCCGAAGCTATACCGCGCCCGCGGTCAAGCAAGGATCGCACCCGCGGACGGCAAGCGCACCCGCGCTCCTACAATGACCGCACCCGCGGTCCTTTTATTCGAACTTAGCCGAAGCCACACCGCACCCGCGGTCCACTATGCAGCGCACCCGCGGTCTATTGTCAACTTCCGTGTCAAAGTTGCTAGTTATCTTCTTTAATGCTTTCTACACTACTTTTTATGGGTTTTATTAATTATATAATGCATTGTAATGACCAAAAACGAGATAATTGAAGATTGATATCAAATACATTGAGTTCTCTCAATTTTCAAAGCTTTTAGCTTTGTTCTTCACAAGAAGAAAACCAAATCAAACTTATCAAAGATTTTCATCTTTGTGGCGTTTGTCGATTGTTCTTCGTACGGATTGTCAAAACAAGTTCTTTGAAGGTTCGTTTGAAATTCAATTGTTTTATCGTTGATATTTGTTGCTAAGTTATAATCGCTTAGAGGTGAATATCACAAAATCGTTACTTGTTTCAAAAGATCGGGACAACATAATCGTTCCTTGTTTGTTATTGAATTGAGGGTGCGATTTCTATATTCGTGCTTGCCTTTCATTCGTACGAGGATTCGTATCATTTGGTATCAGAGCCTTGGCTCATTGAATTCAAGTAAGTATCGTTGTTGTTATTTTTCAGATCTGTCCCAAATTTCATTCTGTTTTCAGATCTTTGGTATCCTTTTGTTTCTATTGTCATATCTACCAAAAACAAAAACAAAAATTTGTTCTATTTCAAGTTTTGTGTTATCCTTTGTTCTATTTTAAGATCTGCGTTATTTCTATCATCTTTTGATAATCCAGAATTCCCGAAAAATTTGTTCTGTGTTATTCTGTCGTTCTTGTTTTTGTGCAATCCATGTGAAACAGTTGCAAGTGTTCACAAGTTGAATCTTGTTAGTTTGATAAAAAAAAATAATATATATATAAAGATTGAGCACACCTTTG
The DNA here is from genome assembly GCF_025594145.1 of Primulina tabacum. Classification (NCBI taxonomy): domain Eukaryota; kingdom Viridiplantae; phylum Streptophyta; class Magnoliopsida; order Lamiales; family Gesneriaceae; genus Primulina; species Primulina tabacum. Next base: position 29,669,488 of record NC_134550.1, on the reverse strand, counting down.
AGAGAACTATCAAATTCTAGTGAAAAAACATTTGAGTGCGAGTGTTATTTCTTTGGAGTGATCGTGAGAATTTGGGTGAGGAAAATCTTTTATTTCTACTAACATTTTATTGCAGGTACAAAATCTGAAATTAAAATAGAGAGGGAAGTAGGAGAGAGTTCGAACCAAGGGTTATCTAAGGTTCAAATGGAGGCGTTATTTGGGCATTTTAGTAGAATGTTGAGGGCCGAGTTGGATCCTTTATATGAGAGGTTGGATAGGCTTGAAGTTAGTACGAGTGAAAATAAATCTAAGCCTAAAGGTTTGGGTAGAGTGGATGAAGAAGAGAATGATTATGATTTGGAAGGAGAAGAGGAGAGCCAAAACGAGAATTGGGGTAGAAGCGGAAGAGGTAGAGGATTTGGTAGGGGAAGAAGAGAAGCCTTAAGTGGTAGGTACGATGATGGGAATAAGGAAGATAATAACATAGGTATAATTAAGATGAAAATTCCGTCGTTCCATGGTAAGTCGGATCCAGAGGCTTATTTAGAATGGGAAAAGCGAGTTGAATTTGTGTTTGATTGTCACCATTATTCCGAACAAAAGAAGGTTAGGTTGGCCGTGGTTGAATTTGTTGATTATGCACTTATTTGGTGGGATCAATTAGTGACCACTAAGAGAAGATGCAATGAGAGGCCTATAGAAACTTGGGCGGAGATGAAAAGTGTAATGAGGAAGAGGTTTGTACCAAATCACTACTATAGAGAAATGTTTAAGAAGTTACAAACTTTGAGACAAAGTGTGAAGAGTGTTGAGGACTACTATAAAGAATTGGAAGTAGTCATGATTAGAGCAAACATAGATGAGGATAGTGAGGCTACTATGGCTCGTTTTCTGTGTGGTTTGAACAGGGAAACTCAAGACCAAGTGGAGCTTAGACATTAGTTGGATCTAGATGAAATGGTGCAAATGGCGATAAAACTGGAGCAACAACTCAAAAGGAGAGGAGTTGGTCGTACCACACAAACTGGGAATACATCAACACCTTGGCATTCCAACGTTGTTAAACGTGAAGAAAGCAGGGTAGTGGTCAAGCCCAAAGTTGACATTAAACAGGAGGCGCCTAAGCAGGAAATGCAAGGTAAACCTGAAACTCCTATTAATCGTTCTAGAGATATTAAATGTTTTAGGTGTCAAGGAATTGGACATATTGCTAGCCAATGTCCCAATAAAAGGGTGATGGTGTTGAATAATTATGGGGAGTATGAATCTCATAGTGAGGGAGATGATGGAGAGGATGAAGATGAGATGTCTGCATTAGAGGATCCTGATGAGGGATATGAAGCAGTTGTGGGTGAGGCATTAGTGACTATGCGTATCATGAGTGCCCAAGTCAAAGAAGAGGAGACGAATCAGCGGGAAAACTTGTTCCATACTAGATGTTTTGTCAGTGGCAAAGTTTGCAACGTTATTATAGATGGAGGAAGTTGTACCAATGTTGCTAGTCTTGAGATGGTTGAAAAATTGAGCTTGCCTACTTTGAAACATCCTCAACCATATAGGCTACAGTGGTTGAACGACTGTGCTGAAGTGAAGGTGAACAAACAAGTTTTGGTTGCATTTTCGATTGGGAAGTATGTTGATGAGGTATTGTGTGATGTGGTACCAATGCATGCTTGTCATATTTTCTTAGGAAGACCATGGCAATATGATAGGCAAGTGACACATGATGGGTTTAGAAATAAATATTCTTTTGTACTCAAGAAAGAACCCATTGTTTTACTTCCTTTGTCCCCAAAACAAGTGTTGGAGGACCAATTGAAAAAAAAGAAGAGAGATGAGGCCGAAAGAAAGAGTGAATTAAAAAGTGAGATGGCCTTTGAAAAGAAAAATGAAATGGCTAAAAACAAAAGTGATAAAAAAATTGAGATAGCCATACAAAAGAAAAATGAGGAAAAAGAAAATGAGAGGAAAGAGACCAAAAAGAAAATATATATGGTCCAAATGAGTGACATGAAACAATTGCTGCACACACATGCTACACTTGTGTTGATTCTTTACAAAGAGATTCTCTTTAACACAAGTGATATAGCCGGAAATCTTCCGAGCATTGTTGTTTCCCTTTTGCAGGAGTTTGATGATATATTTCCGGAGGAGCTATCTCAAGGAATACCACCATTGAGGGGGATTGAGCACCAAATTGATTTTGTGCCCGGAAGTGCATTACCAAATCGTCCAGCGTATAGAAGCAATCCGGAGGAGACCAAGGAGCTTCAACGACAGGTAAGTGAATTATTAGATAGGGGTTTCGTGCGTGAGTCCATGTCTCCTTGTGCTGTACCTGTTTTATTAGTTCCTAAGAAAGATGGCTCATGGCGTATGTGTGTAGATTGTAGGGCAATCAATAACATAACAATTAAGTATAGGCATCCCATACCTAGACTAGATGATATGTTAGATGAGTTGCATGGTGCTTGTATTTTTAGCAAGATTGATTTGAAAAGTGGATATCACCAAATTAGGATGAGAGAAGGTGATGAGTGGAAAACGGCTTTTAAAACCAAGTACGGGTTATATGAGTGGATGGTCATGCCTTTTGGCTTAACTAACGCTCCTAGCACCTTTATGAGGTTAATGAACCATGTCTTGTGTGCATACATAGGAAAATTTGTTGTTGTTTACTTTGATGATATCCTAGTATATAGCAAAGACTTGGATAAGCATGTTAATCACTTGAGAATTGTGCTAATCACACTAAGGGCTGAAAATTTATATGCTAATTTAAAAAAATGTGATTTTTGTACAAGCAAACTTGTCTTCCTTGGTTTTGTGGTAAGTTCGCAGGGAATACAAGTAGATGAGGACAAGGTAAGTGCTATTCGAGATTGGCCAACACCTGCTAATGTTAGTCAAGTTCGAAGCTTTCATGGTCTTGCAAGCTTCTATAGGAGGTTTGTAAAAGATTTTAGCACACTGGCGGCACCGATGACGGCGGTGATTAAGAAGAACGTTCCATTCCATTGGGGCGAGGAGCAAGAGAAGTCTTTTAATATTATTAAACAAAAATTAATTACTGCACCTTTACTTGTTTTGCCTGATTTTTCTAATACTTTTGAAATTGAATGTGATGCTTCAGGTGTAGGTATTAGTGGTGTTTTGATGCAAGGAGGATGACCAGTGGCGTACTTTAGTGAGAAACTCAATGGAGCAGCGCTGAACTATCCAACGTATGACAAGGAGTTGTACGCGCTTGTGAGGACTTTGGAGATGTGGCAACACTACTTGAGGCCTAAGGAGTTTGTGATCCATACCGATCATGAGTCTCTAAAGTACCTTAAGGGACAACAGAAACTGAACAAGCGGCATGCTAAGTGGGTGGCATTCATAGGTACATTTCCCTACATAATCAAATACAAATAAGGTAAGGATAATGTAGTGGCTGATGCACTATCACGGAGGTACGTATTAATCTCTACCTTGGAGTCGAAAATCTTGGGATTTGAACATATGAAAGAGTTGTATTTGTTGGATGAGGATTTTAAGGAGATATTTGAAACATGTATGCATGGTCCACATGACAAATTTTATTTGCATAATGGGTTTTTATTTAGAGAAGATAGATTGTGCATTCCTAAGTCATCAATTCGTGAGTTACTTGTGAGGGAGGCACATGGTGGTGGTTTGATGGGGCACTTTGGTGTGGCTAAAACTTTGAGTTGTTTGCATGAGCATTTTTATTGGCCACATATGAAACGTGATGTTGAGCGTGTTTGTGAAAAGTGCATTACTTGTAGACAAGCTAAGTCTAGAACACAACCACATGGATTGTATACACCACTTCCCGTCCCTAGTGAACCTTGGGTTGATATTTCTATGGACTTTGTTTTGGGGTTGCCTAGGACAAAGAAGGGGAGAAATTCTATATTTGTTGTTGTGGATAGATTTTCTAAGATGGCACATTTTATTGCTTGTCACAAAACTGATGATGCATATCACATTGCGGATCTATTCTTTAGAGAAGTCGTTAGGTTGCATGGCATGCCTAGGACTACTGTTTCGGACCGTGATGTTAAATTCTTGAGTTATTTTTGGAAAACGTTATGGACTAAACTTGGCACAAAATTGTTGTTTTCTACTACATGTCATCCTCAAACGGATGGACAAACTGAAGTTGTTAATAGAACTCTAGGAACACTTTTGCGTGCTATACTCAAGAAGAACTTAAAGAATTGGGAGGATTGTTTACCCTTTGTTGAGTTTGCTTATAATCGTTGCGTGCATTCTACTACAAATTATTCGCCATTTGAAATTGTATATGGTTTTAATCCTTTGACTCCGTTGGATTTGATGTCTTTACCTGTGAGTGAAAGGTTGAACATGGATGGAAAGAAGAAAGCTGAACTCGATAGAAGTTTGCATGAGAAGGTCAAGGATAACATCGAGAAGAAGAATTTACAATACACGAAGCAAGCCAACAAGGGAAGAAAAAAGATGGTTTTTGAAAAGGGAGATTGGGTGTGGTTGCACTTAAGGAAGGAAAGATTTCCAGAAAAGCGACGTTCAAAACTCTTACCTAGGGGTGATGGACCATTTCAAGTGCTTGAAAAGATCAACGACAATGCCTACAAATTAGACCTACCAGGTGAGTATAATGTCAGTTCTACTTTTAATGTTAGTGATCTTTCGTTGTTTGATGTAGGAGATGATCAAGATTTGAGGACAAATCCTTTTCAAGAAGGGGAGAATGATGCAAACATGGTTGATCAAGCACCAAAGAAAGCACGGGAGTCGTTGGAGTTGCCCGAAGGACCTATAACGAGGGGACGAAGTAAGAAGTTTAAAGATGCACTTCAAGGACTCATGATGAGCTATCAAGGAAGTCCTACAAGTTGGATGTCTAAATTAGAGGAGGTTGGGAATCATGGGAATAATATTGGAGGTTTTTGGAATGTTATTCAAGTGCAATTGCCGAAGGTGGAGCGCACCCGCGCCAGTTCAGGGACTGCACTCGCGGTCCATGATAATCAAATTTAAGAGAATATTGCCGAAGCTATACAGCACCCGCGGTCAAGCAAGGATCGCACCCGCGGACGGCAAGCGCACCCGCGCTCCTACAATGACCGCACCCGCGGTCCTTTTATTCGAACTTAGCCGAAGCCACACCGCACCCGCGGTCCAGTATGCAGCGCACCCGCGGTCTATTGTCAACTTCCATGTCAAAGTTGCTAGTTATCTTCTTTAATGCTTTCTACACTACTTTTTATGGGTTTTATTAATTATATAATGCATTGTAATGACCAAAAACGAGATAATTGAAGATTGATATCAAATACATTGAGTTCTCTCAATTTTCAAAGCTTTTAGCTTTGTTCTTCACAAGAAGAAAACCAAATCAAACTTATCAAAGATTTTCATCTTTGTGGCGTTTGTCGATTGTTCTTCGTACGGATTGTCAAAACAAGTTCTTTGAAGGTTCGTTTGAAATTCAATTGTTTTATCGTTGATATTTGTTGCTAAGTTATAATCGCTTAGAGGTGAATATCACAAAATCGTTACTTGTTTCAAAAGATTGGGACAACATAATCGTTCCTTGTTTGTTATTGAATTGAGGGTGCGATTTCTATATTCGTGCTTGCCTTTCATTCGTACGAGGATTCGTATCATATGCTATTTGATGACATTAGCTTGTGGCAGATTGCAAGCATATACTGTTTGACGACATTAGATTGCAGCGAACTGTGAGCATATGGTGTTTGATGTTAGCACATGACATACTACGAGCCGGTGATGTTAGACTTAAGGGCGCTTTCACGTAATGAAAAGAAAGAATGCGAAATTCCCCCATGTTGCTTGCGGCAAACTGCAAGTGTGTGCTGGCAGTCTATCGATGTGGGTCATTGTGGGCAAGCAAATGTTTGTTATACAAGATAATTTGATTGAGGATACTCAAAGAAACAGCCATGTATGCTTTAATCATTATTAGAATAATGATTCATTTCAATAGAGAATTCTTGATCAGATTAGAAATTTTAGGAAGTATAACCTATCTCGTTACTTTGATTACTCCTTAATCCTTATAATGTTGAGGGGTTTGTATCTAGCGAATAAGGTAATAGATTCTTCCGTAAGGAGCTACGCATTAGAGTGGGAAACCAAGATTAGTTTTCGGCCATGGTTAGTGATATAAGGTCGTCGGAGTATTTTGCATCATGAGATAGATTACCATCGAGACATTTAGTATGCTTTGATTTTGGGTTGCTTCCAAACCTTGATGTCCATATATGGTTTTGCATATTTTCCTTGAGCCATTTTTTTCTGTGTTTGTACAATGCATGCCTATGAGGTAGCATTCTGTTTTGGGGAAAATGCATTGTGGACATGGGTAATATGTATTGTGCTAGTACATATGTCATATTATTGATGAGATCTCCAGTCTTCATGTAGATTATGTCAAAAATTTATTGAAAATCTTGAATCATAATAGCGTGTTATGACGGTGAATAATATTGTTAATTGCCAAGCTTTTGAAGTATTGGCCATATTTTACAACGATTGCTTTCTTCAAAGATATACGGCATTTAAACCTAACAAGAACATGTTCCAGGAATATTGCCCAGCGCAAACAAAGATCATGGTCAAATAAAATACTTTTGCGTTCATCAATCTCATTTATCACAATCGGCACGTCGAAGGATTCTTCACCTAATTTGACCTCCTCTTTTACCTACGCATGGTCTCACCTAACAATCAAAAAAATACAGAATTGGGCCCCTTTTGGCTACATTTCCTGACAAAGTAGTTAAATACCAATGATTACATTAGTGGGAAGGGTAACCTAACCTTAGTACCCATGATGGTTCTGATCTCTCGACTATTCATTTTTTTTATGTGGATGTCACAATACCTTAGTTAATTGCATCTTAAGAATCGAGAAGGTGATACCGATTAGCATCTCTGGGCTGCAATTGTTTTTAGCAGACAAAAAGTTGGCAAAATGTAATAATCTGAACATTAGTCAGCTATAATACTCCGTACACAACAGAAAGCAAATGCATTAAGAAAATCAAATTAGCTTCTACAAGCACTATACAAAATTTACACTACTTTAGTACCTACCCTTATGAAATATAAGGTAGAAAACCTCTTGTCATCTTGAACTACTTAAATTAGCATCGATCATCGTCGAAATAAGAAAAATGAAATGACTCAAGAAAAGCTACCTGTTGGTCCCGTATAAAAAGAAAGTTGCCTACAACAAATGCATCGAGAATGATGTAAGTATTTCTGTCGAGAAGGGTAATAAAACTAGCAGAGCAAAAGTGGTACTTACTCAGTTACATAACCTAGGCGCTCTGCCAGAGGAGTAATGCCAAGTAAGCTGAAGAAGAAGACCCATCCCTAGAATACGTTGCAGGCCAAAAAGATCATAAAGAAACCGTAACTTGAGTCAAGTAAAAAAATCCAGGAGGCTAGGGAAAATTTTTATATCCTTACATGTTGATTGGTTATATAGTGTAGCATTATTGCCAATGGCCCAAAAGGCAATAAAATGTTGATCTTTGCTTTAATCAAGACAATGGGAACACTTCTGAGAACACTGATTCGATGCGCATTTCTTAGAATCCATGAAGCAGAAAATTTTGGGAATGAGAAAACGTAAGGCCTTTCACAATTCAATGTTTGAATTTTGTTCGTCGGCTGTGATACTCTAAGTGGGATCTCGTCAGATTCAAATTCTACCTTTTCTTCTAAGGATACCATCTCCAGTTTCCACAAATCCAGAGAATCTCCCTAAGAATCAATTCAGGAATGGCATAAATCAATACACAAATTTACTTTAAATAAAGGAGATAAAAGCTATATTTAGCATATTGATCGTACATACCTCAATGTGTTAAATCGCAAAGCTGGATCACAAGTCTAGAGCATAGCCCCAACAACAATCCAAGTTTCTATTCCCACATCAATCAGTTTCCAAGAAGATGGGAATTCGAATGACCGAAATCAAATCCTTCTGCTATATAGATGTACAAAATCATTTCAAGCTAAACAGAATGCACGATAACATCAGTAATGTAAGGCAACATGAAACTCTTTTCACTTTTCAAATCCAAATCAGGTTCGCTCAATAAGCAAAGAAAATGTATAATGGTGGCCAGATCAATTATAAACACAGCCAAAAACACAGAGCAGCAAAATGCAACCTTGAAAAACACAACGTTAGTTAAAAACAAATACATAAGCAACACCACCACTAGCAAATACAGTAACCAAGATCAAGGATTCTTCAAACTAAAAATACATCAAAAGAAGACAAAAATTCAGCAAGAAAGAATAACGCAGATGATAAAGTTCCAGTCTTTACCTTTTTGAGGTTTAAATAAGTTTCACTTCTCTCACTGATCCAAAAATCTAGACCCGCAAACTGCTCAAGAAAATGAATTATTGTGCCAATATTTTCTTGAATTTTTTTTAAGAAAAAAGAAAACAAAGAGAACTACTACATAGTTTACGCGTCAACGAAATAAGAAAAGAAGTTAGTTGAAAATAATAACATTTTTGCTTTAGTTTCTGGTCCTGTAAAGACAGAGAAGGAAGGATTGAAGCGTGAGGGGCCGCGTTGAGAAAGAGGAAGGTTCAAGGAAATTGCCTATGACGCGCCATCTTTTTATTTTTAATTTTTAATTTTAATTTTAAATGGAGAAGAAGACTCAAAGACCAAAGATAATTGATTAAAAAAAAGGAGGAAAAAGATAATTTGATTCCAAAGAAACTAAGAGATAATGGGTTTTCACTTAAGAATTTAAATCAACATAAACCGTTTGCAAGCTATTCAGAACTCGGCTCGATAAAAACCTCTTTTGAGTTTGTTTATTAATCATATCAAATCATGCTCAAGTTTAAGGATATTTGGCTCGTGACCTCACAAACATGTTCGATAATAGGCTCTCGAGCTCAAGCTCGGCTTGTTTAGGTGGCTCGTAAGCTCGAGATCGAGCTCGATTAGTTTAAGTGGCTCGTAAGCTCGAACTTGGCTCATTTGTTGAGTTGATAAATAAAAATATTGGTACTAATATTGTAACGTCTACTAATTTAAAATATAAAAAAATATAAACTTATTTTCAAAATTTAAAATTTTGCATGCATGCAATACTGTTGAAAATACATCTTTTAAAATTAATCGAAATCAATAAACGGACAAAATACTACAGTTAAAATTTTTCAACTCGGCCATCAGAAAGGTACTTAGAAATAAATCAAGTAAAAATCCTGATAACTAACACCATGTCAAAACCAAGTGTAATAAAATGTTGATGTCCACGCTAAACTCATAAAACGTGATGTGCGGGAAATATATGGTCATCGGGTTCACGTGGGCACATCCAGCTACGCCTACTCAGACTTCGGTACCTCCAGCCTCCTCGTCAAATGCTCACCTGCATCATTCACACCTAGTGAGTCTAAAGACTCAACAAACCTGTAACGTTATAGCAAGTACATATACATAACAAGCAACAGTGAAAAATAATGTAATAAAAATACATTTCATTATCGTAAAAATCGTATGCATAATCATAACTTATCGAAGCATAAATATTTTCATAACATATCACTTCATATCAGCATATATGTGTTTTTTATCTTAATTTGAATTCCGTCCGTTAGTTTTGACTTTCGTATTATCGTACCAGTCGATGGATCCATCTACATATAACTGTGGTACCCGGCCGGCAGGGACATCAGCGACAGCATTACCCGTCCACTAAGCCCTGGCCTTACATGTCGTCGTTTCATCGTGTCATCGTATTAGTCACAACAACCTCTCATCCTTCAAAAACATGACATCATATTTATCACTTAATAAAAACATGCATATACGTAAATGTTTCCTTAAAATCAAGCATGCAACGTATTTTAATAATTTCATAAAAATCATACTCGTGATACATAAACATTTATATAAAACATGTCAAATTGTGCTCAGGAGCTGCCAGGACTAAAAACTCGACCCAGGTGCAAAATGATCATTTTGCACCTGGACCTCAGGATGACCATTTTACCCCTGGACCTCAGGATTTTGACCCGAAGCTTACCAAACTCCTCAAAACACCTCAAAACATACTTATAAACATTTCTTAGACGTAAACTCGAGCCCAATACAAAACTTATACGATTCATTTTAAAAGTTGGACCGGGGTCCCGGTTTTAACCCAAACCAACCTGAAACTTATCCAAACTTTTCCCAACTCAAACCGTGACTTAAACCTACATGACCAGCTTCTAAAACATCCGTTCCAGACCACTTATGACCCATGAAACACGCCCCAAATGTTGCTGTAATTTCATGCACATCCTAGCCGTACCTTAGCTGTGACTCTTGAACCAAACCATCGGCCCTACACCTAACCAGCTCGGACCAGCCCCTCCTAGACCATACTCACAAAACTTCCCAGAAACAAGCCGCAAACCCAAGGAAACTCGTTCGGCCCTCTCTTAACTCAACAAAGCTTCCACTCCAGCCTAGAATTCCCTTCATCCTCGACGTGAATAGCCTCTTAGGACCCTCACACACCAGCACTGTAACGTATCATTCTTTTAAACTATTTAAAATTTGCGGAAAAATATAAATTTTCTTAAATACAAAATAAAATTTCAAATTTGCATCAAAATAACTTGCTCATCCAAAAATATTTGCAATAAAAACAACCAAAACGAAGTTTGCCAAAAGTAATAATCGTTTAAACATCATAAACCACTTCATGAAATTAGATTATTAAAAATCGTCATGCATAAAATCTTAAAACATGGGCGGTCCTCGGGTTTAGCCCCCTGCGCAGTCCAAGCCGGCTCATTGGTCCCCACCCCTCATCTCCTCAAAGTCATCCTCACCTGCATCGATCAAGTCTAGTGAGTCTAAAGACTCAACACGTATAAACTGGATATAGCAAGTAATACTTAATAAAACCACATGCATCTCTAAAGTAGGGCTTACATACTTGAAACGTGAACATAATAGCATAAACATACTTGCAACTTGAACGTAATAGCATAAACATACTTGAAACTTGATCGTAGTAGCATAAACGTAGACGTGCCATCATCATAAAACTTTTCATAAACATGCTTGCTTCATACATACTTGAACATACATAAACTTCATCATTTTGCGTAGAAATATGTTTTAAAGCAAGTGACCCATACATAAATGCGCCTGATCAGACTAAACCATAGTACTAGGCTGACAGGAAAAATCCACTGCCACATACATGAGATCCCCGGTCATGCTTTATCGGGTGGATTGGTCCCTGGTCATACTTTACCGCTTTCAAATCTTGATCTAAACCCGGTCATGATTTACCGGGGTGGAGAGGTCCTTGGCCACGTTAACTGACTTCCAAACCTGTTCATAATTTGGTCACAAGACATTTAGCAACCTCAAAAACATAAAATATTTTCTTTTGCACGTCGAACATACTTACATGGCGTTGAGGGATTTATTGGATCTCGCTTGGGGACACTGCTGCACATACTAACATGAGTACGAATACCTACCTTGCATAGCATAGACGTATAGTCATGCTCACACCCAAAAATGACAAATTTCCTTATGACATTCTAAATCTCTCGGGACTCGACCTCGTTTAATCATCGTACTAAATCATGACATCAAAACCCCAAAACAATCCCTAAAAAAAATTAATTTTTTTTATAGGACACGGACCCCGTGTAAGGGTCCATGTCGGGGTCCGTGTAGGTGCTGGAAATTCGCATTTTGAAGAAAAAAGTGCACGGACCCCGTGCCAGGGTCCGGCTACGGGTCCGTTTACCTACTGGAATCGCGAACCAACGGAAATTCACTACAGTTATGGCTTATTCCTCCTAACTCGATCATACGGACCGTGAACCAATGCCTCGAAACCCATCCTAGGATGCTATGACACTTATTCAAACTCAAACAAACGTCCCAAAACAACTACGCATCATAAACAACGCAACCCAATCCGTGAACTCGACATTTGACACCAAAACGCATCCTACGACTTCTATTGCAACCAAGTGCCAATCGATGCGATCCGACACACCAAAAACCATCTCAATATCATACTCAACATACTTAAATGCAGCAGTGATCACCCGTCAGTTTCCGACGAAGCATGCAACAATAAAACTTCAAGAACACATCAAGAACGCATTTTCAGAAAATCGCAGTTTGAGCAGTCCCACGAAAACGATCATAACTCACTCATTTCTTATCCAAGTATTTCGAATTTACTGTCAAATCGAAGGTATCGAAAATTTCTATGTTTTATATGTTGAAAGTTTTTCCATAAAATCGCAGTATTTAAAATGACAGAAAATTTCGAGTTTTCAAATCTAAAATCGTTTCAAAACCGATCCAACAAAATTTTCTCAAACATTTTACAACATACATGGATTTTTATGCATAATAAACATAAGAACATATAATATAACAAGATCGATGCAGAAACAAAATATTATACGTGCCTTTTGATATTTAAAGTTACCGAAACGACGATAACGAAGCTGGAAAGATGCGAGGTTGATCTGGAACGATTTGTGGCTCGATTTTCTTGAAGAAAACTCAACGAGATGTTTTGGAAAAATGTAGAGGAAAGGGGCGGCTGCTCAAGCTCTATGTACCCTAGGTTTTTCTTTCAAAAATTAAAACAAAACAAATGACATATGTCTGTGTGTGTCTCGGATGTGTATTGTGTGTAAAAGTGTGTGTGTGCGCGTGTGTTTAGTTAAATTAGGGGAATAGAATTGGCTTAATTAGTAATTAACAACTAATTAAACATGCTAACTCTTATTTTAAAATAAAATGCACAAGTGTCATATCTTTAAAAGTTTAAAATCATTAAATCACCTAATAATTAAATTAGGCTTTTAAATGCTAAAAATTAACTAAATATTTTAAAATGCCCCCATTCTAACTAAAAATAAAATACCATATTTTAAAATTTCCAAAAATTGTCGTCGGTGTCTTTTCCTCGATCCCGTATCGAATAATTTTCTGAAACATGAAACTCAAGGAAACATTTTAACGTGCATCACATAAACATAAATAATTTAAAATAATACAATTTCATAAAACATGCATCGCTAAAATCATTTTAAAATTAAATAAATAATTTAACCATTAAATAAGTGCATGAGTTTTACGTGTACTGAATTTGGGCTCTACAGTTCCTCCCCCACTTAAATAAATTTCGTCATCTAAATTAAATCTTACCAAACAGTTCCGGGTAGCGATTTCTCATCTCTGCCTTGGTCTCCCAAGTGGCTTTCTCCACTGATTGATTCAGCCACCGGACCTTGACCAGCTTAGTTACTTTGTTCCTGAAGTCTCCGCTCTTGTCTGTCTAGGATTTGAACAGGTCTTTCCTCAAACGACAGATCCAAAGCAAGCTGTAACAGCTCAGAGCTCAAAACATGCGAAGGATTAGCTAGGTACTTCCTCAGCATCGAGACGTGGAATACATTGTGTACACCGGCCAGATTCGACGGTAGGGCAACACGATAAGCTAGTGTCCCAATTCTGTCAAGAATCTCGAACGGTCCAATGAATCTCGGGCTAAACTTACCTCTCTTCCCAAAACTCATAACACCATTCATGGGTACTATCTTTACGAAAACGTGATTGCCTACGGCAAACTCAAGATCCCTTCTCCTCTTGTCAGCATAACTCTTTTGACGACTCTGGACGATGTTCATCCAGTCTTGGATCTTGACCACCACATCTGCAGTCTGCTGAACAATCTCTGGACCAAGTTTTGATCTCTCACCGACTTCATCCGAATGAATCGGTGATCTGCACTTCCTCCCATACAATACCTCGTAGAGAGCCATACCTATAGATGATTGGAAAGTGTTGTTGTAGGTAAACTCCACTAGAGGTAGCTTCGATTCCCGATTCCCATGGAAATCGATCACATAGGCTAGCAAAAAATCCTCCAAAATCTGAATCACTCGCTCAGACTGACCATCTGTCTGAGGGTGGAAAGCTGTACTGAATAGCAACTTCGTCCCCATGGCTGAGTGCAAACCCTTCCAAAAGGACGATGTGAACCTCGGGTCCCTGTCGGACAAAATAGAAATTGGGATTCCGTGCAATCGAACTATCTCCCTGATATAGAGCTCCACATACTGCGTCATGGAGAAAGTCGTCTTCACTGGCAAAAAGTGTGCCGACTTAGTAAGTCTATCCACTATAACCCAAATGACATTGGATCCTCTGACTGACCTCGGAAAACCAACAACGAAATCCATGGTGATATTCTCCCACTTTCACTCAGGAATAGGGAGTGGCTTAAGCATCCCTGCTGGCCTCTGATGCTCTGCCTTCACCTGCTGACAAGTGAGACATTCAGACACAAATCGGCATATGTCTCTCTTCATACCTGGCCACCAATAAAGAATCTGTAAATCCTTGAACATCTTTGTACCTTATGGGTGAATGGAATACAGAGATGCATGTGCCTCTGTAGGAAAATCCTCTTTGATCGAAATAACACTAGGCACCCACATCCTTCCTCTGTACTTCACAATACCATCGGACACTGTGTAGAGTACACTGCCCTTGGCTTCATCCTTCAGTCTCCATTTCTGTAAGTGCTCATCTGAAGACTCACCTCTATGGATTTGGTCAAACAATGAAGATTGGACTGTCAGATTAGACAGCTTAGGAGTTCTGCCCTTAGGATAAACCTCTAACCCAAATCTCTGAATCTCTAACTGAATAGATCTCTGTACTAACAGCTGCGCTACGACTGCAACTTTTCTACTCAAGGCGTCTGCCACTACATTAGCTTTCACTGGATGGTAGCTAATTTCACAATCTTAGTCTTTCACTAACTCTAACCACCGTCTTTGTCTCATATTTAGCTCTTTTTGCGTGAAAAAATACTTGAGACTCTTGTGATCAGTGAATATCTGACATTTCTCGCCGCACAAATAATGTCTCCATATCTTCAACGCAAAGACAACGGCGGGTAACCCAAGATCACGAGTCAGATAATTCTTCCCATGCACTTTCAACTGTCTGGAGACTTAAGCTATAACCCGACCATCATGCATAAAAAATGCGCCTAACCCGAGCTTAGAAGCATCGGTGTACAACACAAAATCGCCTTGCCCTGATGGCATGGCTAAAACTGGCGCTGTAATAAGAGCTTGCTTCAAAGTATCAAAGCTCTTCTGGTACTCTCCACTCCATATGAATTTAGCATTCTTTTTAGTCAATGAAGTGAGTGGCACTGCTATCGAAGAAAATCCCTGAATGAATTTTCTGTAGTAGCCTGCTAAGCCTAGGAAATTGCGGATCTTTGACGCATTCTTCGGCTCAACCCGTTACTTAACCGCTGCTACCTTAGCTGGATCCACCTCAATGCCGCTGCTAGAAATTACATGCCCCAAAAACACTATCTTATCCAACCATAATTCACACTTACTGAATTTTGCAAACAACTTGCGACTCTTCAAGACCTGCAAAACTGTATCCAAGTGCTGACAGTGCTCCTCATGGCTCTTCGAGTAAATAAGAATGTCGTCGATGAACACTATGACGAACTGATCTAGGTAGGGCTGGAATACTCGGTTCATAAGGTCCATAAATATAGCTGGAGCATTAGTCAGTCCGAATGGCATTACTAAGAACTCCTAATGCCCATATATAGTCCTGAAGGATGTCTTATGAACATCTGTATCTTTTACCTTCAGCTGATGATACCCTGATCGAAGATCTATCTTAGAGAACACTGTAGCTCCCTGCAACTGATCAAACAAATCCTCGATCCTTGGAAGTGGGTATTTATTCTTGATCGTTACCTTGTTCAGTTCTTGGTAATCGATACACAGTCTCATGCTCCCATCTTTCTTCTTTACGAAGAGTACTGGTGCGCCCCATGGTGAGAAACTAGGGCGAATGAATTCCTTGTGAAGAAGCTCCTGAATCTGCTGTTTGAGTTCTAACATCTCGGCTGGAGCTAGTAGGTATGGTGCCTTAGAAATTGGCACAGTGCCTGGCACAAGATCAATAGAAAACTCCACCTCTCTCTCTGGTGTAAGGCCTGTGACGTCATCTGGAAAAACGTCAGGAAAATCTCTGACCACTGGCACATCAGATATCGACGGAGTGGGTACGTCAGGTGCAGAAATAATACTGGCCAAGAAAGCCGACACCCCTTGTGAATAAGTCTTCGTGCCTGCATGCAATAGATCATGCGAGGGAAACTTCTCCATCTATCTGGCTCAAAGAGAAACTACTCCATGCCCAAAGGTCTTACCAACACTGACCTTTTCTGGAAATCAATAAGAACTCTGTTCTTCGTCAGCCAGTCCATTCCCAAGATAATATCAAAATATGGCATCGGCAACACGATTAGATCGACATACACTAGGTGGCCTTGCAGCTCTAGATCGATGTCTCTGACCACGCTAGTAGCTGATAATTCTTCCCTGATGGGACTATCACTGAATAGCTCACGTCGAGTCCAATAGATTTGACGTCTAGATGATTAGCGAATGTCTCCGAAATAAAAGAGTGAGTGGCCCCTGAATCTATCAAGGCCTTCGTGGCTATTCTCTTTATGAAAATATTTCCTGAGAGACGTAGGTACAACTCATATGGTTTCAATTGCCGTGAGGCATAAGCGATTACTTGACCCTCTTGCATAAGCACACACCCCAATCCTTCCTTTGATGCGTCGCTGTATACAGCGAAATTTTTACCTTCCTCGGGAAGAATGAGTACTGGTGTGGATGCGAGTTTTGTCTTTAGGGTTTCGAAACTCTTTTCACAAGCTTCATTCCAAATAAATTTCGAATTTTTCTGAGTAAGTTTGGTGAGTGGAATGGCTATTGAAGAAAATCCTTCCACAAATTTTCTATAGTAGCCTGCTGATCCCAGAAAACTTCTTACTTCAGTCACTGTCTTTGGTTGTGGCCAATCCTTGATTGCCTCTACCTTCTTAGGGTCTACTGACACTCCTAATTCAAAAATTATATGCCCTAAGAACGCCACACTTTTTAACCAAAATTCACATTTCTTGAATTTGGCGTATAGTTCCTTTTCTCGAAGTGTCTGCAAAGTGAGACTGCAGATGCTCTTTGTGTTCTTCTTCACTTCGTGAGTACACAAGGATATCATCTATAAAGACAACCACAAACTTGTCGAGATATGGTTTGAATACCCGATTCATCAGGTCCATGAATGCTGCAGGGGCATTTGTTAGGCCAAAAGGCATTACCGTGAATTCGTAATGTCCATATCTTGTCCTAAAAGCAGTTTTAGGGATGTATTCCGCTTTGACCTTCAACTGATGGTAACCAGATCTCAGATCTAGTTTTGAGAAGACCTTGGCTCCCTTTAACTGATCAAAAAGATCATCTATTCTTGGGAGTGGGTACTTATTCTTTATGGTGATCTTGTTCAACTCCCGGTAGTCAATACATAGCCTCATGCTTCCGTCCTTTTTCTTTACAAAAAGCACTGGGGCTCCCCATGGGGATGCACTGGGGCGAATCTGCTTCTTGTCTAATAATTCATGCAGTTGCTCCTTTAGCTTCTTTAATTCAGCTGGAGCCACTCGGTATGGTGCCTTTGATATTGGTGCAGCACCAGGGACCAAATTGATTTCAAATTCTACTTCCCTATCTGGTATCTCTCCCGGTAGTTCCTCGGGTAAAACGTCTGAAAATTCTTGAACAATCGGAATATCCTCCAACCTTGGGACTTCTTCTTCTTTGATTTCATTGATCACTGCCAGATAAATTTATTGTCCTCCTCTTATGGCTTTCCAGGCTTGTGAGGCAGATAACAGAGATTTTCTTTCTTTTGATTTTCCATGGAATAAAATCTCTTCTTCATGAGGAGTCTGGAGTCTAACATTTTTCTTTTGGCAGTCCACAATGGCATGGTATTTAGCTAACCAGTCCATTCCAAGAATGATGGCAAACTCAACCATATTGAGTTGAATCAATTCTGCTTCAAAAATTTGTTTGCTGATACAAATTTTACAGTTTTGATACACTTTTTGGGTCTCAATTATTTTACTTGCAGGTGTTGCTACTCTTAATGGTTCACTAAGAGTATCATGTTCGAGTTTAAGCTTCTTAGCAAACCTTCTAGACACGAATGAGTGTGTACCACCACAATCAAATAAGGTATAAGCAGGCATTTCATTGAGTAAGATAGTACCTGCCACCACTTCATTGGTATCATCAGCTTCCTCTTGGGTGATTGCATATACCCGTGCATTGGTCTTGTTTTCATTTTTCTTGTTGGACCCCGTCCCTTTGTCCTTGTGGTCAGGACAATCTTTAATTCTATGACCCACCTTTCCGCACTTAAAACAAGCGCCCGTCTTCCGATAACATTCTCCAACATGTTTCTGTCGACATGTATCACACCACTTTCCTTCGGTGTTACCAGCACTGCTAGAATTTCCTTTGAAAGACCCACCTGAATAATTTGGTTTCTTAAACTTGGGACCGTTCTGAGTAGATTGACTGCTCATCGGTCTTTTGTTCTTGTTTTCATCCTCGCATCGCTTGATATCAGTTTCTGCGCTCATTGCAACGCCCATCAGATCCGCAAAATTGTTTGGCTTGAATACTGCCAAGCCGACTGAATTCGACTGTTGAGTCCCTTTTTGAAACGATGCATTTTTAACGTCTCATCCGACATGATCGTTGGGACATAGGTTCCTAGATCGTTGAACCGGGAAGTGTATTCCATTACTGACATGTCCGGAGCCTGTTTGAAATTCTCGAACTCACTCAACTTCTGTAGTCGAAACTCAGCTGGATAATATTGTTTCAAAAATTCTCTCTTAAAAATCTGCCATGTGATTTCTTCCACTTCTGCCAAGGATGGCGACACAGTTTCCCACCATTTTCTAGCTCGGTCTTCCAAAAACGGTGTTACAACCTCCACTCTCAGTTCTTCAGATATCTCCAGTAAATGTAGTTGTGTTTCGACGTTCTTGAGCCAGTTGTGGCTGACCTCTGGGTCTGGGTTCCCATCAAAAGTTGGAACTCGATTCCTTCTGAGAGATTCGTAATGGTACTTAATCCCACGCGGTTGCGGTTCAGGTGGTGGTTGGATGGCGTTAGCCAATGAGTTCACGAATCCTTGCAATGTCGCAGCTACGATAGTGGCTATTGCCATCATATCCTCTTGACTGAGATTCAATCTTGGTGGTGGTGGTGGTGGGTTTTCATCTTGGTTGGCGCCACGAGGGTTACGGTTGTTTCGGGGTGGTCTACCTGCCATTTCCTATAAACAGGTATTTTATTAATTTGTTTGCCACAATATTTAATCAAAGAAATAATTTCATTAAATTGTAAAATTTTTCATACAACCAAATATTTTTCAAAATGATTAATCAAATATTTCTAGATACAATCGAAGCCTATTCTAGAACTTTCTCTCCCTACTCGTCTATTACTTCTCCGTCTCCTACTGCCTCGTTAATTTCTTCCTCCACAGGGTTCTCTTCCAGTTGTTCTATGAGTTCTTCCATATTGACCATCTCATTTTGTAGATGCTCGATGTAATTCTGCAATTGTGTGTTGTGGTGATCGAGATTGTTTACTTGATCCTGTAGTTCTTGTATTGTTGATTGACTCACTTTTTCATCGATTTCTTGCTCTTCAATCCGTTCCTGAAGACGACGTTGGGTTTTGAGAAGACTATTTTCCCGAATTTCGAGCGTAAAAATCCTATCTTGCGCTTTCTTCAACTCTTGCTTGGTGATCTCGTGCTGACGCTCTGACTCTAGATGATAAGCCGCGTAACTTCTAATGTCTTCGCGTAGTTTCTTCTCTTCCACTCTGGCCTCACGAAGATCCTCCATCATGCACACGTTATTTCCGTCCAACTGATAGTTATCTCTTTCAAGTTTATCATTCTTTTCTTTCAGTGTTTTAATTTCTGACTCCTTTTCTTGAAGTTGTTTCTGAAGTTCATTTATAATGCTTTGAAAGTTCATGTTGGTTTCCTATAAAAACATTTAAATAAGATACTCATCCATTCTTAAATATGCAATAAGATAATAGAAAGTTTAAAAATAGTTTGGTACTCATATTATTTTCTTAGTCACAAGTTTACTACAATCCAGATACTTTATTATAATGCTAATCTAATCGATCATCTCTCCGCCGTCGCTGTCGCTGGCACTGTCGTCTCTGGCCACCTCCATCGGTGCTACCTCCTCTTCCTCCATGTTCTCTATCACCAAATGTAGGTAGTTATTCTGATCCTGAAGTCTGTCCATAGCGCTGTGGAGCTTCGAAATGTACCGATCCTGTTTGGCGTTGTACTCGTCCTGGCGCTGACGGGCCTGAGCAGCACGTCTTCGCTCTATCTCCACTCTCTTCAATAATTCCTTGTTAAGTGAAACTATGCGTGTGATGCAAAGGGAATTGGTCGATATCTGCAACAGCTGGCTCTCCGCCAAGTCCAGATGATGAGTCAATCATTGTACATCAGTCTCAAGCATGTGTCTAATCTCACTAAGCTCTTGTTTCTCCAATCTTTCCTTGGCTAGTTGCGCTTTCAAAGTCGCGATCTCCCTAGTTTGATTAACTATGGTAAGCTGACGCATACGAAGAGCAGCCTGTGCGCGGGTACGAGGAGCAGCCATTTCCTAGGATAAAAATGTAAGTAAAACATCAGAATCATATAAAGGATAGAAAGGCACAAATAGTAGAAACAAAGTTGTCGTGGAAAATTTTTCGATACTCAGAGTTTGTGGAATGATCAAAGGGATAGATCTTTGAAGTCTATTCGAAATTTAGGAAACAGATGAAGGTTAGAATTCAAGAACGGGTGAAAGTTGGACTCAAATTAGGATACACTAGGCTTTTGCCAAAATTCGACTTCGCCAAATTTTGTCTATCAAAATCCCAGCGGGATTATGAACCTGGCGGCTCTGATACCACTTAAATGTCACGCCCCGAGTCCGAAGCATCGGTGACATCCGGCATTGTTTAACAATTAAATTGAAAACAATAAAGCCTCGTATCTAATCAAACTAGTCTTTTTCATAAATAAAGTATTGTCTTACAATGACAATGGAATAAAATACATCAGAGTTTCAAATAGCGGAAACGAAAGAAAAGCAAAATCTTGAGTTCTGATCTTGATCTCCGGTTCACCAACCCCATAAAGCATCTTGCTCTCCTCATCCAATTGCTCCTCATTTTTATCTGAAATTTGTAAGGGGTGAGTGTTTTGGGAAACACTCAGCAAGTGGGGGTCGATCGATTCCAAAGATACATATAGAACTTAGTTTTCTTAAAACGTTCTTTTAACAGACTTTCAAAACTTAATATTCTTAGCTTATCAGGACAGAGACAAATCGAATAAATGACAGAATTCATTAGATGATTCAGAACAATTCAGAAACAGATCAGAACAATTCAGAACAGAACAGATCGGAACAGACAGAACACTGTTACTCATCTCATTTCCATGGTCAAATTGTCCCCAATATGTTAGTTCTCTAAGGGGTGATGCCAGAACATGGTTTTATACCCACCAATGTGGGCCAGAACAGAACATGGTTTTATACCCACCAATGGGGGCCAGACAGAATTACAATTCTCGTCCCATTTCAAATCAATTCGTAACAGTGCAAACAGAATTAAGAGACAACAGACAGAACTTTTCAGATATTCAGATTTCAGAGTTTTCATACTGACACAGCGGAATCAACGAATTTCGAAGCATAAAAGAGAACACATAATCGATCGAAATTTTAAATAGAACAGATAGCAATTTTCGAAAATGAAGACACAATACATGCATGTCATGATATACATATTAAAGTTTTAAAATACAAACGAATATATATCAAAAGTCCACTTACTGTATTTGCAGATTTTGATACAACACGTCTTCTCAAAAATCGGGCAGCACTTCAGCGTAACTTTAACGAATTCTGTTGTTGATCGAGCAGCACTTCGATGCAAGGTTCTTGTACTGGACTGCACGAACTTCCTTCTTCTTCTTTGTTTTGCTTGGCCGAAACTTGGAGAGGTTTGAATAGGGTGAAGACCGAATTTTTATGCTTATTTTTGGAGCACATTTCCTTCAACCTTGAAGTCTTATTTATAGGAAATTTTTGGTCCTTTCTCCTCCCCCATGGCCGAACTCTTGTTCCCCAAGAAAGGATTTATTGTGCTCATAATGTAGGTACAAAGTTTCATGCATGAAAATCCAAAATCCCATGCATTCTTCAAGTTCTAGATTAGTCATGAATGTGGCTCAAAATCTCATGTACTCCTTAAATGTGACCTCGATTTTCTAAAGAGTCATTTCCTGCATCATCAATATGTCCTAACCCTTAGCTTCTCCCGCAGCTCCTTCATGGGTTAACGCAAAGGTTATTTCTTGCATACTTAATTTGTCCAAGCCTTTAGCTCATCCTTTAGCTCCCTTTTTGGTCTTGTTAGGACAAGCTTGGTTGAGCTGCTTTGAGCTGAAAGATCGAGTCCTTGAGCTGGGGTTTTACTCCTCTCGTGACAATACTTCGATGGATGTGGTTACTTGCAGCTCGGCTTCCGGTTGAGCTCATCCCCGAGCTTTGAAGTTACTTCCACGAGTTACTAGCTGAAAATCTAAGTTCATATTTAAGTTTTATAATTAGAATGAAAGTATTTTGATCTTATATTAAGCTAAGTTTTAAGCTCGTATATTTCTTACCTTATTTACTTGGGATCGTAAAATCTCGGGTTCTCACACTACTGGCCTACAATGTTCAAGGATGCACACACTTATGTTTTGAATTACAATGAATGCCAACGTATTGGTAATATTTCAAGGAGACACGAAATGTCATTGAATAATATTTTAGTCTGTGAATTGTTTGATGTGTAGGGAATTTGATTTCATGGGGCCTTTTCTAGATTCCTTAAGAAATAAATATATTTTGGTGGCTGTGGATTACGTATCCAAGTGGGTGGAAGCAAGTGCTTGTAGAACCAATGACTCTAAGGTTGTGATCCAATTTTTAAAGAAAAATATTTTTGCAAGATTTAGCACACCTAGAGCCATTATTAGCGATGGGGGAACACATTTTTGTAATCGCAATTTTGAATCTCTTTTAGCTAAATATGGGGTCACGCACAAGGTGGCAACACCTTATCATCCTCAAAATAGTGGTCAAGTAGAAGTGTCAAATAGGGAGATTAAAAAATTCTTGAGAAGACTATTGGATCTTCGAGGAAGGAATGGGCTAGTAAATTGGATGATGCGTTGTGGGCATATAGAACAGCATTCAAAACCCCTATAGGAACTTTCCCTTTTCGTTTGGTCTATGGAAAAGCTTGTCACCTTCCTGTTGAACTAGAGCATAGGGCATTATGGGCTACTAAATTTTTGAACTTTGATGTGCAAGCTACAGGTGATCAGCGTCTTCTACAACTCAATGAGCTGGAGGAATTTCGTCTTGATGCATATGAGAATGCGAAAATCTACAAGGAAAAGACAAAGAAGTGGCATGATGCAAGGATTGTGCACATGGAATTTGAGTCTGGACAAAAAGTTCTTCTTTATAACTCTCGTTTGAAACTCATGCCAGGTAAACTTCGTTCCAAATGGTCTGGGCCTTTTAATGTTACTGAAGTTTTTCCATTTGATGTTGTAGAAATCCGTGGAGATTTTGGAATTCTCTTTAAGGTGAATGGACATCGACTGAAAATTTTTCATGAAGGAATTGTGGAGCAAGAGGAGCCAAGTACTCCTTTGCACGATCCAACCTAATTTATAAATGGAGTTGTCTAGCTATAGACAATAAATTTAGCGCTTGCTGGGAGGCAACCCATTGATTTATTTTATTAGTTTTTATTTTAATTTTTTAAGGTTAATCCTCGGTGATTTTGGTGTGTGTAGAGAATATTGGACAGAAGAAAGATGTTTTGATTCTGCAAAGCTTAAACTGTTGAAATAAAATATAACAAGCATTGAGGAATTCTACCGGCCCCATAGAGCACTTCATGGATCTCAAAGCAACACTGTCAGAGAAGTTCTCTCTTGCTATTCTACATCAAAATTTTATATTTTTTTGAATGGCATGAAACTGAGGACAGTGTAAATCTAAAGTGTGGGGGGGAATTACTAAACAACACTTAGCATGCATTTCAATGTTTAATCCTCGGGCATGAAATTTTTTTTTCTGGTTATTCTTTGAGAAACTGCACTAGTGATTAAATGATACACTAATTGACTTTCTAGATTTTTGAACACTCAAGAAATTACATCACATAGAACTGATTGAGATGAGCTGTAGTTGTAGCCGAAGGATTTGAGCACAAACTAGTTTTGTATCATGTTTTGAGACATCATGTATGCACTTTAAGTCATACTTATATGAATTAATTGTGAATTAGCAAGAGGTGAGCTCATAAAAAAAATTGAAAAAAAAAGAAAGAAAAGAAACAATCTAGAACTTGTCTAATTATCTTTCGAGGCGAAAATACGGAAAAAATGACTTACGGATGATTTAGGCAATCCTTGGACCGTTTGAGCCTTTCGAGCCTATCCAATGCATCATTTATATCCCTAGTATCCCATTTTGAGCCTAATAAATCGAATGGAGTATGTCAAAGACATACAATTATCCCTCATTCGTATTCCTTCGAAATCTCACATCAACTACCCAATTTTAGCTCATACACTATTCATCTACCTTAATTTTGAGAGAAATAAACCCCTTTAGCGCTTTAAAATTTTCAATAACTCTCATGTGTTGATAATTGATAAGAAAAATTGGAGGAATTTGAAAAAAATCATGAAGAAGGGAAGGGGATTTATGAAATAAATATATATATATATATATATATATATAATGAAAAAAGAAAGGAGGAAAGAATATTGTATGATGTGGTGATTGAAAAAAAATAAAAGGGAATGTTGTTGAAGAATGAAAAAAAAAAGCTGAAGGAAGAGAGAAAAATAATGGGGGAAGATGAATGAAAGTTGAAGGAAGATGAAAAAGTTAGATGGAAGAATAATGAAATTCCACAAGGGAAGGAAGATAAGAGATGAAGGAGTGCGCTGTATGATTAAATTTTTTATTTTCTCTCATTTTGAATCTCCCTACCTTTATTGTAGCCGTGAGCCGTGACCTAACTTTATAAGCTTAAAAAGACCTATTGACCGGGTCATATTCCTCCAACATTTAGTGGAGAAAGGTATGAAAGACAAGCTTAGGGAGAGTTTCTTAAAAAAAAAAAAATCAGAAGCTATGAGCATTCCTTGAACTAAAACACCTTTGAGGAATATGAGTTTTGATTTCCACACTACACACGTCTCATTATCTTGATCTTTTCTGGTGGATGCTTGAGTTTTAAAGTTGCAACGAAAGTGAATTTTATGATTTTCGAAATGTGATCTTTTGATTGAGTGTGACGGAATTTGGTAGGTTGAAAAGTGTTGATTTTGTCATTTTTTTGTGGTGAATCATTGAATATTCCTCGGTTATATTTTTTCTCTAATTTGCTCGAGGACGAACAAAGGCTAAGTGTGGGAGGATTGATAAGCTCAAATCTTATAGAGATTTTTAGGGATTTTATTTGTGGTTATCTAGACTTTTTATCCCAATTTATGTGCTTAATTGAATTAATAATTGTATATTTGAATAAAAGAGGAAAATGATTAAATTTAGAATAAAAGATGAATTTACAAGACTTCAAAGAAAAAATACTAAAAGAAAAGAAATAAAATATTCTTTTATTTTATATCTTGATAATATTGAAGTTTTGGAAAAATCTATGGAGATCTTGATCAAGATAAAGCCTAATCTTTGAAAATAAAGTTTAATGTGGAGATGGGCTTAAAAAGAATACAAGGAGGAGGCCCATTAAAAAGAATAAAAGAGGGCAGAAGCATACAGAAGAAGGAAGCAGCCATAACAGTAGAAAAAGAAGAGAAGCGCATGAGAGGAAGGGCAGAACAGAAAGCTACTGTGAAGTAGCACCAGCGCGGAAGAAGGAAAAGAAGGGAGGAAGACAGAAGACAAAAGCTGGAGGAATTCCCCAACACACGCCAAATCATTGAGAATTCTTTTCACTCTTTCTTAACTATGTTTTGTTCATTGAACTTAAACACGGATTTGCAAGTTTATTTTGAAGTTATGGAGTAGATTTTTATAGACTAGGACACGATAGGGCCGACACAAATTATTTTTGATGTTTTGAGTTTGATTCAATTTTATTATTTATTTTTATTCATTGATTGATGTCGTTTATCATGTGTTCTTTTAATCTGGCCAATTAAATAGAATATTTGTTTGTTAATCTAAAATCGGAAGGCGATAGATTAATATTTGCTTCACACATCAATAAATACATGGTTAAATTGACTAGAAATAGTATTCGATTTCAGTGTGCGACTTTAGGTTGAAAAACAGGAATTTCACAGCAATTTAATGCGGTTAAATCTAATTAAATTCAGTTAGGAATAATTGGACTGTTAGATTTAATTAGGTTTATTAATTCGAGAAATCGTTTAATGAATAATTTTGGAAATTCCATCGTGAATTAAATAATTAATTTAATGAATATGAATTTGACACGTAATTTATAAGTTGTCTCGGTACCGTTGTGCGCCTTAGTCGTTTTCAAATAATTTGAATTTTCGTCTAAATTAATAGTTTGGTTTAGTTTTACTTTAGTTAATTTATTTAAATTGTGTTATTTAGTTTTAGTTAATTTATCTCCCATCATTTGAATTTTATTAGCCTAAATTAGGAAAAATAATTCATATTCTAGTATTTAAACATCGATCTCTGTGGGTACGATAACTGGGCTCATCTTCAAATACTATTACTTGACCTAGTCTGCTTGCTAAATTTATTTCCAACCGAAATCGTCGGTCACACACCATTAATCCTTAAGACCCAGACAACATAGAGGCTTTGCGTACTAGAGTTGCAATTTTACCATTTATCGGCGGTGTGAGGGTCACTAGGTGGCCAGGTTAATCTTGACATATGTCTTAGCTGAATTATAGTTGGAAATTCATTTATCACCTATTGGTGTTGATATCCTATGTGATCTGCTGAATTAATAATGCAAGTCTTTGGCCAGAGTATGAGATGAGCTTTAGGGTAAATTAGTTCCATAGTTTCACATACGATGGCACTATGATTATTCAAAGATACTGATAGAATTGGTTAAAGAAGTTTAAGTGTTTAGAAGGATGGTTTAATAAAAAACTTAGAATTTTTGAACTCATTTCAAATATGTGAATCAGTTCTTTGAGAAAATGATCCTAGAATCTTGTTTGTCGATATAAATCGATCAACTGTTAAAAATGCGGAATAAGACTGAAATATAGATTGAATACTTAATGTTAATATGTTGTAAAACTGAAATGATAACTGAAACAAACACACAAATTTTTATGGATGTTCGGAGACTTTAAATGCTTCTACGTCACCCTTCTATCATGAGGATATGATTCTACTATAAGACTTTGATATATTACAACTGATTGTAATAATCCACTTAAGTTGGTCTGACACACTGCCAAACTGAAACTCTTAGTCTAACAACTCTGTTACAGTAATAAACTGAAAATGCTCTAACTGGTAGCCTGAATGCTACTGATAAATACAATGAATGTAGAGCTTCAGTGTGCGATCTACATATTGAGGAAATACTAGTGAAAAGTGTCGCAAATGATTGAAGATTATAAATTGATTATTTCATGTGTGTTCACTCACTTCCAGTAACCTTCTTCAACTGATTCAATCAGCTATATATAGTCTTAGATCTCAACGGTTGTATTGAATGCATTAAATGACAAATATCCATTGAATCGTCATCTAGCTACTTTATCTGACAATAGTACGGGGTATTCAGACTGTTATATTATGATTCATATGTTCTGCTTTGGTACGATCTGTCAGTCTGTCTGCTGATACTTCAACTGATGACGCGGCTAACTGATTTGGAGTCAACTGATCAGCCGATCAGTTCAGCTGTACATTATCAGTTCTAACTGATGTACTATCAGTTACGAATTCTTCAGTTGATAAGGTTTTTACAATTCAGCTTGAACGAATTCTTCAGTTATGGTTACACGACTGCTCGTTCAGTTAGATTCTTCAGTTCTCTTAAGTATTAATGTCACGTCCCGTGTCCGAAGCGTCGGTGACATCCCGCATTGTTTAACAATTTCTTGAAAACAATTAAGCCTCGTATCGAAATGCTAAAAACCAGTCTTTTTCATAATTAAATCATTGTCTTTACATTGACAATAGAATAAATCATTGTCTTTACATTGACAATAGAATAAAAAACATCAGAGTTGCAAATGCGGAACTAAACAAAGGAAAACAAAATTCTTGAATCTTGATCTCGATCCTTGATTCACCATCCCCAAAAAGCATCTTGCTCTTCCTCATTCAGTTGCTCCTCGTTTTTATCTGAAATTTGTAAGGGGTGAGTGTTTTGGGAAACACTTAGCAAATCGGGGTTCGGTCGATTTCCAACGATACATATAGAGAACTTAGTTTTCCTAAAACATTTCTTTAATAAACTTTCAAAACTTATTACCCTTAACATATCATAACAGAAACGAAGCGATTATAAGACAGAAGTTAAAAGATGATTCAGAGCAGTTCGGAAGCAAATCAGATAATTTCATAACAAATTCACAAACAGACACAACACTGTTACTCATCTCATTTCCATGGTCAAATTGTCCCCAATATGTTATTCCTCTAAAAGGTGAGGCCAGAACAGAACATGGTTTTATACTCACCAATGGGGACCAGACAGAATTACAATTCTCATCCCATTTCAAATCAATTTGTAACAGTGCAACACAGAATTCAGATTTACCACACAGAACTTATCAGAATTTCAGATATCAGAATTTCAGACGGATTTAGCGGAGTCAATGAATTTCGAAGCATAGAAGAAAACATATAATCGATCGAAATTTTAAAAGACGGACATCATGCTGTTTTTGATAATGAGGACACACATTCATGCATGTCATAACTTATATATTCAAGATTTAAAAATACAAACGAATATACATATAAAAACCCCACTTACCGTATTTTGAAGTTACGGTTCGAAATGTGCAGAACTTGGGCGAACGAAACTTGTTGAATTTCCGCCAAGTGATGACCGAACTTGGAGAGGATCTTCACAACAATGTGGACAGCAAATCATAGCATTGAAAAGCCGGAACAACTCCTCATTCTTTCTTCTTGCAAATGACAGCCGAGAGGTGGTTTTGGAGGGGAAAGGAGCTGATTTTCTAGCTGAATTTTTGAGTGCATTTTCTTTAACATGTTGTGTGTATTTATAATGAAATTTGTGACCTTTCCATACCCATTTGGTCGTTCACCTTGATGCCCAAGCAAGGGAGTAATTTTAGTCAAGGTATATCAAGCACCAAAGGTCATTTCCTGCACCATAAATGTGTCCTAGCCTCTTAGCTCCTCCCTTAGCTTCTTCATTGGTTTTCTCAATAGTCATTTCTTGCATAATAAGTTTGTCCAAACCTTTAGCTCATTTAGCTCTTTCCTTGGTTAACTCAATGGTCATCTCTTGCACAATAAGTTTGTCCAAACCTTTAGCTCCTCTTCTTGATTAACTCAAAGGTCATTTCTTGCACATTAAATTTGTCCAATCCTTTAGATCTTCTCCTAGTTCCATTTTGGTTCTTTTAGGACAAGAAAGGATGAGCTTCTTTGAGCTAGGATATTGAATTCATGAGCTAGGGATTTCCTCCCCGACAATCAATGAGCTTCCTTGAGCTGAGGGTTTTAGCTTATGAGCTGAGGGTTTCTTTTCCAAGTGACGTACCCTCAATTCTCAAGGTTTTGCATTGCCTCGGCTTTTTTTTGAGCTACTTTCCGAGCTTTTTGAGGTGCTTTGCTTCGAAAAATCCGGGTTCTCACAATTAATTTGTCAAACTCTGAAACTTATAATATTCCAATATATACATCGCATCATTGTTAAATTCATATGTAACCCTCGATAGACCAGTGGTTGCATATTCGATATATATATGTAAAGTCCAGGAAATTTAAACTGCGTAACCTGAATGAATGCAAGCTAGAGTTTTTATTTAAATAATGTGTTTATTAATTTTATGCATTTAATGCATAATTATTGCATGATTAAGGTTTATTTCACAATATTTTAAAGTTCCATGCATTAGGGTTTTAAGTTGCATTTTGCGCTCGAACGGGAAACGGAGACCGGGGATTATCAGAAAAAATATTTTTATTGAATGATTAATTTTAATTAACTAGTTTGAAGTGTTTTAATGATGATTATTGAAAATGGGCCTTGGCTGGGTATTTCAAAAACGTACCTAAACGAAATATTTTTTGGGAGTTCATTTTGGCTTGTTGGGTTTGTTTTAATGCTTAATGGGCGCAACACATTTTTTTATCCCTTAATCCTTATTTTTGGCCCATTAATGCATTGTTTAACACTTAATTGTAACCTAAACTAATCCTAACCCTAAACCTAAAGCATTCAGCCGCCCACCCCTTAATTTTCAACAGATTTCTCTCGTGTTCAGCAGCAGCCATCGGCCCTTGGGGGTTTCTTCAAGAAAAACTTCTCCCCGTCTCTCCGGTTCACGACCTGCGCGTAGATATTCAAGCTTTTGATCATTTAATCTATAAGGCACGCCATGTATCTTCCTTTCTCATCATTTCATGTTGTAATTATATGCTGATATGTGTCCCATGGTCGAAGGTTTCATAGTTCTTTCATGTTTAGACGTTTATGGCTTCAGTTGTCACGATTTTAGCACACATTCTTTTCACAACTCACGTTTTTGTTACCATGGTGCAAGGGGCTGCTAAAGCAAGGGTCCTAGGAGGCTGTACATGTCGAGGCGTATGGTGTCACTAGGCTGGAGTCAAGACTTGGTGGTGTATGATGTAGGCTAAGAGGTGTTGGTCAAGGGGCGGCTCGTTTGTGTTAGGGTTCAGGTGAGAGGCTGAGCCGACTGTGAAAGGGCCATACCTAGTCATGAACCAGACTCTGGTGGGTCGAAGTCATGGTCCAATATGGCTTGCACATGGGTGGAGCTGGTCACGAAGCCGACCGATCGAAGGGTGGACGTTGGCCGCGGGTATGGGTGTGTTTGACGCTCCTCGAGTGTGCGGGTGTTGGGGCGAGTGTGGGGATGCAAACCATGGTTAGTTGAGTCCAGTAGGGTCTGGTCTTGGTCCTAGGTGGTCTGGTTCTGGTCTGGTCGGGATGATATCGAGCTAGGGCCGAGAATTGGTAGTTAGGGTTTTTCGAATTGTTGGTGATGCAAAATTCAGTAGGTTGCATCAAGGTTTTGGGGACCTTGGTTGGCTCGAATTAGAGGGTTTTAGGTCTGATTTTATGATATTAGGTTATGTTTTAAGGTAAAATGATTTGGTTGAGTTTTGGGTTGATTCGGGTTAAAACCAAGATCCTGGTCCAAGTTTTAAAATAATCGAGTTTACGACTAAAAAATACTTTTAAAAAATGTTCTGAGGTGTTTTGAGGAGTTTGGTAATTTCCGGGCAAAAATTTTGAGGTTCAGGGATAAAATGGTCATTTTGGGTTTCTAGGGGCAAAATGGTCATTTTGTATGCGGGTCGAATTTGTTAGACCTGGCAGCGCCATGAGCACAATTTGGCATGTTCTAATCGCGGTTATACATAGATGGATCCATTGCCTAATACTGATGATATGAAAGTCACAGCTGATGAACTGAATTCAAATTAAGAAAACGAACACGTATATGTTGATATTTGATGAAATATTTATGCTTTAATATACCATGATTATGCATACGATTTTTTAAATTAATGAATTGTATTTTTATTACAGTACTTTTCACTATTGCATGTTATGTATATGTACTTCCTACTAACGTTACAGATGTTTTGAGTCTTTAGACTCACTAGGTGTGAATGATGTAGTTGAGTATGTTGATCAAGAGATAGGAGGTGCCCAAAACTGAGTAGGCAGGACTGGATGTGCGCACGCTAACCCAATGACCTTATTTCTTCTGCACATCACATTTTTTTAAAAAAAATCGTTGCATTTTAAAATTAGTACACGTTTCAGTTGGTATCAGAACAATAGTCCTATATTGGGTTGCTCCATCGCAAGCTTCTGCAGCTCAGTTTTCAAGCCTCAAGTCTAGAAACTTTTATGTTTTAAATGTTTTTACTGCTATTACCTGCATGATTGCATGATTTATGAATTTCAGTACATGTTTTGTTGCTTTTATGATTTAAGGATTAAATTTTTTGAAAAAAAAAAACTAAATTAAATTGCATGATGGGTTACGTTTAGAATTTGTACTGTACTCAGATATCATGCCTCCCAGACGCTCCCCTAGCACTGATTGCCTGGATGAAACTACTGGAGGCGGTAGAGACCACCCACCACCACCACTGCCATTGGATGAAACTACTCATGTTCTCGAGGGCATGGCTAGACTTCTGGAGCAGGCTCAGCGCTCCCCGACCACAGACTGATATATATGAGAAGTTTAGATGGCTCAACCCGAAGGAGTTTGGGGTACCACTGATCCGTTTTTAGCAGAGGGATGGATCCGCTCATTGGAGCTCCACTTTCAGTACTTGGATATGAGAAATGGCGATCGGGTCAGGTAGGCCACGTATATGTTGAGAGTTGATGCATCCCTTTGGTGGGAAGGAGCAGCGCACGCGCTGAATTTAGCTACTCTCACTTGGGAGCAGTTTAAGGAAGTGTTCTATGAGAAGTATTTCCCATCTGATGTCAGGGGTCGCCTGACGAGGGAGTTCATGAGTATCCGCCAGGAGGACTCAAGGTGGCAAAGTTTATACGGAAGTTTGACAAGGGCTATCACTTTGTGCCCCTTATTGCTAGAGATGCCGCCCAGAAGTTGAGGCATTTCATAGATGGCCTCGGGCCTACTTTGCACGGGGATGTGATGCTTATGAGACCGGCTAGTTATGATGAGGCGACTGGTTCTGCTTTTCAGGTGGAGCAGGCCCTCCAACATATTGATTCCGAGATGCAGCGGAAGAGGCATCAGGCCTAGCCTAGCTCCCAGCCACAGAAGAAGTAGTTTACAGGGCCACCGAGGCAGCAAGGGCAACAGAAATGTCACGCCTCAAGACCGAGGTGTCAGTGACATCCAGCATTGTTTAACAATTACATTGAAAACAATTAAGCCTCGTAGAAAATGGCCAAAAACCAGACTTTTTCATAAATCAAAACATTGTCTTTACAATGACAACAAAATAAAAATTACATCAGAATTGCGGAAGCGAAATACAAAAGTAAAATGTAAATTTTGACTTTTGTTCTTTTCATTTGATCACCATCCTCAGAATGCCTCATGTTCCTCCTCATTCATTTGCTCCTCATTCTTATCTGGTGAGAGATGTAAGGGGTGAGTGTTTTGAGAAACACTCAGCAAGTGGGGGTCGATCGATTTCCACAAATACATATAGACATAATTTTAAATCATCTTTTAACAGAATTTCAAAAATTATTTCATTGATTTATCATAAAAGAACCGAATCAAATTTGAATTATGATACAAAGATTATTAGATAATTCAGAGCAGATCAGAACAAACACACACTGTTACTCATCTCATTTTCTATGGTCAAATTGTCCCCAATATGTTAGTCATCTAAGGGGCGAGGCCAGAACATAGTTTTATACCCACTCATGGGGGCCACACAGAACACGGTTTTATACCCACTTATGGGGGCCAGAACACAGTTTTATACCCACTGATGGATGCCAGACAGAATTACATTTATCATCCCACATAAAATTCGAATTGTAACAGTAGATTATAGAATTTAGATGTATCGGACAGAACCTATCAGAATTTTGGAAGGAATTCAGCGAAATCAAAGAATATCGAAACCACAAGAACATAACATTCATCGATCAAGATTTTAAAAATGGCATATTTCGAAAATAAGGAGACACATACAAGCATGTCATGTTATATTTATGCAAAGTTGAAATTACAAGAAAAATACGCAACAAAAACCCACTTACTGAAATTCGAAGGCGTGGTCCGTAAATTTTCTTGATATTTGAAGGAAGTTTCATCCGAAAAATCCAGCAGCACTTCGCCTATTACTTGAGAAAATTATGCCGCCAATCCAGCAGCACTTCGACGTAATTGCTGCGCACACGAACTGCACGAAGCTTCCTCCTTATTCTTTCCTAGCCTTGGCCGAATTTTTGGGAGGTTGTGGGGGATTTTTGAAGTGCATTTTGAGTGAGGTTTGGGGAGGTATTTATAGGTGCACACATGAATTTTCCTTTCTTCCCCTTTTGCCGTCCACTTGGTGCTCAAGAAAGGCATTCAATGTGGTCAAATTGTCATCCAATTCAAGGGTCATCTTGGTTAGTTCAGGAGTTACTTCTTGCATATTAAATGTGTCTTAGTCTTTTAGCTCCTTTCCTTGGTTAACTCAATGGTCATCTTTTGCACATTAAGTTTGTCCAAACCTTTAGGCTCATTTACCTCATTCCTTGGTTAGCTCAATGGTTATCTCTTGCACAATAAGTTTATCCAAACCTTTAGCTCCTCTTCTTGGCAAACTCAATGGTCATAAATATGTCCAATCCTTTAGCTCTTCTCCTGGTTCCATTTTTGGTTCTTTTAGGACAAAAGAAAATGAGCTTCCTTGCGCTGAAATCTTGAGTGCATGAGCTGGGGTTTTACTCCTACGATGATGACTCTTCTATTGTTGCGTTTTCTTATAGTATAGATCCATTTCTTAGCTAGTTTTTGAGCTTTAAAGTTACTTCTTCGAGCAGTTTTAGCTGAAATTTCACGTTTGTAGTTGAGTTTTATAACTAAGCTTAAAGTTTTGAACTTAAATTTAAGTTTTATTACTTACATGTTTTGCTTCGAAATTCCGTATCCTCACATCCCACCCTCCTTATTTGATGTTTCGTCCTCGAAACTTGGATCGGCTTGATCTTTTAAAGAGATGAGGATATTGAGTGCGCATCCTTTCTTCTAGTTCCCAAGTTTCTTCTCGTTCAGTATGATTTGACCATTGTACTTTTACTTATGGGATTGTTCGGTGTCTCAGCACTTGTTTTTTGGTGTCCACTATTCGAATATGGACCTCTACATATTTCAACTCTTCATCCAAGTGTCCTTCGATCATCAACGGTGCAACTTTAAGGATGTGACTTGGGTTTGGGATATATTTCCTTAGTTGTGATATCAGGAAAACGTTGTGAATTCTTGATATATCTGGGGGCAAAGCCAATCGGTAAGCTAGGGTTCCCACTTTCTCTAATATCTCGAATGGTCCTACATATCTTGGATTTAGCTTTCCGGACTTGATGTACTGAACTACTCCTTTCATAGGGGAGACTTTAACATACGCCTTTTCACCGATCTCAAATACCAAGGGTCTTTTCTTTAAATCTTCCCAACTCTTTTGTCTATCTTGAGCTGTCTTGAGTCTCTCTCTGATTATGGCTATGGTATGAATCCACGTACTGTAAGAATAACAAACACGATTAATCTAGAATCGCGCCCTCAATTCAATAACGAACACAGATTGTTTTTGTGTCCCGATATTTTGATTCAAGTATGACGTGATTTTCACCCCTAAACTACGTGGTTTAATAACAAAAAATCACAATAAAATAATTGAAAACCAAACAAACCTTCAAAGAACCTGTCCTTGACAATCTGTATGAAATCAACCGACAAACGCCACAAAATAAAACTTTGATAAGTTTGATTTGATTACAAAGCAAAAGCCTTGAAAAGCTTGAGAGAAAAATTCTCAAAAGTTTGATAAACTCAATAATAATATCTGAATTGTGTCCAAAATTTCGTCCAATATGTTTACATATAACCAAAAATACCAAATCTAGTTACCAAAATAATGAAAAACCTAAACTAGGAAAAATATGCGCCGCGCGCATATGCGCGCCCTGAGCTCGTGCATATGCGCGAAAGTTTCTGTCTTTGAATTTGCACCGCGCGCATATGCGCGGAATTCTCTGTCTGTAGCTTTGACTAATTTTCCCTCGGGCGCATATGCGCGCCCTAGTTCCGCGCATATGCGCGAATGTCTCTGTTCAACACTTCGGTGGCAGTGTCTCTCGCGCATATTCGCTCCCCATCTTGTGGATGTGCGCGAGGCTCGCGCATATGCGCGCCTTGGCTTCGCGCACGTGTGCGAGGTCTTCTGTCCAAATTTGTGCTTTTCTTTGCGTGGATGCTTAAATAGTATTCATACAACTCCCAAACTTACTCCCATGCATCACGCACCCTTCAGCACTCTGTACCTTGCTTGTACATCCTTCTTCTTTGCTCATAAGCCCATGCAATGCTTCTTTGAACCTCTTCAGTCGTCCCCTCGTGATTGGTCCCTTTGGCAACTCTAAAGGATCTCATGCTTTCCTTGGGGCTTGACCAACTGTGTTTGCATCAGGCTACTTTGTCAATGGTTACTTGGACAAGCTCAGCTCCATTGATAGCCTTTTTTCCGACTTCATCACAATACAGGGGTGACCTACACTTTTGGCCATACAGTGTTTCATATGGAGCCATTTCGGTACTACTGTGATAACTGTTATTGTAATCAAATTCTATCAGGGGTAATTGTTCACTCCAATTTCCATGAAAATCCAGAGCACATGCCCTCAACATGTCCTCGAGGGTTTGAATTGTTCTTTCAGTTTGGCCATCAGTCTGTGGATGATAGGCCGTGCTGAGAGTGACTTTGGTCCCCATAGCCTTTTGAAAACTTTTTCCAAAATCGTGATACGAATCTTGGATCTCTGTCAGATAATATACTTGCCGGAACTCTGTGTAATCTCATTATGTTATCCATGTACAGGTTGGCCAATTTATCCAGGTTGTAATTCATTCGAACTGATAAAAAATGGGCAGATTTGGTCAATCTGTCAATGATTACCCAAATTCTATCATTACCTTGCCTTGATTTTAGTAGCCCTACTACGAAGTCCATGAAGTTGTTATCCCACTTCCAATTTGCTATTTCTAATGGTTGTAGGAGTCCTCCAGGCCGTTGATGTTCCGGTTTGACTTGTTGTCATGTTAGGAACTTGGAAACAAAGACAGCTACGTCTTTCTTCATTCCATTCCACCACTAATTATTTTTCAGATCTCGGTACATCTTGGTGCTTCCAGGATGGACTGAAAATTTTGACTTATGTTCCTCGGCCATCACTTTCTTCTCGAATCCCGTCAAAGTCTAGCACACCAAGCCGTCTTTTCATCCAGAGGACACCATTTTCATCAGTCTGGAATTCTTGGGTTTTTCCTTCTTGAATTTGTTCCTTAATCTTTATGATAGAGGGATCCTGGTTTTGTTTTAAATTGATTGATTCTCTAAAGCATGGTCGCGCTGATAGAGAGGATAAGCTTACTTTCTCAATGTTCATTCGACTCAAAACATCTGCTACTTTATTTGCCTTACCAGAATGTTAATTGATTGATAAATCATAATCTTTCAGAAGTTCAATCAACCTTCTTTGCCTTATGTTTAGTTCCTTTTGGTTGAATATGTATTTGAAGCTCTAGTGATCGGTAAATACTTCGCATTTTACCCCATAAAGGTAATGTCTCCAGATCTTTAGCGCAAATACGATTGGCGCTAACTCAAGATGACTGAGTTGGCTAATTTTGCTCATAAGTTTTTAATTGCCTTGATGCATAGGCAATTACCTGACCTTTCTGCATAAGCACACACCCTAATCATCCCTTTTAAGCGTCACTATATACGTAAAGTTCTTGCCATCTTCGGGAAGAACTAGCACTGGTGTAGATGCAAGCTTTGTTTTAAGGGTTTCGAAACTTTTCTCACATGCTTCATTCCAAATAAATTTTGAGTTCTTCTGAGTGAGTTTTGTGAGAGTAATGGCTATCAAAGAAAATCCTTCCACAAATTTTCTATAGTAGCCAGCTAAACGCAGAAAACTTATTATTTCGGTTACAGTCTTTGGTCGAGGCCAGTCCATGATTGCCTCTACTTTCTTAGGGTCCACTAACACTCCTAATTCCAAGATTATATGGCCTAGGATAACAACACTTTTTAGCCAAAATTCACATTTCTTGAATTTGGCATAAAGTTCCTTTTCTCGCATTGTCTGCAAGGTGAGACACAGATGTTGTCGATGGTATTTCTCACTTGGTGAGTACACAAGGATATCATCTATGAAAACTACCACAAAATTATCGAGGTATGGTTTGAATACCCTGTTCATGAGGTCCATGAATGCCGCAGGAGCATTTGTTAGACGAAAGGCATTACCGTGAATTCGTAGTATCCATATCTTGTTCTAAAAGCTGTTTTAGGAATATCCTCTGCTTTGAATTTTAGCTGATGATAACCTGATCTTAGATCGAGTTTTGAGAAAACCTTGTCTCCTTTTAGCTGATCGAAAATATCATATATTCGTGGTAGAGGGTACTTATTCTTTATTGTGATCTTATTCAACTCCCTATAGTCAATACATAGTTTCATGCTTCCGTCTTTTTTCTTTACGAATAGAACTGGAGCTCCCCATGGGGATGCGCTGGGTCGGATTTGTTTCTTATCCAATAACTCCTGAAGTTGCTCCTTTAACTCCTTTAATTCAACTGGAGCTATTCGGTATGGTGCCTTTGAAATTGGTACGGCACCAGGGACCAAATTAATTTCAAATTCCACCTCCTATCAAGTATTGAACCTGGTAAGTCCTCGGGAAAAACATCTGGAATTCTTGGACAACTGGAATATCTTCCAACTTTGGGGCAGCTTCTTCTCTGACTTCGCTGATCATTGCCAGGTAGATTTCTTCACCGCATTTTATGGCCTTCCAGGTTTGTGAAGCAGATAGAAGAGATTTTCGTTCTTTAGAATTTCCGTGATATATGATTTTCTTTTGAGTCAGATTTTGAATTTTAACATTTTTCTTTTGGCAGTATACCATGGCATGGTGGTTAGATAACCAGTCCATTCCGAAAATGATGTCGAACTCAATCATGCTAAGTTGAATCAACTCTGCTTCAAAGATCTGATCACTTATGCAAATTTCACAGTTCCGATATACCTTATGGGTTTCAATTGTTTTGCTAGCAGGTGTTGCAACTCTTAACGGTTCACTAAGAGTTTCATGCTCAAGTTTTAACTTTTTAGCAAAACTTCTAGACACAAATGAGTGAGTAGCACCACAATCAAACAAGGCATAAGAAGTCATTTCATTGAGGAAAACTGTACATGCCACCACATCATTGGTGTTATCCGCCTCTTCTTGAGTTATAGCGTATACTCAAGCGTTGGTCTTGTTTTCGTTTGGTTTGTTGGGTCCAGTCCCTATATTCTGTTCTCAGGACAATCTTTAATCTGATGTCCTACTTTTCCACATTTGAAACAAGCGCCCTTCTTCCGATAACATTCTCCAAGATGATTATGTCGACAATTAGAACACCATTTCCCTTCCTTGGTGATGTTATTGGTGAAGGTTCCTTATTGGGGGCCACTTGAATAGTTTGGCCGCTTTAATTTGAGGCCACTCTAAGTCGAATGACTGACAAAAGGTCTCTTGTTCTCTTCTTCTCGGCCTTTGATGTCCGTTTCTGCGCTCATCGTCGCGCCCATTAAGTCCGCAAAGTTGTTCGGTCGGAATACAGCCAAAGCCGATTGAATTCGGCTGTTCAACCCTTTCTTGAAATGGTGCATTTTCAGAGTTTCATCCGAAATGATGGTTTGAACATAGGTTCCAAGATAATTGAACCTTGATGTGTACTCCATTACTGTTATGTCCGATATTTGTTTAAAATTTTCGAACTCACTTAGCTTTTGCAGAAGAAATTCAGCTGGGTAGTATTGCTTTAAAAATTCTCTTGAAGGTTTGCCAAGTGATCTGTTCCATATCAACCAAGGATGGTGACACTGTTTCCCACCACTTGCGTGCTCGATCCTCTAGAAACGGTGTCACAACTTTCACTCTAAGTCCCTCAAGTACTTCCAATAGATGCAGTTGAGTTTCGACATTCTTAAGACAGTTATGACTAACTTCTGGATCAGGATTACCATCAAAGGTTGGAACTCAGTTCTTTCGGAGGGATTCGTATTGATACTTAATTCCTCGCGGTTGTTGTTCTGGTGGCGGCTGGATAACGTTGGAAATTGGATTCACAATTCCTTGCAATGTTGCAGCTACAATAGTAGCTATTGCCATCATATCCTCTCGGCTAAGATTCACCATCGGAGGTGATGGTAGATTTTCGTTTTGATTGGTGCCGCGGGGGTTTCGGTTGTTTCTGGGTGGTCTGCCTACAATTTCTTATAAACATATATTTTATTAATTTGTTGGTAACAATGCATAATCAACGAAATATTTTCATAAATTTTTGAAATTCATATAATAAGTCTTTTAATATCAAAATGATTAACCAAATTGACCTAAATACAATTGATGTTTATCCTAGGGATCATTCTACTCGTCCAGTACTTCGCCATCTCATGCATCTTCGTCAATTTTTTCTTCCATGGGGTTTCCTTGTTGGTTTTATTCGAGTTCACCCATGAGATCTTCCATATTGATCATATCATTTTGTAGTTGATTGATGTGTTGTTCCAAAAAGGCGTTGTGATTTGTCAACATTTCCACGTCTTCTTGTAGCTGTTGAATTGTGGAATTGTTTACGTTCTGGTTAACTTCATGCTCTTCGATTCGTTCTTTGAGGCGGCATTTTGTTTTGAGACGACTGTCATCCCGAATCTGGAGCTTCAAAATCCTATCTTGCGCTTTGTCGAACTCTCGTTTGGTGATCTCGTGTTGTTCTGATTCTGGATGGTAGGCGGTATAGCGTCTCTCATAACTTCCTTGCTTCTTCATGTGTCTCGTAAAGGTTGTTATCCATGCATATTTTATTTCCATCTAGTTGGTAATTATCTCTCTCGAACTTGTCATTTTTCACCTTTGACGTTCTTGCTTGTTGGTGATTTCTTCGTGACGATGACGAGCACGAGTAGCACGGTCTCTCTCAGTCTCCAATCTCTCCAATAACTCCCGGTTCAAGGTAGCTAGGTGCTTGATACGAGCTGAATCAGTAGGTACCAAAAGAAGTTGTCTCTCGGCAAAGTCTAGGTGATGAGTGAGTCAATGTACATCCGTCTGGAGTAGGTTCTTGAGCTCCATGAGTTCCTGTTTCTCCCTAGCGAGTTGAGCCTTCAGAGTCGTAATTTCTCTAGCTTGATTGTCGATGGTGAGCTGTAGCATGCGAAGGGCAGCTTGAGCACGGGTCCTTGGAGCAGCCATTTCCTAATATAAATCGAGAGAAAATTTCAAAACAATAATAAAGTATAGAAATGCACAAAATTTGAATGGACACACAGTTGACGTGGAATTTTCGATGATAAGAATTTTCAGAATTATTTAATGAGTTAGGTTTTGAATTTCAAAGGAATTTTGAGATGAAGACATAAGAAGTGAATGAATTTGATGGTTGAGTTTACTGCAGATAGAAATGTACTAGGCTTTTGTCAAAATTTGACGATGTCAAAATTTGTGTATCAAAATCCCAGCGGGATTATGAACCTGACGACTTTGATACCACTTAAATGTCACACCCCGAGACCGAGGTGTCGGTGACATCCTGCATTGTTTAACAATTACATTGAAAGCAATTAAGCCTTGTAGCAAATGGCCAAAACCAGTCTTTTTCATGAATCAAAACATTGTTTTTACAATGACAACATAATAAAAATTATATCAGAATTGCAGAAGCGAAATACAAAAAAAAATAAATTTTTGATTCTTGTTCTTTTCATTCGATCACCATCCCTAGAATGCCTCATGTTCCTCCTCATTCATTTGATCATTCTTATCTGGTGAGAGATGTAAGGAGTGAGTGTTTTGGAAAATACTCAGCAAGTGGGGGTCGATCGATTTCCACAAATACATATAGACATAATTTTAAATAATCTTTTAACAGACTTTCAAAACTTATTTCATTGACTTATCATAACAGAACCGAATCCAATTCTAATATGAGACAAATATTATCAGAAAATTCAGAGCAACTGAGAAAAAACACAACACTGTTACTCATCTCATTTTCTATGGTCAAATTGTCCTCAATATTTTAGTCCTCTAAGAGGAGAGGCCAGAACACAGTTTTATACCCACTGATAGGGGCCAGAAAGAACACAGTTTTATACCCACTTATGGGGGCCAGAACACAGTTTATACCCATTTATGGGGGCCCGACATAATTAAAATTATCGTCCCATATCAAATTCGAATTGTAACAGTCTATCACAGAATTCAGATATATCGCACAGAACTTATCAGAATTTTGAAAGGAATTCAGCGGAATCAAAGAATAACAAAACCAGAAAGAACATAAAATTCATCGATGGACATTTTAAAAATGTAATTTTTTGAAAATAAGGACACACATACAAGCATGTCATGTTATATTTATGCAAATTTCAAATTACAAGAAAAATACGGAACAAAAACCCACTTGCTGAAATTAGAAGACATGTTCCGTAACTTTTTTTTATACTTGAACGAAGTTTCACCCAAAAAATTGGGCAGCACTTTGCCTATTACTTGAGCAAATTATGCCGCCAATCCAGCAGCACTTCGACGTAATTGTTGAGCACACGAATTGCACGAAGCTTCCTCCTTATTCATTCCTTGCCTTGGCCGAATTTTTGAGAGGTTGTTGGGGATTTTTGAAGTGCATTTTAAGTGAGGTTTGGGGTGGTATTTATAGGTACACACATGCCTTTTCCTTTCCCCCCTTTGGCCGTCCACTTGGTGCCCAAGAAAGGCATTCAATGTGGTCAAATTGTCATCCAATTCAAGGGCCATCTTGGTTAGTTCCCGAGTTACTGTTACTTCTTGCATATTAAATGTGTCTTAGTCTTTTAGCTCCTTTCCTTGGTTAACTCAATGGTCATCTTTGGCACATTAAGTTTGTCCAAACCTTTAGCTCATTTACCTCCTTCCTTGGTTAACTCAATGGTCATCTCTTGCACAATAAGTTTGTCCAAACCTTTAGCTCCTCTTCTTGATCAACTCAATGGTCATCAATATGTCCAATCCTTTAGTTCTTCTCCTAGCTCCATTTTGTTTCTTTTAGGATAAAATAAAATGAGCTTCCTTGAGCTGAAATCTTGAGTTCATGAGCTGGGGTTTTACTCCTCTGATGATGACTCTTTTATTGTTGTGTTTTCTTATCGTATAGATCCCTTTCTTAGTTAGTTTTCGAGCTTTAAAGTTACTTCCTCGAGAAGTGTTAGCTGAAATTTCACGTTTGTAGTTGAGTTTTAGAACTATGCTTAAAGTTTTGAACTTCATTTTAAGTTTTATTACTTACATGTTTTTCTTCAAAATTCTGGATCCTCACAAGAAGCCCCAGGGACAATTCAGGAGGACATGACAGCAGCGACCGCCAAGGCACCAGGGGCTCCTAAGACAGAGGAAGGGCAGCCGTGTAAGCAGTGCAACAAATTACACTACGAAAAATTCATGTGGGGCACCTTTAGATGCTTCGTATGCAAAGAGAAGGGTCACAAGGTGGCAGATTGACCTAGGAACAAGGGCCCCACTATTGGCAGAGCATAAGTGATGCATGTCACGAAGGCTGAGGCGGAGCCATATTTGACACTGATCACCGGTAACCCTTATGTTTAAGATTTTAGTTTATCGCTTTGATTGCATATGTTATATGATTGTTGTGAGAATTAATTTTTGGGATTGAGAACATTGAAAGAATTAGGATGCATGCTCTGTAACGACCATGGGCTATCCCGATCTTGGGCTCCCTTGGGGGCCTTGTCACGTCTTGGGTTCCCACTAGGGCCTTTTCTCTCACGGGCTTTCCCATGCGTCATTACTCATAGAACTTATCCAGCCCAGGCACTGGAGCTTTTACCTTCCCAGGATTAGAACCCAAGACCTCCTGGACTTATATAGGTCTTGGAAGCAATACTGGTACCAGTTGAGCTGTAGAGCCCAAATTCAGTACACGTAAAACACATGCATTTATTTAATTGTTAAATTATATAATCAAGTTTAAAATGATTTTTTTAGATGCACGATTTATGAAATTGCATTATTTTAAATTATTTATGTTTATGTTATGCACGTTAATTGTTCCTCGAGTTTCATGTTTCAGAGAATTATTCGATGTGGGATCGAGGAAAAAGACTGACGAAGATTTTTTTTGATTTTAAAATGTGGTAATTTAATTTAAGTTAGGATTGGGGCATTTTAAAATATTTATTTAATTTTTAGCATTTTAAAAGTCTAATTTAACTAATAGGTGATTTTATGATTTTAAAACTTTTAAAGATGTAGCACTTGTGCATTTCATTTTTTTAAGTTAGTGGATTTTATTCAAGATTTGTAGAGGTTAGTATTTTAATTAATTTGATAATTTAGTTAGTATTTTAATTAGCATGATAATTAGCTAATTAAACAAAATTTCTCCCTAAATTAAATCATAACTCACGCACACACACCTCTACATACACACACCCGATAGGTGTACACACACACAATTCTCTTGTATTCATTTTTCATTTTTGATATCAAAATTAGGGTTCTAAGAACCAAGAGCAGCTGCCTC
Organism: Primulina tabacum; assembly: GCF_025594145.1. Lineage (NCBI taxonomy): Eukaryota > Viridiplantae > Streptophyta > Magnoliopsida > Lamiales > Gesneriaceae > Primulina > Primulina tabacum. Next base: position 29,624,862 of record NC_134550.1, on the reverse strand, counting down.
TCTCTCTCTCTCTGAAATTTCCAGCAATTCATTGTTTTTCTTCTTCAAGAAAATTGAGCCACAAATCGTTCCGGATCGATCCCCTGCATCCTTCCCGCTTCGGTATCGTTGATTCGGTACTTTTAAATATCAAAAGACATGTATAATCTATTGTTTCTGCATCGATCTCGTTATATTATGTGTTTTGATATTTATTATGTGTAAAAATCCATGTATTTTGTGAATTGTTTAAGCAAAAATTTGTTGTATCGGTTTTGAAACGCTTTTGGATCTGAAAACTCGAAATTTGCTGTTAAATACTGCAACTTTTTGTTCGGTTTTCTAGAAAAATTTTAACATATAAAACGTAGTACTTTTTGATACCTTCGATTTGACAGTAAATTAGTAATTTTTGGACAAGAAACGGGTGAGTTATGATCGTTTTCGTGGGAATGCTCAAACTGCAATTTTCTGAAAATATGTTCTTGATGAATTCTTGAAGTTTATTTGTTGCAGGCTTGTTTGGGAACCGTTGGGTGATTGCTGCTGTGTATAAGTATTGTGAGTATGATATTGGGATGAATTTTGGTGCTTCGGTCGTTCGATAGGCACTTGGTTGCATTAGAAGTCATATGAAACATTTTGGTGTCGAAATGTCGTGTTCGTAGTTTGAGTTGCGTTGTATGGTTTGTGTCGTTGTTTTGAGGCGTCATGGGAGTTTGAATCATTGTCATAGCATCCTACGATGGGTCTCGAGGTGTTGGTTCACGGTCTGCATGATCGAGTTAGGAGGATTAAGCCGCAAGTGTCGTGTGGGGCCCTTAGCTCCTAATCGTTATTACAACACAATCTGATTAGGGTTAATTAATTACAGCGAAAAACGAGTTTAAATTTTCTTTACAATGAGCCCAAAATATTTTTTCTATAATTTGAATACTAAAAATAGTATTTTATCTCATATCATAAAACTCGCCCACACATAATCAAAACCAATCATATACAAACACCTCAAATTCTCAGGACATGCCCCGGTATATAGATACATATATATATACTGGGAACAAAACATAAAACCTCAGCCCAAACTGTGACTCCCTCCAGAAGTACCCTCTCCGGCCTCCTGATATCCTAGAGTACCTGCCATTGTCCACACACAAAGACAACAACAGCCCCCCCTTGGGGGTGAGCAAAGCTCCGTATGGAACAGCCATCATATATACCACAAGTATCTAAAAAATGATATATGGTATGCAATGCATGTATGTCGTGGAGGTATCAGGTCAAATGCCCATCCACTGAGCACATGTCAGAATCAAACGAATCGCTATCAAATCAATGCTCGAGCTGGCACACCGGCCTCAATAAGGGATACTCGTATGATAGCGTCGACAAAGCGCCATCAAATCCCTAATCTCAATCCATCGTCGGGGCCAAAAATGTCTATGTTTTAAGGGTCATGTAATACCAAACATAGCATTGTGTTCACAAACCCCAGAATCCAATCTAATCATATCAGGGTATCCAAGGATCATAGCTCAACGTGCATGTCATGTATCGATGTATGCATCAAACGATGTGTGTTAACAAAATATTTATTTTATACATCTATATTCAAATCACAATGTCATGTATGCCACATAAACTCAACAAATAAGGCATATAGACATGTATTCTCATTCCAATCAATCAAACCAATCCAACATATATCATATAATACAGATACCTGTCGTATGTTACCCGGTCGCAACATACCTCAATTCTTCGTTCCAATTGATGTAGCTTGAAGATATCAGTATAATAATTTATCTACATCAATAACATACTCATTTCAATCAATAACATCATTCAAGATTGAAATATGAGTTTCAAATGTCTATTGAAACTTCAAAAATTCATATCAAATCAAAATCATAACATAATTTAATTCCGACTTTGAATACGAGTTTCTTGTCGGTTATTCTACCGTATACATGAATCTCGACTTCAAATACATGCTATTCCAGCACTTTAATATTTAGAGCTGCTGAAACTAGAAGAAATTTACCTCAAAAGAAAGCTCGACGCGAGGATTCCGAATATATAATTTTTTCCAAGTTTGGACAACGTTTCGAGGTGATTTCGTACGAAAGAAATCGAATTTCCTCTTTTTCTCTCGAAGCTTCAGCAAGGTATGAAGAAAATACAGACAAAATTCATTCTTATCAGCTTTATAACGTGTGCTATAGAGGCATTGGCGCATATGCGTGACCAAACTCGCGCATATGCGCGCATAGTTCTGCCCGCGCGTGCAGTTCTGCGCGGGTGCGCGTTTTGCTCTGTCCGAAACACTATTTTAGGTTCCGAATTGGCAAGAATGGTCAACATGAAAGTTGTAACTCTATGTCTTGGCTTTCATTTGCCACCAACCTCACTCAATTTGGATATCTTATGCGAGAGTTGTGCTCATTCTCCGAAACTGTGTCAGTGTAGGAACTGCAACGCACACGATACACTTCGGGATGATTTTGCCCATATTTCCAAATGGATTTGGACAAAACTCAAAACATGAATGTTTTAGTACTATGTATTAGCTTTCCAATGAAATTGGCCTCATGTCATTAGGACCAATACTCAGTTAATTATGCTAAAAACCGTAACATCTGTCACTTTTCTGTTGCAGTTCATCGCACGTTTCAAATACAAATCAATTTCTAATACAATATTTCATCCTCACCACCTATTTTCTCACTTTCACTGTCATGATATACATCATATACATAATCACATGAAAATTTCATGAATTATCGATAATCAACATAGGATTTACGATAATACGATACACGGTCCTTACATTTCTCCCCCACTTAAAAGATTTCATCCTCGAAATCTCAAACATCTCTATATACGTAACATTGGCAAACATATGTATGTCACCAGTTATAGTACATATCAAAACTAAAATCAGTAAACGGATCTGTATACATTGAATACAATGGAACAGATGGAATAGTATCAAACAAATGCGGATATGAATCTCGCATCTTGCTTTCCAATTCCCACGTTGATTCCTCCACACCATGTCGTGTCCATTGTACTCGAACTAAAGGAATCGATTTATTTCGCAATCTCTTCTCCTTTCGATCTATAATGCGAACAGGTTGTTCAACATAGGAAAGAAAAGGATCAAGTTCAACCTTATCAGGTGTAAGTACATATGATGGATCTGATTCATATTTCCTCAGCATAGAAACATGAAATACATCGTGAATGGTAGATAGCGCTGGTGGCAATGCCAATCGATAATCAAGATCCCCAACTCGATCAAGAATCTCGTATGGACCAACATATCGAGGAGATAACTTCCCTCGCATGACGAATCGAACAGTGCCTCTAAAGGGAGATATTTTCAAAAACACTTTGTCACCTTTATGGAATTCTAAGGGTCGTCTTCGTTTATTCGCATAACTCGTTTGACGATCCTGAGCAGCTTTCATTCGCTGTCGAATCAACTGAACCTTATCATTCATTTCTTGTACCATTTCAGGTCCAGTCAATTGTCTTTCACCAATTTCATTCCAGAATAACGGTGATCTACATCGTCTCCCATATAGAGCTTCAAACGGTGCCATACCAATACTCGTTTGAAAACTATTATTATAAGAAAATTCAACCAATGGTAAGGCATCTTGCCATCCCATTCTGAAATCCATCACAATAGCACGTAACATATCCTCTAACATTTGAATTGTACGCTCAGTCTAGCCATCAGTTTGAGGATGATAAGCAGTACTCATAGCCAAACACGTACCCATCGCTTCTTGAAAACTACCCAAGAATTTAGAAGCAAACCTGGGATCACGATCAGATACAATTGAGACTGGCACACCAGTGCAGTCTCACAATATTCTCGATGTATAAACGGGTCACTCTCTTATAAGGATAAGTCCACTCATACGGAATGAAATGTGCAAATTTTGAAAGCCGATCAATAATAACACAAATAGCATCATAGCCCTTGGGCGAACGAGGTAAATGAGTCATTAAATCCATAGCAATATGTTCCCAATTCCATTTCGGGATTTCGAGACTATGGATCAATCCTCTTGGTTTCATTCTCTCGGCTTTCACTTGCTGACAAACAAGACATTTCGAAATAAACTCAGCAATGTCATTCTTCATACGTTTCCACCAGAATTGAGGTCTCACTGTTAAATACATCTTTCAACCTCCAGGGTGAATACTATATTTGCTACAATGTGCTTCTCGAAGAAGGGCAGATTTCAAATCAGAATCATTAGGGACTACCAGCCGACTGTTAAGTCGTAAAGAACCATCAGAAGAAATCTGAAATCCAGACTGATGTCCTGCAGATACAAGTTCTTTCGACTTTTGGATCTGAGCATCGCTTCGTTGGGCCTTTCGTATTTTCGATATCAAGTTCGGCTCAATTTGCAATGCTGAGACAGTGATAGAATTCCAATTCGAGTGAAAAGTCCAACCAGAAGTACATATATCCTCGTGTACTTTGGTGACAAAAACAGATGCCAAAACAGAATCATGAACTTTCCGACTAAGGGCATCCGCAGTAACATTCACTGATCCAGAGTGATATTGAATCTCACAATCAAAATCCTTCAGGAGATCCATCCACCTGCGTTGCCTCATATTCAAATCAGATTGAGAAAAGAGATATTTTCAGACTCTTATTTCAATTGACGAGACGCATAAGCAATCACTTTGCCATGTTGCATCAGGACACATCCCAAACCTTTACCCGACGCATATGTGCACACAACAAATCCTCTGGTACCTGAGGGAATAGTAAGCACAGGTGCTGTGGTCAATCTCATTTTCAATTCTAGAAAACTAGCTTCACATTCATCTGACCAAATGAATCGCTGATTCTTCTGTTTCAGTTGGGTAATAGGTTTAGCTATTTTCAAAAATCCTTCAATAAAACGACGATAATATCCAGCTAAACCAATGAAGCTATGGATCTCAGGAACATTCGTAGGTCTTGGCCAATTCAATACAGCTTCGACCTTCGCAGGATCAACAGATATGCCATTTCTCGAAATGACATGGCCAAAAATATCACTTTGTCCATCCAGAATTCACATTTGGACAATTTAGCATATAAATGACTAGTACAAAGAGTTTGAAGTACCAGTCTCAGATGTTCAGCATGCTCCTTTTTCGATTTTGAATAGACAAGAATATCATCGATAAACACAATAACGAATCGGTCAAGATAATCTCGAAAGACATGATTCATTAGATCCATAAATACAGCAGGAGCATTCGTGAGACCGAAAGGCATAACCAAGAATTCTAAATGGCCATACCTCGTACGAAAAGCAGTTTTAGGCACATCTTCGTCTCGAACTTGTACTTGATGATATCCAGATCGAAGATCAATCTTCGAGTAAACAGAAGTAACCTGAAGCTGATCAATTAAGTCATCAATACGAGGAAGTGGGTACTTGTTTTTCACAGTAGCCCGATTCAATTGCCTATAATCGATACACATTAACATAGTACCATCTTTCTTTCGAAAAAATAAAACTGGAGCTCCCCAAGGTGATACACTCGGTCGAATATATCCTTTATCGAGAAGATCCTGTAATTGTTCTTTCAATTCTTTCAATTCCAATGGCGCCATGCGATAGGGAGCTTTAGTTAGGGGAGCAGTGTTAGAGTAGGTGCCCGTCGAGCCAAGTGTTGGCCGAGGGTTCATGATTAAACTCTATGTATAAACAGTCTTTATTTTAATAATATTTGAATTTATCGTTTTGGAACTTCTTTATCTGTATACCCATGCTAGTTGCATAGATAAAGCCCTTGAATATACAAATAGTAGAAAGAATATGAGATGCTCATATGATGAGTATCATGAAACTCATATTTGGAATACTGTATATTCTAAACAGTTCCTAGTCGATTCAGCCGCCGCTAAGAAGGATATAGGCCGCTAGAGTTCGAGACTAGTATCTGCGATGTGAGTACCATGTTTCATTGGTAGGGGACATTGTGATGTCCGAGCATGCAGATAGGTTCTCCTTGTAGAGTGCACTGAACAACCCTCCATAAAAGGACTTTCCAAGTGGTTCTCACTTATCGAGTGGAAAAGTCCTAGTTTTGGTTGTACACCATTAGTCCTTATGACCCGGGACAACATTGAGACTCTATGTGCTAGAATTACACTTCGACTTGTTTACCGACTCTTTAGGGGTCATCAGGTGGCAAGGTTGGGTATTTTGTCGAAACATATAGGAGTCGATGCATTGTAGTCGGGGATTCACCGCTTACCTTAGGGTATGGATATCCTATGTGTATGTAGTATGAAATCTCTGATCAGAATATGGTGGTAATTATGAAAGGGGTTTCATAGATTACACCATCGATGCAACTACAACATGACACATAGTATCGATTCATTGACAACTCTCGATAAACCAATGGTTGTCGAATCGGTCGGGATATATGAGTTAAAGGGACCGTACTGTACGCTAACCATAATTGAATGGTTCTTGCAGGCACTATCATTTGATACCTAGGGAATCATGTAAGCGATGCTGCTAGGCGTTTAACATGATTGGTTGGGTACTATCAGACTTGAGTTCTGACGTTTTTGTTATCAAGGAGTTGATAAGTAAGAATGGAGCAATTGGGGTATGCTCATATAAGGACATGTTTAGTCCGAATCACATGGAGATGTGAACCCACGGCTAGTTTTATCAATGAACCATTGAGGGCCACACAAGTACTAGCTTTCTAGATCCCGTTGAGAAGTAAAATAGTTCAAAGTGTTGAACGGCTTATAAATGAGTTTATAAGCGTAAGGAAAAATAGAAGTATGACTTCTATGAGGAAATGTAACTTTTAATTTATGAATGTGTTCCTAAATTAAAAGTAGGCCAAGTGAATAATGTATTTGAATATTGTGATTTTCATAAACCTTATTATGGTACTAAACTAAATTAATTCAAGTGTTGAATTAATTAAACATTAGTGGGCCTAGTAGAGTCCAAATAATTAAATTAATTCAAGTGTTGAATTAATTAAATAACATTGGGCCTTGTAGAGCCCAATTGGAAATAATTATTTAACCAGTGGGCTTGAGTAAAATCAAGTAAAGTCTAATTGGGATCAAATATGTTTGAGACAATTAAAAAGTCCATGGGCCCTTTGTAAATGTTACAAGCCCACTAGGGTTTGCATGCTTGGGAGGTGAAGAGTTGTGAATACTTTTGAATAAAATATTGCATGGCATGCAACTTTTGCTTTTTGCTTTTTGCAACACCAAGACACAACATTCACTCCCATTCTAGCATCTCTCATGGCCGAAATACTGAAGGTTTTTCCCTCAATTTTTCTCTCATTTGTGTTCTTCAATAGTTGAAGAAACAAGTTCCTTCTCTTTGAAAAAGCCTTACATTTTCTAGTGCAAGTGTGAGGTGGATCTATAAAGTTGGTGGTGGGCCTAATTCTTGAAGGAAAGGAAGAAAGCTTGTAAATTTTTCTTGCCATACAAGAGCTTTGTTGTTTAACGACAAAGTTGGAGCCACAATCAATCTTTTAAAGATTGATAGGTAAAATTCTAAACACACTATAAATGTCATTTTTGTGTTTTATTGTATTTGCTACACATTATAAGGGTGGCCGAAAATTTTGATGAAAAATTTGATTTTTTTTTAAACTTCCGTTGCGCTTCCGATCACCGTAACCGATCCCCTTTCAAGTGGTATCAGAGCTATGGTTACGATTTTATGTAGCATTTACAAGATATTATATTGAGATTGATTTCTAACCGCATGAGAATAAAATTTTGCAACAAAATCAAGGCCACCTTGGGGCACATTTCGGCAGCTTGTTGCTGCCCATTTCGGGCAGCCCAAGCTGCCCGAGGGGCTGCCCGAAACGGGCAGCAAGGGCAGCCCTTTTGGGCTGCCCGAAACCCCCTTTTTAAAATAAAAAAAAAAATTTTTGTTGCCGGAATCCGGCGACGGCGATGACGACTAGGGTTTCCAAAAGTGTTTTGGATTATCAAAGTGTCATGGGCCTTGAGTTGTTGGGTCCATTGGATGGCTAACATATTTGTGAATTTTGAATGGGCCAAAATGTTTTTAGTGAAAAATAAGTTTTTGGGCCCTTAAGTTTAAAATTACAAAAGTTGCAAATTTTTCTCATAAAATAAATAATTGAAGTTGGACTTTAATTATTTATAGTAAATTGTGATTTATAAGAAATTCGGTTATAAATAAATTAATTGGAAACTAGACAAAGGTGTTTGTATACTTTGTTAATTTAGTTTATAATCGTGGCAGGTGTATGCTAGGATATTTTGTGTTGAATGATTGTAATAATTATCAATTTATAAAGTGGGCTTGGTTTATGGCCCGTTCCCACCCCCATGAGATGTATCCCTATTTGCCATGGATATTTATTTGTAATTATTAATATAGTGGATGATCAAGATTGGAAGATGGTGGCCATGATGATTATGAAGATCGAAGACATGTAAATATTGGAAGCTAATGTAATAGTTGCATTTCCCTAGGATTGGACCTAGGCCCGTGTTTAGCTCACACGGGCCATTAGTATTGGGGCGATTGATCATCCTTGTTTGTTTACTGTTTATAATATATGCATGATATGTTATAAATAATGAGTATGTGCGTTATTATTATGATAATAACAAAGTTGCATGAATCCGGCAAACATACGATCAAACATGGCGAGCTTTTAAATAAAATTAATGATGAGACCTTTCAAAATTAAAAACCCTCATTTTGAATAAGATTCAAAATTAATATCAAGCCCGAAAAGGGGAATTATAAATTTGTTTATAATTTCCTTGTCTTCCATCGACAATGGGTGCATGATGAACGCTACCCGTACTCGGGGCTCGGCTCATATTATTGGGGAGCTCTGGGTGCCGGAAAGCTGTGACATCCATTGAAATGGTGATGTGAACTACGTGGAACTCCCATGATTTCGGCTCATATTATTGAGGGAACTCATGACGACCGTCCATTAAGGTTCAACATCGATGGGTAAGGCTTGACACGTTAAGATGAACGACGTCATATTATTGGGTCCTAATCAAACGTGAGACAAAATTTTACGTAAGGGTTGCATTGTGATGCAATTGGAAACTACCTTTTAGGAATTGTGATTGGCTGATATTATTCGGGATCATAATTCGCTAATTGGACCTTACGTACCTACTAAGGAAAAGAGTTTCCCGTTTTCACTAGAGGGTCGTGGAAATGTCAAAACAGCGGGAGCGAAAATTTATAAAGTTAAAGTCCAAACTATATATCTTATTAAATATTTTAAAATAGTCATTAACATTTATCTGTTTTACTTTTCAGTACAAAATTTGACAATGTCTTCATTTCGCAATCCGCTTTCTGCCATACTCGAAAAACATGTGTTAACCGGACCTAACTATCTCACTTGGCTAAGAAATCTGAAAATCGTCCTAAACTCGGAAAAGATTGCATATACACGGACTGAGTCGCCCCCTGCTGAGGCTCCGACTAGCTGCACTCCTGAGGAATTGCAGACCTACAAGGATTGGTGTGACCATGACTTGAAGGCTAGGTGTTATATGCAGGCTTCTATGAACGAACGATGAGCTGCAGAGGCGTTTTGAGGATGCAAAGAATGCTGCTGACATTCATATGCACCTCAAGGAGCTCTTTGGTGAGCAGACTCGGCCTCTTAGGCATGCTACCATCAAGGAGCTGATCACTATGCGCATGCGAGATGGGGCCTCGGTCCATGAGCATGGCCTGAAGATGATTGGGCTCGTGGACAAGCTCGTTGGCATGGATCTGATCTTGCCTTCGGAGTTGACCACCGACGTGTTGCTCTTATCACTGTCTAGCTCATTTGATCCTTTTGTGGTGAACTTCAACATGAACAAGATGGAGCCGACCCTTAAGGAGTTGGTGAATATGCTTGTGACCTTTGAGTCCACTATCAAGAAAGAGAAGCCGGTTCTTTTTCTGGGCTCTTCATCTGGTACGAAGACCGGTCCACCTGGGAAGGGAAAGAAGCGTTCTTTCCAACGTCCCAAGAAGAGCGTTCCCTTGAAGAGGCAGACTCCGAGTCCCGTAGTGGCAGCCACACCAGTGAAGGCTGACAAGACTGTTGACATCTGTCATCACTGCAAGAAGCCTGGACATTGGAGGCGCAATTGCAGGGAATATCTTGCCCAGAAGAGTTCTGGAAACGGCATGTTCTATATCGAAGTAAACATTTCAATTAACTCTACTTCTTGGGTATTGGATACCGGCTGTGGCTCACATCTCTGTAATGATTTGCAGGTGATGGGAAGAAGTAGGAGGCTCAGGGAAGGTGAGACCTTCTTGAGGATGGGCAATGGGGCAAGAGTTGCTGCCAAAGCTGTTGGAGATGTTTCTTTAATTTTGAACAATGATTTTAAGTTGTTGTTAAGAGATGTTTTGTTTGTACCAGACTTGGCGAAAAACATTATTTCCATTTCTATGTTAGACAAAAATGGATTTTCTTGTTTATTTAGCAAAGGTGTTTGCAATATTTACAAGAATGAATGTTTAATTGGTACTGAAGAACTTGAAAACGATCTCTACACCTTAAAATTGAAAGATATTCCACTTAACAATGTCCAAGCTATAACAACAACAAACAAGCGCAAACAAGATACTCTTAATATGGCACAATTATGGCATGCTCGATTAGGACATATTTCCCTAAGAAGGATGAACAAGCTAGTGGGAGTTGGCATGTTTGATATGTCTGATATTAATGCTCTCACGACTTGTGAATCCTGTCTAAAAGGAAAGATGACCAAGATTCCCTTTAAGGGCCATGTGGAGCGAGCCAAAGGGTTATTGGATTTGATCCATACCGATGTGTGCGGTCCGCTTAGCATCACCACTAAGCATGGACATGCCTACTTCATCACCTTTACCGATGACTTTTCAAGGTACGGGTATGTGTATTTGATGAAATACAAGTCTGAAGCCTTTGAAAGGTTCAAAGAATTTAGAAGTGAAGTAGAGAAGCAATTGGGACGAAGCATCAAGACACTTCGATCGGATCGAGGTGGTGAGTACTTGAGTGCCGAGTTCCAAGAGTATCTTAGGGAGAATGGGATTCTCTCGCAGTGGACTCCGCCCGCTACACCACAGTTGAATGGTGTTTCGGAGCGTCATAACCGGACTTTGATGGACATGGTTCGGTCTATGATGGGGTTCACGGAGTTGCCGCCATCCTTTTGGGGATATGCGCTTGAGACAGCGGCAATGTTGTTGAACAATGTCCATACAAAGCAGTTGATAAAACACCATATGAGATATGGATGGGTAAGCCACCCAAATATTCTTATCTTAGAATATGGGGGTGCCCTGCTTATGTGAAGCATGTAGTGGGAGATAAATTGGATAGTCAATCCATTTTATGTTACTTTGTGGGATATCCAAAGAATTCGGTTGGATACTACTTCTATCATCCCCAAGAAACAAAGGTGTTTGTTTCTAGGAATGCAACCTTTTTAGAAAAAAAATTTCTATTAGATAGAAAAGGCGAGATGATAGAACTCGAAGAGGTTCGAGAGACACCCACAATTGTAGAACCCACACCCGAAGAGCCAAGAGAGGAGATACAAGCTCCTAGAAGATCCGAGAGAGTCTCGAGACCACCTATGAGGTATGGTCTGCTTCTTGAAGAGGGCCATGATGAGCCTAACCATGGATGTGATCCAAGGACCTTCAAGGAAGCATTATCTGATGCCGAATCATCCAAGTGGCTTGAAGCGATGGAATCTGAGATGAATTCCATGCATTCGAACCAAGTGTGGAATCTCGTGGATCCACCTGAGGGAATTGTTCCCATAGGGTGTAAATGGATTTACAAGAGGAAACTTGGGGCGGATGGGAAGGTATTGACCTTCAAGACGCGATTAGTGGCAAAATGATATACTCAAAGACTAAGGAGTTGACTTTGAGGAAACCTTTTCTCCAGTTGCAATGTTCAAGTCCATAAGGATTTTGCTAGCCATAGATGCATGGTATGACTATGAGATATGGCAGATGGATGTTAAGACAACCTTTCTTAATGGGGATATTAAGGAAGAGATTTACATGTCTCAACCCGAAGGGTTTACATCTATCGGAAGTGAGCATATGGTATTCAAACTTCAAAGATCTATTTATGGTCTAAATCAGGCATCTAAGAGTTGGAATCTCAGATTCGATAGTACAATCAAAGAGTTTGGTTTTACTAAGAATCCTGAGGAATCCTGTGTGTATAAGAAGGTCAGTGGGAGTGCTGTGACATTCCTGGTGTTGTATGTTGATGACATTCTACTCATTGGGAATGATGTAGGAATGTTGCAATCAACGAAGATATGGTTAGCGAGTAAGTTCTCGATGCAGGACTTGGGTGAAGCATCTTTTGTATTGGGAATACAGATCTATAGAGATAGATCAAAAAGATTGCTTGGTCTCACCCAGTCCACATACATTGATACCATCGTGAAGCGGTTCTCGATGGATGAGTCCAAGAGAGGACATCTACCAATGTGTCATGGTGTGTCCCTATCCAAGTCTATGTCTCCCAAGACTGATGCAGAGATAGCGGCGATGACCAGCATTCCTTATGCATCTGCGATTGGTAGCATCATGTATGGGATGATATCTACACGTCCTGACGTGGCTTTTGCACTAAGTGTAGTGAGTAGATATCAATCCAACCCTGGTCTTCCACACTGGAAAGTTGTGAAAGACATCCTCAAGTATTTGAGAAGGACCAATAAATTGTTCTTGGTCTATGGGGGTGGAGAACTGAAATTGGAAGGCTATACCGACTCTAGCTTCCAAAGCGATATCGATGACTCGAAGTCAACCTCTGGATTCATATTCATGGTCAATGGTGCTGCTGTCTCTTGGAAGAGTTCCAAGCAAGACAGTACTGCGGATTCCACCACTGAGGCAGAATATATTGCTGCATCACCTGCAGCAAAAGAGGCAGTTTGGATAAGGAATTTCGTCCAAGATTTGGGCGTCATTCCTAATGGAGTTGCTCCTGTCCCGGTGTTTTGTGACAACACGGGAGCCATTGCTCAAGCAAAGGAGCCGAGGTCTCATCAGAAGTCCAAACACGTATTGAGAAAGTACCACATCCTCAGAAAGATCGTGGATAGAGGAGATGTCACGATTGACAAAGTCGGCTCCGCAGATAATGTTGCTGATCCACTAAGTAAGCCTTTACCTGGACCATTGTTCGAGAAGCATCGCGAATCGATGGGTTTGAAGCATATGGGTAGTTGGCTCTAGTGCAAGTGGGAGATTGTTAGAGTAGGTGCCCGTCGAGCCAAGTGTTGGCCGAGGGTTCATGATTAAACTCTATGTATAAACAGTCTTTATTTTAATAATATTTGAATTTATCGTTTTGACACTTCTTTATCTGTATACCCATGCTAGTTGCATAGATAAAGCCCTTGAATATACAAATAGTAGAAAGAATATAAGATGCTCATATGATGAGTATCATGAAACTCATATTTGGAATAAAGTATATTCTAAACAGTTCCTAGTCGATTCAGCCGCCGCTAAGAAGGATATAGGCCGCTAGATTTCGAGACTAGTATCTGCGATGTGAGTACCATGTTTCATTGGTAGGGGACATTGTGATGTCCGAGCATGCAGATAGGTTCTCCTTGTAGAGTGCACTGAACAATCCTCCATAAAAGGACTTTCCAAGTGGTTCTCACTTATCGAGTGGAAAAGTCCTAGTTTATGGTTGTACACCATTAGTCCTTATGACCCGGGACAACATTGAGACTCTATGTGCTAGAATTACACTTTGACTTGTTTACCGACTCTTTAAGGGTCATCAGGTGGCAAGGTTGGGTATTTTGTCGAAACATATAGGAGTCGATGCATTGTAGTCGGGGATTCACCGCTTACCTTCGGGTATGGATATCCTATGTGTATGTAGTATGAAATCTCTGATCAGAGTATGGTGGTAATTATGAAAGGGGTTTCATAGATTACACCATCGATGCAACTACAACATGACACATAGTATCGATTCATTGACAACTCTCGATAAACCAATGGTTGTCGAATCGGTCGGGATATATGAGTTGAAGAGACCGTACTGTACGCTAACCATAATTGAATGGTTCTTGCAGGCACTATCATTTGATACCTAGGGAATCATGTAAGCGATGCTGATAGGCGTTTAACATGATTGGTTGGGTACTATCAGACTTGAGTTCTGACGTTCTTGTTATCAAGGAGTTGATAAGTAAGAATGGAGCAATTGGGGTATGCTCATATAAGGACATGTTTAGTCCGAATCACATGGAGATGTGAACCCACGGCTAGTTGTATCAATGAACCATTGAGGGCCACACAAGTACTAGCTTTCTAGATCCCGTTGAGAAGTAAAATAGTTCAAAGTGTTGAACGGCTTATAAATGAGTTTATAAGCGTAAGGAAAAATAGAAGTATGACTTTTATGAGAGAAATGTAACTTTTAATTTATGAATGTGTTCCTAAATTAAAAGTAGGCCAAGTGAATAATGTATTTGAAGATTGTGATTTTCATAAACATTATTATGGTCTAAACTAAATTAATTCAAGTGTTGAATTAATTAAACATTAGTGGGCCTAGTAGAGTCCAAATAATTAAATTAATTCAAGTGTTGAATTAATTAAATAACATTGGGCCTTGTAGAGCCCAATTGGAAATAATTATTTAACTAGTGGGCTTGAGTAAAATCAAGTAAAGTCTAATTGGGCTCAAATATGTTTGAGACAATTAAAAAGTCCATGGGCCCTTTGTAAATGTTACAAGCCCACTAGGGTTTGCATGCTTGGGAGGTGAAGAGTTGTGGATACTTTTGAATAAAATATTGCATGGCATGCAACTTTTGCTTTTTGCTTTTTGCAACACCAAGACACAACATTCACTCCCATTCTAGCATCTCTCATGGCCGAAATATTGAAGGTTTTTCCCTCAGTTTTTCTCTCATTTTGTGTTCTTTAATAGTTGAAGAAACAAGTCACTTCTCTTTGAAAAAACCTTACATTTTCTAGTGCAAGTGTGAGGTGGATCTACAAAGTTGGTGGTGGGCCTAATTCTTGAAGGAAAGGAAGAAAGCTTGTAGATTTTTCTTGCCATACAAGAGCTTTGTTGTTTAACAACAAAGTTGGAGCCACAATCAATTTTTTAAAGATTGATAGGTATATCTCTCAAACACCCTATGTATGACATGTGTTTGTTTTTGTATTTGCTACACAAAATGTGGGGTGGCCGAAAATTCCAAGCAAAATTTCGATTTTTTAAACTTCCGTTGCGCTTCCGGTCACCGTAACCGATCCCCTTTCAAGCAGTCCCCGGCACAAGATCAATACTAAACTCAACTTCTCGATGAGGAAAATCAGGAATCTCATCGGAAAATACATCTGGAAACTCTTTCGCAACAAGAATTTCAGATAAAGAAGGCTCCTTTTTAGAGACATCAATAGCGTAGATAAGATAACCCTCATCTCCGCTACTCAAAAGTCGAGACATTTCCAAAGAAGATACCAATGGAATTTTGGCTTGGGAACCCTTGCCATAAAAATTCCACTTGGGTCCATCAATAGGTCTAAATCGAACCACTCCATGTAAACAATCAACAGTAGCTCGATTTGTCGTCAAGATATCCATGCCAACAATACAATCAAAGTTGTGCATTGGGAGGACAATCAAATTAAAGAACATCACATTATCCTCGTATATCAATACACAATTATGCACAACTTGCTCAGACAAAATAATATTTCCTGCTGGCGTGGCTATCGATAATGTATCATACAACGGGGTACACTCAATACCATGAGATGCAACAAATGCATGAGATATGAATGAATGAGATGCTCCTGTATCAAATAAAATACGTGCAGGATAATCGCAAAGCATGCAAATACCTGCCATCACACCACCAGGAGCTTCTTTCGCATGATCCTCAATCATAGCATACACTCTAACTTGAGGAGAAACTTGAGCAGTCTGACCACCTGGTCCTCGATATCGTGGGACACTCGACTGCTGAAAAGAGGAAACAGGAACAGCAGGTCTCATCATGCTAGGGCCACCTCTAAATCCTGGCTGGGGTTGAGAAGAAGTCGTACCCCTATTCGGACATACTCGAGAGAAATGGCCTTCCTGCCCACACTTATAACAAGTACCAAACATACCTCGACACTGCTCGATAGTATGTTTACCCCCACAATGGCTACAGTAAGAAGCAATCACATGACTCCCTCTCTGGGATCCCCTTGAACTCGAAGAAGACGAAGAAACAGAACCAGTCTTCTTGAACTTTTTACCCCTTGGACGCAATTTAGGCTGCTGAGCTGACACTGGTGGTGGAGGAGTGTACTGTGGACATCCTCGCCTGAGTCCAGCCTCGGCTGCCTTGGCTCGTTCAACTGCCTCTGCGTAGCTGGTAGGCAAACCAGAAACAACAAAAGTATATAAAGCATGATGCAATCCATTTACAAACCTGTTATATTTTGCTTTTGCATTCCCAGCTACGTGAGGTGCATACTTCAACAGAGTAGAAAACTTTGAAGAATACTCCGCAACAGTCATCGTTCCCTGCTGCAGACTATTAAATTCATTCTCCTGAGCAGAATAATAAGAAAGAGGGGAATACTGCTCCAAAAACTGAGCCTTGAAGACATCCCATGTGACTTCAATCCCGGTCTCTTTCAATCCAATCTCAGCGGCTTCCCACCAAGATTTTGCTCGGTCTTTCAATTGATACAAAGCAAGTTTCAGTCTCCGAGCCTTGGAGTATTCAACAATGTTAAACAGATGCTCAATATCCTTTAACCAGGCCTCTGCTCTTTCAGCACTCTCGGTGCCAAAGAACCTCGGTGGTTTCAGATCCTGGAATCGAGCCTTCACTATATCCATGGACAATCCTTCAAATTGCCCAACTATCATCTCAGTACTGCTACTCGCAGTTTCATTCGTGGGATCCATCCACAAATCAAAGGATGAATATCACAAATCAATATCAATTTCACATCATCATCATCATCTCATATCATCAATCTCATCAATAACTTACTCAAACTAAATCAAATAAGAGCAAGTAATAAAAATAAATCAAACACAAACGCACAATTCATTTGTGCCTATTCAAGTGTACATCAGACTCAATCGAGCATTCCCAGCTATGCTCTGATACCACTCTGTGTGGGGCCCTTAGCTCCTAATCGTTATTACAACACAATCTGATTAGAGTTAATTAATTACAGCGGAAAACGAGTTTAAATTTTCTTTACAATGAGCCCAAAATATTGCTTCTATAATTTAAATACTAAAAACAGTGTTTTATCTCATATAATAAAACTCGCCCACACATAATCAAAACCAATCATATACAAACACCTCAAATCCTCGGGACATGCCCCGGTATATAGATACATATATATACTGGGAACAAAACATAATACCTCAGCCCAAACTGTGACTCCCTCAAGAAGTACCCTCTTCGGCCTCCTGATATCCTGGAGTACCTGCCATTGTCCACACACAAAGACAACAACAGCCCCCCCTTGGGGGTGAGCAAAGCTCCGTATGGAACAACCATCATATATACCACAAGTATCTAAACAATGATATATGGTATGCAATGCATATATGTCGTGGAGGTATCGGGTCAAATGCCCATCCACTGAGCACATGTCAGAATCAAACGAATCGCTATCAAATCAATGCTCGAGCTGGCACACCGGGCTCAATCAGGGATACTCGTATGATAGCGTCGACAAAGCGCCATCAAATCCCTAATCTCAATCAATCGTCGGGGCCATAAATGACTATGTTTTAAGGGTCATGTAATACCAAACATAGCATTGTATTCACAAACCCCAGAATCCAATCTAATCATATCAGGGTATCCAAGGATCATAGCTCAACGTGCATGTCATGTATCGATGTATGCATCAAACGATGTGTGTTAACAAAACATTTATTTTATACATCGATATTCAAATCACAATGTCATGTATGCCACATAAACTCAACAAATAAGGCATATAGACATGTATTCTCATTCCAATCAATCAAACCAATCCAACTATATCATATAATATAGATACCTGTCGTATGTTACCCGGTCGCAATATAGCTCAATTCTTCGTTCCAGTTGATGTAGCTTGAAGATATCAGTATAATAATTTATCTACATCAATAACATACTCATTTCAATCAATAACATTATTCAAGATTGACAATATGAGTTTCAAATGCTATTGAAACTTCAAAAATTCATATCAAATCAAAATCATAACATAATTTAATTCCGACTTTGAATACGAGTTTCTTGTCGGTTATTCTACGGTATACATGAATCTCGACTTCAAATACATGCTATTACAGCACTTTAATATTTAGAGCTGCTGAAACTAGAAGAAATTTACCTCAAAAGGAAGCTCTCGACGCGAGGATTCCGAATATATAATTTGTTCAAAGTTTGGACAACGTTTCGAGGTGATTTCGTACGAAAGAAATCGAATTCCCTCTTTCTCTCTCGAAGCTTCAGCAAGGTATGAAGAAAATACAGACAAAATTCATTCTTATCAGCTTTATAACGTGTGCTACAGAGGCATTTGCGCATATGCGCGACCAAACTCGCGCATATGCGCGCATAGTTCTGCCCGCGCGTGCAGTTCTGCGCGGGTCCGCGTTTTGCTCTGTCCGAAACACTATTTTAGGTTCCGAATTGGCAAGAGTGGTCAACATGAAAGTTGTAACTCTATGTCTTGGCTTTCATTTGCCACCAACCTCACTCAATTTGGATATGGTATGCGAGAGTTATGCTCATTCTCCCAAACTGTGTCAGTGTAGAAACTGCAACGCACACGATACACTTCGGGATGATTTTGCCCATATTTCCAAATGGATTTGGACAAAACTCAAAACATGAATGTTTTAGTACTATGTATTATCTTTCCAATGAAATTGGCCTCATGTCATTTGGACCAATACTCAGTTAATTATGCTAAAAACCGTAACATCTGTCACTTTTCTGTTGCAGTTCATCGCACGTTTCAAATACAAATCAATTTCTAATACAATCTTTCATCCTCACCACCTATTTTCTCACTTTCACTGTCATGATATACATCATATACATAATCACATGAAAATTTCATGAATTATCGATAATCAACATAGGATTTACGATAATACGATACACGGTCCTTACATGTAGTGAATTCCGTTGGTTTAAAATTCCAGTAGGTACACGGACACGGACCCGGACCCGGACCCGTACCCTGACACTGGGTCCGTGCCCTTGTTTATTTCGAAATGTAAATTTCCAGCGCCTACACGGACACGGACCCGGACCCTTACACGGGGTCCGTGTCTTCACAAAAAAATATTAATTTTTTTGGGGATTGTGTTTGGGGTTCATGATTTAGTACGATGATTAGAAGAGGTCAAGTCCCGAGAGATTTAGAACGGCATAAGGAAATTTGTCAAGGTGTGAGCATGACTAATACGTCTAAGTTATGAAAGATAAGTGTTTGAACTCATGTTAGTACGTGCAACAGTGGTCCCAAGTGAGATCCACTGAATCTCTCAACGCAAAGTAAGTATGTTCGACGTGCAAAAGAAAATTTTTTATGTTTTTGAGGTATGCTTAATGTCTTGAGACCAATTATGAACGGATTTGGAAGCCGGAGAACGTGTCCGGGGACCTCTCCAACTATGAATGGGTTTAGAAGTCGGTGAACGTGGCCGAGGACCTCTCCACCTCGGTAAAGCAGGACCGGGTTTATATCAGGATTGGAAAGCGGTAAAGCATGACCAGGGACAAATTCACCCGGTAAATCATGACCGGAGATCTCATGTAAGTAGAGTGGATTTTTCCAGTCAGCCCACTACTGTGATTTAATCTGATCAGGCACATTTATGTATGGGTCACTTGCTTTGAAACATATCTCTACGCAAAATGATGAAGTTTATGTATGTTCAAGTATGTATGAAGCAAGAATGTTTATGAAAAATTTTATGACGATGGCACGTCTATGTTTATGCTATTATGTTCAAGTTTCAAGTATGCATGTTTTACTTTAAGGATGCATATGGTTTTATTATGTAGTACTTGCTGTCTCCAGTTTATACATGTCGAGTCTTTGGACTAACTAGACTTGATCGATGTAGGTGAGGAAGATGTTGAGGAGACGAGGGGTGGGGACCAATGAGCCGGCTTGGAATGCACATGAGGCTAAACCCAAGGACCGCCAATGTTTTAAGATTTTGTTGGAACTAAATTTCAGTGATTTGACAAACTAAGCATCGAATTTATTGAACTAACTGATCAAGTTACCAGACTTCGCAAATCGACTAGCACTTGCCTAACTGATGATTAATGTGCCTAATATTAAAGGAAACAGATACCAACGCAACTGATTTATACAACTGAATGAGCAGTTAACCAACTGATCAGTCGTAAACCTATATATTCAGCCGAGAACACTCAAGTTAGTATCTCTCAGCAATCTCTCTCAGTTGTACACGTCACCAGTTGAGAACGACAACCGACAAATAGTACAACAGACTGCAACTAGTAGTGGAACGCCGCATTTCAGAGATTGCAGTGTACGAATGTCAGAGAATAATGACGTGGGAATCAACGAATATGTGGATTCAAACGTTATTTAATATTACCGTGTAGAGGGAAGCCTATAAATAGGTGAAGAGGGCAGCTGAGAAGAAGAGACGAACTACTATTCTATTCAAGCTTGCTGTTACTCTGCTAAAATCACAACTCGTATTCGTATATCAAAAGCTCACTCTTAACAAATTGATCAGTAGCAATCAAGGCTACATTTACGAGCTTGCTAGCACTTTGAAATCGTTGTTAGATTCGTTCAGTTGTGTTTAATCTCAGTCACGTACTGTAAAAGTTTTTGTGTACTAAGAGTTTCAGTTTTGGCAGTGTTAAGTCCAAACTGAAGTGGGTCAATACAACTCTTGTTGTAACGTACCGTACTTTTTACTACTTAAAATTTGCGGAAAAATTAAAAATTTTCTTAAATATAAACATCCATACGGTCGTCATCTCGTCAATCATAAAAATATCTTTGAAATCATCCATCACCAAATAAATTTGCTAACAAAATACTTGCTCAAACCTCTCTCATCACAACATAAAATCAGAGTATTTTAAACTTGCATAAAAATATTAAAATAACGGGGGCGGTCCTCGGGTCTAGCCTCCCGCTCAGTCCAAGCCTGCTCCTTGGTCCCCACCTCCTGTCTCCTCATAGACATCCTCACCTGCATCGATCAAGTCTAGTGAGTCTAAAAACTCAACACATATAAACTGGAAATAGCAAGTATTACATAATAAAACCACATGCAACTTTAAATAGGGCGTACATACGTGAAACTTGACTTGCATACATACATAGACGTGCCATAACGTGAAAACTTTCATAAACATGCTTGCATACTTGAACATACTTGAACATACATGATTTCATTTTGCGTAGATGATGTTTCAAAGCAAGTGACCCATACATAATAAACTCCTGATCAGACAAACCACAGTACTGGGCTGTCAGGGACGTATCCACTGTCACATACATAAGATCCCCGTTCATAATTTAACGGGCTGGTTGGTCCTCGTTCATAATTTAACGCTTTCCAACCATGATCTAACCCGTTCATAATTTAACGGGGTGGAGAGGTCCTCGGCCACGTTCACCGACTTCCAAACCCATTCAATTTGGTCACAAGACATTTAGCATACCTCAAAAACTTAAAATATTTTCTTGCACGTCAACATACTTACTTGGCGTTGAGGGATTCGTTGGACTTCGACCGGGGTCATTGCTGCAACATACTAACGTGAATTCATAAACTTAACAGGTGTAACTTAGACGTAAAAAACAAGCTTACTCACGAGTTCATACATTTCCCTAGGGCGTTCTAAAATTACCGTGACTCGACATTATTAAACATTACACTAAACCAAGACATCAACCTCAAAGCATACCAAAATATTTCCCAAAAACTCAAGTACACGGACCCCGTGCCCAGGTCCGGCTCCGGGTCCGTGTAGGTGCGGTGGAATGACTCGTGAAGAAAAGGGAAGGCACGCACCCCGTGCTGAGGTCCGGGTGGGGGTCCGTGTATGTGCGTAAAAGTGAAACTCTTGAAGAAGTGAGGACACGGACCCCGTGCTAGGGTCCGTCTAGGGGTCCGTGTAGGCTCGCAAGGATGACAACGTGAAAGAAACAAAGGCACGGACCCCGTGTCAGGGTCCGTGTATGGGTCCGTGTACCTACTGTGAACGCGAACTTACGAAAATTTTTGTACATGTTTTGCTTAACTTTCTAGACTCGATTGCACGGACTATGAATCGACACCCCAAGACCCATCCTAGCATGCTATAACATCAAACCAATTTCGTACAACATCCAAAGCAACGATGTTCACCCTATGGCAAATACAATTCAAAAACGTGGTAATTGACACCAATTCGATTCCTACAACTACTAAGGTGCTCGAGTACCTATAGACACTAAACGACATACAAAATACCAACCCAACATCATAATAATCATACCTAGACGCAACAACGATCGCCCGTCGATCCCCAACGAATCCTCCAACAAATAAACTTCAAGAACGCAATTTACTTAAAATTCGCAATTTGAACAGTCCCACAAAAAACGCCATAACTCACTCAATTTTCGTCCAAAAATTTTGAATTTTATATCAAATCGAAGGTATCAAAAAGTTATACGTTTTTTCGCGTTGAAAGCTTTCCCAAAATCTTGACCAAAAATTCGCAGTTTTAATAAGAACATTAAAACGTGATTTAGATCTAAAACTTTTCCTTCAAAATCGATCCAAACAAATAACCGCTCAAACTCTGAACAACATACATGAATTTTCACGCGTAAAACAACGCAACACATAATATGACATGATCGAAGCAGCAAAAGAGGGATTATACGTGCCTTTTGATGATAAACGTTATCGAAACGGCGATACCGAAGCAGAGATGGCGCGAGGATTGATCCGGAACGATGGTGGCTCGATTATCTGGCAATAAAGTTGCCGAAAACTTGCTGGAAAATAAAGGGGAAGGGGGCGGCTGCTTCTTAGATGGAGAACCCTAGGTTTCCTATCTTTAAAAATCTGAAAACATGAATGTGTAGATGTGTTTTGTGTTTTAGTGTGTGTAAAAACGTGTAAGTGTGTGTGAGTGTGTGTAACGTGTGTGTGTGTTTTTAATTAGGAGGAATTAGTGCTAAATTAACTAAATTAAATACTAATCAAAAGTTAACACACACTAATTTAATCAAACTCCCCATTTAAAATGATTACACACTAATTTTAAAAGTTCCAAACTATTAAATTACTAAATACATAAATAAGGCTTTAAATTGCTAAAACTAAATAAATTATTTTAATCGCCTCATCCTTGACTTAAAATAAAATACCATCTTTTGAAATTGCCAAAAATCGTCACCGGGTCTTTTCCTCAATCCCGCCTCGGATAATCGCCTGAAACATGAAACTCGTAAAACATTTTAACGTGCATCACATAAACATGAATAATTTAAAATAATGTATTTTCATAAATTATGCATGGCTAAAACTCATTTAAAATTAATTAAATGATTTAATAATTTAACGAATGCATGGGTTATACGCGTACTGAATTTGGGCACTACAGTTCCTCCCTTACTTATATAAATTTCATCCTCGAAATTAAATCTTACCAAACAACTCCGGGTAGCGAATCCTCATGTCCGCTTTTGACTCTCAAGTGGCCTCTTCCACCGATTGGTTCAGCCACTGGACTTTGACTAGCTTAGTCACTTTGTTCCGGAGTCTGCGCTCCTGTCTGTCTAGGATTTGAATCGGTCGCTCCTCATACGACAGGTCTGGAGCAAGCTGTAATGGCTCATAGCTCAGAATATGCGAAGGATTGGCTAGATATTTGTGGAGCCCTTAGCTCCTAATCGTTATTAAAATGCAATCTGATTAGGGTTAACTAATTACAGCGGAAAACGAGTTTAAATTTTCTTTACAATGAGCTCAAATCATTTTATTTGAATATTAAAAATAGTATTTAATCTCACGTCATAAACATGCCCCCACGTAATCAACACCAATCATATACAAATAACTCATATCCTCGGGACATGCCCCGGTATATAGATACATATACATATATACTGGGAAAAAAACATAAACCTCAACTCAAACTGTGACTCCCTCCAGAAGTACCCTCTCCGGTCTCCTGATATCCTGGAGTACCTGTCATTGTCCACACACAAAGACAACAACAGCCCCCCTTGGGGCTGAGCAAAGCTCCGTATGGAACAACCAATCATATATACCACAAGTATCTAAACAATGATATATGGTATGCAATGCTTGTATGTCGTGGAGGTATCAGGTCAAATGCCCATCCACTGAGCACATGTCAGAATCAATCGAATCGCTATCAAATCAATGCTCGAGGTGGCACACCGGCCAATATGGGATACTCGTATGATAGTGTCGGCAAAGCGCCATCAAATCCCAAATCTCATATCCGATCATATGGGGCCACAATTGTCTATGCTTTACGGGTCATATAATACCGGCATAGCGATTGTGTTCACAAACCCCGGAATCCAATCCAATCATATCAAGGTATCCAAGGATCATAGCTCAACGTGCATGTCATGTATCGATGTATGCATAAAATGATGTGTGTTAACAAAACATTTATTTTATACATCGATATCTCAATCTCAATGTCATGTATGCCACATCAATCAACATATAAGGCATATAGACACATAATCTCATTCCAATCAATCAAATCAATCCGACATATATCATATAATACAGATACCTGTCGTATGTTACCCGGTCGCAACATACCTCAATTCTTCGTTTCCAGTTGATGTAGCCTGAAGATATTGATATTACACTTTATCTACATCAATAACATACTCATTCCAATCAATAACATACTCCAAAATCATTAATATGAGTTTCAAATATCATTTGAAACTTCAAAAATTCATATCAAATCAAATTCATATCATAATTCAATTTCGACTTCGAATACAAGTTTCTTGTCGGTTATTCTACTACATATAAGAAATTCAACTTCAAATACATGCTATTCCAGCACTTTGATATTTAGAGCTGCTGGAACTAGAAGAAAATTACCTCAGTCAGAAGCCCTCGACGCGAAGACCACAAATATATAATTTGTTTCGCGTTTAGACACCGTTTCGAAGTCGATTTGGACGAAAGAAAATGAAGATCTCTCGTTTCTCTCTCTCGATTATCGAATACAAAATGATAAGAAGAAGGAAAGAACTTAATCTTATCATCACCGCTTCGGCGCTCGGGCGGTAGAATTCTCGCGCCCGAGCGCGAGAGGTTCTGCCCCCGAGTCAAATATATACCGCGCTCGAGCGGTCACAAATTACCGCTCGGGCGCGGCATGTTCTGTCCGAGAACACACCATATTCCACACTAGCGCTCGGTCGGTCATTTTCTACCGCCCGGGCGCCACATGTACTATACCAAATGTTGGTTTTGGTATTATATTGGCGTCCGGCCTCTCCAATCGAGCTCTTACAACGTCAATTCATATTCAATATTCATTTCTCAATTTCATTGTCATAATATACATCAAATGTATAATCACATATCAAATTCATGAATTATCGATAATCATATAGGATTTACGATAATACGATACACGGTCCTTACAATATTTCCTCAGCATAGAGACGTGGAACACATTGTGTACCCCGGCCAGATTCGGCGGAAGGGCTACACGATAAGCTAATGTCCCAACTATGTCAAGAATCTCGAAAGGTCCAATAAACCTCGGACTCAGCTTGCCTCTCTTCCCAAATCTCATAACACCATTCATAGGTGCTCTCTCGACGAATACGTGATCACCAACGGCAAACTCGAGATCTCTCCTCCTCTTATCAGCATAGCTCTTCTGACGGCTCTGGGCTGTCTTCATCCTGTCACGGATCTTGACCACCACATCTGCAGTTTGCTGAACTATCTCTGGGCCAAGATCTGCTCTCTCACCAACTTCATCCCAATGAACCGGTGATCTGCACTTTCTTCCGTACAAAGGCTCGTAGGGAGCCATACCTATAGATGATTGGAAGCTGTTGTTGTAGGTAAACTCCACTAGAGGTAGCTTAGACTCCCAAGTCCCTTGAAAATCAATCATACAGGCTCTCAGCAAATATTCTAAAACCTGAATTAATCGCTCAGACTGGCTATCTGTCTGCGGGTGAAAAGCTGTACTGAACAGCAACTTTGGCCCAATGGCTGCATGTAAGCTCTTCCAGAAGGACGACGTAAACCTCGAGTCCCTGTCGGACACAATCGAAACTGGGAACCCATGTAAACGGACTATTTCACTGATATAAAGCTCCGCGTACTGCGTCATGGAGAAAGTCGTCTTCACTGGCAAAAAGTGCGCTGACTTCGTGAGTCGATCCACAATAACCCAAATGGCATTAAAGCCTCTGACTAATCTAGGCAATCCAACGATGAAGTCCATCGTGATGTTCTCCCATTTTCCACTCTGGGATTGGGAGTGGCTTAAG
Organism: Primulina tabacum; assembly: GCF_025594145.1. Classification (NCBI taxonomy): domain Eukaryota; kingdom Viridiplantae; phylum Streptophyta; class Magnoliopsida; order Lamiales; family Gesneriaceae; genus Primulina; species Primulina tabacum. The sequence goes on along the minus strand of NC_134550.1, from coordinate 29,598,226 downwards.
CATCCCTGCTGGCCTCTGATATTCAGCTTTCACTTGCTGACAAGTAAGACATTCTGATACGAATCTGCGGATGTCTCTCTTCATCCCCGGCCACCAATACAAAATTTGCAAGTCTTTGTACATTTTGGTACCTCCTGGGTGAATAGAATACGGAGATGCATGTGCCTCCGTCAGAATATCCCGTCTGATCGAATCAACACTAGGCACCCACATTCTACCTCTGTATCTCACAATACTATCTGACACTGTGTATAGTAGACTGCCTTTAGCTTCATCCTTCAGTCTCCATTTCTGCAACTGCTCATCTGAAGACTGGCCTGTCCGGATACGGTCTAGCCGAGAAGACTGGACTGTCAGATTAGACAGCCTTGGTGCTCTGCCCTTATGGTAAACTTCCAAACCAAACCTCTGAATCTCAGACTGAAGAGGTCTCTGCACTGATAACTGAGCTATGACTGCAACCTTTCTGCTCAAGGCATTTGCCACAACATTAGCTTTTCCCGGATGGTAGCTAATCTCGCAATCATAGTCTTTCACCAGTTCCAACCACCGTCTCTGCCTCATGTTCAGCTCCTTCTGCGTGAAGAAATATTTCGGACTTTTGTGATCAGTGAAAATCTGACACTTCTCGCCATACAAGTAGTGTCTCCAAATCTTCAACGCAAAGACGACTGCGGCTAATTCAAGATCATGCGTCGGATAGTTCTTCTCATGCATTTTCAACTGCCTGGATGCATAAGCTATAACCCGACCCTGCTGCATCAACACTGCGCCTAATCCGAGCTTAGATGCATCGGTATAAAGCAAAAATTCACCCTTCCCTGTCGGCATGGCTAGCACTGGCGCCGAAATAAGAGCTTGCTTCAAAGTATCGAAGCTCTTCTGACACTCGCCACTCCACACGAAACTTAACATTCTTCTTGGTCAGCGAAATGAGTGGCACTGCTATGGACGAAAACCCCTGTTACGGTAGTAGCCGGCTAATCCCAGAAAACTGCGGATCTCTGATGCATTCTTCGGTTCAACCCATTCCTTAACGGCTGCTACCTTCGCTGGATCCACCTCAATGCCGTTGCTAGAAATTATATGACCAAAAAATGCTACCTTCTCCAACCAAAATTCACACTTACTGAACTTTGCAAATAACTTGCGACTCTGCAAAGTCTGCAATACTGTCCTCAAGTGCTGACTGTGCTCCTCGTGACCCTTCGAGTAAATAAGGATATCGTCAATAAATACTATGACGAACTGGTCGAGGTAAGGCTGAAATACTCGATTCACGAGGACCATGAAAATTGCCGGAGCATTAGTCGCTAAAAACTCGTAGTGTTCATATCTAGTCCTGAAGGTTGTCTTAGTTTTACTTTACTATGACCTTGAATTGTGACTTTTCTCACAATTCCCAATATTAGAAATGGAGGTTCAAACTTATCTTATCTCACTTTCCTTATATTATACCCGTAATGTTCATCGATCTATTACCTTAGCATTTATGCAGTTCAACCAAAGAAATCTTAGCACCAAAAGTTACTGATCAACTTCTATCCTTGGTTCTACACTCAAAAGTTAAACCTTATATTAACCCAGTAATAACATTGACCTACGATCCTTGAATCGAATCTTTACCTTACGACACCAAACTTACGTAACTTAGCCATTTATAAGTACATCCCAAATAAAGATTGTTGCAAATCTTAAATTTCGAGTAACATTAATCTATAAAACCCCAAAATATACATTATCGATATTCTGCTTAGATAATAAAACCTTCCTAGCATCAAACACATGCTTAAACTATTTCCTTCCCAATTACATTATAGTTGAGGCCTAAGAAACTTAAACCCTCCTCATTGGAACGAATGTCACACTTTGACGTATCCTCAGTACTTAATTCATTCTAACGTATAAAGCATAATAAGTTTTCCCTTGTTAATGATGGACTAATTCTAATAAATCAACTTCGCTTATAACCCACAGAATTCTAGAATCCTCATATAAAGATTTTAAATTTCTTACTCGATAAAAATCTTAATATTCGACCATTGTTAACCTATGTTGAATACAACTAATTCCCTTTTGTTTTTATTTCATCAAATATATAATCACCTATTTCATAAACTTGAAATTAAAGCTTACACAACCAAAGTATTCTTAGATAACCTAATTCCAGTGCTCATATCCACTTAATCCTAAGTTTCTTAATGACTTACGAAGATTCCTCAAGACGAGGTGCCTGATAGGGCCTCTTGCTCTGCCTATCGACCTCAATGTCCCTCTAGTCCTGCTCTGTCGCCAAAATTCTCGACACGACAACTACATAAGTTGTCGGACCACCAACCCTCACATCACGACGCAAGATCGACCGTAACCTACAATAAAATGCCTCAACTTCTCCCGCGCATCATTCGCAATCAGGGGTACAAAGTGACACCTCCTCTCAAACTCCGCAACGCTGCTATACACCTAACGCAACGTCATAAACTCCCTAGTCAGTCTGGATCATACTTCCTCATTGAAGTAATTGGAGTAAAAGACCTCCTTAAAGTCATCCCATGACAGAGTCTGCAGATTCACCGACATGGACGCGCTCTCCTCCCATAGCCTGGCGTCCTCTGTCAACAAAAAGGTTGCACATCTAACTCTGTCTGCATCCTGCAGCTCTCAAAATATTCGGCTGCAGATGTTTTATTCTTGACAATGGCAAAAATCTTTTAAAAGCCTTTGATGCTAAATCTGCAGAGGGAATATTTTTGGGATATTAATCTGTCAGCAAAGCATATAGAGTGTTTAACAAGAGCACACTAAATGTTGAAGAGTCTATACATATTGTTTTTGATGAAACTGTACTAACTGACAAGCCAACTGATCCAGTTGAGCTAGTGGATAGATTTACAGATATCAGTTTGGAGGATGATCATGAAGCAGAAAATCACATCAATCGAAACATCCTTCAAACACCAGAACCTGAAATTGTGGATCAATCAGTTGAACAGGAAGCTGTTCCTGATAATCAGTTGGCAGAGCCTATTGAGGATATTCAACTACCAACTGATGCAGCAGCAACTGAAACTGAAGAAAACATCCAGTTGCAAACTGAAGCAGTTGCTGACATGGATAAAACAAATGCTGAATACATATGGAAGAAATCACATCCTCCAGAATTGATAATAGGTAACCCATCTGATCCGGTGAGAACTAGAAATCAGATGCTCAACTTATTTATTCATTCAGCTTTCGTATCGCAATTGGAACCGAAGAAAACTGATGAAGCTCTTGCTGATCCAAACTGGACAAACGCAATGCAAGAGGAGCTGAATCAGTTTACACATAACAATGTCTGGAACCTAGTTCTAAGACCCGTTTCAAAAACTGTTATAAGTACAAAATAGGTGTACAGGAATAAACTGAACGAAGATGGTTCAGTTGTGCGCAACAAGGCGAGACTAGTAGCACAAGGATATAGGCAAGAAGAAAGAATTGATTACGTTGAAACATATGCACCAGTTGCAAGACTCGAAGCTATAAGAATATTCCTTGCCTATGCTTCATTCAAGGATTTCAAAGTCTACCAGATAGATGTAAAGAGTGATTTCCTAAATGGTCAGTTGCTAGAGGAAGTCTACGTTGAACAACCTTCAGGTTTCATCAATCACCTTTTTCCTGATCATGTCTACCATTTGAACAAAGCCTTATATGGTCTTAAACAAGCTCCAAGAGCTTGGTATGAAACTCTTTCAAAATTTCTAACTGATCATGATTTTTCTGTTGGATCAGTTGATAAGACATTGTTCAAATTCTCTAAGAATGATCATGTTTTACTCATTCAAATTTATGTTGATGATATTATATTTGGGTCAACTAACCCCAAATTATGTGAGAAGTTTGCTAAGTTGATGCAGAATAAATTTGAAATGAGCATGATGGGTGAACTAACATTTTTCCTTGGACTACAAGTGAAGCAACTGGAGACAGGCACGTTTATCAGTCAAACTAAATACACAAAGGAGTTGCTGAAGAAATTTGGCATGGAATTGTGTTCAGCTGCAGGTACTCCCATGAGCTCATCAGTTAAATTAGACACTGATCAAGGGGGAATATCAGTCGACGCGACAATTTACAGAGGTTTAATAGGTTCATTATTGTACCTAACTGCTAGTCGCCCCTATATTGTATTTGCTGTCTGTATGTGTGCCAGATTTCAAGCAAACCCTAAGCAATCACAATTTCAGCTGCCAAAAGAATTTTAAAATATTTGAAAGGCACTCAAAATGTTGGGTTATGGTATTCTAAAGACTCCTCTGTCAATCTAGTTGGCTATTCAGATGCAGATTATGCAGGGTGTAAGCTTGATCGAAAAAGTACAAGTGGATCATGTCAGTTTCTAGGAGACAGATTGATCTCTTGGTTCAGCAAGAAGCAAACATCCATTGCTACTTCCACTACTAAAGCAGAATATCTTGCTGCTAGGAAGTTGCTGTGCTCAACTGCTCTGGATTCAGCAACAACAGAGAGACAATGGAGTCATTGCCAAAGAATCACCTATATTTTATGACAACACAAGCACGATTGCTATCACCTACAATCCAGTTCTTCACTCTAGGACCAAGCACATAGATGTCAGGCATCACTTCATCAGAGATCATGCCTTAAAGAAGGACATAAGACTGGAATATGTCTCAACTGAACAACAAGTAGCTGACATCTTCACCAAACCGTTGCCCGAGACTAAGTTTTCTCACTTTCGTAATATACTTGGATTAATTGATTTATCTTAATCAGTTTTACTGCTTATGTCAGTTGTCAATTAACTTGTGTTATACATCAGTTCTTAGTTTCTAACTGATGTCTGTTTGTTACTTTTCATTTATTATGTTCAGTTCGTAATTTATTTATCAACTGTTGAGACTAACTCGTGCAGGAAGATAAAAGACAAAGATAAACTGGCAAACAATTTATTCATCGAAAGAAATTAGCACGGATTACATCGAAGTATTCTTCTTCAACAAAAGACCTCCACTTGGTCAACCAACGGGTTAACTCTCCGGTGGAAGTCTTCAGGAAGCTATCTGAGTCAGCTATACGCTATAGAATCCTCCGTTCCTTATGGAGCATTAGCTGGTAGACATATCCATCTTCAAAGAGGTCCACCGTATCAGCAATGTGCAAGCGTTCTCGATATTTACGTATTTTCGCCAACAGTCTGGGAGTGGTAGCCTCTCCGCACTCATAGAGGAACTGGAGTCCCTGTAGCTCCTCCCAGTATCAAAGGATTTTATGGAAGACTTCATCATCCATAGCAGCCTTTCGCTTCTCCAAAGCTGCGTCCATAAACTCCTTGGCCATATCAGACATATTCGAACTACTTGCACTGGCCATTTTAGCTTTTGATTGTTATTTGCTGATATGAGTAAAACTAAACAAGTTATTCTTATTTATAGCCCAGGGACAAGGAAACTGAAATGACAAAGTCATTACGGCAGACGATTAACCTTCTAAGCATAAGATTTTATTTGATTCGTCTTGCTTAAATTCTCGTAACCTTTATTTGCATTTATTAAGGGGAAAATTGGCTTAAGAGGTTAACTGAGAAGACAGCAGTTAGTAAATCTTCAACTGAAAAGACACAGTTTTACAACTGATCATTCAGCTGATTATTTCACTAATATTCTTACATAAGTTAACAAATTAACCATTTTTTATTCCAAATTTAGTGACGTGACTGATTATCCAAGCATTAAATGCTATCTTTCAACAAATGACAGGTTAAGACGTAAATCCTTTTAATCCATGTATTTTCAACACACGATTTTACCACACGTACACACGTATTTTAAATCAAAATTTTTCTGGACTAACACGTGTCCAAGAATTTAAACAGTCACGTACATAAGTACTTTGCCCGCTCCATTTCAGTTCTTCTTCCTTACGCTTACCTAAAATTTTTAGAGCAAAAGCAAATTCAGGCTTTCTTTTTCGCAGGAAATCATTTAGTTCTAATGGCAAATCAAATTCCCGCTCACATGCTGAATGCTATGGCTATCAATTTTGAATCAGTTCTATCAGTCGGTGAGGCCGATGTCAAGAACGTCTTTCTGAAGCTAGAATCAGCTAGGCTGAGGACATTTTTGGGGCAATCTTCACAGGAGATTTACCCGAAAGAACTTCTGGATTTCTACTCTAATGGAAATATCAATTCTAATGGAAGCATCATCACTACTGTCAATGGTCAGTTGTTGACCATTTCTGAAGAATCATTTGGAGAAATGTTTTTTTTGCCTTCTGATGGGCTGGCACACCTTGCTGAAGTTAAGGCATCTGATATTGAAGAGATGCAATTCAATCTTCTGACGGATGGAAAATCAAAGTTTCCGATCCAAAGAAGGAACTGAAGCACGATGTTCAGTTGCTGGCTGATATTGTAGCCAAGGGGCTATTAGCAAAGGCAGGATCATTTGCTGCCCTAACCTTGGAGAAATTTAAAGTCATCACTGTCATTATGGCTGGTAGAAGACTGAACGTGAAGCACCTTATTTTCAATATCTTGAAAAATATGTTTCAATCCACCAAGAAATCCAAAGGATTCACAGTGCAACTAAGCTATTTGATGAAAGTCAAAGGATTGGTGACTGATGATTCAGAGAGATCATCAAAATTCGAAGTTTTTAACGCCAAGAATGTTCAGCTACCCAAAACTAAACTGGACATCTCTCCTGTTCAGTTTGTGAAGATCAAAAAGGAGATTGGGACGCAGCAGGATGCTCCCAATCAATAAAGAAGGGAAAAACTTTGGCTCAACTAAAACCAATTAAGAGAAAACTGATTGTCATTGGATCAGATTCTGAGGAAACACCTGTTCAGTTGATTACAAAGAAACAAAAGACTCAAAAAACCAAGCAGTAGCAACGTTGGTTTCTTTGAAAGCTGATAGAGTGAAGAAATCAGATGCTCAACAGCCTATTCAGGCTATTCCTTTAACAGCCGTTCCAGCTGATGTTTCAGCTAAAGATCAGTTACCTCCACCAACTGATCCATCCAAACAAGTCATCAGTACAGCTGGTAAAAAGAAGGAATCAGCAAAGGTTTCAGCTCCTTCTATCAAAATCAATCGACCTACAATCCTTGCTCCTACTCGACCCAAAGGAATAAAAATTCAGGAGCTAGTGGATGCTACTCACTCTGGACTGAGCATTCCACACATTCTTTCTGATGAGAAAGGCAAGGGCAAATTGATGGAAGAGCCTAGTCCATCAAATGCCATTCAGACTCACATTGAACTTATATGGGAACAGGTCAACGCCTTTGCTGAATCCAAATTGAAAATTTATAATGCTTGGACGAGCTTCAGAACACATACTTTTGCCAAACAGTTGAAAAAGATGTCTAAACTGGATACATTCATCAAATTGGAAGCAACTGTTCTCAAAATGGTCAAAGCTGCTACAATTGTTCAGGCATTGGGGAGAAAGAATTATTTCTTTGATCAAATAAGAGCCAAAAAAATTTAGGCCAACTGATTGACAAACTCAAAAGCAACTACATTCCCACTAGTCCAACTGCATATAATGATCGAGCTGTGCTCACTCAGTTGGACATAGATCTTATTGCTCTGCAATCGCAGATAAAATTTTGGGAAATAGATCAGGAATTGGTCATTTATGAAGACTCTTCCGAAGATGAAGAAGATGAATCGACTTCTCAGCACAAAGAGCCATCCCCAAAACAAGCTGATGCTACAACAGTAGAGCCAATTCAGGATGTGCCACCATCTTCTTCTGTTGCTGATCCTCAACCGTACTCGGACGCTGACTTGACTCTTGCTGATATCGATGAAATCATTCAGTCAGTAGCTCGAGAATTTCAAACAAATGTACCTTCAGCTGAAGCAGTTGATCTTCCAACAGATCAAGCAGTTACATTTGCTGATATCCCTCTCTCGGCTGAACAAGACGCTCAAATTGAAGTACCCATTCAATCAACTGTTGAACCAATTATAGAGAATGTTGTCACTGAGGAGGCTCAGTTGCATGTTGACAAACCGCAACAAGTTTCAAATGATCAACCATCCGAACCACCTGTCACTGATCCTCCAACTGAAACTTCACAGATCATCAAATTAATCAGCAGGATAATTCATCTGCTGATCCAAATCAATTTTCTTCTCCTCCTATTCCACAAGAAGTCAGCATACAAGACGTTACAGAGCTGACACATGCTGAAACAGAGGTTTCTGACTGGACTTTGGTGATATTTGATCAATCTACCAAGGAACGAGAACCAGGGCCGTCTGGACCTGTATCTACTCATCCATCCTCTGACATGAATCTTTTCCTCGAAGAAATTCAGGACATTCAGAACAACATATTACAAATAGTGAAAGAATTCAAGGAGATTCAACGCACTCAGCTTGCTCACTCTCTAAAGCTGAACTCCTCCAGTGAATTTACCTCAGAAAAACAGAAATCTATTCAAACAGCTGTGACCTCTATCTTTTTTGTGATCGACGAGCTTAAAAAGAATAGAGGCTTAGCTGAGAGTCTCTCCCTTACGCAAGACTCAATCTCTGATGTTCTGCCTCGATCTGCTGACACATCAAACACTCGAAGGTGAATCACAGAATATCTCGCTTCATGCCCGGCCACCAATAAAGAGTCTGTAGATCTTAATACATCTTCGTAGTCCCTGGATGGATGGAGTTCGGGGTGCTGTGGGCCTCACTCATGATATCTGCTCTCAGGAAATCACTGCTAGGAACCCATAGTTGGTCACGATATCTGACTATGCCGTCCTCAACTGTATACAACATCAGGCCCTTAGACTCATCCCTCTCTCTTCGCTTCTGTAACTGCTTGTCAGAATTCTGCCCTACTCGGATCCTGATAGAGGTCATATTTATGTGTTTTTAGTGCATCGTGTGAGTCTTAGTTTACATCATTTTTGTTGCATGAAGTCTGCATTTTTTTCATTTCATCTTAAGTTATTGCATTTGATCACCACTCACTTAGATGTACGAATGTGCAGTAAAAACGACGGAAAAGGAGAAAATTCACTCTGAGGACAAAACACCTCGTGCTAAGGTGGTAATTCTTGACCGCACCAGAGCGTACAGAAGCCAAGGATGTCAGACAAAATACCTCGCGCTAGGGCGGTAAAACTTTACCGCCCCAGTGTGTGAGGCTGAAGAATCAACAGAAGACCTCGTGTTGCCGCCCCAATGCGGGAGGCATGTGAAGCGGAATATTGCAGAATACCTCGCTCCCGTCCCAACGTGAGTAAATAAGGAAAATTTTCTAATTTGCTTGTATTCAACTTGGAAGGTGTATGACTGCACAAAAAGAACCCTAGGAACGATTTTTATTGAGGATTCAGTAGCCACAAAGCTTGGGAGAGATTTGGAGTGAAGATTTGAAGATTTTCGGCACCATTTTCCGCATTTTCGTCAGGACTTGAATTTCTAGTTCAATTTATTCTTGTTTAAACATTGTTCATTTATTTTAATCGTGACATCGAGTAGCTAGGTTTCACTATTTGTTTGGATTTAAGGGGATCCTACTCCGAAACCGAGTTTAGTTGATTCATCTATCGACTTTTGATTTATTCTTGATTGTGCTATTATTTTCATTGTGTTGTTGAAGCATAACTAACTTTAATAATGATATCATATTGCGAGTGGGTTCGAGAGAATAGCCCGTGATAGGAGCGAGTAGCATAATCCGTGGATTTACAATTTACATAGAAATATGAAGTCGGATATGTGTCGATAGTCATAGTCTGGTAGGGCGAAAGCTAGGGGATTTCATAGAATGACATACAATTCACGTTTGATAAATAATTAAAGAGATTTAATTACTTCATTGAGTAGAATTAGTTTGGCATAGTTCGAGAGGGCGTGTTCAATGGGATAAGAAATCCCGTCAAAATCATAGATCACTGTCGAACGAATTAAGTAAATGATGAGGGGTAAGTGAACTGAGACTCCCAACAAATTCATTTATCATTGAATATTTAATCAATCATTTCGTTAATTTATTTCATCATTTAAGTTGTGAATCATTTCTTTGAGTTTTTATTTAATCAGTAGTGAACAATCATTCAAATTATCGCTGCTAAAGATTTAATAACTGGAAGTAACGATTGTCAAATACAGCCTCTAGTGGAACAATACTCGTACTTTCGTACACTATATTATTACTTGACATCGTGCACTTGCGATTATTTCGAGCTTGAATATTATAAATTTTTACTAAGGATTTTACAGTACAAGTTTTACTCGATCAGATCATGTCCCTCAGTGTCGACTGCACTACCAGGGTAGAAAGGCTAGGGAGCATCGCCCCTGGGATAAACTGCAAGCTCAAACCTCTAAATTTCTGTCTGCAACGGTCTCTATACTGACAACTGAGCGATCACTGCATTCTTCCTGCTCAGGACATCTGCAACCATATTAGCCTTACGCGGATGGTAGCTAATGTCACAATCACAATACTTCACTAGTTTCAGCCATCTTCGTTGTCTCATGTTCAACTCCTTATGTGTGAAGAAGTACTTTAGGCTCTTGTGATCAGTGAAAATCCTGCACTTCTCCCAATACAGATAGTGTTTCCATATCTTCAGGGCAAACGTCACTGCTGCTATCTCGAGGTTGTGAGTCGGATAATTATTCTCATTGACCTTTAACTATCTAGACGTGTAGGCTATAACTATGTCATGATACATCATAACCGCTCCCAATCTGAGATTCGAAGCATTTTTATAAAGCACAAACTCTCATTGCCCTGATTGCATAGCTAGAAATGGAGCTGAAGCAGGCAAGAATTCAATGCCTGCTTCAGCCTGTCAAAACTCTCCTAACACTTTGATCCCCAAACTAATTTCACATTCTTCTTCGTCAAGGCGGTCATAGGCATTGGAATAGAAGAGGAGCTCTAAATGAACTTCTGGTAGTACCCAGCCAACCCCAAGAATCTAAGGATCTGTGTAACACTCTTAGGCGCTAGCCAGTCTCGGACTACCTCAACCTTACTGCGATCAACCTTCAATCCATATCGGGATATGATGTGGCCCAAGATTTCCAGTTTGTCTAACCAGAACTCGCACTTAATGAACTTGGCATACAGTCGTCTGTCCTATAAAGTCTGCAGTACGGTTCTCAGATGCTAATTGTGCTCCTCTCTTCTATTCGAATAAATTCGTATTTCATCTATGAAAACTATGACCAACTTATCCAAAGACGGCTGGAACACACGATTCCTTAGATCCATGAAGATCGCTGGTGCGTTCATATCCGAAGGGAATCACCATAAACTCATAGTGCCCATAACGCATCCTGAAAGTCGTCTTATGCACGTCAAACTCTCTTACTTCAGTTGGTGGTATCCTGATCGGAGATCTATCTTTGAGAATAATGAGCTCCCTGAAGCTGGTCAAATAGATCTTTGATCTTGGGTAGTGGATACTTAATCTTAAGCGTGACCCAGTTCAGCTCCCTATAGTCAATGCAAAGCCGCATGCTGCCGTCCTTTTTCTTAACAAACAATACCAGTGCACCCCAAGGAGAAAATCTCGGGCGATGAAACCCCTATCTAGCAAATCATGTATCTGATCCTTCAGCTCTTTCATCTCTACAGGTGCTAGACAATAGGGTGCCTTAGAAATCGGCAATGTACCTGGCATCAGCTCGGTAGAGAAATCAACCTCCATGTCGGGTGGAACGCTTGAAACATCGTCTGGTAAAACACTAGGGAAATCCCTGACCATCTCGACGTCCTCTAGCCTCTGGCTGACTGGCTCGGTCACTGTCACAATACTTGCCAAAAATGCCTGGCAGCCTATCCTCATTAGCTTCCGCTCACACATGCAAGAAATAATGTGCGACATCTTCTAGTGTCTGGCTGCCTAAAAAATAAATGGCTGACCGCTGGGTGGTCGGACATATACTGACCTCCGATGAAAATCTATAGCGGATCCATTCAAAGAAAGCCAGTATTTACCCAAAATAATGTCGAATTCCGGCAACGTTAGCACAATCAAATCTGCATGCACTATATTTTTCTGCAACCGAAGCTCCAATCTCCTAACTATCAGCGAGGTAAACATCTGATCTCCGGATGGAATCGAAACTCTGAATTCCAAATCCATAGCCTCTTGTATCATTCCTAGTCGCTTGACAAATGACTCGGATATAAATGAATGTGTAGCTCCGGAATCTAGTAATGCATACGTGGCTACACCTGAAATATATATCCTTCATGCGACGAAACATACCATCAAATCTGATCGTGTTGAATTTTAAGGAAATTTCTATCAGTACTAATCCCAAAATCCTCGAAAATCACTGATTTAGTACAAGTGTCCCATAAAAATTTTGAAATTAACCCCCAAAGATTTCGAAAATTGCAATTTGGCCCCTAAAGTTTCGAATTCTTTACCATTTGGCCCTTTAATTTTCGAAAATTGCAATTTATTCCTCATAAAATTTCGAATTTAGTCCATGTAAACCTTAAAATTCTCAAAAATTTTACCTTGGTCAAAAAAATTTCGAAAAAGCCATAACAACCCCCATATTTTGATTTTGCAATTAAGTCCCTGAGATTTTGGTTATTGCATTAATGGTCCTTAAAGCTCTTAATTACCACAATATAACTCTTAAGTCCACCTATTAGATCATGCAACCTAAATTATCCTAGGTTCGCAATTCCCAAAAGTAATTCCAACAACCAACATAATAATCCATACAATTGAGGTGGCAATAAAAATTCTTAAACATAAAGATTACTGGTAATCAGTGTAGAGTCGGGCTCCACCTCCGCCTCCTGTGCGTGCATCACATAGTCCATGTTAGTAATGGGGCCCTTGCTCCTAGGGCAATCAGCTGCCTTGTGGCCCTCTTCTTTGCATATAAAGCATTTGAAAGTCCCCCACATACACTTGCCGAAGTGGAACTAGTTGCACTACTTGCATGGTTGCCTCTCCTCCGACTTAGGAGCCCCTAGTGTCTGCGGTGGACTCAGCTTTTCGGGCCTCTGAAACTGTCCATGGGGCTTCTACTGCCCTTGATGCCTCGGTTGCCGGTGAAGTGCTTCTTCTGTGGTTGTGAACTAGACTGGGCCTGATACCTCTTCAGCTGCATCTCGGTGTCGATATCCCGGAAAGCCTGTTCCGCCTGAAAATCACAAGTGGTGGCCTCATCATAGCTCTCCGGTCTCATTAGCATCACTTCCCGGCACAAAGTAAGTCTGAGGCCATCAATGAAATGCCTCAGCTTTTGAGCGGCATCCCTCGCAATAAGGGTCTCAAAATGACAGCCCCTTTCAAACTTCCTGATGAACTCTGCCACAGATAAGTCCGCATGTTGAAGACTCATAAACTCTCTCGTCGGGTGTCCCCTGATGTAATGCCCGAGATTATATTATTTAATCCGAATTTAATTAATTGATGAATTGACGTGATTATGGAAGAAGAAGCTCCGAGGAAGGCGTGGGAAGACAGGATTATGTGTGAGGTCAGAAGACCTCGCGCATATGCGCGGTGATGAGGCGCGCATATGCGCGAGCAGCCAAGCACCGAGGCAGAAGACCTCGCGCATATGCGCGAGCTGGTGAATTTCAAAATTACCGAGAGAGTAAGTCTCACGCATATGCGCGAGAAGAGACGTGCATATGAACGAGCATATGAGTTTACAAGCGTTGAGACAGTAGGTCTCGCGCATATGCGTGAGCATTGGACGCGCATATGCGCGAGAAGATAAATTGCCAAGTGCCGAGACAGAGAGTCTCGCGCATATGCACCAGTGCTGGACGCGCATATGCGCGAGACGTGCTGAATGACAAGGAGCCACATGTCTTGCCATGCATGTTAGGATATAAACAAACTTCATTTTCTTCAGAATCTTCAGCAAGAATCGAGTCAAGCCATGGGTGAATTCTCAAGTTTCATTATTTCTTAAATTGTTGATTGTACAAGATCCGACCGTCCGATTTTCAATCAGAGTTTAGTTACGTGCTTCTCTCGTCAAGAGCTTCAAAGGGATGTAAGTTTTATTACTTTCATGTATGTTTTGAAATTTGGTATTGGAGAAATCCTAGTTTGATTGATATTATGTGTTCTTGAGATTATGGTAAGCCTGTAATCGAAACCAGATTGAAGAACGGACAGTTTATGCAATTGTTATCAATTTTCAGCCTATATTGAATGAGATTGTAAAGATTTGGTAATTTTGGGCTGTAATTGTATTGATTACGAGTTGTGATTTGTATCTGTTGATGTTTGAGTTGCCGGATATCTCGAGATTGCGCAGTTATGCCGTCGAAACGTAATTAGATTGAGATTGATCATGCCATGTCTTGCTTTGAGGTATATGTTGATATTGTGCCTCTCGATTATGTCATTCTAGAGTTGGTATTGAAGGCTTCGAAGACCGAACAAAACCAGATTGATATTTGATTGCGTCAACCAAGCACTACGAAAAGAAAGGTATAAATCAATGTTAAACCGAGAGATACAACTCAAGTAAGAGATAACTTGAGTTTCCCAAAACCACATACTATATTGTTATTGCTTTGATGTGTTTGCAATTCTTGAGATTTGTTATGCTTAGTCTATTGAGTTATAGCAAAGCATGTACTAGGAGTCTTTGGCAGAGGTGCCAAGTCACTGGACGTTTGGTTTATATCGATGTGCTTAGAAGAAGATCGACTCCTATTGTAGAGATTCGATATAGTGTACCGAAGTCCGGGAATAAGAACATACCACCATCTAGAAGGAGAGAATAGGTGGGAGACTTGTTACGTTCTTATTCAAACCGGGATCCCTAGATAAGAGTCGAGTCAAAGAGTAAGAGTTAAAGAGTTTGATTTACAGCTTTGTATTGATTTATGTGTTCGTAGATTACGATGCATATTGTGTTACAAATGTTATATGCTTTTTTATATGCTTGCATGAAATACATGTATACATTGTTTATACTGGGGAAATATGTTTCTCACCGGAGTTATCCGGCTGTTGTTGTGTTTGTATGTGTGGATGACAATAGGTGGGACAGGATCAGGGTCGAGAAGAACATGATAGATCGAGATTAGAGTGGTGATCCGGGCTTAGAAGTAGAGCTGTTGTTCAACACTAGTTTGTTATGATTTTATTTTGAACAGCTGTGTATCTTGATCAGGTTGTAGATTGCACTTGGTCATGTAATTAAATAAGAAGGAGCATAACTTGTTGTAGTATTTTGTACACTTGCTTACGAGATGTTCAACTTTTAAAAAAAAAATTTCGACCTAGTTTATTTAATTGATCCATTTAATCCCAATGATGATTGAAAAGATGGAGTTAGCATCTGGGTCCCCACAGCAGGTGGTATCAGAGTTGTACGTTCCTTAGACTGAGATAGAAGCGAGTGAGTGGGGTACATTGAGTTTTATTTCTTTCTTCTATGATACTAGCATGCGATTTATTGTAATGTTGATTGCATAATAATATGCTAGTATGACAGCATGTGTTACTGCTTTAGAAAATACATGTTCACCTGATTATCTGATTAGATTGGAAATGTGTATTATTGGAGAATGAATCAAAACCGATTCTTGATCAGAGGTATGATGATCAGAGGAGGAGTGAGACAGAATTGTTAAGTTTGATTACTAACCATTTTGATAATCAGATATGCCTCCTCGATGAGTCCCAGAACAGGGTAGTACTTCAAATAATCCAATGGATGTTACAGCGACACCCAGGGAAACATTGTTGAAGATATTTCAGTCATTCAAACTGCCGACTTTGAAGGGCACTGAGAATTCTATCGATTGCGAGAGTTGGCTTGATGATATTGAAATGTTGTTTGATTCATTTGACTATACAGATGAGCGTAGAGTCAGACTGATTGCGCACCAGTTACAAGAGGTTGCAAAAAGCTGGTGGCTCACAACCAAGAGAGCTTTGGAGCATCGAGGATAGTAATTACTTGGAAGATCTTTAAAGCGGAATTCTATCAACGATTCTTCCCAGTATCGTACAGAAAGGACAAGGGTGCAGAGTTTGCCAACTTGAAACAGGGTCATCTAAATATTGAAGAATATGTAGCTAAATTCTCTACGTTGCTAAGTTTTGCTCCTCATATTGCTGAGAATGATGAAGCCGTGGCTGATCAGTTCATCAATGGGCTGAATCCTGAGATCTTTACACTGGTAAATACAGGGCGACCAAATAATTTTTCTGATGCTTTGAACAGAGCAAAAGGAGCTAAAGCGGGCTTGATCAGACAGCGAGGAACTTCATATGTTGCCCAGACACAGAAACAGCAACAACCTTCAGCCCAGTTCCACCAACCACCTCCCAGATTTGATAGTGGTAGTAGCAGCAGTGGGAAGAATGATAATCTGAAAGCC
The DNA here is from genome assembly GCF_025594145.1 of Primulina tabacum. NCBI lineage: Eukaryota > Viridiplantae > Streptophyta > Magnoliopsida > Lamiales > Gesneriaceae > Primulina > Primulina tabacum. The sequence goes on along the minus strand of NC_134550.1, from coordinate 29,581,850 downwards.
CGAGGGAAACAGTTTAAGAAGTCTGGAATTAGTTCATCTAGCTCCAGTGGTTCACGACAGACCGGTTCTGGCCAGAGTTATACAGGGGTCTATTGCAGAACATGTGGAGGAAGACACTTAACAGAGCAATGCCAAGGAGTGCTTGGTAGTTGCAATATCTGCCGACAGCCGAGACATTTTGCCAGAGTCTGTCCACAGCGAGGTTCTCAACGATCCCAGGAAGCAGAATCATCTGGATCAGTGGCTCATGCTGATAGACGATCATCTGCCTGTTCACTCCTTCCAGCCACCCACTACTCAGTCACAGCCGAGGCCAGGAGGAAGCCAGACTGTTAGCCAGCCTCCGAGACAGCAGACCAGAGTGTTTGCATTGATTGAGGAACAGGCCCAGGAAGCACCTGATGATGTGGTTGCAGGTAACTGTTCTCTTTGTGGTTACCCTGCTTATGTGTTGATAGATACAGGTGCATCCCATACTTTTATCTCTGAGCGATTTGCATTGATACATGCTTTGCCTGTTGAGTTATTATCTGCTGTAGTATCTGTCTCTTCACCTTTGGGGAGAGGTATTATATCAGTGAAGTCTTTTAGACATTGTATGCTGCAGTATGATGGTAATGAGATAGAGTTAGATTGTATTGTACTCGGTTTGTCTGATTTTGACTGCATTATTGGTATCGATATGCTGAACAAGTACAGAGCTACCGTAGATTGTTTCCAGAAAATTGTAAGATTCAGACCTAAGATGGCTGATGAATGGAAATTTTATGGTAAGGGTTCCAGAGCTCTAATTCCTTTGATATCTACTTTGTCTATAACTCGATTATTACAGAAAGGAGCAGATGGATTCCTTGTGTATTCAATAGATGTACTGAAGTCGAGCCCTTAATTGGCAGATTTGCCAGTGGTTTGTGAGTTTGCTGACGTCTTTCCAGATGAAATTCCGGGTTTGCCTCCAGTTCGAGAAATAGACTTCAGCATTGAACTGATACCAGGTACAGTACCTATTTCTAAAACTCCATACAGAATGGCACCAATTGAATTGAAAGAATTGAAAGATCAGCTAGAAGATTTACTAGCCAAGGGTTACATCAGACCGAGTGTTTCTCCTTGGGGCGCTCTAGTACTGTTTATCAGAAAGAAAGACTGTTCAATTAGACTCTGCATTGATTATCGGCAATTGAAAAAGGCTACGATAAAAAATAAATATCCTTTGCCTCGTATTGAGGACCTATTTGATCAGTTGCAGGGTTCTTCTGTTTATTCCAAGATCGATCTGAGATCTGGATATCATTAGTTGAGAGTCAGAGATTCTGATATATCGAAGACAGCTTTCAGAACCAGGTATGGCCACTATGAATTTATATTCATGCCGTTTGGTTTAACGAATGCTCCAGCTGTATTTATGGGATTGATGAACCGTATATTTCAAAAATATCTTGATGATTTTGTGATTATCTTTATTGATGATATTCTGATTTATTGGAAGAATTTGATTGATCATGCTGAGCATTTAAGAATTGTATTGAAGATTCTGAGGGCTGAAAAACTGTATGCAAAGTTATCGAAATGTGAGTTTTGGGTTAAATAAGTTGTATTTCTGGGGCACATTATATCTGGAGATGGTATTTCTGTTGATCCTAGCAAAGTTGAGGCTGTGATCAGTTGACCTTGACCGACATCAGTACCAGAGATACGCATTTTTATGGGTTTAGCAAGCTATTATCGTAGATTCATTAAAGATTTCTCCAGTATAGCTAAGCCGATTACTCAGCTGACCCAGAAGAATGCCCCTTTTGTTTGGTCAGAAGCATGTGAATCCAGTTTTCTAGAGTTGAAAAAGAGATTAACCAGTGCTCTAGTGTTGACTATTCCGTCAGGTACTGGGGATTTTGTTGTTTATTGCGATGCTTCTCACAGAGGACTAGGTTGTGTTTTGATGCAGCGAGGACATGTTATTGCTTATGCCTCGAGACAATTGAAACCACATGAGACTCGATACCCGATTCATGATCTTGAATTGGCTGCCATCGTATTTGCATTGAAGATCTGGCGACACTAACTTTATGGTGAGAAATTTGAAATCTATTCTGATCACAAGAGTTTGAAATATCTATTTTCACAGTCAGAACTGAATATAAGACAACGTAGATGTCTTGATTTATTGAAAGATTTTTATTGTGAAATCAAATATTATCCGGGGAAATCAAATGCAGCTGCTGATGCACTGAGTCGAAAGGTATGTTTTTTATCCTTATCGACGATTGGTGTTTCGAATTTGATTGAAGATTGTTGTCTTTCTGGATTAATATTTGAGACAGATTTTCAACCTCTGAGACTTTATACTATTCAAGTTGAACCAGAGCTGATTTTAAGAATAAAAGAAACACAGAAAGTCGATCAGAATATTCATAATTCGATTATGATGGTCAGATCAGGACATCAATCAGAATATCAGGTTCGTGATAATGTAGTATATGTGAATAATCGTCTTATTGTGCCAGATGTTTCAGACTTGAAACAATAGATTTTGACAGAAGCACACTGTTGTCGTTTTAGTATTCATCCTGGTGGCAGAAAGATGTACAATGATCTGAAGAAACAGTTTTGGTGGAAACAAATGAAATCAGATATTGCAGATTTTGTATCCAGATGTTTGAATTGCCAACAGGTGAAAGCAGAAAGAAAGAAACCAGTCTGTTTCATAGTTTATCTATTCCAGAATGGAAATGGGATCACATTTCCATGGATTTTATTACGAAGCTACCACGATCCTCCCGAGGTTGCGATGCGATTTGGGTCATTATTGACAGATTGACCAAATCAGCGTGTTTTATTCCTTACAGAATGACGTACAGACACGACCAGATGGCAGATATTTATGTCAGAGAAATGTTCAGATTGCATGGCGTGCTAAAGTCCATTGTATCATATCGTGATCCTCGATTTACTTCACACTTTTGGCACAGTTTGCAACAAGCTCTAGGTACGAAATTACATTTGAGTACTGCATATCATCCTCAGACAGACGGACAATGAAAACGGACTATCCAGACATTGGAGGATATACTTAAAACTGTAGTGCTAGACTTTGGCACTAGTTTGCAAGATTCCTTACCACTTTGTGAATTTTCGTACAACAACAGCTATCAGACGAGTATAGAGATGGCTCTATTTGAAGCTTTGTACGGCAAAAAGTGCAGATCCCCTCTCTATTGAGATGATATCTCCGAGGTACCTGAACTTGGGCCTGATATGATTCAAGATATGACTGAGAAAGTAAAGCTGATTCAGCAGAGAATGAAGACAGCTCAGGATAGACAGGACAAATATGCAGATATTCGACGTCGACCTTTAGAGTTTGAGCAAGGAGATAGAGTATTTTTGAAGATTTCTCCTTTCAGAGGCATTGCCAGATTTGGCAAATAAGGAAAGTTGTCTCCACGTTATATCAGTCCTTATGAGATTCTTGAGAAGATAGGTAATCGTGCCTATCGACTCGCTATTCTTTCTTCTCTATCTGGTATACATGACGTCTTTCATGTGTCTATGCTGCGGAAATATCTTCCTGATGTTTCTCATGTTCTTCAGCATGACGAGGCCGAACTTGATGAAACTCTGAGTTATTTTGAAAAACCGATCCACATTATAGATCGTAAAGAAAAGCAGCTCAGAACGAAGACTATTCCGCTTGTGAAAGTTCAGTGGAGTCATCATGGCATTGAAGAAGCTACTTGGGAAACTGAATCAGACATGAGATAAAAATTTCCAGAGTTATTTCATTGATGTGAGTTCTTATTTAGCTTCTGTTATATCTGCTTATCTTATGTGATTTGATTGCCTGCGATTTCGAGGACGAAATCATGTCTCAGAGGGGGAGAATTGTAATGCCCGAGATTACATTATTTAATCCGAAATTAATTAATTGATGTGATTATGGAAGGACAAGCTCCGAGGAAGGCGTGGGAAGACATTATTATGTGTGAGGTCAGAAGAGCTCGTGCATATGCGCGGTGATGAGGCGCGCATATCATCCAAGCACCGAGGCTGAACACCTCGTGCATATGCGCGAGACTAGACGCGCATATGCGCGAGCTGGTGAATTTCAAAATTGTCGAGACAGTAGGTCTCGCGCATATGCGCGAGAAGAGGCATGCATATGCGTGAGCAGATGAGTTTACAAGCCTTGAGACAATAGGTCTCGCGCATATGCGCGAGTATTGGACGCGCATATGCGCGAGAAGATAAATTGCCAAGTGCCGAGACAGAGAGTCTCGCGCATATGCGCCAGTGCTGGACACGCATATGCGCGAGACGTGCTGAATGACAAGGAGCCACATGTCTTGCCTTGCATGTTAGGATATAAAAAAACTTCATTTTCTTCAGAATCTTCAGCAAGAATCGAGTCAAGCCATGGGTGAATTCTCAAGTTTCATTATTTCTTAAATTGTTGATTGTACAAGATCCGACCGTCCGATTTTCAATCAGAGTTTAGTTACGTGCTTCTCTCGTCAAGAGCTTCAAAGGGATGTAAGTTTTATTAGTTTCATGTATGGTTTGAAATTTGGTATTGGAAAAATCCTAGTTTGATTGATATTATGTGTTCTTGAGATTATGGTAAGCCTGTAATCGAAACCAGATTGAAAAACGGACAGTTTATGCAATTGTTATCAATTTTCACCCTATATTGAATGAGATTGTACAGATTTGGTAATTGTGGGCTGTAATTGTATTGATTATTAGTTGTGATTTGTATCTGTTGATGTTTGAGTTGTCGGATATCTCGAGATTGTGCAGTTATGCAGTCGAAACGTAATTAGATTGAGATTGATCATGCCATGTCTTGCTTTGAGGTATATGTTGATATTGTGCCTCTCGATTATGTCATTCCAGAGTTGGTATTGAAGACTTCGAAGACCGAACAAAGCCAGATTGATATTTGATTGCGTCAACCAAGAACTACGAAAAGAAAGGTATAAATCAATGTTAAACCGAGAGATACAACTCGAGTAAGAGATAACCTGAGTTTCCCAAAACCACATACTATATTGTAATTGCTTTGATATGTTTGCAATTCTTGAGAATTGTTATGCTTAGTCTATTGAGTTATAGCAAAGCATGTACTAGGAGTCTTTGGCAGAGGTGCCAAGTCACTGGACGTTTTGTTTATATCGATGTGCTTAGAAGAAGATCGACTCTTATTATAGAGATTCTTTATAGTGTACCGAAGTCCGGGAATAAAAACGTACCACCATATAGATGGGAAAATAGGTGGGAGACTTGTTACGTTCTTATTCAAACCGGGATCCCTAGATAAGAGTCAAGTCAAAGTGTAAGAGTTAAAGAGTTTGATTTACAGCTTTGTATTGATTTATGTGTTCGTAGATTACGATACATATTTTGTTACAAATGTTATATGCTTTTGTATATACTTGCATGAAATGCATTTATACATTGTTTATACTGAGGAAATATGTTTCTCACCGGAGTTATCCGGCTGTTGTTGTGTTTAAATGTGTGCATGACAACAGGTGGGGCAGGATCAGGGTCGAGAAGAACATGATAGATCGAGATTAGAGTGGTGATCCGGGCTTAGAAGTAGAGCTGTTGTTCAAAACTAGTTTGTTATGATTTTATTTTGAACAGCAGTGTATCTTGATCGGGTTGTAGATTGCACTTGGTCTTGTAATTAAATGAGAAGGAGCATAACTTGTTGTTGTATTTTGTACACTTGCTTATGAGATGTTCAACTTTTAAAAAAAAAATTCGACCTAGTTTATTTAATTGATCCATTTAATCCTAATGATGATTGAAAAGATGGAGTTAGCGTCTGAGTCCCCACACTTGACCTCCACAGGAAAGTATTAGCCATAGAATACCTCCTTGAATTGATCCCATGTGAGAGTAGCCAAGTTCACCCCGTGCGCTGCTCCCTCCTACCAAAGGGATGCATCTTCCCTCAGCATATACGCAGGTCATCTGACCCGATCTCTATCTCTCATGTCTAGATACTAAAAGTGCAGCTCTAGAGACCAGATCCAACCCTCTCCTAAGAATGGATCAGTAGTATCCCCGAACTCCTTCGATTTAGCAGTCTTAATTGCTCATAGACGTCTGTCTGGGGCCTCGGAGCATGCTCCATCAGTCTAGCATTAACCTCAAGGACTCGGGTAGCTGTATCTCCTGGCGACGGTGGTGGTGGAAACCGTCTACCAACTCCAGAAGTATCATCCTGACGATCACTGCTGGGAACGTGTCTTGGAGGCATGATAACTGAATACAATCCAAATTCTAAACTTAACCCATCATGCAATTTAATCTAGCTTTCAAACATTTATTCCTTAAATCGTATAAACAGCTAAACGCATACAGTAAATTACAGTAAATCATATATCATGTAAACATGCAGGTCACATAATTAAAAATATTTAAAACATTCAAACTTACAGACTTGAGGCTTGAAACTGAGATGCAGAAGCTGGCACTGGCACAACCCTATAAAGGACTCATGCTCTGATACTAACTGAAATGGCTAATACTTAAAATACTATTAGAATTTTTTTTTGCAAGATAATTTTCGAAAATTACATTTTATGTATGCTTGCAATAACATATGAAAACTACATATTTTAAAATAAAATGATTCAACTAAAAGTAATAACATTGCAGGTAAAAATATGAGTAAACCGTCAAACCCTAAACTGTCGTTAAAATAATTCACAAATGAAACCTGCGAAAATCATGACAACCATCAACATATAAAAGAAAGAGTATGAATATTTCCAATATCACTTCTAACTCATAAACTTAAGGTGCGGAAAATATGGTCCTTGGGTTAGCGTGAGCACATTCAACCCCACTTACTCAGTCTTCGGCGCCTCCAATCTCCTCATCAATATGTTCACCTGCATCATTCACACTTAGTGAGTCTAAAGACTCAACACAGCATAAACGTTATAACAAGTACACATACATACATAACACGCAACAATGAAAAGTACTGTAATCAACATACATTTTATGATCTTAAAAACATGAACGTAAACGTATCGTAACAAAACATAACGTTTCAAAACATGTCTCAACATATCATCATATACGTGTTCATTTTTTTTTGAATTTCGTTCATTAGTTGTGACTTTCGTATTAGCTCTATTCGATTGATCCATCTATGTATAACCGTGGTACTCGACGGCGGGAACATCAGCAACATTATTACCCATCCATGATTTTTGGCCTAATATGTCATCGTATTCGTATTTGTCTTCGTATTAGTCACAGCCAACTCACACCGTTCAAAACATGTCAACATATTCATCACTTATAAAAATCATGCATATACGTAAATTTCTTTAAAATCAAGCATGCAATATATTTTCATATTTCCATAAAAGTTCATGATCATGGTAGAATATGCATTAAAAACTTGTAATTTTGTGATCAGGGCGCCGACAGGATTGCTAACTCGACCCAGGTGCAAAATGACCGTTTTGCCCATGGAAACCCGAACTGAAAATTTTACCCTAGACCTCAAAATTTTGACCCGAAGCCAACCAAACTCCTTAAAACCCTCAAAACATAATTATAAAAATTTCCTAGACTTATCCTCGAGCCTGAGCCAAAACTTATATGATTCGTTTTAAAACTTGGACCGGGGTCCTGGTTTTAACCCGAAACTTAACCAAACTTCTCCCAACTTAAACCTTGACTCGAACCTACATGACTAACCCCTAAAACACTTGTTTCAGACCCCTTAGGACCTACGAACAATGCCTGGACGTTGCTGTAACTTTTCTGCGCACGTACCAGGAAACCCTAGTATTACTCTAGCCTCGATTTCTCGACTCTAGCCCAAGCCGACGAGGACAAGACCCGAGCCAACCCTTCCTAGCCCATCTCTGGACCCACCTAGACCAAAATAACACTAGCCCTTAGCCCCATGCACGCTGTTAAGTACAACCCCCCATGAGCCAACCGAACAAGCCCTAACCGAGACTCCCCTCAATACAACTCTCTCGACTGGTCCCAATACAAAGACCAGCAGGGTTCGAGTCATCCTAGGCCACGGCTCAGAACCACCAGGGTCCGATCCGAGGCTTGGAACAACACTTGCTCCACCAGCTCGCTCAAATCTTTCGATCTAGCCACACCCGAACCATCCGCCAAGGGAAACTAGCGCTCGGCCTTCACAATACTTGACTACCTCACGACTTCAGCCCCTTGAAACCATGACTCCCAACGTGTACAACCTATAAACACACAGTTGTGGTAGCCCCCTTACATAAAAGCCATGAAACCGTGAGTTACAAGCAAGAACATGCATATTTCATGACAAACGATGCATAAACGATACAACAAAAAGAATTTAGATGCTCCTCATGCAAACACACACATATCAGCATATATTAGCGTGAATGATGAGATTAAAAAATTATGGCATGCCTTTGCATTTAAACGCTCGAAAAATTGGATATCTACGCGTAAGATGAGCACCGGAAGGACGAGGAATGAGTTTTCTTGAAAACATTGAAGAATTTCGAGAAAGCGGCTGTATTTTTGAAGAGAGGCTGCTGCTGATGTGAGGGAGGGGGTGGCCGTGTGATGATATTAGGTTTAGGGTTTAGTTGATAGGTTTTTAAATAAAAAGATTAATGTATAATGAGCCCTAATTAAAATAATTAAGTTTAAAAGGAATTTTGGCCCATTATGAAAAAAAATAAACTTGTCAAACCCAATAACACTCCAAAAAAAAATTTCGTTTTGGTACGTTGTTAAAAATATTGCCCGAACCCTCAAAAAGTCCTTCGACTCGCTAAAATTTGCGTACCGATTAAAAATATGACCCGACGAGTAAAAATACCCAACAAGACCCATTTTCAAAAATCATAGTTAATTACACCATATATTAAATATTTACAAATAATTATTTAACAAAAACATTTTTCCTGATTATCCCCGGTCTCCGTTCCTGTTCGAGCGTGAAATAAAACTTAAAGCCGTATTGCATGAAATTTTAAATAAATCATGAACTAACGCACATATTCATGAAATAAACATGCACTTAATGCATTAAAATAATTAAACACATATTTTAATAAAAACCCTTGATTGCATGCAGTGAGGTTATGTAATTCGAATTTCCTAGACCTTACACTACTAGATGCTCTTATCATGATTCGATAAGTGCAATCAGAAATCAGTTTTGACATTCTTGTGATCAAGGGTTTGATACATTCTTATGGTGTTTATTGAATTATCTTTAGTGATCACTTGACTTCAACTGCTCCGATTATTAAGTCGAGATATCACTTCTTGTATCTCGATATGACACTACAACAATAAATGACTATTGTGACACTTTTTTGCAGACACTTTTAATTAAATGTTGTTACAAATACTTAATAATGAAACTTGTAAAAAATTAATAATGTGTAAAATAAAAAACATATTAGATTAGTTGTCCTGACATTTTTAATTAATGTCATTTTTTATGTGTAGAGAAACAATTATTTTCCCTCCTCCAAAATTTATCCAACCCAAATTAGTTTGGAGATTTTTAAAGATTCGAGACTTTATTTCTAATTTATGTAATAATCAAATAAGCCGAGGACAGAAACATATTATCATCAGGAAAATAAACTTATTAGATGTGGGCTGGGCCTAGATATTAATAACAGATGCGGATGAATTATAAGCGCCAAATCCCAAATCTCTCGCGCTCATCCTCCTTCTCTCCTTCAACCGGCGATAAATTTCTTTCCATCTACAATCCTTCCTTCTTAATTTCTTTTTTCCATTCAGAATTGTGAAAAATTTGAGTCATGGTTCAGATTTACATGGCGCTTCTCATCTCCGGTAAGTTCCAAATTTGTGGTACTTGATTTCATTTATCTTGTAGGAGATTTGGGTCACGGTTTGTTGTGAATTGGGTCACGGTTTGTTGTGAATTCAAGTCAATTATCGATTGAACGGTCGAAAATACGGTCATAGCCGAATCACAATTGAATTGGTTCATGGTTTGTTGTGAATTGGTTCACGGTTTGTTGTGATGTGTTGTTCTTTTTCCCCAAGTTTCTGGACATTTTGTTTATGATATCCCTTTCCTTGTAGCAACAATTCGGTTTACGTGGTTCGCTTGATTTTCTGAACCGTGTTTGTAACCACAAAAACTTAATCGTGTTTGTAACCACATCTTGTAATGTTTTCTTGAAGTCCTGAACGAGTTAGAATTTGGATTAACCAGGTTTTTGATAAAATAAGATTAACAGAATCGATCTTTCTAAATCCGAATATTAAAAAATGACAAGTCCGAATTCCTTTTCAGTATCATAATGAGGATTACCAGAAGGATTACTGGTCTCATACCCTCCTTTTTAAGTTTGCAATTTCAATACCCTGTTTGAGAGCCTCTCTAAAAGGATCCCTGGAGGCATCTTTCACCAAATTCTTCATGTCCGACTCCCAAATAAAAAATGATAAAGCATATGAGTGAATAAGGGAAGAAGCATTGTGTTTTGTAAGGTTTAGAAGTGCTAATTGTTTAGCAATCAATTTTGTAAAGAAGATTCCCTTCCGTATCAATTACTTCCTTCAACAGATTAAACAATAGCAATAATATTATCAACCCCCAGGCGTTCATTTTTGTCAAAGATACTCGAGGATGGTGGTAAGATATTAACTGATTTCCCCCCATTGCTGTTGTTTTATTTGGAGTTTGTTCGTTGCTCTTTGCTGAGAAATGACACAGCTATAATCTGATATTAGTTGTATTGTCACAGCATGAGATCGCTGCTGTAGGTGTGAAGTGATACCTGATAATCTTGTAGATTGCTGTAGATCAGTTTTGGTTGCTGAATTGAAGTTTGATTGAGCCTTCTCCAATCCGTTTCTCCATTGTTTTACTTGAATTCATTTCTAGTTTTATTCCATCAGAATCCCTAGTTTATGCTAGGGATCCACGTTTAATTTACCTTATCTAAAATATGTTCTTACCAATCCTGATCTTCGAGCCTGGTTTTCCATTTTTGGGGTCATTTTTGTATTCAAGTGTTCACAATGTATATCACACGTTTACATCTTGCTTTGGGGTGGTTTAAACTAAGAGCTCAACAAAGAGATTTTGGGAGGATATTATGTTGTATGTCGAATATTTTCGTTGTTCAAAACTAGCAGTTTATTTTTGTGATTATAGTCCCAATGCTTACCCAATCCAGAACTTCTAATATTTCCTTCAGTTTTTCGAACAACATATATATTCTCCAGCGTGACAACTACAGGTACTGTTGTTTTGCAAAGATACAGCCCTACAACATTCATTAGGTTTAGGTTCTTTGTCTTTCCAATTTCATGTATATATATATATATATCTTTTCGTATACATATAGAATTTAGCTCTTCCCTCCCTTTGACGATTAAAACATTATACAGAACACAAAATGTATAAGATTTTGTTTTTGTACCTACCTTTAAAAACTATAAGTGCAGCACACAGTCTTGTATTAAAAACAAATTTTTTATTTGTCCGTTTAATAAAACCTGAATGAAATGTCGTCTATGTACGTTTTAGCGGCTTTGATATTATAATTATAACGCTATTGTTTACACCAGTGTTGCAGACTCGTGCCCTTTGTTTGATAGCACCTTTTAAATACTTGACATTGTGTTTTGTGATATGTAGTAAACAATTTATGAAACATTTGCGTAGTAATTTACTATAATTTATATGTGGGTTGAATTGAATTTTTAAAAAAGAAAAAATCTCCCTGGGTTTGATGTTATTTGCAGAGTGTGAGAAAATTCACGCTTTGATTACTCGATTTGGGTTGTGTACGTGAACGCCCACAAATTTAATTTACTGTATCTGGAAAGAGGGAATTAATGGTGACATTTTACTGAAATTGTGTTTGTAAGGACGTCTAAGGTTCAATCATCTAGAAATATATTTGAAAATATTACGGTAATCATTAAACAAAATAAATTAGAATTTAATAATTATTTATTTTCATAAAAGAATTAATTAACAAGATTACAGATTTATAAAAATTTAATTTAAGATAGATTTGCATTACAATTTATTTTTTTTAAAATTATTGAAAATAATAAAAATATATGAAATTAATTTATAAAAAAATATAATAAAAATTTAAATATTATATTAATTATAAATTTTCAATAATTTAAATTTTCGTATTATATTGAAGAAGACAATTCAAGGGTATATGGTCAATATACAATCTTATCATGATTACTATTATACATTATCACATCTTTTGAAGATGGATATTTATTTACACAAATAACATGAATAGTGCGGAATTTCAATCATAATCAAGAGCCTGCAGACTAAATAAAAAATTAACCAAACGCGAGATAAATAATGATTATTTAATAATCATTATCTGATCATGGCTACCAAACATAGCCTAATGAGATAAAAGAAGCCTAACTATAACATTAAAATCTGCATCTAACAAAGGATGAGACACCAATGTTATTTAGATTAACCGTCATAAAGATGGATTATTTATGTAATGAATTAGTCTCCACACAAGAGATCAATTATTTAGATTAACCATCATAAAGATGGATTATTTATATAATGAATTAGTCTCCACACAAGAGATGATCAACTACAAGAGAAAATAAATTTAGTGACACATTGATGATGACATATTTAAAATAGTGTCGACAAAAGTGATTTGTTAGGACACTCTTTAAAATAATCATGATTTAACAAAAAGAAAACATAATAGCTATCTATAAGGGCATTTTTGGGTTTCACTCTAGTTTTCTTTTGTCCACGTATTTTTTTGTTATTAAATTATTGTTGTGTTTTGAGACACTAAATGTATATATATTGTTCGATATTTTACTCCCCACATACACATATTATTTATTTGTTTGCTGAACTAGTTTAAGTAGATCTTTTTACCAGAATTGTGATGGATAAAAGTTGGATGTTTTTGCGTGACAAACCAAGGAATACAGGAAAAGACTTGAGAGTTTCTTAGATTTTGCATTTTCTAATGCAAACATAAATGGAATGATTGCATGTCCTTGTGGAAGATGTAAGATTGGCATATGTGTTTCAAGAAAGGATGCTTGTGATCATTTGACGATTGATGGATTTATCAAAGGTTATTCTCGCTGGGTGGCTCATGGAGAGATATCATGTAGTGCATCTTCAATATCTAGTTATGTTCCATATCGTGATGTTGTAGATGATGTGGAGGGATTAGTTCATGATGCTTTTGGGGTCCCACAAAACGATGGTGATACAATCAATACAACAAGATTTGAAAAGGATAAAGAGATTCCAATTGGAGAGGCCGAGAAATTCTATAAACTAATTGATGATTCACAAAAAGAGTTATATTCCGGATGCAAGAAATTCTCAAAACTGTCATTCATCATTCGCTTGCATCACTTAAAATGTCTTGGAAAAATTACCAATAAAATCTTCAATATGCTTTTGGATTTGTTGAGAGAAGAATTTCCAAATGCCATGAAAGATTTAGCCAAAGTCATACTATGAAGCAGAGAAATTGAAGAAGCAATTAGGACTTGGTTATGAAAAGATCGATGCTTATCCTAATGATTGCACTTTATGCTGGAGGTTGGACGAAGAAAGAGTTCGATGCAAAACATGCAACGAGACTAGATGGGAAACATCTGAAAATGATCCTATTGGTGACAAGAGGAAAGTTGCACGCAAGGTTTTATGGTATTTTCCAATAAAGCCTAGGTTACAACGTTTGTTCATGTCCTGCAAAACAGCAGTCCATATGAGATGGCATTCTGAATCTTGCACGAAAGACGGTTACATGCAACATCCAGCTGATTCCCCACCTTGGCAAACATTTCTCCATAACCACCCTGAATTCGCAAAGGATCCCCGAAACATAAGGCTAGGATTAGTTTCAGATGGATTTAATCTATTCAAAATTATGAGTGTGGCGCATAGTACGTGGCCAGTCATTTTAGTGCCTTATAATCTTCCACCATGGATGTGTATGAAACAACCATACTTTATATTATCATTGCTAATACCTGGTCCATCTGCTCCTTGAAATAACATCAACATCTACTTGCAGCCTCATGTTGCATATTTGAAGGATTTGGATGCATCAACCAAGCAGAATTTTCATTTGAATGCCGCATTATTATGGACTATAAGTGATTTTCCTGGATACGCAACTCTATCTGGATGGAGCACCGAAGGTAAATTTTCATGCCCAGTGTGCCACAAATTTACACATTCACGATGGTTAAAAAATGGCAAAAAATATTGTTATATGGGTCACCGCAAATTTTTGAACGGTGATCATGAGTTTCGCAAAGATGCTCAACATTTTGATGGCACAGAAGAGTATGGAAGACCATCACCCATACTTTCGGGAGACATAGTGATCAATGAGTTGAAAATTTTTAATTTGAAATTTGGAAATACAGTGGATGATAATCCAGAACTACCATTCAATTGGAAAAAGTTGAGTATTTTTTTCGATTTAACATATTGGAAAGATAATGTGCACTACAAGAAATTTCACATTCAACCACACTTAAAAGACAATGGTTTTATCAGAAACCGTTGTCTTTTTTCCTTTTAACAACGGTTTTAACAAAAATCGTCGTCTTTGTGAATTTTTTCTTTGTCAAAGACAACAGTTTTTTAAAAACCGTTATCTTTTATGGGTCAACGACAACAGTTTTAGCAAACCGCTCCGCTGTCTATGGGCGTGCTTTTTGGTTGCTAAGACAACGATTTTCAATACCGTTGTCTTTGTGCTAGTTTTTTATTTACCTAAGAAAACTGTTTTTGTTAAAATCGTTGTCTTTTATGGGTAACGACAACGGTTTATATACCGTTGTCTATGAGCGGGTTTTTTTAGTAGCTACGTCAACGGTTATTAATACCATTGTCTATTAGCGCATTTTTATATAGCTAAGACAACGGTTTTAAAAACTGTTGTCTAATAACGTCAGTGAAAAACAACGGTTTTTTTAGTAGCTATGACAACGGTTTATAAATCGTTGTCTATGTACATCTTTAGGGCCTATGATAATGGTTAAAAAAAACCGTTGTCGTATTACTACAAGAAAAAAATATGCTAAATATAACGACGGTTTCATAAAATCGTCGCATTTTTAAATTAGCAATGGTATAAATATAGTGACAGTTTCATAAAACCATCACATTTTTAAATTAGTGACGGTTTTAACGAAAATATAGCGACGGTTTTAACAAAACCGTCGAAATTTTAAATTAGCGGCAGTAAAAACCGTCGCTAATTTAAAAGTTGCGACAGTTGTTTAAACAACCGTCGCTAATAGCGACGACTTTAGCTTAACCGTCTCTAATAGCTACAATTTAATAACAGCTGTAGCTAATAACGACAATTTAAGACAAAATCGTCACTAATAACGATGATTTAAATGAAAACCTTCGCAAATTGTCTATAAATATCTACGTCCTCGTTCCATTTTCTTCCCACAATAATTTTTCTCTCTTCCACGATTTTAATTTCGCTTCAATTCTTGATAAATTTTTAATTATTACTTAAGATTATAAATATTATTAGTTTAGTAATATTACAAAGTTTTTTTGTTAGATTTATTAAATTATAAAAGTAAATTTTTTCATTTTACGTAAAACAATAGCGACGGAAATCATATGAACAACCGTCGCTAATTAGCGACGGAAATAATATGAAAAATCGTCGGCTAATTGACCTTTAACAACGATTTTTCAGTGCTACGACAACGATTTTTACCCGTCATCTTTTACTTCTACGACAACGCTTTTTCACCGTTGTATTCGAGCGCACTCTTTAACCACATGACCTTTAATAACGGTTTTACAAGACCTACGACAACGGTTTTTCATCGTCGTCTTTAGACGTCTACTAGAATGGTTTTTCACCGTTGTTTTTGAGCGCACCTTTTAACCACAGGACCTTTAACAACTGTTTTACAAGACTACGACAACGGTGTTTCGTCGTTGTCTTTAGCCTTTTTTTGTAGTGGTGGTACGCCACAATCTTGATTTTATGCATATTGAGAAGAATGTGTGCGAATCAATTTGTGGGACACTGCTGAATATGGAAGGAATAACAAAAGATAATATTAAATCACGTCTTGATTTGCAAGAAATTGGAATAAGATTAGCACTTCATTCTATTTAGAAAGGACCAAGTAGAGTTTATCTGCCCTGCCTCCAGCATGTTATTCAATGGGCAAAAATGAGAAGGGCACATTTTGCAAGGTTTTGAAAAAAGTTAAAGTTCCAGATGGCTATGCTTCTAACATTTCATGGTGTGTTCAAATGTGATATGTATTGTTTTTACGTGTTTTACTGCATTGGTTTTGTGTGTGTTTGCATTGTGCACGCGTGCATTTCATTTACATTCTGTTCATTTTAGAGTAAGTTTATGCATGTAATCGTGTCTCACTTGGGTGTGGTAAATTTGAAGGAAAAATGACCGAAAAATTGAAATCGGAGCAAAATGTGCAATAATGGGCAGAAAGGCTGGCGCCCGAGCGGCAAGAATTTACTGTTCGGGCGCGAGAAGTGATTCCTGCAGCCAATTTCCAGAAAATATGGCGCTCGGGCGGTAATATTCTACCACCCGGGCGCAAGATTTGCCTTCCTAAGAATAAACATATAGAGAACTCAGCGCTCGGGCGGTGAAATATTACCGCCTGAGCGCGATTGCCGCACTTACCAAGCATATTACAGAGGATGTGGCGCCCGAGCGGCAATATTCTACCCCTCGAGCGCCACCTATTTTTGGCAAGATTTTTTGGCCGATTCCTTACCTTATTTTTTGGATGTGCATGATATGGAAGGGGGATGGCACGAAGATTGATTCATTATTCATCAGCCAAAAAGTACAAGGAGAGGAGAAAAGCTTGGAGTTGGAGATTCGAAGATTTTCGAGCACAGTTCTTCGCAGATCTCGTTTAGTCTAGTATTTCTAATTTAGTTTTTATCCCTTAAACATTGTTGTGTTTGTTTTTACTATAAATTCTAGTAGCTAACTTTAAAATATTTGTTAGGATTTAAGGGGATCTTACCCCAAACTTTGATTTAATTGATTTATATTTCGATTGTCGCTTTGTTCTTGATTGTGTTACTGTTTTTCATTGTGTTGTTAGAGCGTAGCTAACTTTAACAACTTTTTATATTGCGAGTGAGTTCGAAAGAATAGCTTGTGATAGGAACGAGTAACATAATCCGTGGATCTACAATTTACATAGATATATAAAATTGGATACGCACCGATAGTTATAGTCCTAAGGGTCGAAAACTAGGGGATTTCATATATCGACATGCAATTCGATCTTGATAAATAATTAAAGACATTTAATTACTTCACTGAGCAGAATTAGTTTGGCATAGCTCGACAGAGTGTTCAATTGAATAGAAAATCATGTCGGAAGCATACGATCACTATCGAACGAATTAATAAATTAACGAGGGGTAGGTGAACTGAGATTCCCAACAAATTCATTTCTCATTGAATTTTGACCAACCATTTTAGATTTTATATTTCATTATTCAAGTCTTGAATCCTTTTTTATTTGCATGTTTATTTGAGTATAGTAGTAAAAATCAATCAATCAAATTTTCGTTGCTAAAGATTTAATAACTGAAAACAATAATTGTCAAATACAGTCTTCAGTGGAACGATACTCGTACTCAAGTACATTATACTATTACTTGACATCGTGCAATTGCGATTAATTTTGAGCATACAAAACCATATTTTATTGAGGATTCCATAGTGCAAGTTTTGCTCGATCAAGTTTTTGGCACCGTTGCCGGGACTGTTAATTCACAATTTTATTTTTAGTTATTTTCTTTAGCATTGTTTCATATTTTATTAAATTAACACTCCATATTCTATTACAGATATCTCGTCCAGTGCATGCCAAATTCACTTGACGAGGAGCTTGAGCAGTTTGACCCTGAAATTGAAAGAACTTTCCGCAGGAGAAGACAGCAGCAGAGACTGAAGGAACTGATAGAGAGACACGAGCACGAGCATGAGGAGGAACATCGTGAAGATAGACATGTTGAGATGCCACGCCGCATACCAATGCTAGAGTATGCCCAGCCTTCTTTGGATGGTACACGCCCCAGCATTTTGAGGCCTATTGTGCGAGCAAATCACTTCGAAATCAAGCCAGCTATAATTCAGATGATTCAGAATACAGTCCAGTTTGGAGGATCTGCAGTAGTTGACCCAAACACACACATCACAGATTTTCTTGAAATTTGCGATACTTTTAAATTTAATGGAGTTTCTGATGATGCTGTTAGACTGCGTTTATTTCCTTTCTCCTTACGTGATAAAACTAAAGCATGGTTAAATTGTTTGCCTGTAGGTTCGATCACCACATGGGATGATATGGTGAAGGCGTTACTCATCAAATACTTTCCTCCATCTAAGACCATGAAGCTGCGGGCAGACATCGCCACATTTGCTCAATTCGAGCAGGAGTCTTTATATGAGGCATGAGAGCGCTTCAAAGATCTATTACGAAGATGTCTTCATCACGAACTGCCGCTTGGGTTAGTCGTTCAAACCTTTTATTATGGCTTGCTTACTCCTAATCGTACTATGATAGATGCTACTGCTTGTGGGAACCTGTTGCGAAAAACTGCTGAGGAAGGATATGAGTTGTTGGAGGAGATTGCTGATAGCAGCTATCATCCTCAATCT
The DNA here is from genome assembly GCF_025594145.1 of Primulina tabacum. NCBI lineage: Eukaryota > Viridiplantae > Streptophyta > Magnoliopsida > Lamiales > Gesneriaceae > Primulina > Primulina tabacum. The sequence goes on along the minus strand of NC_134550.1, from coordinate 29,563,122 downwards.
GAAAGGAATAACCAGCGGAGAAGTGCAGGAGTCCACCAGGCAACTGACCTTTCTGCTATCACTGCACAACTTGATGTCTTGAACAGGAAGTTGGACGGGTTGAATATGGGTGGCACGGCTATGCGTCTTCAAGAGATATTTTGTCAAAAATGCGGAGGAGAACACTATGTTAAGGACTTTCAAGACAGTGGTCCTTTCTATGTGCCAGAAGGGGCACCTGTGAATCAAGTGGGAGTCCAAAACCGTCCAAGGAATGATCCGTACTCAAACACATATAATCCTGGATGGAGGCAACATCCCAACTTCTCATGGGTTGGTCAAAGCATTCAGAATCGACCACAAGGAGGACAACCCTACGGGAAACAACCGATGTACAGATCTGATCCTCCTAGGGAAGAGAAGTCCAATTTGGAGCAGATGATGTCTAAGTTCATCTCATCTACCGAAACCAGACTCCAAAACCAAGATGCATCAATAAAGGGGCCAGAGAATCAGATTTGGCAGTTAGCGAAGATTATAGCAAGTAGAGAGCCGGTCACCTTGCCAAGTAACACAGAGACCAATCCAATGGAGCAAGTGAAGGCCATAGAGTTGAAAAGTGGGAAAAGTTTAGAGTCTAGAGCAAAAGAAAATAGTCCAGTACCGGATGAACAGACTGAGACATCCAAAGGTAAGTCTTCTTACTCTGCACCAGCACCCACTGCACGATCAAAAATTGTTATACCTCCTCCTTTTCCTGCAGCATTGAAAAAAGCAAAACTTGATGCACAATTCGGTAAGTTTCTTGAGGTATTCAAAAAATTGCATATCAATATTCCTTTTGCCGATGCTTTGATGCAAATGCCTAGTTATGCTAAATTCTTGAAAGACATAATAGCTAATAAGAGGAAGTTGGAGGATCACATGATAAACTTGACTGAGAATTGTTCTGCATTGATACAAAACAAGATCCCACAGAAACTAAAAGATCCAGGGAGTTTTTCTATTCCTTGCATGATTGGTGATGTTGTTTTTCACAAGGCTTTGTGTGATCTTGGTGCAATTATTAATCTTATGCCCTTATCTGTATTTAGGAAGCTCGGATTAGGAGAACTTAAGCCAACAAGGATGTCCTTGCAACTAGCAGACAGATCTGTTAAATACCCGCGAGGAGTCATAGAGGACGTCTTGGTAAAGGTGGACAAATTCATATTTCCTGCAGATTTTGTGGTACTTGACATGGAGGAGGATGTGGAGATGGCTTTGATTTTAGGGAGACCATTCCTTGCAACTGACAAGGCCCTAATTGATGTGCAAGAAGGGAAGTTGAGATTGAGAGTGGGAGAAGAGGAGATCACTTTCAATGTTTTTAATGCACTCAAGCACACACTGCACTCTGATAGTTGTTATAGAATTGATGCTTTTGATGCTCTTGTGTCTAACTATGTGCAGGGTGCTATTAGAGATCCTTTGGAAGCCATTCTCACTACTGAACTGAGAGAAGATGAATTGGACGAAGAGAAAGCCGAAATAGTGGGCAACCATGGAAGAGGCCAATAAGGATGAGATTAGAGGACTTGGGAGATCAAAGAGACTTGATCCCTCAGAAGTCAAGCCTAGAGGAGCCACCGACGCTTGAGCTCAAACCATTGCCTCCACACCTAAAGTACGTATACCTAGGTGAGAATAACACTTTACCTGTCATTATTTATACTGCTTTGACAGATGTGATGGAGGACAAACTATTGGAAGTTTTGAAAGCGCACAGGAGTGCTTTTGCGTGGAAGGTGGCAGACATCAAAGGGATCAACCCATCAGTCTGCATGCACAAGATCTTGATGGAAGACGAGTACTCACCTCTTGTGCAACCTCAGAGAAGATTAAATCCAAAATGCAAGAGGTAGTAAAAGCAGAGACTATCAAACTCCTTGATGCAGGTATTATCTATCCTATATCTGATAGTGCATGGGTAAGTCCTGTTTAGTGTGTGCCGAAAAAAGGTGGGATTATTGTGATCACAAATGAAAAAAATGAATTAATACCCACTAGGACTGTTACGGGATGGCGTGTGTGCATGGATTATAGGAAATTAAATGATACTACCTGTAAAGATCAATTTCCACTGCCCTTCATTGATCAAATGCTTGAGAGGTTAGCTGATCATGAGTTTTATTGTTTTTTGGATGAGTATTCAGGGTATAACCAATTATGATTGCGCCTGAGGACCAAGAGAAAACCACTTTCACTTGTCCTTATGGCACGTTTGCTTTTAGACGATGCCCTTTGGTTTGTGTAATGCCCTTGCCACTTTTCAACGTTGCATGATTGCTATATTCCATGATATGATTGAAACCTTTCTTGAAATATTTATGGATGACTTTTCTATCTTTGGTGTAACGTTTGATGAATGTTTGCAGAATCTGAGAACCGTGTTGAGGAGGTGCGAGGAGACGAACTTGGTACTTAATTGGGAGAAGTGCCACTTCATGGTACAAGAGGGAGTTGTCTTAGGGCACAAGGTTTCGGAACAAGGGATTGAGGTGGACAAAGCTAAAATAGAAGTCATAAAGAACCTAACACCACCAGCCTCAATAAAGGGAGTTAGAAGTTTTCTAGGCCACGCCTGTTTTTATAGGCGGTTTATCAAAGATTTTTCAAAAATTGTCAAACCTCTATCTTCCTTACTTATAAAAGATGTGCCTTTTGATTTCAATTCGGACTGTTTACAGGTATACGAGGATTTGAAGGAGCGCTTTGTGACGGCTCCTGTCTTGGTGGCATCAGATTGGGATCTGCCCTTCGAGATCATGTGCGATGCCAGTGATACTGTGGTGGGGGCTGTGCTTGGCCAGCGTCAAAACAAGGTATTTCATACAATTTACTACGCAAGTAAGACCCTTGATGAGGCTCAATTAAATTATGCAACAACTGAAAAAGAATTACTTGCCGTAGTATTTGCGCTTGACAAATTTCATTCATACCTTGTTTTGTCCAAAGTAATTGTTTACACAGATCACTCTGCATTGAAATATTTACTTGCTTAAAAAGATGCAAAGTCACACCTACTTAGGTGGATTTTATTGTTGCAAGAATTTGACTTAGAAATAAAAGATAAGAAAGGTGTTGAGAATGTGGTGGCGGACCATTTGTCTAGACTGAAGCTTATTAGTAATGACTGTGTAGATCATGCTATCAATGATTGGTTTCCTGATGAGCAACTGTTTGAGGTGAGACATTGTCCTTGGTACGCAAATTTTGCTAACTTTCTTGTTATCAGGCTCACACCCCCCCCCCCCCCCCAAATTTAACATTTCACCAAAGAAAGAAATTATTTTCGAACGTGAAATATTATTTTTGGGAGGTAGCCTTTTTGTTCAAAATATGTGCAGATTCTATGATCAGAAGGTGTGTTGCAGAGGAAGAGTTTCGTCAAATTCTCAACCACTGCCATGACCTTGAGCTAGGTGGTCATTTTGGACCAACAAAGATGGCATCTAAGGTACTTGAATGTGGCTTTTATTGGCCAATCCTCTTTAAAGATTCTCATTCTTATGTGCTAGCCTGTGATAAATGCCAACAGATAGGTAACATCTATAACCGTCATGAAATGCCTTTGAATAATATCTGATACCCCATAGATGGGCCTAGCCCAGATGGAAGACATGGATGGGCCCACTACTCTTGGCTCATTCCTAGCCCAAATGGAAGACAAGCCCATCAAGGGCCCAGGTATCCTCCTATAAATACCAGGTTTGATTGTTCAGTTAAGCTATTCAATATATTGTTTTCAGCAGCGCCCTTAGCTGCTCCCCCCATATATCCTCAGTCTCTGACTTGAGCGTCGAAGGGGCTACGCCAGGATACCCTCCTGGCCCCCTCCTAACGGTCTTATTTGTGATTTCAGGCCCAGGGTAATTTTGAAGCCCGTGTCTGGATTAGTGACGCTTGCGTGGATCGGACCCTAAACTTCCCGCGAGTATCACTTGGCGCCGTCTGTGGGAATCTTTGAGTTGAGACGTAAAGATGGTAGGGAGGAGAGGGAGTGGAAGAGCCACCTCAGCATCATCGCGTCCTCGGAGGGGACCCAAACCATCTCGCGCTGAGGCGGGACAGGAACAACCGCATCTTGAGACGAGACACGAACAACCTCGTCAAGAGGCTAGAACTGAGCAGCCCATCCACGAGACGAGGGTCGAGCAAACCCGTCCCAATGAGAATGTGGGAAACTTGACCCTGGAACAGCTGGGTCAATTTATCACCCGAAGAGTGGATGAGGCCATTAAGAGGAATCAAGAGTCTATGTTTGTAGAGGAACAGGCCGCCCATCAGGAGCGGGAGCAAAATGTTGAGGTCCATCATAGCAGGGTTGAAGAGACGCAACCCCTCCAGAGTGGGGAGATTAGTGAGATGAGAGAGATGTGGAAAGAGATAAGGAGGTTGAGGGAGCAGGTGGGAAAGCAGGGCGCCGGTACCCAAGAGAGGAAGCCCTTTTTCACTAGCCATCTTGGAGGAAGGGCTTCCTCCGAATTTCCAACAATCAAACGTTGGAGAGTATGACGGACATACAGACACTGAGGAACACTTGGGGAGATTTGAGAATGCGGCTCTGTTGCACCATTATTCGGACGGAGTCAGGTGCAGGGTGTTTCTGGGCACGTTGGTGAGGTCAGCCCAGCAATGGTTTAATACCCTGCAGCCCAACTCCATACAATCGTTCGAGGATTTCTCTGCAGCCTTCCTGCACCGATTTGCCAGCAGCAAGAGGCATCAAAAGAACTATTTGAGTCTATTTGTGATGAAATAGCAAGAGGCTGAAACGTTGCGGGAGTTTGTCCAGCGCTTCAACATTGCAGCGCTAGAAATACCAGCGGCTACCCCTGGCATCATAATAAGTTGCTTTACACAAGGACTAAGGGGAGGAGAGTTTTTTAAGTCGTTGGTCAAGAAGCCTCCGTCGAGCTATGATGATTTGTTGGCTCGAGCTGAGAAATATGTAAACTTGGAGGATGCTCAACGATACAGGAGGATGGAAAACCGGCCCGGAGGAAGTAGGGTGGAGGGAGCCGAGAGAGGTGGAAAGAAGAGGGGTGAAGGGGAAAGAGATGAGGACAGAACCAAAGGTAGAGGACAATTCTCATCACATGTTCCTCTGAATAGGAGTCGGGATAAGGTGATGAGGTGAGGGAGTCGGGGGAGAGGGGGGAGAAGTCGCAGAGGGTTGAGAGCAGTGCTCGACCTCCGCCACGGGGTAGACAAGAAGGGTCCTCGTCCGGGAGTGAGCTGAGATCTCGCCCGTCTTCTAGGCGGGGTCGAGGCCCTCCATGGATACATCCGAGGATCGAAGAGCCGAGGAGAGAGGGTCGAGGTCAGGATGTCCCTCGGGAGCCCGCTGAACCGAGGAGGAGAAAGAATGAGGATAATCACCCGACGAGAGGAATGATTCATATGATCTCGGGGGGTGCTACTGATGGGGATTCGGGCGAGCGCGGAAGGCGCATGGGAGGAGGTTGGAGAATTTTGAAATATCGAGGAGTGCGAACTTACCCCATGATCCTGTCATCAGTTTTGGGCCAGAGGATCTCCGAGGCATTGTGGCTCCTCATAACGATGCCTTGGTGGTGACGGCCACCGTTGCCAATTACGATGTGGCACGAATCTTTATTGATAATGGAAGCTCTGTTAATATCCTGTTCAAGAGTACTCTGGATCAGATGAAGGTGGAAGGATTTGAGTTTGGGCCAATCTCCACTCCTCTATATGGGTTCGCAGGACATGTCATCCCGCCGCTGGGTCAAATTGTCCTTCCTTTATCTTTGGGGCATGAGCCTCGGCGGGTGACCAAGATGACGACATTTACTGTGGTGGACACCCCATCCGCTTACAATGGAATTCTGGGGCAACCAGCCCTAAAGGATTTCAGAGCTGTAGCGTCCACGTATCATCAGAAGTTGAAGTTTCCTGTGGGGAGGGAGGTTGGAGTCTTATGTGGGGACCAGAAAGTCGCTCGTCGGTGTTATGAGGGGATAGTGAAAGAAGAGGGGAAGAGGGCACGTGTGGAGGTCAATATGATTAGAAAGGGGCGAAGAGGGTTGCCCGTGGTAAGGAGGGAGGTTCATGAGGTGATGGATGAGAAGCCGGAGATCGTGACATTGGGGCCGGACAAGAAAACTCTAAGAATAGCCCCTGACCTTGACCCAGAGGTAAGGGAAAAACTTATTACTTGTTTACAAGCTAATCTCAACAGGTTCGCTTGGTCAGCCCAAGAGCTCACAGGGACGAGTCCAGATGTAGCAGAACATCGGTTAAACATCTTACCGAATTCTCGTCCCGTGAAACAGAAGAAAAGACACTTCGGGCCCGAGAAAGATATAGTTATAAAAAAGGAGGTGGGAGAGTTGCTCAGTGCTGGGCACATTCGAGAGTTACAATTTCCTACTTGGATCTCGAATGTCGTTCTTGTTCCGAAAAGTTCAGGAAAATGGAGGATGTGTGTGGACTTCAGAGATCTCAACAAGGAATGTCCTAAAGATTGTTATCCCTTGCCGCGGATAGATCAGTTGGTGGACTCCACAGCCGGACACCAGTATTTGTGCATGCTGGATGCTTATCAGGGGTACCATCAAATCCCCTTGGCCGTGGAAGATCAAGATAAAGTAAATTTCATCACCTCTGAAGGAACTTTCTGTTACGTGGTCATGCCCTTCGGACTAAAAAATTCCGGAGCCACATATCAGCGGTTGATGGATAAAGTCTTTTCTAAGCAGGTGGGGAGGAATGTGGAAGTGTATGTGGATGACATCATGGTGAAGTCTAATTCAGCCCTGCTCATACCTGACTTAGTGGAGACCTTTTCCACCCTCAGGTCCTATGGGATGAAGTTGAACCCTCAAAAGTGTATATTTGGGGTGAAGAGTGGGAAGTTTCTGGGTTATATGGTGATGGAGAGGGGAATTGAGGCTAACCCTGAGAAAGGTCAAGCTATCCAAAATATGGTTTCTCCTCAGGGGCCCAAAGATGTTCAGCAGTTGGCAGGAGGATTGCTGCGCTGGCACGTTTTATCTCGAGATCTGCCCATAGAAGTTTACCTTTTTTCCGGACCCTGCGAAAGGCGAAAAAATTTGAGTGGGGGCCGGATTGCGAGAAGGCTTTCACAGAACTGAAGGAGTACCTTGCCGAGCTTCCTGTTCTAGCCAAACCGGCCGCGGGGGAGCCTTTGTGGGTATATTTATCTGCCACTGAAGGGGCCGTGAGTTCGGTCCTTGTCAAGCTTGATGGATCAGTTCAACAGCCGGTGTACTATGTTTCGCATGCACTCAAGGGGGCAGAGATCCGATACTCGGGGTTGGAAAAATTGGCTTTGGCGTTGGTAATTACAGCCAGACGCTTGAGGCCTTACTTCTTATCTCATCCGATTGTGGTGCTCACTAACAGTCCATTAGGCAGAATTCTCACTCATTCTGATATGTCTGGCCGCCTGGTTAAGTGGACTACGGAGTTGGGAGAATATGACATCCAGTATGAGCCGAGAACAGCTATTAAAGCACAAGCATTAACCGATTTTCTGGCTGAGACTGTACATCAGGAGAATGAGGACCCTTGGAAGGTGTATGTGGATGGTTCCTCGTCGAAGGACGGAAGTGGGGTGGGAGTAGTACTGATTTCACCAGCTGGGGAAGAAGTGAAGTTGGCTGTAAGGTTGGACTTTCGAGCATCCAATAATGAGGCAGAGTATGAGGCTGTGTTGGCAGGACTTCGAGCAGCCATAAATGTGGGAGCTACCCGGGTACTTATTTTTTCTGACTCACAGTTGGTAGTGCAACAGATGAAGGGGATGTATGATGTGAAAGATGAGAAGCTTATTGAGTATGCTCGAGAAGTGGACAGAATCAGAGAGAAATTCACAGAGATTACATTTGAACAGATTCCCAGGAAAGAAAATGAAAAGGCAGACACTCTAGCCAAAATGGCTGGAACGATGGGAAGTTGGAAGACTAGAGATGTGGTATTTCAGGTTGAGCTCACACCTCACACGAGTTCACCTGCAGTTGAGCATGGAGAAGAGGATTGGAGGACTGACATAATTGATTACCTGAAAGAGGGAAAGCTTCCTGATAACTCTCGTGAAGTTCGTAAGTTGAAGATGAAATGCTCGCGTTATGTAATGATTGGGGAAGTGTTGTTTAGAACATCTTTTGCAGGGCCGCTTCTTCGGTGTTTGAGTTACCAAGAGGCTGATTATGTGCTCCGAGAAGTTCATGAGGGATATTGTGGAAATCACTTGGGGGCATATGCCTTGGCGAGGAAGGTGCTGCTCGCCGGTTATTCTTGGCCCTCAGTGCTGCATGATGCTCAAGAGTTAGTGATGTCTTGTGATAGTTGTCAACGTCATGCGCGTTTGAATCACCGGCCGGCCGCGATGATGAAAGCTGTCATGGCCGCATGTCCCTTTGACCAGTGGGGAATGGATATTGTGTGATCTTTCCTATAGCTCCAGCTCAAAAGAAATTCCTGCTGGTAGCAGTTGATTATTTTTCAAAGTGGGTGGAAGCAGAGCCTTTGGCCAGAATCACTGAGAACGACGTCCTGAAATTCTTGTGGAAGAGTATAGTATGCAGGTACGGGGTACCTAGGAGGCTGATATCCGATAATGGGAGACAGTTCCAAGGGGCCAAAATCGAAGCTTGGTGTAAAGAGATGAAAATCCAACAAGTCTTTACCTCTGTAGCTTACCCGCAGAGTAATGGCCAGGCGGAGGTGACTAATCAGATGCTGGTACAGGGTCTGAAAGTTCGACTGGGCAAAGCCAAAGGCAATTGGGTGGATGAGCTACCAAGTGTCCTATGGGCATACCGAACCACTCCGAGAGAGGGAACCAAAGAAACTCCGTTCAGTTTGGTCTACGGTAATGAAGCAGTGATCCCGGCTGAGATCGGGTTGGAATCGGCGAGGGTGATGTTTTATGACGAGGACAATGGTGCGAGACGCGCTACTGACCTTGTTCTTTTGGAAGGAAAATGGGAGGCTGCCAGCATTCAATTGGAAGCTTATAAGAACCGCATTGCACAGTCTTATAATCGAAGAGTCGTGCAGAGGAACTTTCAGGTAGGTGACTTGGTTCTGAGGAAGGTGTAAGAAGAGCAGAGAGGAAAACTGGACCCAAAGTGAGAGGGTCCCTTCAAAGTGACCGAGAGGCTGAGCTCTGGAACCTATTACTTAGAGAATGCGCAAAGCAAAGCTTTGAAGAGGCCTTGGAATGCTTATCACCTTAGGAAGTATTATTCTTGATTCTGTCGTCAATGTATTTTACTTTCTGAACTTTCTTATGTAATCCATTGGAATTCAATAAAATCAAGTTCTTCTTTTCGAATTTATGAATGTTGTTATATTATGATGATGTTGATTTTCCTACTAAGACATCGCCTAGTAGAGGAGCAGAGGGTGGAGGTGGTACATTTTTATTTTCCTGCTAAGGTGTCACCTAGTAGAGGAGTTAGAGGGTGGAGATGGTGAATTTTGATTTTCCTACTAAGGCATCGCCTAGTAGAGGAGCAGAGGGTGGAGGTGGTACATTTTTATTTTTCCTGCTAAGGTGTCACCTAGCAGAGAAGTTAGAGGGTGGAGATGGTGAATTTTTATTTTCCTACTAAGGCATCGCCTAGTAGAGGAGCAGAGGGCAGGGGGAAAATTTTATTTTCCTGCTAAGGTGTCACCTAGCAGAGGAGTTAGAGGGTGGAGATGGTGAATTTTGATTTTCCTACTAAGGCATCGCCTAGTAGAGGAGCAAGGGGTGGAGGTGGTACATTTTTATTTTCCTGCTAAGGTGTCACCTAGCAGAGGAGTTAGAGGGTGGAGATGGTAAATTTCTATTTTCCTTCTAAAATGTCACCTAGCAGAGGAGTTAGAGGGTGGAAATGGTGAATTTCTATTTTCATACTAAGGCATCGCCTAGTAGAGGAGCAGAGGGTGGAGGTGGTACATTTTTATTTTCCTGCTAAGGTGTCACCTAGCAGAGGAGTTAGAGGGTGGAGATGGTGAATTTTTATTTTCCTACTAAGGCATCGCCTAGTAGAGGAGCAGAGAGCAGGGGAAAATTTTATTTTCCTGCTAAGGTGTCACCTAGCAGAGGAGTTAGAGGGTGATGATGTTGATTTTCCTGCTAAAGTGTCACCTAGCAGAGGAGTTAGATTGTGGAGATGGTAAATTTCTATTTTCCTGCTAAGGTGTCACCTAGTAGAGGAGTTAGAGGGTGGAGATGGTGAATTTCTATTTTCATACTAAGGCATCGCCTAGTAGAGGAGCAGAGGGTGGAGGTGGTACATTTTTATTTTCCTGCTAAGGTGTCACCTAGTAGAGGAGTTAGGGGGTGGAGATGGTGAATTTTTATTTTCCTACTAAGGCATCGCCTAGTAGAGGAGCAGAGGGCAGGGGAAGATTTTATTTTCCTATTAAGGCATCGCCTAGTAGAGGAGCAGAGGGTGATGATGTTGATTTTCCTGCTGAAGTGTCACCTAGCAGAGGAGTTAGAGGGGGGAGGTGGTGAATTTCTATTTTCCTGTTAAGGTATCACCTAGCAGAGGAGTTAGAGGGGGGAGGTGGTGAATTACTATTTTCCTGCTAAGGTATCACCTAGCAGAAGAGTTAGAGACTGAGGATTTTATTTGCCCTAGCAGGTTAATAATATCAGAGACAAACTCGTGAGAAGCAGTAAATTCAAATGCAAAATACTCAAGATTGCATAAATAAAACGAGTTCGTACATGTCAAAAGTGCGCAAGAGGAAATAACCAAATGTAAACATCGCAAAAGTCGCATAATCCTATGGAAAGTAAAACAATGCAGAAAATAACATAAATAAAGGAGCTCAATCTAAGAATCAGGGGGGAGACTCGATAGGAAGCCCTCAAGGTCCATGAAGTCAGTAGGGGCGCCTGGCGGAGGATAGCCCTGAACCTTGAAGAGGCCAACTGCACCCTCGAAACCCACCCTCAGGTAGTGAAAAGCTTTCGGGCCACAGATCTCGACAAATTCTTTGGATTTGAGAAATTCCTCTTTGAAGGAGGATGCTTCTGCAACATGTCTTGCCTTGGCGTCTTTAATTTCAGCCTGTTAATTCTTTAATTCTTTCTTCAGCTTCTGGATCTCTTTAGCTTGATCCTCTATCAGCCGTTGAGACTCCTTCTTCTGTTTTGAGAGCTCGCCGCACTGGATCAGGGACTCCGACAATTGAGCTTGGGACTCCGAAAGCTACTCGGCATGTGACACTTTCATCTCATCAATAGTAGCCTGGAGCTGTTTGCGGAGAGCCTGAACCTCGCGTAATTCTTGACAAGAGTCGGATCGAGCGGCGTGAGCGCGCTCAGCCAACTCCCCGACGTACATCATGCCCTGCATAAGTAGACAAGGGTGAAAAGACGACAAGAAGATCAAATGTATATTAAACATCAATCTAAAGGTTATAAGGAGAAGTATACCTCGGTGACACTGCTGCATGTCCGGCGGAGGAGGTCTGACCACCCCAGTGAACTCATGAACGATGCATCGGCGTCGGAAGGAAACTGATACATTATCTTTTGAGCCAGATGAGTAGGACCCCGCCCCACGATGGCCGAATCCGAAGTGTATAGAGGATGCACCGCCGATTCAAGGGGAGGACCCTCATCGGGCTCGGACCCCCCTGGAGAAGAGACTGATACGACAGAAATCTCAGAAATCTTGCGCTTGCCATGCTGAGGGGCTGACGGGCTAAGATCAGTGGATGCCTTTTGCTTACCAGACGGAGGAGGGGACTTGGCGCGAGGAGGTGGCGAGGAGGCTCGCTTTGAGGCGGAGGAGGAAGAGCCTGCCTTCTTCTTCTTCGTAGCAATAGGAGAGCTAGGGGAGCTAGCAGGCTTCTTCGCGGTAGTAGAACAGGAACTTGTTTTCTTTTTCTCAGCAGCGGAACAATCTCCCTTTGGGCCCATCGTGACTGCCGGGGTAACGGACTTCTGGGATGCTGATGAGGAACCCCCAGCCTTCATCTTGGAAAGTTCACGGAGAAATAGGGCATTCATGACTCTAGTACTTGCAAGCAAAGACAAGGAACCAAATAAGAATGTTATCAAGTAACGTAATAAACAAAAGAAAAACAAGAAGTATGGAAAGGTGAGAATATCTACCAGCATTCTCCTTCAGTTTAATTTTAGCGGGACTTAACCCGGCATGACAAAGGAGATCCTCAGATAGATGTTTGGGAATGTTAAAGCATCGATCTCCTAGTACACTCATTATCTGCAGGTACTCCTCATTTTTCTTATAACTCTTGGAAAGTTTGGGTTTAGTGAAGACAAGGTACCAATCGGTAAAGCAAGTCAATTCTTCGGGTGGCAGTACAAAGAAGAAGTATTTTTTCCAGTCCTTCACATGACTGGGGGCCCCATCGAACAGTTTGTGGCTAGACCGAGAGGTTACATAGAAAGGTCCATCTTTTGACCTGGACAAAACTAAGAAGTAGGAAAAAGTGGTGCAATTCAAAGGGAGGTCTAGGGCCCTGCATAACACAGCGAAACAGCTTATCAAACGGAAGGCATTAGGCGTGAGTAAACCTAAGTGCACCTGATAGTACTTGCTTAATTCTTGAAAGAAATCACACAGGGGGAAATGAAGGCCGGCATCAAAATGATGCTGAAAAAAGGTATAATAGCCCTTAGGGGCTAGATAAGGTCGGTCCTTTGGGCCAGGAATGATGATCTGGTGGGAGGAAGGAATGTGCCACAGAGTCCTAATTTTCGACTCACTACCAGGAGGAATGTGGGATGACAAGTGACCATACCATAAGTTATCTGCCTCAGATATGTTCATTTGTTGGGTCACGTGACGAATTTCCTTACCCGGACGACTATGAGCGGTGACTTCCTCTTCAGGAGGATCAAGGGTAAAATCAGGATCAGCTAGGGAAGTCCTACCCTGGCTAGACTCGCTGGACCTGCTAGACCTGCTGGACTCGCTAGACTCGCTAAACCTCTCAGAACCACTCGAAGAACTAGACTCGGATTCGGAATCGGAAGAAGACATAAGTGCTAAGGATAATCAAACTGGAAGAGGAGAACTCTGACCCGGATGAGGCAGGGGAAAATACTCAAAGCAATATAATCGCAAGGATGGCCGAGCAAGGTGCGTTACGGCACGTGAGGGCTGGCGTGCAAGGGCGACGGGCGAGCTGGTGCTCGGGTGATGGGCGAACGTATGACGCTCGGGCGCGCGGCGGGCAGACGCTCGGCTGGAGAGGGCGAGAGCGGCAGGCGAGGGGCGAGCTGGTGCTCGGGTGCTGGGTGAGCGTGTGGCGCTCGGCGCTCGGCGCTCGGGCGAGCGTGGCACGGCGTGGGCGAGCACGCGGCGGAGGGCGAGGGTGAGCGTGGCGCTGTCGCTGGGCGAGCGTGTGCGCTGGACGCTCGGCGAAGGCGATGCGCGGCAGGGGCGCGCTGGTGAGGCGTGTTGAGGGCTCGGGCGAGCAGACGTTGGGCGAGCTGGAGGCGCTGGGCGAGCGTGGGCGATTGGGCTGTGCGGGGGCGCTCGGGCGAGCTTGGGCGATCGGGCGAACGTGGGTGCTCGGACGCTCGGGCGAACGTGGCGGTGTACGGGCGAGCGTGGGTGCTCGGGTGCTCAGACGCGGGGGCGGGCGTGGCGAGGCGCGGGCGAGCGTAGGGATGCTCGGGCGAGCGTGGGTGCTTGGACTGCTCGGGCGAGCGTGGCGGTGCGCGGGCGAGCACAGGGATGCTCAGGTGCTCGGACGCTGGGGCGTGGCGTCGTGTGGCGTGCTTGGGTGAGCAGACCCGCAGGGGCAGGGCGAGCTCGCGTTGGGGCTAGCGTGCAGATGGTGAGGGCTGGTTTGGCGAGGCACGCAGGCGAGGCAATGGCTTGCGTCTCGGCGAGGGCGGCGTGGCGAGCCGGCGTGTGTGCTAGGGCGCGAGCCGGTGTGGGTGCGAGGGCAGAGAAAATTTTGCAGGGAGACGTGAGGATTGGAGTGCGGAAGGAGCCTATATTTATAGGGGGAGCACAAATCTTACCAAGATTGTGATTTGATTTGATATCTTTTCCTTTCAGAGCAGGATTGCGATTTGATTTGTTTCCAAATCTTGGGAGACTGAAGAACGGCAGGAAAAATGCCCGGCATCACCCTTGCGAGTGCTTATTTCTGAAAAAGTTATGGGGGCGTTGCCCCCACACCCCCACGACCTGACCGGGCAGGTCGATCCCCATAATTTTCGCAGCGGCAAGCATCGTTCGTTAACGACAAACGAAATAAATTTTTCTGTTACGGTACGTCCTCGTCGCCGATAAACCAAGGACAACACAACTAATTGAACTTTGAACCTACGATTCAGTTCGACTCGGGAGGGGGAGACTGGTGATATCCCATAGATGGGCCTAGCCCAGATGGAAGACATGGATGGGCCCACTACTCTTGGCTCATCCCTAGCCCAAATGGAAGACAAGCCCATCAAGGGCCCAGGTATCCTCCTATAAATACCAGGTTTGATTGTTCAGTTAAGCTATTCACTATATTGTTTTCAGCAGCGCCCTTAGCTGCTCCCTCCATATATCCTCAGTCTCTGACTTGAGCGTCGGAGGGGCTACGCCAGGATACCCTCCTGGCCCCCTCATAACGGTCTTATTTGTGATTTCAGGCCTAGGGTAATTTTGAAGCCCGTGTCTGGATTAGTGACGCTTGCGTGGATCGGACCCTAAACTTCCCGTGAGTATCAATATCATTGAGTGTGAGGTTTTTGATGTGTGGGGAATAGACTTCATGGGACCGTTTCCCAGCTCATTCACAAAAAATATATTTTGGTGGCGGTCGACTATGTGTCTAAGTGGGTAGAGATAGAAGCATATACCACTAATGATGCTCAAGTGGTCCTGAAATTTTTAAAGAAAAATATTTTTAACATGTTTGAGACACCACGAGCAATCATTAGTGATGGTGGCACACATTTTTGCAACAAACTCTTTGACAAACTTTTGAGCAAATATGGTGTCACACATAAGGTATCTACTCCCTATCAACCCCAAACGAGTGGTCAAGTATAAGTGTTGAACCAAGAGATCAAGCGGATTTTGGAAAAGGTAGTAGGTGCCAGTCGGAAAAGATTGGTCTGTGAGGTTAGATGATGCTCTTTGGGCATATAGGACTGCATTCAAAACACCTATATGCACTACACCATATAGACTACTGTTTGGTAAAACATGTCATTTACCTGTAGAGTTAGAGCATCGAGCATGCTGGGCAACAAAAGCACTAAAATTTAACTTTACTGATGCAGGTGAACGACGTCTGTCGCAAGTGGATCAGTTGGAAGAATTCCGAAATCTGGCATATGATCTCACACTGTCTTACAAGGAAAAGACAAAGAGGGCTCATGATAGGTGGATCGAAAGAGAATTCAAAGAAGGAGAAAATGTGCTACTCTACAACTCCCGGTTGCGACTCTTTCCCAGAAAATTGAAGTCGCGATGGTCTAGTCCATTCGTGATTTCTAAAGTTTACCCATCTGGAGCAGTAGAATTGAAAGATGGAAAGGATGGGACATTTACGGTCAATGCCCAGCGACTGAAGCACTACATGGGTGGCACAGTTGAGCCACAACTTGGAATCACCCAGTTCCAAGACAATCCGAACTGAAACAGACCGACAGTCAAGCTCTCGACTATAAATTGAGAACTACCTCTGTTTCTCTTATCTTGCATTAAATTCGATTTTTAGTTCATTTTCTTATTGTTTTACTTAAAAAAAATAATTTTGGGCAGAGATCTCGGCGCTCGAGCGGTGATTTTGTACCGCTCGAGCGCGAACGCTTAAGTCGGGATGAAAACTTCAGAGAGCTCGGCGCTCGAGCGGTAATTTTATACCGCTCGAGCGCGCTTTTATACCGCTCGAGCGCGCATGCAGTTAAAAACGCGAACCCCTTTTCCCCTTTCTCACTCTGAAAGTTCCCAAATCCCTAACAACCCCTCTCGCCCCTTTTTGGTTTTCTTGTGCATAAATTCGATTCCCAAGTCCAATTTCTGGCAACGTGGCACACTCTTCATTAGGAATCAAGACTTATCTCCCCCCAGTCATCCACCGTCTCCATCGTCTACCACCATGGCACCCAAGAAGCAAAGGTACTACCGGCTCTTCATCCTCATCTTCTTCATTTGATAGACATCGTTTTGTGAGTGAGGCGGCTAGGGCTAGATATGAACACGCTAAGATTCATCGAAACCCAATTTCCGAGAAGGGATTCCGTAGGCAAATGGAAGATAGATATTTAGTTCCATTTTTGGAGTTGGGTAGACGGGGATGGGAACAATTTTGAAATCAACCTTCGGCTGCAGTGGTCTCAGTGGTTCGGGAATTTTATGCAAATGCCGCGGAAGGGAAGGATGGTACGGTTTTTGTTAGAGGTCGACTTGTTCCATGTGACTCGGTTGCAATTAACGCACTATTAGAGACACCTGAAGTTGATGACTCTCGATTTGAAGCATTGTTAGCTGACCCCAATTATGATACGATACTCGCAGCGCTATGCCTTCCGGGCGCTATGTGGAAACCGTTGGGCGGACCACCAAGCTGTTTTGACGAGAAATATTTGAAAGTCGGAATTGCCCTATGGTATCTATTTGTAGCCCGAAGGATGATGCCGGTCTCACATAAGAGCGGGCGGTGATACTATTTGCCTTGACCGAAGGGTACGCAATCAACGTGGGCAAACTTATAAATTCTCAGATCATAATGAGTGCTCACAACAATCATGTCGATCTCTTCTTCCCCACCATCATCTCGGAGTTGTGTGCAGGAGCAGGGGTTGTTTTCGGGGATGACGAGGAATGGCTACAACCGGTGAAACCTATTTGTGTGGAAGACTTACAGCGGAAGAGCGCTAAACGACAGATAGACTTCCCCACTCGCGAGAGAGATGTGGGTGGATCGAGCACAGCTGCCTCACGTAGCCGGCCGCCACAACCCCGCAGGAGAACTTAAAATGACAAAATAGATGAAGCCCTCACCTTCATGGCGCATCAGGATCAGGTCAACTTGAACGTCAATGACCATCTTGCGTACATTGAATCCATGATGCGCATTGTGCTCGTGCAAGGGGGCACTGACCCAGGGAACATACCACCACCCCCGCCATTCAATCCCCCATTCCAGTTTCAGTATGACTATCAGCAGCAGAGGGACGTTCCGGGAGTGTCACCGCCAGAGTTTGACGAGGAGGAGCCTTGATCAGGGGAGTTCACTGTTTCCCCTTCTTTGAATTTTTATTTTCTATTGCGTTATGTTTATTTCTTATTGTTGTTTCATTCTTGCATTTATTTTTGCATTTGTTTTTGTGCCTGCATTCGTGTTTGCATTTTTGTGTTTCGGTCTTCTGAGAAATGGGGACATTGCACACACCTAGTATGAGGGGGTTGGTCGTTTAGTTTGTGTCTTGCATGTGAGTCAGTTGATGTTGAAACAAGTAAATTGGTAGCCAATGATGATTTTGGTCTAAATCAACTGCATGTTTCTTAGTCTTATCACTTGTTATGAATCACAGGTGAATTTTAAGTTTTTATATGTACATATAGTGGATTTTAGTAGTGGTGCGAATGACAGTTAAGTTCAAAATAATCTGTGAGGGAAACTGGAAAAACATGAGGTGCAAGTAGAACTTGAATGAATATCTGTTGAAATGAGTGACTGACCAGTAGCATGAACTCGAGTATAAAATCAAAAGTATACCTCAAATATCCTTCATCCCAATCGTGCATAGGACCTAAAAATTCATCTCTAGGCCAGATAAATAAACATACCCTATATTCCAAACCTAGGGAGTACGCATGAGAAAACTATGCACTTAAAAAAAATGGTGAGAAACAAAAGGGGATGTAAGGTGTGGGGGAGCTAAAAAGGGATGAAATCCTATCCCAAGGCTAAAAAGATGGAGATGTAAGGCGTTGACGAATGTCAGATAAAATTTCTGACAAGCGCATAGTGAAAATTATCTACGTACTCCCAATCTTGCTGAACCACTTCAGCACTTATGGCTATTGACTCCCTAAATTTTGTTGTTCAACTATGAAACTCTACAACTTTATGTGTTTACTGGTTGGTCCCGAATAGAAACAGAACTTAGGAGATGAGAAACTTGCATTGAATTGTTGATTCGGTGACCCACATGATTTGCGAATTAAACTATCTGAATCACAAGCTAGTAAAATCCACAACACACACACGACCACAAGTTCTGGCAGAATAAAAATATTTTGTGGTGTTTTGAAAGGGATGTTAATAATTGTTGTGGGTGGACTAATTAGATGTGGTTCACAAACCCGCTGAGGCATGAGATGCCAGTTTGCTGTTTCACCATCCGTTTAGTTGTTTTTTTTAGTACTTTCACTTTGTGTTTTGTTTCATGTCTTGGTTGTGGTCTGTAACCTATTTTGTTTGAGGGCAAGCAAAAGGTTAGTATGAGGGGGTTGATAGGTGTGGTTTTTACGTGTTTTACTGCATTGGATTTGTGTGTGTTTTCATTGTGCAGGCGTACATTTCATTTACATTTTGTTCATTTTAGAGTAAGCTTATGCATGTAATCGTGTCTCACTTGGGTGTGGTAAATTTGCAGGAAAAATGACCGAAAAACTGAAATCGGAGCAAAATGTGCAAAAATGGGTAGAAAGGCTGGCGCCCGAGCGGCAAAAATTTACCGACCGGGCGCGAGAAGTGATTCGCACAGCCAATTTCCAGAAAGTGTGGCGCTCGAGCGGTAATATTCTACCGCCCGGGCGTAAGATTTGCCTTCCGAAGAATAAACTTACAGAGAACTCGACGCTCGGGCTGTGTAATATTACCGCCCGAGCGCGACTGCCGCACTTACCAAGCATATTACAGAGGATGTGGCGCTCGGGCGGCAATATTCTACCGCCCGAGCGCCACCTATTTTTGGCAAGATTTTTTGGCCGATTCCTTACCTTATTTTCTGGATGTGCATTCTATGGAAGGGGGATGGCACACAAAGATTGATTCATTATTCATCAGCCAAAAAGTCTAAAGAGAGGAGAAAAGCATGGAGAAAGTTCTTGGAGTTGGAGATTCGAAGATTTCCGAGCACAGTTCTTTGCAATCTCGTCTAGTCTAGTATTTCTAATTTAGTTTTTATCCCTTAAACATTGTTGTGTTTACTTTTACTATGAATTCTAGTAGCTAACTTTAAAATATTTGTTGGGATTTAAGGGTATCTTACCCCAAACTTTGATTTAATTGATTTATATTTTGATTGTCGCTTTGTTCTTGATTGTGTTACTGTTTTTCATTGTGTTGTTAGAGCGTAGCTAACTTTAACAACGTTTTATATTGCGAGTGAGTTCGAAAAAATAGTTTGTGATAGGAACGAGTAACGTAATCTGTGGATCTACAATTTACATAGATATGAAATTAGATACGCGCCGATAGTTATAATCCTAAGGGTCGAAAACTATGGGATTTCATATATAGACATGCAATTCGCTCTTGATAAATAATTAAAGATATTTAATTACTTCACTGAGTAGAATTAGTTTGGCATAGCTCGAGAGAGTGTGTTAAATTGAATAGGAAATCATGTCGGAAGCATTCGATCACTATCGAACGAATTAATAAATTAACGAGGGGTAGGTGGACTAAGATTCCCAACAAATTCATTTCTCATTGAATTTTAACCAACCATTTTAGATTTTATATTTCATCATTCAAGTCTTGAATCCTTTTTTATTTGCATGTTTATTTGATTATAGTAGTAAAAATCAATCAATCAAATTTTTCGTTGCTAAAGATTTAATAATTGAAAATAATAATTGTCAATTACAGTCTTCAGTGGAACGATACTCGTACTCACGTACATTATACTATTACTTGACATCTTGCACTTGCGATTAATTTTGAGCATACAAAACCATATTTTTATTGAGGATTCCGTAGTGCAAGTTTTGCTCGATCAAAATGAAACCGGAAAAATTTATTGGTCTAAAAAGCCATGACAACCATATTTTGATGCAGCAGTTGTTGCCGGTGGCACTACAGTAGAACTTTGTCTAAATCAGTCCGAACTACTTTGATTAGATTGATTAGGTATTTCTGAGAGCTATGTTGTAAAGTAATTTCTCCTATTGATGTGGTTCGTCTAAGGAAAGATATTGCGGTTATCCTCTATCAATTGGAGAAGATTTTTCCACCCTCGTTTTTTGACATAATGATTCATTTGACTGTACATTTGGCTATTGAAGTACAACTTGCTGGACCAGTTTACTATCGTTGGATGTATCCAATTGAATGGTAAAAAAAAATATTATTGATATTGTTTTATTTGTATTATTATTTTCACTGATTAATACAACATTTATGTTTTTGGTATAAGGTACTTGGGGACATTGAAGTCTTATGTTCGAAATAAAAGTAGGCCGGAAGGATCCATTGTTGAGGGGTATTTGGTTGAGGAATGTTTGACATTCTGTTCTTTTTATTTAGCTGATTATGTAGAGATAAAATTCAATCAATCAACAAGAAATGATGAGACAACTATCGGCTCAACATTTCCATTGGATGTGTTTACGGCCTCTAGTTATGAACTTGGAAAGGCCATTGCAACTAAGTTTGATGATGAGACATTAAAGAAGGCACATCAATATGTGTTATTCAACTGTCATCACATACAATCTTATATAGAGTATGTGATTATATATTTCATTTTGTTTAAATATATAATCATCGATGTTTATCAAATCATCGTTCTTAATTTGCAATGAACACCGTCAGATTTTGAATCTAACTCATTCTGGTCTTCCACCACACCAAATTGAACGTATGCATAAAGAGTCTTTTGCCTCTTGGTTTGCCAAACATGTAAGTTTTTGTTTTAATTGTCATTAAGGTTATATATTATGATTTTTATGCATAATTTATCAATTTTTCCTTAGATGATAGATTGAAAATACAAATCTTTCAAAAGATGATCCAATATCAAATGATTTGAAATCACTTGCCAGAGGCCCAAATTTCATAGGGTACGATATGAAAAATTCATTTCCAATGGATTTAGGTTTCATACAAAAGAAGTCGAATGCAAGAGAAAAACTCAGAATTGTGGTGTAATTGTTCGGGCTACCACTTCAAGTTATTCGAGTATAAGAGATCAGAATCCAGTATCAAGTGAACTTGATTATTACAGAATTTTGCAAAATGTGATTGAGTTAGATTATGAGGGGTCGAAGAGTTGTTTTATTTGAATGTGATTCGGTCTCCAAAGGCAAACGACTAAAACTGGATGATGATGGTTTTATGTTGTCCAATTTTACAAATGTGAAGCGTCACAAAGAGCCTTATATATTAGCATCCCAAGCCATGCAAGTTTTTTATGTGGAAGATCCAGTTGATTGTAATTGGCATGTAATTATCACCACCGATGCACGAGCAAATGTTGATACATATCTTCAAAGTTTTATTTGTAATCCAGATGACGAGAATGAACATGAAGAAGTCGTTTGGGTTCGGGATGATGTTGCAGTAGTTGAAATTGATATTGATGCATGATGAGATTTAGTTAATGATGAGATTTTTTCTATCATATATAATTTTTTATTTATTTAATATGATATAAAGTGAAACTAGTAGAGTGGATTTGCTGGATACAAGAATAATAATAACATTATATATTTTAATTTCATTTTTCGCTATGGATCATTTATTTTTCATATTAAAGGATATAACTAACTTTTTTTTTTATCTGCAAGTTGTGGCTTTTGCTCTTGATAGGAATGACTAGTGAGGGTAAAACTGTTGGAAAACCTCATTTACAACATCAAGATAAGGCAAATACACAATCTCGAATTATGATTGCCAATCACGTAGCTCAAAGTTCAAAAATAGGTAGCATGTAACTTTATACATCAAGGATCTGTTTGATGCTTTTGTATTACTCTTATTGGACCTTTTCATTTTGTCTGAATTGTATGTACTTTGTTCAAGTTAGTCTTGCAAGAGAACTCGGTAGCATGACAGCGGAAAAGGTTAGCATTTTCTTGTTTATAATTAAAAACTCAACTTACTTATATTTTGGTGATATCAAAACTTGTGCAGAATTTCAAAACATACAAGGTATGTTCAATAACCAAATGGATGGAGTTTCAAAGCACCAACACAATGATTTACAAGGTATGAAACATAAAAAGATATGAAACTTATAGTATTTTATTTGAAACGATTAAGTTTGGATATGTATGATGCTTACTTCATGTTTTATTTATTCTATATAAAAGCATTTGTAATTTTTAACCTTTTCTTTTGATAGAATGACTCGTAAGAGTAAATTTTTTGGAAAATCTAATTTTCAACTTCAAGATGAGTAAGATATACAACCACATATTATATTTGCCAATCATGTAACTCGAAATTCAAAAGAAAGAGTTATCATCGTATTTTACACAAAAACAATATGCTTGTTTCTTGTGTATAACTCTTATTTGACCTTTTGCATTTGTATAAATGTTGTATACTTTGTTCAAGTCAGTCTTGTAGATAGCGAAAGTCAATCTGTTGATGCTGAGAAAAAAACTAGAGGCCCTATATTTATGAAAGAAATTTGGGGTAGACCTAGCACGCTGCCACGTATTAAGATTCGATGTGATAATATGGGACGTCCTATTGGATCAAGAAGAAATAAATTTACTGATTTTTTGGGTACTTTGGTAAGAAATGGCAAATTTTGTTCGATTGACATGGAAGATTGGCCTAAAATGCCGCTGGATAGTAAGAAAAAAATTCTAGATGTTATAAAGGTAATTGAAATGTTATTGAATAATTTTATTTTTAAATAATTTTTTACTATGAGGGTAAATTTTCTAAATGTCTTTGTTGGAAAAGTATGACCTTCCTCCTGGAACAAAAAGTTGGACGCTACGTTCAATAGCAAAAAAATGGAAAAATTGGAAGTCAGAACTAAAAA
Organism: Primulina tabacum; assembly: GCF_025594145.1. Taxonomy (NCBI): domain Eukaryota; kingdom Viridiplantae; phylum Streptophyta; class Magnoliopsida; order Lamiales; family Gesneriaceae; genus Primulina; species Primulina tabacum. The sequence goes on along the minus strand of NC_134550.1, from coordinate 29,540,168 downwards.
AGAAGTATTATGATCCTGAGTTGCCAATGCAAGTTCTTCTGCAAGAAATAGATAAAAGAGATTTTGTAGAATAATATGTGAAACTAGTTGCTCAGTGGAACTCTGAAAAATCAAAGGTATAAAATATATTATATGTTTAGAAAAATGTTCATGTAGACTTTTGCCTTGTGTACCAAGTTGAATTTAATGTAAGTGAAAAAAATAAGATTGCTCGGAACCAAAAGATAATGAATCAGACAACTGGAAGAAGATTTTTCGCTCAAGTGCAACAAAAATTGGTAATTTATCTTATTAATTTTATAATTCTACATGCATTAGAATCTACAAATTTTTAACCAATTGCATATTAGAAAAAAGAAAAAGGGCGACCTCCATCACGAGTTGAATTATTTCATGCATGTTTCACTCATGCTAATTGAAGTCCCTCATGCAAGATTGTGGCTGAAAAATTAGTAAGTTGTTTTATAAAATTCAACTAGATTACTTTCAAAGAAATTTATTTTCATAATTACTATGAATAAATTATGGATTTTATTTTTTTGGTAAAGGCTGCAATGAAAGAACTAGAAAATAAACTTCCTGAAGATGAGGATGATAAAATTGGTCAAAATGACGTATTTGCTCAAATCATTGGACCAGATAGACCAGGCCGAGTGCGTATGCTTGGTGATGGGGTTAACCCATATGATTTATGGGGAGAAGGTCCAAGCCGTAGTACATACAATCGAATAGTGATGGAGCAAAAGACAAAGTTAGAAAAAATGGATGAGCAAATTAGAATACAAGGCCAACACATTACAATCTTAGAATCAAAGATTTGCAATCAACAAAACCAAAACCTTGGTTCAAATTACAACAATATACAACACACAGCATCCTCTAGTAGTCAATTATCTCCAAGGGTAAAGCCTTTTTTCTAGTTTTATTACTTTATTATTATATTGAGTTAGTAGTTTATAGATATAGCATTGGCTTTTTGGTTTAAGAATATACGTTAGATGCGTAAATGATTTTTTTGTTTATTTTAATATTATTTATTATTTGATGTAGCATAATGAGTTGGAGTTTGCTTTTTTGTAAGCTATGTTTTGTGTGAGCTTATAATTATCTCGAGTTAGCCATTTATTGATTTAGATAGTATATTTTGGTTGAGAATATATATTAAATGTGTAGTGCCCAAATTCAGTACACGTATAACCCATGCAATTATTTAATTATTAAAGCATTTATTTAATTTTTAAAACGAGTCTTAGTAGTGCATGATTTATTTAAATGCATTATTTTAAATTAATTATGTTTATGTGATGCACATTAAAATGTTTTTCGAGTTTCATGTTTCAGGCGATTATTCGAGGCGGGATCGAGTAAAAGACCGGGGACGATTCTTGGCAATTTAAAATGCAATATTTTATTTAAAGTTAAGGATGGGGCATTTTAAATAAATTATAAAGTTTCAGTAATTTAAAAGCCTAATTTAATTATTAAGTGATTCAAATTTTTAAGTTTTTAAGGAATTAGCACTTGTATACTTTATTTTCAATTAAGGATTTTTATTTTTGGTTAGGAGAATGTTAGCATTTTAATTAGTGGTAATGATTTTATTAAGCCAAAAAAATTATTCTCCTAATTAAACATACACACACGTTTTCACCATTAAAATACACTTTTACACACCTACACCACACGATATACACACACACAATTCATTCTAGTTTATATTTTGAGAATAGAAGACCTAGGGCTCTTGTTCCTAGAGCATCCGGCCCCCCTCCAATAGATTTCCAGCAGGTTTCGTGTATTTTGTGGCAAGAAAATCGTTGCGCGATCGTCCTGGATCAACCTCGCTTCTATCTCCACTTCGGTGACGCTGTTTCGGTAACGTTTGATATCATAAGGCACATATAATCTCTCTTTTGCTGCGTCGATCATGTCATATTATGCGTTGCGTTATTTTATGCGTAAAATCCATGTATGATATTCATAGTTTGAGCGGATAATTGATTAGATCGATTTTGAAGGAAAATTTTTAGATCTAAATCACATTTTTACTGTTCTTCTTAAAACTGCGAATTTTTGGTCGAGATTTTGAGAAAACTTTCAACGTGAAAAACGTAGAGCTTTTCAATACCTTCGATTTGATATATGATTCGAAATTTTTGGACAAAAATTGAGTGAGTTATGGCGTTTTTCGTGGGACTGCTCAAACTGCGACTTTTACGTAAATTGTGTTCTTGAAGTTTAATTGTTGCAGGCTTCGTTGGGAATCGACGGGTGATCGTTGCTGCATCTAGGTATGTTTAGTTCAATGTTGGGATGATTTTTGGTGTCTCTTTTCGTGTCGTTAGGCACCAAGTGGAATCAAGAGTCGAGGAGGAAAATGGTGTCGAACTTCGAGTTGTGTCATTAGTTGTGGATTGTGACACTTGGGAACAATTATAATGGCTTACTTGGGTTTGGTACAATTTCGTGACGCTCTAGGACGGGTCTCGAGGTGTCGAGTCACGGTTGGGTGATCGAAATAGGAAGAGGAAGCCACAAGCACTTGAATTCTCGTAGGTACGCGTTCACAGTAGCTACACGGACCCCTACACGGATGGGGGCACGGGGTCCGTGCCTTTGTGTTTCACTTAGTGTATTTTTCCAGTGCCTACACGGATGTCTACCCGGACCCTGACACGGGGTCCGTGCCTTTGTTTCCCTTCGGTGTCTTTTTACAGAGTCTAGACGGACCTTCAGACGGACCCTGACACGGGGTCCGTGTCCACGCCTCCTTTCAAGTTCTTCTCACCCGAACCTACACGGAGGTAGGCACGGGGTCCGTGTCCTTCATATTTTGGGAAAAATTCTATAGTATGCCTTGAGGTTTGATGTCATGGTCTAGTACAATGATTTACAAGGTCGAGTCATGGGAATTTTAGAACGTCCTAAGGAATTGAATGAACTTGTAAGTAAGTAGGATTGATACGTCTAAGCTATGCAAGTTTAGTATGCAGTTTCATGTTAGTATGTGCAGCAGCGACGACCCCGGTCGAAGTCCAACGAATCCCTCAACGCCAAGTAAGTATGTTGACGTGCAAGAAAATATTTTAAGTTTTTGAGGTATGCTAAATGTCTTGTGACCAAATTGAATGGGTTTGGAAGTCGGTAAACGTGGCCGAGGACCTCTCCACCCCGTTAAATTATGAACGGGTTAGATCGTGGTTGGAAAGCGTTAAATTATGAACGGGTTAGATCGTGGTTGGAAAGCGTTAAATTATGAACGGGGACCAACCAGCCCGGTAAATTATGAACGGGGATCTCATGTATGTGGCAGTGGATACGTCCCTGTCAGCCCAGTACTGTGGTTTGTCTGATCAGGCGTTTATTATGTATGGGTCACTTGCTTTGTAACATCCTCTACGCAAAACGAAGTCATGTATGTTTAAGTATGATCAAGTATGCCAGCTTGTTTATGAAAGCTTTTAAGTTATGGCACGTCTATGTAAGTATGCAAGTTCAAGCTCATTTCAAATCCAAGCTTCAAGTATGTATGTTCCATTTTAAGGTTGCATGCGATTTTATTATGTACTATTTGCTATTCAAAGTTTATATATGTTGAGTCTTTAGACTCACTAGACTTGATCGATGCAGGTGAGGATGTCTATGAGGAGACCGGATGTGGCGACCAAGGGGCAGGCTTGGACTGAGCGGAAGGCTAGACCCGAGGACCGCCCATGTTATTTTAACATTTTTATGCAAGTTTAAAATACTCTGATTTTTTTTATGTTTCGGTGAGAGATGTTTGGGACAAGTATTTTGTTAGCAAGTTTTATTGGTGTTGGATGATTTCAAAGATATTTTTATGAATGATGAGTTGACGACCGTATGGATGTTTATATTCAAGAAAATTTTTAATGTTTCCGCAAATTTTAAGTAGTAAAGAATACGGTTCGTTACAGTTGGTATCAAAGCGGTGTTCCTGTAAAGGGTTATGCCTACTGCCAGTCGCAAGAAGCTCTCGAAGTCACACCTCAAGTCTGTAAGTTTGAATTTTTGCATTATGTATGTAGTAAGCATTGAATCATGAATTCAGCATATCCATGTTTTGAGTTTAGATTTCGTGCATCCTATGTCATTGATATCATGTTCATGCATAGTGGGTTTACGTGTTGGGTAATTGATGGGACAGAATGCCTCCTAGACATGTGGTTGACCGAGAAGCAAGGGAAGAGGATCGAGAGACCCGAAATGAGGAGAGAGCCAATCCTCCACCTCCACCGCCAGATATGCAAGCGCCGATGCTGGCAGGAATGACTCAGTTCTTCGCACAGTTTGCGAGGAATCAGGCTGCAGTTGGCGCGGGGGAGGGGCCTAGACCAGAAGCGGTGTATGAGAGGTTCCAGAGGATGAATCCTAAGGAGTTTTCGGGATCTACTGACCCGATGGTAGCAGAGGGATGGATTAAGTCCATCGAAGTGATCTTTGACTACATGGAGCTGCAGGATCCAGACAGAGTCCATTGTGCCATATTCCTTTTAACAGGCGATGCCAGACGTTGGTGGGACACTGCGTTGCCGACGTTGTCCTGGAATGGATTCAAAGAAGTGTTGTTCGCCAAGTACTTCACTGAGGAAGTACGATCTCGACTGACTAGGGAATTTATGACGTTGCGACAAGGAGATAGCAGTGTTGCCGAGTTTGTTAGGAGGTTTGAGAGGGATGCTACTTCGTGCCTCTCATTGCGAATGATGCCCAGGCAAAGCTGAGGCATTTTATGGATGGTTTGCGGCCGATCTTGCGCTGTGATGTGAGGGTAGCTGGCCCTACTACATACGCAGTTGCCGTTTCTAGGGCTTTGGCGGCAGAACAAGACCAGCGGGATATTGAGGCAGACAGGCAGGGCAAGAGGCCCTATCAGGCCCCACCGCAGCAGCAACAGCATCAGAGGCCTCAGTTCAAGAAACCTTACCAGGGGCAACCGGGAAAGAAACCCTATCAGGGACCGCCAAAAGGCAAGGGTCCTATCCGGCAGTAGGGGGCGCCTCAGAAGCCTGGTAACTTCCTAGTGTGTCAGAAATGCAATCGCCAGCATCCCGGTCAGTGCTTATGGGGATCCGGGAAATGTTTTAAATGTGGAGCTACCGACCACATGTTGAAGGAGTGCCCACAATGGAAGCAACCAACGCAAGGGAGAGTTTTCGCCATGCATGCTCAAGAGGCGAACCCAGACACTACCCTTTTGACTGGTATTTTATTTCATTCAGTACAGTAATGATTTCTTTGCCTTGCATGTTTAGTTTTAATTGGGAATACTAGTGTTTTAGTTGGAATTTTGAGTGTCTTTTGTTGCATGAGGTTTATGGTAGAATTTTTGGGATATAAGTTAGTTTGTTGTGCTAACACATCTTAGGGAATATTGTCATTAAGAGATTAGCCACAATGGCACTGATAGATTCAGGAGCCACTCACTCCTTTATCTCGGAGACTTTTGCTAATCATCTGGACATTAAGTCCATTGGCCTAGACATGAATTTTTCGGTGACAGTCCCATCCGGGGAAAGCGCTGTTAGCAACCAGCGTGATCAGAGATATCGATCTGGAATTGCAGGGCCATCTAGTATATGCAGATTTGATTCTACTGCCGATGCCAGAGTTCGACATTATTTTGGGAATGGACTGGCTGACAAAGAACAGGGTCCTGATTGACTTCCAGAAAAGATCAGTATTGGTTAGGCCGCTGGGCATGGAACAGTTTCTATTTGAGCCAGACAGATGGAGAAGCTTCCCTCGCATGATTTCGTGCATGCAAGCGAGGAGGCTGATTTCCAAGGGGTGTCAGGCCTTCTTGGCCAGTATTATCTCAGCGCCTGACGTGACCACTCCATCTTTATCTGTCGTGCCAGTAGTCAGTGAATTCCCAGACGATGTTTCAGGCCTTCCACCAGAGAGAGAGGTGGAGTTTTCTATTGATCTCATGCCAGGCATAGTGCCAATCTCTAAGGCGCCGTACCGATTAGCTCCAGCTGAGATGTTAGAGCTCAAACAACTGATTCAAGAGCTTCTCGACAAGGAGTTCATTCGCCCTAGTTTCTCACTGTGGGGCGCGCCAGTACTTTTTGTGAAGAAGAAGGATGGGAGTATGAGGCTGTGCATCGATTACCGTGAAGTGAACAAGGTAACGATAAAAAATAAGTACCCACTTCCTAGAATCGAAGACTTGTTTGATCAGTTACAGGGAGCCACAGTGTTCTCTAAGATAGATCTTCGATCAGGGTATCAGGAGCTGAAGGTGAAGGAAGCAGATGTTCACAAGACGGCCTTCAGGACCAGGTATGGGCATTACGAGTTCTTAGTAATGCCATTTGGATTGACGAATGCTCCAGCAATTTTCATGGACCTCATGAATCGAGTATTTCAGCCCTACCTTGATCAGTTTGTCATAGTGTTTATTGACGATATTCTCATATACTCGAAGAGCCATGAGGAGCATAGCCAGCATTTGAGGACAATGTTGCAGGTTTTGCTGAGTCGCAAGTTATTTGCGAAGTTCAGTAAGTACGAGTTTTGGTTGCAGAAAGTAGCATTTTTGGGGCATATAGTGTCTAGCAGTGGCATTGAAGTGGATTCAGCAAAAGTAGCAGCCGTTAAGGATTGGGTTGAACCGAAGAATGCATCAGAAATCCGCAGCTTTTTGGGTTAAGCCGGTTACTACCGTAAGTTCATTCGAGGATTTTTGTCCATAGCAGTGCCACTCACTTCACTAAATAAGAAGAATGCTCAATTCGTGTGGAGTGACGAATGTCAGAAGAGCTTTGATACTTTGAAGCAAGCTCTTATTTCGGCGCCAGTGCTAGCCATGCCAACAGGGCAAGGTGAATTTGTGCTTTATACCGATGCATGTAAGCTCGGATTAGGCGCAGTGTTGATGCAACAAGGTCGGGTTATAGCTTATGCTTCCAGGCAGTTGAAGGTGCATGAGAAGAACTACCCGACGCACGATTTAGAATTTGCCGCAGTCGTCTTTGCGTTGAAGATTTGGAGACACTACTTGTATGGCGAGAAGTGTCAAATTTTCACTGACCACAAGAGTCTGAAATACTACTTCACGCAGAAGGAACTAAACACGAGACAGAGGCGATGGTTGGAACTGGTGGACTATGATTGTGAGATTAGCTACCATCCGGGAAAAGCTAATGTTGTGGCAGATGCCTTGAGCAGGAAAGTTGCAGTCATAGCTCAGTTATCAGTGCAGAGACCTCTTCAGTTTGAGATTCAGAGGTTTGGTTTGGAAGTATACCGTAAGGGCAGAGCACCAAGGCTGTCTAATCTGACAGTCCAGTCTTCTCTGCTAGACCGTATCCGGACAGGTCAGTCTTCAGATGAGCAATTACTGAAATGGAGACTGAAAGACGAAGCCAAGGGCAGTGTTCTTTACTCAGTGTCAGATGGTATCGTGAGATACAAGGCAGAATGTGGGTGCCTAATGTTGATTCAATCAGACAGGATATTCTGACAGAAGCACATGCATCCCCGTATTCTATTCATCCAGGAAGTACTAAGATGTACAAGGACCTGAAGATCCTGTATTGGTGGTCAGGGATGAAGAGAGACATCCGCAGATTCGTATCAGAATGTCTTACTTGTCATCAAGTGAAAGCTGAACACCAGAGGCCAGCAGTGATGCTTAAGCCGCTCCCTATTCCAGAGTGGAAATGGGAGAATATCACTATGGACTTCGTCGTTGGATTGCCTAGATCAGTCAGAGGCTTTAATGCCATTTGGGTTATTGTGGATCGACTCACGAAGTAAGCGCACTTTTTGCCAGTAAAGACGACTTTCTCCATGATGCAGTATGCGGAGCTTTATATCAGGGAGATAGTCCGTTTACATGGGTTCCCAGTTTCGATTGTGTCCGACAGGGACCCGAGGTTTACTTCGTCCTTCTGGAAGAGTTTACATGCAGCCATGGGGACAAAGTTGCTGTTTAGTACAGCTTTTCACCCGCAGACAGATGGCCAGTCTGAGCGAGTGATTCAGATTCTATAGGATTTGCTGAGAGCCTGTATGATTGATTTTCAGGGGACTTGGGAGTCTAAGATACCACTAGTGGAGTTTACCTACAACAACAGCTTCCAATCATCTATAGGTATGGCCCCCTATGAGGCGTTGTATGGACGGAAGTGCAGATCACCAGTTCATTGGGATGAAGTTGGTGAGAAAGCAGATCTTGGTCCAGAGATAGTTCAGCAAACTACAGATGTGGTGGTCAAGATTCGTGACAGGATGAAGACCGCCCAAAGCCGTCAGAAGAGCTATGCCGATAAGAGGAGAAGAGATCTCGAGTTTGCCGTAGGAGATCACGTATTCGTCAAGATAGCACCTATGAAGGGTGTAATGAGATTTGGGAGGAGAGGCAAGCTGAGTCCGAGATTTATTGGGCCGTTCGAGATTCTGGACAGAGTTGGGACAGTAGCTTACCGTGTAGCCCTTCCGCTGAATCTGGCCGGGGTACACAATGTGTTCCACGTTTCTATGTTGAGGAAGTATCTAGCTAATCCTTTGCATGTTCTGAGCTACGAGCCGTTGCAGTTGGCTCCAGACCTGTCTTATGAGGAAAGACCCGTCCAAATCCTAGACAGATAGGAGCGCAGACTTCGGAACAAGGTGACTAAGCTATTCAAATTTCGGTGGCTAAACCAATCAGTGGAGGAGGCCACTTGGGAGACAGAATCAGATATGGGGAGTCGCTACCCGGAGTTGTTCGGTAAGACTTAATTTCGAGGAAGAAATTTTTATAAGTGGGGGAGGAACTGTAGTGCCCAAATTCAGTACACATATAACCCATGCAATTATTTAATTATTAAAGCATTTATTTAATTTTTAAAACGAGTCTTAGTAGTGCATGATTTATTTAAATGCATTATTTTAAATTAATTATGTTTATGTGATGCACGTTAAAATGTTTTTCGAGTTTCATGTTTCAGGCGATTATTCGAGGCGGGATCGAGGAAAAGACCGGGGACGATTCTTGACAATTTAAAATGCAGTATTTTATTTTAAGTTAAGGATGGGGCATTTTACATAAATTATAAAGTTTCAGTATTTTAAAAGCCTAATTTAATTACTAAGTGATTTTGATTTTTAAGTTTTTAAGGAATTAGCACTTGTATACTTTATTTTCAATTAAGGATTTTTATTTTTTGTTAGGGGAATGTTAGCATTTTAATTAGTGGTAATGATTTTATTAAGCCAAAAAAATTATTCTCCTAATTAAACACACACACACGTTTTCACCACCAAAACACACTTTTACACACACACACCACACGATATACACACACACACACACAATTCATTCTAGTTTATATTTTGAGAATAGAAGACCTAGGGCTCTTGTTCCTAGAGCAGCCGCCCCCCCTCCACTAGATTTCCAGCAGGTTTCGTGTATTTTGTGGCAAGAAAATCGTTGCGCGATCGTCCCGGATCAACCTCGCTTCTATCTCCGCTTCGGTGACGTCGTTTCGGTAATGTTTGATATCATAAGGCACGTATAATCTCTCTTTTTCTGCGTCGATCATGTCATATTATGTGTTGCGTTATTTTATGCGTAAAATCCATGTATGATGTTCATAGTTTGAGCGGATAATTGATTGGATCGATTTTGAAAGGAAAATTTTTAGATCTAAATCACGTTTTTACTGTTCTTCTTAAAACTGAGAATTTTCGGTCAAGATTTTGAGAAAACTTTCAACGCGAAAAACGTAGAGCTTTTTGATACCTTCGATTTGATATATGATTGCAAAATTTTTGGACAAAAATTGAGTGAGTTATGGCGTTTTTCGTGGGACTGCTCAAACTGCGACTTTTACGAAAATTGTGTTCTTGAAGTTTAATTGTTGCAGGCTTCGTTGGGAATCGACGGGTGATCGTTGCTGCGTCTAGGTATGTTTAGTTCGATGTTGGGATGATTTTTGGTGTCTCTTTTCGTGTCGTTAGGCACCAAGTGGAATCTAGAGTCGAGGAGGAAAATGGTGTCGAACTTCGAGTTGTCATTAGTTGTGGATTGTCACACTTGGGAACAATTATAATGGCTTACTTGGGTTTGGTACAATGTCGTGACGCTCTAGGATGGGTCTCGAGGTGTCGAGTCACGGTTGGGTGATCGAAATAGGAAGAGGAAGCCACAAGCACTTGAATTCTCGTAGGTACGCGTTCACATTAGCTACACGGACCCCTACACGGATGGGGGCACGGGGTCCGTGCCTTTGTGTTTCACTTAGTGTATTTTTCCAGTGCCTACACGGATGTCTACCCGGACCCTGACACGGGGTCCGTGCCTTTGTTTCCCTTCGGTGTCCTTTTACAGAGTCTAGACGGACCTTCAGACGGACCCTGACATGGGGTCCGTGTCCACGCCTCCTTTCAAGTTCTTCTCAACCGAACCTACACGGACCCATACACGGAGGTAGGCACGGGGTCCGTGTCCTTCATATTTTGGGAAAAATTCTATAGTATGCCTTGAGGTTTGATGTCATGGTCTAGTACAATGATTTACAAGGTCGAGTCATGAGAATTTTAGAACGTCCTAAGGAATTGAATGAACTTGTAAGTAAGTAGGATTGATACGTCTAAGCTATGCAAGTTTAGTATGCAATTTCATGTTAGTATGAGCAGCAGCGACGACCCCGGTCGAAGTTCAACGAATCCCTCAACGCCAAGTAAGTATGTTGACGTGCAAGAAAATATTTTAAGTTTTTGATGTATGCTAAATGTCTTGTGACCAAATTGAATGGGTTTGGAAGTCGGTGAACGTGGCCGAGGACCTCTCCACCCCGTTAAATTATGAACGGGTTAGATCGTGGTTGGAAAGCGTTAAATTATGAACAGGGACCAACCAGCCCGTTAAATTATGAACGGGGATCTCATGTATGTGGCAGTGGATACGTCCCTGTCAGCCCAGTATTGTGGTTTGTCTGATCAGGCGTTTATTATGTATGGGTCACTTGCTTTCAAACATCCTCTACGCAAAACGAAGTCTTGTATGTTTAAGTATGATCAAGTATGTAAGCATGTTTATGAAAGCTTTCAAGTTATGGCACGTCTATGTACGTATGCAAGTTCAAGTTCATTTCAAATTCAATCTTCAAGTATGTATGTTCTATTTTAAAGTTGCATGTGGTTTTATTATGTAGTACTTGCTATTTCCAGTTTATACGTGTTGAGTCTTTAGACTCACTAGACTTGATCGATGCAGGTGAGGATGTCTATGAGAAGACCGGAGGTGGCGACCAAGGGGCAGGCTTGGACTGAGCGGAAGGCTAGACCCGAGGACCGCCCATGTTATTTTAACATTTTTATGCAAGTTTAAAATTGTAATAGTCAAGCCTGGTGTACGGTACGGTTTAAGTTTTCATAAGTTTATTGACTACTTGGTCAAGTTTAGGTATAGTTTGGATGTTAAGAGTTTCGATTTATGATTTATAGTATGGTTGGTTATAGATGATGTGTAGTGCTTTTGTAGCGGCGTTACGATTAAATTCATGATAAATTGTATATTGATCCAAATGAGGTGAGGCCTTTTCCATTAGAAAGATAAGACATAGAGGTGTAACTTTCTTATTTTGAGTTTTGTTCAAATCATTGTGGAAGGTAAGCCAAAAGTGCCCCGAAGTGTTTCGTGTGTTTCGACGTTCCTCCAATGACACATGTTGGGAGAATGGGCCTAACCTTTTACTCAGACGTTTAATTGATCTGAAATTTTGAGGGATTCAAGACAAGACATAGAGCTACAACTTTTTAGTTTACCACTTTTCCAAATTATGAAGGGAAGAGGCGTTTCAGAAGCAATCTTTGGAGTGGCAGTGCGCAGAGTGCGCGCCCGAGCGGGAATAAATGTCCGCCCGGGCGGGCCTTGTTCGAAAATTTGGTATTTTGGCCGAGAGTTCCGCGCCCGAGCGGAAAAAAATGTTCGCCCGAGCGGCCAGCGATTTTTTAAAAACGTGTTTTCGGATTTTTAGTGTTTTAATGCAAGAGTTAGTCTCATTTTTCCTCATTTCTACTCCTCCTTTTCGTTTCTTCTTTTCTTGGGAGACTAGGGTTCCAATTTCTCTCCTTTTTTTTCTTTAACCCAAGCTTCTTGTTAGTTATTTGTGTTGAGAGCAAGATTATTTTGGGATCAAGGAAGCTAAGGTAAGCTTTTGGTTTGGTTATTTCTTAGTTTTTGGTGTTGGAGATGTTATGGGTCTGTGATGGTGTTGATTCTTTGGCTTTTATGGTATTGTTGTTGGGTTATTGGGTTATTGATGGTGCAAATTATGGTTTATTGTTGTAGGATTGCTACCAAGAGTATAGAATCAAGGTTTCAAGTGGTTGTAAGTGGAATTTCATTCTTGTGCTCACATGATTATATATGTATAGTGTTTCAAAGGTTTTATTGTGTTATTCCCTTCATTTGATTCACTATTATGTATTGATACCTTTGTTGTATATTGTGGAGGCAATTGATGTCTCAACTTTGAGAAGGGAATACAAAAGAGAAAGAATATCAAAGTGTTTGATGAAATGTCCCAAAGAAAGAGTTTAAATGTTTTATGGATTGATAGATACATAGTCAGAGATTGCATGCAATTAGTTGATCAACGACCATAGGCTTATATCCCTCAGAGTTGTCGATTTATATCGATGGGATAAGAGCACCACAGACAGAGTTACTATTGATATCAATCCACCATAGTAAAGAGAAATATCATCTCATTGTTATGCTATTGCTACGATATACATGTTTCAGAGTTGATGGTATTTTATGTTTTCAAAGCCATGTTTTACAGAATATACTATGTATCATTGCTATGTAAGAGTTCCACTTGCTGAGTTTTATACTCATTTCAGTTATTTAATGTGATGCAGATAAGAGCGAAGGACCAGGACGTTGATTGTGGCCCGGAGTCATATGCATACGAAGTTGGAAGGAAGATGTTATTTTGCAAGTATTTTTGGATCATGATCATAGGAATGATATTTTGTATTTTGTTATATCATTTGAATGATCATTTATTTACTTTTAAACATTTCATGGTGGTGTATTTTGAAACCTTCCTTCATTTTATAAGAAAATTTTAAATTCCGCTGCTATTTTTATTGTAAACGGGTCGAGGTGTCACAAAAATACTTTGATTTTTTTTATGTTTCGGTGAGAGATGTTTGGGACAAATATTTTGCTAGCAAGTTTTATTGGTGTTGGATGATTTCAAAGATATTTTTATGAACGATGAGTTGACGACCGTATGGATGTTTATATTCAAGAAAATTTTTAATTTTTCCGCAAATTTTAAGTAGTAAAGAATACGGTTCGTTACAAAATGTATAATCGATGTTTTTTTATTTATTGTTTGACGTGATATAATGATTTAATATTTAACATTATAATGCTACACAAAAAACTCAAAGTTGTGTATACATATTTTACATCTCTCTAGTTATAATGTGTTTACTTAGACCTGATGAAAGATTAGTCCTATCTTTACGTTTTTAACCTCCAGATTGTCATTCCTTTCCAAATTTATCTTTTGTTGTGATTGTTGAAGTAATTCTATTTTTTGATTACTTTAAGGAGATCTGAATGTCTTATTCTATTAATTTCCCCCCTCTTTTCTGGTGTTGTAATATAGTTTCTTGGACCTTTACTTGCATATCTTGCAACTTGTTCTTGTGATAATATTTGTCCGATCAAATACTCAATGATCATGCTCATTTCAATCTTGACTCATTTTGAAACTGACTTTTATTTAATATATGCAATTAAATTAACAGATTCTCTTACGCTCATATTTTCCCAAATTTGGATATGTTTAATTCATTTATTATCTCGATAGAAGCATTCTTGATTGATGTTGGGCTGTGTTTTACTGTTTCAAAGACTTGCACATGTTGACTATTTTTTCTAAATGAAATTTTCTATCTGATATTTGTACTGTTAAGTAAAATCTCTTGCTTTTTGTTGTCATGAGTTAACTAATTTGAATGATGTTTCGTTATGCTTTTTTGTTTTCTGTCTAGCTGGACATACTCATGAGCATAATAGTTGATGATTGTACTTTATAATTGTTTTTATCAAAACTTTCTCTTTTGCACTTTAACGTAAATTGGAAGTTCTGTCTCCATAAAAAGTCTATTTGATTCGACGAAAATTGTGGCAAAATGAGTGGTTTGTAGCATGGATCCAAATAGCGAAGTAGGAAGACATACGTTGGGACCAAATTGGTGTGAAATACAAGTTCTAGTTGTCCTAGAACGGGAAGAGTGTTTGATTAGGCCATATGATCTTTTACAAAAGGTTGGGGATACACTTGGAGGAATGATAGCTTGGCCTTGTCATTTGGTATGATATTCAACTTTTCAATTAACTAGTATTTATTGTTATGTCTGTCATGTTAGTATCTTTTTAAACCAATATCAATTATATTTGCAGTTGACAGTTAATGTGAAAGATTTCTACTAGGTGCATTTAGATAAATAATAATTTTCCAGTTTATCGTTTGGTATGATATTTACTAGTTTGAATTAAATTTTAATCTCTTTATTTTGTGCTTCTTTAATTTTATTTCATTCATACAAATATATGAATTTTTATTGTAGGTGACAAGAATATTGGATTTTGATTAAAATGATATGGTTGAAGAATGAAGATGCGTCACAAGTTTGTTTATGTTTTTCTTTACAAGACTTAATTGTTTGCTAGTTCTTAAACTAAATACATTTGGTACATTTGTTGGGGTATAGATGTTTTTCGAGGTAATAAATTTGTCAGTCTTATACATTAATGATTGCAAATTAATGACAATTATTTATTAGCAATTTAATTTCTATTTTAAAATTTTTTATTTGTATTTATATTAATTTATTATATCCTTGAATATTATATCATCAAAATATTGAAAATCGATGAAATTTCATAAAATATGTCATTTTTTATGTCACAATAGAACATTAAATCATGTAGAAAAAAATGTCATTGTAAAACTCATATGGAGACAATTCAAAAAGTCATTATAAACAACTATTAATGACAATTTTCAATGTCCTAATATACTAGTATAGAAGACATTTGTAAGTGTCATTACAAATTACATACTGAGACATTTTAAATACTTGAGGATGTCTTTCACAGCTTTCTAGTGTGGAAGACCAAGGGTTCGATTGATATCTAATCACTACAACCCCATAGACCAAGAGCAACTTATTGGTCCTTCTCAAATACTTGATGATGTCTTTCACGGCTTTCCAGTGTGGAAGACCAGGGTTCGATTGTTATCTAATCACTACACTTAGTGCATAAGCCACGTCAGGACTTGTAGATATCATCCCTAACATGATACTACCAATTGTGGATGCATACGGAATGCGTGTCATCGCCGTTATCTCTGCATCAGTCTTGGGAGACATAGACGTGGATAGGGACACGCCATAACACATTGGTAGATGTCCTCTCTTGGACTCATCCATCGAGAACCGCTTAACGATGGTATCAGTGTATGTGGACTGGGTTACACCAAGCAATCTTTTCGATCTATCTCTATAGATTTGTATTCCCAATACAAAATATGCTTCACCCAAGTCATGCATCGAGAACTTACTCGCTAACCATATTTTAGTTGATTGCAACATCCTTAACTCATTCCCGATGAGTAGAATGTCATCAACATAAAACATTAGGAATGTCACAGCACTCCCACTGACCTTCTTATATACATAGGGTTCCTCAGGATTCTTATTAAAACAAAACTCTTTGATTGTGCTATCAAATCTGAGGTTCCAACTGCTAGATGCCTGCTTTAGACCATAAATAGATCTCTGAAGTTTGCATACCAAATGCTCACTTCCGACAGATGTAAACCCTTCAGGTTGAGATATGTAAATCTCTTCCTTAATATCCCCATTAAGAAAGGTTGTCTTTACATCCATTTACCATATCTTATAGTCATACCATGTAGCTATGGCCAGCAATATCCTTATAGACTTGAACATTGCAACTGGAGAAAAGGTTTTCTCAAAGTCAACTCCTTGTCTTTGAGTATATCCTTTTGCTATCAATCGCACCTTGAAGGTCAATACCTTCCAATCCGCCCAAAGTTTCCTCTTGTAAATCCATTTACACCCTATGGGAACAGTTCCCTCAGGTGGATCCACAAGATTCCACACTTGCTTCGAATGCATGGAATTCATCTCAGATTCCATTGGTTCAAGCCACTTGGATGAATCATCATCAAATAACGCTTCCTTGAAGGTTAATGGTCCATGGTTAGGCTCATCATGGCCCTCTTCAAGAAGCAGACCATACCTCATAGGTGGTCTCTAGACTCTCTCGGATCTTCTAGGAGCTTGTATCTCCTCTCTTGGCTCTTCGGGTGTGGGTTATTCAATTGTGGGTGTCTCTCGAACCTCTTCAGTTCTATCATCTCCCCTTTTCTATCCAATAGAAATTCTTTTTCCAAAAAGGTTGCATTCCTAGAAACAAACACCTTTGTTTCTTGGGGATGATAGAAATAATACCCAACCGAATTCCTTGGATATCCCACTAAGTAACATTAAATGGATCGACTATCCAATTTAGCTCTCACTGCCTGGTTCACATAAGCAGGGCATCCCCATATTCTAAGATAAGAATGTTTGGGAGGGTTACCCATCCATATCTCATATGGTGTCTTATCAACTGTCTTTGAATGGACTTTTTTTGACAACAGTGCCGTTGTCTCAAGTGCATATCCCCAAACAGATGGCGGCCACTCCGTGAACCCCATCATAGACCGAATCATGTCCATCAAAGTCCGGTTACGACGCTCCGAAACACCATTCAACTGCGATGTAGCAGGAGGAGCCCACTGCGAAAGAATCTCATTCTCCCGAAGATACTCTTGGAACTCGGCACTCAAGTACTCACCACCTCGATCCGATCAAAGTGGCTTGATGCTTCGTCCCAACTGTTTCTCTCCTTCAATTCTGAATTCTATGAACCTTTCAAAGGCTTCTGATTTGTATTTCATCAAATACACATACCCATACCTCGAAAAGTCATCGGTAAAGGTGATGAAGTAGGCATGTCCATGCTTATTGGTGATGCTAAGCGGACCGCACACATCGGCATGGATCAAATCCAATAATCCTTTGGCTCACTCCACATGGCTCTTAAAGCGAATTTTGTTCATCTTTCCTTTCAGACATGATTCACAAGTCGTGAGAGAATTAATATAAGACTTATCAAACATGCCTACTCCCACTAGCTTGTTCATCCTCTTAGGGAAATATGTCCTAATCGAGCATGCCATAATTGTGCAGAATTTATAGTATCTTCTTTTCGTTTGTTTGTTGTTGTTATTTCTTGTACATTGTTTAGTGGAATATCTTTTCATTTTAAGCTATAGATATCGTTTTCAAGTTCTTCAGTATCAATTAAACATTCATTCTTGTAAATTTTGTAAACACATTTGCTAAATAAATAAGAATATACATCTTTATCAAGTATAGAAATGGAAACAATGTTTTTCACCAAATCAGGTACAAACAAAACATCTCTTAAAATCAACTTAAAATCATTTTTCAAAAGCAAGTAAACATCTCCAATATCCTTGGCAGCAACTCTTTCCCCATTGCCCATCCTCAAGAAGGTCTCACCTTTCCTTAGTCTCCTACTTCTTCCCATCACATGCAAATCATTACATAGATGTGAGCCACAGCCAGTATCCAATACCCAAGAAGTAGATTTAATTGAAATGTTTACTTCAATATAAAACATACCATTTCCAGAACCTTTATGGGCAAGATATTCTCTACAGTTACGCCTCTAATGTCCAGGATTCTTCCAGTGATGACAGATATCAGCAGTCTTGTCAGCCTTTACTGGTGTGGCTGCCACAACGGGATTTGGAGCCTTCCTCTTCAAGGGCACATTCTTTTTGGGGCGTTGGAAAGAACTCTTCTTTCCCTTCCCATGTCGACCAGTCTTTGTACCAGATGAAGAATCCACATAAAGAACCGACTTCTCTTTCTTGATGGTGGACTAAAAGGTAACAAGCATGTTCACCAACTCCTCAAGGGTAGGATCTAACTTGTTCATGTTGAAATTCACCACAAAAGATCGAATGAGATAGGCAGTGACAAGAGCAACACGTCGGTGGTCAACTCCGAAGGCAACGTAAGATCCATGCCAACGAGCTTGTCCACAAACCCAATCATCTTTAGGCCATGCTCATGGACCGAGGCCCCATCTTGCATGCACAAAGTGATCAGCTCCTTGACACTAGCACGCCTAAGAGGTCGACTCTGCTCACCATATAGCTCCTTGAGATGCGAATGAATGTCAGCAGCACTCTTTGCATCCTCAAAATGCCTCCGCTTCTCATCATTCATAGAAGCCTACATATAACACTTAGCTCGCAAGTCAAGGTCACACCAATCCTTGTAAGTCTGCAATTTCTTCAGGAGTGCAGTTAGTCGGAGCTTCAACAGGAGGCGACTCGGTTAGTGTATATGCTATCCTTTCCGAATTCAAGACGAGTTTCAAGTTTCTTAGCAAGTTGAGGTAATTAGGTCCAGTTAAAATGTGTTTGTCAAGTATTGCAGATAGCGGATTGCGAATCGAAGACAATGTCAAAATTTGTACTGAAAAGTAAAACAGATTGAAGGATCTTTTTTAGAGCACCTTGAGGTGCTTCAAACAAAATATTCTCCAAGAGCTGCAATAGCTCGTGTTCTAAGAATGTATACACCGATTAATTAGATCGAGTTTGGAGTTAAAATCAAGCGGAAAACACTCGAAATAATCATTCGTTAAGAAACAGTGATATATTTTGTATATCCTGTGTAATTGAATAACTGAAAAATGGTAGATTAGTTTTTGCATTCATCAGTTCAGTTATGGTAACAACTGAACTGACGAATACTCTAACTGATCCAAACAGTTTGAAAACAACAGTTAATCAAAAAAATACACAAGATATGTTTACAGATGTTCGGAGACTTCAAATACTCCTACATCACCCCTTCTACCCCCTCGTGTAGAATTAACTAGAAGACTTTGATTTATACAACTCTTTGTACAAACCCACTCAGCTTAGGACTTATACTACTGCCTAACTGAACTCCTAGACTAGACTTAAGGCATCACCTTCAAGCCAACACTTCTTTAACGTCTATGCGAGAAAGACTACATACACAAATTTATTGTCTTTGTGCAAGACTATATTTGAGTGATAGTGTGTGTGTGAACTGATCTCTGAAAACTACCCGAAATTATTCTCACACACTGAGAGAAATATGCTTCTAAACTAAGCAGATAACACGATGAAGTGTTCTCTCTGGGCTGGTTGCTTCTTGTAAGCTGATATGCAATATGCGTGCCCTTTATTTATCTTCACACACTCTAGTATGCGCTCTCTCTTGTTATGTTTGCTGATGGTCTTGAGCGTGTATATATAGAGACATTGAGACAGTACTTCAAGACTCATCACATGATATCGCAGCTTTGAATATGTTCCTTGGTATATGTGTCTTGACTTTTCTGACATGCCTCCAGGAATCTCTCGGCTTTAATCTTTGCTGCAACATCCATTATTGTACCTTTTATCGTAAATATCTTTGTGCGTAGCAGGAGTCCACTAAGATAAGCTTGTCTTGATCTGCAACTGAATGGTTCCTCACTGATGTACCTAACTGGTCATCTGAACTGATCTTCAGTTGGGCTGGTGAAATCAGTTGACTTGTTAGTTGAATTGATTTCACTCTTTCAATTGAACTGGTCAGCTGGGTTCTTCATCAGTTAAGCTCTTCATCAGCTGGCCGGGCTTTTGCCTATCAGCTGGACAATCAGTTGAACCATTCTTTGAGATATCAATTGAGCTGACTCAGTTTGGTCGATCAGTTGGTCTTATCAGTTAATCGTCTTGATAGCTTCAGTTTTACCTCGCTTAACTGATCAGTTAGAAATATGATCAGTTCCAGCTACCTCTGCACTAAGGTAAATCATTAGAATATCAAGTTTTGTTAACATCAAAATCAAGATTGCGAACATGAAATTTTTTAACAATCTCCCCCTTTTTGATGATCACAAAACTTGGACAGTTAAAACAATTTTGAAGAAAGTGTTAAAAAAATCTTCAGTTTGCGAAATAGCTGAAATAAAAGCTCCCCCTCCACAACTGAATGAAGTGATTTGAAAATATTTTTTTAGTTCGAGGGATAATTATAAACAAAACTCCCCCTCAGGAACTGAATTAAAAACTCCCCTTCAAAATTATAATCATTTACGCAATTAATGAAGTTTTAGTGTCAATCAAGCACTTTGGGAAAGAAATCTTAAGATAGCAGTTCAGTTATGTAAAGGCTAACTGGATGAACAAGATGTTTATTTAATCAAATAAGTGTCCCTTGTATCAAATTTTTGCGCACATCAACAAGCGTAAGGGAAATTTCCACTCCACTGACAGACTTTAAATAACATCAAACATCAGTTAGTTTACACATAATAGAACTGAATATACTAATCACTGGTCGCCTTGAATGCTTTGAATGCTGCAAATATTTCGAGTTTCTTTTGCTATAAGATCAGCTAATTTGCCTTTGGAGTTGATCTCTGTGCTGGCTAACTGGTCGAGCTGACTCAAACTGGACTCAACTGATGCTGAACCGCATTGATCATCTATATTTGATCTGCTATGGCAGTGAAGCGGCGGTACTTCTGATGATAAAGTTCCACTTAACTCATCAGTTTCAGCTGGTAGTTGGATTTCGTCTATTGATCAGTTGGACTGGTAGACTGGAAACTGAAATTTTGTTCGTTGAGCAGTTTAATTGAACAACTGTCAGCTGAACTCAAAGCCCTGCAAGTTACTTAAAACAACAAAGTTAATGAATCGAGAGAAGTGGCTACAATATTAGTTGATGAGCCAAGAACATTCTCTCTCCTCATGGCAAACACATAAAATATTTAATTGTAATATCCCAACCTTTTATTATGCTATTGTTATGGTGTTGATATTTTAATGGATATTTTTATGGTTTGATGGTTGTGATATTGTGGTATAGTATTGGTGATTGAGCTTATGGGAAATGGTTATTGGTTATGGATATGATTATTGCAATGGTTAAATATGGTTATTGTTTATGGTAATTGTTTGGAGTTATGTTTATGGTTAAATTTTGTTTAAGATAATGAATGAGTTTTTTTTATGGTTGTTTTGGATGATTGAGGATGATTTTGGATGCTTATTTCATTGGGATTGAATGGTATTGGAAAAGGTTGGATTTAAGGTGTGTTGGGGTGTATTTTTTGTACAGGAGACAGCGCCGCAACGCCAGAAGGCAGCGCTGCCTGGGCGTGCAAGGCAGTGCCTGGCCGAAGCCCAGGCATCGCAGCGCTGCCAAGCAACGGTGAAGCGCCAGCAGGGTGGCGCCGCGGCGCTAGTATGTGCAGAAGTGTTTTTTTAAAACACGTTTTTGGTGTATTTTGAAGGCTTTTAACCCCTTTTCTAGATTCTTATAATCACTTCTCATTCTCTCCTTCCCTTTGAACGGTTCAAGCTCTTTTCCCTTCAAGTTTTTCTTCCCTTCAATCTCTACTCCAAGTTCAAGGGTTCTAGTAGAAATTTTAGTGTATTCTACTTTAGACTTCAAGCTACAAGGTAAGACTTCTATATTTTTGGGAGTTGGAATGGTTTGTAATATCAAGGGTTAAGTTGAGTTCTTTGATTCATTGGATTATTGGTGATGATTTATGGTTATTGTTGTGATTATTGTTGTAGGATTCATTCAAGTTCATCATAGCCATCATAGTGCTTGTGGGTTGTTAGTAGAAGCTTCATTTCAAATGCTCATGATATATATGCATATAAGCCATGTTTATTGATGTTTAGCCCCTTCCATCGTTATATTATTGATGTATGTATTGTTATTTGTTCATTGAACCAAGAATACCATTGAGTTCATTGATGAGGAGCTAGTACTCTATTGTTGCCTACCAAGTATTTGTTGAATTGTCTCAATGAAATTTCCCATGATCAAAGCCAAGGAAATGATAGTTAATTCATGCATGTCATTGGCCAATCACATGATTATGAGTATCTCTCACAGTTTTCATATATATTTATATCAAAGAGATATTATCCACAGATCACAGGTCACAGGTCACATAATTATCATTTCCTTTCTTTTAATTCATGCCATGAAATACCATCTATATTGCTTGTTATCTATTGTTTATTGAAGATGGTATTATTCATTATTCATTGCCATTGCTATCGCCATGTTTCAATCCAAGCCATGTATATGTTCTTGTTATATATAGCTTTCTACTTACTGAGTTTTATCTCATTCCAGTTAATGTCATGTGATGCAGGTGACAAGAAAGCTTGAAAGGGATTGTCCAAGTTAGAAGAACTCATATGTAATGAGGAAGGGAAACTTTTGGCATGTGAAATTTGTTTTGATGGGTTGGATTTTGGGTGGTTATATTTGTTGTAGTATGCATCTTTTGGGTAAAGGATTGTATATTTTGTTGATGATATTGAATAATGGTTTAAGATCAAAATCTAAAAATCGTTATGACAAGATTTAGTCAAGTTTTATTCTTATGCATGTTAAATGGTTATGTTTCCCTTTCAAATGTTAAGGCTTTCGCGTATGTGATTTCTTTAAATTTAAATGTCATGGGAGGGGTTGTTTCAATTGGTATCAGAGCCAAAGTTCTTCGGACCATTTATGATTTCTTCTACCTAGGACAATCCGGTATGTTTTCGATCCTGCATCTATTGATTTTAACATTGAGAATTTATTCTATTTCATTGCCATTAATATATCATTTCTTCCTATCTATGTTAAAGTGAGCATTTGTGTAGGATATGCCTCCCAAGAGAAACAATATTTAAGGGGATGATAGGATCCCTCCTACTGATAAGACTGCCAAAGTTGTTAATTAATTCAGTAAGTTATTACAAGAACAAGCAAAGGTTCATAGCGAGCAAATTCAACAGCTTTTGAGCATGCACACATCGACCCAGGGTCGTGGTCGTGGAAGAGGCCATGGAAAAACTGAAAGTTCTGATGATGGTGCATATGATCGTTTCAGACGTATAAACCCTCCTGATTTTATTGGTGTCCCTGATCCATTAGTGGCTCTTGAATGGATCAAATCATTGGAGGCTATATTCGATTATTTGAAGTTCACCGACCAGGATAAGTTAAGTTGTTGGTCAAAGCAGCTCGTATTTGGTGGGAAGCCACCAAGGTCACAGTTAATGTTCGAGAATTAAAGTGGGACGAGTTCAAGGAATTATTCTTCACCAAATATTTTTCAAGGGAGGTCAAGGCCAAGAAGGTGAAGGAATTTCTTGAATTGAAGCAGGATGCTATGTTTGTTGCTCAGTATATCTTGAAGTTCGAAGAAGGATGTGTTTTTGTTCCTTTTATTGCTGAAAACGACAAAGATAAGGAGAACACTTCCTTCGTGGTTTGAAGTCAGAGATTCGAAGAGATGTTCATATGTCAAAGGTGATCACCTACAAAGACATTGTTGAGAGAGCCTTACTTTCTGAGCATGATGAACAAGAGATTGAGAAGGAACGGCAATTAAGGAGGCAAGCTTTTCAAGCTAGAGGTCAAGGGACAAGTACTAATGTGCGAGGTGGCCACAAAGGAAAAGTCAAGATGGAGCAACGCAATAAATCTTCTTTGCCTTCTTCAGATACGGAGCGATCATTGTGCCCTAAGTGTGGCAAGCCACACAAAGGTGAGTGTTTGGTTTGTAGTGCTCGCTGTTATCGATGCAAGGAAATGGGGCATACAGCATAGAATTGCCCTCTCTCTTCAGACAAAGGAAAGGCTCCAGGCAGAATTTTTACAATGACAAAAGAAGGTGCCAATCCTGATACTTCAGTGATATCAGGTAATATTCTAATATCTGGCAAGGAAGCACTTACATTAATTGATACTGGTGCGACACACTCTTTTATGTCTGAAGTGTTCATGCATTCTTTATATGTTGATCCTACTGTTATGCTGTTACACTTCAATATTGTGTTGCCCTCTGGTGATGAAATTTTTCCCACTAGTATTCTTAAGGCATGTCCTGTGCAAGTGGGTACTATATTATTATTTGCTGATCTTATTGTTATTCCGATGGTTGCATTTGATGTTATATTGGGTATGGATTGGTTATCTGCTTATCGTGTGG
This sequence comes from Primulina tabacum, assembly GCF_025594145.1. NCBI lineage: Eukaryota > Viridiplantae > Streptophyta > Magnoliopsida > Lamiales > Gesneriaceae > Primulina > Primulina tabacum. Next base: position 29,515,972 of record NC_134550.1, on the reverse strand, counting down.
TGATTGACTATGTGGGCAAGACTGTGAAGTTTTTAGCCGATGACCATGATAGTGATGTATTTGTTGGTCTAGGCTCTTTAATGAGTATTCCTATTATTTCTTGTCTACAAGCTACTAAATTGTTGCGCAAAGGTTGTATTGGTTTTCTTGCTTCAGTGTTGGATGGGTGCAAGGAATGTAATATGCAATTACAGGATATTGATGTGGTTCAAGATTATCCAGACGTATTTGCAGATGATGTGCATGGATTACCACCTGATCGAGAAGTGGAGTTTGTTATTGATTTATTTCCAAGTACAGCTCCAATATCTAAGACTCCGTACAGAATGGCTCCGACTGAGATGAAAGAATTGAAGAATCAATTACATGAGCTATTAGATAAAGGTTTTATCCGTCCTAGTTCATCGCCATGGGGAGCTCCGATTTTATTCGTGAAAAAGAAAGATGGGTCGTTGAGGTTATGCATTGATTATCGGGAACTCAACAAGGTAACTGTTAAGAATAAATATCTTTTGCCATGTATTGATGATCTTTTTGATCAATTGCAAGGAGCAGCAGTGTTTTCGAAGATCGACCTTCGGTCTGGGTATCATCAATTGAAGGTGAAAAATGAGGACATACAAAAGACTGCTTTTAGAACGAGGTATGACCATTATGAATTTTTGGTGATGTCGTTTGGACTAACTAATGCTCCTTCAGTTTTCATGGATTTAATGAATCGTGTCTTTAAGCCGTATTTGGATAGTTTATTCATTGTTTTTATTGATGGCATCTTGATCTACTCAAAGTCACGAGAACTTCATCGTGAGCATTTGAGGATTGTGTTGCAGCTGTTGAGGGATAAGCAATTATGTGCCAAGTTAAAGAAATTTGAGTTCTAGTTGGAGCAGGTGGCATTTTTGGCCGTATTGTTTCGAAAGAAGGAATATCGGTGGATCCTTATAAGATTGAAGCCATTAAGCAATGGTCCATTCCAAAGACAGTGTCAGAGGTAAGAAGTTTTCTTGGTTTGGCAAGATATTATAGAAGATTCATAGCGGATTTTTCGAAGATTGTATTGCCATTGACGAGTTTGACACGAAAGGATACCAAGTTTGAATGGACCATAGAATGCAAACAAGCATTTCAAACATTGAAAGATAAGTTGACTTCTGCCCCTGTTTTAGTACTTCCTTGTAGTACTGAACATTTTTTTGTGTATACAGATGCTTCAAAGAAGGGGTTAGGTGCCGTATTGATGCAGCGTGGGAAAGTGATAGCATATGCTTCTCGTCAGTTAAAGGAATACGAGAAGAATTATCCCACTCATGATTTGGAGTTGGCGGCTGTGGTTTTTGCTTTAAAGATTTGGCGGCATTATCTACATGGTGATAAGTGTGAATTTTTACAGATCATGAAAGTTTGAGTTATTTGTTTTCGCAGAAGGAATTGAATATGAGGCAGCGGAGATGGTTGGAACTTGTGAAAGACTATGATTGCACAATTAGCTATCATCGTGGTAAAGCTAATGTGCTTGCGGATGCTTTGAGTCCCAAGTCGAGTTCTTTATTGGGATCTATGATTTCTAAACCTTTGTTGCTGGATTTGCAATTAAATGAGATCAATTTGGTATCTTCAGGTACAGTGGCTCGATTATCTGCATTAGTTCTTCACTCAACTTTGTTTGATCGAATTTTGAAGGGACAATAGTCTGACAATCAATTATTAGAATTGAAGAGGCAGAAGTGATCTGACAGGAGTTTCGGAGTTTGGGTTGAATCATGATAGTTTATTGACCTTTCGAGGTAAGATATGTGTTCCTATGAATGATGACAATCGAAAAGATGTATTTCTTGAAGTTCATACAGCGCCATATTCTGTACACCCTGGTAGTACCAAGATGTACCAAGATCTTCGGCGTCTTTATTGGTGGCTAGGTATGAAGAAAGATATCATGTTATTTGTTTCTGAATATCTAACATGTCAGCAGGTTAAGATTGAGCACCAGAGACCGGCGGGTTTGTTGCAATCCTTACCTATACCACAATGGAAGTGGGAACACATAACTATGGATTTTGTTGTTGGGTTGCCAAGGATGCAGAAGGGCTTCAATTCTATTTGGGTGATCGTGGATCGATTGACCAAGTCATCTCATTTTCTTCCTGTCAAGACGACGTATTCTATGAATCAATATGATGAGGCTTATATAGGAAATTGTGAGACTTGATGGGATACCGGTATCGATAGTTTCAGATCGTGATCCAAGGTTTACATCGAAGTTATGGAAGAGTTTGCACAGAGCCTTGGGTACGAAATTGGCTTTTAGTACCGCCTACCATCCTCAAAGCGACGGTCAATCAGAAAGGGTTATCCAAATTCTTGAAGATATGCTAAGGGCTTAAACGATTGATTTCCCGGGAAGTTGGGATTCCAAGTTGCCTTTGGTGGAGTTCACGTATAATAACAGCTATCAGTCTTCTATCGGCATGGCACCTTATGAAGCTTTATATGGAAGAAAGTGCCAATCTCCTTTGTTTTGGGAAGAGGTAGGTGAAGGAAAGATGTTGGGCCCGGAGTTGGTTCAACAAACAGCAGATGTCGTGGCATTGATACAAGAAAGAATGAGGACCGCTCAGTCTCGACAGAAGAGTTATGCCGTTGTTTGACGACGGCCTTTATCATTCCAGGTTGGTGATCATGTATTTATTAAGATAGCTCCTCTCAAGGGAGTTATGCGATTTGGCAAGAAAGGTAAGTTAAGTCCTCGATACATTGGGCCATTCGAGATTCTTGACAAGATTGGAGACCGAGCTTATCGTCTTGCATTGCCACCTGACTTGGATCAAGTTCAAAATGTCTTCCATTTTTTCATGCTACATAAGTACCTTTCTAATCCATCTCATGTTCTTCAGTACGAGTCATTGGATCTTTTACCTAACCAAAGCTACGAGGAAATGTCGGTTCAAATTCTTGATCGCAAAGTTAAAGTGTTGAGAAACAAAGAAATTGGCCTTGTCAAATTTCTTTGGAGGAATCAAGTGATTGAAGAGGCTATGTGGGAACCGGAAGAGGAGATGAAACATCGTTATCCGAATTTATTTGACACTAAGCAAATTTTGGGGACGAAATTTTTATAAGAAGGGGAGATTGTAATATCCCAACCTTTTATTATGCTATTATTATGGTGTTGATATTGGTAATGGATATTTTTATGGTTTGATAGTTGTGATATTGTGGTATAGTATTGGTGATTGAGTTTATGGGAAATGGTTATTGGTTATGGATATGATTATTGGAATGGTTAAATATGGTTATTGTTTATGGTTATTGTTTGGAGTTATGTTTATGGTTAGTATTGTTTATGACAATGAATGAGTTTTGTTGATGGTTGTGTTGGATAATTGAGGATGATTTTGGAAGCTTATTTCATTGGGATTGAATGGTATTGGAAAAGGTTGGATTTAAGGTGAGTTGGGGTGTATTTTTTGTACAGGAGACAGCGCCGCAGCGCTGCCTAGGAGTGAAGGGCAGCGCCTAGGGCCGAAGCCTTTGCGCCGCAGCGCTTAGCGCCAAAGCGCCAGCAGGGTGGCGCCGCGGCGCTAGTATGTGCAGAAGTGTTTTTTAAAGCACGTTTTTTGGTGTATTTTGAAGCCTTTTAACCCCTTTTCTAGACTCTTCTACTCACTTCTCATTCTCTCCTTCCCTTTGAACGGTTCAAGCTCTTTTCCCTTCAAGTTTTTCTTCCCTTCAATCTCTACTCCAAGTTCAAGGGTTCTAGTAGAAATGTTAGTGTATTCTACCTTAGACTGCAAGCTACAACGTACGACTTCTATATTTTTGGGAGTTGGAATGGTTTGTAATATTAAGGGTTAAGTTGAGTTCTTTGATTCATTGGATTATTGGTGATGATTTATGGTTATTGTTGTGATTATTGTTGTAGGATTCATTCAAGTTCATCATAGCCACCATAGTGTCTGTGGGTTGTAAGTAGAAGCTTTCTTTCAAATGCTCACATGATATATGTATATAAGCCATGTTTATTGATGTCTAGCCCCTTCCATCGTTATATTATTGATGTATGTATTGTTATTTGTTCATTGAACCAAGAATACCATGGAGTTCATTGATGAGCAACTAGTACTCTATTGTTGCCTACTAAGTATTTGTTGAATTGCCTCAATGAAATTTCCCATGATCAAAGCCAAGGAAATGATAGTTAATTCATGCATTTCATTGGCCAATCGCATGATTATGAGTATCTCTCACAGTTTTGATATATTTATATCAAAGAGATACTATACACAGGTCACAAGTCCTAGGTCACAGGTCACAAAATTATCATTTCCTTTCTTTTAATTCATGCCATGAAATACCATCTATATTGCTTTTTATCTATTGTTTATTGAAGATGGTATTATTCATTATTCATTGCCATTGCTATCGCCATGTTTCAATCCAAGCCATGTATATGTACTTGTTATATATAGCTTTCTACTTACTGAGTTTTTTCTCATTCCAGTTAATGTCATGTGATGCAGGTGACAAGAAAGCTTGAAAGGGATTGTCCAAGTTAGAAGAACTCATATGTAATGAGGAAGGGAAACTTTTGGCATGTGAAATTTGTTTTGATGGGTTGGATTTTGGGTGGTTATATTTGTTGTAGTATGCATCTTTTGGGTAAAGGATTGTATATTTTGTTGATGATATTGAATAATGGTTTAAGATCAAAATCTAAAAATGGTTATGACAAGATTTAGTCAAGTTTTATTCTTATGCATGTTAATTGGTTATGTTTCCCTTTCAAATGTTAAGGCTTCCGCGTATATGATTTCTTTAAATTTGAATATCATGGGAGTGGGTTGTTTCATATAAGAGGATTTCGAAATCCATTTTAAATAACATTTTGAAACATATTTTAAAATATCAGTCTTCAAATGTCCTTCTTAGAACAGCTAGCTCTAATGCCAATTGAAGGATCGTTTCCAAAGCACATTGAGGTGCTTCAAGCAAAATATTCTCCAAGAGCTGCAATAGCTCGTGTTCTAAGAATGTATACACCGATGAATTATATCGAGTTTGGAGTTAAAACCAAGCGGAAAAACATTCGAAATAATCCTTCGTTAAGAAACACTGATATATTTTGTATATCCTGTGTAATTGAATAACTGAAAAGGGTATATTAGTTTTTGCATTCATCGGTTCAGTTATTGTGACAACTGAACTGAAGAATACTCTAACTGATCCAAACAGTTTGAAAACAATCTCTAATCAGAAAAATACACAAGATATATTTATGAATGTTCGGAGACTTCAACTGTTCCTACGTCACCCTTTCTACCCCCTCGGGTAGGATTCACTAGAAGTCTTTGATTTATACAACTCTTTGTACAAACACACTCAGCTTAGGACTTACACTACCGCCTAACTGAACTCCTAGACTAGACTGAAGGCAGCACCTTCCAGCCAACACTTATTTAACGTCTATGTGAGAAAGACTACATAAACAAGTTTATTGTCTTTGTGCAAGACTGTATTTGAGTGGTGGTGTGTATGTGTGTGTGAACTGATCTCCGAAAACTACCCGAAAGTGTTCTCACACACTGAGGGAAATATGCTTCTAAACTAAGCTGATAACATGATGAAGTGCTCCCTCTAGGCTGATTGTTTCTTGTAAGCTGATATGCAATATGCGTGCCCTTTATTTATCTTCACACACTCTAGTATGCGCTCTCTCTTGTTATGTTTGCTGATGGTCTTGTGCGTGTATATATAGAGGCATTGTGACCGTACTTCAAGACTCATCACATGTGATCATCGCAGCTTTGAATATGTTCCTTGGTATATGTGTCTTGACTTTTCTGACATGCCTCCAGGAATGTCTCGGCTTTAATCTTTGCTGCAACGTCCATTATTGTACCTTTGATCGTAAAGATATTTTTATCTTTGTGCGTAGCAGGAGTCCAGTAAGATAAGCTTGTCTTGATCTACAACTGAATGGTTCCTAACTGATGTTCCTAACTGGTCATCTGAACTGATCTTCAGTTGGGCTGGTGAAATCAGTTGACTTGTCAGTTGAACTGATTTCACTCTTTCAATTGAACTGGTCAGCTGAGCTCTTCATCAATTGAGCTCTTCATCAGCTGTCCGGGCTTCTGAAGGTCTTCTGCCTATCAGCTGGACAATCAGTTGAACCATTCTTTGAGATATCAATTGAGCTGACTCAGTTTGGTCGATCAGTTGTGTGAGAGCCTGTAATTTCGTATTCATAATTTTGCGGAATTATTAAAAATTTTCTCTTTAAATATATAAACTTGCAAAGTATAAAAACTTTCGTAAAATAATCCAACGGTTTAACATAAACATAGCAGCGGAAACTGAATAATGTTTTAAACAATAACTTAAAATATATAAAAGTTATAACAAAAATGTGAACATTAAAGTGAATAACTAAACGCGAGGTCCTCGGGTTCGTACTACCGCCGATCCTAGCTAACTCACTGGTCCCGGCCCTCAGCCTCTGCATCGTTAGTACCTACATCAATCAAGTCTAGTGAGTCTAAAGACTCAGCATGCATATATCGTGAATAGAAAATAAAATATATCATAATATTTCATGCCATGTAAAGATATCATATCGTAAAGCGTAACGTGAAAATCGTTCCATTAATAATTATAAATACGTGCATAACTTAAAAATCGTACGTAAAATGTTTGCTCGATAGAGCCCTGTCGTAAAATAGCATATCATAATTTTCTGTTGAAATAATATTCTATGCAACTGGCCCATAACATGAAATAAATCGTCTGATCAGACTAAACCACAGTATATTGGGCGGTAGAGATCATCACAGCCCTTGGAGTAGATATCTGTACCCATACATAAACATAAACCGGTCGTAAGTCACCGGTTGAGGTAATAATCCCATAAGCTGCAATCCCATGAGTGTGAAGTGTCCACGAGACATATCGCATAAATATCAAAAATAAACTTTTACATTTATGCACGTAATATAATTAAATTCCTGAGTTATTTTACCAATTGGGTTGGATTGTTCCCAAGCTCGCTGCAACCTAATTCTAACATGAAAAACATGCAAATAACTTGGCTTGACCATGCAAATAACTTATCTTGACCAACGCTTCAAAATCGAACTAAAAACGAGACTATTATGCCCAACAAACTTAATATTTAACCATGACTCTGTACCAACCCGAACCAACATCGAACCATCATTTAGTTATGATTAAAATACACCTAAAATACTGGAAAATAATTACCAAGGGCTGTAATACACGAAAATTGTGCATGGAGGCCAAAATCATGGAACGCTCTTTCGAGAGTCACTTTGGCACATTGCACCGTAAATTCTCGTACGATCTCTAAATTTGACCAAATCACAAACCGCCAAAAACATGACCTTCCCAACTCAATTAGGTACTGTCCAGTCCAAGGCCATAGGCTAGAAGCCAACCAAGAAATCAAACGAGCCTCTGAACCGAAGCACAAAACTGCTGTAAAAAATTACAGCAGCAGCTGTTGCGCTTTCTTGCTTTGTTTTCGAGACTATCGGCCATTGGGCTGTTGCACTTTCTTGCTTTGTTTTCGAGACTATCGGCCATTGGGGCTTGAACCACCAATCAGAGCCTCTTACCAATATTCTAAGGAGTGACTCAGACCATGGCTAAGGGCAAAAAGCCAACCACAACCCAAGCAAAACCGTAGGACAACCCGAAACTCCCACCCGAGAACAGATGCTGGACTGTGGGGGGTGTAGCTTGTTTTGCTGTCAAATGAAGGATCCAATGGTTATGAGGTTAAACATGGTCCATGCTAGACATGCTATGGTGTTGTATGAGTTATAGCTAAGCTAAGGGCTAGAAGTCAACCACAACCCATCTAACACCTCAAAATTCGAAACCCAACACACTCAACAAAACCAGAAAATTTAAAACCGATGGGGGCTGTTCTTGTTTGTTTGACAACCCGATGGGATCATGCACCAAACCATGAAAGGGCATCTTGGTCACGTTCTAGACATGTCAAGGAGGGGTTATAATTATGGCTACAGCCCCTAGGACAGCCAAGATTCGAACTCTCCCTTAGACAATCCAAACAAGAAAATTCGAGTCTCATAATTTGCAACCTGGAGAGTTGCTGTCAAAATGGTTTTTATTGGGGCGAAAGGGCTCAAACCAAAGGAGAAATCCCTTCCTAACACATCCTATATCATGTCTAAAAGCAGCCTTGAGCCCCTGGAAATCGAGCCAACTCTGAAACCAAAAAACATCAAAACCGTGAAGAACAAGTGGGGACCGAAATTCTGTGCAGATTTTTCTTTGAAAGTTGATGTCCAAATTCGGTTTTTGCCATGGAAATCACGATCATGTAATGTTTTAAAATATTTATATTACTTGATTGAAGAGCAAAGAAAAATATAGACATGCCTTGGATTTGTTTGAAACGAAAACAAATCGATTACGACGAACGCGGCGTGGCGGAGACGGAGTTCTCTTTTCTTGCTTGTTTTCTCTCTTTTCTCTCTTGATGGCTCACGATTATTGAATGAGTTTTCTTCTGAATTTTTTTTCTAGGGGGAGTGGAGAAGGTGGTGAAGGTTGGTGGTTAATAAGGTGGTGCATGGGTGAGTAAATGATGTCAAGTTGGGGGGGGACATGCATGTTGAATGGTTGTCATTTGTTTTGTTGGGGGAGTTAAATGGTTTGGGATTGCGTGGAGTGGGAATGACCGAGAGTTGGATTTCCAATTAGTGTAGGATTTTGTTTAAATTTTGCTAAGTAGAATCCTATGTTAGATAAGCTTTATTAAAAGGTTAATTAAGCATAATCTTGATGAATTAAGGAAGCCTACAATAAAATTGGTGATTAATTCATTAAAGTAGACTTAATTCCACTTGATTTCATTAAATTAAATTATTTCTTAGCCTGGAATAAATTTAGGAATATTTTTGGATCATAAAATTCATCTCTGATTTCCTATCTCCAGTCCGGTCTCGCGTATATATCTAAAAAGTTAAAATTTGAAATACGCGATTTAAAATCCTTAAAAATAACGTAAATGATTTAAATGCAATTAAATCAACAAATTCTTAAAATAATAATCATTTAAAATTAAATAATAGAAATTATGCACATATCTACGCATATTGGTTTTTCGGGTACTACAACACTCCCCCCTTAAATAAAATTTCGTCCTCGAAATTAGAACTCACTGAATAAATCTGAAAAGCGACTCCGCATCTCTGACTCTAACTCCCAAGTAGCTTCCTCATCGGAATGATTAAGCCACTTGACCTTCACTGATTTGATCACTTTGTTTCGAAGCTTCTTCTCCTTACGGTCTAAGATCTGCACTGGTCTCTCTTCATAAGACAAGTTCGGAGAAAACTGCAACGGCTCAAAGTTCAACACATGAGAAGGGTTTGCTAAATACTTCCTCAACATCGACACATGGAACACATTGTGTACTCCGGCCAGATTCGGCGGAAGAGCAACACGATATGCTAATGTCCCAACTCTGTCGAGGATCTCAAATGGTCCGATGAACCTCGGACTAATCTTCCCCTTCTTTCTGAATCTCATGACACCCTTCATCGGTGCTATCTTCACAAAAACATGGTCGCCAACGGCAAACTCTAGATCTCTCCTCCTCCGGTCGGCATAACTCTTCTGTCGACTCTGAGCAGTCCTCATCCTGTCACGGATTACGACTACTAGATCGGCAGTCTGCTGGACGATCTCTGGTCCTAACTCTGATCTCTCGCCTACTTCATCCCAATGAATAGACGATCTACACTTCTTTCCGTACAGTGCTTCATAGGGAGCCATACCTATAGACGACTGGAAGCTGTTGTTATAGGTAAACTCCACTAATGGCAACTTCGATTCCCAGCCCCCTGAGAAATCGATGACAGAAGCACGGAGAAGATCCTCCAAGATCTGAATAACTCTCTCTGATTGACCATCTGTCTGAGGGTGAAAATCTGTGCTAAACAACAACTTCGTACCCATCGCTGAATGCATACTCTTCCAAAATGAGGAAGTGAATCTAGGATCTCGGTCAGACACGATAGAAACGCTGATACCATGAAGTCTGACTATCTCTCGGATATACAACTCGGCATACTAAATCATGGTGAAAGTCGTCTTAATAGGCAAGAAGTGCGCTGATTTGGTAAGACGATCAACAGTCACCCAGATAGCATTTAATCCTCTGACTGACTTCGGTAAACCTAACACGAAGTCCATGGTAATATTCTCCCACTTCCACTCGGGAATAGGAAGAGACTTGAGCAAGCCTGCTGGTCTCTGATGCTCCGCTTTCACTAGCTGGCACGTCAGACACTAGGATACAAAACGTCTGATATCCTTCTTCATTCCGGGCCACCAATACAACAACTGCAGGTCTTTGTACATCTTCGTACTCCCAGGATGAATGGAGTACGACGACATGTGGGCCTCGGATAAAATATCTGCTCGAATAAAATCGCTGCTAGGAACCCACATTCTGTCTCGATACCTCACAATACCGTCGCTAACTGTATACAAGATACTGCCCTTGGCCTCATCTCTCTGCTTCCACTTTGCCAACTGCTCATCTGCTGACTGACCACTGCGAATACGGTCTAGAAGGGAAGACTGAATCGTCAAAGTAGATAGACGGGGAACTCTACCTCGAGGATATGTCTCTAGATCAAACCTCTGCATCTCAGTCTAAAGAGGCCTCGAAATCGCTAGGTGAGCTATCACTGCGACTTTCCCGCTCAATGCATCCGCAACTACATTAGCTTTGCCAGGGTGGTAGCTAATGTCACATTCATAGTCCTTCACTAGCTTCAACCAATGCCTCTGACGCATATTCAGCTCCTTCTGCGTAAAGAAGTACTTGAGGCTTTTATGGTCGGTAAAGATCGGGCACTTCTCTCCGTACAAATAATGCCTCCAAATCTTCAAGAAAAATACTACGGCGGCCAACTCTAGATCGTGGGTAGGGTAATTCTTCTCATGTGTCTTCAACAGACAAGAAGCATATGCTATTACCTTTCCATGCTTCATCAATATTGCGCCCAAACCGAGCTTCGAAGCATCGGTATACAAAACAAAATCTCTGGGCCCTGACGGCATGGCCAATACTGGTGCTGAGATAAGGGCTTGCTTCAAAGTATCAAAGCTCTTCTGACACTCCTCGCTCCACACAAACTTAACATTCTTCTTTGTCAACGACGTGAGTGGAACTGCAATAGAGGAGAAACCCTAAATAAACTTCCGATAGTATCCTGCTAGACCAAGGAAACTACGGATCACTGATGCACTCTGCGGCACAACCCAATCTCTGACTGCCGCAACCTTCGCTGGGTCTAACTCAATGCCACTTCTAGATATGATGTGGCCTAGGAACTCCACTTTCTCCAACCAGAACTCGTACTTGCTGAACTTAGCGAACAACTTGTGCCTCTGCAACGTCTGCAATACTGCGGTCAGATGTCTGCTGTGATCCTCTTGACTCTTTGAGTAGATGAGAATGTCGTCTATGAATACAATCACGAACTAATCAAGATACGGCTGAAAATACACGATTCATGAGATCCATGAAGATCGATGGCGCATTTGTCAGACCGAACGGCATTACTAGGAACTCGAAGTGGCAATAACGAGTCCTAAAAGCAGTCTTGAAAACATCGGCGTCTTTCACCCTCAACTGGTGATAACCAGAACGCATGTCGATCTTAGAGAATACTGAATCTCCCTGTAACTGATCAAATAAATCTTCAATCCTCGGGAGTGGGTATTTGTTCTTCACTGTAACCCTGTTTAATTCTCGGTAATCAATGCAGAGCCTCATCGAACCATCCTTCCTCTTCACAAACAAGACTGGCGCGCCCCATGGTGAAAAACTCGGGCGAATGAACTCCTTGTCCAGAACTTCCTGAATCTGCTTCTTAAGTTCTGCCATCTCTGTCGGTGCTAATCGGTACGGTGCTTTTGTGATCGGAGCCGTACCTGGTATAAGCTCAATAGAAAACTCCACCTCTCGCTCGGGTGGCATACCAGAGACGTCCTCAGGAAAAACGTCTAGAAAATCCCTAACAATTGGGACATCGGAGGCTGACTGACTGGGTGCCTCGGAAACGGATACAAAAGTCGCTAAAAACGCCCGACACCCTCTATGCATGAGCTTCCTAGCCTGGACACAAGGTATAATGCGCGGTAAAGAAAAATACCTGTCTGGCTCGAATAAGAACTGCTCTCTCCCTGGCGGTCGGACTAGCACAGATCTCCGCTGGAAGTCAATCAAAACTCTGTTCCTTAACAGCCAGTCCATACCCAGAATGATGTCAAACTCTGGCATCGGCAGTATGATAAGATCCGCATAAACAAGATTGCCATGAAGTTTGAGGTCTTTGTCTCGGATCACATTAGTAGCTGCCAGCTCCTCGCCAGATGGAATAACCACAGAATACGCCACATCCAATCCAATCGTCTTGACCTCAATGGAATTCGCAAAAGTCTCAGATATGAATGAATGAGTGGCCCCCGAATCAATCAAGGCTTTCGTAGAAACTCCGCCTATAAATATTCTTCCTTAAAGATTGGAACATCAAGCTGAACCCAATAGATACAAGAACTAACTTATAGACATGCGAAGGTCAAATTCTTATAACCTAAATTCCCGAAAGTAACACTGATTTGAGCATGCAATCCTATCGCAATTCTAAGTTCAAAATCTTAACCCAAATCCCCGAGACAATAACTTTTAATATAAACTTAAAGCTTTAAGATACCTGTCAAGAGCATGGTCTCCGGGTTTGTCTCCGCTGCATGGAGAGCAAAAACTCTGCCTTGGGTAGGCAGACGCCGCTGCGGACACTGCTTCAGCAAGTGCTCTGGACTACCACACTTGTAACACTTCCCCGAGCCATACATACAAGCTCCAGCATGACGACGCAAGCACTTAGCGCAGAATGGATACTCAACGGCTCTCGGGACTGCCCGTCCCTACTGCTGCTGCTGTCCTTGGTTCCTGGGTGGGCCGTGGAAAGGCCTCTTATTCTGATGCTGCTGCGGAGGAGGGCGGTGTGGCACTTGTACTGGTCGTTTGCCCTGGCGGTCTCTCTCAATATCAATCAGATTCTGCTCTGCAGCTAGAGCTCTGAAGACAGCGACGTCATAGGTAGTAGGGCCAGCCACCCTAACATCACGGCGCAAGATCGGCCGTAGACCATCCATAAACTGTCTCAGCTTGGCTCCCGCATCATTGGCAATCAGGGGTACGAAATGGCAACCCCTCTCAAACTTATGGATGAACTCCGTAACAGTCATATCTCCTGCCTCAGGGTCATGAACTCCCTGGCCAACCTGGAACGCACCTCGTCAGTAAAATATTTGGAGTAGAATACCTCTGTAAAGCACGTCCAGCTCAGAGTAGCCAAGTTCAATGCTACGGATGCTCCTTCCCAACATAAGCGGGCGTCTCCTCCAAACAGATAGGTCGCACAACGAACTCTGTCCTCATCTCTAAGCCCCATGAACTCGAAGATAACCTCGAGGGACTTAATCCAGCCCTCGGCAATCATGGGATCTGTCGTCCCTGAGAACTCCTTCGGTCTCATCTTCATGAATCGGTCGTCGCCTCAAATCTAGGCGGCCTAGCTACCGCTGCAGCATTGTTCCCCGCGAACTGTGCGAAGAACTGAGTCATACCCGCCATCATCTGGGTATGCATATCAGGTGGTGGAGGAGGTGGCGGTGGACCTCTATCCTCATAACGGTTCTGAGTCTCATCAGCCTCGCTTTTAGCACCCCTCGGGCGGTCAATAACTCGTCTAGGAGGCATACTGTACCATGTAAAATCCTTACGTAACCAACATGCAATATTTCTACTATTTTTCTTGAAATTTAAATATATAATTGCTAAAACATAATATTGACATAAAAATATTTATCATGAGAACATGCTGATAAAATATTTCATGAGAACATGCTGGTAAACTATTTCATGCTCAAAAAAATGTAATACGTGAAAGTCGGACTTACAGACTAAAGACGTGACTTCATGAGCTTCTCGAGATCAGTAGTAAGTACAACCCTTTACAAGAAACATTGCTCTGATACCAACTGTGAGAGCCCGTAATTTCGTATTCATAATTTTGCGGAATTATTAAAAATTTTCTCTTTAAATATATAAACTTGCAAAGTATAAAAACTTTCGTAAAATAATCCAACGGTTTAACATAAATATAGCAGCGGAAACTGAATAATGTTTTAAACAATAACTTAAAATATATAAAAGTTATAACAAGAGTTTTAACATAAAACTGAATAACTAACCGTGAGGTCCTCGGGTTCGTACTACCGCCGATCCGAGCTAACTCACCGGTCCCCGCCCTCAGCCCTTGCATCGTCAGTACCTACATCAATCAAGTCTAGTGAGTCTAAAAACTCAACATGCATATATCGTGAATAACAAGTAAAATATATCATAAAATTTCATGCCATGTAAAGATATCATATCGTAAAGCGTAACGTGAAAATCGTGCCACGAATAATTATAAATACGTGCATAACTGAAAATCGTACGTAAAATGTTTGCTCGATAGAGCCCTGTCGTAAAATAGCATATCATAATTTTCTGTTGAGATAATGTTCTATGCAAGTGGCCCATAACATGAACTGAATCGTCTGATCAGACTAAACCACAGTATATTGGGCGGTAGAGATCATCACAGCCCTTGGAGTAGATATCTGTACCCATACATAAACATAAACCGGTCGTAGGTCACCGGGTGAAGTATTAATCCCATAAGCTGCAATCCCATGAGTGTGAAGTGGCCACGAGACATATCGCATAAATCTCAAAAATAAACTTTTATATTTATGCACGTAATATAATTAAATTCCTGAGTTATTTTACCAATTGGGTTGGATCATTCCCAAGCTCGTTGCGACCTAATTCTAACATGAAAAACATGCAAATAACTTGGCTTGACCATGCAAATAACTTATCTTGACCAACGCTTCAAAATCGAACTAAAAACGAGACTATTACGCCCAACAAACTTAATATTTAACCATGACTCCGTACCAACCCGAACCAACATCGAACCATCATTTAGTCGTGATTAAAATACACCTAAAATACTGGAAAATAATTACCAAGGGCTGTAATACATGAAAATTGTGCATGGAGGCCAAAATCATGAAAAGCTCTTTCGAGAGTCACTTTGGCACATTGCACCGTAAATTCTCGTACGACCTCTAAACTTGACCAAATCACGTACCGTTAAAAACATGGCCTTTCTACTTAATAAGGTACTGTCCAGTCCAAGGCCATAGGCTAAAAGACAACGAAGAACTCAAACGAGCCTCTGAACCGAAGCACAAAACTGCTGTCAAAAATTACAGCAGCAGCTGTTGCGCTTTCTTGCTTTGTTTTCGAGACTATCGGCCATTGGGGCTTGAACCACTGACCAGAGCCTCTTAACAACATTCTAAGGAGTGACTCAGACCATGGCTAAGGGCTAAAAGCCAGCCACAACCCAAGCAAAACGGTAGGACAACCCGAAACTCCCACCCGAGAACACATGCTGGACCGTGGGGGTGTTGCTTGTTTTGCGGTCAAATGAAGGATCCAATGGTTATGAGGTTAACCATGGTCCATGCTAGACATGATAAGGTGTTGTATGAGTCATGGCTAAGGGCTAGAAGCCAACCACAACCCATCTAACACCTCAAAATTCGAAACCCAACACACTCAGCAAAACAAGAAAATTTAAAACCGATGGGGGCTGTTCTTGTTTGTTTGAAAAACCGATGGGACCATGAACCAAGCCATGAAAGGGCATCTTGGTCACGTCCTAGACATGTCAAGGAGGAGTTATAACCATGGCTACAGCCCCTAGGACAGCCAAGATTCGAACTCTCCTTTAGACAATCCAAACAAGAAAATTCGAGTCTCATAATTTGCAACCTGGAAAGTTGCTGTCAAAATGGTTTTTGCTGGGGCGAAAGGGCTCAAATCAATGGAAAAATCCCTTCCTAACACACCCTATATCATGTCTAAAAGCAGCCTTGAGACCCTGGAAATCGAGCCAACCCTGAAACCACAAAACATCAAAATCGTGAAGAACAAGTGGGGACCGAAATTCTGTGCAGATTTTTCTTTGAAAGTTGCTGTCCAAATTCGGTTTTTGCCATGGAAATCATGATCATGTAATGTTTTAAAATATTTATATAACTTGATTTAAGAGCAAAGAAAAATATAGACATGCCTTGGATTTGTTAGAAACGAAAACAAATCGATTACGACGAACGCGGCGCGATGGAGACGGAGTTCTCTTTTCTTTCTTGTTTTCTCTCTTTTTTCTCTTGATGTCTCACGATTATTGGATGAGTTTTCTTCTGAATTTTCGAACTAGGGGGAGTGGAGAAGGTGGTGAAGGTTGGTGGTTAATAAGGTGGTGCATGGGTGAGTAAATGATGTCAAGTTGGGGGAGGACATGCACGTTGAATGGTTGTCATTTGTATTGTTGGGGAGTTAAATGGTTTGGGATTGTGTGGAGTGGGAATGACCGAGAGTTGGCTTTCCAATTAGTGTAGGATTTTGTTAAGTTTTCCTAAGTAGAATCCTATGTTAGATAAGCTTGATTAAAATGTTAATTAAGCATAATCTTTATGAATTAAGAAGCCTACAATAAAATTGGCGATTAATTAATTAAAGTAGACTTAATTCCACATGATTTCATTAAATTAAATTATTTATTAGCTCGGAATAAATTTAGGAATATTTTTGGATCATAAAATTCATCTCCGATTTCCTATCTCCGGTCCGGTCTTGCGTATATATCTAAAAAGCTAAAATTTGAAATACACGATTTAAAATCCTTAAAAATAACGTAAATGATTTAAATGCAATTAAATCAACAAATTCTTAAAATAATAATCATTTAAAATTAAATAATAGAAATTATGCACATATCTACGCATATTGGTTTTTCGGGTTCTACAAGTTGGTCTCATCAGTTAATCATCTTGATAGCTTCAGTTTTACCTCGCTTAACTGATCAGTTAGAAACCTGATCAGTTCCAGCTACCTTTGCACTAAGGTAAATCATTAGGATTGCAAGTTTTATTAACATCAAAATCAAGATTGCGAACATGAAATGTTCCAACACATATAAATGTTAATGACTATTTTATAATATTTAGTAAGATATAAAGTTTGGACTTTTACTTCTTAAATTTTCTCTCCCATTGTTTTGACATTTTTCACTACTTTATTATGAAAACGGGAAACTCTTTTCCTCAGTAGGTACGTAAGGTCCAATTAGCAAATTATGATCCCGAATAATATCAGTCAATCATAATTCCTAAAAGGTAGATTCCAATTGTATCTCCATTCAACCCTTTACGTAAAATTTTGTCTCGCGTTTGATTAGGACCCAATAATATGACGCCGTTCATCTTTACGTGTCAAGCCTTACCCATCGATATTGAACCTTAATGGATGGTCGCATGAGTTTCCTCAATAATATGAACCGAAATCATGAGAGTTCCACGTAGTTCACATCACCATGTCAATGGATGTCACACCTTTCCGGTGTCCAAGGCTCCCCCAATAATATGAGCCGAGCCCCAAGCACGGGTAGCGTTCATCATTCATCCATTGTCGATGGAAGACATGAAAATTATGAACACCTTTATAATTCCCTTTTTCGGGCTTGATATTTATTTTGAATCATATTCAAAATGAGGGTTTTTATTTTTGAAAGGTCTCATCATTAATTTTGTTTAAAAGCTCTCCATGTTTGATCGTATGTTTGCCAGATTCATGCAAATTTGTTATTATCATAATAATAACGCTCATACTCATTATTATAACATATCATGCATATATTATAAACAGTAAACAAAACAAGGATGATCAATCGCCCCAAAAACTAATAGCCCTTGTGAGCCAAACACGGGCCTTGGTCTAATCCTAGGGAATGCATGAGATGCAAATGCACAATTACATAAGCCTCCAATATTATTTACATGTCTTCAATCTTCATAATCATCAAGGCCCACCATCTTCTAATCTTGATCTTCCACTATAATAATATTTACAAATAAATATTCATGGCAAATAGAGATACATCTAATGGGGTGGGACCGGGCTATAAACCAAGCCCACTTATAAATTGATAATTATTACAATCATTCAACACAAAATATCCTAGCATACACCTAGCAAATTGGACTTAGTCTTTTGATCATCCTTCATGCATAATATCACATATCATACACCATCAATTAATTATCACAATAATCAATTGATCCAATATTATATAACTTGATCCAATCACTAACCGCCAGGATTATAAACTAAATTAACAATGTAAACAAACTCCTTTGTCTACTTTCTAATTAATTTATTTATAACCGAATTTTTTGTAAATCACCATTTACAATAAATAATTAAAGTTCAACTTCAATTATTTATTTTATGATAAAATATGTACAACTTTTGTATATTTAAATCTAAGAGCCCAATAAGACATTTTTCATCAAAAACCATTTTGGTCCATTTAAATTCAAAAATTGTGTTAGCCTTCTAATGGCTCAACAACTCAATGCTCATGACACTTTGATATTCCAAAACACTTTCGGAAACCCTAATTGTCATCGCCGTTGCCGGAGCTCCGTCGTCGGATTCCGGCCAACATGCACACTAAATTATTTTTTTTCATTTTTAAGGGGGTTTCGGGCAGCAAGGGGGCTGCCCGAGCTACCCGAAATTTTTGCTGCCCCAAATCCACACCAAAATCGGCCTTGATTTGTTGCGAAAATTATCTCATGCGGTTAGAAATAGTTCTCAATATAATATCATGTATTTGTTACACAAAATAGTAATCTTAGCTCATGATCCCACTTGAAAGCGGATCGGTTACGGTGCCCGGATACGCAACAGAAGTTTCAAAACAAAATTTTTACAAGAAAAATCGAGCACCTCACAATGATGTGTAGCAAATAACATAAAACACAAAATGTCATACATAGGGTGTTTAAAAATTTACCTATCAATCACAAAGGATTGATGATGGCTCCAACCAAGTTGTAAACAACTTTGATTCTTGAAAGGTAGACAAATCTACAAGCCTCCTTTGAGCACTCTTTGCTCAAAATTAAGTCAACCACCGACTAGGAAGATCCTCTCTAATTTTGCACTAGAAAAATTAGAGGATTTTTTTTTTTGAGAATGGTGTGATATCCTCAACAATTGAAGAAGCAAAAAAATGGAGAGATAAGTATTGTAAAATTTCTGCCAACTTGTTGTAGGAGAGAAGGGAAAACTTTTCTTGGTTGTGAAAAACGTTAAATGTGTAAAGTTGCATGTGCATGCCATGCCATTAACTCAAAAGTTGCCTCTAACCCTTCACCTTCCAAGCATTCAATTTGTTTGGGCTTGTAACAATTACAAGGCCCATGGACTTTTATTTAAATATCTCCAACATATTTGAGACCATTTAAATTTTACTTGATTTTACTCAAGCACACTAGTTGAATAATTATTTCTAATTGAGCTTTACAAGGTCCAATGTTATTTAATTAATTCAAAACTTGAATTAATTTAATTATTTGCACTCTACTAGGTCCACTAGTGTTTAATTAATTCAACACTTGAATTAATTTAATTTAGTCCATAATAATGTTTATGAAATCGCAATTTTCAAATACATTATTTATTTGGACAACTTTTAATTTAGGAACATTTCCATAAATTAAAAGTCACATTCCCCATAATCCCCTTATAAAAGTCATACTTCTATTTTTGTTAGCGCTTATAAACTTCCTTTATAAGCCGTTCAACACATTGAACTATTTTTCTTCTCAACAAGATCTGGAAAGCTAGTACTTGTGTAGCCCTCAATGGTTCAATGATACAACTAGCCGTGGGTTCACATCTCAATGTGATTCGAGACTAAAAATGTCCTTATATGAGCATATCCCAAATGCTTCATTCTTACTTATCAACTCCTTGATAATAATGACGTCAGAACTCAAGTCTGATAGTACCCAACCAATCATGTTAAACGCCTAGCAACATCGCTTACATAATTTCCTAGGTATCAAATGATAGTGCCTGCAAGAACCAATCTATTATGGTTAGCGTACAGTACAGTCCCTTCATCTCATATATCACGATCGATTCGACAACTATTAGTATATCGAGAGCTGTCAATGAATCGATACTATGTGTCATGTCGTAGTTGCATCTATCGTGTAATCTATGAGACCCCTTTCATAAATACCACCAACACCCTGATCAGAGATTTCAAACTACATACACATGAGATCACATAGGATATCCATACCCGAAGGTAAGTGGTGAATCCCCAACTACAATGCATCGACTCCTATATGTTTCGACAAAACACACAACCTTGCCACCTGATGACCACATATGAGTCGGTAAACAAGTCAAAGTGCAATGCTAACATATAGAGTCTCAATGTTATCCCGAGTCATAAGGACTAATGTTGTACAACCATAAACTAGGACGTTTCCACTCGATAAGTGAGAACCATTTGGAGAGTTCTTTATGGAGGGTTGTTCAGTGCACTCTACAAGGAGCACCTATATGCATGCTTGGAGCTACCAATAAAACATGGTACTCACATCGCAGATACTAGTCTCAGACTCAAGCGGCCTTTATCCTTCTTAACGGCGGCTGAATCGACTAGGAACTGTTTATAATATACAGTATTGCAAATATGAGTTTCAAGATACTGATCATATGAGCATCTCATATTCTTTCTACTATTTATATATTCAAGGATTTTATCTATGCAACAAGTATGGGTATACAGATAAAAATGTGCCAAAACAATTCAAATATTATTAAAATAAAGATTGTTTATACATAGAGTTTCAATATGAACCCTCGGCCAACACTTGGCTCGACGGACACCTACTCTAACAGTTATATCCTTTGATATGATAAATAAAAGATCCACAGTGAAAAATGAAATTAAAATATATAATGTTATTATTATTCTAGTATTCAGCAAATCCACTCTACTTGTTTCACTTTATATCAAATAGTATAGATACACCAAAATGTGTCTAAATTACGGATAAAAAGAGAAATTTCGACGATAAAGATGATAAAGCATCCCAATGTCTTAAATATATTAGAGGTTTCAATTTTCCCATTCAGTCCTTCTTGTGTACTCTTTTAAGCCCTTGAAACATAGCAAATGGTCGGTCAATGTGTCCCATAGAAGCGCATTTTTTTAAATAAACAATAAATGATTTAAAAGAGGGCCAACAGAAATTTTTAGACCCTCGACGTACATCTTTGGAAAATTAGGTTAACTATAGTTTATATATACAAATAAAAACTAATTTTTAAACCTAAAATTAATAGATTTTTTATTTTATTTTTTGTGGCCCCCTTCCTCGCTTGGGCAATGAGGGTAAAGCCATGTTGACCGTACAATGAATGCAATTATCGATTCTGTCACTGTGCTCTTTTGAGCAGATGTAATAGAATCTTGAAAGAGTACCTAAAATATTCTTTAAACAAGCAGTAAATGAAGAGCTTGAATGCAAGTTTTTTAAACAGAGCTCAATGCACCTAAATTCGAAGCTTGAACGAGCAGTGGTGGTCTCGCCTTGGTGCAGTAGCGGGGACTCGCTGGAAAACAAGCCGCACGCGTGAAAACCAGCTGGAAATATAGGGAATGACCAAGAATATTTTAAGCTTCTAATCCTCACCAAAATACCAATAAACAACCCAGAAAACGAAGCAAAATCTCACCTGAGACGGAAAAGGAGTGATGCACAAAACAGAGCTGGGACTCGGAGCTTCTAATTGAAATTTTTTGCCTCGTTTCTTTGGATTCAAGTGATGAACAAGGTTTGCTGGACCTCAGCTGCAATCCAAGGTGGTCGGAGAACTGATTCCCGGTGGCGCAGTGGTCAGATCGATGAGGAGGAAGAGAGATGATGGGTTGGATAAGGTTTGCACATGTTTCTCTTTCTTACTGTATATAAATGAAATTGTAAGCCAAGTCCATATATGGACCAGAGCAAATAAAGTGATGGGTTTCTTGTAAAATATTGAGAAACAAGTAGCAAATAACATTAAAAATTAATAACAGAAAAACTCAAAAATTATAGCCAATCATATATATTTACACACACATATAAATTGGATTGAAAAATTGATAAAATAAAAGTGGGAATATTTTGGTTGGATAAATATTGAAGGAGAGAAATTAATTTTTTTCTTCGTATCATCAATTAAAAATGTCAGAATAATTAATCTAATATGTTTTTTTTATTTTACATGTTATTAACTTTTTACAAAAGTGATAATTAAATATCCGTAATAACATTTAATTAAAAATATGTATAAAAATATGTCACAATTGCCGTTTGTTGCAGTGAAAGATGATACACAGACACTCATACCATATTTGTATTATCTATTCTCTCTTTCCTTCAGTTTCAACCTGCCGAATTCTCCTCTCATCATTTCTCAACCATTTTCGAAGTTGTCCTTCCAAATTTGAGGGTAGATTTGGAAAGAACTTGATGTTGGCTTCATTTTGATACTAATATTTCGAGGAAAATGCAACTTAAATTTTTTTACCGCAGCTCCTTTTCATTCGTCGGAGCTGCATGAGGCTTCGTCTCACTGCCACCACTCCTCCTTTGCCGGAATTTCAAGGTTTAGAGCACAATTATCCGGCCTAGGTCATGATTTTAGAGGCGGTTATGGGTGAGCTCGATTCTATGGTTTTGATTTGGGCGATTTTGCTTCATTTTCTTACCAATTAATTTATATTTGTTGTTTTACTGATTGTAAGCACAAACTTTGCACCGATTGAAGGTATTGATGAATTTTCAGAATTTATTTTGACAATATTTCAAAATTCATATTTGATAAAATTGGGGTTTTCTATTTTTAGAGTTGAATGGTTCAATGTTTGGATGTTTTGATGCATTAGAAATTTTAATGCTAATTTCGAAATGTCTTGGCATTTAGTTCAAATTTTGAAACTAGTTATGAAGATTTATGGATTTTTAAGTAAATTTTTGAAGTTGAGAATTTAAACTAATATCGAATAATTAGTTGTTTAAATTCTAGTTTTACGATGTTTGAACTAAAAAAATTGATTCTGAGAAATTTAGTTTGTAAGTTGCAAGTTTTGGATTTTAAAAACTAAATTGTGGATTTTGGAATTTTAGGATAAATTGTTGGATCATTGAAATTAATAAGAAGTTGATATGAAGTAAATAATTTTGCCATGTCTGGACTTTTCGGGAAGTCTTTTAATATTTTTTATGGTAATTAAGTATTCAATTGAGATATATATGAACTGTTTTTATTACTATGTATATAACAATATGAGATGATATTGAATATTTTATAATGAGTTGTGATGTAATTTAAATATTTATGTGGATGATGTGATTGCATTCACGTATTTTTAATGATTGTTAATGTGTAGATCAAAGAATAATCTATATTTTCTTTAATAAAATATTTTATTTAATAAAATAAAATAAATTTTTATTTGTTTCAAATAAATTTTACTGGAAAATTTAAGGGATATCAGTCAAATAAGCATGTTAACAAGATGCATAGAACGTTGAGCATTGACTTCTTTGATTGTTATTTATATTGAGATTAATATGTTGAGATATATTAAGTCATCAGATGGACAAGTTGTTAGGATTTAGCCGAATCCCATATGACATGAAGATGAGCGGGTTACTCCCCTTCCCTCGATGCTAAGTGCATGGATGAGCGGAGATTTGATGATGCGTTCATGGCACGGATGACCGCTGTTATTGTTGTTGATGTAATTCATTTGGACTCTGTTTTGTATCAATTATTCTGTTGTTACCTTTCATGCATCGTATTGAATTTCATTTCATTATACTTGATTTTATTAATGTATGTTATATTCATCGTATTTTATTGGTTCATCGTACTAGGACCAACCCCTATTTTATTGTTATTTTGCGGTTGTTTTTGATTCTATAGTAGGTTACTATCGGGATTTGATGCGTTTATTGGACCATCTACCGTGGCTCCCAATGCAAGTTGTCTTTGACGTGTTCCCAGATATATAAGTATCATACTAGTGAGTCATAAGTTTTCCGGGGAGATGCCTATGTAGCTGTACTGATATTTTTATGTTTCTGATTGTTAGTTGTGTGATCGAGCCTTGTCGACTCTGCATGTGTTTAGTCATGGCTAGTGTGGATTTATGATATGAATCTATTTTGAAGTATATAAATGTAGTTTGTGTTGTTGAAATTTTTGGGATGTCCTACATCCGGGACGGTCATGTTGAAAATTCTGTAGTTCCAAAAAGCAAATTTTTAACTCATTTTTGTTGTTTGTGAATTATTTATGATCTTCTGCCATATGTACCAAATGTTGGTAAAAACAATTTATCAAAGCTTTCACTTTTTTTGCAAGGGCTGCAAAGAAATATTCATATTTTGATAATGATTGGATCGCTCTCTACCTATGTTGATGGAATAGACAAGGCGAAAAAGATAGCGGTAAGTCTGCTCATGGGAGAACCATGGCCAATTCCATTTCTGTTCATTAGGTATCTGTGGGTATCATGTCAATTCCAGTGGGCTCATATCTCTACTAGCCTCTACAGTCGTACCAGCAATCCACACATCAAATATTTAAGGTAAAAAGAAAAAAACTTAAGAACAAGTCTCAATCGAGTTCCTCCAGTTCAGACAATAATCGAGGGATAGTTTCAGATGTCGTCTAGTGTGGTGTATTGTGACCAATGTGGTGTAAAACATTTCAGTACACAGTACATGAGTTCAAGGGGATTGCAATGTCTATGGTCAGATTGAAACTATGCCAGGGTTTGTCCAAATGTCGGGAGACAGCTATTTCAGCCACAACAGTTTTGTGAGGTTCCCCGAGGACCATATTTTAGGCCGTATGATCCTACATAGTCGTTTCAACAGTCTAGCTATCCACCTCACGGAGGCCCCACTCAGAAGAAATTTCCAGTGCCATACCAGGCTAGAGTCCATGAACTGACTCAGGATAAGGATCACGATGCACTAGGAGGAGTGATTGCATGTATTTGTTATATTTTTTAATTATCATTTAGGCATATTGATAGACACAAGAGCATATAATTCATTTTTATCAGTTCATGAGCATGAGATTTCAATTATTCTGTTTTTGGACATTGTGTTTATGTCTACTCATTCTTGCATATATTTGATGTCTTGGGATATTCTTGAATTGTGTGATTAGATTTTAGGATAACGTTATGATAACAAGTCTAATCAAATTGGTTATTTTTTACTTAGATTGTACTCTGTGTATGTATACACTAGAGAATTATAGAGTTACACTAGCGAATTATAGAGTTACTATTCATTATTTCTATGGAGTTGTTAGATTTAGACCGTATTATAGTATAACATTGATTTTTTATGGTAATGATTCACAATCTCGCATTCTGTTTGTGTTATCGATGGATATTTTCAGACCGTTAACATTAATGAAGGATTCATGGTCTATGCTCTTGATGCGACACATGAAGAACGATTGAAAGTTTTAGATATTCATGTTATCAACGATTTTACTAATGTAATTCCTGATGTGATTACATGATTTTCGTTTTAAAGAAAAATAGATATTACCATTAAATTGACGTCAGGGAAAAATCTTATTTCTAGAGCACGTTTGTCTCTGCTAGAGTTGACATAACTCAAAGATCAATTACATAATTTAATAGAAAAAGGCTACATCAAACCAAATATGTCTCCTTAGGATAGCAACAATATTATTTGTAAAGAATAAAGATGAAACAATGAGAATGTGCATCGATTATCAACAGTTGAATCAGGATACTGTGAAGAATAATTTTCCTCTACCATGTATTGAACACTTATTTGATCAATTGCAGGTCAATTCAGTGTTTCCAAGATCGATCTTTGTTCCAAATTCTATTAGCTTAGAGAAACGAGAGGAAGATGTTTCAAAGTCAACATTTCGGAAACATTATAACATTATGAGTTCCTAGTCATGCTTTTTTGATTGACTAATATGAGATATTGATGAGAAAGTCTCTCAAATATTTTTATCTAAGAATATGAGGATGTCCTCCTTACCTGAAACAAACAGTGTGAGCCAAATTGGATATTAGATCTATTTGTGCTACTTCGTGGTGTATCCAAAGAATTTTGTTGAATATTACTTCTATTATCTCAAGGAAACAAAAGTGTGTTTCAAGAAACGTAACCTTCTTGAAGAATAAATTTTTATTTGAGAGAAAATGCGAGATGATAAAACTCAAAGAGATACGAGAAATACTCTCACTACTGAAAATTGTAAAAGTCACACCCCAATAGCTAGGTGAAGAAGTACACGGTCTCAGGAGATCAGAGAGGATCTTGAGACCACCTGTGAGGTATGATCTTCTTGAAAAGGTCAGAAGGAGCCTAACCCAAGATGTGATCAAAGAAACTTCAAGAAAGAAATGTCTAATGCCGATTCATCCAAGTGGATTGAAGCTATGCAGCTTGAGATGAACTCCCTGTATTCGAACTAAGTTTGGTCCTTAGTTGATTCAACCGAAGGAAATGTTCCCATAGGAAGTAAACTGATTTACAAAAAGAAGCTTGGGGCATATGATAAGGTAGTGATCTTCAAGGCTAGACTGGTAGCTAAATGTTATACCCAAAGGAAATGAATTGACTATGAGAACACATTTTATCCAGCCGCAATATTCAAGTCCTTAGAATTCTACTAGTCATAGAAGATTGAAACAACTATGAAATATGAAAATTGGATGTGAAGGCAACGTTCCTTAATGGTGATATTAATGAAGATGAAGTGGCCATAAAGGATGCAAACTTCAGATATCGATTTATTTTATCAAATAAGCATCGAGAAGTTGGAACGTCAGATTTTATAACACTATCAAAGATTTTGATTTTGTTAAGAATCCCGACGAAACATGTGAGTACAATAAATTTATTGGGAGTGTTGTGACATTCTTAGTACTTTA
Source organism: Primulina tabacum (assembly GCF_025594145.1). Taxonomy (NCBI): domain Eukaryota; kingdom Viridiplantae; phylum Streptophyta; class Magnoliopsida; order Lamiales; family Gesneriaceae; genus Primulina; species Primulina tabacum. Next base: position 29,488,916 of record NC_134550.1, on the reverse strand, counting down.
TGTTTATAAGATTCTACTCATTGGGACTGATGCGGGATTATTGCAATAAACTAAAATATGACTAGCAAGAAAAATTCTCCATGAAAAACATGGGTGAAACATCCTATATATCGGGAATAAAAATCTATGGAGATAGATCAAATAAGATGCTAGGGCTCATCAAATCTACGTATATTGATACCATGCTAAAGAGATTCTTTATGGAGGAGTCCAAGAGAGAATGTCTACCAATGTGTTATGGTATGAATATATCAAATTTTATGTTGCATAAAACTGATGAGAAGATAGAAACCATGACACTTCCCTACGCATCAACCATTATTAGTGTTACATATAATATGATATCTATACGACTTGATATATCTTTAGCACTGAGTGTTGAAAAAATATATCAGTAAAACCTCGATCCATTGCGTTAAAAATCCGTGAAAGATTTTCTTAAGTACTTAAGAAGGACTATGATTTGTTCATGGTCTGTGAGAAAAGAGAATTAAAATTGGAAATTTACACTTATTCTAGGTTTCAATCAGATGGTGATGATTTAAAAAATCAATCTCTTGATTTTTATTCATACTCAATGGTGGTTATGTCTCTTGGAAGATTTCCAAACAGGAAACCACAACATATTCTACCACTGACACTTAATATAGTGCTGCATCGGTTGCAACAAATGAGGTAGTATGAATAAGGAATTTTGTCCAAGAGTTGAGTTCCATTCCAATTGGAGTTGATCCAGTCTCAGTGTACTGCGACAACATTGATGTCGTTGCACAAGAAAATGAATCAAGGTTTCATCCGCAATGCAAACATATACTGAGGAAGTTCCACATCATCTGAGAGATTGTGGGAAGATGAGACATATCGGATGAGAGAGTTGCATCTGTCGATAACAGTTGAAAGGCCTTACCATGACCATTATTTGAGAAGCATAACGAAATAATGAGATTGAGATATATGTATAGTTGGCTATAGGAAAAGTGAAATATTGTTAGAGTAGGTTCCAAGCAGACTAATTGTATGCTTGAGATTTATGGATTCTTATGTTCCAAACGACCTTTATTTTAATAATATTTTACATTTATTCATTCTGAAATTTACTTTACTGTATACATATGCAATCTGCATATATAACAACCATGAATATACATTGGTACAATGAGGTTGTACATATGATGGTGATCATGAAACACATTTAAAACTTTATTTATATTCTAAACATGTTTTTAGTCGATTCAGCCAACTAAAATAAAGATAAATATCGCTTAATTTCGAGACTAGCATATGTGATGTCATATACCGTGTGTAAGGACATGGAGATATCCAATCATACAATATGTGTGCTAATATTAAGGGTAACGTAAAAATCCTCTCTTGAACTTTTCAAGTGATTATCATTTATCAAGTAGATAACTCCGCGGTTATGGTTGTATATCATTAGTCCTTACAACCCGGGACAAGAGGCTCTACGTACTAGTCCTGCACTTTGACTTGTTTACCGGCTTTGTGACGATCATCGGGTGGCGAGATTGGGTGTATTATCGACATAAGTATGAGAAATTAAATTGTAGTTGGGGATTCACCTCTCACCTACAAGTGTGGATATCCTATGTGATCTGATGAGTTAACATTGCAAAAAAATCTTTGACTAGAGTGACATGTGCTTAGGGCAGTGTGGTTTCCTAGTTGCATATGACACTAGATTACTCAAAGATACATCATATCGTTATCAAATTCATATATGATTGTAGTATACCGATGGTTGTTGATTTGATAGGTGTTGTTTTTTCGTGTTCTTATTGTGTTACTTCATCACATTCATGCACGTGTCATGAGATTTCGCATAAATTTAGTTATTTTTATTATATTTAGGAATAAACATTGTTTTTCATGTGTTTGGGTTGATTCGCAGGTCATATAAAGATGGATTAGTTCGAGAAGGTGCACTAGGACAGATGAAAATGTTCACCTCAACGCACACATGAAGAAAAATGGACAGGAAAGCCGAGAAAGACGCATTGGGGTAGAGGTTTCTACCTGCCCTAGTGCACTTGAGGAATTAACTACTAGGTAGGAGCACTGAGGCGGAGGTTTACCCTCGCCCTCGCGTGCCACAAAAATTTTTGCGCGAGAGAATTCTACCCGCCCTAGCACCCGAGGGAAATTTTATGTGTAACAAGCTCGCTGGGGCGGGTATTTCATCCGCCCCAGCGTGCCTATGAAGGAATTAAATACTCGACTTGTCCTTCATTCTTCGATTACATTTGTATTGAAGAATTCGATATTTTCGAGCAGTGTTTCTTTTGTTCTTCGACTACAATAGTATTTTTAGTTTAATAACATTTATTTAATTATTGTATTGCATATTTCAGAATGAATTCTAGTAGCTAAACTCTTTTTGTTCGGATTTAAGGGGATTCTACCCCGAATCAATGTTTGAATTAATTAAATATTCGAATTTTACTTCATTCTTTATTATATTATTGTTTTTATTTGAATTATTAAAGTATAGCTAACTTTGATAATATTTTATATTGCGCGTGAGTTCGAGAGAATAAATTTTAATAGAAACAAGTAATATAATATGTGGATTTACAATTTATATATACATATGAAATTGAATACAAATTGATAGTCATAGACCAATAGGTCAAAAGCTAGGAGATTTCATAAATCGTGCATGCAATTCACCGTTGATAAATAATTAAAGATATTTAATTATTTCATTGTGTCCAATTATTTTGATATATCTTGAGAAAGATTGTTAATTATTTAGGGAATCCCGTCAAAGGAAATGAAAAATGGTCGAGATTAATTATCAAAATAACGAGAGATAGATGAACTGAAATTCTCAACAAATTTACTTCATATTTGATTTTAATTATTCATTTTGTTTGCATATTTAAACTTGGAACAATTGAGTTAATCAAATTCTAGTAGTTAACAAACCAATTCAACATATCGTTTGATACCCCACGAATGGGCCCATCAAGTGACCAGGCCCAGACCAGACTTTGGACCCCCGAGTCATTGCTAACCAAGCCCCCGAGCCATTTCTAACCATGGTAAATGGCACATGGGGTCCTTTCCTATAAATACTAGATTTGAGAGTCTAATTGATTCATTCAATATATTAATTTTGAGTAGCCTCTATAGTTGCTCTCTCATTTTTAATTCTCAGTATCTAACTTGAATACTGGAGGGGCTACCCCGGGACACCCTCCCGGCTCCCTTCTTAACGGTATCCTTTGTGATTTTAGGCCAGAGTAGGTCCGAGGTCTGAACTCGGACTATTCTCATCTATCGGAATCGAATCCTATATTTCTAGTGAGTATTACTTGGAGACGCATGTGGGAACACTTGAGCTAGGACGAAGAGATGGTAGGCCGAAAAAAGAGCAGAAGAACTAACACAATGTCTTCATGTCCTCAGACGAGAGATGAACAACCTCGTCCTAATGAGAACATAGGGAACTTGACCCTATAACAGTTAGGCCAATTTATTACCAAAACAGTAGAGAAGGCCATGAAGAAAAACCAAGAATCCATGTTTGCCGAAGATCATGATCTTCGTTAAGAACGAGAGGAGAAATAGAGTTTCATCGTCAAAAAGAGAGAGTCCTTTTTCCCCTGCCATTCTAAAAAAGGAGCTTCCCCCAAGTTTTCGACAATCAAGCATAGGAGAGTATGACAGGCGTACTGACCCTGAAGAACACTTGGGAAGATTTGAGAATTTGGCGTTTTTGCATCAATAATTAGATGGAGTTAGGTGCATGGTGTTTCTGGGTATGTTGGTGAGATCATCTCAAGAATGGCTTAATACGCTACAACCCAACTAAATACGGTCTTTTGAGGATTTTTCTATGGTTTTATTACACCGATTTGATAGCATCAAGAAACAAAATTACCTAAACTTTTCCGCGATGAAGCATCAAGAAACTGAAACTTTGCGATAGTTTATCTAGCATTTCAACAATGCAGCACTGGAAATACCGGCTGCTACCACTGATAGTATGATAAGCTCCTTTACCCAAGGACTAAGAGAAAGGGAATTCTTCAAGTCACTAGTCAAGAAACCTCCGTTGAGCTATGACGCTCTTTTAGATCGGGTAGAAAGGTACGTGAATCTAGAAGATGCACAACGACACAAGAAGTTGGAGCAATAACTTGGAGGAAGTAGGATTGAGGGGATGGAGAGAGGGGGTAGGAAGAGAAGCGGGGGTGAGGAAAATATGATAAGACTAGAGGTAAAGGGCAATTCTCGCCCTATGTTGCTTTAAATAGGAATCGATATAAAGTGATGGAGGTGAGAAAAGAGAAAGTAGATGAGAAAAATCACGGAGGGTTGAAAATGATTCTAGGTTTCCTTCACTTGATAGGTGAGGGGGAGCCTCATCCGGTAGTCACCTGGGGTTTTGCCTGCCCCCTAGGTGAGGTCGTAGCCCTGCTTGGATAACACATAGGGTTGGAGAGCCGAGAAGATAATGACGAGGTCAAGATGCTCCTCGAGAGCCCACCGATCTCAGGGGGAGAATGAACGAGGACAATCTTCCTACGAGAGGAATGATTCATATAATCTCGGAAGGTGCTACTGATGGAAACTCCGGGCGAGCTCGGAAAGAACACGGAATAAGGTTGGATAAATTTGAGATATCTAGGGATGCGAACTTACCACAAGATCCCATCATTAGCTTTGGGCCGGAAGACCTCTGAGGTGTTGTGGCTCCACATAATGATTTCTTGGTGGAGACGGCCACCATTGCTAATTACGACGTGGCAAGAATATTTATCGAGAATAAAAACTCCGTGAATATTTTGTTTAAAAGAACTTTGGATCAAATGAAAGTGGAAATATTTTAGTTTGAGTCGGTCTCTACTCCTCTGTATTGGTTCGCAAGGCATGCCATTCAGCCCTTGGGTCAAATTGTTCTTCAACTATCTGTGGGGAATAATCCTCGATGTGTAACAAAGATGATAATCTCACTGTGGTAGATACTCCATCGTCATATAATATAATTTTGGTACGGCCAGCCCTAAAGGATTTTAGAGCCATAGCTTCTACATATCATTATAAGTTTAAGTTTCCTATGAGAAAATAAGTTGGAGTCTTGTGTGGGGACCAAAAATTAGCACGCCGATGTTATGAAGGGGTATTAGGGCATCTCCAACCCTATTCTCCATTTTTTCATTCTCTATTCTCCAAAATGGAGTATTGAATTCTCTATTTCAAAAATCTTCTCCAACCCATATTCTCTAAATTTTGCAAATTCTTTATTTTTATATTCTTTATTCAAAATTATTTAACATAAAAATATTAATTATGTAATATTATATTAAACAAATTAAATTAAATGTGACTCATTTTTTAAAAAATAATTCATTTATTTTGACATCAAATTTCAAGCCGCATACAACATTAAAACACATACATAGATCGATATAATTATAAACTACACATGATTTAAAGACAATATTCCGAACTAGAGTATTCCTCCCACAAATGATCAATAAGAGCATCTCGGAGTGCATAGTGAGCCGATTTGTCTTTGATTTGACGATGACGTGCAAGAAACTCTTGGAATCGGACGTGTTCATCACGCACCATTTCAACTTCTGGGATGGGTGCTTCGCGATAATATGTGATTGGCATATGCTCATCCCGCTCATCTTCAATAATCATATTATGCAGTATAATGCACGTTGTCATTATATCATGCAACACATTTTTGCTCCAGAATCGTGCAGGGCCAGTGATTATCGCCCATTTTGATGGCAATAGACCAAATGCTCGTTCCACATCTTTTCTACAACTCTCTTGTCGTGCTGCAAAGTATTTCTTCTTTGGACCTTGTGGATTGTGAAATGTTTGAACTAAAGTGGCCCAGTTTGGGTATATACCATCAGCTAGATAGTATCCCATGTAGTATTCTTTTCCTTGTATGATATAATTAGCAGGAGGAGCTACTTCATTGGCCAAATTAGCAAAGAGATGTGATTTTGACAACACAATAATGTCGTTGTTCGAACCTGGAAAACCAAAGTATGCATGCCATATCCACATGTCGTAATCAGCTACAGCCTCCAAAATGATTGTTGGTCTTCCACTCCGACCGGTATATTGTCATGCCCAAGCTGTTGGACAGTTTTTCCACCTCCAATGCATACAATCGAGGCTTCCAAGCATTCCCGGAAATCCACGTTGTTTTCCAATATGGAGAAGCGAAGATACAAGTCGCCAAACACCTCTATCGTAGCTCGACAAAATCTCTTTACACTTTCAATCGCAATGGACTCCCCGATTTTAATATACTCATCTGTCGCATATGCCCCCACACCGTATGACAATATCCGCATTGCAACAGTTATCTTTTGGTATGGTGTCAACCCAGGCCGACCTAACGCATCCGCTTTCTGTACGAAGTAATTGTCATGCTCTTGAATGGATGTCATAATGCGTAGGAATAGGCGACGTGACATTCGAAAACGTCTCTTGAAAATTGCCTCTCCATACATTGGAGAATCAGAAAAATAATCATTGTATAAGTGTTGCTTAGCGGCCGCTCTATCTCGATTAATCACCACATGGCCATGAATTGATCCTCCATGGTGCTTGTTATCTAGTTGTTGGAAGTAAGTGGAGATGAGAGTAGCATTGCTTGTAAGTTGGAAAGACATCATTTGTTGTTGTTGGTCAATGAGTTGAAGCTCATTGTTTATCATGGTATCGGACTTCTCGTCTCCATCAGATGAGGACGATGATGCAAGGAAAGAAAAATTTGAAGGACCTCCCTCATGAAAATTCATATTGAGTTGGATTACGAAATGGTGAGATAACTGTAACGCCACAGATTCGACGACTGTCCTCACTGTATCAAGACGAGTCTTTCCAGCGTGCTTATGTCCTCACTCACACGCACCCTAGGAAAACTTCTCAGGGGTCACCCATCCCAAAATTGACCCAAGTCAAGCACGCTTAACTTTCGAGTTCTTATGTAACGAGCTACCGAAAAGAAGATGCACCTTCGTGATATGAGTAGTAACAATCAAATCTTTTAAGCCCTCTTCAACTGTACAGTCCATTACATTGAACAGTCTCGGAATCCCTCTCATTCCGGTGTGGGATCGGTTCATTCATGCTCCATCCACCTAGAAGCCTGCCAGGAGCCGCTCATTGTTCGTGCAACCTCATGGCACCGGCGATCACCCCCCGCCCTCTTCGGCCCCGGGCCTCACATGCCCACCAGCTTCCGCTTGGTTCGTCCCCGAACCACACCGTACTAAGAGAGGTCGGCTCTGATACCAACTGTACTAAGTCATGAGAACAGTCCGTGAACTTCAAGAACGTGACATAAACAATCCCTTAAGACCTTAGATCAGCAGCCCCTTGCACAAATATTCAGAAACTTGAGCATTTAATCAAATCATGCAAGTTTCATGTCAAATTTTCGATGGAAAACATAAGCACACGAGAGATCGATATAAACACATGCACATACATATATTTCAGAACATATATGACGTATTTGATGCAGAAATGAAGATACAAAGCGTGCCTTAGGTAGTTGATGAACGAAACGAGACCAAGGGGACACCGGGAAACTTTTCTTTGCAAGAATGGTGAAGAAATCCACTCCTTTCAGCTGCTGGGGGTGAAGACGAGGGGAGGGGTTCTGAAAACGATGGTGTCGGCTGGTGGAAACCATTAGGTTTAGGTTAAAGTGTGTTTAGGTGGTTAATTATATAGTAAACTAATGGATAATGGGCCTTACTTATGTAATTAAAAGTTTAGAAAAATAATTAAGTCCTATAAGATTAAAAGTAAGCCCATAAAAACCAAACGCACTCCCGAAAAATATTTCATGATGAAAAGATTTTGAAAATATTAGCCGAATCATTAAAAATTCCCCCGACTCGATAAAATTTGCGTACCGTTAAAAATATAATCCTGCGGGTAAAAATATCCAGAAAAATCTCATTTTTTGGAAAATACACTTAAAAACAACTCATAATAATTTATAAAAATAAATCATATAATTAAAATAATTTTTCTGAAAATTCTCCGGTCTCCGTTTCTCGATCGAGCGTGAAATGCATCTAAAACCCTAATGCATGAAATTTTAAAATTTCATGAATTAAATCCTATCATGCAATAATAATACATAAAATACATAAAAATAATTAAACACCAATTAATAAAATAAACATGCATTTAATGCTTTAAAATAATTTAATAAAATACCAAAGAAGTTTAATAACTTGCATGCATGTGGTTCACGTGTACCTTCAGATTTTTCGGGATGTTACAATAACAGTTCTATCATCATTCAATAGTCTTAAATACTATCAGTGTCGCATCCCACTATCCCATAAATAAAGGTACATCCCACTATCCCACTATCGAATGGTCACATCCCACTCGCACTATCCCACAATCCAATAAATACACATCCCACTATCCTATAGATAAAGGCACTAAATTGTCACATCCAAATATCCCACTATCGAATTGTCAAATCCCACTCCCACTATCCCATAAATAAAGGTAAATCCCACCATCCCATAAGTAAAGGCACTAAATTGTCATGTCATCAATTGAGTAAAAGATAAGCTTTATCCCACCATCCCACTATCGAATTGTCACATCCCACCATCCCACTATCGAATTGTCACATCTCATCATCCCACTATATAGGTACTACCTACTATCCCATTACCATTGCCATTTTATAGTAAACGATAAAGCCTTTGAATGACATCCACACTACCCACTATCACACTACCATTGTCATCTTATAGTAGACCATTACCACTAACATCTATCCTTATATAAAATACTCTTCCATTCCTAATTCATTCACTCCAAGCATAATGAATTCATCTCGACGTGGTCCTGGTTTCTCAGTTGATGAGGACAAACTTCTTGTGATAATTTATCTCGACATGTCCCCGAATCCTATTATTGGCATAAACCAGTCAAATGATAGTTTGTGGTCTCGAGTGGTAGCCAGTTACAACGAGGAACTCACTAGTCCGTCAACAAAGCATCGTACTATGAAGGCCCTTCAATGTCGATGGTCCAACATAAGTAGGGCTGTCCAAAGTTTTAGTGGATGTATTCGTCAAGTGGAACTTAGGCACCCAAGTGGTGCTTCACAGAAAGACATTGTGAGTACAAATGTTCAAATACTCTTTAAATATTTTAACTTTTAGTGTGCAAATAACATACAACTAACACATGCTTAAAGCTTGATGAAGCAAAAAACTTATTTAAGCAATCTGGGTCAACTTGGAGATTGGATCATGTTTGGTCTTTACTAAAAGACCAAAAGAAGTTTAGATCATCCAACGCTACCTTACCTGGTTTCATATCAAACCGTAGGAACTCCTCCCAGTCTGACTACTCACCCAACACAGAATCCCCAACACCAGATTTTTCGGGACTATCTGGGTTTTGATGTAAACCTAGATGAAGATAGCTCATCAAGGAGTACTCAGCGACCAATCGGCATAAAAAAAGAAAAAGCCAAAATAAAAGCCACTGAAGATTACTCGAAGGATATTTCCACCATGGCCAAATGTAGTGAGAAAATGATGACTGCGATGGAGAATGCCGAGGCACATTGACAACAACTCATTGATGTTCAGAAAGAAAGGAACGCTTTATTGGCTTGGAAAGAAGAAAATAAAATATTACGGATGAACCCTATGTCTGTTGATGAATCATGCCGTGCATACTTGCTCAAAGAACAACAAAACATTTGGCAGAAAAGAGCAGCAAAAGGGGATGGAGCCGACGGATTTTCTAATATGTTTGGCCAGTTCTTCGGCGGAACTTCTCCATCCGGGTCCGATCTAGGAGAGTACTAGTGTTTAGTCATCATTGCAGTGGAATAAAAATATGTCAATGTGTATTTTTTATGATCGTCTATTTTATATATTTTAATGTGAACTGTTTTTTATGTTTTAATGTGAATGCATGTTTAATTTATCTCAAGTTAACTAATTCGATTTGTGATCAAAAAAATATGTAATGTATTTTTTCACCATCTTATTTAATTATTATTTTTATTTGTTTTTTTCATCAAAATAATTCAATTACAATAAATAAATAAATAAATAATAAAAATGAGAAAACTTGAAATAAATTAAATAATACCAAAAAATCATTAAAAGTTAATAAAAGTATTGAAATAAACATTTAAATATATGAAATGAATAAAAGAGAAATATTTTTTTTTAAAATGGTGTAGTTGCAATTTTGGAGAATGGTATTTTCGTAAATAATGTCATTCTCCAAAATATATGGAGATGCAGCTAGGATTCGGCACTTTTGGAGAATTACTGTACATGGCTTCAAAATGGAGATGGTATATAGAGAATGGTTGGAGCATGGCTGGTTCTCCATTTTCTCCAAAATGGAGAATGGTTGGAGTTGCTCTTAAAGGAAGACGGAAAAAGAGCGCGTATAGAAGATGATTAGGCACGGAAGAAGCGGATTAACAATAGTGAAGAAGGAGGTTCAAGAGATAACTGGAGAAGAACTTGGAATTGTGGAGTTGTGGACCGAGAAAAGATACTCAAGATAGCACCTGACCTTGACTTAGAGGTTAAGAAAGAACTCATTACTTGCCTACAATCTAATATCTACGTATTCGCTTGTTCAGCCCAAGAACTCAAAGGCACAACCCTAGACGTCATAGAGCATCGACTTAACATCTTGCCAAACGCTCTCCGGTGAAACAAAAAAGAGGCATTTTGTGCCCGAAAAAGTCAAAATAATAAAAAAGAAGTGGGAGAGTTTCTTAGTGCCGGGCATATTCGAGATTACAATTTCCTACTTGGATATAGAATGTCGTCCTGGTGCCGAAGGGCTCAGGAAAGTGGAGGATGTGTATTGACTTCAGGAACCTCAATAAAGCATGTCCTTGTAACGCCCCGAAAATTTGAAGGTCCACACGAACCACATTCATAAAAGTTATTAAACTCCTTGTGTATTTCAATTAATAGTTTTAATTGTATAAATTAATTATTTTTTGCTTATTTAAATGTTTAAAATATATTTTTCTACATGGTTGCATTAAAATATATTTTTAAGGGTTATTCGAGTTGCGATCGAGGAACGGAGACCGAGGGCTGAAAATGGAAAATGTTTTTATTAATTTTTTTAATTATTTAAAATATGGTTGATGCTTTTTCATATTTTTGAAAATATGGGATTTTGAGGTGCTTTTATACGCTAGGACGTAAATTTTATCGGGTTGGTTTTTCAACTAAAATACGAACGTTTTTACAACCCGTCGAATAAATTCACAAACTTTATTAAACAAGATAATTTTTACATTTTAATTAAGCACTAATGAGCCTAATTAGCCTTCCTAATGGATCTAAGCTTAATTAGTGTTTCAATTAACTATATAATATACTAATCTACCCCATTAAACCCTACAACCCCACACCCCACTCTCTTAATTCTCCCCAAACTCTCTCAAAAAATCAAAACTCTCCTCATCAGCATAGCAACACACGGCACACACATATTGTGAAGGGAAAAGCATTGGTTCATAGGAAAAAAATTCAGCCAACGTTCTTGCATCGTCGTTCTTCACGTTGTCAACGGGTTTTTGTTCGTTAAAAATGCAAAGGCACATCATATTCTCCTTTTAAAACATCTATCACACCATATTAATTGTTAAAGCATGTTTTGAATGAAAACAAAGCACACAAACTATTATTTTCGCAACTATACATATGCATGTGTTTAACTTTTGTTTATTGATTCAAAATCTGCCCTGAATTATAATTCGATCGAGCATATTTTTACACGAGTTAGGATCCTAGAAACACGACCAACAAGCGGCACAATAGGATAGAATAGAAGCTGGAACCATGGGGTGTCACGTGTGTCTTGAGGGCTCGGTGTTGGGAATTAAGGGCTTGGATTGGTCTTGTCTTGGGGCCAAGGCTAGCTAGGGTCTGTTATGAGTCAAGAAAAGAGTCCTAGCCATGTTAGGACTCGAGTCAAGAGGCTGGGGAGGAGTCCTAGCAAGCTAGGACTCCCACCCGAGAGTTCATGCGCTGCGCGCATGGTGCACCCGTGCAGGGGAGTAAACGCTCGGCCAGGAGGCTTTGGGATGGTCTAGGTTAGGTCCTTAGGGTCCTAGGTGGGTTCACAAGAGGCCGGTTTAGGGGCTGGGTCGGTTGGCTAGGTCCTAGGCGTGCATGAAGAGTCCTTGGCAGCTAGGGGTCCTCGGCCGAGAGCTTTACTGCTTGCATGGCTTCGGTTTCTGGCTAGGGGTCAAGTCTATTGGTTCCATGGGTCCAGGAGGGTTCCTGGAGGGTCTCATCAGGGTTCGGCTTGGGGTGGCTCGAGCTTGGCTCGATGAAAAATCAATAAGGCTCAAGGGGGTTGGTTCGAGTACTTAGGATTTCTTCTTTGAAAAATAAATCGAAACACGGCGAGTTGTGGGTCACAAGGGATAAAATAATATAAAAAGTCTAAGTTTTGAATTTAGAAATTTTATATTAATTTTGAATTAATCAGAGATTTAATCGTCTCTCGAGTAATTAATTAAAGAATTAATTGGAAAACCTAGATTTAAGCTTAATAAAAATATGAGAAAATTAATGTAAGCTTAAATAATGATTTGGGATGGTCTAGAGTCTACGGAATTAAGAAAATGTCAAAAACGTGAAATTTTACATCTAAGGGTAAAACGGTAATTTTACACTGAAAATTAGTAAACGTCATAGCAGTGTCCTGAATGCTGTTAATATGTTAATATGATTATTTGAAATGTTAATTATTTAATATGTCAAATGTTTATATTAAATGTTTATGATTTGATATGTCAAAATGCTTATTTTAAATGTTTAAGATTTAATATGTTAAAAGTTTATTTTAAACGTTTATGGATTTTTATGATTAAATATGATAAAACGTTTATTCTAAAATGTTTAAGGAACTAAAATGGTTATTTTAAAATGATTATGGAATTGTTATGATTTAATATGTTAAAATATGTATTGTTAATGTTTATGGATTTTTGTACGTTAAATTGCTTATTTTAAATGTTTATGAATTTTTATATGTTAAAATATGATTATTTTAAATGTTTATGGATTTTTAATATGTTAAAAAGTATATTTTAAATGTTTATGGATTTTTTGACGATAACGTTAAAAGATATATTGCACGCTTGGTTTAAAAGAAAAACTTTACATGCATGTTTAATTTTTATTAAGTGATGAGAATACGAAACGTCAAAGGAAGTGAAGTAATTGTGATTATACGATGATATGTTGGAGATATCGTGAGGGTGAACGTCCCAGTGGAGCCGACAATCGTATTTCCATTGATACGAATACAATGATATGATTGGAGATGTCGTGAGGGAAAAGGCCCAGAGGGAGCTTGTTTACGAGAGAAGGCCCCAGAGGGAGCCCGACGATCGTATTTCCAATGACATGATATGATGATATGTTAATATGTAAGGTCAAGACTCAGTTGACGAGTGAGAGTGTCGCTGATGTCCCTACTGCCCAGTACTGTGGTTATATGTAGATGGATACCTCGCACAATAAAAATACGAATACAAGTCACAATTATCGATCTGAATTCAACGAAAAGAATATGAATATGAATATGAATATGTTGATACGAATATGGATATGGTTATGAATACGAATACGAATATGAATATGGATACAAATATGTATATGGCTATGAATATGAATATGTTTATGATGATATGAAAATGTTTACAAAAGATATTTATGAAAAGTTTATGGAAATGTTTACAGTTTAAAGTTGACACGTCATTATAAAAATGCTTTTGTTTAAAGTTTATGCATCTTCATGAAAACGATATTTTAAGTACAAGTACTTTCACTGTTGTATGTGATCTGTATATGTATTACTTCTTATCAAGATTATGGTGTGTTGAGTCTTTATACTCACAAGGTGTGATTTATGCAGGTGATTATGATAATAATGGTAATGGAGGTCTTGATGGTTGAATTTTTTGGACTGAAGGTGCACATAACCCGAGGACTGACGCTAGTTTTCCGCACTAGTTTATGATTTATGATTTTAATATTATGTTAAAGATATTTTACGACTTTTTAATTATGTTATGAGAGGTTTTTGAGAGGTTATAGTATGAGCTATAATTTTCAAATAATGTTTTGAGATTTGGTAAAACGTTTGATGATTTTACGATTTAAATTATTTTCCTTGGGATTTTTAAATGTTAGTTGATTGTTTTATTTTAAAAATTGTGCAAAAATATTTTATATATTTGTATGAGTGTTTGCCAGTTAGGTTGTAAAAAAAAAATTTCTAGCACGTTTTAAGAAAACGAGTAGTTGACGTTTCAGTCCTAAAGATTGATATCCTTTCCCTGGATAGATCAGTTGGTGGACTCCATGGCTAGCCATTAGTACTTGTGTATATTGGATTTTTACCAAGGGTACCATAAAATACCATGAGCAGTGGAAGGTCAAGATAAAGCGAGTTTCATTACCTCGGAGGGGACCTTTTGTTACGTGGTCATGGCTTTTGGACTCAAAAATGATGGAGCCACGTATTAGCGATTAATGGATAAAGTGTTTTCTAAGCAAGCGGGGAGGTATGTCGAAGTGTACGTAGATGATATCATGGTAAAGTCAACGGGCTCAACCCAGCTAGTATCCGACTTAGTGGAGACGTTTTCCACCCATAGGTCTTATGGGCTGAGGTTGAACTCTCTTAAGTGTATCTTTGGGGTGAGGAATGAGAAATTTCTTGGATTCATGGTGACGGAGAGATGGATAGAAGAAGCTTACCCCGAGAAGGTCTGAGCTATTCAAGACATGGTTTCCCCCGAGACCTAAGGAGGTCCAGCAACTGGCAGGGAGGATTGCCTCGTTAACATGGTTTATCTCCATATCCGCTCACAGAGGTTTACCCTTTTCTGAGCCTTATGTAAGTTGAATAAGTTTGAATGGGGTATAGTTTGTGAGAAGGCTTTTGACGAATTGAAGAATATTTAGCTGAGCTCACTGTCCTGAAAAAACCTGCAACAGGTGAGTGTTATTTGTTGTATCTATTTGCCACTGAAAGAGCTGTGAGTTCGGTTCTTTTCAAACAAGAAGGATCAATTCAACAACATGTCTATTATGTTTCACATGCGCCCAAAGAGGTAGAGATAAGTTACTTGGAGTTGGAAAAGTTGGCTTTGGCTACGGTAATGATGGAGAGATGCTTGTGACCATATTTCTTATCTCATCCAATTGCGGTGCGCACCATTACTCCTTTGGGTAGGATATTAACTCATTCAAACATGTCTTTTTGTTTAGTTAAATGGACTACTGAGCTAGGAGAGTATGATATCCAGTATGATCCAATAACAGCTATTAAAGCACAAGCCTTGGCTGATTTCCTGGCAGAAACTGCACATCAAGAAAACGAAGACCCTTGGAAAGTATATGTAGATGGTTCTTCTTCCAATGATGGAAGTGGGGTTGGGTGGTATTAATCTCACCGGCTGGGGAGGAAGTGAAGTTAGCGATAAGGTTGGACTTTCGAGCATCCAACAACGAGGCCGAGTATGAAGCTGTGTTGGCAAGGCTCCGGACAGCCAGAATTGTGGGAGCTGCCTAGGTGCTTGTTTTTTCTGACTCAAAACTAGTGGCATCACAGATGAAGGGAGTGTATGATGTGAAAAATAAAACTTATCGAATATGCTCGAGAGGTGGATATGGTTAGAGAGAAGTTCGCATAGGTCATGTTTGAGAATCCTTGGAAGGAGAACGAAAAGGCAGAAACCTTAGCCAAAATGGCCGGTGCAATGGGAGGTTGGAAGACGAGGAATATTGTATTTCAAGTTGAACTCACAACTTACATAAGTTCGCCTGCACTTGAACATGGAGAGGAGGACTGGACAACTGTCATAACTAAATGTTTGAAGGAGGGAAAACTTCCTGATAACCATAGGAAAGCTCGTAAATTGAAGATAAAGTGTTCACGTTATATTTTGGTCGAAGAAGTTCTATATCAAAGATCCTTTATGGGGCCGCTCCTTTGATGTCTGAGTTATAAAGTGGCGGATTATGTGCTACGAGAAGTGCACGAGGTATGTTGTGGAAATTATGTGGGAGCCCATGCTTTGGAAAGAAAAGTGTTGCTAGCAGGTTATTGTTGGCCCTCATTGCTGCACGATTCCCAGGAATTAGTGGCATCTTGTGATAGTTGTCAGCGGCATGCTCGATTGCAGCACCAGCCATCCGCGTTGATGAGGACTATCATGGCTGCTTGCCCTTTTGACCAATGTTCCTAGTAGTTTCTGCTCAGAAGAAATTTTTGTTGTTGGCAGTTGACTATTTTTTGAATTGGGTGGAAGCAGAGTTTTTGGCTATGATTACTGAGAGTGATGTCTTGAAATTCTTATGGTAAAATATAGTATGCACATATGGGTGACTAGGAGGCTGATATCCGATAATAGAAGACAATTACAAGGAGCTAAGATCCAAAGCTGGTGTAAAGAGATAAAAATTCAACAAGTCTTTATTTCGTAGCTTACCTACAAAGCAATGGACAAATGGAGGTGACTAATAGGACGATAGTGCAAGGTATAAATATATTACATATCAAAGCCAAAGGAAATTGGGTGAATGAACTACCAAGTGTTTTGTGGGCATATCAGACCACTCCAAGAGAGGGAACTAAAGAAACTCCTTTCAGTTTAGTCTATAGCAATGAGGCGGTTCTCCCAGCTGAAATGGAGTAGAATCAGTGAGAGTGATGTTCTATGATGAAGATAATGAGATGAAGCGGGCCACTGACCTTGAGCTGTTGGAAGAAAAAAAAGAGGTAGGAAGAATTCGCATGGAAGCTTATAAAATCGTATAGCTTAATCTTACAATCGTAGAGTCATGCAGAAAAGCTTCCAAGTGGGCGACTTGGTCCTGAAGAAGGTACAAAAGGAGCAAAGAGGAAAGTTGAATCCGAAGTGGTATGGTCCTTTTAAAGTGATAGAGAAACTCAATTCTGCATCCTACTACTTGGAGAATGCGCAGGGGTAGGCTTTAAAGAAACATTGGAATGCTTACCATAGAAAATATTAATCTTTACTTTATCATTGATGTATTTCATTTTTGAATTTGTCTTATGTAATCGGTTGAAATTTAATAAAACCAATTTCTTCTATTAAGTTCATGGATGTTGTTGTATTATGAAGATGATAGGAGCCAAATCATATCTAATAAGCCTGAAAAGCCTATTAGAGGAGAAGAGGCAGGGATAACAAAAAATTAAATCATATCTACTAAGGCTAAGCCTATTAAAAGAGAAGAGGCGGAGAGAATGAAAAATAATTTTTACTTACTAAGGCTGAGCTTAGTAGAGGTGTGGGGAGAATAGAAAATTAAATCATACATACTAAGGCTAAGTCTAGTAGATGAGAAGAGGTGGGGAGAATGAAATTTTACCTATTAAGACTGTGCCTAGTAGAGGAGAAGATGTGAGGAGAAAAATAAATTTTACCTACTAAGGTTGAGCCTGGTAGAGGAAAAGAGGCATGAAGAATGAAAATTAAATTTTACCTGCTCAGGCTTAGCCTAACAGAGAAGAAGTGGTGAGGATAATGAAAATGAAATTTTACCTACTAAGGCTGAGCCTAGTAGAAGAGAAGATGTGAGGATAATGAAAATGAAATTTTACCTGCTAATGCTGAACCTAGTAGAGGAGAAAAGGTGACACTACAACAAAAAAGACTTTCTGTGACGGAGCATTGACGGCACACATTAAAAGCATGACGCCAGTGGATATATTGATGGCGCGTTCATCCATGTGCACTGCTAATATTATTATAGTTCATACAAACAACGGAATGCAAAGAATGCACGCCATAAATAATTATTTCAACGACGAACTATATGTATGTTGTTAAAGGTTAATATTTACGACGTGCGCCACACACTGTTGATAGTCTTACAATAAATTTTGTTATTTATAATAGAACATATTATTTACAGCGCAAAATGCACGTCATAAATAATTATTTCAACGGCGAGCTATATGTATGCTGTTAAATGTTAATGTTTTACGGCGTGCGCCACACGTTGATAATAGTCTTACAATAAATTTTTTTATTTATAATAGGATTTATTATTTACAGTGCACAAATCATGTTGTTAAAAAACGAGGATTGATTATAACATATTCGAATATGAGACTTATATCACAAAATTAACTTGTGAGATCGTGTCATAGGAGTTTTTGCGAAGAAACAAACATGCCTTCAATTTCTATTTTAAGAAAAATTAATTTTTAATTTAAATAACTGCATTGTAAAATTGAAGGTAGGTGAAAGTAAATTTTTTTAGATTTTTTAAAAAACTATAAATAAATTGAGTTGGAAAATCTTTTGCTAGGATTCAAGAGAATAATAAAATATAGTTTATATAATTATATTATGTTTCTTGCAAAAATATCGTTTGCACATCATAATATTCATAAATAATTTTAAATATAAATAATAATTTATGTTTTATATTTATTTTATTTATCAAAATTTGGGTCTAAATGGATTAAATGATAATTTTGATGACTAATAAGTAATAAATGATATAATGACTCTGATTGTTCTTTTTTAAATAATTATCTAGCATATATAATTATTAAATTAATAATTCACCATATAAAATGTGAAAATGATTGATTTATCAAAAAAAATTATCGATATATCAATAATTTTTTAATATCCTAAACTTAGGGTAACTCTTCTTTGATTAGAAAATTTTGTTGTAATATATTCTTAATTTATATAATTAATACGTTTAGACATTATCATTATTATAATTATACATATATATATATATATATATATATATTTATTATATTATATTATATGTAGTATTTAACCCGTGCATCGCACGAGATGATATTATTAAAAATTAGTGAAAAATAAATAGATATTTAAATTGAAAAAAATAATATAATTAAAAAAATAAAAATAAAAACTATTTTTCGCTTATTTTAAAAAAATTTCTTAAATACAACGCATATCGATTAATTTTTTTGGCTAATAATCACTATCATATATCAAAATTTTAGATTGTGTTAGTCTAAGGCAATGACATGATGCTTATCGTGTTTAGTGTATTGATGTCGGCCACCAATCTTAATACATATTTAATTTTTTAATTTTCGAGAAGTTATATATTATTATTTTTAACATGTGATAAAAAATATTTTTAAATCACATTCAATAAAATTAATGAGAAATAATTTTTTAAAAATTCAGTAATTTCATCTAAATCCACATTCACAAACAATTTTGTGACATGACACGTGTTCGACACATTTGAATGATAACAATAATTGTTTCATCAATATCTTTATCCAAATGGATTGTGATTTTATTTACAAAATTTCTTCATAATATACACAACAGCGTATTATTCTGAAAGAAAAATGAAACATGTGATCATAAGTAAATAATGCATAAATCAGAAAAGTTATTTAATTCACATTTATTATGTATTCCAAAACAATATCAATAAAATTTATAACATGTCTTCTAATAAGATGCTTACTTTCTTTAGAATTGATTTAATCACTTCCATTACGGGAAATTTTATACTATCATGTATCCGTGAACTTTGTAATATAGAAGAAAATTGTCACATTAGTAATACGTAATAACTAAAATTTTGTACAAATAGATGAATAATATTTTTTATTTCTCGACCATGAAAGACAGATTTCAAACTTAATGTCTCATTGTTTTCGTTGTTTCCATATGTAGGTAGTTCATAACAACGAAAAAATCTAAATTTAAACGAACATTACATCTTAGAAGGATTCAACTCATATATGGTGCTAAAAAGATGAGTCATTTCAGAATTCAATTTTGGAGTAGATAAATTTAGTAAGATAAATAGAGTAAAATTGACTTCTAATATAATATGCAATATTGCATTATTTATAATTTAAAATTCAAATAAGACATCTCAAGAGACAAAAATTATACATTGTATGCTTTTGACAAAATTATATACATTAACGTAACTCTTTCAAATTATGGAAATCTCGAATTGCATGCATTGAGTGTCAAACATTTCTGATTATTAAGGGTAATATACATGTTTATTGAGAGTAATTTAACGTCCATTTGAACTCTTTTGAATATATCTCTTTTAATTTTTTTGTGCTCTCTTATTTGAATTTTTAAAAAGACAATTCAAGATATACAATATACATATAGTTTTGGAAGAAAATTACAACGCATTAATTCTTTCAAATTAAGGTAATTTCGAAATAATATGTATTTGGGATAAAAAATTTATGATTATTAAATGGTAAATTAATGTTCATTGGAAAACCTTGTTGTAGTGATAACTTTTACACTCAACCAATTTTATTTTTAGAAAAATTAAATAAACTAATAAAATATTGTATTTCTTTTTTAGCAAGTAATTTGGGCATGAAATTACTTAAAATAGAAAAATTTATTTTTGAATGATTTATCTAATAAGTGATACTTAACATTGTAATCATTTGTATTTTAAATTTATTTATAAAGTTTTTAATTAAATTGATTAATATAATCAATGCAAAATTTTTAATATAATTTATGTTTTTAATAGAGTTTAGTTTTAATTTGAGAAAAAAAACATATAATACATAAATTACATTTGAATTAATATAAAAATTAATTGAATTCAAAATTGAATTAAATGAATTGATGTAATCAATGCAAACAATAATTGAAGTGATCATTTATTGCAGTACACATGTATCAATATTATGTAAATTTTTTTTTTTTAGAAATGGTGTTTTGGCGGGAAATTACTATTTTTGGCAAAAACTCTGTTTTTATATATATATAAATGAATATTCAGCGCCAAATCCCAAATCTCTCCCGCTTTTCGCCTCTCTCTCTTTTCTCAAATTCAGAATCCTTCTCTTTTCTCTACTGCATCTACATAATCCTTATTTCTTATTTTCTTTTTTCTAGACAGAATTGTGGAGATTTGTATCACGGTTTCAGATTTACATGGCACTTCTCATCTCTTGTAAGTTTCAAATTTATCCACTTTCTCTAAAATTCGTGGTATTTGATTTCAATAATTTTGTAGGAGATTTGGGTCATGATTTGTTATGAATTCAAGTGTTTGATTTGGTCACATTTTTTGTGGTTAAAAAATTGTATCAGAATATAGGAATTTTGCTTTTTCGCTTGGACTTGATTATCTCTTGGACGACAAAGTTAAGTAAGGTTGTTTTCCTATCTGTTCCCTTTATGTCCACTAATTTTATTCCTATCTGTTCCCTTTATGTCCACTAATTTTAATAGAGTTTCTAGTTTAAAAGCCCGAGCATCACCACGATTAGTGCCATCATTCATTTGGTTTCCTGTCCTTAAAACAGCTTCAAGCAGCTTAAGAAATTGGCGGCTATTCTTCAATTTCTAACTCGCCTCATGCATTGTGGAAGGATCCACTTGTGAGAAGACTCATGGACCTTAAACATAGAGATTTTCAGTTACACTAGAATGACAATGTTTAAATAAATGGCCTCTGATTTATTGGACAATCTCTCAAGTTTTGGACATATATTCCCTGTCTGCGGCTTATAGATGTAGTATGTGCTAAAACACAAATTTTATTGTTGGCTCCCCTCCCGTGAGGTCGACTATTTGGGAAAATGGTTTCAACTTTCAGCATGCTCAAAAACTTTAAATCATAAAACACATCATTGTAGAAATAGCCAAGTTCAATCCAATAATTGGTTGTACCTCTAGGGTTTGAAAATATTTTTGCAAGTAATTAACTTCAGCATCAAAGTTTGCTCTATATAGCATGGCTTCTACTCTTTTAAAGGCAAATGGGATAGAGAGTATTGACTTGAGGAATCTCTCTGCGGATCCTAACTTAAAGCCTTCATCCTCGTAGTTTTAAGTTTTATTTCCTCCTCTTAGGTTGGCGTCATCTTCACTAATGTCTCCAAAAGCTCGAAGTGGATGTTTTTGAAAAATTGATAACCTAAAAAAATCGACCCAAACACCCAACTGTAACTATCTTTAGCACCTTAAGCTTAATTGATTTAAAAGTTGAGACTCAGCTTAGACTTGCAAATTGTTTATGACTCATGAGCCATGGTGTAATGCTTGTGAGTTCCATTAACAACGTTTGTTTTGGGGATCAATATCGAGTTTAGAGAGAGGGTCAATAAACTCGTTCCTCAGTTCGAAGTTTTTGCAAAGGGTGCTAGAATATGTTAGAGATTGCAGCTTATCTTGTTCAAATAAATATTCAGCAGATCACAATAATAAGTGCGGAAACGATCTGATGATATGAGGGTGAAAATAATAAAACAGTAGGCAATAGAGAATGGTTGCCTCTGGAAGTTCGAAGATGAAATCTTCTACGTCTTCTATTTTTCTGTTTTCAGAAGGTATCACTAAAAGATTTTGTCTTTTACAGTACAACTTTTGTACACACCCACTTCAGTAGGACTTACCCTTAGTCTACTGAAACTCTTGACTTCACACAACACAATGTAATGAATATAATAAAGTTCTGGAAAAGACTCTTTCCCAGATTACAGACTCGTCTCAATAAGATGCATAAAACTTGAATCACTTGTGAAGAGGTGAAGAAACAGCAGCACAAAATGATCTCAAAAGATCAGATGTCTATTATAAAGCGTGTGATGCTTTTTTGTATGTTGAGTTTGAAGATAAGTAGTAGTTGATGATAGCTCAAACTAGCGTTGGAATAATTGTTGCGTTGATATGATAATAATCCCTCTTTTTAAAAAAGGATTGACCCTTATATATATATAAAGTTATGAATCCAACGTCTATAAGTAAAAACGGCTTCTGTGACTTCTGAGTAGAATCAGCTTTATCACCTAAAAAGGGTCCTGCAGAAAGCTTCAAAATAATCAGTCTTTGTTTCATACTAAAACTAGTAAAATGTATTAAATGTCTTTTTACAGCATTAATGGTGCAATTAATACTAGTACTATGTAAAGTAACGGTAACATTTAAGACTATAACGATCAAACAAATGACGTTAGGTTCTGATAAGTTATGATTCTGCTTTTATAAGCCGATAAGTACTTTGAAAAGTACTGCTTCTGTTAAAGCGATACGAGGGCTTCTGCTAATTATACTATCTACTGATTTAGTTATTACTGCCTACTGGTTTTGATTCTCATCACCACAATTTAATTAAGTGAAACAATTTCTCCCTTTATGGTGATGCCAAAACCTAGATGTTAGTAATGGTGAAGAACAACAGTTATATCAAAAAGCAGATAGCAAATATAACAAGATAATTGATAAGTAAATTAAACAGAAGAGTTTAAGAGAGTTTAATCATCGGTTCCGATGTCTCTGAACATTGTTTCCTCATTCTGAGGATATTGACTTTTGAAGGAAGATTCTGCTTGATGTCCTCCAGTTCTGCTTTCTTCTGACTTGCCTTCTACTCCCCCTTTTTTGGCATCACTGGCCTTAATTCGAGAAAGTAAATCATCCATTCGGCCAGTAAGAGAAATAATTCCATGATTCAGAATCTCCAGAATAGGTGCCTGATTCGAGACTCGATCATTAAGATCATGAATAGATTGAGATTGGGACTCAATCTTGGCATCAATAATTTCAAGCTTCGAATCCATAGATTCTACTTTGGTGGAGACTGAGCGAATAGTTGAATCATGATCAGAGACATTTTTAAGAATATCAGCTTGACCAATCAAGATGTTACTCTGATTCGAGAAAATGTATTGGCTGAATACACTGGTTTCAACATGTAGCATGGCCAACGATACTGCCGTCCGAGTGACTTCTTTTGAGATGCGGTCACGGAAGAATTTGGTGGCACTAACTTCACCAGCATGTTCAAATGACAATTGTTTGACTATCTCCGAAAGATTGTTAAGATTTCTTTGCAGAATATCTATCTGAAATTCAAGATCAAATTGCTCTTCCAGCGATGGAGTTCTTTCGCGCATTCGCTGTCTGATCTATGCAAGATTAGCGATGTGAGTAGGAGAATCAGGATGAGGGATAATCAAAGTAGTAGAAGGGGCAACTTCTGGTGGAGCAGTAGACGGTTCTGCAGACAGTTCTGCAGAAGTTCCTTCAGGAGCAGTAGTGAAGGATATTTTGCAGAGCACCTAGAGGTGCTTCAAACAAAATATTCTCCAAGAGCTGCAATAGCTCATGTTTTAAGAATGTATACTTTGATGAATTAGATCGATTTTGGAGTTAAAATCAAGCGGAAAACACTCGAAATAATCCTTCGTTAAGAAACACTTATATATTTTGTATATCATGTGTAATTGAATAACTGAAAAAGGTAGATTAGTTTTTGCATTCATCAGTTCAGTTATGGTGACAACTGAACTGACAAATACTCTAACTGATCCAAACAGTTTGAAAACAACAATTAATCAGAAAAATAAAAAAGATATGTTTATGGATGTTCGGAGACTTCAATTGCTCCTATGTCACCCCTTCTGCCCCCTCGGGTAGGATTCACTAAAAGACTTTGATTTATACAACTCTTTGTACAAACTCACTCAGCTAGGACTTACGCTGCTGCCCAACTGAACTCCTAAACTAGACTTAAGGCAGCACGTTCCAGCCAACACTTCTTTAACGTCTATGTGGGAAAGACTACATAAACAAGTGTATTGTCTTTGTGCA
The DNA here is from genome assembly GCF_025594145.1 of Primulina tabacum. Taxonomy (NCBI): domain Eukaryota; kingdom Viridiplantae; phylum Streptophyta; class Magnoliopsida; order Lamiales; family Gesneriaceae; genus Primulina; species Primulina tabacum. The sequence continues at coordinate 29,464,219 of NC_134550.1, read as the reverse complement.
ATACTGTATTTGAGTGGTGGTGTGTGTGTGTGTGAGAACTGATTTCTGAAAACTACTCGAAATTTTTCTCACACACCGAGGAAAATATGCTTCTAAACTAAGCTGATAACACGATGAAGTATTCCCTCTGGGCTGATTGCTTCTTTTAAGATGATATGCAATATGTGTGCCCTTTATTTTTTATCTTCACACACTCTAGTATGTGCTTTCTCTTCTTGTTTTACTGATGGTCTTGAGCGTGTATATATAGAGGCATTGAGACCATACTTCAAGACTCATCACATGTGATCGTTGTAGTTTTGAATGCGTTCCTTGGTATATGTGTCTTGAATTTTCTGACATTCCTCCAGGAATCTCTCGGCTTTAATCTTTGCTGCAATGTCCATTATTGTACCTTTGATTGTACAAGTATTTGTTTCTTTGTGCGTAGCTGGAGTCCACTGAGATACGCTTATCTTGATGTGCAACTGAATGGTCCCTAACTGATGTTCCTAACTGGTCATCTGAACTGATCTTCAGTTGGGCTGGTGAAATCAGTTGACTCGTCAGTTGAACTGATTTCACTCTTTCAGTTGAACTGGTCAGCTGGGTTCTTCATCAGCTAGCCGGGCTTCTTAAGGTTTTCTGTTGAACTACCTATCAGCTGGACAATCATTGGAACCGTTCTTTGAGATATCAGTTGAGCTGATTCAGTTTAGTCGATCAGTTGATGTTTTCCGTTTGCATCTCGATAGCTTCAGTTTTGGCTCGTTTAACTGATCAGTTCCAGCTTCCTTCGCACTTAGGTAAATCATTAGAAACAAAATACAAGTTTTGTTAACATTAAAATCAAGATTGCGAACATGAAATGTTCCACAACTAGAATGTTCAGGTTCTGCTCTATCTTCTGGTTGGGGCACAACAGAAACGGTGTCAGTGGATTCCAGAGGTTCAACAACTGGATTAGATTCAGATGGATCATCCAATAGAGCGTCCATTTCTAATTGATGTTCAGCAGAAAATCTCTCCAAGTTTGGCAGTGGTAAGGATTGAACAGCATCTGATTCTTCCATAGCTGGTTGAGCTTCTTGATTACCTTCTAGTATTGCCACTTTAGCAACATGAAGTGCTTCTGGTGTAGCAGCAAATAGGACAATTGATTGAATAACTTCATCTACTGATGCCAACTCATGAACAGAAATCAGAGATGAAGATTTGATAGCAAATTTCGGGGATGCATGAGTACTAGAAACCTTAGCTTCTGAAGGAGCTGTGGTCCTTTCCTCAACTGGCTTAATCTTGAGAAAGTCTGGGACATCACATACTAGTTACTGCAATGGCTCTCCAAAGGCCTGTTCTTGAGCAAGAAGTTGCTCATTCATCCATCGCAGACGATCAGTCAAAATTTGGATCACATTCTGATCCTGAACAACAGTAGGATTCACGGCATCAAAATTTGACTTCAAGGTCTTCAAAACGAAATTCAGTTTATGACATTTTAGCTTATCAAAAATGTAACTCCTTCTGTTCATGGTCTCAATCACATTGTTAGTCTTAGCAGCAACAAAAACTTTCTTTTAATTCTTCACCATTTTGGCGTAGACACCTAATGATCTCAAATAAGTGATTGGGTGGAAAACTCTCACCTTAAGCCAATCATCAAAGAAAGTCATGTCTTCACTGACAGATTTTTTAATTTCTTCCAAGTGAAGATCAATAGCAGTAAGAATAGATGACTTGGCACCAAAAGATTGTGGTTCTTCAACGAGTTTTCCCTTGCCTTTATCTGATGATGTTGCAGGCAGCACGAGTCTAAAAGCAGAAAACCATGCAGGAGCTTCTCTAATAACAACTCCAGAAGCGGGTCTGAGAAGAAATAGAAGTGGTAGGAGTGGGGATGGCTGTTGGGATTGAGGGGGGGGACAGATTCTGGTTTAGATGAGGTAGCTTTTGGAAAAAATTGTCTCATAGGGACAATTTCTAGGTCAGCAATGGCTGCTGTTTTCTTGAGGCGAATGGTGGTTCTAGGTTTGTTTTTGCTGGGGGTGGCTGGGAGTAAGGGTTGGGTTGGAGCAGTAGACTCTTCCGAAATGGTTTTGTCCGAATCAGTCAAAACAACTACTCTCTTCCTCTTGATTTTCTTTTGAGGAGCTTGAGCCTCAGTTTGAGAATCGCCAATCTCCTTCTTCAGGGCAAAAAATTCAGCCACAGTTGGCTTCGGCCTTAAAGCAAGTACATTATCAGCATCGGCCATTGTGACAAAAAAACCATCTTGTTCAGAAGTCAGAGGAAAACCAACATTCTTCAACATCAAGCTGATCTGTACAGCAAAACCAGTGCCTCTCTTCACAATCATATCCTTCATTATTTTGAAAAGAAAACGACTCCAATCTACTTTGGCTTCCGAATTTATGGCTATCATCACTTGAATTTTTCTTTGGTCAGCTTATCAAAACTACCAGCCTTGACCAGAAGCGCCTTTGCCACAATGTCCACGAGTACTTTGTAATCCATCTTTAAAAGCTTCTTGAAGCAAGAGGGGGATAGTTCTTCTCCAGAAGCTAAGAATGTGGTAAGGGCAATGGACATGTCCTCCTTAGAAATAGTCGAAACATCAAAAGTACCTGACAATGGAAAGAAGAAAGTTGACCCCAGAAGAGCAGCATCAATGATTATGGATGCATTTCCTTGTGAGTAGATGACCTTTTCATCCTCAATGGTTGCTTTAGCATAAAAGTCCAGGAGGCGCAGTCTTGTAGATGATGGCAGGTGCTTCTAGAAATCTTCCAACGCCAGATTTCTCAATGGCCTTGAACATCTTAACAAGACTCTCATCCTTGATGGTCAGAACTGATGCAAAGTTAACTTGGTAAACGTTGAGAGTATAAGCTCCAGCCATTTCTTCAGATAAGATGGATTTGAAGTAGAATCTGTAGTAGAGAAATGCGAGAGAAAGCATTAGCTAATATGCAATAGTCTGAAATCGTAAAGTTGAAATGAGATAGAAGAGGCGGTTAATATACAAAATGTACAGCCGTCAGTGAAAACATAAGGACACGTGTCAATATGTCTTTGGTTGAGTTTTTAAAAGTTGAAGCAGTGACTGTTAGATAGGCCAATGATTTTGAAAATTTATAAATTCAATGAAAAGAGCGGGCTGTGCTACTACTTAAATAATAATTCACCCAAGTGTAGGTTGTCTGCAAGTAATATAATTCGTAAGTACGAGATCGATCCACAGAGAGGTTATTTTGAGTTTAAATTTATTAATTTATAGATTACCAAATGCAAGAATTAAGTTTACAAATTATAAACTTTGTCAAGGCTTGAGGATTTATTCTTGGTTTATGTAATATTGTTTAACTAAAAGTAAAACAAAAGAAACCACCATAAATAATGGTTCCAAAAAATTAAATACACACATAATATAATATAGTTCCCACTATCGAAAATACCGAATTAACCGATATTTTATATATGGTACCTTATATAAATAAAAAATTGCATAAAGTAAATGTTAAATTAAATAATTATATTTCATTTAGAACAACCGGCAGAGCCACGCTATTGCCTAAATGAAATATATTGATTTAATAAGTTAGTTGCGGTAAAGTAAAAGTTAGTTGCGATAAAGTAAATGTTAGTTGCGATAAAGTAAAAGTTAGTTGCGAGAAAGTAAAAGTTAGATGCGAAAAATAAAAATTAGTTGCGATAAAATAAATGTTAGATTGTTAGATGTTAGTATTAAATCATAATATTCATTTAGAACAACCGGCAGAGCCACGCTATCGTCTAAATGAAATATTATGATATTATTATATAAATATATATATATATATATCTATATCTATATATATATAATAATAAGTGATGAAATATTTATTGTATCAAAATTAAACAACAGATCAAGATAACCACTTTAATGGTATCAAGCATTTGATGTAAATTGATAACAACAAATAATTCATTTTTATACCTACAATAAAAATAAGTTAGCTAAATGAAAAGAAATAAAGAAAGAATATACAAAATATAAACAATCTTACTTCACCAAAAATGCATCCTCTTCACCTTGACATAATAGATTTAGCTTGCCATAAGATTACTTTTGATCAACACTAAAATATCACTCATAGTTGAGAACATGAAAGAAAATATATTGGAACTTAGAACTTTGATACACACTCACACTATATTTTACAATGAGATAGAATGATTCTCAAGCTAGCACAAGGCCTCTATTTATAGGCCAAATGAGAGAAAGGGTCAAAATTTTTATTAATGCCATGTAGTTGCAATAGTATTCTTTGTCTCCTCCAAGTTCAATTCCATGTCCCTTCTTTCAATGCTTTGTTCCACGACTTTAATCACCGAAGTTGACTCTGCTCAAAATGGCAAACATGTGAGGAATTGTCTGTAGATGAATTTGGCCACTTGGTTCACCTCATTTGGTTAAATATTAAAATAGTTATGATATTTTTACTATATGCTGGTCATAGTAAAAGTAAATTTGTCCTCCTTTTGATATTTGCACAATTTGATCATCTTAAGGAACTTTTTAGGCAATCATGTCTTCTGCAAAGTTGTAGATAATTTCTCAAGGATTCCAAACATGTTTGAGTCACCTCCATTTGAATTTTCTAGCTTGAGTTATCATTATTCTACCAACACGTAGAAAACCTGAAAATAAAACATATTTAGTAAGACAATTAAATATAAACAAACAATACTAAAATAACATAATTTTATAATTTTAATGAAACTTAAATTTTAAAATACAGGTTTTAACATATAATAAATTATTAATTTTAAGTTTCATCACACCCCCACACTATCTTATTACTAGTCCCTTAGTAATAAAATTTATCGGAAAATCACAACCTAAATTCTTTATTCCTTTTATATATTCAAATACAAACATATTCATTAAAAACAAAATCATATATCGATTTATATATATATATATATTTTCGTTTAATATAATAATATATAATTAGATGTGTTTTTATTATTATTTTTATTTTCACATAATATATAAAGTAACAATATATATATATAATTTTTTTTTTAAATTTCTAAATTTTTTATAATAATATAGTCAAAAAGATAATTCACACCACCCACCATAACATGTATAATATCAGGAATATTATTGTAAAAGCCTCAACTCCATATATTCTTTCAGGTCAAAATGTTTAAGGAATAGCTAGTTTTCACTCATGAAGTTGGAATGAATATTAACTCTCATTGAAAAAGGCTAAGTATTAAAGCAGACAATTAATTAAACTAATATTGAAAACAAAATAGGAAAATTTACAAAGAATAAAATACTTTTTTTTTTTAGCTTATTGTTTTTTTTTTCTTTTTTTTAAATAACGTGACTGCAAAATTTTACAATAACATAAAATTTTTTTATCCAAACATTCTACCATAAATATATATATATATATATATATATATATATATGTATATAAACATTTATATAACGGATACATCCGACTACCTTTGAAACTTATCTAGCACAAACAAATCTTTTTGTTTGTTTGTTTGTTTTTTTTTTTTAACACAATATTGATGTTTTAGAACACATTGATAGTACATCAATCAAATTTAAAAAATTACAATGAATAAAATATTTTGCAGTCCATTATATATTTACTTCTTTTTTTTTTCTTTTTTCAATAAATATTTTTTTTAGGGGAGTTATATTCTTGTAATTACCCATTTTTTAATAATCAATAAAAGTTTATTAATTGTTTTCTCATTTCTCACCACTCACTCACAAAAGATGTGTGAGTATATATTATACTTTTACGAAAGAATTCTTTCAATTATACATGTTAACAGCCATACAAACCATATCTTTTAACTATATTCTCATAAAAATTTTAGAAATTATTATATTTAAAAATACATACAATTATATATATATATATATATATATATATATATATTAACACATCTATTATATATTTTATATTAATTGATCAAAATATATATATAAATTGGTACATATGAAAAACTAATTTTTCTTTTAGTCTGTATTTTGAATATAATGAATATTAAAATCTAGTGTATTGTGATTTTCCAATAATTATTAACTAATGCGTCTCAGGTGCATTTTACTGATACCTTACTCGACATTGAACTAAAAATTATTATTACTATTACTATATATAAGTATATATTTTAATTTTTTATATAAAAAAACTAAGAGGAGAAGAAGAAATTATTCATACCTTAAAGAAAAACATTAAAACATACCGTTGAATCACAAGTTTAGCATCACATGAATTTTCTTTTCTTACTCTTGGATGTTGGCCAATTAAGTTGAGATAAGGATAGATCTGGTTCATGACTAAATCCTTGCAGTAAATCAATAAGTTCACCTTCACATATAGCAGAAACTAACATCCTTCGCGAAGCTAATGAAATAAATCTCTGTTCCACAACATCATCAAGAAACGATAACAATTTATCATAATAATTGTTAACATTTAACAAACCAATTGACTTATTGTGGATATTTAATTGTGCCCAACAAACAGTATGAAATATTTCTTCCAAAGTACCGAAACCTCCTGGCAAAGCAATAAAAGCATCTGAATGTTCAATCATTTGAGTGATTCGTTCATACATGTTGTCCACTTTCATTTCTTCTCCTATTGTTGGTCCTGTAAGATTGGCTAAGGTAATCGAAATAATGCCTAAAACTTCACTTCTACCTGCATGCGCAGCTTTTGCAACTTTTCCCATGAGGCCAACTTCACCACCACCATATACCAAATGAATCTTTTTTTTAGCAAATGTTATTCCAAGATTTTCTGCTACTTCTTCATAAATTAAATCTTTTCCTGCACTAGATCCACAAAATACACAAATATTTTTTATTTTACTTGCCGTGGACGTTGACATGTAGAGAAATATGTTTTCTCTAATTGTTAGATCACAACATATGAATTTATAAGCGTAACATGCCAAAAGTCAATATTTGAACATGAAATTATTATTATTAAAAGAAAATAAAAATGACAAAATTAAAATAAATATATACAGCGTAGTTGTGATTGTGGCTCACATCTTCCTCTGATTTTACGTTCAGTAACGGCTTCAACGCCTTCTATGAGTCGAGGATATGCTTCCCATCCAATTTTCTTATAAATTGGCAAACAGGGTTTTTTAACGTCAGATTCCCAAGACGAAATTGTGTATATATATTTACTTATCTAAATAGATATGCGTTACTACAGTAGGATCTTTGTAAGGCTGATTCCACCATCCATATTGATATTCCTCCTGTTGAAATTGCCACCATAGTTTAAGAAGTTCATTTTGCACGTACCCGCTAGAATGCATATCAAGAACCTCTAGAAAATTATCCAAAGGCTCTTTACTCAGACCATTCTTAATGAATAAAATTTTATCTTCTCTATTCATTGATGTCATTCCAACATTTTTGCATTTTCCTTTACAAGTCCACCTTGCACATTTATGACATCCGCCTATACGTTTAGCTCTTCGCTTTTTGGCATATGTGCTTTTACCAAATCCTGTCATATGTCTTATTATTAATTCACTTGCTTCCCCAACCAATCGGACTTTTGCTTCAATTATCAAACGGACATCATTCGATATGCCATATGACATCATCAACCTTAGCCGCTCACATCTAGCTTTATAAATTTTTTCAACGCATTATCAGGTAAACAAGCAAAATATTTACGAAGATTCATAATACACGCATCCATATTATTATTATTATTATATATATTTCAATTATTTTGGGAAAACTGAAGAAACCGACTTAAACAGTCACGGAGTACCGTTATCCGCCACTTAACCGGGAAATGAACTAGAATCTGCAAAACAAAATGAAAATATCAAACAACTATTGTGGATCATATAAAGGCATAAACTCATTATTAAGAATTTTATTTTCTATAAAAGGCTTAAGTCTTTGCCCATTAACTTTAAACACGTCATTATTTTTAGGATTTTCAATATCAACAGCACCATGAGGATAAACAAATTTGACTATAAATGGTCCTGACCACATTGATCTTAGTTTACCTGAAAATAAATGCAAACGAGAATTATAAAGCAAAACTTTTTGTCCAATTTAAAATGACTTTCTCATAATATTTTTATCATGAAAGGCTTTAGTTTTATCTTTATAAATCTTTGAATTTTCATATGCATCATTTCTTAATTCTTCAAGTTCATTTATTTGCAATTTTCTTAATTTAGATGCATCATCTAAATTAATATTAAATGCTTTAATTGCCCAATAAGCTTTATGTTCAAGTTCAACCGGTAAATGACAATGCTTACCAAAAACTAACCTATATGGTGACATCCCTAATGATGTTTTAAATGCAGTTCTATATGCCCATAATGCATCAGTTAATCTTAAAGACCAATCTTTTCGATTTGGATTAACTGTTTTTTCTAAAATTTGTTTTATTTCTCTATTTTCAAGTTCAACTTGACGATTACTTTGAGGATGATATGGGGTAGAAACTTTATGTGTAATGCCATATTTTCTTAACAAAGAGAAAAATGATTTATTTATAAAATGACTTCCCCCATCACTAATTATTGCTCTAGGTATTCCAAATCGGCTAAAAATATTTTCTTTTAAAAATTTTATAACAACTTTATGATCATTAGTTCTACATGCAATTGATTCAATCCATTTTGAAACATAATCAACAGAAATCTATCCCCCAACTATCAAATATTTCAATAATTATGATTGGATTTAAAGGCATCATGTTTCGTTTTGAAATTGATCTCATCTTCTGACAGTTTTCACAAGATTTGCAAAATAAATGCGTATCTTTGAATAAAGACGTCCAATAAAATCCACATTGTAAGATTTTTGTAGCTGTTTTATTGGATGAAAAATGACCTCCACATGCTTCAGAATGACAAAATTTAATAACATTACTTACTTCATTGTCGGGTATGCATCGTCGAAAAATTTGGTCAGGACAATACTTAAATAAGTAAGGATCATCCCAATAAAATTTTTTAACTTCTATCAAGAATTTATTCTTATCCTGTGAATTCCAATGAGAAGGCATTTTATTTGTCACAAGAAAATTTACAATGTTAGCAAACCAGGGCATTATAGTAGCATAAAACAACTGATCATCTGGAAAATTTTCATTTATTGGTATTTCATTATGACATGATTCAGTCATTATTCTAGATAAATGATCGGCTACAACATTTTCTTTTCCTTTTTTATCTTTAATTATAATATCAAATTCTTGTAACAATAAAATCCACCGTATTAATCTTGGCTTAGCATCTTGTTTATTTGATAAATATTTTATGGCAGAATGATCGGTGTAAACAATAGTAGTAGAACCAATTAAATAAGATCGAAACTTATCTAATGCAAATACTACTGAAAGTAATTCTTTTTCAGTAGTTGAATAATTTATTTGGGCACTATTTAAGGTTCTACTAGCATAATAGATTGCATAAGGTTTTCCTTCTTTTCTTTGTTCTAACACAGCTCCTATAGCATAATCACTTGCATCACACATTAATTCAAATGGTAAAGACCAATCTGGAGGTTGTAAAATAGGTGATGTAACTAAAAGATTAATAATATTTTTAAAAGCATTTTCACATTTCTGAGTCCATTCAAATTGTGTATCTTTTGTTAAAAGATTTGAAATTGGTTTAGATATTATGCTGAAATTTTTTATAAACCTTCTATAAAATCCTGCATGACCCAAGAATGATCGAACTTCTTTGACCGTTTTTGGTGATGTTAAATTAGCAATAACATCAACTTTGGCTTTATCAACTTCAATTCCTTTTTCAGATATCGCATGTCCTAAAACAATCCCAGATTTAATCATATAATGACATTTTTCTCAATTTAAAACAAGATTTTTTTCTTCACATCTTTTTAATACTTTTTCTAGATTTTTAAGACAATTTTCAAATGAGTTTTCAAAAACAGTTATATCATCCATAAAAACTTCTACATATTCTTCAATCATATCACTGAAAATACTTAACATGCATCTTTGAAAAGTAGCCGGAGCATTACATAAACCAAATGGCATTCTTTTAAATGCAAAAGTTCCGAAAGGACAAGTAAAAGTAGTTTTTTCTTGATCTTCTAATGATATAGGTATTTGATAATACCCCGAATACCCATCAAGAAAACAGTAATAAGAATTTCCTGCTACTTTTTCTAGAATTTGATCTAAAAATAGTAGTGGGAAATGATCTTTTCTAGTTGCATCATTTAATTTTCTATAATTAATACACATACGCCAACTAGATGGAATCCTAGCTTGTAATAACTCTCCCTTTTCATTTTTTATAACAGTGATGCCGGACTTTTTAGGTACTACTTGTGTTGGACTTACCCATTTACTATCTGAAATTGGATAGATAATTCCAGCGTCTAATAGTTTTAATACTTCATTCTTAACAACTTCCTTCATATGTGGATTTAACCTTCTTTGAGGTTGTTGATATGTTTTAGCATTTTTTTCCAAGTGAATTTTATGTGTACAAATTAAAGGATTCATACCTTTTATATCTTTCAAAGTCCATCCGATTGCATTTTTATATTTTTTAAGTAATTTAATCAAATCTTCTTCTTGATTTGGCAAAAGAGTGAAGAAATTACAACACGAAATGTTTTTTTTTCACCAAGAAATACATATTTCAATTCTAATGGTAAAACTTTTAATTCAAGTTTTGTATTATCATCTTCTTTAAAATTATTTTTAGACTCAAAACTTTCTATTGAAAAAACTTCAGATTGTTGATTTAAGTTTTCTTCTTGTATATTTTCTTCCACAATTGGTTCAATTTCATTATCATATTCAATTTCATTAATACTTGGTTGTTTACATAAATTGAACACATTAAGTTCTAGAGTCATATTTCCAAAAGACAATTTCATTATTCCATTTCGACAATTAATTAAAGCATTTGAAGTTGCTAGAAATGGTCGTCCCAATATTACTAGAATTTCATTATGTACTTCTATTGGTTGTGTATCCAAAACAATAAAATCTACAGGATATATGAATTTATCAACTTGAACCAACACATCTTCTACAATACCTCTAGGTATTTTGATTGACCAATCCGCCAGTAAGAGAGTAATAGAAGTGGGTTTTAATTCTCCTAAATTAAGTTTTTCATAAACTGAATAAGGAAGTAAATTCACACTTGCTCCCAAATCCAACAAAGCTTTTTTAATTTTATTTTCTCCAATAATACATGAAATTGTTGGACAACCAGGATTTTTATATTTTAAACTAGAATTATTTTGAAAAATAGAACTTACTTGTTCAGCCAAGAATGTTTTTTTCTTCACATGCAATTTTCTCTTTACAGTACATAAGTCTTTTAAAAATTTTGCATAAGAAGGTACTTGTTTAATAGCATCTAATAATGGAATATTTATCTTCACTTGTTTAAAATCTTCATAGATATCAGAATCACTTTTTTGTTTTTTATGATTTGTTAATGCATGAGGAAATGGTGGAGGTTTATTTGACTTATTTATTATTTCAGATGATTTATCCTTCACCATATTATTCTTAAAATTTAAGGTATCATCATTCTCAAAAGTATCAGGATTATCATCCTTACTCTTTGATTTTAAATGATCCTTGTTTTCATTACTATATGGATCATTAACTATTTTACCACTTCTAAGTGTAATAACAGATTTTATTTGATCAATTTTTTCATTTTTTAATTCTTGATTTTGATTTTAAGGATTAGGTTGAGGTTGAAATGGAAATTTTCCTTTTTCATGAATATTAAGTGCAGATGCAAATCTTGCAAGAGTTTCTTTCAAATCACTCATAGATTGACTGTTTTGAATATTGATAGACTCTTGCTTTTGGATAAATGCATGAATTACATCTTCAAAGTTTTTTCTTGGAGGTGTAACTTAAGGAATATAACCTTGATGATTTTGGTTATTTTTGAAAATATTGTTGTGACGGTTGTGCATTATTATCATTCCTCCAACTAAAATTAGGATGATTTTTCCATCCAGGATTATATGATGGTGAAAAAAGATCCAGTATTGGTTTTTTATAATTGTTAACATAATTTGCTTGTTCATGGAGACATTCTTTAAATGAAGGTAATGTTGGACAATCTTTTGTAGCATGATCTTGTGTATCACATATATGACAAACAATTTCTTGAATACTTTTTAATTGACCACTCTTTTTCATTTCTAATGACTCAATTTTTCTTGCTAAAGATGCAAGTTTAGCTTGAATATCTATATCATCTTTAAGATTATAGATACCACCCCCATTTGTTGAATTATTGTTTTTAGTTGTTGGTGGTTCTATTATGCCTATAATATCCCAATTTTGAGCATTTTCTGCTAATGAATCCAAATATTCCATAGCTTCATTTGGGTTTTTATCTTCAAAAGTTCCATTACACATGAATTCTATCATTTGCCTATCTTTAGGTATTAGACCTTCATAAAAGTGAGAAACTATTCTCCATGTTTCAAAACCATGATGTGGGCATGTATTAAGTAATTCTTTATATCTATCCCAACATTGATAAAACGTTTCTCCTTATTTTTGAGAAAAAGTTGTAATTTGTCATTTAAAAGAGTTTGTTCTATGGGAAGGGAAAAACTTTTTGAGAAATTGTTGTTGCATTTCTTCCCATGATCTTATTGAACTTGATCTTAAATTTTGTAGCCATGTTTTAGCTTTATCTTTTAAAGAAAAAGGGAAAAGCTTTAATCGAACTATATCCATGCTACAATTTTGATCATTATAAGTGTTACAAACTTCCTCAAATTCTCTTAGATGCAAATATGGATTTTCAGAATCTAAACTATGAAAATTTGGTAAAAGTGGAATAATTTGAGGTTTGAAGTTGAAATTAGATGCATCAGGAGGAAAAACTAAACAAGATGGGGCACTAGTTCTAATAGGGTTCATATGGTGCCTGCGTGTTCTTAATTGATCATGTTCTTGATTATTATTATTATTATTATTATCTTGATTATTTGAATTATCATCCATATTTAAATTATTTTCAGATACTCGAATAAGTCTACCACTTTTTTTTCGACTCCAAATACTCATACAAAAAAAAAAACAACACAATACTTATAAATAAAACATAATTAACAAATATAAACTTAATTTATACCTCCCCGGCAACGGCGCCAAAAACTTGCTACTACTTAAATAATAATTCACCCAAGTGTAGGTTGTCTGCAAGTAATATAATTCGTAAGTACGAGATCGATCCACAGAGAGGTTATTTTGAGTTTAAATTTATTAATTTATAGATTACCAAATGCAAGAATTAAGTTTACAAATTATAAACTTTGTCAAGGCTTGAGGATTTATTCTTGGTTTATGTAATATTGTTTAACTAAAAGTAAAACAAAAGAAACCACCATAAATAATGGTTCCAAAAAATTAAACACACACATAATATAATATAGTTCCCACTATAGAAAATACCGAATTAACCGATATTTTATATATGGTACCTTATATAAATAAATAATTGCATAAAGTAAATGTTAAATTAAATCATTATATTTCATTTAGAACAACCGGCAGAGCCACGCTATTGCCTAAATGAAATATATTGATTTAATAAGTTAGTTACGGTAAAGTAAAAGTCAGTTGTGATAAAGTAAATGTTAGTTGCGATAAAGTAAAAGTTAGTTGCGAGAAAGTAAAAGTTAGATGCGAAAAATAAAAATTAGTTGAGATAAAATAAATGTTAGATTGTTAGATGTTAGTATTAAATCATAATATTTCATTTAGAACAACCGGCAGAGCCACGCTATCGTCTAAATGAAATATTATGATATTATTATATAAATATATATATATATATATCTATATTTATATATATATAATAATAAGTGATGAAATATTTATTGTATCAAAATTAAACAACAAATCAAGATAACCACTTTAATGGTATCAAGCATTTGATGTAAATTGATAACAACAAATAATTCATTTTTATACCTACAATAAAAATAAGTTAGCTAAATGAAAAAAAATAAAGAAAGAATATACAAAATATAAACAATCTTACTTCACCAAGAATGCATCCTCTTCACCTTGACATAATAGATTTAGCTTGCCATAAGATTACTTTTGATCAACACTAAAATATCACTCATATTTGAGAACATGAAAGAAAATATATTGGAACTTAGAACTTTGATACACACTCACACTATATTTTACAATGAGATAGAATGATTCTCAAGCTAGCACAAGGCCACTATTTATAGGCCAAATGAGAGAAAGGGTCAAAATTTTTATTAATGCCATGTAGTTGCAATAGTATTCTTTGTCTCCTCCAAGTTCAATTCCATGTCCCTTCTTTCAATGCTTTGTTCCACGACTTTAATCACCGAATTTGACTCTGCTCAAAATGACAAACATGTGAGGAATTGTCTGTAGATGAATTTGGCCACTTGGTTCACCTCATTTGGTTAAATATTGAAATAGTTATGATATTTTTACTATATGCTAGTCATAGTAAAAGTAAATTTGTCCTCCTTTTGATATTTGCACAATTTGATCATCTTAAGGAACTTTTTAGGCAATCATGTCTTCTGCAAAGTTGTAGATAATTTCTCAAGGATTCCAAACATGTTTGAGTCACCTCCATTTGAATTTTATAGCTTGAGTTATCATTATTCTACCAACACGTAGAAAACCTGAAAATAAAACATATTTAGTAAGACAATTAAATATAAACAAACAATACTAAAATAACATAATTTTATAATTTTAATGAAACTTAAATTTTAAAATACAGATTTTAACATATAATAAATTATTAATTTTAAGTTTCATCAGGCTGTCCAAAGCAGTTACTAAGAAAATCAGAAGAGTATTTTTCGTTTGATGACAATATCTACTGGAAATTATAAAGTACTGAAATATATCCAGCATCTTAATAAAAATAGTAGAAACACTGTTTTATCGAAAAGACACATCTCCTTCTATTTTAGACAAGGTACGTAAATATCAGTCAATAATATTCCCCCTAAATTAATGCAAATAAACAAATATTAAAATCGAAGATTCGAGATCTGAGGGAATGACAGGTGACTCTTGATAATCGTGCAGGACGTGAACAGTCACTTGACTCTTCGATTTCCCCCGAAAATAAATATAAATACCTGCAAACACACAAATTAAATCATTTTAGTTACTTAACAAATGGATAGTGCAAGTAATTCAACATAGTCTGCACCTGAGTTAGATGCAGCATAGGAGTTCCAGAGGCAACTTCCGGTGTCTCGTAAGAAGATGTTTGAAGACATCATTTTCCAAGAGATGAAGACTTGGAAGAAATTCCTTGACCTGTAATTTGAATAATCCATTAGATTATTCTTTATTATTAGGACTAAGCTACGGAATAATCCCATTTAGCAACCATGATCATGCGAAGAGTGGGGGGTTATTCCAGCAAGTCTTAGTTAGGGTTTCTGCTGTAAATCTTAGTACAATTGTAACTGTTAATCTATTGTAACACATATGATTTTATAAATGAAAAGGGTCATTTTGTCATACTTCTTGTTGTCTACTGCTTTTATTACTAAATGCATGAAGAAAACAGAAGATAGTAATCAATAGTTATGATAAATCAATTAAACCAAAAACATTACGAAAATAAGAAAACTTATTCTCAGGAAGAGGCTTTGTAAATATGTCTGGTGCTTGTTGATCAGTAGGGACATATTCCAGACGAATGTCTTTCTGCACATGATCTCTAATAAAATTACGTCTGATGTCAATGTGCTTCGTTCTGGAATGAAGTACTAGATTGTGAGTAATTGCTATAGCACTGGTATTGTCACAAAATATAGGTGATTCAGAGGCTTGAACTCCATAATCCTTAAGTTGTTGCATCCAAAGTAATTGAGAGCAGCAACTTCCAGCAGCAAAGTATTCTGCTTCTGCAGTAGACATAGCTATAGAAGTCTGCTTTTTACTGAACCAGGAGATCAACCTATCACCAAGAAATTGACAAAAACCACTTGTGCTTTTTCTATCCAGTTTGCAAATTGCATAGTCAGCATCTGAATATCCAATAAGATTGAAAGAGGAATCATTGGGATACCATAAGACGACATTTTGAGTACCCTTCAAATATTTCAGAATTCGTTTAGCAGCAATATAGTGCGATTGCTTAGAGTTAGACTGAAATCTCGTACAAATGCAAACAACAAACATAATATCAGGTCTACTGGAAGAATATATAACGAAGAACCAATAAGACCATGATACTGAGTTGCCTCTACTGAAATTTCATTTTCATCTTTGTCAAGCTTAGTAGATGAGCTCATTGGAGTGGAAGCAGCAGAGCATATTTCTATGCAAAACTTTTTTAGTAGTTCTTTTGTGTACTTAGCCTGATTTATAAAGATCCCTATATTGAGTTGCTTCATCTGCAGTCCTAGGAAGAATGTCAATTCTCTCATCATGCTCATTTCGAATTAATCATGCATTAACTTAGCAAACTTTGCACACAGTTTGGGGTTAGTTGACCCAAAATGTCATCAACATAAATCTGTACTAACAAAATATGCTCATTCTTAACTAAAGTAAATAAAGTTTTATCTATTGTAGCGATTTTAAAATCATGATTGACAAGAAATTGTGAGAGAGTGTCATACCAAGCTCTAGGTGCCTGCTTCAAACCATACAGAGCTTTGTGTAATTTAAAGACGTGATGTGGTAAGAAATGATCAATAAACCTGAGGGTTGTTCAACGTAGACCTCTTCTTGCAGTAGACCATTTAGAAATGCACTTTTCACATCCATCTGGTAAACGTTGAGGTTCTTGAAAGCAGCAAATGCTAAGAATATTCTGATTGCTTCAAGCCTTGCTATTGGTGCATAGGTTTCATCATATCTATTCATTCTTCTTGTCTGAAACCTTGAGCCACCACTCTTGCTTTATTTCTAAACATTGTACCTTCTTCATTTAGCTTATTTTTAAATTCCCACCGAGTTCCAATAACTGCTTGATGAGATGGTCTAGGTACAAGAAACCAAATTTCATTTGTTTTAAATTGATTCAGCTCTTCTTGCACAGCTTCAATCCAACTGAGATCCAGAAGTGCTTCTTCAATCTTCTTTGGTTCATCCTGAGATATAAAAGCAACATGTATATATTAATTTAACATTTGCCTTCTGGTTCTCAATGGAGCTGCTGGATTTCCAATAACAAAACATGGAGGGTGTGATTTTCTCCAAATGAAAGGGTTTAGAGGGATTTTTTCCTGATTTGATGGATTTTGATTATCCTCTGATAAAGCAGTAGTAGGTTCTGGAATGTCAGCTACTGTTTCTGGTACATCCTGTGTCTGAACAACTGGTTTTATCAGAGGAATGTCTGGTTCTGGATTTTGAGCGTCTTTGATACTTGGTTCTGCATCATCTTCACTATTCAATTCCAAATGAATCTTGTCTAATCTGTTACTTAGATTTGACATGTTATAAATTACAGGAGCACTACTATCTTCTTCGAAGACAACATGGATAGATTCTTCAACATTAAGAGTTCTATTATTTAAAATTCTAAAGGCTTTGCTTACTGCTGAATATCCAAGAAAAAGTCCAGAATCTGATTTTGAATCAAATGCAGACAAATAATTTTTACCATTATTGGGCACAAAGCATCTGCAACCAAACACATGAAAATATAATACATTAGGCTTACTCTCTTTCCATATCTCATATAGAGTCCGATTGTGCCTTTTGTTGATCATGGTTCTGTTCTGTGTGTAGAATTTTGTGTTGATTGCTTCTGCCAGAAGCGCTAAGAGATGTCTGCATCTGCTAGAATTGTTCTAGCAGCTTCTTTAAGAGTTTTGTTTCTCATCTCAGCTACTCCATTTTGTTGAGGCGTTCTGGCAGCTGAACATTCATGATGAATACCCTGTTCATCCAAATACAACTCAAGAATCTTGTTAGTAAACTCAGTGCCTCGATCACTTCTGATTTTGATGACAGAAACTGATTTTTCATTTTGAATCTTTTTCAGAAACTTGATCAGGAGGCCACGGGTTTGATCTTTTCCGGCAAGAATTATCACCCAAGTAAATCTAGAGAAGTCATCAACAACAACAAAATATATTTCATTCCCCCTAAGTTCATGATAGGGATTGGACCAAACAAGTTCATATGCAATAATTCCAAACACCTTGATGTTGATTTACTACCTTTATTCTTGAAGCTAGATCTCACTTGTTTGCCGATTTGACATGCAGAACATACATGATTCTTAACGAAATTAATATCAGGTAAACCATCAATTATGTTCTGCTTCTTGAGATTATTGATAGACTTGAAATTAAGATGATTCAATCTCTTGTGCCATGACCAATGTTTATCACTAAGGGAGGTAACTAAACATGTAGGAACATTAACATGATCTTTGTTTCATGATACTTTGTAGGTGTTGCCTTCTCTTATTCTGGTTAAGACTATAGATTCATTGGCATCTTTAACGGTGAAGGTGTGCTTTTGAAAATATACTGAGTATCCATTATCACACAGTTGACTAATACTGATTAAATTGTAACAAAGATTTTCAACCAAGAGCACATCATTTATAGTAATATTACCATGGATAATCTTACCCTTACCCACGGTTTTACCTTTTGAGTTGTACCCAAAATTTATCTTTGGTCCAGTACAACTCATTATTTCTGAAAGTAGACTCTTTTGTCCAGTTATAGGTCTGGAACATCCACCGTCCAGATACCATGTAGAGCTGCTTATCTTGGCTTTCTTATCCTGTTCCAGCAAGGCACAGGTTTTAGTAACTGGTACCCCATCTATTTGGGTCCAAGCCTTATCAATCCTTTAGGAATCCACATTTGTACAATTCTAGGTGACCTTGTACTTCGGGTATCCAAAGAGGTGCATGCAATAGAAGGTCTGTTATTTCTAACAAAATACATTTTAGGATATTGTTCTTCCTGTAATAGCCAAGCCTGGTGAACGGTACGGTTTAAAATTTTGTATGATTATTGACTATTTGGTTAAGTTTAAGTATAGTTTTGATGTTAAGAGTTGCGATTTATGGTTTATAGTATTGTTGGTTATACTTGTTATGTGGTTTTATTGTAGCGTCGTTGCGATTTAATTCATGGTAATTTGTATGTTGAGCCAATTGGTATGAGGCCAATTGGGGTGGTTAGATTAGATTTAGAGGTGCAACTTTCTTGTTGAGAGTGTTGCCGAATTATGAGGAGAAGCAGCGTTGCGATTTGATTTTAGTTGCAAAAGTTTGTTGTTGGCTACAGAGGTGACCGCACCCGCGGTGATTGGGCAGAGGCGGCACCGCACCCGCGGTAGAAAAGGAGCGCACCCGCGGTCGCTTGTTTCAGATTTTTGGCTGAACTTCAGTAGGCTTAGTCTATTTTCTACAGTCCGGGTATGTCTTCTTCTACATCTATTTATTTTCATTGGTTGATATGTACTATGTGAGCACATTGTAGGAGTTAATGCCTCATAAGAGAAAGGCTTCAGAGGGTGAGGATAGCTCCTCATCGAGAGTTGTCGACGAGTTCGGCAAATTATTGAAAGAGCAAGCCAAGGTTCACAGTGAATAGATTCAACAGTTGCTCCGTTTGCAAGGTACAGGTCAAGGTAGAGGCCAAGGGAGAGGCCAAGTGGCTCAAGCAGTTGGAACCGATGGAATCTTTACTGCTTTCAAGAGGATGGATCCGCCGGAATTTGCAGGAAGCACCGATCCATTGGTGGCTGTAGAGTGAATCAAAGCACTTGAGGCAATATTTGATCATCTTAACTATGAAGACAAGGACAGAATTGGTTGTGCAGTGTTCATGTTAGTCAAAGCTGCACGCATTTGGTGGAATGCTACCAAGGTAGGTGTTGATGTTCCGACAATGAAGTGGCAAGATTTTACTGATCTTTTCTATGACAAGTACTTCCCAGATGCACTTAGAGTTCGGAAGGTGACTGAATTTTTAGAGTTTCGTCAAGGAGGTCTGAATGTTGACGAGTACATTTTGAAGTTCGAGGAGAGCTGTCTGTTTGCCCCATATATTGCCTCCAATGACAAAGACAAGGGTGCTCATTTCATTAGAGGACTTCGAGCAGAGATCAAGAGGGACATCAATATGTCTAAAGCGGTGACATTTAAAGAGATTGTGGCTAAAGCCTTGTTAGCCGAGCAAGATGAGAAAGATATTGCAAGAGAGAGACAGGCGAGGCAGCAGGATATTGCTCAAAGGGGTCAGGGTTCGAGCCAAAGAGAAAAGGGCAGTTTTAAAGGGAAAGGCAAGTTAGAGCCGAGTTCTAAAGCACCGACAGTTCCATCTGATCCAGAGAATCCGTTGTGTCCCAAGTGCAGTAGGCATCATAGGGGAGAGTGCAGATTTGGTACTCACACTTGCTACCGATGTGGCAGTGCAGGCCATATTGCCAAGGACTGTCCGAGATGATCGAGTAAAGAGAAGGTGCAGGGTCGCATCTTCACCATGACGAGGGAAGGTATAAACCATGATTCTTCTGTGATCTCTAGCACTATTTTAATTTCAGGCAGAGTAGCTACGGCATTGATTGATACATGTGCTACTCATTCTTTTATGTCCGAACTATTTTTGAGATCTTTGGGTTTAGTTCCTTCTGTTCTTCCCCTCCAGTTTAATGTTGTATTGCCTTCGGGAGATGTGTTGTGCCCGACGTCTATTGTGTATGCGTGTTCTGTTCAAATTGATGAACGAGTGGTTTATGCCGATCTGATTGTTATTCCGATGGTTGCGTTTGATATTATACTTGGCATGGATTGGCTATCAACCTATCGTGCAGTGATTGATTGCGTTGCTAAGATGGTGAAATTTGCAGATGATGGAGATAAGGAAGGTATGCTCGCCAGTGCAGGTACTTCGCTGGTCCTTCCTTTTATTTCATGTCTTGAGGCTAAGAAGTTGTTGTTTAGAGGTTGTGATGGGTTTTTGGCTTCAATTGTTGATATGGATAGAATAGTTAAGTTGAATATTAATGATATTGATGTTGTGAGAGAATTTCCTGAGGTATTTGAGGATGATGTGTCGGGTTTACCGCCGGACAGAGATGTAGAGTTTGTGATTGATCTAGTTCCGGGTACGGTTCCTATTTCTAAGGCTCCGTATAGAATGGCCCCTTCAGAGATGAAAGAGTTGAAGACTCAGTTGCAGGATCTGTTGGATAAAGGTTTTATTCGGCCGAGTTCTTTGCCTTGGAGAGCTCCGGTTCTTTTCGTCAAGAAGAAAGATGGGTCTTTGCGGCTTTGCATTGATTATAGAGAGATCAACAAAGTGACTATCAAGTATAAATATCTGTTGCCACGAATAGACAATCTTTTTGACCAACTGCAGGGGGCTACAGTGTTTTCGAAGATTGATTTGCGATCTGGCTATTATCAGTTGAAGGTTAGGGAGTCTGATATCCCTAAGACGGCGTTCCGGACCAGGTACGGTCATTATGAATTTCTTGTTATGTCATTCGGCCTGACTAATGCTCCTTTAGTATTCATGGATCTTATGAACCGGGTGTTCAAACCATATTTGGATAGCTTTGTCATTGTTTTTATCGATGACATTTTGATTTTCTGGTTGGAGCAGATTTCTTTCTTAGGACATGTTGTCTCGAAGGATGGTATAGCTGTTGATCCAGTGAAAATCGAGGCGATTCAGAAGTGGCCTATTCCTACCACTGTATCAGAGGTACACAGTTTTTTTGGTTTGGCGGGTTATTATCGTCGTTTTATTGCAGACTTTTCCAAGATTGCCCTGCCGTTAACCAATTTGACGAGAAAGACTGTGAAGTTTGAGTGGTCCAATGAATGCCAAAGTGGATTTCAAGAGTTGAAACATAAGTTGACGTCAGCTCCTGTACTTGCATTGCCCAGTGGTTCAGAGGACTTTGTTGTTTATACCGATGCGTCGAAGAAGGGTCTCGGTGCAGTGCTGATGCAACGTGGAAAGGTTATAGCCTATGCTTCTCGTCAATTGAAAGACTATGAGAAGAATTATCCTACGCATGATCTGGAACTGGCAGCTGTGGTATTCGCCCTGAAAATCTGGAGACACTATTTATATGGCGAAAAGTGTGAAATTTTCACGGACCACAAGAGTTTAAAGTATTTGTTTTCTCAGAAATAACTCAATATGCGACAGAGACGGTGGTTAGAGCTTGTCAAAGATTATGATGTGACGATTAGTTATCATCCAGGGAAGACGAATGTTGTAGCGGATGCATTGAGCAGTAAGTCGACTTCTTCTTTGAGTTCTATGATTCAGAAGCCATTGTTGTTAGATTTGCAACGAGAGGAGATAGCTTTGGTGGTTCCGGAAACCATTGCTTGTTTTTCAGCGTTGATCATTCGGGCTACATTGACGGACATGATCCATAGAGAGCAGGCCAATGATTTACAGTTGATAGAGATGTGAGCCAGAGCAGAGGAGAGAGGTAATTCAGAGTTTGGGATGAATGGAGATGGTTTGATGACACTCAGAGGCCGTTTATGTATTCATGCTGGTGATGATATTCGGCGAGACGTCTTGACAGAGGCACATACCATGCCATACTCGATACATCCAGGTAGCACCAAGATGTATCAGGATCTCCGTAGACTCTATTGGTGGCCAGGTATGAAGAAGGATATTGCCATGTTTATTTCTCAGTGCCTAACTTGTCAGCAGGTGAAAATCGAACATCAGAGACCTGCTGGGACATTGCAGTCATTGCCGATTCCTCAATGGAAATAGGACCTTATTAAGATGGACTTCGTGACTGGTCTTCCCAGAACGCAGAAAGATTTTAACTCTATTTGGGTTATTGTTGATCGGTTGACCAAGTCAGCGCATTTTCTTCCAGTCAAAACGATGTATTCTATGAACCAGTATGCCAAAGAGTACATAGCTGATATTGTTAGACTTCATGGTGTTCCTGTGTCGATCGTGTCTGATCGTGACCCTAGATTTACTTCAGAGTTTTGGAAGAGTTTGCACAGAGCTATGGGTACACGGTTAGCATTCAGTACAACATATCACCCCCAGAGCGACGGTCAATCAGAGAGAGTTATTCAGATTTTAGAGGATATGCTTAGAGCTTTTTCTATTGATTATCCTGGTAGCTGGGATTCCAAATTGCCTCTTGTTGAGTTCACGTACAATAATAGCTACCAAGCGACGATTGGCATGGCACCGTATGAAGCAGTTTATGGCAGAAAGTGTAGATCTCCCTTGTATTGGGACGAGATTGGTGAGAGAAAGATGTTGGGTCCAGAGTTGGTCCAACAGACAGCTGATGTTGTTGCTGTTATCCAAGAAAGAATGAAGATAGCGCAGTCAAGACAGAAGAGATGCTGATGTGAGATGAAGGCCGTTGCAGTTTGAGGTTGGTGATCACGTGTTCTTGAAGATTGCACCTCTTAAGGGTGTAATGCGGTTTGGCAAGAAGGGAAAGTTGAGTCCAAGATTTATTGGCCCATTTGAAATCTTGGATAGAGTTGGTGATCGAGCCTACAGGTTAGCCCTACCACCAGATCTTGATAGAGTTCATAATGTTTTTCATGTCTCCATGCTCAGGAAGTATATTGCGAATCCTTCCCATGTTCTTCGCCATGAGCCATTGGATTTGATGCCGAATTTGACGTACCAAGAGATTCCAGTTCAGATTCTGGATCGCAAAGTTAAAGTGTTGAGAAATAAAGAGATCGGCATTGTTAAAGTCCTTTGGAGGAATCATTTGATTGAAGAAGCCACGTGGGAACCAGAGGATGAAATGAAAGAGAAGAATTTCTTGGACGAAATTCCTTTAAGGAGGGGAGATTGTAATAGCCAAGCCTGGTGAACGGTACGGTTTAAGATTTCGTATGATTATTGACTATTTGGTTAAGTTTAAGTATAGTTTTGATGTTAAAAGTTGCGATTTATGGTTTATAGTATTGTTGGTTATACTTGTTATGTGGTTTTATTGTAGCGTCATTGCGATTTAATTCATGATAATTTGTATGTTGAGCCAATTGGTATGAGGCCAATTGGGGTGGTTAGATTAGATTTAGAGGTGCAACTTTCTTGTTGAGAGTGTTGCCGAATTATGAGGAGAAGCAGCGTTGTGATTTGATTTTAGTTGCAAAAGTTTGTTGTTGGCTACAGAGGTGACCGCACCCGCGGTCAGTTAGACACCGCACCCGCGGTGATTGGGCAGAGGCGGCACCGCACCCGCGGTAGAAAAGGAGCGCACCCGCGGTCGCTTGTTTCAGATTTTTGGCTGAACTCCAGTAGGCTGAGCGCACCCGCGGTAAGAACTCAGCGCACCTGCGGTCGTCACTTTCAGATTTTCGGATGTTGTACAGACAGCGTAGCGCACCCGCGGTCCAAGACTTAGCGCATCTGCGGTGCGTGAACAGTGAAAGCTTGTTTTCGATTTTAAGTGATTAAATACATGAGTTTGTTCACTTTATGCCTCATTTCCTCCACTCCTCTTGGTTTCTTCAAAGTAAGGGAGTCTAGGGTTCTTATTTTCCATCTTTTGCTACTTTCATTTTAGCATCTAGTTGGAGTGTTTAAGTGAGAACAAGGTTCTTTTGGGTTCAAGAAGCTAAGGTAAGCTTGTGGTTTTGTTTATTCTTGTATTTTGGTGTTAGGGAAATCATGGGTTTGTTGATGGTGTTGGTTTTATGGATTTAATGGTATGGTTGTTTGATTATTCGGTTATTGACGGTGCAATACATGGTTTATTGTTGTAGGTTTTGTACCAAGAGATTAGAATCAAGCTTTCTAATTGGTTGTAAGTGGAATTCATTTCCTTATGCTCACATGATAATATATGTATGGTGTTTCAATGGTTTTAACATGTTATTCCCTTCCATTTGATTCATGCTATGTATTAATACACTTTTTTGTATATTAGAGGCATTTTATGTCTCAATTATGTCAAAGGGAATACAAAAGAAAAGAGTATGCAAAGTGTTTGGTTTAATGCCTAAAAAAGAGTTCAAATGATTTATTGGATTGATAGATACATAGTAAGAGATTGCATGCAATTAGTTGATCAACGACCATAGGCTTATATCCCAACAGAGTATCGATTTATATCGATGAGATATAGGTACAGAGACAGAGATACTATTTAGATATCAATCCATCAGAAAAAAGAGAAATACCATCGTTATTGTTATTCATGCTATGATATTTATGTTTCAGAGTTGATGGTATTTAATGTTTTCAAAGCCATGTTTTACAGAGTATGATATGCATCCATTGTTATGTAAGAGTTCCACTTGCTGAGTTTTATACTCATTTCAGTTATTCATGTGATGCAGATAAGAGTGACGGGCCAGGACGTTGATTGGAGCCGAGGTCATATGCATAGAAGAGGGAAGGAAGAAGACTATTTTGCTAGCATTTTGGACATGATCACAAAAATGATATTTTGTATTTTGTTGCATCATTTTATTGATCATGTATATACTTTTGATTGTAAATATTTTTTTATTTCAAGAAAATTTTTAAATCCTTCCTCCCTTCAAATAAATTTTAGAAAAATTCCGTTGTTATTTTATGAAATATGTCAAGGGTGTTACACTTCCCTTCTGTTTTTGTCGTCCGGTCTGTATCTCTTCTGAACCGATCTAGAATTATAGTACTGGTAGTTTCTAACCTTCATAGAGGGTTGTCCTCCTAAGTTGAATCCTCTACTGGATACAACACTCTAGTGGACTCTTCTCTTAGGTTCAACATAACCCAGACCATAATTTTTACTTCCGTTCTTCTGATCTTCAAACCTTTTGACTTCAACAGTTTGTACTACTGGTTCATATACCACACTGGATTTAACGAAATGAATGTATTTCCCTTTGCTTGTATCCAGTTCTGGCTTGGTGCTTGTTTCAGAAGTGCTTTCATTATTACTGAATTCGAGACCACTCATGTCTCTAGATGGCTTATGTAATTCTTGCATCTTCTGTAATGAAACAGAAGACTTATTCCATGCATTTATTTACCAGAACCGATAGCTTCTGATTTTCAGACCTCATTGTCTGATAATCTGCATTTATTCTGTCATTCTCTGTTTTCAACTTACTTATCTGAACTTTTAGATCACTACAGCTGTTTTTTTGCAAGCAAGTAAACTTACTGATTTGATCTTTTAAGTTTTGATTTTCAGTTTTAACTTCCTCGAATGATTGAGAAAGTCTTGAGTACTCTTCCACCATGTCATGCAGTGTTTTAATCAAATCAGTTCGTGTAAATTCATCAGAATCGAAATCAAATATATCTCCAGATGTCGAGGTTGATTCAGTGTTTGCCATGAGACATTTGATCTCTTCTGCATCACTATCACTGGAGTGGCTATCTGAGTCAGAAGACTCAATGCTAGAATCCGCCAACTTTGATTTACTTTCCTCAGCAATCATTTCTTTGCGTCTCTTCTGAACTTCTTATCATTTCGCTTGTAGTCCTTCTTCTTCTGATCATCCTTCTTAGGTTTCGGACAATCAGCAATAAGATGCCCGATTTTTCCACAGTTGAAGCAATCCATATCATCAGGTGGTGATTCCTTCTTGAAATTCCGGTTTGAATTTTGGTATGCTCGGTGATTCTTATTCATGAATCTGGAAAATTTCTTCACGAAAAGGGACATTGCATCATTGCTGATTTGTTCAGCAGTCTTGTCAGATGTGTTTCAGCAGTAGTTGAAACATTTGAAACAACTGCATTAATAGCAGTAGCAGTAGTAGTGGCAGTAGCTGCAAGAGCCTTGGTATGTGGATTCGACAAGGTTTCTTCTACTTCTTACTTCCAGTTCAAACTCATAAACTTTCAAGTCTGCAAACAAGTCATGTAGTTCTAATTTGTTCAGATCTTTTGAGATTCTCATAGCCATTGTTTTGACATCCCATTCCCTGGGTAAGGCTCTCATTACTTTGAGTGCCACTTCTCTATTTCCATATTCCATTCCCAGGGTAGCTAGTTCATTAACCAAGTTGCTGAAACGTTCATCAAACTCGCTTAGAGTTTCTCCAGCTTTCATTTTGAGATTTTCAAATTTTTGCATTGCTACAAACAACTTGTTCTCCTTGGTCCGTTCATTTCATTAACAGATTTGGATGAGTTTCTCCCAAATCTCTTTCGCAGTAGAACACATCTTGATCTTGCTGAAGGTGTTCTTATCAAGTGTTTTGTAGAGAATGTCCTTCGCAACATTGTCTAGATTAGCTTTCTTTTTGTCCTCGCCAGTCCATTCACTTCTTGGTTTTTCAACCATTTGTGGCGCACCATCAGTAACAGCAATAGCTGTATTAGGCTTTAGAAATCTTCAATGGACCATCTGTGATGTCAAACCACATGTCATCGTCTTGGGCCGCAAGATGAGCTTGCCTCATGATCTTCCAGTCATCGAAATCTTCTTTTGAGAACATAGGAACTTTACTGAAGTGTGCCATATCTTTCTAGATTCTTAGAACAAGAATAGCCTGCTCTGATACCCTTTGTTGGGGATCGATATCGAGTTTAGAGGGGGAGCGAATAAACTCGTTCCTCTGTTCGAAGTTTTTGCAAATGATACTAGAATCCTATTAGAGATTGTAGCTTATCTTGTTCAAAGAAATATTCAGCAGATCACAATAATAAGTGCGAAAACGATATGATGATATGAGGGTGAAAACATAAATCAGCAGGCAGTAGACAATGGTTGTTTATAGAAATTCGAAGATGAAATCTTCTGCGTCTCCCCTTTTTATATTTTTAGAAGGTATCACTAAAATACTTTTTTTTTTTACAGTACAACTTTTGTACACACCCACTTCAGTAGGACTTACCTTTAGCCTACTGAAACTCTTAGCTTCACACAACACAATGTAATGAATATAGTAAATTTCTGGAAAAAACTCTTTTCCATATTACAGACTCTTCTCAATAAGATGTATAAAACTTGAATCACTTGTGAAGAGGTGAAGAAACAGCAGCACAAAATGATCTCAAAAGATCAGATGTCTATTATAAAACGTGTGCTGCTTATCTGTATGTTGAGCTTGAAGATAAGTAGTAGTTGATGATAGCTGAAACTAGCGTTGGAATAATCGTTGTGTTGATATGATAATAATCCCTCTTTTTATAAAGGATTGGCCATTATATATATAGAAAGTCATGAATCCAACGTCTATAAGTAAAAACGGCTTTTGTGACTTCTGAATAAAATCAGCTTTATCACCTAAAAAGAGTCCTGCAGAAAGCTTCAAAGTAATCAGTCTTTGTTTCATACTAAAACTAGTAAGATGTATTAAATGTCTTTGTACAGCATTAATGGTGCAATTAATACTAGTATATGTAAAGTAATGGTAACATTTAAGACTGTAAAGATCAAACAAAAGACGTTAAGTTATGATAAGTTATGCTTCTGCTTTTATAAGCCGAGTTCTGCTTCTGCTTTTATAAGCCGATAAGTACTTTAAAAAGTACTGCTTCTGTTAAAGCGATACGAGAGCTTTTGCTAATTGTAATGTCTATTGATTTAGTTATTACTGCGTACTGGTTTTGACTCTCATCACCACAATTTAATTAAGTCTAACAGTTTGGCTTCTCTATTTTCTCTAAAAGTTGGGTGCTAATCAAGTTACTCGAGCTCGAGACACATATCTTCATTTTTTTGGGGGTTATGTATAGTCTCATTCTACGTCATAGTTTGACCTCCAAACAGCTTTATGTGTACCCGATTCGTTACTCTGTCGAGTCTGGTTTGGTAATCCAATTATTATTGAAACAACAAAAAATTTAAACCCCTTTTGATTAGGTAGTTGAATTTTTAAAACCTAAAATATGCTCTCTTTTTTCTCTTTACTACAAATAAATATACGAGAAAACATTTATATGGTTTCCGTCACAATTATCAATAGTATTCAACATTCGAAGAAGAAAGTGTAAGACAAAAAAAAAAACATATGGTAGGTACGTAGTTGATTGGTATATGCTAATGAATAGAGAGTATCACAAAAGGGGTGAGATTATTTTGGTTCTCGTAGCATGATAACAAGGTCTTAGGAAGAGTTTGATTCTTGAACTTGTTTCTCCTAGCATGACTTGCGTGTGTGTGTAATGCTAGACTCATCTTCGTAGCCTTTTGGTATTGGTATATACACAAAATTTTTTGTTGCAGGTCAATGTATTTTAGTCCTCTTTCGTATTTGTTGATACACTCTGTACCGTGCTTTTGATGTTTTATAGAACATGTTATCTTGTGAGTAGATAACGTGCTACAAATAGTTATGGTTTATACTACTTTAATTTGAGGTCAATGAAGTGAATACAATTTTGTTAGTAATAATTGTTCAAATGTAATTAATATATTAAAGATTAAAATAAACTTCTATAGTTCGAGTATACAAAATTTTAGAATATAATATATATATATATAATTATAAAATTACAGAATAGCATGTAAGAGGTAAGATGCTTGGTGATGGAATAAATATCTCAAAAAGTAAATATCAGGTATATAATATAATATGATGATATTTAATAATTAACTTGATATTTATTACTTAATAAATTCTTATAAAGAATTTTGGCATAATCTGGTCGAGTCAGAATTGTTATACATATATAGGTTTCATTTTTTTTTTTCAGATTTTTGAATTAATCTTCAGCAGGAGCAAGCTTCACAAGCTAATGGCCGAAATAATTTTGAATAAAGCTGATCAATTCAAAAGAATTTTGAAGATACCTTAGGAATACAATAAATATTTATTTCTAGAGCACATATATATATATATATATATATTAAAATTTTATTTAACATCCCTTTAAATTTTTTGGCGTTCCGTCAATGGACTTTGTTCCAATCCAATTGAAAATGTCATTTAATTTCAGTTAGTTGTCAGGTTGAAGAGTTAAATATCTTGTATGAATGAGATTGTATTGCTTTGCCAATATTACAATATTCGTTTATTTTGAAGTCATATATTTCTATGTTAGAGTTCGGGTTATTTACGAAATGGACAAGGAATGGATTCATCTGCCTTCAAGTTTTGTACATGAGTATGAAGAAGGGGTTCAAAAATTTATCGCACAAGCTAAGAACTATTCCAAAACACGTGAAGTAATCTTAGGTCCTTGCAAATATTGCAAAAATAAGAATTATATGAAATTTGATCAAGTGTATGATCACTTAATTATTAATGGGTTTGATCCTTCCAACACGATTTGGGTCTTCCATGGTGAAACTTGTACTCCACAATTTCAAGGTCAAAGTAGTTCAGGAGGATTTCAGGAAAGGGAAGATGAAAATAGAGAGGCATATAACTTATATAAAGATGTATTTGTCTCGGATGAAGGGGTTGGACACACTATGTCTGAGGCAAGAGATTATGAGTTTGCTGATTTATTAGTAGATGCATAAACTCCTCTCTTCCCTGGTTGTACAACTTACACAAAGTTGTCAGCAGTCGTTACATTATACAATTGCAAATCTACCAATGGTCATACTGACAATAGTTTCAATGAGCTCCTTAATATCTTAGATGACATGCTTCCAAGAAAAAATACATTTCCAGAAAATGTTTACTCCATGAGAAAGTTTTAAAACCATTTGATTTAGGATATGAGAAGATTCATGCATGCCCAAACGATTGTTGTCTATTTAGAAAAGATCTTAAAGATTTGGACTCATGTCCAAAATGTGGTTCTTGAAGATGGAAGGTGGACAAAGTCACCACAAAAGTTTGTAAAGAAGTTCCTGAAAATGTGCTACGGTATTTTCCCGTGATCCCAAGATTGAAAAGGATGTTTAAATCAGAAGAAAAGGCTAAAGACTTGATTTGACACTCCAACCATAAAAGTCAAGATCATATGATGCGTCATCCAGTTGATTCAGTTGCTTGGGATACAATAAATCACAAGTGGCCAACTTTTGCATCAGATCCTAGAAATCTTCGACTTGGTCTTACAACAGATGGATTCAACCCTTTTGGTGATCTTATTTCTAGACATAGTTTTTGGCCAGTTATTTTGGTCAATTACAACCTTTCTCCATTGATGTGCATGGCGAAGGAAAATCTTATGTTGATATTACTGATTCCAGGCCTGAAGCAACCAGGAAATGATATAGATGTATACTTGGAACCCCTAGTGGAGGATTTGAAAGAGTTATGGGACATAGGTGTGGATACGTATGATTCATTAAGCAGGTCAGTGTTCAATATGAAGGTTATTTTAATATGGACAATCAATGATTTTCCATCTTACAGAAACTTAGCTGGATGTGCCACAAAAGGGAAACTTTGTTGCCCAATATGCAGTGAAGAATTATCTTCTACGTGGCTGAAGTATAGTAGAAATTTAGCATATTTAGGCCACAGGAGGTGGTTTGATGGGAATAAAGAGACAAAAGGTAAACCTGGGCCTTTGAATGGATTAAAAGTTCTTAATGCAGTGAAAGACATTGAAAATGACAGGGGTAAAAAGAAAATAGGTATGGATATCAATAATACAAAGAAAAAGAGGAAGAAGCGGGATGGTTCAAAAAAAGTTCAAAAACCAGTTCAAATGTGGAAGAAGAAGTCAATATTTTCGATTTGTCATACTGGAGTGTAAGTTATTTTGCACTCTATGAATATCTTTTATAAATTTGTTATATTCGTTCACAAACTGTTATGAATCTTGAACTAATATATGAAATGTTTTGATGGTTATAACTTGTAGGGGCTTCTTCTACGTCATAACTTAGCATGTTAAAAAGAATATCTGTGAGAATATCATAGACACAATGTTAAACTTGAAGAAAAAATCCAAAGATGGTGTTAACGCTGACAAAGATTTGAGGCACTTAAACATTAGAAAAGAATTACATCCTCAAGAAAAACGAGAAAACATACATCACTTGTGTAGAACCCGTAACTTAGACTACGTATAAGTCATGCATAATTCTAGTATTTTAAATGATTTTATTTCATGAGCATTTAAATGATTTTCCTTAAGTTAATTATTGCATGCAACAGTTTGATTTTTATCAGTTCAGTTAATTCAGTGAGGCCGGACTGGAGTTGGAGTTTAGAGATAAAATTTAAGATTCAGAAAAATATTTTCAGAATTTATTTTATCTAGCAAGTAAGTTCATTTAAGTTAAAAAGGAGGTTTGAGAATTTAATTTAATTACTTGAGGTGAGTAGAAAATAAATTTATTTAAGTTCCTTAATTAAGGGATTAATTCACTAAATTAATTAAAAGATAGGTGAGGCTTTTAAGGGTTATAGATTTAGTAAATAATCAACATTCCTCCCTTCATTTTTATTGAAGAATTCGGCCACCCCCTTAGTAGATTAAACAAGGACTTGCCAACTCACCTTTGACCTATTCTTTGTTGAGTTAGCATACTAATCTTTTTAATTCTTGATCCACCTTAATTAATTAATTAATAAGCATTATCCTAGTCTAGAAAGCATGAGGATTTCGGTCACCACCTTCTAGAGTCATCCAACAACTCATTTGATATCCAACAAGAATTCAAATTTCAAAAAGGGGAGACTTGGTCTTGCATGCATCTCACCTATATTGCACCCATCTCCCTCACTCCCCTAACCATTTCCCCCTCTCCCTTAGTCTCGAAATTCAGAGTGTTTTGGAGAGAATAAAACGTGAGCACCATAGCTAGGAAGAGAGGAGAAAATCGAGCTAGCAAGGTAGAATAGAAAGCGCTCCACCTCCTCCGCGTCGGATCGTTTCGTTCTTTCGTTTTTCTTTCGAAACGAAACCAGGCATGCATATATTCTTCCTTGACTCTTCAATCAAGTCCTAATATCATTTATTTTCATTACATGATCATTTTTCTATGGCAAAAATCGAAATACAGCAAGCATGTTTCAGAAAAACCAACATGCAGAATTTCGGCTTTCATTGTGCAGTTTCACGATTTTCTTTGTGTTGTGGATTTCAGGTATTGGCTCGATTCCAGGCTCCTAAGGCGACATCTAGACATGTAATAGGATGCATTAGGACCATGTTGGTCCATTCATTTAACCCCATGCACACTGGAAAACATGAGAATGACAGCAATTCCACCTCTTGTCCAATTAAGCTTTTCGAAATTTTGTTTTGCTGTCATATAGGGAATGAATCTGATCATGGCTGCGACAAGGCCTATAGCTATGGTTAGATCACTTCCATAGCATGTCTAAGATGTGACTAAGTCGCCCCTTTTTGGTGGCTTGGTCAATGGTTAATCGGTTTTTAAATTAAAACTCAAGAACAGCCCCTGCACCCTTTCGCCCCTCTTCATTTTACAGCATGTGTGTGTTCGATTTTATGGAATGGTGTGGATCTTGGTTGGCCTATGGCCCTTATCCACGGTTCATACCATGCCCCTAGATGTCTAGATCGTGCCATGGTCAATCAAATGGCCACTGGAACGACACGAGACAGCAAATGAATCACAACAGCCCACGCGCAGGTTTGGCTCTCGGTGGGGAAGTTTCGGTTGTTCATGGTGTGGTTTGGATTGTGGCTGGCCTAGGGCCCTTAGCCATGGTTCAAATCATTCTTTGGGATGTTGGTAAGAGTCTCTGGTCGGTGGTTCAAGCCCCAATGGCCGGTAGTCTCGAAAACGACACAAGGAAAGCAAGTGCGCAGCTGCTGTAATTTTGACAGCAAGTGTGCTGCTGTTCTCAGGCAGTCATTTGAGTTCTTGGTTGGCTTTTAGCCCATGGCCTTGGACTGGACAGTGCCTCATCGAGTTAGGAAGGTCATGTTTTTGGCCGTTTGTCATTCGGATCATTTTTGAGGTCGTACGAGAATTTACGGTGCAATGTGCCAAATTGACTCTCGAAAGAACGTTTCATGGTTTGGCCTTCATTCACCTAAGATTCGACATGCATCATTTGAGGAGCATTAATTCATCATTTTAAGCGTATTTTAATCATGACTATATGATGTTTCAGTGTTGGTTCGGGTTGGTTCGGAGTCATGATTAAATACGAAGTCATTAGGCGCATTTGTCTCAGTTTTTGGTTTTTAATTGCATGGTTCGGTCAAGTAAAAACTATTGCATATTTTTCATGGAATATTTAGGTTGGAGCGAGCCTGGGAGCGATCCAATCCATTCAGTAAAATTGTTACAGGATATTTAATTCAGTTATTTAATTATATTACGTGCAAAAATACAAATTTTGAGATTTATGCGATATGGCTTGTGGTCACTTTACTATCATGATTAAATCCGGTCGCCAGTTACCGGTCCGGTCGTCAATTACCGGTTATGAATGCATTACTAAGTCCTGTCGCCAGTTACAGGCCCGGTCGCCAGTTACCGGTCAGTTCAGTTGTTTCACCCAGTATTGTGGCAGTGGTCAGATCAGATGTACATTACTAAGTCCTGTCGCCAGTTACAGGCCCGGTCGCCAGTTACCGGTCAGTTCAGTTCAGGGACCACATGCGTAGACCATAATCTCACCAGAAAATTATTACAGGCTATTTCAGTACAGGGCTCCAAGGAGGAAACATTTTCACTATGATTTTCAATTCAGTTATGCATGTATTATAATTAATCATGACACAACATTTTTACGTTATGCCTCATGACATGATATTTTCACTTGCATGCAAGCTTATTATTTATTTATTTACTTGATATTTACGATATATGCATGTTGAGTCTTTAGACTCACTAGACTTGATTGTTGTAGGTGCTGATGATGTCGGGACCGAGGGCGGGGACCAGTGAGCAGGCTCGAGTCGGCAGTAGTAGGACCCGAGGACCTCAGTTCAGCATTTATTATTATTTGATGGCTCAAACATTTTAATTATCGTCGAAAAAACCTTTTACTGTTAGTCCGAAAATGTTAATTTTTTCCGCTGCCACTTTGAACATCAAATTTTATTTATCAGTTCAGTTATGAATGAGGCAATTTTAATTATTTAAAAGAAAAAATTTAAATTTTCCGTAAATTTTCAAGTAAGAATTTTTAGGCCTCTACAACTTGCCTGCTGCATCTTATACATTGTCTAAGAAATAAATGGAAGTATTTTGTTCTAGGTTGAAGAAAATAAAGTTACCTGATGACTATAGCTCAAATATTGGTAACTGTAATTCTTTGGAAGAACGTAAGCTTATTGGGCTGAAATACAATGATTGTCATGTTCTAATGCAACAATTGGTTTCAGTGGCGTTGAGAATTTTTTTACCGAAAGGTCCACGTAATGCTGTATTTTTGCTTTGTGCATTTTATAATGAGTTATGTCAAAGAGTGTTAGACAGGAACCATCTAGAACAACTCGAGAAGAATATTGGTGAAACTCTATGCATATTGGAGAGGTACTTTCCACATGCTTTTTTTACAATCTTTGTTCATTTGACAATTTATTTAGCAGGAGAGGCTCATCTGTGTGAGTCAGTTCAATTCCGCTAGATGTATCCATTTGAAAGGTAATAAATATTAATCTATCTTTATACTAATTTAATATATATAATTAGATTTTGTTATCAAGACTTATTTCATGTAAATTTGCTTTGTTATTTAGGTTTATGAAAATGATTAAAGGGTATGTGAAGAACCGAGCAAGGCCAGAGGGTTGCATTGCTGAGTGTTACCTCGCAAAAAAATGAATGTGGTTTTGTAGTGCTTATATAAAAAAAACTGCTAGTATTGATCTCCAATCTAATCGGAATGAGGATTTGGATAATGGATTAGTGGAAGGTTGCTCGATTTCTAAAGGAAAAGAAAATATTTTAGAAGAACGTGTGTTGCAAGCAGGACATCTAGTTTTATCATGTTTATGCTATAAAAACGAAAATAAAAGAAGTGTATCATGTTTTTAATGCAATCATATATCAAAACATATAATATGGTGTGAAAGATGAGTGAAGGAAGATTAAGCCGTGCCTTTGCGTTTGTTACACACGAAAAACGACTTGTGATGCGAGGAACGTTGGCGGAGAGACGACATTTGCTGAATTTTCCTTCAAAATTTCATGAATTTCCTCTCAAACTCTCGTTTGGTGTGTGTTGCTGATGGAGAAGAAGACTCCTAGTATGATTTAGGAGGGTGGGGCATGGGTTTAGTACTTTAGGTTAGGGTTTATTAGTTTAAAGTTTGATATTTAATACATGGTATAAGTTTAGGCCCATTAATCATGCTATAAATAGGCTCATTAGATCCATTAGATAATATTTAAAATATTTTTGTAAGGAAAGTTTGTGAAAACATTATCCGAGTTCTCGAAAAGTACATATTTTCATTGAAAATCGAATACCGATTTAAAATACGACTCGGCGTGTTCAAACAACTTAAAATACCTTATTTTCGAAAATTCCATTAAAATATTCCATGTATTAAATAATTAAAAAATGTATTTAATAAAAATATTTTTGCTTTTACTGTCTCCGGTTTTCGTTTCTTGATCGCGTCTCGAATAACTTTTAAAAACACAGTTTTATGCATTCTAGTAGAAAATTATATTTTAAACATGTAAACATGCCTACCATATTTACTAAATGCAATAAAAATAAATTAATTAAAATACATAAGAAATTTGATAATTTGCATTAATGTGGTTCACATGGACCTTCAAATTTTCGAGACGTTACAATTCAAATAGCTCAAATTTATTTAAATAATGATGTATAGCATATCTATGACAAAAAAACAAGAAATATTTTGAAACTATTCGGATAGAAATAGTATATGTTGAAATTCAACATATGGAAAGAGTTAGAGATTATACATTTTCTAAAATGATAATTAAAATGGTAATACCAACAACAAATTGTGGTTTGCCCTTAGGACAAGCTCGTCAAATAAATACATTTCAGGCCATGTCTAATATGTATAATTATCATGATTATATCAAAACTTGGGATAATATTCTTATTTAAGAAAATTCTAAAAAAAAAATATTCTTGGTGGATTAAAATCCAATTAGATGATAATAATCAATTTTTACCAACTTGATTTAATATATTTGTTAGAATTAAATTTATTGTGGAGATGCTAAGGAAAAACCAGTAGATGTTGGATTAGTACAAACCGTAGAACCAGTAGATGTTGTAAACCAGAAGTACTTGTATCGCGCTAAAACCTGCTTAAATAATTTCTTAGCTAAAACCAGAACTAGAAGGATACAAAATTCGAAATATACACTAACAGAATCTTGCGTATCTCAAAGTCTCTAAATATTACCGTTGATCTATTAACGTGATACCAGCATTTATTACTTCATTAAATGCCATTAAATGCTATACAAGAACATTTAAGACGGTATACCATTTTTGGTATGAACTGCGACTGATTACTTTTGATGTATTCTGCAGGGTCCATTTTAAGCAATAAAGCTGAACCACCAAAAAGAAAAGAACCGTTCAGTTTTTGAACGTTGAATAGAGCCTATATATGGAGATGAAGGATTTCGTGAAGAAGGATGTAGCATTGAACAAAAATCTGAATTGAAAAACATCATTCGAGCATTTTTAAAACTTTCAGTTATCTAAAGAGCTCAAACACTGAAAAAGCAGCACACGCTTCATTGCATACTCTTGATCATTGAGATCATATTGTGCTAGCTATTTTCGTTATATCTTCTCAAGTTATTCACTTCATTATTTCATTGATAGAA
Organism: Primulina tabacum; assembly: GCF_025594145.1. Taxonomy (NCBI): domain Eukaryota; kingdom Viridiplantae; phylum Streptophyta; class Magnoliopsida; order Lamiales; family Gesneriaceae; genus Primulina; species Primulina tabacum. Next base: position 29,426,588 of record NC_134550.1, on the reverse strand, counting down.
GAATTTGTAACTGGAAAAGAGTCTTTTCCAGAATTTAAGATCATTCAAGAAGTTGAGTTGTAAAGCTAAGAGTTTCAATAGGCGAAGGGTAAGTCATGTTGAAGTGGGTGTGTACAATTGTTGTGCTGTATTCACCAAAGTCTTTTAGTGATACCTTCTGGAAACAGAAGAAGGGGAGACGTAGAAGATTCATCTTCGAACTTCCAGAAACAAACCTTGTGTTATCTACTGCTTTTCGGCTTTATCATTTTTCACCCACTAACCAACAGATCGTTTTCCGCACATTATCTTGTGATCTGCTGGTCTTTATACTTGAACAAGAATCGTTAAAATCTCTAACAGGATTTTAGCACATCATTCGAAAGAATTTATTAAGTTGGCCATTGAGTTTATTCAACCCCCCCTTCTAAACTCAACCCGATCCTCAACAAGTGGTATCAGAGCAGAGTTATTCTTGTTCTGAAAAATATTTAATAGACATGGCTCATTTCAGCAAAGTTCCAATGTTCTCAAAACAAGATTTCGATGATTGGAAAATCAGAATGCACGCTCATCTTGTGGCTCAAGATGATGACATGTGGTATGTCATCACTGATGGTCCATTAAAGATCTTAAAGCCAAATCCAGCTATTGCTATCACCGAAGGTGCACCTCAGATGCTTGAAAAACCAAGATATGAATGAACAAGTGAGGACAAGAAGAAAGCCAATCTTGACAACGTTGCGAAGGACATTTTATACAAGACACTCGACAAAAATACCTTCAGCAAAATCAAGATGTGCCATACTGCCAAGGAAATCTGGGAAAAATTAATTCAGATCTGTGAAGGAAACGAAGAAATAAAGAAAAACAAATTGTCTATAGCCATGCAGAAGTTTGAGAATATGAAGATGAGGGCTGGAGAAACTATGAATGAATTTGATGAACGATTCAGCAGCCTCGTCAATGAACTCTCAGCTCTTGGGAAAGACTTTGGCAATAGAGAAATTGCATTAAAGGTAATGAGAGGCCTACCCAAAGAATGGACGTCAAAACAATGGCAATGAGAGCTTCCAAGGATCTCAACAAGTTAGAACTACACGACTTGTTCTTGGATTTAAAGGCATATGAGTTTGAACTTGAAGTTCGAAGTGGAGAAGAGCCCTTAGCAAATCCACCAACCAAAGCTCTCGCAGCTACTGTTAACTCTACTACTACAGTTGCTCCAAGCTCATCTTCTGCTACTGCTTTAGAGAACACTTCTGAGAGAAGGGCTGAATAGATAAGAAATGACGCAATGTCATTATTTGTTAAGAAGTTTTCCAGATTCATGAGAAAGAATCATAGAACATTTCAAAGTCCCAACCGCAATTTCAAAAAGGAATCATCACCTAGTGATATGGCATGCTTTAACTGTGGAAAAGTTGGACATTCCATTGCTGATTGTCCAAAACCAAAGAAGGATGACCAGAGGAAGAAGGGTGTCAAACGCAATGATAAAAAGATCAGAAGAGACAGGAAGGCAATGGTTGCAGAAGAAAATAAGTCCAAATGGGCAGACTCAAGTTCTGAATCTTCTGGTTCTGAAAGCCATTCGAGTGAAAGTGATGAAGATGAGATCATATGTCTGATGGCAAATACTGATTCAACCTCGATATATGGAGAGGTATTTGACTTTGATTCTGATGAATTTACACGCACTGAGTTAGTCAAAGCATTACACGACATGGTAGAAGAGTATTCTAGACTTTCTCAATCATTCGAGGAAGTTAAGATCGAAAATCAGGACTTAAAAGATCAGAACAGTAAGTTAACTTGCTTGCAAGTGGACAACTGTAATGATTTACAAGTTGAGATGAGTAAATTAAAAACGGAGAATGAAAGAGCAAAAGCAGAATACCAGAAGATGCTTTCTGAAAACCAGAAGTTATCACTACTGGTGAATGTTTGGAACAAGTCCTCTATTTCACTGGAAAAGATGCAAGAATTCCAAAAACAATCTGGAGATAGGAGTGGTCTCGGATTTTGTAATAATGAAGGCACTTCTGAAACGAATACTAAGCCAAAACTGGATATGTGCAAAGGGAAGTATATTCACTTTGTGAAATCCAGTGTGGTACAGAAACCAGAAGTACCTACTGTTTCAGTAGAAAGGAATGTAAATCAGATGAACAAAAGGATGCATTATGGCCTGGATTATGTTGAACCTAAGGAAAAAGTTGACTAGAGTTCTAGAATCAGAAGAGGATTCAACTCAGGAAGACAACCTCCTATGAAGGTTAAAAACTACCAGTACTACAATTCTAGACCTGTTCAGAAGAGATACAGGCTAGAAAACAGAAACAGAAGGGAAGAACAACATACTAAGATGCACAATGTTAGAAACAACAGACCCTCTGTTGCACACACCTCCATGGATACCCGAAGTATAAAAATTGTACAAATATGGGTTCCAAAGTGACTAATAAGGCTTGGACCCAAATAGATTGGGTACCAGATACTAAAATTTGTGCTTGCAGGAACAGGTGAAGAAAACCAAGATCAGTAGCTCAACATGGTATTTGGACAGTGGATGATCAAGACATATGACTGGACAGAAAAGTCTACTATCAGAAGTAGTAAGTTGTGCTGGACCAGAGATAACCTTTGGGGATAACTCAAAAGGTAAAACCGTGGGTAAGGGTAAGATTATCCATGGTAACATCACTAAGGATGTGCTCTTAGTTGAAAATCTTTGTTATAACTTGATCAGTATTAGTCAATTATGTGATAATGGATTTTCAGTAGCATTCCAGAAGCACACTTGCACAGTTAAAAATGCTGATGATTCTACTGTTATAACCGGAGTAAGAAAAGGCAACACCTATAAAATCTCATGGAACATAGATCATATCATTGCTCCTACATGTTTAGTTGCATCTCTAAGTAATAAACACTGGTTGTGGCACAAAAGATTGAATCATCTAAATTTTAAGTCTATCACTAATCTCAAAAAGCAGAACTTAGTCGATGGATTGCCAGACATAAAATTTATTAAGAATCATGTATGTTCTGCATGTCAACTTGGTAAGCAAGTAAGATCTAGCTTCAAAAATAAAGGCAGCAAATCATCCTCAAGATGTTTAGAATTATTACATATGGACTTATTTGGTCCAATCCCTATCATAAGCTTAGGGGAAATGAGATACACCCTTGTTGTTGTTGATGATTTCTCTAGATTTACTTGGGTAATTTTTCTTGCTGGAAAAGATCAAACCAGTAACCTCCTGATCAAACTTCTGAAAAAGATTCAAAATGAAAAATCAGTTTCTATCATTAGAATCAGAAGTGATCGAGGTACTGAATTTACTAACAAGATTCTTGAGATATATCTAGATGAACAGGGCATTCATCATGAATATTCAGCTGCCAGGACGCCTCAACAAAATGGAGTAGCTGAGAGGAGAAATAGAACACTTAAAGAAGCTGCTAGAACAATGCTAGCAGATGCAGACATCTCTCAGCGCTTCTGGGCAGAAGCTATTAATACAGCTTGCTACACACAAAACAGAACGATGATCAACAAGAGAAACAATCAGACTCCGTATGAAATATGGAAAGGAAGTAAACCGAACGTATCTTACTTTCATGTTTTCGGTTGTAGATGCTTTGTGCACAATAATGACAAAAATCATTTAGCTGCTTTTGATTCAAAATCTGACACTAGCTTATTTCTTGGATATTCATCAGTTAGTAAGGCTTTTAGAATTTTCAATAATAAAATTCTTAATGTTGAAGAATCTATTCATGTTGTCTTTGATGAAGACAGCAGTGTTCCCGAGATTACTAACATATCTAATTTAAGTAAAAGATTAGACAGGGTTTATCTGGAATTAGACAGTGAAGATGATGCAGAAGCAAGTCAAGGATATTCAAAATCCAGAACCAGACATTCACATTCCAGAACCAGCAGCTGATACTCCAGAACCAGCAGCTGATACTCCAGAACCAGCAGCTGACATTCCAGAACCTAGCAGTCGATACTCCAAAACAATCTACTGCTTTATATGAAGACAATCTAAATCCTTTTATTTGGAGAAAATCTCATCCTCCATCTTTGGTAATTGGAAATCCAGCAGCTCCACTAAGGACTAGAAGACAGATGATAAATGAATACATGCATGCTGCTTTTATTTCTCAAGATGAACCAAAGAAGATTGAAGAAGCTCTTCTGGATCCCAGTTGGATAGAAGCTATGCAAGAAGAGCTGAATCAATTTGAGAGGAATAAAGTTTGGTTTCTAGTACCTAGACCTTCTCACCAATCTGTCATTGGAACTCAGTTGGTATTCAGAAACAAACTAAATGAGGAAGGAACAGTTGTAAGAAACAAAGCAAGACTGGTTGCACAAGGATTCAGACAAGAAGAAAGAATAGACTATGATGAAACCTTTGCACCAATAGCTAGGCTCGAAGATATCAGAATATTCTTAGCCTTTGCTGCTTTCAAAAACTTCAAAGTATATCAAATGGATGTAAAGAGTGTGTTTCTTAATGGTCTACTACAAGAGGAAGTCTATGTTGAACAGCCTCCAAGTTTTTCTAATCATTTGTTACCAAATCATGTTTTTAAATTATATAAAGCATTGTATGGTCTGAAACAAGCACCTAGGGCTTGGTACGACACACTTTCACAATTTCTCATTAATCATGTTTTCACTGTTGGTACTGTAGATAAGACTTTGTTTACCTTAGCCAAAAACAAACACATATTGTTAGTTCAGATTTATGTTGATGATATCATATTTGGGTCAACTAATCCCAAATTATGTGCAAAGTTTGCTAAGTTAATGCAGGACCAGTTCGAGATGAGCATGATGGGAGAATTAACATTTTTCTTAGGACTTCAAATCAAGCAACTTGATACTGGAATCTTCATAAACCAAACTAAGTATACAAAGGAACTACTGAAAAAGTTTGGGATGGAAGCATGTGCTGCTGCTTCCACTCCTATGAGCTCATCTACTAAACTTGATAAAGATGAAGGGGGAATTTCAGTAGAGGTAACTCAGTATCGTGGTTTGATTGGTTCATTGTTATACCTTACTGCCAGTAGACCAGATATCATGTTTGTTGTTTGCATTTGTGCTAGATTTCAATCAAACCCTAAACAATCATATTACATTGCTGGTAAAAGAATTTTAAAATATCTTAAGGGTACTCAAAATGTAGGCCTCTGGTATCCCAAGGACTCGCCGTTTAATCTTATTGAATACTCAGATGCTGATTATGCAGGATGTAAACTGGATAGAAAAAGCACAAGTGGTTTTTGTCAATTTCTTGGTGATAGGTTGATCTCCTGGTTTAGCAAAAAGCAGACTTCCATAGCCACGTCTACTGCAGAAGCTGAATATCTTGCTGCTGGAAGCTGTTATTCTCAAATACTTTGGATACAGCAACAACTCAAAGACTATGGAGTTCAAGCCTCTGAATCACCAATATTTTGTGACAATACCAGTGCAATTGCTATATCACATAATCCAGCACTCCATTCCAGAACTAAGCACATTGATATCAGACATCATTTTATCAGAGATCATGTGCAAAAGAAGAACATTCGTCTGGAATACATTCCTACTGATCAGCAAGCAGCAGGCATTTTTACAAAACCTCTGTCTGAGAATAAGTTTTCTTACTTTCGAAATACACTTGGATTAATAGATTTAACTTGATTATTTATCATCATCTGATATTATGGCTTAACTTTTCCTCTGTGATTATTCAGTTTTTAATTTTGCAGAAGGTAAAAGCTGAACAATAGAGATAATCAGTAGACATAAAATTTCATTAAAAATAATAGAAGCGGGAGCATACATCTCTCACTTCTTTTTTAACGTACTCCCTCCAGAATGCCAACCAAGTGGTCAGTTCTCCGGTGGAGGTACGTAGAAACTCCTCTGAAAAAGCAATCTTTTTCAGAATCTTTTTCTCCTTTAAGAGCATGAGAAGGTAGACGCCATCATCAGAGACGACGTCTGCACTATCAGCACTATGGAGACGTCGATAATATTTCTTCATCATTAACAAATCCTTGGTGGAAGATGCTCGCCCACTCTCGAAGGAGGACTTAAGCTCCTGGATTTTAGTCAAGGTAGCAAGTGTCTTCTTCAGCACTTTGTCTTCCATTTCTTTCTTTCTTGCAGCAGTCACCTCCCTCATGAACTCATCAGCCAAATCAGGACTATTATCTCTTGCCATTTCTCTTAAAGAATGATTATCTGGTTTACCCCATGTTCATATTTATAGATGAAAATCAGGCACCAAAGCTCGAGAAAGTCTTGACTACAGTAGATATATATGAAACATCCCATATCAAGCTATCATCGGTTCAGTTACCAAGTATTTTCATTTAATAATTGCACTAATTTAGGTAGAACTTTATTCTAATTTTCTGTGATTTTGTGTCAGATGCAGAAAGTATTTTGTCTCATTAACAAAACAAGGCTTTCTTCAGTTTCCAGTAGAAGCTATCATAAGACGACTTACTTCCTTCTGAACTTAATCATTTATTCATTTTATTCTTCTAACATTGAGTTGTTTGCAGAAAGGAATAAAGGAACATCAAGTACTTCAACTGAAATTTTATTAGAAATTTTCCAGTACATTAAACAAAGCGAAAGTTACAGAAATCTCAAGACAATCGAAACGTCTTCTGAAATTCTAGACTAATCAAGCTTGTGTCTTCAGTAATATCAGCAGCTTGTAGTATTTTTGCAAAGTACTTCAGCAGAAGAAGGAGAGTCTTTTTCGAAAAGAATCCAGCAAGCTTAGGTCTTGCAAAGAATCTAGCAAGCTTGGGTCTTGTCAGCACTAATGTATAATCAGATACTTTACAGGGCATTATAGATGATATTAGCATTATCGATCCACCATCACTCTCTTATTGCATTAGCATGCTTCTGGAAGGGATCGATGCTACATATCAATCTCAATGAAAGCAAACAATCTTTTTGATTGTTAATATTACAACTCCAGGAGTATGATCCAAGGATCATTATGTGCAGAACGACTTTTTCCAACATCTTCTTAGAAATCGCAGCAAGCTGTCTTCTGAACATTCTTGCTTCTGCTTCCAGATCAGTTGTTACCTCTTCTTTCATTTGATTTTTATGTTTACTTAACCTTGTTTAACCCTTGCAGGTATTTATAGTGATATTCAAAGGAGATAAGGATCCTTGCGACTGTTCAAATTCAACGGTTTAAATTGAAAGATTGCCAAGAGTCGTTTAGTATTTAATCTCCATTACTACTGCATTAATTGAGGGGGAACATCTTTATGGCATTTATATTAGAAACTGATTTGTCTTTTCGATAAAACAGTATACCTACCAGAAGTTGTTGAAGTGCTGCATTTGTTTCAGCATCTTATCCACTTCCAGTAGATATTATCATAAAATGACAAATCAGCTTCTGTTTATTTAGCAACCGCCTCGGACAGCCCGCCAATTTTTTAAAATATTTTAAAATGAGTAGAGTAACTGACACTTTTGCCTCTCTCTCTTCTAACATATCGACACGTGTCCCTATGTTCACTGACGGCTGTATATTTTGCTTTAACCGTTCATTTTTTTTTCACTACGCTTTACGAACTCAGATTATTTCCTTGTCTCTACTGCTTTTTCGCATCTACTGCTAACATACTTCTATTCTCTTTCAAATTTAGAAATGGCCGCAGCATATACGTTGAATTCTTATCAGGTGAATTTTGCTTCTGTTCTCACTATTAAGGATGAGAATCTTGTCAAGATGTTCAAATCATTGGAAAAGTCTGGGCTTCGAATATTCTTGGAATCGCCTGCTGTTATCTACAAGTCTGTTCTTCTGGATTTCTATGCCAAAGCAGAAGTTGTGGAAAGCAAGATCACCTATACACAGGGAGATGCATCGATCTCTATTGATGCTGCACTTCTGGGTTCCAATTTTTTCCTACCGATTTCTGGCCTTTCCGAGCTCTCGGACATTTCAAAGGAAGACATGTCCATCGCCTTGACAAATTTTTCAGCCACTGGAGAAGAACTTTCACCCTCCTGCTTCAAGAAGCTACTGAAAATTGAGTACCAGGTACTCGCTGATATCGTGGCAAAATCCTTGTTAGTTAAGGCTGGAACCTTTGACAAACTAACAAAAGAAAAGGTTCAAGTGATGGTGGCCATCACATCAGAAAAGAAAGTGGATTGGGGACGTTTTCTGTTTCGCATTATGAAGGATATGATTCTCAGGAAAAGTACTGGATTTGCTGTACAAATCAGTAAAATGTTGAAAGATGCTGGTTTTCCTGGAACAGCAGAAGAGGATGGCTCTTCAGTAACAATGACTGATGCTGATAGCGTGCTTGCTTTAAGGCCAAAGCTAACCGTTGGTGAGTTTGTGGCCATTAAGAAAGAGATTGGAGAATCTCAAATTGAGGGGCAGAAGAAAATTAAACGAAAAAAAGTTGTGGTCTTGTCTGATTCTGACAAAACAGAATCTGGAGAATCAGCAGCACCCACTCAGCAAGCTTCACTGCCTCCCACCCCAGCTAAGAAGAAGCCTCGCACCACCATCCGCATCAAGAAAACAGCAGCTCTTGCTGAATTAGAGAATGTTCCTCTTCGACAAGTTTTTCCACCAGTTGTCCCATCCACTAAAGCCAAACCTATTGAATCAGGGCCTTCAACTGCTCCAAGTTTCAGACCAACTTCTGGTGTGGTCATTAGAGAATCTGCTATTGGTTCTTCTGCTTTTAAACCAGTAGTCCCTGCTACTTCTGAACAAGGGAAAGAAAAGATTACTGAGTTGTCTCAGTCACCGGTGGCAACATCAACCATTCAAACAGCAATTGATCTTCATCTAGAAGAAATTGATAATTCAACCAGAGAAGAAATGAAATTCTTTGACGATTGGCTCAAGGTAAGAGTCTACCATCCAATCACCTTTTTGAAAACTACTGGTGTTTATACTCAAACTGTGAAAAATGAGAAAAAGATTTTGCTGCTGCCAACACACAAAATGTGATAGAAGCCATCAATCGCAGAAGCTACATTCTGGATAAAATCAAACAGCAGAAGATAGACACTATTCTAACAACGTTGAAGTCAAATTATGACTCTACTGGTCCTACTGCTTTTCATGATCAGAATGTCATTCAAATTTTGTCGGAGCAGCTGACAATTCTATCTGAGCAAATTGTTACTAAGGAAAAGGCTTTTTCTCAGCCTTCAAAATTCAGTGTCACCACTGTCCCCACCATTTTGAAGCCTCAATCAGTTGAGGAACCGGCCAATGCTTCTTCTGAAGTCAAGGTCTCTAGTACTCCTGCACCTCAAGAAGTTCCTACTCAATCATCCTCTCTAATATCTGTTCATGATCTGGCATCGTTTGATGAGGTGATCGAATCGATTGTGCAGACTCAAACAGCACAGGATGACACAATGCCCGTTACTTCTACCTCTGCTGATCATCCTCCAGTCCAATCCATTCAAGAATCTGCAACTGCTACTGCCACTGCTGCTGTTACGGCTACTGCTTCTTCATCTCTTCCAGAGCTTGAGCATTTTTCAGAAGCTCATCAAGCTGAAATGGCAACTTTGTTGCATACTTCACCATCTACTGTTGAGCCACAAGCCATACCTGAACCTGCTGCTGATTTGCAGCAACCAGAAGAAAGGCCAACAGATCAATCTACTGCTTCAGAAGGACCTTCTGCTGAACCAGAACCAGCTGTTATCACTCAAGCAGAAGTTGCACAATCTACTGCTCTTATTATTCCTTCTTTGCAGTCTCCTGAGCGCATTGCCCGAATGGAGGAAATTAGACAAAGATTGCAAGCAAGGACTCCTTTCCCAGCTATGGAACCATTTGATCTAGAATTCCAAATTGATGCTCTCCAAAGGGATCTTGTAAATCTTTCAAACTTTGTCAAGCAGATATCTTATGAAAATGCCGCCGAATTTCATGATGCTCAATTCTTCCGAGAACGCATGTCTAAGGAAATACAGAACACTGCGGAATCTCTGACTAAAATGCATGCTGAAACCATCGTCTTTCGACAGGCCATATCCAAAAGTTCCAGTCAGATCGCGCTTGCTCAATCTGATATATTTACCAGGATCACCGAGCATGATGAAATGTTTCAATCAATCTCCACCACCATGGACCTGATGGATGCCAAGATTGATTCTCAATCTCAAACGCTCACTGCTATTAATGATCGAGTTTCTAATCAGACTCCTTATCTGAAGATGCTGACAAATGGCATTCACAACTTATCTGGGAGAATGGATGAATTACTTGCTAGGGTCCTTCTTGATGATGCCAAAAAGGGGGAAGACGATAGAACTGGAGCAAGTAGCAGCAGACCAACTAGAAGGAATCAAAATCCAGATGAAGCCATCTTCAGGGATATTGGAACAAACTAATTTTTCTTTGTTTTCATTGTGTCTCTTTTATATTTATGCTTTATGTGATTTTCTCTGGATATAAATTGTTTTGATTATCTAATCCGTTCTTATCTCTATTTTACTAACACAGAACATCTAGGTTTTGGCATCACCACAAAGGGGGAAATTGTTAGAATTAAATTTATTGTGGAGATGCTAAGGAAAAACCAATAGATGTTGGATTAGTACAAAACCAGTAGAACCAGTAGATGTTGTAAACCAGAAGTACTTGTATTGCGCTAAAACCTACTTAAATAATTTTTTAGCTAAACCCAGAACTAGAAGGATACAAAATTCGAAATATACATTAACAGAATCTTGCGTATCTCAAAGTCTCTAAATATTATCGTTGATCTATTAACGTGATACCATCATTTATTGCTTCATTAAATGCCATTAAATGCTATACAAGAACATTTAAGACGGTATACCATTTTTTGTATGAACTGCGACTGATTACTTTTGATGTATTCTGCAGGGTCCATTTTAAGCAATAAAGCTGAACCACCAAAAAGAAAAGAACTGTTCAGTTTTTGAACGTTGAATAGAGCCTATATATGGAGATGAAGGATTTCGTGAAGAAGGATGTAGCATTGAACAAAAATCTGAATTGAAAAACATCATTCGAGCATTGTTAGAACTTTCAGTTATCTGAAGAGCTCAAACACTGAAAAAGCAGCACACGCTTCATTGCATACTCTTGATCATTGAGATCATATTGTGCTAGCTATTTTCGTTATATCTTCTCAAGCTATGCACTTCATTATTTCATTGATAGAAGAATTTGTAACTGGAAAAGAGTCTTTTCAAGAATTTAAGATCATTCAAGAAGTTGAGTTGTAAAGCTAAGAGTTTCAATAGGCGAATGGTAAGTCATGTTGAAGTGGGTGTGTACAATTGTTGTGCTGTATTCACCAAAGTCTTTTAGTGATACCTTCTGGAAACAGAAGAAGGGGAGACGTAGAAGATTCATCTTCGAACTTCCAGAAATAAACCTTGTGCTATCTACTGCTTTTCGGCTTTATCATTTTTCACCCACTAACCAATAGATCGTTTTCCGCACATTATCTTGTGATCTGCTGGTCTTTATACTTGAACAAGAATCGTTAAAATCTCTAACAGGATTTTAGCACATCATTCGAAAGAATTTATTAAGTTGTCCATTGAGTTTATTCAACCCCCCTTCTAAACTCAACCCGATCCTCAACAATATTTTTCTTTTCGTTGGGTTTAATGCCTAACATTTTACCTCGTAATGTTATAACCATTCTGAGAAAATTTCAACAAGTTAATAATCAGTTTGAAGGACTTCCGTCCATGTTACAATTTACAATTATTTATAATGCTCCTTAGATTATCAAATAAGTATATGGTTTTCAAGATCAAACCAGAGAAAAATGCAAGTTAAAACTCACTCATACTATTTTGGTCCGAAGTTTTAATCAGATGGTAGGGAAAAAAAGATTTCCCAGCCAAAGGAAAATCGTACGATTGTCACAGCATAATTGTTGTATGTCCTGCAAAAGAAGTAATGAAAACTCTTAATACAGAAATTTCTACTCATACTGCTTTATTAAAAGAAATTTTTCAACACATTGATAAAAATAAAATTTCTGAAAAATAGACATAATTTTCGGAGGAATATCTCAACCCTCCTCACAATCTTCTCCTTCCAAATGAAAAGACAAAATTGTTAATGATACTGATATGGTTTATCATATTCAAGATGCTCAAGATTTACATGAAGATGATGATCTATTTGCCTTGTTAAATTCTTAAAAGACCACCTATTCTACTCAAAGTAGTCTTTCTGTTGAATATTATAATAAGGGGTGAGTGTATGTTGAAGTAATCAATAGTGCATAGCATAATGAATGGTGTATAACATATGTAAAAGTAATGAATAGTAATATGAACATTGTTTGTAATATATAATATTAAATAGTACAAGTATATGTAAAAATAATGCATAGTGTAATATGCACTATGTTTGTAATAGTGATTTTTTAATTATTTTTTTGTTTAAGGAGTAGTACTTATTTGTACTCGGCATGAACTTTTCTTTTTAATATAAAATTTTCTCTCTGTTCGATTATTGGTATCAAGTTATCAATTTTTATGAAACTTTCATCTCCCGCTGAATTATGTATGTTTTGCATATGAATAATAATTTTTATATATACGATTATGATTATATTTGGCATCTACCGATTGATTATGTTATCAATATTGAATCATATTATTTGATAATATTGAGAAGAAAAACTAAATTTATTAAAAAATATATCAACTATTTAAATTCAAAACTTAATAACCTAGATTTAAGTCTTTTCTTCAAAAAAATATTATCTTTCTCTCAGTTTAAGAAGAGCCAATAAGTCCTTTAAGACTTTTGAAAAACAAAGTTTAATACTCTGTGTATAAGTGGTATCATGTTGAAATCCCTCAAGGAAAAATACTAATATGTATTTGTCAACAATAAATTCATAAATTCTCATTCTGGTTCAACTAACCATATCAAGAAAATAAAACCCTCATTTAATTTTTAAATTCTTCGTTTACAAATTTAACATATGAATCATCACAATAAACTTCACACCGTATATTTTCGCATAAGTATCCTCATTCTCATCAATTCATTCATTTAAAGATCCATTGTTTTCGACCAATAATTCCAAAATTTAATCTCGATCTATAAATCAATTATGTCAATTTCCTCTGACTCCAAAGAAATTAACTAAATTTTTATTATACTATCCACTAGTCATCAAAGCGATAATAATTTCCCCTAAATTCACCACTAACAAATCATGGGCTATTTCTTAGTTCGATACTTCTTATCAAATTAATTCCAACGATACAAATCCCAAGATATTGAATTACAATTTTTCGCAACACCATAATATTATCAGCATCATGATAATTCATCAAATGATTCCCAGTAATAGTGTCAACAACAAAATTTCAATTATCGAGGCTAATGATATAATTTGGGCTTGGTTCGGGCCAATCCAGTTCCTACACAAAATTTCAACAATAATTGATGTTTAAAAAAATAATCGAGCCTAAAATAAGTTATCTATTTTCACCCTCGAATAAACCTTGAAGCCGATGGCTCGAAATCGAAGTTTGTAACTCGAAAATCAAAGAAAACCACTAGCCAATTCACGAGCATAATCCAAAATATAAAACATGAGCTCCAACAAAATAATAATAATAATAATATCAAGATCTCAATAATTCATGTTCATCTTGTTAGATCTCGGTTTTCTTATGCCCAAACGCAGCAGAAGTTTTAAAATTTTTATTTTATTTTGACAATCAAAATATATTTGTTTGAGCACTCGTATGGTTTTAATAAATAAACATACATAGAATGTTTAGTAATATACCTTTAGTGAACAATTTTACTTGGCTCCAACTACACCGGTATAAGCGAACGTAGCTCTTGATGAATCCCTACGAACTTTCTTCAAGGACTCATTTCTTTATTCTTCTAATCTCAGGTCCACGACTAGATGATTTGTTCCTCTTCCAAATAGCACTAAAATATTTGGAAGAAATTTTTACGTTGAAGATCAAAATCTGAGAGGCGGCTCAAAAACCCTTTTGCAAGGAGGGTGGCCGAATTTTGTGACTATTGGGAGAGTGAATTTTCGAGTTTCTCAAATGGTGGTGGCTAGGGTTATGGCTTGATCACTCCTATTTATAATTAAGCCAAAAACTAATACAAATAATTAACATTACTGGGCTTGATTAATTAATTAGGCTAGTCCAACTAGTTTAATTAATTAATCAAAGTTCATTAAGAATTTTAATTATTTAGTATGTTGGACTTGTACTCCTACAAGCCCATTAAACATACTTCCCACTATATTTAATTTAATATTTAATAAACTCAACCTTTGAGCTTAATAAATTAAATACATTATAAATTCAACATCAGAATTTAATATTTAAATTATAAATTCAACCCCTTAAATTTTATCACCTCCAAAATTTAATATTTAATAAACCCAATTTTTGAGTTTAATAAATTAAATTCTCAAATTTTATAAATTCAACTCCTTGAATTTATTATCTCCAAATTTAATAAATTCAACTTCTTGAATTTACTATCTCATAAATTCAACTCCTTTAATTTATTTTCTCAAAATTTAATTATCATAAAGTAAATTCAATGAATTGAATTTACTATATCATAATATAAATTTAACTCCTTGAATTTATTCTCTCAACGGAAACAAATGATCCAGTACTTGTGTGACCCTCAATGGTTCAGGGATACAGCTATCCGTGGGTTCACAACTCCTTGTGATTCAGGACATAATCTTTTATTCGGGCTTACCCTTAGTTAGCCCCATTCTTTACATCAACACCTTGATTAAGAATGTCAGAACACATTTCTGATAGCACCCATCGGATCATGGTAAGAGCGTCTAGTAGCATCGTCTCATGATCCCCTAGGTATCACTGATAGTGCCTACAAGAACCAGTCGATTATGATTAACGTACAGTATGGTCTATTCATCTCATAAATCCCGATCGAATCTGCAACCATTGGTTCATCGAGGGTTGCATATTAATTCGATAACTATGTGACACATCTCATAATCGCGTGTAATATTGGAGAACTCCTTCTCCAACATACATCTCATACTCTGGCCAGAGATTTCATGTACTATTATTACATCAGATCACATCCGATATCCACACCCGTAGGTGAGCGGTGAATCCCCAACTACAGTGCACTGGCTCCTATATGTGTCGCAACTGTACCCAATGTAGAGGCCCGAAATTCGTACTTCAAAATTTGCGGAAAAATTTAAAATTTTCTTTTAAAATAAGTAATATGCCTTATTAGTAAAATAAACTGATAAATTGAGTTTAATGTTCAAAATAACACAGCGGAAGTAATTATTGTTCGCAAAATAATAACTTAAAATAATTAAACAACAGATAAAAACTGAGTTTGAAATGAAATAGTAAATGCTGAAAATGAGGTCATCGAGTTCCTACTACTGCCGACCCAAGATGACTCAGTGGTCCCGCCCTCGGTCCCGACCTCATCAGTACCTACAACAATCAAGTCTAGTGAGTCTAAAGACTCAGCATGCATATATCATAAATAACAAGTAATAATAATAAAATTGCATGCATGGTAAAAATATCATGAGTCCGGCATATCGTGCAAATATCGTGTCATGAGTAATTATAATACGTGCATAACTGACTGGAAATCAAAAGTGAAATGTTTACTCAATCGAGCCCTATCATAAAATAGCATATCATAATTTTCTGTTGAGATTATGTTCTACGCTAGTGGCTCATGAACTGAACTGAATCGCCTTATCAGATTAAACCACAGTATACTTCGCGATAGAGATCATCACAGCCCTTGGACTGGATATCCGTACCAATAACTGAGCATGAATCGGTAAGTGACCACCGGGTGAAGTAATAATCCCATGATAAGCTGCAATTCCATGATAGTGAAGTGGCCACAAACAATATCGCATATATCTCAAAAATAAACTTTTATATTTTTATGCACGTAATATAATTAAATAACATAATTAAATATCCTGTATTAATTTTACCGAATGAGTTGGATCGTTCCCAGGCTCGCTGCGATCTATTTCTAACATGAGAAAAATGCAATTAACCTAACTTGACCAACGCTTCGTAATTGAGCCCAAAAACGAGACAATTATGCTCAACGACTTAGTATTTAATCATGACTCCGTACCAACCCGAACCAAGACCGAACCATCGTTTATTCATGATTAAAATACACCTAAAATGCTGAAATAATGCTCCTAAAATTACAGTACCCGAAATTTGGTGATTGGAGGCCAAAAACATGAAACGCTCTTTCGAGAGTCACTTTGGCACATTGCACTGTAAATTCTCGTACGACCTCTAAACTTGACCAAATCACAAACGGCCAAAATCATGACCTTCCTAACTTGATGAGGTACTGTCCAGTCCAAGGCCATGGGCTAAAAACCAACCAAGAACTCAAACGAGCCTCTGAACCGAAGCACAAACTTGCTGTCCAATGAATACAGCAGTAGCGCTTGCCCTCCTTTGCGTTGTTTGCAAGGCTAATGGCTATTGGGGCTTGAACCACCAACCAGAGTCTCTTACCAACATCCTAGGGTATGGTTTGAACCATGGCTAAGGGCCCTTGGCCAGCCACAATCCAACCCACACCAGGAACGTGACCACACTCCCAACCGAGAACAACAAACTGCACGCGTGGGATGTTGCTTTTGTTTGCTATCATGGATCATTCCAGTGGCCATTTGGTTGACCATGGCATGATCTAGACATCAAGAGGTATGGCATGGACCGTGGCTAAGGGCTAAAAAGCCAACCAAGATCCACACCAACAACATAAACTCACATGCAGAACAATGAAGGAGATCGAAGGGGCTGTGCTTGTTTTATTTGAAAACCGATGCAACCATGGACCGAGCCTTGAAAGACCGACTTGGTCTCATCTTAGACATAATGAGGAGATTTTCTAACCATGGCTACAGCCCTTAGGGCAGCCAAGGTCAGAAACATCCCACTTGACAGCAAACAAAAAAAATAGAACACAAAGTGACACTAGGGATGAGTTGCTGTCAATTCTGAATTTCAGCATGCATAGGGCTTGAACAAATGGACCAACATGATCCTAATAACCCTAGCACATGTCTAGGGTCCGCCTTGGAGCCTGGACACGAGCCAACCACCTGAAACACCAAAAACACAGAACCCGTGAAGGCACACATGAACCAGAAAAATTATGTACATAATTTTCGAAAATATCTCTCATGTATTTCGGTTTTTGCTTGATAAAATCATGAGTATAATGTTTTAAAAATACTAATATGGCTTGATTGAAGAGTGAAGGAAAATATAGACATGCCTTGGTTTGTTTTGAAAGAAAACAAACAAAACAACGACGCGACGCGGAGGAGACGGAGTGCTTCGCTCTCTTACTTTTCTCTCTAGTTTTTCCTTAGCTACCTCACGATTTTCTCTCTAATATGTGCTCTATAATTTCGAAATAATGGCTAGGGAGAGAATGGCTAGGGATGAGGGGAAAGTTTGCAAGATGAAGAAAGGAAATAATCTTTCTATCTTCTAGTTTGTGAGATAAGGAAATAAGAATGATATCAAAAGATTTTGAGGGATAATTCTAGGGTGCACTTGGTCGATATTTTAGTCTAGGAGCAAGGGAGAAATTGCTTTAATAAATTATTTATTGGTGATTTAAAAGTGGAGAAAATATCTACCTAGAAAAAGATTAAGGGAGGTTAACAAGGAACGAGTTGTCAAAATAATTTAAATCTTTTAAATGCAATGGCCGAAAATTTGATGCTCAAAAAGGGGTAAAATATTGCTTAATTATTATTTGTTGAAGATTATATAGTAAGGGAATTATCTCTAAGGAAATGGTTAAGGAAAGAATTAAAGATGTAGAGTTGACAATTAATTAAATCCCTACAAGTGAAGTGGCCGAAATTTAAGATAATGGGAGGGAAAATATTTCTTAAATATTGTATTTTAAATCCTTAGTGTTTTTTCTACCCATTAAATATTTTAGTGAATTAGGAAATTAATTATGGAATAATATTATCTTGCATGCATGGCTAAATATTTAAATTACCTAAATAATTCCTTAAATATCCTTTTACATTAAATTAACATATTATCTATCTTAAATAAATTCTAGGAATGATTACTTAATATTAAATTTTTATCTCAAACTCCAACTCTAGTCCGGCCTCACTAAATTAACTGAAACGATATTAGTTAAACTACTGCATAAAAAAATAATTAAATTTTAAAAAAAGAATTTAGATACTCATGCAATAACATCATTTTAATTTAAATACTAGAAATTATGCATTGCTTATACGTAATCCGATTTACGGGTTCTAACACTCCCCCCCTTAAAAGAAATTTCGTCCTCGAAATTAAAACTTACTGAATAACTCGGGATACCGACTCCTCATCTCTGGCTCAGACTCCCACGTAGCTTCCTCCTCTGAATGATTAAGCCATTTGACTTTCACCCGCTTAACCATCTTGTTCCGAAGCTTCTTTTTCTGTCTGTCTAAGATTTGCACTGGTCTCTCTTCATAAGACAGGTTCGGAGTGAGCTGCAACGGCTCAAAGTTCAAGACATGCGAATGGTTTGCCATATATTTCCTCAGCGTAGAGACGTGGAACACATTGTGTACTCCGGCCAGATTCGGCGGAAGAGCAACACGATAAGCTAACGTCCCAACTCTGTCGAGGATCTCGAATGGTCCAATGAATCTCGGACTGAGCTTCCCTTTCTTCCCGAACCGCATGACACCCTTCATAGCTGCTACTTTCACAAAAACATGGTCGCCAACGGCAAACTCTAGCTCTCTTCTCCGCTGATCCGCATAACTCTTCTGTCGACTCTGAGCAGTTCTCATCCTATCCCGGATCTTGACTACTACATCGGCAGTCTGCTGAATAATCTCTGGACCCAACTCTGATCTTTTTCCTACTTCATCCCAGTGAATAGGAGATCTGCACTTGCGACCATATAGTGCTTCATACGGAGCTATACCTATAGACGACTGGAAACTGTTGTTATAGGTGAACTCTACCAATGGCAGCTTCGACTCCCAACTCCCTGGGAAATCAATAACAGAAGCACGGAGAAGATCCTCCAAAATCTGAATAACTCGCTCTGACTGCCCATCTATCTGAGGGTGGAAATCTCTGCTAAACAACAACTTCGTACCCATAGTCGAATGCAAACTCTTCCAAAATGAGGAAGTGAATCTGGGGTATCTGTCAGATACGATAGAAACTGGAATACCATGAAGTCGGACTATCTCTCGGATATACAACTCTGCATACTGAATCATGGTGAAAGTCGTCTTGATAGGCAAAAAGTGCACTGACTTGGTAAGACGATCAACAATCACCCAGATAGCATTTGATCCTCTGACTGACTTCGACAAACCGGTCACGAAGTCCATGGTAACGTTCTCCCACTTCCACTCGGGAATAGGAAGAGGCTTGAGCATACCTGCTGGTCTCTGATGCTCTGCTTTCACAAGCTGACATGTCAGACACTCGGATACAAAACTTCTGATATCCTTCTTCATTCCCGGCCACCAATACAATAACTGCAGGTCTTTGTACATCTTTGTACTCCCAGGGTGAATAAGTACGGCAACATATGGGCCTCTGATAGAATATCTGCTCAGATAGAATCACTGCTAGGAACCCACATTCTGTCGCGATATCTCACTATACCGTCGCTGACTGTATACAAGACACTGCCATTGGCCTCATCCCTCTGCTTCCACTTTGTCAACTGCTCATCTCTTGACTGCCCACTGCGAATACAGTCTTGAAGAGAAGGCTGAATCGTCAAAGTAGATAGACGGGGAATTATACCTCGAGGATAAATCTCTAGATAAAACATCTGCATCTCAGACTGAAGAGGTCTCTGAATCGTCAAATGAGCCATCACTGCGACCTTCCTGCTCAAAGCATCCGCAACTACATTAGCTTTGCCCGGGTGGTAGCTAATGTCACAGTCGTAATCCTTCACTAACTCTAACCAACGCCTCTGACGCATATTCAGCTCTTTCTGCGTAAAGAAGTACTTGAGGCTCTTGTGGTCGGTAAAGATCTGGCACTTCTATCCATACAAATAATGCCTCCAAATCTTCAAGGCAAAGACCACGGCTGCCAACTCTAGATCATGGGTAGGGTAGTTCTTCTCATGGATTTTCAGCTGACGAGAAGCATACGCTATCACCTTCCCATGCTGCATCAATACTGCGCCTAGATCGAGCTTCAAAGCATCGGTATATAGAACAAACTCACCGGCCCCTGACGGCATGTCCAAAACTGGTGCTGAGATAAGAGCTTGCTTCAAAGTATCGACGCTCTTCTGACATTCATCGCTCCACACAAATTTAGCATTCTTCTTGGTCAATGATGTGAGTGGAACGGCAATAGAGGAGAATCCCTTAATGAACTTCCGATAATATCCTGCTAGCCCAAGAAAACTGCGGATCACTGATGCATTCTGCGGCACAACCCAATCTCTGACTGCTACAACTTTCACTAGGTCTACCTCAATATCGCTGCTAGAAACAATGTGGCCTAAGAATGCCACTTTCTCTAACCAGAAGTCGCATTTACTGAACTTTGCGAATAACTTATGCTTCTGCAAGGTCTGCAACACAGTGGTCAGATGTCTGCCGTGATCCTCATGATTCTTCGAGTAGACAAGAATGTCGTCTATGAATACTATCACAAACTGATCAAGATACGGCTGAAATACGCGATTCATGAGATCCATGAAGATCGCTGGCGCATTCGTCAGACCGAACGGCATCACAAGGAACTCGAAGTGGCCATAACGAGTCCTGAAAGCTGTCTTGGAAACATCAGTCTCCTTCACCCTCAACTGGTGATAACCAGAACGCAGATCAATCTTGGAGAATACCGAAGCTCCATGCAACTGATCAAATAAATCCTCAATCCGTGGAAGTGGGTACTTGTTCTTCACTATAACTCGGTTCAACTCCCGGTAATCAATACAGAGCCTCATAGAACCATCCTTTTTCTTCACAAATAAGACTGGCACGCCCCATGGAGAAAAACTCGGGCAAATGAACTCCTTATATAGAAGTTCCTGAATCTGCTTCTTAAGTTCTGCCATCTCTGTCGGTGCTAGTTGGTATGGTGCTTTTGAGATCGGAACCGTACCTGGCATAAGCTCAATGGAAAACTCCACCTCTCTCTCGGGTGGCATACCAGAGACGTCCTCAGGAAAAACGTCTAAGAAGTCTCTAACAATCGAAACATCTGAAGCTGACTGACTGGGTGCCTCGGGGACAGATATAAAAGTTGCTAAAAACGCCCGACACCCTCTATGCATGAGCTTCCTAGCCTGGACACAAGGTATAATGCGCGGTAAAGGAACCTGTCTGGCTCAAATAAGAACTGCTCCATCCCAGGCGGTCGGACTAGAACAGATCTCCGTTGGAAGTCTATCAACACTCTGTTCCGCAACAGCCAGTCCATCCTCATAATGATGCCAAACTCTGGCATCGGCAATACGATCAGATCCGCATAAACAAGGTTGCCATGAAGCTCGAGGTCTATGTCTCGATCACATTAGTGGCTGTCATCTCGTCGCCAGACGGCAATACTACTGAGTAGGCTGTATCTAGCCCAATGGTCTTGCCCTTGAGAAAATTAGCAAAGGTCTCCGGAATGAATGAATGAGTAGCCCCTGAATCTATCAAGGCTTTCGTAGCTGACCCCGCTATAAAAATTCTCCCTGAAAGTTTGGAACGTCAAGCTGAACCCAACAATTACAAGAACTAACTTATAGACATGCGAAGGCCAAAGTTCTTCTAACTTAATTCCCGAAAATAACCCTGATTAGAGCATGCAATCCTATCACAATTCTAAATCCAAAATCTTACCCCAGATTCCCAAAACATCGAATTTCGAATATAAACTTAAAGAGGTAAGATACCTGTCATAAGCATGGTCTCCGGGTTCTTCTTTGTCGCATGAAGGGCAAAAACTCTGCCCTGGGTAGGCAGACTCCCACGAGGGCACTGCTGCAGCAAGTGGTCTGGGCTACCACACTTATAACACTTCCCTGAGCCATACATACATGCTCCAGGATGGCGGCGTGTGCACTTGGGACAGACTGGGTGCTCAAAGGTCCTCGGGGCTGCACGTCCCTGCTGCTGCTGCCGCTGTCCTTTGTTCTTGGGTGGGCCGTGAAAAGTCCTATTGTTCTGATGCTGCTGATGAGGAGGAGGAGGATGGTGTGGTACTGGAACCAGTCGCTTACCCTGGCGATCCCTCTCAATGTCATGCTGGTCCTGCTCTACAGCTAGAGCTCTAGAGACGGCAACATCATAAGTAGTAGGGCCAGCTACCCTAACATTGCGGCGCAAGATCGGCCGCAGACCATCCATAAAATGCCTCAGTTTGGCTCCAGCATCATTGGCGATCAGGGGCACAAAGTGGCAACCCCTCTCAAACTTACGGATGAACTCCGTAACAGTCAGATCTCCCTGTCTCAGGGTGACGAACTCCCTGGTCAATCTGGAACGCACCTCATCAGTAAAATATTTGGAGTAGAATACCTCCGTGAAGCGCGTCCAACTCAGTGTAGCAAAGTTCAGGGCTACTGATGCTCCTTCCCACCATAAGCGGGCATCTCCTCCGAATAAATAGGTGGCACATCGAACTAGGTCCGCATCCCCAAGCTCCATAAACTCAAAAATAACCTCGAGGGACTTGATCCAGCCCTCGGCAATCATGGGATCAGACGTCCCTGAAAACTCCTTCGGACGCATCTTCATAAACCGCTCATAAGTAGCCTCAGGCCCTGTCGGCCTGGCTGCCGCATCATTGTTCCCCGCAAACTGTGCGAAGAACTGAGTCATCCCAACTAGCATCTGGGCATTCATGTCAGGTGGAGGGGGTGGAGGTCCGTTCCTCTCCTGTCTCTGATCCTCCATGTCCTCCTGGCGAGGCTCATCATCTCTCGTACGCTCAAGAATACGTCTAGGGGGCATACTGTTCCATACATAACCCATACGTAACCAACATGCATAATTCCATAATTTATTTAAATTTAAATACATACTGAACAATTAAAATCTGAACGTAAAAATATTTCATGAGAACATGCAGTTAAAATAATTCATGCTTTAAATAAAATGCGTAGAAGTAAAACTTACAGACCGAAGACGTGACTTCGTGAGCTTCTCGAGGTCAGTAGTAGTACAACCCTCTACAAGAACATAGGCTCTGATACCAACTGTAGAAGCCCGAAATTCGTACTTGAAAATTTGCGGAAAAATTTAAAATTTTCTTTTAAAATAAGTAATATGCCTTATTCGAAAAATAAACTGATAAATTGAGTTTAATGTTCAAAATAGCACAGTGGAAGTAATTATTGTTCGCAAGTAATTATTGTTCGCAAAATAATAATTTAAAATAATTCAACAACAGATAAAAACTGAGTTTGAAATGAAATAGTAAATGCTGAAAATGAGGTCCTCGGGTTCCTACTACTGCCGACCCAAGATGACTCACTGGTCCCCGCCCTCGGTCCCGACCTCATCAGTACCTACCACAATCAAGTCTAGTGAGTCTAAAGACTCAGCATGCATATATCATAAATAACAAGTAATAATAATAAAATTGCATGCATGGTAAAAATATCATGAGTCTGGCATATCGTGCAAATATCGTGTCATGAGTAATTATAATACGTGCATAACTGACTGAAAATCATAAGTGAAATGTTTGCTCAATCGAACCCTGTCATAAAATAGTATATCATAATTTTCTGTTGAGATTATGTTCTACGCTAGTGGCCCATGAACTGAACTGAATCGCTTGATCAGACTAAACCACAGTATACTGGGCGGTAGAGATCATCACAGCCCTTGGACTGGATATCCGTACCAATAACTGAGCATGAACCGGTAACTGACCACCGGGTGAAGTAATAATCCTATGATAAGCTGCAATCCCATAATAGTGAAGTGGCTACAAGCAATATCGCATATATCTTAAAAATAAACTTTTATATTTTTATACACGTAATATAATTAAATAACATAATTATAAAACCTTTTTTAATTTTACCGAATGGGTTGGATCGTTCCCAGGCTCGCTGCGACCTAATTCTAACATGAGAAAAATGCGATTAACCTAACTTGACCAACGCTTCGTAATTGAGCCCAAAAACGAGACAATTACGCCCAACGACTTAGTATTTAATCATGACTCCGTACCAACCCGAACCATCATTTAGTCATGACTAAAATACACCTAAAATGCTGAAATAATGCTCCTAAAATTACAGTACCCGAAATTTGGTGATTGGAGGCCAAAAACATGAAACACTTTTTCGAGAGTCACTTTGGCACATTGCACCGTAAATTCTCGTACGACCTCTAAACTTGACCAAATCACGAACAGCCAAAAACATGACCTTCCTAACTTGATGAGGTACTGTCCAGTCCAAGGCCATAGGCTAAAAACCAACCAAGAACCCAAACGAGCCTCTGAACCGAAGCACAAACTTGTTGTCCAATGAATACAGCAGTAGCGCTTGCCCTCCTTTGCGTTGTTTGCAAGGCTAATGGCTATTGGGGCTTGAACCACCAACCAGAGTCTCTTACCAACATCCTAGGGTATGGTTTGAACCATGGCTAAGGGCCCTTGGCCAGCCACAATCCAACCCACACCAGGAACGTGACCACACTCCCAACCGAGAACAACAAACTGCACGCGTGGGACGTTGCTATTGTTTGTTGTCATGGATCATTCCAGTGGCCATTTGGTTGACCATGGCATGATCTAGAAATCAAGGGGTATGGCATGAACCATGGCTAAGGGCTAAAAAACCAACCAAGATCCACACCAACAACATAAACTCGAAACTCACATGCAGAACAATGAAGGAGATCGAAGGGGCTGTGCTTGTTTTATTTGAAAACCGATGCAACCGTGGACCGAGCCTTGAAAGGCCGACTTGGTCTCGTCTTAGACATAATGAGGAGATGTTCTAACCATGGCTATATCCCTTAGGGCAGACAAGGTCAGAAACATCCCACTTGACAGCAAACAAGAAAAATAGAACACAAAGTGACACTAGGGATGAGTTGCTGTCAATTCTGAATTTCAGCATGCATAGGGCTTGAACAAATGGACCAACATGATCCTAATGCACCCTAGCACATGTCTAGAGGCCGCCTTGGGAGCCTGGACACGAGCCAACCACCTAAAACACCAAAAACACAGAACCCGTGAAGGCACACATGAACCAAAAAAATTCTGTACATAATTTTCGAAAATATCTCTCATGTATTTCGGTTTTTGCTTGATAAAATCATGAGTATGATGTTCTAAAAATACTAATATGGCTTGATTGAAGAGTGAAGGAAAATATAGACATGCCTTGGTTTGTTTTGAAAGGAAACAAACAAAACAACGACGCGGCGCGGAGGAGACGGAGTGCTTCGCTTTCTTACTTTTCTCTCTTGTTTTTCCTTAGCTACCTCACGATTTTCTCTCTAACATGTGCTCTGAAATTTTGAAATAATGGAGAGGGAGAGAATGGCTAGGGATGAGGGGAAAGTTTGCAAGATAAAGGAAGGAAATAATCTTTCTATCTTCTAATTTGTGCGATAAGGAAATAAGAATGATATCAAAAGATTTTGAGGGATAATTATAGGGTGCACTTGGTCAATATTTTAGTCTAGGAGCAAGGGAGAAATTGCTTAAATAAATTATTTGTTGGTGATTTAAAAGTGGGGAAAAATTATCTACCTAGAAAAAGATTAAGGGAGGTTAACAAGGAATGAGTTTTCAAAATAATTTAAATCTTTTAAATGCAATGGCCGAAAATTTGATGCTCAAAAAGGGGTAAAATATTGCTTAATTATTATTTGTTGAAGATTAAATAGTGAGGGAATTATCTCAAAGGAAATGGTAAAGGAACGAATTAAAGATGGAGAGTTGATAATTAATTAAATCCCTACAAGTGAAGTGGCCGAAACTTAAGATAATGGGAGGGAAAATATTTCTTAAATATTGTATTTTAAATCCTTAGTGTTTTATCTACCCATTAAATATTTTAGTGAATTAGGAAATTAATTATGAAATAATATTATCTTGCATGCATGGCTAAATATTTAAATTACCTAAATAATTCCTTAAACATCATTTTACATTAAATTAACTTATTATCTATCTTAAATAAATTCTAGGAATGATTACTTAATATTAATTTTTTATCTCAAACTCCAACTACAGTCCAGCCTCATTTAATTAACTGGAAGGATATTAGTTAAACTACTGCATAAAAAAATAATTAAATTTAAAGAAAAGAATTTAGATACTCATGCAATAACATCATTTTAATTTAAATACTAGAAATTATGCATGGCTTATACGTAGTCCGATTTACGGATTCTACACCCAACATCGCCACCTAATGACTCTCCTGGAGCATGTAAACGAGACAAAGCACAGACCTAGCATATAGAGCCTCGGTGTTGTCCCGGATCGTAAGGACTAAAGGTGTACAATCATAACCACAGACTTATCCTTTCGATGAATGATAACCACTTGGAAAATCCGAGAGAGGGTTGTTCGGTATAATCATCATATGACTACCCATCTGCATGTTTGGACATCTCCATGCCTTTACCAAGAAACCCAGTACACAACATCACAGATGCTAGTCTCGAGCTCAAGCGACCTTTATCCATGTTTTAGGCGGCTGAATCGAAAAGGAACGAATTTAGATCATACAGTGTTTACAAACGAGTTTCAACATCGAATTACGATTTTTTTGTATTAAAGTATAATCAAGGTCTTTATCTATATTTGATAACATGGGTATATAGTTAAAGAAATAACAAATCATAAAATAATGAATTATATTAAAATAAAGAATGTTAATTACAACTGAGTCAATAAAATCCCTAGCCAACAGTTGGCTTGCAGGACATCCACTCTAACAATCTCCCACTTGCCCTAAAGCCAACTACCCATAAAATTTAATCCCATTGCTTCGCGATGCTTTTCAAACAATGGTCATGGCAAGGGCTTTGTAAGTGAATCAGTAACATTTTCTGCAGGGGGGACTCTTTCGACTGATATATTACCTCTTCCCACAATCTCCCGGAGGATGTGGAACTTCCTCAGTACATGTTTGGATTGCTGATGAGACCTTGGTTCCTTTGCTTGTGCAACGGCACCAGTGTTGTCGCAGTACACCGAGACTGGATCAAATCCATTAGGAATAACGCCCAACTCTTGGACCAAATTCTTCATCCAAACTGCCTCTTTGGCTGCAACAGATGCCGCAATGTACTCAGCTTCAGTGGTGGAATCCGCAACGATGTCTTGCTTGGAACTTTTTCAAGTGATATGAATATGATATGAATCTGACCGGGCAAAACGTGAGTTCCGAAGGGTTCGTGATGCATGGGAGTACGTTTGGAGACCAAAAGAAACATTATTCAAGCATTTTTCGAACGACTGAGGCTACACGGACCTGTACACGGGGTCCGTGCCCATTACAGTCGAGATGGAGAATTCCCGAGCCTACACGGACCTTTCTCCGGACCCCTACACAGGGTCCGTGTCCATTGTTTTCCGGAGAGTATTTTCCCGAGTATTCACGGACCCTTACCCGGAGGCCTACACGGGGTCCGTGTCCTAAGATATCCTCGAAGATTTGGCGCAGATTTGGTTCAAATTTGGTTTACAAATTATCTTTTTGATATCTTTTGATTTTGTAACAATATATGGACGAATTTCATCATTGTAGAACAATAATTATTCATTGAATTAATCATTATTGATTGAGTTTTCTCTCAACGTTTCAAAGCTTGGCTTTGTATACACCTTTGTGTGTTCCTCAAATCAAACTTATCAAAGTTTAATACTTTGTGGCGTTTGTCGATTGTTCTTCACTCGGATTGTCAAAGACGAGTTCTTTGAAGGTTCGTTTTGAATTCCAATTGTTTATCTGGTCAATATTTGTTGCTAAATTCTTCGTGATTTAAAGGTGAATATTACACAATTACTTGTTTCAAAAAGATCGGGACAAGACAAACGTTTCTTTGTTTCATCGAATCGAAGGTGTGACTCCGTATTTGAGCGCGTTTGCTTTTCGTGATCGAAGGATCGCGTCATTTGGTATCAGAGCTTTAGGTTCCTTTTGATTCAAGTAAGTCTATCCTTTTTTTTTTATTTTTCAGATCTGTATTTATCCTTCGTTTGTATCAGATCTGTTTTATCTTTTCGTTCTTCATCTTTCGTGAATCTGATTCTCGAAATTTGGTGCATTTTTTTTTCTTTTCCCCTTGAATTTTCGAGTTTCAAGTATAGGAGGAAGAAAAAAGAGTACAAAAACTCGAAAAATTTGCTACAAATTTTTGTTGGTATTTTGTTCTATTCTCTTGTGGGAGCCATATTCAAGTGTCTCTCACAATCAAAAAAAAAAAATCATTGTGCTATTATTTAGCATTGAATTTTGTTCTTATCTCATTTGTGAGTCATATTCAAAAGACTCTCACGATCAAAAAAAAAATTCAAATTTCTTTTTTTACGCAGTCCGTGTAAGTCAGTTTGCAAGTGTCGTGGAGTTTGAACTTGTGAGTTTGATGCACACAAGCTACAAAGCCTGAAATTGTACCCTACGAGAGAACTCTCCAAATCGAGTGAAATACTTGAGTGTGAGCGTTTATTTCTTGGAGTGACGTGCGAGGTTTTGTAATGAGGACAAAAAAAAAGAGAAAAAAAAAAAGAGTCAAGTGAATTTTCATTGGAGTGACCAGTGAGGATTCGTGGTGAGGAAACTTTATTCTTTTTTTGTTTTATACTAACATTTTCTTGCAGGTATAATGATTGACGATAGTCAATTTGAAACAATGTTAAGGGGGTTGGATAAAATGTGGGAGAAGGAGTTTAAACCTCTCCGTGAGAGGTATAGGCGATGTGAAGGAGAGGAGACCTATGATAGGCAAGGTGATGAGAGTAGACGAGGTAATGGAGTTGAAGAAAGTAGAGCGTTGCAACGTGATGATGAAAGGCGATGCGAGGAGAATAGGAGAGTGGGCAGAAGAGGTGGACGTGATATGCATCAGGAGTCGTTGACATCCATGTGGAGTTCGAGCACGGTGGAGAGGTTCATGGCTAGCCCAACGACGGATACAAACTATGAATATCGAGGTACATTTAACAATTCAATTTCTAGTACTTTTGATATTATATGTTGTTGGTGTTTGGAAATTGGGCATGATATTAGTCAATGTCCACGTAACGAGGTGACAGTAGTAGAGTCATCTGTAGAGCTTGAACCACGAATTGAGGTTGAGGTCGTAGTTGAATTTGAGTTTGAGGTTGAGCTTGTGGTTGAATCCAAATCTGAAGTTGAGCCTAAACGTGGAATTGATGTTGTAGTGGAACCTGAATTTGAAATTGTGGTTGAGAAAGTTGTTGATGATAGTATTCCACTAGTTGATGAGTTGAATGATGTTAAACAATGTATAGTGGAAATCTGAATCATTAGGTGGAAGAGCAATTATTGTACATCCATTTCTTGAAGGACAAAATGTTTCATTGGTTCAATTGAATCCAAGTGTTCTTGAGGATCAATTGAGATTTATTCATGAAGTGAGTGAAAAAGAATTCAAAATGGTCGAAAGAAAGAGAAAACAAAAGAGTGAGATGGCCATAGAAAAGAAAAAAGTGAGAAACGACGAAAAAGAAAAAGAGGCCAAAGAAAAAGAAAAGAAAAATGAATTAAAGGCCCAAAAGAGTGAGGATAAGAGTTATTTATTTCTGTATAAACCCCTTAAAGTACCTTTGTACAAAGAGGTTTATTATTACTGTGATGATAT
Organism: Primulina tabacum; assembly: GCF_025594145.1. Lineage (NCBI taxonomy): Eukaryota > Viridiplantae > Streptophyta > Magnoliopsida > Lamiales > Gesneriaceae > Primulina > Primulina tabacum. The sequence continues at coordinate 29,396,687 of NC_134550.1, read as the reverse complement.
AGCCGGTTCAATCCCGAGCATTGTTACATCTTCTTTACAGGATTATGGTAATGTCATGACGAGGAGGAGAGCAAGTGTTGATGGTGTCAGAATGCAATGGGATGATCCATATGGATTTTGGACTAATCACGGTGAGGTAAGGATAGTTGCCAACGCAACAACCATGAGGTATGACTTTCGTTCTTATCTCAATTTGTTGTTGTGTTGTTTTCAAGATTTTAGAGGAGATGTTGAAAATGATGATTTTAAGAGAGGTGATCTTATCTTCACTTTTGTCTCTAAGTTTTATGGGTGTGAGAATTATGAGAAGTTTCATGCATTAAGTTTGAACATTGTTGATTTTGATATCTCACGACTTGCTAAATTGGTGGGACTTGGTGGCTACAAAAATTTTTATGCATTAAACTTAAATTCTTGTGTTGTGTTAAATGTTTATATGGATAGTACATCTAGTATTTTCTATTTGCATGATTTATATTTTGTTGGTGATGGCTTTGAGAGGTTGATGGTTGGACATGATAATTACTTCATTCATGATGAATTTATGTTTACAGAGATTAAATTATTTGGTCTATATTCATCTCATGATCGACATGTTATTGAGACGCATAACTGCGGTTTGATCGTTGATATAATTCATGATTATATGTGTTGGTTACATATAAAGAGGTATGTTAAGTTGTGTAGTGAAAGGTGCATTGCATATAGGGAAAAGGCACTTAAGTTTAATTCTTATGTGCGGCATGAAGTAATTCTTATTCCTGGTGAACTATGGTTGTGCGCTTGTGTAGAAATTTTTGTGTTGTTAACTAGGTCTAAGAAGGGGAGGAATTTAATTTTCGTGATACTTAATGAGATTTTGTTAATGTCATTTTGTGTCATGTATTATTTATCGTATGGAGCAATGTATGAATACATAGGGAAGGCGACCGTGAAGTTGGGAATTCCAGTAATGATGAAGCAAGCACCTGATAACGTCTACAAACTTGAGTTTAAAGGTAAGCATGTTGATGATTTAATTCTTTTTATTATTAACGTGCTTCGTTTTTGCGTAGGTAGCCAAGATTTGAGGACAAATCTTCTTGAAGAAGGGGAGTATGATATGAATATGATATGAATCTGACCGGGCATAACGTGAGTTCCGAAGGGTTCGTGATGCATGGGAGTACGTTTGGATACAAAAAGAAACATTATTCAAGCATTTTTTCGAACGATCGAGGCTACACGGACCTGTACACGGGGTCCGTGCCCATTACAGTCGAGATAGAGAATTTCCGAGCCTACACAGACCTTTCTCCGGACCCCTACACGAGGTCCATGTCCATTGTTTTTCGGAGAGTATTTTCCCGAGTATACACGGACCCTTACCCGGAGGCCTACACGGGGTCCATGTCCTAAGATATACTCGAAGATTTGGCGCAGATTTGGTTCAGATTTTGTTTACAAATTATCTTTTTGATATCTTTTGATTTTGTAACAATATATGGACGAATTTCATCATTGTAGAACAGTAATTATTCATTGAATTAATCATTATTGATTGAGTTTTCTCTCAACGTTTCAAAGCTTGGCTTTGTATATACCTTTTTGTGTTCCTTAAATCAAACTTATCAAAGTTTAATACTTTGTGACGTTTGTCGATTGTTCTTCACTCGGATTGTCAAAGACGAGTTCTTTGAAGGTTCGTTTTGAATTTTAATTGTTTATCTCGTTAATATTTATTTCTAAATTTTTCATGATTTAGAGGTGAATATTACACAATTACTTGTTTCAAAAAGATCGGGACAACACAACCGTTTCTTTGTTTCATCGAATCGAGGGCGTGACTCCGTATTTGAGCGCGTTTGCTTTTCGTGATCGAAGGATCGCGTCACCAAGAGACAGCCGCACCATTAAGCACGAATACAAAACCAGATGTCGATTTCGAATCATCTACATCACATTGGAAGCTAGAATCAGTGTAGCCTTCCAATTTTAATTCTCCACCCCCATAGACCATTAACAAGTTCTTAGTCTGAATATCTTTCACGGCCTTCCAATGTAGTAGACCAGGGTTTGCCTGATATCTACTTGTAACACTTAGAGCGTAAGAAACATCGGGGCATGTCGATATCATACCATACATGATACTACCAATGGCTGACGCATATGGAATACGTGTCATCATCTCTATCTCTTCATCAGTTTTGGGACACATTGCCTTAGATAGAGTAACACCATGACACATTGGTAAGTATCCTCTCTGACTCTTCCATAGAGAATCGCTTTATAATGGTATCGATATAGGTGGCTTGGGTGAGCCCCAACATCCTTTTTGATCTATCTCTATGGATTTGTATTCCCAATACATAGGATGCTTCACCCATGTCTTTCATGGATAATTTACTTGCTAACCATATTTTAGTTGATTGCAATAATCCTACATCATTCCCAATGAGTAGGATATCATCAACATAAAGTACCAGGAATGTCACTGCACTTTCACTAACTTTCTTGTACACACATGGTTCCTAAGGATTCTTAGCAAAACCAAACTCTTTGATAATGCTATCAAATCTGAGGTTCCAACTACTTGACGTCTGCTTGAGGCCATATATTGATCTTTAAAGTTTGCATACCTTATGCTCACTTCCTACTGATGTGTATCCCTCAGGTTGAGACATATAAATTTCTTCTTTTATGTCTCCATTGAGGAATGCAGTCTTTACATCCATTTGCCATATCCCATAGCCATACTATGATGCTATGGCTAGTAGTATTCTAATGGACTTAAACATAGCAACTGGTGAAAAAATTTCCTCATAGTCAATACCTTGCCTTTGAGTATAACCTTTTGCAACCAGTCTTGCTTTTAAGGTCACTACCTTCCCATCCGCCCCAAGCTTTCTTTTGTAGATCCATTTGCATCCTATGGGAACGATTCCCTCAGGTTGATCCACCAATGTCCAGACTTGGTTTGAATACATAGAGTCCATTTCAGACTGTATGGCTTCAAGCCATTTGCATGAATCAATATCAAATATTGCTTTTTTGAAATTCATTGGATCACATCCAGCACAATGCTCATCACGAATTTGTTCATGAAGAAGTGTATATCTTGCAGGTGATCTAATAACCCTATCAGACCTTCTAGGAGCTTGTACTTCAACTACTGGTTGTTGGGAAATGGGTTCAACTTCTATAGTTGAGGGAGTATCTTGAATTTCTTCAAGTCCTATCATCTTGTCTTTTCTATCTAATAGAAATTCATTTTCCAAAAAAGTGACATTTCTTGAAACAAACACTTTTGTTTCAATGGTATGATAGAAATAATATCCAACAGAATTCTTTGGATATCCTACAAAGTAGCACAAAGTGGATCTGCTATCCAATTTGTCTCCCACTATCTGCTTCACATAAGCATGACATCCCCATATTCTCATGTAAAAATATTTGGGAGTTTTTCCCATCCATATCTCATATTGTGTTTTATCCACTGCTTTAGTACGGACATTATTCAACAACATTGCCGCAGTTTTAAGCCCAAAGCCCCAAAACGATATATGCAATTCAGTGAATCTCATCATGGATCGAACCATGTCCATCAAGGTTCAATTTCAACGTTCAGAAACACCATTCAATTTTGGTGTTGCGGGTGGAGTCCACTGTGAGAGAATCTCATTCTCTTTTAGATAACCCAAAATTTCAGCACTCAAGTATTCTCCACCTCGATCAGACCGAAGTGCCTTAATACTTCTTTCTAGCTGGTTTTCTACTTCAGATCTGAAATTTTGAACTTTTCAAATGCTTTATATTTGTGTTTTATCAAATAAACGTACCCATAACTCGAATGGTCATAATAAAGGTAATGAAGTAGGATTGCCCATATTTTATGCTAACACTTAGCAGGTCACAAAAGTCTGTGTGGATCATATCCAGTAGACCATGTGCACGTTCCACGTTTCCATTGAATGGAGTCTTTGTCATTTTTCTTTTTAGACAGGATTTACATGTAGGTAGAGAATTTATGTCTGACAAGTCAAACATGCCTTCTCCCACTAGTTTGTGCATCCTTCTTTGGAAAATGTGACATAGTCTAGCGTGCCATATTTATGTGGGATTTGGGTCATCTAACTTTCTTTTTTTTGTTGTTGAAATCATGTTTACTTGGAAATTCACTTATCATTTCCAGAACATTTCTGGCACATATAATTTCTTATGTCCGGACTTCTTGCAGTGAAATATATATGTTCTAACTTATCGGGCTTTGTAGGCCTTTTAAGTGTCCTTTAGAGTTTGTCTCTTATTGGGTTTGTTTTTCTTGTGAGGGGCAGAACATTTCTTTCCCTTACCTTGTTGGCCATTTTACGTCTGACGAGAGACTCATTAGAAAAACAACAATTCCCTGTTTTATGGTAATATCATAAGTTATAAGCGTATTGACTAGCTCTTCAAGGCTATCATCTATCTTATTCAAATTGAAGTTCACCATAACCCCGTCAAATAAGGAAAAGAAAGACAAAAAATTGATGTCATCAATTAACTCGTTAGGAATCACATATTCCAGGCCCACCACATTCTCAATAAGCCCAATCATATGTACACCACGCTCATGGGCCAGAGCCCCATCTTGCATGCATGTAGTCATGAGCTTTTAAAATGGTGTGCATTACTGTACTAGTTTCATGTACCATGCAACTCTTGCATGTTGATTCGAATGTCAGCAACATTCAACATTTCCTCAAACTGTCCTTACAGTTCATTTGACATAAAAGCGAGCACATTACACTTTAGCTTGCACACTATGGTCCCATCATCTTGCATGCATTGTTAGTTCAACAAGACTGACATTAGTGTGTATGTCATTTTCTCCGAATTTAGAACAATTTTTCCAACCAGTCTTGAAAATTAGATTCGGTTAGCTTGTTAATAACAAAAATGGATTACGTGACGAAATCGAAAATATACTGGTATGGTGACAGAATAATGGTTGCTGATTATTTTAAATAATTTTAAGATATAAAATATGGATTTTTATTTTATAAATTCCCGCCTATTATTTTGACATTTTCACCACCCTCTGATGAAAAAGGAAAATCGTATTTTCTTAGTGGGCACGTAGAGTCCAATTAGCCAATTATAATCCCGAATAATATCATCCAATTATAATTTCTAAAATGTAGAATCCAATTGCATTCCTATGCAACCTCTGCGTGTTTTGCCTCACGTTTAATAAGGACCCAATAATATGACGTCGTTTATTTTCGCGTGTCAAACCGACCCATCAATATTGAATTGTAGTAGATGGTCGCCATGAGTTCCCCCAATAATATGAGCCGAAGTCATGGGAGTTCCACTCAATTCACATCATATGTCCGGTGGAAGTCACAGTTTTCCGACGTCCAGGCCTCCCCAATAATATAAGCCAGACACTGTCCGCGGGTAGCGATCAACATGCAACCACGGTTGATGGAAGGCAAGGAAAAATTAAACTATTTTAATTTTTACTTTTACGGTTTGATATGAATTTTGAATCATATTCAAAATGAGGGATTTTAATTTTAAAATTGTCTTATCATTTTAATTTTTAAAATCGCGTGCCACGAGTTTGAATGTTTGTCGGATCCATGCAACTATATTATCTAATAATATACATACATGCATACTACTATATATCGCATATATCATAATATGACATTCAACAATAAATAAGGATGATCGATCGCCAACACTATTAGATCCATGTGAGCCATGCATGGATCCAGATCCAAAACCTAGGTGAATACAGGGATGCAAATGCAACTATTACAAGAGCTTCCAATATTTTACATGTCTTCATCTTGTTCATCGAGCCCATTATCTTCGAGTCTTGATCTCCCACTATTTCTAATGATTATATTTAAATAGTCATGGCACATAGAGGATACATCTCATGGGGTGGGAACGGGCCATAAACCAGGCCCACTTTAAAAATATCAAATATTAACAAAATGAATAAAAACAGTAAAATATCCTAACATACACTAACACATTGGTCAAGGCTCTCAATCATCTTTCATGCATTTAATATCAAATATTAACATTAATTTAATTAAATAAATTTAATTAATTGATAAATCATATATCTAATAATTTTATCACTAACCACAACAATTATTAAAGAATTTAATAAATTAAATAAACTCCTTTATTTAATTTTCGATTAAATCAATAATAATTGATTTCTTGTAAAAACACATTTTACTATAAATAATTAAAATCATATTCTAATTATTTATTTTACAAGAAAATTATTAATTTTCTAAAGATTAATTTTACAAAAATAAAAATTGAACCAATTTTCAAAAATATCAATTTTACCCAAAAATTTGAAAAATCAGAAAATTGCACCCTAGGTCCAATTAATTCAAGCCCATCATTCAGCACGCTTCCTGAGACACTCCCGGGCAGTCGCCCCCGCTGCCCGAACGTTTCGGGCAGTGGCAGGCCTCCTGTGCGCGCAGGGCGCACACAGGTGCACACGACGCCGCGCGCAGCACGCCGCGCAGGGCGACGCACAGCGTGCGGAATGTCCGCACGCTGCACCGCGACACGTGCGCGCACGCTGCGTGTTTTTGTGTGCAGGGCGCTGCGCGCGGTTTGTCCGGAACAATTCCAGGCAGATCCGAATTTTTTTTTTTGTTTCTGGAAAAAAAATAATTTTTATGGTGCTATAATTTTCTTGTGTGGTTAGAAATAAACTATTCAATATCAAAACCTTACGATTTAGAAAAAAACCTTGGCTCTGATACCACTGTTGGATCTCGGTTTTCTCGTGCCTAAACACAGCGGTTGTTTTAAAATTTTTATTTTATTTTGACAATCAAAATATATTTGTTTGAACACTCGTATGGTTTTAATAAATAAACATACGTAGGATGTTTAGTAATATACTTTTAGTGAACAATTTTCACTTGGCTCCAACTACGCCAGTATAAGCGAACGTAGCTCTTGATGAATCCCTACGAACTTTCTTCAAGGACTCCTTTTTTTATTCTTCTAATCAGGTCCACGACTAGATGATTTGTTCCTCTTCCAAATAGCACTAGAATATTTGGAAGAAGTTTTGACATTGGAGAGCAAAATCTGATAGGCGGCTCAAAAACCCTTTTGCAAGGAGGGTGGCCGAATTTTGTGACTTTTGGGAGAGGGAATTTTCGAGTTTCTCAAATGATGGTGGCTAGGGTTATGGCTTGATCACTCCTATTTATAACTAAGCCAAGACATAATACAAATAATTAACATTATTGGGCTTGATTAATTATTTAGGCTAGTCCAACTAGTTTAATTAATTAATCAAAGTCCATTAAGAACTTTAATTATTTAGTATGTTGGATTTGTACTTCTACAAGCCCATTAAACATACTTCCCACTATATTTAATTTTATATTTAATAAACTCAACGTTTGAGCTTAATAAATTAAATACATTATAAATTCAACATCTGATTTTATATTTAAATTATAAATTCATTTCCTTGAATTTTATCACCTCCAAAATTTAATATTTAATAAACCCAAATTTTATAAATTCAACTACTTGAATTTATTCTCTCCAAATTTCATAAATTCAACTTCTTTAATTTATTATCTCATAAATTCAACTCCTTGAATTTATTTTCTCAAAATTTAATTATCATAAATTCAACTCCTTGAATTTACTATATCATAATATAAATTCAACTCCTTGAATTTATTCTCTCAACGGGAACAAATGATCAAGTACTTGTGTGACCCTCAATGGTTCAGGGATACAGCTAGCCGTGAGTTCACAACTCCTTGTGATTCAGAACATAATCCTTTATTCGGGCTTACCCTTAGTTAGCCCCATTCTTTACATCAACACCTTGATCAAGAACGTCAGAAAACATTTCTGATTGCACCCTTCGGATCATGGTAAGTGCGTCTAGTAGCATCGTCCCATGATCCCCTAGGTATCACTGATAGTCCCTACAAGAACCAGTCAATTATGATTAACGTACAGTACGGTCCATTCATCTCATAAATCCCGATCGAATCTGCAACCATTGGTTCATCGAGGGTTGCATATTAATTCGATAACTATGTGACACATATAATAGTGGCATCGCGTGTACTATTGGAGAACTCCTTCTCCAACGTACATCTCATACTCTGTCCAGAGATTCCATGCATTATTATTACATCAGATCACATATGATATCCACACCCGTAGGTGACCGGTGAATCTCCGACTACAAAGTACTGGCTCCTATATATGTCGCAACTGTACCCAACCTCGCCACCTGATGACTCTCCTGAAGTCGGTAAACGAGTCAAAGCACAGCCCCAGCATATGGAGCCTCAGTGTTGTCCCGGGTCGTAAAGACTAATGGTGTACAATATTCATAACCCCAGACTTATCCTCTCGATGAATGATAACCACTTGGAAAGTCCGAGGGAGGGTTGTTCGGTATAATCATCATATGACTACCCATCTGCAAGTTTGGACATCTCTATGCCCTTACCAAGAAACGCAGTACACAGCATCACATGATGCTAGTTTCGAGCTCAAACGAACTTTATCCATGTTTTAGGCGGCTGAATCGACTAGGAACGAATTTAGATCATACAGTGTTTACAAACGAGTTTCACTGTCGAATTACGATTCATTTGTATTAAAGTATAATCAAGGTCTTTATCTATGTTTGATGTTACGTACCGAACTTTTAAACTACTTGAAATTTGCGGAAAAATAAAAATTTTCTTAATAAAAGACGAACCTTCAAAATACGATAAAATAAACTGTTCATCCCCAAGTATTGTTGCAACAATGATCCCAAAGTAAAATTTGTCAAAGATATTTGCTTAAAATCTCATAACCAATAACATAAATCAGAGTACTTTTAAACATTTCATAAAGCTTAAAACTTGGTCCAAGCCAGCTCCTTGGTCCCCACCTCTAGTCTCCTCAGATGTATTCTCACCTGCAACGATCAAGTCTAGTGAGTCTAAAGACTCAACACATATAAACTGGGAGTAACGAGTACTACGTAATAAAATCACATGCAACTTACAAATAGTCGTACATACTTGACTTGAACGTGCATATAAAAGCTTGAACTTACATACATACATAGACGTGCCATAAAATGAAACTTTTCTTAAATGTGCTTGCATATTTGTACCTATATGAACATACATAAACTTCATCATTTTGCGTAGAGGCATGTTTCAAAGCAAGTGACCCATACTTAATACACCTGATCAGACTAAACTACAATACTGGGCTGACATGGAAAAATCCATTGCCATATACATGAGATCCCCGTTCATGCTTTAACGGGTGGATTGGTCCCCGTTCATGCTTTAACGCTTTTGAATCATGATCAAAACTCGTTCATGCTTTAATGGGGTGGATTGGTCCCTGGTCATGCTTTACCGCTTTTCAATCCCATACATAACTGGTCACAAGACATTTAGCATACCTCAAAAACTTGAAATATTTTTTTTGCACGTCAAACATACTTACTTGGCGTTGAGGGATTCCTTGGATCTTGCTTGAGGCCGTTGCTACACAAACTAACATGAATTCCACCACTTAACTTGCATAACTTAGACGTAGGTACTCGTGCTCACCACCGAAGTACAAAATAGCTTATGACATTCTAGATCACTCGGGACTTGACCTCGTTAAATCATCGTACTAACCCATGCCATCGAACCCCGAACAATCTCTAAAATGATGTGCGAACATTTCACAAAAATAAAAGACATGAACTCATTATTGAACTTGAAAAGAAGAAAGAACCAAACATTTTTACAGATGGGGCCGCGCTCGGGCGGTAATACTTCACCGCTCGAGCGCCAGGGACCGCGCTCAGGCGGTAACAAATTACCGCTCGAGCGCCGAGGTTACTGGAAATAACACTCGGACAGAAAAAGTGGCGCTCAGGCGGTAAAAAGTTACCGCTCGGGCGCCGAGCAAACTGGACTCCGCGACTCAGAAACTTATACTCTCCAATTTCGATTACACAGACAGTGAACAACGCCTCGAGACTCATCCTAGGACGTTATGGCACTGAATCGACTCCACAAAACGTCTCAAACGACGGCGCACACTTAACAAGCAACAAATCCGTAAACTCAATTTTTGACACCAATTGATTCCTACGATTTCTAATGCAACCAACGACTATCGACACGAAACGAAGCATCAAAACTCATCCAAACTCATGCTCCATATACCTAAATACAGCAGCGATCACCCGACGGTTCCCAACAAAGCCTGCAACAAATAAACTTCAAGAACACATCAATAACATATTTTCTGAAAAACGTAGTTTGAGCAGTCCCACCAAAAACGTCATAACTCGCTCAATTTTTATCCAAATATTTTGAATTTTATATCAAATCGAAGGTATCAAAAAATTCTACGATTTTACTGTTGAAAAGTTTCTCAAAATCGCGACCGAAAAATCGCAGTTTTTAAAAAAACAGCAAAAACGAGATTTTCAGATCCAGAAACGTTGAAAATGCGATCTAAACAATTTACGCCCAAACTTTACGCATCACACATGTATTTTTACGCATAAAAACAACGCAACACCTACTATGACATGATCGACGCAGAAAAAAATAGAATATACGTGCCTTATGATGTTGAAGTTTATCGAACCGACGATACCGAAGCGGAGGTGGCGCGAGGATTGATCCGGGACGATGGTGGCTCGATTTTGTTTGAAGAAAATACACGAAAATTTGCTGTAAATTGGAGAGGGAGGGGGCAGCTGCTATGAACTCAAGGAACCCTAGGTTTTCTTCTCAAGAGATGAAAAAAAATGGGATACAAAGATATGTGTGTGTGTGATATACGTGTATGTGTGCGTGTGTTAGGATAGTAATTAGGGGAATTTATTTTCTTAATTACTCAATTAACAACTAATTAAAACATAACCCTCCCTTAACTTCTATTAAAAAGTTCCTATATTAAAAAAATTAAAAATGTGCAAGTGAAAATTCTTTAAAACTTTAAAGTCACAAAAAAATCACCTAATAATCAAATTAGGCTTTAAAATTCTAGAAATTAAATAAAACATTTAAAATGCTCCATCCTTAACTTAAAATAGGATACCACATTAAAATTTTGCCAAAAATCGTCGTCGGTCATTTTCTCGATCCCGCATCGAATAATCTCCTGTAACATGAAACTCAAGAAAACATTTTTAACGTGCATCACATAAGCATAATTAATTTAAAATAGTGCATTTGAATAAATCAAGCATCGCTATAAATCATTTTAAACTTAAATAAATAATTTAACAATTAAATAAATGCAAGAATTATACGTGAACTGAATTTGGGCTCTACAGTTCCTCCCCCACTTATATAAATTTCGTCCTTGAAATTAAATCTTGCCAAACAGTTCAGGGTAGCGATTCCTCATATCTGCTTCGGTCTCCCAAGTGGCTTCCTCCACTGTTTGATTCAGCTACCGGACTTTGACCAACTTGGTCACCTTGTTCCGAAGTCTGCGCTCCTGTCTGTCTAGGATTTGGACGGGTCTTGCCTCATATGACAGGTCTGGAGCAAGCTGTAACAGTTCATAGCTCAACACATGCGAAGGATTAGCTAGATACTTCCTCAGCATTGAGACGTGGAACATATTGTGTACTCCAGCCAGATTCGACGGAAGGGCAACACGATAAGCTAGTGTTCCAACTCTGTCAAGAATCTCGAACGGTCCAATAAACCTCGGACTCAGCTTGCCTCTTTTCCCAAATCTCATAACACCCTTCATAGGTGCTATCTTCACAAAAACGTGATCACCTACGACAAACTCGAGATCTCTCCTCCTCTTATCAGCATAACTCTTTTGGCGACTCTGGGCGGTCTTCATTCTGTCTCGTATCTTGACCACCACATCTGCAGTCTGCTGAACTATCTCAGGACCAAGTTCTGCTCTTTCACCGACTTCATCCCAATGAATCGACGATCTGCACTTCCTTCCATACAATGCCTCATAGGGAACCATACCAATAGATGCTTGGAAACTGTTGTTGTAGGTAAACTCCACTAGAGGTAACTTCGATTCCCAAGTCCCCTGAAAATCGATCATACAGGCTCGCAATAGATCCTTCAAAATTTGAATCACTCGCTCAGATTGGCCATCTTTCTGCGGGTGAAAAGCTGTACTGAATAGCAACTCCGTCCCCATGGCTGCATGCAAACTCTTCCAAAAGGACGATGTAAACCTCGGGTCCCTGTCGGATACAATAGAAACTGGGATCCCGTGCAATCAAACGATCTCCCTGATATAAAGCTTCGCATACTGCGTAATGGAGAAAGTCGTCTTCACTGGCAAGAAGTGCGCTGACTTAGTGAGTCAATCCACTATGACCCAAATGGCATTAAAACCTCTGACTGACTTTGGCAAACCAACAACGAAGTCCATGGTAATATTTTCCATTTCCACTCGGGGATAGGGAGTGGCTTAAGCATTCCTGCTGGCCTCTGATACTCTGCCTTCACTTGCTGGCAAGTGAGGCATTCAGACACAAATATGCGGATGTCTCGCTTCATCCCTGGCCACCAATACAGAACCTGCAGGTCCTTGTATATCTTGGTACCTCCTGGGTGGATTGAATACGGAGATGCATGTGCCTCTGTCAGAATATCCTTATAATGACCCGAAAATTCGTGTTTGAAAATTTGCGGAAAAATTAAAAATTTTCTTTTTAAAATAATTAAGGTGCCTCATTCACAAAATAAACTTATAAATCAAGTTTAAATGTTCAAAATAGTAGTGGAAGAAATTATTACTCGCCAAAAAAATAAGTTAAAGTATCCAACAACTGATAAAATGTTTGAGCATAAAAATGGCAAATGCTGTAAATGAGGTCCTCGGGTTCCACTACTGCCAACCCAAGCTAGCTCACTGGTCCCCGCCCTCGGCCCCGACATCATCAGTACCTACAACAATCAAGTCTAGTGAGTCTAAAAACTCAGCATGCATATATCGTAAAGAACGAGTAAATAATATAGTAAAATTGCATGGGAGTAAAAATATCATGTCATGAGGCATAATGTGAAAATAACTTGTCATGAGCAATTATAATACGTGCATAACTGAACTGAAAATCAAAATGAAAATGTTTGCTCCTTGGAGCCCTGTAATAAAATAGCATGTCATAATTTTCTGTTGAGATTATGGTCTACGCAAGTGGCCCCTGCACTGAACTGAACTGAACTGAACTGACCGGTAACTGGCGACCGGACCGGTAACTGGCGACCGGGTGAAGTAATGAACGTCTGATCAGACTAATGCCACAGTATACTGGGTGGTACATAACTGAATTGACCGGTAACTGGCGACCGGATAATATAATGCTCCCATGATAGTGAAATGGCCACAAGCAATATCGCATAAATCTAAAAAATGAATATTTTATCTTTTTATGCACGTAATATAATTAAATGGCCTAATGAAATATCCTGTATTATTTTACCACATGGATTGGATTGTTCCCAAGCTCGCTGCGACCTAAATTTAACATGAAAAAAATATGCAAATGATTTTCTTGACCAAACTTTGTAATTGAATCCGAAAACGAAACAATTACGCCCAACAACTTCGTATTTAATCATGACTCCGTGCCAACTCGAACCAACAGCAAACCATCATTTAGTCATGATTGAAATACACTTTAAAATGATGAAATAATGCTTCTAAAATTGATAAGGGCCGAAATCTTGGTGAATGGAGGCCAAAACATGAAACGCTCTTTCGAGAGTCAATTTGGCACAAAGCACCGTAATTTCTCGTACGACCTCTAAAGTGATCCAAATCACAAACGGCCAAAAACCTGACCTTCATAACTCGATGAGTCAATGTCCAGTCTAAGGCCATAGGCTAGAAGCCAACCAAGAACTCGAACGAGCCACTGAACCGAAGCAGCAAGTTGTTGTCACAAAAATACAGTAGCTGTGCTTTGGTTTCCTTGCGTCGTTTGCAAGGCTAATGGCCATTGGGGCTTGAACCACCGACCAGAACCTCTTACCAACATCCTAAGGAATGATTTGAACCATGGCTAAGGGTCCTAGGCCAGCCACAATTCGCATCACACCAGAAACTAACCGAAAGTCCCACCCGAGAGCACCCTTGCATGCGTGGGGTGTTGTGCTTCGTTTGCTGTCTCGTGTCGTTCCAGTGGCCATTTGATTGACCATGGCACGATCTATACATCCAGAGGTATGGTATGAACCGTGGCTAAGGGCCATAGGCCAACCAAGATCCACACAATTCCACAAAACCGAATGTTACACTTGTTGTAAAATGAGAAGGCCGAAAGGGGGTAGGGGCTGTTCTTGTGTTTTGATTTAAAAACCGATGCAACCATGGACAAAGCCTCAAAAGAGCGACTTGGTCACGTCTTAGACATGCTAGGGAGGTGTTCAAACCAGGGTTACAGGCCCAAGAGCCAACCAAGGTTCGATCCATCCATAGACAAGCAAAACAAAATTTTCGAAACTCAATTCTGCACTTATGGGGAGGTTGCTGTCATTTCGATTTCCAGCAAGCATTGGGGCTGAACTAATGGACCAACATGGTCCTAAACCATTCTAGTACATGTCTAGGAGCCGCCTTGGGAGCCTAGGGTCGAACCAATACCTGAAACCATCAAAAACGTGCAAACCGTGATGCATGAAATGGAATGAAACCGTGCAGAATTTTGTTTACCAACAAGCTGCTGTCATATTTTGGTTTTTGATTGAAAGATCATGATCATGTAGTGCTTAAAATTCATAATACAATTTGATTGAAGAGCAAAGAAGAACATATGCATGCCTGGTTTCGTTTTGAAAGGAAAACAAACGAAACGCAATGACGCGGCGTGGAGGAGATGGAGCGATCTTATTGATCTTCCTTCTACTCAATTATTTCTTGCTATTTTTCTCTCGGTTTCCTCTACTGAATGGCTACTGATTTTTGAGATTAGGGAGAGGGGAAATGGTTAGGAGAGTGAGGGAGATCCAATAATAAAGGGATTCAAATGGTATGACCAAGTCTCCTCTCTTTTGAAATTTGAATTTGCTTGATATCAAATGATTTTTGGAGGGATAAATGAATGGGGCGTGGGCGATTTTTGCATGCCATATCAAGGTTAGGAAAATGATCTAATAATAAATAAGTTGTGGTAAACAAATTAAGGGATTATCATGTTAAGAAATGACAGGGAATGGGTCAAAGGTGAGTTGGCAAAGAAATGTTTAATCATCTAAGAGGGGTGGCCGAAAATTAAATAAATAATGGAGGGGAAATATTGTTTAGTTAGTAAATTTTTTAAACCTTAAGAGCCTTACCTATCCTTTAAATAATTTAAGGAATTAACACTTTAATCATGGAACCCAAATGAACTTATTTCCTACTTACCTCAAGTTACTTAAATAATTCCTTAAACCTCCTTTTAACTTAAATCAACTTATTAGCTAGTTAAAATAAACTCTGGGAATAATTCTTAATCTTAAATTTTATCTCAAAACTTCAACTCCAGTCCGGCCTCACTGAATTAACTGAAAAGATAAAAATTAAACTACTGTATACAATAACTAAATTTTAAAGAAAAGAATTTAAATACTCATGCAATAAAATCATTTAATTTAAAATACTAGAATTATGCGTGGCTTATACGTAGTCTAATTTACGGGTTCTACAATCCTCTCTGATCAAATCAACGCTAGGCACCCACATTCTACCTTTGTATTTTACAATACCATCAGACACTGTGTAGAGTACACTGTCCTTGGCTTCATCCTTCAGCCTCCATTTCTACAACTGCTCATCTGAAGACTGACCTGTACGGATACGGTCTAGTAAGAAAGATTGGACTATCAGATTAGACAGCTTAGGACCCTGCCCTTAGGATAAACCTCTTACTCAAATCTCTGAATCTCTGACTGAAGAGATCTCTGTACTAACAACTGTGCTACGACTGCAACTTTACGGCTCAAGGCATCTGTCACAACATTAGCTTTCCCTGGATGGTAGTAGTCTTTTACCAACTCCAACCACCGTCTCTGTCTCATATTCAGCTCTTTCTGTGTGAAGAAATACTTGAGACTCTTGTGATCGGTAAACATCTGGCATTTCTCGCCGTACAAGTAATGTCTCCAAATCTTTAATGCAAAGACAACGGCGGCTAATTCTAAATCATGAGTCGGATAGTTCTTCTCATGCACCTTCAACTGTCCGGAAGCATAAGCTATCACCCGACCATGCTGCATCAACACTGCGCCTAACCCGAGCTTAGATGCATCGGTGTATAGCACAAAATCTCCTTGCCCTATTGGCATGGCTAACACTGGCTTGAAATAAGAGCTTGCTTCAATGCATCGAAGCTCTTCTGAAAATCATCACTTCACACGAACTTGGCATTCTTCTTGGTCAGTGAAGTGAGCAGCACTGCTATCGACGAAAATCCCTGAATAAACTTACGGTGGTAACCTGCCAAACCCAGAAAACTGCGGATCTCTGAAGCGTTCTTTGGCTCGACCCATTCCTTAACGGCTGCTACCTTTGTTGGATCCACCTCAATACCACTGCTAGATATTATATGCCCAAAAATGCTACCTTCTCCAACAAAAATTCACACTTACTGAACTTCACAAATAACTTGCGACTCTGCAGGATTTGTAAAACCGTCCTCAAATGCTGACTGTGCTCCTCATGGCTCTTCGAGTAGATTAGTATATCGTCGATGAATACTATGACAAATTGATCAGGGTAAGGCTGAAATACTCTGTCCATGAGGTCCATGAAAATAGCTGGAGCATTCGTCAGTCCAAATTGCATCTCTAAGAACTCGTAATGCCCATATCTGGTTCTGAAGGCTGCCTTGTGAACATCTGCATCTTTCACCTTCAGCTGATGATACCCCGATCGAAGATCTATTTTAGAGAACAACGTGGCTCCCTACAACTGATCAAACAAGTCCTCGATCCTTGGTAACGGGTATTTATTCTTGATCGTTACCTTGTTCAGTTCTCGGTAATCGATACACAACCTCATGCTCCCATCCTTCTTCTTTACGAAGAGTACTGGTGCGCTCCATGGTAAGAAACTAGGGCGAATAAATTCCTTGTCAAGGAGCTTCTGAGTCTGCTGTTTGAGTTCTAGCATCTCAGCTGGAGCTAAACGGTACGGTGCCTTGGAGATTGGCACTGTGCCTGGCATAAGATCAATGGTGAACTCCACCTCTCTTTCTGGTGGAAGGCCTGTGACGTCATCTGGAAATACGTCAGGAAAATCTCTTACTACTAGTACATCAGTTATAGACGGAGTGGGTAAATCAGGTGTTGAAATGATGCTGGCCAAGAAAGCCAAACACCCCTTGGAAATAAGTTTCCGCACCTGCATGCACGAGATCATGCGAGGGAAACTCCTCCATCTAGCTAGCTCAAAGAGAAACTGCTCCATACCCAAAGGTCTTACTATCACCGACCTTTTCTGGAAGTCGATAAGAACTCTGTTCTTTGTCAGCCAGTCCATTCCCAGAATGATATCAAACTCTGGCATCGGCAACACAATCAAATCGGCATACACTAGGTGGCCTTGCAGCTTGAGATCGATGTCCCTGACCACGCTATAGCTAACAATTCTTCCTCTGATGGGACTGTCAATGATTAGCTCACGTCGAGTCCAATAGACTTGACGTCTAGGTGACTAGCGAATGTCTCCGAAATAAATGAGTGGGTGGCTCCTGAGTCTATCAGGGCCTTCGTGGCTAGTCTCTTTATGAATATATTTCCAGAGAGACGTTAGCTCAACACAAACTTATCTCCTCAAAATTCTAACCTTAATCTCAGGCATAGAAGAAATTTATATTGCATGACACCCAAAAATATTACTAGCACACTAATAAACCAAAATGAAATTCCAACACAAGCATGGCAAAGTAATACGATGCTTAATTAAATAGTTTACCAGTCAATAACGTCGTGTCTGAGTTCGCCTCATAAGCATGCATGGCGAACACTCTTCCCTGGATCGGCTGCCTCCACTGAGGGCACTCCTTTAGTATGTGGTCACTTGCTCCGCACTTGAAACATTTGCCCGACCCATACAAACACTGTCCCAGGTGCTGACGGTTGCACTTCGGGCACACCGGGTGCTCTCCCGGCCTCTGTGGCGCCTTCTGCTGTGGCATAGGGCCCTTGCCTTTTGGTGGTCCATGATAAGGCTTCTTTCCTGGCTGCCCCTAGAACGGCCTCTTAAACTGAGGTCGCTGCTGCTGCTGTGGAGCCTGATAAGGCCTCTTGCCCTGCCTGTCAGCCTCAATATCCCTCTGATCCTGCTCCGCCGTCAAGGCTCTAGATACGGAAACGACATGGGTAGTAGGACCAGCAACTCCCACGTCGCGGCTCAAGATCGGCCGCAACCCGTCCATAAAATGCCTCAGCTTCCCCTGGGCATCATTAGCTATCAGGGGCACAAAATGACACCCCCTCTCAAACTTCCTCACAAATTCCACAACGCTGCTATCTCCCTGACGCAATGTCATGATCTCCCTGGTCAGTCTGGATCGTACTTCTTCAGTGAAGTACTTGGAGTAGAATACCTCCTTAAATCCACTCCACGTCAGTGTTTGCAAGTTAACTGACACTAATGCACTATCCCACCACAGTCTGGCGTCTCCTGCCAGAAGGAATGTGGCACACTTGACTCTATCTGCATCAGTCAGTTCCATAAAGTCAAAGATTACCTCGATGGACTTAATCCATCCCTCGGTTATCATCGGGTCAGTAGTCCCCGAAAACTCCTTTGGGCTCATCCACCTGAACCTCTCGTATACCGCCTCTAGTCTGGGCCTAGCCCCTGCATACACCGTCGCCTGGTTCCCCGCAAACTGTGCGAAGAACTGAGTCATTCCTACAAGCATCTGTTCCTGCATATTGGGCGGTGGAGGAGGAGGAGCGTCTCTCCCTTCCTCTCGAGCCTCTCTATCCTCATCCCTAGCTTCCCGGTTAATCATGCGTCTAGGAGGCATACTGTTCCAACAATTTACCCAACACGTAAACCCCATATGCATGAACATGATATCAATAGTATAAGATGCACGTAAACTGAACTTAAAACATGGACATGCTGAAATCATGACTTAATGCTTAGTGCATAACATAACTCAAAACTTTAAAACTTACAGACTTGAGGTCTGGCTTCGTGAGCTTCTCGCAACTGGAAGTAGGCATAACCCTTTAAAAGAACCTGGCTCTGATACCAACTGTAACGTACCGAACTTTTAAACTATTTGAAATTTGCGGAAAAATAAAAATTTTCTTGATAAAAGGCGAACCTTTAAAATTCGATAAAATAAACTGTTCATCCCCAAATATTGTTGCAACAATGATCCCAAAGTAAAATTTGTCAAAGATATTTGCTTAAAATCTCATAACCAATAACATAAATCAGAGTACTTTTAAACATTTCATAAAGCTTAAAACTTGGCGGTCCTCGGGCTTAGCCTCCCGCTCAGTCCAAGCCAGATCCTTGGTCCCCACCTCTAGTCTCCTCAAATGCATCCTCACCTGCATCGATCAAGTCTAGTGAGTCTAAAGACTCAACACGTATAAACTGGGAGTAACGAGTACTACGTAATAAAATCACATGCAACTTCAAAATAGACGTACATACTTGACTTGAACGTGCATATAAAAGCTTGAACTTACATACATACATAGACGTGCCATAACATGAAACTCTTCTTAAACGTGCTTGCATACTTGTACATACATAAACTTCATCATTTTGCGTAGATGCATGTTTCAAAGCAAGTGACCCATACTTAATACGCCTGATCAGACTAAACCACAGAATTGGGCTGACAGGGAAAAATCCACTGCCACATACATGAGATCCCCGTTCATGCTTTAACGGGTGGATTGGTCCCCGTTCATGCTTTAACGTTTTCCAATCCTGATCTAGATCCGTTCATGCTTTAACGGGTTGGATTGGTCCCTGGTCATGCTTTAGCGCTTTCTAATCCCATACATAATTGGTCACAAGACATTTAGCATACCTCAAAAACTTTAAATATTTTCTTTGCACGTGAAACATACTTACTTGGCGTTGAGGGATTCGTTGGATCTCGCTTGGGGCCGCTGCTGCACAAACTAACATGAATTCCACCACTTAACTTGCATAACTTAGACGTAGGTACTCGTGCTCACCACCGAAGTTCAAAATAGCTTATGACATTCTAGATTACTTGGGACTTGACCTCGTTCAATCATCGTACTAACCCATGCCATCGAACCCCGAACAATCTCTAAAATGATGTGCGAACATTTCCCAAAAATAAAAGACATGAACTCATTATTGAACTTTAAAAGAAGAAAGAACCAAACATTTTTACAGATGGGGCCGTGCTCGGGCGGTAATACTTCACCGCTCGAGCGCCAGGGTCCGCGCTCAGGCGGTAACAAATTATCGCTCGAGCGCCGAGGTTACTGGAAAGAACACTCGGACAGAAAGAGTGGCGCTCAGGCGGTAAAAAGTTACCGCTCGGGCGCCGAGCAAACTGGACTCCGCGACTTAGAAACTTATACTCTCCAATTTCGATTACACAGACAGTGAACAACGCCTCGAGACTCATCCTAGGACGTTATGGCACTGAATCGACTCCACAAAACGTCTCAAACGACGGCGCACACCTAACAAGCAACAAATCCGTAAACTCAATTTTTGACACCAATTGATTCCTACGATTTCTAATGCAACCAACGACTATCGACACGAAACGAAGCATCAAAACTCATCCAAACTCATGCTCCATATACCTAAACACAGCAGCGATCACTCGACGGTTCCCAACAAAGCCTGCAATAAATAAACTTCAAGAACACATCAATAACATATTTTCTGAAAAATTCAGTTTGAGCAGTCCCACGAAAAACTTCATTACTCGCTCAATTGTTATCCAAATATTTCGAATTTTATATCAAATCGAAGGTATCAAAAATTTCTACGATTTTCATTTTGAAAGTTTTCTCAAAATCGTGAACGAAAAATCGCAGTTTTTAAAAGAACAGCAAAAACGAGATTTTCAGATCCAGAAACGTTCAAAATGCGATCTAAACAATTTTCTCCCAAACTTTACGCATCACACATGTATTTTTACGCATAAAAACAACGCAACACCTACTATGACATGATCGACGCAGAAAAAAATAGAATATACAAGCCTTATGATGTTAAAGTTTACCGAACCAACGATACCGAAGCGGAGATGGCGCGAGGATTCATCCGGGACGATGGTGGCTCGATTTTTTTTGAAGAAAATGCACGAAAATTTGCTGGAAATTGGAGAGGGAGGGGGCGGCTGCTATGAACTCAAGGAAACCTAGGTTTTCTTTCCAAGAGATGAAAAAAAAATGGGATACAAAGATATATGTGTGTGTGATATACGTGTATGTGTGCGTGTGTGAAGTGTGTGTGCGTGTGTTAGGATAGTAATTAGGGGAATTGATTTGCTTAATTACTCAATTAACAACTAATTAAAACATAACCCTCCCTTAACTTCTATTAAAAAGTTCCTTAATTTAAAAAAAATTAAAAATGTGCAAGTGAAAATTCTTTAAAACTTTAAAGTCACAAAAAAATCAACTGATAATCAAATTAGGGTTTAAAATTCTAGAAATTAAATCAAACATTTAAAATGCTCCATCCTTAACTTAAAATAGGATACCACATTAAAATTTTGCCAAAAATCGTCGTCGGTCTTTTCCTCGATCTCGCATCGAATAATCGCCTGAAACATGAAACTAAAGAAAACATTTTTAACGTGCATCACATAAGCATAATTAATTTAAAATAGTGCATTTGAATAAATCATGAATCGCTGTAAATCATTTTAAACTTAAATAAATAATTTAACAATTAAATAAATGCATGGTTATACGTGCACTGAATTTGGGCTCTACATTTGATAACATGGGTATACAGATAAAGAAATAACATACCATGAAATAATGAATTATATTAAAATAAAGATTGTTAATTACAACTGAGTCAATAAAATCCCTAACTAACAGTTGGCTTGCAAAGCATCTACTCTAACACATCTCACGACTCCATTGACAACACTTCCCTAGTTGTCCTCGTAATGCTCGTACAACCTGATCACTGATTTTGGAAACAAAAGGCCGGGTGACCTTATAGCCCGCACTTCCGACATTTCTTGAGGTAAATTAAACATATATGTCACACTCGGGTGACTACCCCCCACCTTTTTCGCATTTTAATCTCGGGGTCTCGTTCTTGGAGGAACTATATTTTGAGGACTCGTCTCTTATAATGCTTCCCTTACCTTTGGCCTTTCGTTTCTCGGTCTTATCACCGATCTTTGATAGGGGTCTTCATCTCACGAAGCCTCCAGAGGATGATACAAAATCCTCTACTAATATCCTTAGTATGATATCGATTTAAGTAGATTGGGTCAACCATAACATCCTCTTTAATCTATCTATATAGATCTGTATTCATAATACATAGTACGCTTCACTCATATTTTTCAAGGAAAATTTACTAACTAACCATACTTTAGTTTCTACAACATCCAACTAACCTTCTTGTGTACGCATGGTTCAACAAGGTTTTTAACAAAATCAAACTATTTGATACTGTTATCAAATCTGAGTTTCCAACTCCTTGATCAGGGGTGGAGCAAGGATTCAAAATTACCTGGGGCTGGGCTCCGTCCCATACACAAAGAGACACCAAATGTTGAGTTTCCATCATTAGAAATGTTTCCACAAGTAGGAAGACCTACAAAAGGGCGTCAAGTAGTTACTTTTGACAACAAAACTCTTACTCAAGCTCATAGATATATCCTTTCCAACTGTTTCAGAATTGCAGCCACATCGTGAGTAAGTATAGTTTTTTAATTGTTTTCTTAGTAATGGAAGTTTCTAACTATTTGTCAAAATTGAAAAGAGAATTTAAAAGCGAACTAAAGAGACGATATAGATATGGTCGTCGTCCAACTAACTCCCAGTTGGAAAATATGGTACGAATGCAATTTGCGGAATGGTTCGCAAGACGAGTGATTAGTATACTTAAAAAATTATATGTATATTACAGTTTCATCATAAAATGGGTTGGTTATGTTTTTAGAGATTTATACCTCATTATAATTGTATTTTTTGTATCTTACAGTTTGATCAAACGAATGAAGAAATTGTTGACTTGGATCTAAGGGCGCTTTCACGAGCTCCAAATTCTATAGCCTTTAGTTTTCAAGGATTCAATGTAAATGGTTTTGCATTTCGCACAGTGGAATCTGAACAGAACAAAAAAGTTCAGAATAGTGGGATCATGGTGCAATCGATGCATGATAATGATGATCATGAGTCAACCTACTACGGTAGATTAAATGATGTAATCTCACTTGATTACGGCAGTCGTGGAAGAATTATTCTTTTTCGATGTGATTGGGTTAACACTACTTCTGGAACAAAAATTGATTGTTTGATATTTACAATGGTTAACTTTTCACGCTTGATACATACAGGAGAACGAGAAGAGCATGAACCTTTTATTCTAGCTTCACAAGATAAAATGGTTTATTATGTACTTGATCCAAAAGAAGAGGACTGGTATTATGTTTTTCGTCACACACCAAGAGATACATACAATATGGGTGATGAAAATGATATTGATACAATGTATTTTGTTGATATCAATTTTTCAAGTATACAATCACTGTTAAGTGATATAAATGGGGAAGATGTTGAGTTAACTAGATCTGATGTTGAGGGCTCAATAGTTGATGGCATGCATGTCGCGGGCAATGAAACTGATGACGAAATTTTAATTGAATTTTGTGTTTTCCTGCATTTTGGTGAAAACTTATCTTGAGATGGTACGTAATGAATTTAATCTTCTTTATATATGTTAATGAAGATGATACATTGTATTTATCAAACTAATTGTTTCTTGAAGGATTCTTACAATGACTACTTTTCTTGTGAGTTGGAGAACTATTCAGGTACTTCTATGAACTTTGTGCTTCTGTGTGCTTATTTGTTATTTTTTCCCTATGCGTACAGCTAGTATTCCATACAGTTGATGAACATTTGGGGCCTTGGTATGTTTTTTCAACATATAGTCATGCCCAGATCATATGTCTTAAGTTTTGTTTGTTTATAATTGAGTTTTAGTTAACAAATTTACTCAAATTTTCATTCGATGTCATTTTTATATTTTGGTGGTTCTTTACATTTATTTGTCCATACTTTATTGTGAAATAGGTTGTGCAACCACTACACTCTCCGTGAGTTCAATGCGTGATTATGAATATTTAATAGTTTCTTTTCTTTTCTTTTTTTTTTTTCCTTTTTTATTGCAGTTCGAGTCACAATGAGGAGATTCTGTGTTGCATCAATAGTAGTATGGACGATGTTGACATACTAAAATCAACCATGAAGATTTTGATAATTAATAGCTCGGATTATACTTGTTTGGTAGTAATAATTCGTGCTGTTTTTTTTTTTTTCCAGTCACTGAAACTCCAATTTAAAAAAAGAAGTAAATGCGTATTTTTCCTGAGCCCAGTGGGGCAACCGAGATTGAAGATTTTTTTAATTTATACTAGTTGTGTATAAATAAATAAATGAATACTAGGTGTTATATATCTATATATAGATATAAAAGATAATATTATTAAAATTTATATCTATAAAATAAATATTAAATATAATCTGGATGATGATAAATAAAGAATTGAATCTTGAATTTGTAAGTGAATATAATAAATAGAAATGTTTTTAGTTGGAACTTGCATGAATTTTTCTGTGAAGAAAAAGAGTGGGGATGACAGATAAAGGAACGAGTATATATCTCTAGCAAATATGAAGATACGAAAATAGTATATCATTTTTTGCCGCATAATCAATAATGTTTTTTCAATACCTATGAAATTGATCATCCCATTTGAGGCCAAGTGATCGGTGATACATCGGTTTAGGAATCCATTTTGAATCTAGATTTTTTTTAGGGGGGGAAATGATTAGAAAATTATTAAAAGATAATTTGATTCCGAACAAGAATGGTTAAGGACAGAAAGCGGGGGAAAGAGATGGGGACGCCGGACGTGGGATAATGGAAGTGGAGGAGGTTACAGTTTTAATTACATGTGGTCGACATTATTGTTTCAATCACACCAAAATAGTTTTTCTGCTAAGCTGAACTTTTAATATAATAAAATAGGATATATAGATAATCGAGGGAAAGCGTGAGATTAAGATTAAAAGTTTGAAAGATGAACTAAAGTGAAAAAATTCAAGGGAAAAAAAGACAAAACTCATCGACTACAAACTTTTCGGACTAATATGATACTTCAACATGTTCATGTTATTTTATACATGTGTGCAAGTAGTTTTTGGTTTCTTTAATTTATTTTCTCTGATCCATTAGTTAATCATTTATTTGTGATCTTTTGTAAATAAAATGTGTTGAAGTCGATCTTTGATGGCTTAATTGAATATTCATATAATTTTAAATTACTTTTCAGTTAATTTAGTGTTTCACTTATTTTCAGTTTTTTTAGCATCGATGAGACTAACATTTATTGCTCTAGTTTTTAGGATTGTTTTTAAAATATATCTATTGAATACTTTTTTCGCTTTTGTTTTATATACCGATAGTGCAAACTGCTCTTGCTGATATAACTATTAGAAAAATTTTGTAAACTGCTCATATTATATATTTTTAACAGCGATTTTCTCAAAAGTGGTGCTATGAACCGCTTTTGTTGCTCTATTTTAGGATTAATTTGGAATTATACATATTGAATACTTTTAGAACTTTTTTTGTATAAATTGCTGCTACAAATTTCTCTTGTAATATAACTATTAGCAGCATTCTGAAAAACTGTTCATACTGAATGTTTTTAACGTCGGTTTTCACAAAATTGTTCCTATGAACCGTTGTTAATGCTTTATTCTTTTTACGATTGGTTTGAAAATAATGTATTTTGAATATTTTTAGTATTGGATATATGAATCACTACTAACTGCTCTTTTTTTTATAACTATTAGGAAAAATTTGGAATTCATTCATATTGAATATTTTTAACAATCGTTTCACAAAACAGGTGCTATAAACTGTTTTTATTGCCCTATGCTTTTAGGATTTGTTTGAAAATTACACATGTTGAATACTTTTTAGTATTGGTTTTATAAATCGCTACTACAAACAGCTCATGCTGATAAAACCAGTGTTCTAAAAAGCCCGCTTAAGCTTGAAACTCGACAAAAATGCCCCGCTTCGAAGAAAGGCGGAAAAAAGCGGCTAAACTGTAGTTTGACTGAATTAAGCATAATTTAGGTGTTTAATTAAGTGTGCTTAAGCACAATTAATTGAATCTATTTGTTTTTAAATTTTTTATTTTGAAGGTATGTGTTTTTATTTTAAAATTATAAATTAGGTTTATAATTTCGATGTTTATTTTTAAATTTTAATTATGATTAAGTATGTCTGATAATGATTTGATAAATATTTAGCATTATTTAATGTGATCTAGTTGGAAAAAAAAAAGATTGCAATTTAGAGATTTTTATGCTTTTATAAATATGAGAATTAGTGCATCAATTAAATTTATCATATTTATGTATTATTTTATCTATTAATTGGTTTTTGAGATAATTACAATTACATTAAAAATAAAAAATGCTTTTTTCACGCTTAAGCATGTGCTAA
Source organism: Primulina tabacum (assembly GCF_025594145.1). Lineage (NCBI taxonomy): Eukaryota > Viridiplantae > Streptophyta > Magnoliopsida > Lamiales > Gesneriaceae > Primulina > Primulina tabacum. Next base: position 29,369,957 of record NC_134550.1, on the reverse strand, counting down.
TCTCGCTTAAGCTTGAAAAGCTTGGAGCTCGACATCCGCGCTTTGGGATGCTTTACGCTTTTTGGAACCTTGGATATAATTATTCGGAACATTATGAAAACTGCTCATGTTGAATATATTTAACAATGTTTTTTACAGAACTGGTATTGTTTACAGCTTTTATTGCACTGATTTTTTTAGGATTGGAAATTGCACCTATTGAATATATTTTTTTATTGGTTGTATAAATCAGTTGCTGCAAATTTCTCTTGTTGATATAACTATTATGAGCATTATGAAAATTATTCATATTAAACATTTGTTACATTGATTTTCGTAGAACTGGTGTTGTTGAAAACTTTTATTGCTTTTGTAAGGTTAGTTTGGAAATCGAACCTATTGAATAATTTAAGTAACGATTATATGATCAACCGCTACTAAGAGCATTCTAAGCAGTGATCATATGTATAAATATTTTATATATACACATATAAGCATACATGATGTATAATAAATATATACAATATATACACTTATATATATGTATATACATTACATGTCAACGATACATAAGGAAACAAAATAAGTAGGAAGAATAACACACAAAAAAAAAAAAAACATAATCTCCTCAATGGGTGAGCTAAATGCTCAGTTTAACTGAAATAATAGATCGAACCCAATTAAATCAAAAATTTATTCGATTTAATCAGTAGTTTGGTTTTTTTTTAAAAAAATTATTGTTCAATTCAATTTTATCAGTTTGGTATTTACTTTGAATTTAAAAAATTGGTTAAACTGATTATAAATCGATATACATTTTTATATTTAAATTAATTTTAAAAAACCAATTATTATTGGTCTTACTTTTACAAATTAATTTTAAAAAACCAATTATTATAAACCATATTTCCTAAACTCACTAGAATCACCCAACTTCATCTTCATCTTCATCTTCATCTTCATCTTCATCGTTCTTTCGTCTAATGTTGGTCCATTGCATGTGCCACAAACTTATTATGGCAATTAAATGTTGGCACACTGGAGAATTTTTTTATGTATAATTCTAAAACTATCATTCAACTTCTCAAATTTATTATATTTTTTCCTTACACTTTTCTGTAACGTACCGTACTTTTTACTACTTAAAATTTGCGAAAAAATTAAAAATTTTCTTAAATAAAAGGCGAACCTTCAAAATTCGATAAAATAAACTGTTCACCCCAAATATTATTGTGACAAAAGATCTCAAACGAAGTTTATTAAAATTACTTGTTTAAAACTCATAATAGATAATATGAAACAAAGTATTTTGGACATTACATAAACTCTTAAAAACTGGGCGGTCCTCGGGTCTAGCCTCCTGCTCAGTCCAAGCCAGCTCCTTGGTCCCCACCTCCCGTCTCCTCAAATGCATCCTCACCTGCATCTATCAAGTCTAGTGAGTCTAAAGACTCAACACGTATAAACTGGAAGTAACGAGTACTACGTAATAAAATCACATGCAACTTCAAAATAGAATGTACATACTTGAACTTGAACATCCATATAAAAGCTTGAACTTACATACATACATAGACGTGCCATAACATTAAACTTTTCTTAAACATGCTTGCATACTTGTCCATACATGAACATACATAAACTTCATCATTTTGCGTAGAGGCGTGTTTCAAAGCAAGTGACCCATACATAAATACACCTTATCAGACTAAACCACAGTACTGGGCTGACAGGGAAGATCCACTGCCACATACATGAGATCCCCGTTCATGCTTTAACGGGTGGATTGGTCTCCGTTCATGCTTTAACGCTTTCCAATACTGATCTAAACCCGTTCATACTTTAACGAGGTGGATTGGTCCCTGGTCATGCTTTACCGCTTTCCAATCCCATACATTATTGGTCACAAGAAATTTAGCATACCAAAAAAACTTGAAATTATTTCTTTGCACGTCAAACATACTTACTTGGCGTTGAGGGATTCGTTGGATCTCGCTTGGGTCGCTGCTGCACAAACTAACATGAGTTTGAAATACTTAACTTGGATAACTTAGACTAAGGTACTCAAGCTCATCCCGAAGTGAATAAGTAGCTTATGACATTCTAGTTCACTCGGGACTTGACCTCTTTTAATTATCGTACTAACCATTATCTTGAACCCCAAAATAAAACCTGATGAGATGTCTAATTTTTTTCCCAAAATATGAAGTACACGGACCCCGTGCCCGAGTCCGTGTATAGGTCCGTGTAGGTTCGCAAAAGAAATGCTCGAAAAGAAGTAAAGACACGGACCCCGTGCTAGGGTCCGTCTAGGAGTCTGTGTAGACTCGCAAATTTTCCACTTCCAAGGAAACGAAGGCACGGATCCCGTGTCAGGGTCCGTCGAAGGGTCCGTGTAGGCTCGGTTTACTGACACTAAGAAGGAAACAAGGGCAAGGACCCCGTGCCAGGTTCTGTGTACGGGTCCGTGCAGGTTCGGTACGCGTGAACCAACGAAAATTCATATACTCAAGGCTTATTTCTCCTAACTCGATCATCCCGACCATGAATCGACACCTCGAGACCCCTCATAGGATACTATAACCTTGAATCCAAACCCGTACAACCACCCCAAAACAACGACATCCACCCTACGAAACAATACAACTCAAAAACACGGAAATTGACCCCAAATCGTTTCCTACGGCTTCTAATGAATTCAAGTGCCTATCGACACTAACCGGCATACCAAATACCAACCCAACATCAAACTAAACATACCTAAATGCAGCAACGATCATCCGTCGATCCCCAACGAAGCCTGCAACAATAAAACTTCAAGAACACATCAATAACATAATTTTTCAGAAAACACAGTTTGAGCAGTCCCACGAAAATGATCATATCTCACTCAATGTTTATCCAAATATTTTGAATTTTATATCAAATCGAAGGTATCAAAAAGTTATACGTTTCTTACGTTGAAAGTTTTCCCTAAATGTCGACCGAAAAATCACAAGTTTTTAAAATATCAGTAAAAATGAGATTTGAGATCCCAAAAATGGTTTCAAAAGTGATCTAAACATGATTGCTCAAACTTCTACACATCACACATGTATTTTCTCTCATAAAAACATCGCAACACATAATATGACTAAATCGACGCAGGAAAAACAGAATATACATGCCTTTAGATCTTTAACGTTACCGAAACGATGACTCCGACGAGGGAAGGAAGAGAGGGGACGACCGTGGGACGATTTCTTTTGAAGAAAACTCAACGAAAATATGCTGAAATCTGAAGGGGAGGGGCGGCTGCTCTCTAGCAAAGAACCCTAGGTTTTTGCTCTCCAAAATATTAAAAATCTTAAAATAAAATGTGTAGGTGTGTGTTGTGTGTTTTGGTGTGTGTAAAAACGTGTAAATGTGTGTGAGTGTGTGTAACGTGTGTGTGTGTTTTAATTAGGAGAAATTATTGCTAAATTAACTAATTAAAATGCTAATAAAAGGTTAACTCACACTAATTTTAAACAAACTCCTCAATCAAAATAAATACACACTAATTTTATAAAATTCTCTTTTTTAACAAAATAAAATGCACAAAGTCAACTTTAAAAGTTTCAAAAATTGTAAACTCACTAAATACATAATTTAGGCTTTAAAATGCTGAAACTTATTAAATTAATTAATATGCCCCAATCTTGACTTAAAAATAAAACACTACGTTTAAAATTGCCAAACTCGTCACCGGTCTCTTTTTCTCGATCCCGCATCGAATAATCGCCTGAAACATGAAACTCGAGAAAACTATTTTAACGTGCATCACCTAACATTAAAATAATACAATTAAATAAATCATGCATCACTTAAAAAATCATTTTAAATTTAAATAAATGATTTAACTAATTAAATAAATGCATGAGTTTTACGTGTACTGATTTTGGGCTCTACACTTTCAATTTCAAAATTTACAAACTTTCATTTTAAAATTTCTAAAAAACAACTGCTAAAGTCTTCGATTCATTTGAAAAGCATGGTCTTAAAAATTATTATCAATTACATTTTTATTTGTTAAATCTTATTAAATCTATACTATATAATAATACAAGATAAAATAAGCTTATTTATTTATTTTTTATATTTTAATTAATAAATATTTTAAAACATACTTTAGCTCAAAGATCACGTTTCAATTGTTCTACTGGCATAGACAATTATTGGACCAACAATCATCCTCTCAATAAGTTCACTTATTGCAACCAATGTGAATCGAACCATGACATTGACTATGATTTCAATTATATAGCCGAATATTTTTCGTTTTATAAAAATGTATAGTTGGTGGTAACGGTCCAATTCAAATATATCAAACCTTACAACAGTTCAAACATCAAGTTTCTGTTGTTCTACTCCGCATAGATAAATATTGTACTCAATACAATGTAGTTAATATATTTAAATTTTAAATATCATTATAAAAATTATTATATCAACAATTTTTATATTATTTGAGATGACAGTTAAATTAGGATAACAATATCCTGCCGTTAAATTAGCTTACTTATCTTGAATGACCTGAACTGTTATTAATAAAAAAATAGAAAAAGACATCTAAAAAATCATATATTATTTTTTCCATAATTTTTTTAACAATAAATAAGTATTTTTCAAAACAGTCAATTTTTTTGTAAATCTAATAAACTTGGATTAAAAATTTTAGATATTTTAAAAACATGTTAAAAATGTATATATTAAAGTAGTAATTAAGATACATGATAATAATAATAATATCAATTTACGGACAATCAATTTACAACAAATTATAAATATAAACAAGAATTTAAATTAATAATATTATCTTTGTATCCTATACACACATAATAATACGTTACAAAATTTTATTCCTATTTTAGCATATACCTTATTTATATTTAGAAAATACAAATAAGAATTTAAATTTAAACTATTACGAGAATATATTTCATAATAGACCATAAAACATTTCTTGAAATTAGCATCCTGTTTTGCGCGAATTATTTGTATATAAAATTAAAGTAAAGTTAAAAAATATAAAGTGATGATAATAATATATAAGTGTAGATATTCCATCAAAACAAAACTCACAATATCTAATTTTGAAGCACCGTTTGGATGGAGTTGTTCAACTTGTTTAATTTATTAATTGCCGCCAATATTAACTTCATACGAGATTGCAAAGATCTTTTGTTACGAACTTCAGTCAAAACAAAACTCACATGATCTTTTGATAAAAATTATTATCAATTACATTTTTATTTGTTTAATCTTATTAAATCTATATTATATAATAATACATGAACCTCTAGAATAATAATTACATCTTTATGTAAGATGTAATTTTTATTTTATGGAATCTCGATATATTTGTTTAATAATTTTTATTTTATGGAATATCGATATATTTGTTTAATCTTATTAAATCTATATTATATAATAATACATGAACCTCTAGAATAATAATTACATCTTTATGTAAGATATAATTTTTATTTTATGGAATCTCGATATATTTTTTGGAATCCGAAAATTTCATAAAATATGAAAATGATATAATAAATCTATAAAAATCATTCCTCGATATATAATCTGAAATTTTTGTAAGTTGATTAGATAATGATGTTGGTTTCTTTAATTTTTTTATTTAACAGTATATTCAATTTCACAAATGCAACAATTTTGGCGGTAGATCTTATAACATTTACCATCAAAATTTTCATTTAAACAATTTAATTACAAAAATCTCTCCACAAAAAGTTCTCTACTTTTAAAAAACACCAATTTTTCTCCAATTAAAAAAAATCTGAAAAGATAAAACATCTATTTAAAATTTTAAAGTGCCTTAATCTGAAACATTTTCCTTCGTATTAAAGTTTAAAGTGTCGTATAAAAAGATACACATCCAAGTCTCTTATCAAATTTTCTCAATCTCTTATCATTCACTTCTTTTTTCTACAGGAAGTTGCTTTTTCTTTTGGCATTTGGAGGTAATTTATTTTGTTGTATGTGATTATTTCTTGAACTATCAAAATTTGATGAACCTTCCTTACATGGTTGTACGGTTTTCTTGAATTTTGATCAATTGAGAATTTATAGATTAATGTAATTTGTTTCATACTTGGTTTGTCACGTGTATTTAAAAATTGATATATTCAGATCGATAATTAATTTTCTTATGAATTTTTGGGACCGTGTATCTTCATTTCGATTGATCCTCTTTTGTGTCGATTTGGTGCAATCAATAATAAATTTGGGATCTGTTTTAGAGAAGAGAAGATCACCATGGATGTGTTTATGTAGGTGGATTGGGAGGGGTACATCCTCAACCGACGTTTATTAAAAAAAAATTAATAAATAAAAAAGAGCCACATGTTGAATATCCACACTATTTTGTGTAAATATTTCATTTCAATATATCAAATTGACTCAATTTTTTAGTGTCCTTCGGTGTGTGGCAATATGTGCAATTCTTATTAATAAATTATCACATGTGCTCTTAATTTTATTTTATTTTATTCAATCAATTTTTAGCGTCCTTCGGTGTGTGTCCTCACAATAAATAATCACATATGCTCTCAATTTTATTTTATTTTTAATGTTAAAAAAAAAAACTCCAATTCATATCATATTTTTAATTAAAATTAATATCAGTGAAATCAATTGCACTGATATTTCAATTAAAGAATTATGCCTACAAGTCTCGAGCATTCTAAGAAATATTCGTTTTTGCATCGGTTGGCTCCCAAGATATTTGTATTATATGATTTCGTATTGTAATATTTGATTATTGACTATGATAATCAGGGTTTATATTCTTTATCTGGTAAGAAATTTTTAATATAATAAATTTATTGTTTTGTTAATTATATATATTTAATATTTATTTTGTGCAATTTTTTTTTTATTTTTCAGGTTTGATATTAAATATGACAAATAAAAGAATGCAAAAGTTGCTTCAGAATATAAGTGGACGATCTCGTAGAGATGATACGAGTAATAGAGGACACGAATATGAACCCGACTAACAAATCACTTCATCAAATCCACTATTAGACCCACAAAACAATGCAACACAAAACAATACAATGGAGTCAAGACAAAACGAGGAGCATAATTGAGGAGGTTAAAAATATTTTTTGAGTATAAATTGTTGGTTATGTGTAGCTTGAAAAATATAATTATATTTTGCATATTTTTTAGGTCACAACGAGATCACACATTCATCCCAAAACCAACGAAAGAAACGTGGGAAAACTATTATGAAGGATGTTCATTCCTTAGCACCCGGTGACCGTTTAGTAGTAACATTTAATGAAAGAGGTCACCTTATGGAGAAATGCAGCCGATGTTTGCCAATTTTGTGGGCACCATTGCTCGCGATGGAAATGTTTTGCCCCTTGATTTTTTAGATTGGAGAAAAATGCGTAAGCGTTGCTTGGATGATGCATGGGAACGTTTAACAGTAAGTTAATAAATATTATATTTCATACTTAATTCAAAACATTATTATAACTTTTTCAATGTTCACATGCAAGTTTTGATATCCTCGATCAACATATAGCTAGTGTGATGCGGATGATGGGAGTTTCATGGAGGCGATGGAAGACCCAAGTTAAAGCTATTTCTTATGATCCAAATATTCCATTAAGGGAACTTGTGTCAATTCGTCCCATTCCCCATGACCTTACGCCAGAATTATGGCAAGCTTTGTGTCATTACTGGAAGTCTAATGAGGTTGTTCTTATATTGACTGATTTTTTTTTATATATATTTTTGTTTTGGATAAATTTTATATATTTGTATTTTTCCAGAGGACTTGAAGAATAAATCGAGAAAATGAGAGTAAAAAAAGAGGGATACATGCACAAGGACGGACAAATATTGCATTTTTGGAATATAAGTTTGTAAGTATTAGATCATAAAATCACTTCACGAATATTTTCATACAATCGATTTATTATATTACATGATTTTTTCCTAAACTTATGGCAGATTTAGATTAGATATAAGGGAGCTATTGTTAAACATATACGATTTAGGTAGTCAATTTTGTTGAGATATTTTCTATGCTTAGTATTTGAAAATATTATCCAGATTTTATTATTGTAATGATATCATTCAATACAGGTGAGTTTTGTGTTATTATAACTTCTGCATATTTAATCAAAAATCTTTTTTTCTATGTTTAGTTTCAAGAAAATGGCAGAAAACCAACTTGTATTGAAATATTACATTTGAGTCGACAAAGTAAAAAGAAAGGAGGATCTCTTGTTGATAATGAAGCAATACGAGTTGAGGTTATAATTGTTTCAACGCTTTGAAATAGCTTCTCAATATTTTTTTATTTTATTGACAAATTTTTTTTTTGTTAGGATTTACTAAATGATGCGGTGCTGCGTCACCTCCTAGACAAGCCCGAGGTAACACAACCAACAGAAGTGCATGAGGAAGCATTTCGGGTTATAGTCTATTTACAATTTTATTTTGTTTCTTAAATATAATTATGCATTGTACAATACTAATTATATGTATAATTTTAAGTGAAATATTTGGACTAGAGCATTCTGGTCGGGTTCGATGTCTAGGAGCTGGTGCATTACCTAGCCAAGTTTTCCCAGATCAGTATAAATTTAGATTATTTTTAACACAGAGTAATCTCCCTACTTCTGATGTTACTAATAAGTTACGAGAAATGGAAGATAAAATGAAAAGTATGGACGAACAAAGGCAAGAAGAAATGGAGCGGATGAGATAGATACATGAACAACAACTCAAAAATTTTACAAGAGTAATTCAAAGTATGATAACTGGAACTGCTGGAGGATCTCATAAGCCTGAATTATTACCTATACAGGTAGTCACATATTGAATAATGATAAATTGATTCTAAAGTACTTATATAAATGCACAGTATTAAATAATTTTTTTCCTAGATGACAGCTATCATGGCAGATATTATGTAGCAACAGTTAAATACTCAATAAAATGCACATGAAAGTCGAAGATCTCCATCAATGTCAGAGTCGGACAGTGATTAGAAGAAATTTGAAAAACACGTTATTTTTGTGAGGCCCATTTACTCTAATGACAATTAATGATCAAACAATAATGATTTGACTTAAAACTGCAGCGAAAAAATGTTTAAAATACTTTAAAACGGACCTCAGGGCCTAGAAAAATTTCGGCATGACCTCCCCGTAAATAGGACATCCCGAAAAACTCAAGCAGCTATTTATATCAAAATATACTTCCACTAGAGTCATTAAAACAAAACCGAAATTAAACAACCTATAGCCGCACTGGCCAGGACTAAACAGAAATTAAAACTTACCAAATACTTACCAGATCATAAGCATCACAGAGTCGACTCAGAACATCACAAAACAACCAAATACTACTACAGATACACGAGGCATCTCCTCGGCAAATAAAACTACAATACAAGACTGAAACAACTCAAGACATACATATAGACTAACTGGGAGACTCCACTGAACAGAACCAAGCAATCCAACCTCAATCCCGAGCTCCACAAGCGGAACCTCGGCCTGATGCTGCAAAACGACTCGGAAGATCTACCATGGTGCCCAATAGCAACCACGGCAGCCCCCCAGTAAACAACTGAGGTTAGGATTCTGGTATGAAACAGTTCAACAATAAAAAAAATAAACATAAATCATGCATAATCATATAATAAAATGTGATATGAAATGCATGAAAAGCTCAACGAATAACCGGGATAACAGGAGCCAACAAACAGTACGATAACAACTGGAATAATGCTCGAGCAACAACACAGGGGAGCTACATCGTCATGCAGCTAAACCGCCCTGCCAAGTATGCGAGGTATGCCAAGCTGTGCTGAAATAACACCCCTGACTCGGCCTCCATACAGTTGATACGATATAACAGGATGGCACAACATAACGAACTAGATGACACAACCCCATCGCTCACCTCAAAAGGATGCACTAACCACGGGATTGTTCAATCACATCTACGGTCCCATGTGTATAGGCCTATCAGCCACACGATGATCCCGAGATAAACAACAGTGCCAGATAACAACGGATATCAACAATGGGCTAACAAGAACGATTGGCTCAACATGAATGTCATAACTGTATGCCCGATGCTAAATGACAATAATATGTCACAATAATAAACATATATCACAACGAAGACATTTAACATATTACAACAGTCAACAAATCATAAACACGATCAGTGCAACACATAATTTATGGTTTACCGTCATATGTTACCAAACTGTAACATACCTAAACCGACTCTAAAATCACAACAAGCTCAACTTTAATCTCCTAGACCTAAAAATGATAAAAATAGGTCGAATAATTCACAATTCGCCAATAAAACTAAATTAATCCAATTATTGATTTTTAATTATCAAAACTTAATTCCGAAATCAATTTCAACAATTCTGAAATTTCAACTAAATAACCGTCATTCTCCAAAATAATCACACGATTAACTCGATACTAATTCACAAACTCTTCGATTTATACCTCAAAGCTCTCCAACGATCGAACTTACAATATAAACCCAATATAATGCATTAAAATCGACAAAGCGAAATTAAATCGAAGCGAGTAAAATTACACTTCGGGGCAGCCTACTTATGCACCGAAAAATCTAAAATTGGATCCAAAATTACCAAGATCGAAGTATAAACTAGTCGCTAGCGGTCAAATGTTGCTACTCGCCGGAAAAGACGTCGGAAAACACTATTCACGACCAAAAACGAACTAAAAACTAGCTGGAAAACGCAGGAACAGCAAGGTAAGATTTAAGCTTCAAATCCTTGCTCAATATACTCCAAAAAACCAAGAAAAACCAATCAATAGCTCACCTAAAATCGAACAAGAAACTCGAACAGAAACAGCCACGAAACAGGGTTCGATTGGGGCTGAAACGAGCATCAAAAGTAGCGATTCATGGTTCAAAACGAAGCTACTGATGTAAGGAAGAAAACCCCTCAAACCATTCGTGATTTCGATGCCGGACGGTAAAGTTATGATCTCTCCAAAATGAAGGTGCTGAAAGTGACGAAAATTTTGAAGGAAAAAAAAAGAAAGCTACGGGAATGGGTTTTGGGAAATTGGCTTCTTCATTCTCTCAAAGATAAGTTGTGTGTATGTATATGTATATTAGTTACAAAAAAAAAAAAAATAGTAACACATGCCCAATAAAATCCCGGTTTTGCATTAATCTTGCTCCCGTGTATTATTTAAACTCTATATGTATTTTATATCGTTAAAATCTCCGATATTATAAAATACATATTTTGAACACACCTACAAAAATTATTTGGCATAAATAATTATTTTAGTTTACAACTCAATAATTATTCTAATTATGCCAAAATTATAGGATAACTAATTTCAGGACCTTACATTTCTCCACCCCTTAAAACAAATTTCGTCCTCGAAATTTCTGTTTATACTCATACATCTTACACACGATACAAAAACCAACAATACATTACTAATAATCAAACAAATATGGATAAGATGCTCTCATCTTCTCTTCTGTTTACCACGTTGATTCTTCTACACCATGCCTCGAACATTGAACACGTACAAGTGGTATAACTTTATTGCGTAAGACTTTATCTTTATGATCCAAGATACAAACAGGATACTCAGTATACGATAAAGAAGGGTCAAGTTCAACCTCATCAGGCTAAATCACATGAGACGGATCAGTCTCATACTTACGCAACATAGAAACATGGAAAACATCGTGGATGCCAGACAATGAGTGGGGCAAATCCAAACGATAAGCTCAAGTCCCAATACGCTCAACAATCTCGTAGGGGCCAACAAAACGAGGTGATAACTTACCCCTCATGCCAAAACGAACAACACCTCTAAACAGAGAGATCCTCAAAAACACAAAATCTCCAACTTGAAATTCTAGAGGCCGACGACGTCTGTTAGCATAACTAGCTTGACGATCTTGGGCAGCTTTCATTCTTTGACGAATCAACTGGACTTTATCATGCATTTCCTGAACAATGTCAGGTCCAGTCAACTGCTTCTCACCAAATTCATCCCAACAAAGAGGTGATCGACATCGTCTGCCGTACAAAGCTTCAAAAGGAGCCATACAAATAGTCACCTGGAAACTGTTGTTATATGAAAATTCTACTAGTGGTAAAGCTTCCTGCCAACTGTCTTTAAAATCCATGACTACAGCTCGAAGCAGATCCTCGAGTGTCTGAATCGTACGCTCTTTCTGACCATCTCTCTGAGGATGGTACGCAGTACTCATCACAAGCCGTGTACCCATTTCTTTTTGGAAACTATTCCAAAATTTTGATGTGAATCTAGGGTCACGATCTGAGACTATTGCAACTGGAACTCCATGAAGTCTCCCAACATTTTATATATACAGACGAGCCATCTTCTTATACGAATATGTCCTCTCATACGGAATAAAGTGTGTCGATTTAGATAATATGTCGACAATCACCCAAATGGCATCGAAATGACGAGAAGTACGTGGCAAATGCGTGACAAAATCCATAGCTACGTTCTCCCAGTTCCACTGAGGAACCGCAAGGCTATGCAGTAATCCTCCCGGTCTCATTCGTGCCGCTTTGACTTGCTGACAGATCATACAACGAGACACAAACTCAGCCACATCCTTTTTCATATTCTTACACCAAAACTGAGGCCATAGAATATGATACATTTTCCTTCCTCCTGGGTGGATACTATATCGAGTACAATGAGCTTCTCTAAGGATGGCTGTACGCAATTCAGGAATATTTGGGACAACCAATCTACCATTCAACCGAAGAGAATCATCTGAGTGAATTGAGAAACCAAATTGGTGTCTTTGAGATACTAACTCATAAGATTTCAGAACTCGATCATCAGTTTTTTGAGCTGACTTTACAATCTGAATCAACTCTAGCCCAACAGAAATCTGAGATACACAAACAGCATTACTTTGGATTTGAAAATCCAACCGAGAGATGCAAATATCCTCTCGTAACTTAGAAACACGAATCGAGGATAAATTAACATCAACAACCTTACGACTCAAAGCATCGGCAATGACATTCACTTTTCCCGGATGATACTGGATCTCACAATCATAATATTTCAAAAGATACATCCAACGTCTCTGTCTCATATTCAGATCTGACTGAGAGAACAGATACTTCAAGCTTTTGTGATCAGAATAGATTACAAATTGCTCCCCAAACAAATAATGTCTCCAAATCTTGAGAGCAAAAACGATAGCAGCTAACTCCAAGTCATGAACAGGATACTTAGACTCATGCGGTTTCAACTGACGAGAACCATAGGCTACAACTCTGCCATGCTGCATTAGAACACAACCTAATCCTCTATTTGATGCGTCGGTACAAACAACGAATCCTCCAGAACCACTTGGAATGGTAAGAACTGGTGCAGAAGTCAATCTCTTCTTCAACTCGACAAAACTTGACTCACATTCATCAGACCAAATGAATCTCTGATTTTTCTGAGTCAGTTGAGTGATAGGTCTAACAATCTTTGAGAAATTTTCAATAAATCTCAGGTAATAACAAGCTAAACCCATGAAACTACGAATCTCTGGCACATTGGTCGGTCGTGCACAGTTCAGAACTGCTTCCACTTTACTTGGATTGACAGAAATACCATGTTGAGATATGACATGGCCAAGAAACACAACTCTATCTAACCAAAACTCACACTTGGATAACTTGGCGTACAATTGCTTCTTTTGAAGATTTCGAAGAACTAATCTCAAATGTTTGGCATGCTCTTCCTCGGACTTGGAATAAACAAGAATATCATCGATGAATACAATCACAAAACGATCATGATATTTACGAAATACTCGATTCATCAAGTCTATAAACACAGCAGGAGCATTGGTCAAACAAAAAGGCATAACAAAAAATTCAAAGTGTCCGTATCTCGTGCGAAAAACTGTTTTCGGAACATCTTCTTTTCTTACTCGCACTTGATGGTACCCAGAACGGAGATCAATCTTAGAATATACCGAAGTACCTTGCAACTGATCAAATAAGTCATCAATCCTAGGGAGTTGATATTTATTCTTGATAGTAAACTTATTCAGTTGCCGATAATCAATACACATCCGCATCGTACCATCTTTCTTCTTGACAAATAGAATCGGAGCACCCCACGGTGAAGAACTCGGATGAATATAACCTTTACTCAACAAATCCTGTAATTGTTCTTTCAGTTCTTTCAGCTCAACAGGGGCTAAAAGATATGGTGCTCGAGATAAGGGTTCTGTTCCTGGCATTAATTCGATACTGAACTCAACTTCTCATTCTAGTGGAAAACCAGGAATCTCTTCTGGAAACACATCAGGAAACTCACAGACTACAGGAATATCAGAAATCCGTCGCTCATCTTGCGATAGATCCACAGAATAAACCAGAAAAAGTTTATGACCAGAATCTAACAATCGGTTCATCTCAATGGCAGAAACTAGAGGAATTTTGGCTTGAGAACCACGGACATAGAAATTCCATCTAGGAGCAAAGTTAGGCCTGAAACAAACTATTCCTCGATAACAGTCAACAGTGGCACGATTTGCAGTCAAAACATCCATACCAAAGATACAATCAAAGTCATGCATAGGTAGGACTATGAGATTAAGATACAGAACATTTTCATCGTGAAACAAAACCGCATTGAACAACACATTATCAGTGATAATCATTTTGCCCATCGGAGTAGCAACAGATAGATTGGAATTCATACTAGTGGTGCGAAGATCATGGGAAACAACGAATGCATGAGAAACAAAGGAATGAGATGCTCCAGTATCAAACAACACTCGTGCTATAAAACCACATAGAGTACAGTTACCAGTAATGACAGTACCTGGAGAGGCCTGAGCCTCATCCTCAGTCAAAGCAAATACATGAAAAGATGACTGATTCTGTTGACCATCTTGCCCTCTGCTCTGATGCGAAGGGCGACTAGGCTGATGGGAAGACTGGGACGCAGCTGGAATTCTATTACTTTGAGCTCCACTACCTGCCTGGGCTGATTTCCCCGTCTTACTAGGACAGACTCTAGCAAAATGACCCGGACGACCACAGTTATTACAAACCCCTTGAACTCCAACACACTGATTACTGGAATGCTTGCCCCCACAATTATCACAATAAGGTCCACTGTAACGATTCGACCACGGTTCCCTGAACTCGAAGAACTAGAACCAGGCTTCTTAAATTGTTTTCCACATGGACGAAGAGATGCAGAACCAGATGAACTGAATTGTTGCTTCCCCGACTGATGATGTTGGGTAGGAACTCGATTGCCACTCCTCTTAAGGCTAGCTTCAGCCCTTTTTGCTATTTCCACTGCTTCAAGATAATTCACTGGCTTACCGGTAGAAACTAAAGGGTGCAGATGATCGTTCAATCCTTCAATAAAACTTTCAACAACCGTAACCTGACTTGCAGCAACATGAGGAGCATATCTTAGCATTGCATAAAAAGAATCTGCATACTCCGCAACTGACATATCGCCTTGTTTCAGTTTATGAAACTTAGAAGCTTTAGAACTGTAGAATGATGGAGGACATTAACTCTCCTTAAACTTCAGCTTAAATATATCCCATGATGGAATGATCCTCTGAGCATCTAAGGTCATCAATGTAGTAGACCACCACATTTTGGCACGATCTTTCAACTGGTGCACAGCTAATCTCAATCGACACTCTAGAGGATACTCTATCAAATCAAACAACTCCTCAATCTCAGAAATCCATAATTCAGCTTTCTCGGCTCCCTCCGAACCACTGAATCGAGGTGGATGCATAGAATGGAAATGCGCAACTAATTCATCCATCCTAAGCTGCTCTAGCTGATCAGCAGCTTGCTCAACAAAAGTATCATCAACCACACGGACATGAGGTCTACCACGTCCACGACCTCGACCACGACCTAGACCTCGAGCTAGAGGAATCTCATCAACAGGAATTTCTCCACCTCCCTCCATTCTATATGATAAACCACAAAAACAATTAGAATATAAGTAAACAAATCATATAATCACATAAGCATGTTGTCAATTATCATACACAGGCGCAACAACCATTTTAGTGCCAAGACTCAAGTGTCCTAGACTCTAGTTCGAGCGTATCCCAGTTTACGCTCTGATACCAAGATGTGAGGCCCATTTACTCTAATGACAATTAATGATCAAACAATAATGATTTGACATAAAACTGCAGCGGAAAAAGGTTTAAAATACTTTAAAATGGACCTCAGGGCCTAGAAAAATTTCGGCATGACCTCCCCGTAAATAGAACTTCCCAAAAAACTCAAGCAGCAATTTATATCAAAATATACTCCCACTAGAGTCATTAAAACAAAACCGAAATTAAACAACCTATAGCCGCACTGGCCAGGACTAAACATAAATTAAAACTTACCAAATACTCACCATATCATAAACATCACAGAGTCGACTCAGAACATCACAAAACAACCAAATACTACTACAGATACACGGGGCATCTCCTCGGCAAATAAAACTACAATACAAGACTGAAACAACTCAAGACATACATATAGACTAACTGGGAGACTCCACTGAACAGAACCAAGCAATCCAACCTCAAACCCGAGCTCCACTGGCGGAACCTCGGCCTGATGCTGCAAAATGACTCGGGAGATCTACCATGGTGCCCAATAGCAACCACAGCAGCCCCCTCAGTAAACAACTGAGGTTAGGATTCTGGTATGAAACAGTTCAACAATAACAACAATAAACATAAATCATGCATAATCATATAATAAAATGTGATATGAAATGCATGAAAGCCTCAACGAATAACCGGGATAACAGGAGCCTACAAACGGTACGATAACAACTGGAATAATGCTCGAGCAACAACACAGAGGAGCTACATCGTCATGCAGCTAAACCGCCCTGCCAAGTATGCGAGGTATGCCAAGCTGTGCTGAAATAACACCCCTGACTCAGCCTCCATACAGCTGATGCGATATAACAGGATGACACAAAATAACGAACTAGATGACACAACCCCAGCGCTCACCTAAAAAGGCTGCACTAATGTAATGCCCGAGATCTTAGTTTGATACTTTTGAGTTATCATGTATTATGAATAAGGGAATGGAAGAACAGACATGGAGAAGCGATATTACAATTCGAGTTTTGGTGGTACAGTAGAGTCAGTGCACCCGCGCCATAAAAGCTACCGCACCCGCGGTGTTGGGACAGTGAGGGCAGCGCACCCGTGGTAAAAGAGCCAGCGCACCCGCGGTCGTTCTTCTGAAATTTTGGAAGTGTTACAATATTCTCGGTGCACCCGCGGTGCAATGTGTAGCGCACCCGCGGTGAGACGTGCAGAATGAAGAATTAGACACTTGTCCTTGCCATGCATATATCATGTGTTGTCTTCATTCTTCAGTTGGATATGGACGAGAGAAAACCAGAAAAGCTCCAGAATTCCTTCAAGTTTCTTCATAGCTTAGAAATTAGCTTGTACAAGATCTAACCACCCGAATTTCGATCCGACTTCGGTTCCGTACTCCTCATGTTACCAGCTACAAAAGGATGTAAGTATTTCTACATTTCAACATGTTTTGAAGTTGAGATGTTGGGATAAATCAGATATGATTACTATTAGATGTTCTTGAGATTATAAGCAACATATATTCGCAACCGGATCGAAGAACGGACATTGTATGATATTGTTATTATTTTCCAGCACATATATGAATGAAATTATACAGATTTTGAGATTATGGAACATGTTGGTGATGATTATGAGTTATTGTTATGATTATTGAGGTTTGAGATGACCGGTATCGCGAGATTACGCTGTTATGTCGTCCAAGTGTACCGAGATTAAATATTGATACCTATATGTATTGGTTTGAGTTGAATGTTGATCTTGTATCGATTCAATATGTCCTTTCAGATTGATCTCGACAAGCTTCGACATCAAGACCTTGACATCGTCAAAGATTGAACAACGAAAGGTATAATTCAATGTTGATTCGGGAAGACACAACTCGAATCAGATCCGGTTTGAGTTTTCCAAAATCACATACTAGATTGTTTATAAATTGATACGGTTACGCCTTGTATATAGAGTTGCAGCAATGCACATGAGATAGGTGAGTCGTTGGCAAACATGCCAAGATACCGGATGTTTGGTGATATCGACGTACGTAGGAGAAGATCGACTCCTATTGTAGATATTCGATACAGAGAGGGCCGAAGTCCGGGAATAAGACGTACCGCCACCCCGATTGGGAGAGTAGGTGGGAGATTGTTACGCCTTATTCACACCGGGATCTCTAGATTTAGATATGAGATGAGTTAAAGAATAAGAGTCGAATTGTTTTATCTGTATTCATTAATGTGTCATAATTACTGATTTATGTGTTATGATGTTGTATGTAATTGCATGACATGCATGTATACATGTTTTATACTGGGATTTGTTCTCACCGGAGTATCCGGCTGTTGTTGTGTCTGTATGTGTGCATGACAACAGGTGGGACAGGATCAGGATCAAGGAGAGCGTGACTGAGATTGGATAGCGTGGTGATTTCGGGCGTGAGAAATGAACTAGTAGTTGTACATGTGCTATGCAGTTTGTTGTAAACGCTATTTTGTATGACTTTAATGGAACTAGACATGTACCGACGTTTGTTGAAATAAAATTGAGATAACGTTGATGTATGATTTATATACAATTGTTTTGATATTAAAAGAAAAATTTTGACCCACATTTTCTAGCAAAGATCCAATTAATCCCAAAGACAATTGAGTTAGAGCCCGGGTCCCCACAACAGGCGGTATGAGAGCGATAGATCCTTAGACTGAACTAGAAGTGAATGAGCGGGGTAGATCGAGTCGTCTTCCTTGCTTTGATGATGCTAGCATGCTATTAATTGTGTGTTGATTTACATATGTTCTATATGAAAGCATGTTTCTTGTAGTAATCCATGGTTACCTCTTTATCTGATTGATTGCGACATGTATTAAGAATAAAATGAATCAGAACCGATTCTGGATCAGAGGTATATGATCAGAGGAGGACTGAGACAGATTGTATAGCATTGTGTACTAATCCGTTTGATAATCAGATATGCCTCCTCGAAGAGCAGCAGTGCCTGTACGTCCGGTACCAGAACAGGGCAGTACTTCTAATGATCCGATGGATGTTACTGCAACACCGATGGAGACACTACTGAAACAGTTTCAATCCTTTAAACCGCCGACACTGAAAGGTACTGAAAGCGCTATTGAGTGCGAAAGCTGGTTAGACGACATTGAAATGTTATTTGAGTCCCTTGACTATACCGATGAACGACGAGTGAAGTTAATTGGCCATCAACTGCATGAAGTCGCGAAGAATTGGTGGTTTACCACAAAAAGAGCATTGGAGCATCGTGGCACAGAAATCACTTGGAAAGTTTTTAAAGCAGAGTTCTATCAACGCTTCTTTCCCGTGTCTTACCGAAAGGATAAAGGTGCCGAGTTCGCCAATCTGAGACAGGGGCAGCTGAACATGGAAGAATATGTGGCAAAGTTTTTGACATTGCTCCGATTTGCTCCTCACGTGGCAGAGAATGACGAGGCCATTGCAGATCAGTTTATCAACGGCTTGAATCCCGATATCTTTACCCTGGTGAATACCGGCAGACCGAACAACTTTGTTGATGCATTGAACCGGGCGAAAGGTGCTGAAGCTGGCTTGATAAAGCAGCGAGGAGCATCGTATATGGTGCAGACTCCAAAACCTCCACAGCCTACTACACAACTTTCACCCCCTCCTCCTAAATTTGAGAGTGGTGGTAGCCGTAGTGGTAAGAAAGACTGGTTGAAAGCCATAGGGAAGCAATTCAAGAAATCGGGCAGCAGCTCATCCAGTTCCAGTGGCCCGAGACAGAGGGGTCCTGGCTAGAGTGCAGAGTATATAGGTGTGTATTGCAGTACTTGTGGAGGCAGACATCCTACAGATCAGTGTCAGGGAGTGGTTGGGCGATGTAATGTTTGCAAACAGCAAGAACATTTCGCCAGAGTCTGTCCACAGAGAGGGTCACAGCGATCACAGGGTGCAGGATTGTCTGCATCAGTATCTAAGCATGAGAGGCAAGCATCATCTGTCCATTCCTTCCAGCCGCCACCTGCACCGTCTCAGTCGAGGCCAGGAGGGAGCCAGACTGTGAGCCAACCTCCCAGACAACAGGCTCGAGTATTTGCATTGACAGAAGAGCAGGCCCAAGATGCACCAGATGATGTGATAGCAGGTAACTGTTTTCTTTGCGGTTATCCTGCTTATGTATTGATAGATACGGGTGCATCTCATACATCATTTCTGAGCGCTTTACATTGATGCATGCTTTACCTGTCGAGTCATTATCTGCTGTAGTGTCTATTTCTTCTCCGTTGGGAAGTGGTTTTATATCTGTGACTTCGGTTAGACATTGTATGCTACAGTTTCGAGGATCACGAGATTGACTTAGATTGCATTGTACTTGGATTGGCTGATTTTGATTGTATTGTCGGTATCGATATGTTAACCAAGTACAGAGTCACTGTAGATTGTTTCCAGAAGATTGTCAGATTCAGACCAGTGATGGCTGATGAGTGAAAATTCTACGGTAAGGGTTCCAGAGCTCGGATTCCCTTGATATCTGTGTTGTCTATGAGTCGATTGTTGCAGAAAGGAGCAGAGGGATTCCTTGTATATTCAGTAGATCTACTGAAATCGAGCCCAACATTGGCAGACCTGCCAGTAGTATGTGAGTTTGCGGATGTATTCTCAGACGAGATTCCAGGGTTACCTCCAGTTCGAGAGGTAGATTTTAGCATTGATCTCATACCAGGTACCGTTCCTATATCTCGAGCTCCTTATAGAATGGCACCCATTGAATTAAAAGAATTGAAGGAACAGCTCGATGATTTATTGGCCAAGGGTTACATTAGACCGAGTGTATCTCCTTGGGGTGCTCCGGTACTGTTTGTTCGGAAGAAAGATGGTTCGATGAGACTTTGCATCGATTATCGACAATTGAATAAAGCGACAGTAAAGAACAAATATCCCTTGTCTCGTATCGACGATTTATTTGATCAGTTGCAGGGATCCTCTGTCTATTCCAAGATCGATCTGAGATCTGGATATCACCAGCTGAGAGTCCGAGATGTTGATATACCGAAGACCGCGTTCCGAACCAGGTATAGACATTATGAGTTTATCGTCATGCCTTTCGGTTTAACGAATGCTCCAGCGGTGTTTATGGGACTGATGAATCGTGTCTTTCAGAACTATCTGGATGATTTTGTTATTGTTTTTATTGATGATATTTTGGTATATTTCTAAAAGTATGAGTGAGCATGCCGAACACTTAAGAACTGTGTTGCAAACGCTGAGAAATGAGAAATTATATGCTAAACTGTCAAAATGTGAGTTTTGGCTGAGACAGGTTGTCTTTTTGGGGCATATTATACCTGGAAACGGTATTTCTATTGATCCAAGTAAAGTTGAAGCTGTGATCAGTTGGCCTAGACCGACTTCTGTACCAGAGATACGCAGTTTCATGGGTTTGGCAGGGTACTATCGACGATTCATTAATGATTTCTCCAGTATAGTGAAGCCGATTACCCAGTTGACACAGAAGAATGCGCCATTTGTGTGGTCTAAAGCCTGTGAGTCTAGCTTTTAGGAGTTAAAGAGACGACTGACCAGTGCTCCAGTATTGACTATCCCTTCAGATACTGGTGGTTTTATTGTATATTGTGATGCATCTCACAGAGGGCTAGGATGTATTCTTATGCAGCGAGGACATGTGATTGCATATGCCTCGAGACAGTTGAAGCCACACGAGACTCGTTACCCAATTCATGATCTAGAATTGGCGGCTATTGTATTTGCACTAAAGATATGGCGACATTACCTTTATGGCGAGAAGTTTGAAATCTACTCTGATCACAAAAGCCTAAAGTATCTGTTTTCTCAGTCAGAGTTGAATATGAGACAACGTAGATGGCTCGACTTATTGAAGGATTTCGATTGTGAAATCAAGTACTATCCAGGGAAATCTAATGCAGCAGCGGATGCCTTGAGTCGAAAGGTATGTGCTCTATCCTTATCGACGATAGGTATTTCGAATATGATTGAAGATTGCTGTTTGTCTGGGTTAGCATTTGATACAGATAGTCGACCATTGTGACTTGCTACGATTCGAATGGAACCAGATTTGATTGTTCGCATTAAAGAAGCACAGAAAAATGATCAGAATGTTCAGAAGTCGATTGAGATGGTTAGATCAGGACATCAGTCAGAGTATCAGGTACATGATCATGTTTTGTATGTGAATAACAGTCTTGTAGTGCCAGATGTTTCAGATTTGAAACAACAGATTTTAGCAGAAGCGCACTGTAGTCGGTTCAGTATACATCCTGGTGGCAGAAAGATGTACAATGATATGAAGATACAGTTTTGGTGGAAACACATGAAATCAGACATTGCAGAGTTTGTATCTAAGTGCCTGAATTGCCAACAGGTGAAAGCTGAGAGGAAGAAACCTGAGGTTTACTTCAGAGTCTATCTATTCCTGAATGGAAATGGGATCACATTTCCATGGATTTTGTTACGAAGTTACCACGATCATCCCGGGGCTGTGATGCGATTTGGGTCGTAATTGACAGACTGACCAAATCAGCATGCTTTATTTCATACAGAATGACGTATCGACATGATCAGATGGCAGAAATCTATGTCAGAGAGGTGGTCAGATTACATGGTGTGCCGAAGTCTATCGTATCAGATCGTGATCCCCGATTTACTTCACATTTCTGGCACAGTTTACAGCAGGCTTTAGGTACGACATTGCACCTGAGTACTGCATATCATCCTCAGACCGATGGACAGTCAGAGCGGACTATCCAGACACTGGAGGATATGCTGAGAGCTGTAGTGCTAGATTTTGGCACTAGTTGGCAAGATTCACTACCGCTTTGTGAATTCTCGTACAACAACAGCTATCAGACGAGCATTGAGATGGCATCAGTTTGAAGCATTATATGGCAAGAAGTGCAGATATCCTCTATATTGGGATGATATATCTGAAATACCAGAACTTGGACCTGATATGATTCGAGAAATGACTGAGAAAGTAAAAGTGATCCAGAAAAGAATGAAGACAGCGCAGGATAGGCAAGCCAAGTACGCAAATGTACGTCGTCGACCGTTAGTATTTGAACAGGGAGACAGAGTATTTTTGAAGATTTCTCCATTCAGAGGTATTTTCAGATTTGGCAAAACGTGGGAAATTGTCTCCTAGATACTATCGGTCCGTACGAGATTCTTGAGAAGATTGGTGATCGTGCATATCGACTTGCGCTTCCTCCTTCTCTATCTGGGATACATGGTGTCTTTCATGTATCAATGCTGCGTAGATATATGCCTGATGTTTCTCATGTCATTCAGCCTGATGAAGCCGAGCTTGACGACACTTTGAGTTATACTGAACATCCAATTCAAATTCTTGATTGGAAAGAAAAACAGCTCAGAACGAAGACTATTCCGCTAGTGAAAGTCCAGTAGAGTCGTCATGGCACTGAAGAGGCAACTTGGGAGACAGAATCAGAGATGAGACAGAGATATCCAGAATTATTTCTATGACGTGAGTATTATTGAGCTTTTAATTATATTGCTTCTTTTACCTATTTTGATTGATTGCTTGCGAGTTCGAGGACGAACTCATATCTAATAGGGGGAGAAATGTAATTGTCAAGATCTTAGTTTGATACTTTTGAGTTATCATGTATTATGAATAAGGGAATAGAAGAACAGACATGGAGAAGCGATATTACAATTCGAGTTTTGGTGGTACAGTAGAGTCAGTGCACCCGCGCCATAAAAGCTACCGCACCCGCGGTGTTGGGATAGTGAGGGCATGCGCACCCGCGGTAAAAGAGCCAGCGCACCCGCGGTCGTTCTTCTAAAATTTTGGAAGTGTAACAGTATGCTCGGCGCACCCGCGGTGCAATGTGTAGCGCACTCACGGTGGGACGTGCAGAATGAAGAATTAGACACTTGTCCTTGCCATGAATATATCATGTGTTGTCTTCATTCTTCAGTTGGATATGGACGAGAGAAAACCAGAAAAGCTCCAGAATTCCTTCAAGTTTCTTCATAGCTTAGAAATGAGCTTGTACAATATCTAACCACCCGAATTTCGATCCGACTTCGGTTCCGTACTCCTCTTGTTACCAGCTACAAAAGGATGTAAGTATTTCTACATTTCAACATGTTTTGAAGTTGAGATGTTGGGAGAAATCAGATATGATTACTATTAGATGTTCTTGAGATTATAAGCAACATATATTCGCAACCGGATCGAAGAACGGACATCGTATGATATTGTTATTATTTTCCAGCACATATATGAATGAGATTGTACAGATTTTGAGATTATGGAACATGTTGGTGATGATTATGAGTTATTGTTATGATTATTGAGGTTTGAGATGACCGGTACCGCGAGATTACGCTGTTATGTCGTCCAAGTGTACCGAGATTGAATATTGATACCTATATGTATTGGTTTGAGTTGAATGTTGATCTTGTATCGATTCAATATGTCATTTCAGATTGATCTCGACAAGCTTCGACATCAAGAACTTGACATCGACAAAGATTGAACAACGAAAGGTATAATTCAATGTTGATTCGGGAAGACACAACTCGAATCAGATTCAGTTTGAGTTTCCCAAAATCACATACTAGATTGTTTATAAATTGATACGGTTATGCCTTGTATATAGAGTTGTAGCAATGCACATGAGATAGGTGAGTCGTTGGCAGACATGCCAAGATACCGGATGTTTGGTGATCTCGACGTACGTAGGAGAATATCGACTCCTATTGTAGATATTCGATACAGAGAGGGCCGAAGTTCGGGAATAAGACGTACCGCCACCCCGATTGGGAGAGTAGGTGGGAGATTGTTATGTCTTATTCACACCGGGATCCCTAGATTTAGATATGAGCTGAGTTAAAGAATAAGAGTCGAATTGTTTTATCTGTATTCATTAATGTGTCATAATTACTGATTTATGTGTTATGATGTTTTATATAATTGCATGACATGCATGTATACATGTTTTATACTGGGATTTGTTCTCACCGGAGTATCCTGGCTGTTGTTGTGTCTGTATGTGTGCATGACAACAGGTGGGACAGGATCAGGGTCAAGGAGAGCGTGACTGAGATTGGATAGCATGGTGATTTCGGGCGTGAGAAATGAACTAGTAGTTGTACATTTGCTATGTAGTTTGTTGTAAACGCTATTTTGTATGACTTTAATGGAACAAGACATGTACCGACGTTTGTTGAAATAAAATTGAGATAACGTTGATGTATGATTTATGTACAATTGTTTTGATATTAAAAGCAAAATTTTGATCCACATTTTCTAGCAAAGATCCAATTAATCCCAAAGACAATTGAGTTAGAGCCCGGGTCCCCACAACTAACCACGGGATTGTTCAATCACATTTACGGTCCCATGTGTATAGGCCTATCAGCCACACGTTGATCCCGAGATAAACAACAGTGCCAGATAACAACTGGATATCAACAATGGGCTAATAAGAACGATAGGCTCAACATGAATGTCATAACTATATGCCCGATGCTAAATGCCAATAATATATCACAATAATAAACATATATCACAACGAAGACATTTAACATATTACAACAGTCAAAAAATCATAAACACGATCAGTGCAACACAGAATTACAATTAAACATAATTTATGTTTTACTGTCGTATGTTACCGAACTGTAACATATCTAAACCGACTCTAAAATCACAACAAGCTCAACTTTAATCTCCTCGACCTAACAATGATAAAAATAGGTCGAATAATTCACAATTCGCCAATAAAACTAAATTCATCCAACTTATTGATTTTTAATTATCAAAACTTAATTCCCAAATCAATTTCAACAATTCTGAAATTTCAACTAAATAACCGTAATTCTCCAAAATAATCACACGATTTAACTCGATACTAATTCACAAACTCTTCGATTTATACCTCAAAGCTCTCCAACGAACGAACCTACAATATATACCCAATATACGTCGATATAATGCGTTAAAATCGACATAGCGAAATTAAATCGAAGCGAGTAAAATTACACTTCGGGGCAGCCTACTTATGCACCGAAAAATCTGGAATTGGATCCAAAATTACCAAGATCGAAGTATAAACTAGTCGCTAGCGGTCCAATGTTGCTACTCGCCGGAAAAGACGTCGAAAAACACTATTCACGACCAAAAAACAAACTGAAAACTAGCTGGAAAACGCAGGAACAGCAAGGTAAGATTTAAGTTTCAAATCCTTGCTCAATATACTCCAAAGAACCAAGAAAAGCAAGCAATAGCTCACCTAAAATCGAACAAGAAACTCGAACAGGAACAGCCACAAAACAGGGTTAGATTGGGGCTGAACGAGCATCAAAAGTAGCAATTCATGGTTCAAAACGAAGCTATTGATGTAAGGAGGAAAACCCCGCAAACCGTTCGTGATTTCGACGCCGGACGATAAAGTTATGACCTCTCCAAAATGAAGGTGCTGAAAGTGACGAAAATTTTGAAGAAAAATAAAAAAGAAAGCTATGGGAATGGGTTTGGGAAATTGGCTTCTTCTCTCTCTCAAAGATAAGTTGTGTGTATGTATATGTATATTAGTTACTAAAAAAAATAGTAACACATGCCCAATAAAATCCCGGTTCTGCATTAATCTTGCTCCCGTGTGTTATTTAAACTCTATATGTATTTTATATCGTTAAATTTTCCGATATTCTAAAATACATATTTTTAACACACCTACAAAAATTATTTGGCATAAATAATTATTTTAATTTACAACTCAATAATTATTCTAATTATGCCAAAATTACCGGATAATTAATTTCAGGACCTTACCATTTTATCCATTGAATTTGAAATATTTTGGGTTATTTTATATTAGAAATATGAGTATTATTGGTATTTTCTGTGGATAATAGTGCTTTATTAATTCATGGTAACATTAATTTTGTGGAGTGAAATATTAAATATGAAGTTTTTTTATTGTTTATTTGATGAATAATTTTTTTATCTAGTTTTATTGGTTGATGAATTTTTTCGAAATAATGTATATTTGTTTTAAATAAAATATTATAAAAGAATAAATTATTGCTAAATTGGATTTAGGAGAAATTCCAAATAATTTTATTAAAATCATTTTAAATTATCGGCTCAAATATTGCTTCTACATCTTTTGTTTTACGAACGATTTGAAACAACTCTTAAATTCACTGGTTGGAAACGGTCCTAAATTACTCCAAATTTATCGCCACATGATTTGTTTGGAAGTGTTTTTAAAATTATTAATTTCAAGAGTGATTGGAAACCGTTCTAATATTCTTGGCTTGAGGAACGGTTCCAAGAAGTTCCTACATCCAGTATCTTTTCAAAAGTAGTTTACAACTACTCCTAATTTCATATATTTAGAAATGGTTGAAAACTACTCTCATATCGACAACGTATAGGAACAAAGGAAAACTATTCTTATTGCCAACTGTTTCCAACGCGGTTTGACACCAGTCCTATATTTCTTGCTCCTTTATTGATGACATTATAGGAGTGATTTGCAACCTTTATTAAAGTTGTGATATGCACGACGTGTATGATTGATGTCAAATCGCTCTTCAGTTGCTACCATCAATAGCGGTTGCAAAGCACTCTTATATTGATGGCGTGTAGGATCGGCGAATGACCGTTCTTACACCTCACTCTTTTTAGAACGCTTTGAAGCGGCTCCTAAATGCACAACTATGGGAGCGGTCCAAAACCGTTGTAATATTCACAATATGTACAATTGGTTTCAAACTGCGCTTTAATTGGCAACATCAATAGCGGTTGCAAATTGCTCTTCTATCCATGGCATGTAAGAGCGGTGTAAGACTGTTCTTACACTTCACGCCTTTTAAAACACTTTGAAACGGTTCCTAAATACACAACTACAAAAACGGTTCGAAACTGTTGTAAATATGAGTGATGGTACGATCATTATCAAACCGCACCTAAAATAAACAATAAAAGTAGTTCTTCAACTTGTACCACCGGTTGAAAAAACCGCTTCTATAAGATATAAGGGCATCAATAAGAGGAGCGATTTTGAAAACGGTGGTACAAGTGCTGGAGCGGTTAAAAACCGATCTTAAAATTGAAAAAAACCGCTTCTGTAAGAGTATTTTTTTTAGTGATTGACTTCATGAAAACATAGAACAAGAGTATTTAATACCTTCAAAAACATGGAAGTAAAACACTGATTAAGTTGTGCTCTTCGATTCTTCTTAGAATAAAACTCATTAATTATTAAATCGTTATCAATTTTTTCAACCAAATCTCGTTCGATGTAAATTACCATAGAATCTCTGAAAAACTATGCTTCCATCTTGTTATGAATAGTTGTTTTAACAAGTTTCATTGTTGAAAATGCTCGTTCCATTGTTGCTGTAGAAACGGGACGAGTTAAAACACGAAGAATCAAGATGTCAATTAAATAAATATATCATATTCGATAAATAAGTAAACGAAATAGATAAAAATGTATAAATCACGTGTCAATCAAATCGTAGGTTCCTGACAATTAATCTTTGATTAATTCAGAAATAACTGATAAATTCTGAAATCTTTCATGGCCAGCAACATCAAGTTTGTAGTGATCCAATTGCATTCTCAAGTGATACAAATCTTGTGAATCGAAATCAAGATAATATAATTTCTCAACAAGTTGATAGTTATGATCAGCATTAAGAAGCTTAAAGTTTTCTTTAGGTTCCAAAGCACAACTAAGTTTAAGGAGTTCAACTGTTTCATCCTTATATCTATTATTAAGCTCTTCAACTTGAAAATCTATTGTATCTGTAAATATATTAAATCGATAGTGGTGCTCAACTGTGATTAAATCATTTTTTTGATTAGAACGACCTGTAATAGATTTTAAAAACTAAAACCAAAATTCCAATTAAACAAATTGATTTTTAAATTAATTCAGCTCGATAAGTTATTTGAGTTGAAATCGATATTTTGTTCACTCATATACTGAATTGATGTATGGCCTTATTTTAATTCCAAAAAGGATTTTTCAAATTTTTTACTCTTAAGAATCATTGCAGTCAAAAGCCAAAGTCAGTTCACATTATTTTATAAAACCAACGGTAAAAAAAATAATAATGATATTTTACATACATAACCGTAAAAAAAATAATGATATTGACAAACATCAAAGAATAATATGGACAATAATAGAAAATAAAAAGCTTGATACATCATTTAAGTCATTATGCACAAAATTTAAATCATTGATAAATCTTTTAATATCACATACTATGATTCACATGAAAAATTTGCGCAATTTCTCAAAATCATTACTTTATTTTTCTCAAAATCAATTCTTATAAACATACACTAGTTCATACTAAAAAAATTAAAATTCTATAAAACTTTTAGTATTAATAGAAATTAAATAAAGATATAATAAAATATGTAGTAACAACATAATTGTATTATCATATTAGCTAAATTTAATATATTTGTGAGTTATTGTAAATATACTTTAAAAATATATTTGGAACTTAAAGCTAATGTTAAAAATCACCTTACATTAAGTTTTTCAACCTTTAGAGCAAAATGCGAGCTAAAGTCAAATTTGATTATAGGTATTTGCAGAAGATCATTTTAAAAAATTACTCATAGTTAACAAAAAATCTTCAAATTTACATCAATAAATTAAAGCTAACCAAACACAAAAATAAGGCAAAAATAAAAAAATACAGAAAAACCAAAAAAAAAAATTGAAAAATTTGGGGGGGCTGGAGCCCACCCTAGCCCAAGGGTGGCTCCACCCCTGTCCTTGATGTTTGCTTGAGTCCATAGATGGATCCTTGAAGTTTGCATAATTTATGCTCACTTTCTACTGATGTGAATCTTTCAGGTTGAGACATTTAAATCTGTACCTTAATATCACCATTAACTAGTTTTGTCTTTGAATCTATCTGCCATATTTCTTGGTCATATCATGATATTATGACTAGCAATATCCTAATAGAATTGAACATTGTGACTAGAGAAAATATTTCCTCATAGTCAATACATTACCTTTGATTATATCATTTTGCTACAAATTTTTCTTTGAAGGTCATGTTAATGTTAGTGATCTTTCGTTGTTTGATGTATGTGATGAACAAAATTTAAGGACAAATCCTTTTCAAGAAGGGGAGGATGATGTGATCATGGTAGGCCAAGCTCCAAAGAAGACATGAGATCCTTTAGTGTTGTCAGAGGGACCGATCATGAGGGGACGTTTGAAAAGATTCAAGGAAGCATTAGACGGAGTTATGATCAATCAAGAAAGGGTTACAAGTGAGGTGAAAAGTGCCAAAGGATTCGTGATACATGGGAGTAAGTCTGGGAGTCATAGGAACATTATTCAAGTGACAAATGATGAGGATTCCAGTAGCAGCGGCGCACGAGCGGCCAAATCATACCGCCCGAGTGCCACACTTACTGTCCAAGGAAGACTTCCAGAATGCCCCGCGCTCGAGCGCTAAGATCTTACCGCCCGAGCGCCAAAATTCCAGCAGACCCCGTGCTCGAGTAGTCAAATCCTACCGTCCGAGCGCTGCCCAACTGCGATAAAATATTTAGTTTCCTAATTTAGAGTTTTAATTATTTTGGGATCTAGATTTCATATCCTTTTGATAAGTAAACATATTTGGAATGAAATTTTACACAATTTTCAAATTATTATTGACAGAATTCAAAATTTTTAGAGTTTTCTCTCAAACATTCAATGCCTTGCTTTGTTCTTCAAATCAAACTTATCAAAGTTTTACTTTGTGGCATTTGTCGGTCGTGTCTTTTGCGGATTGTCAAAGACGAGTTCTTTGAAGGTTTGTTCGAGTTTCGAATGTTTATTTGTGGTTATTTGTTGCTAAGCTTTTCATAGTTTAGAGGTGAAAATCACGTACACACTTGATTCAAAAGATCGGGACACAACAACGATCCTTGTTCATTATTGAATTGAGGCCGCGATTCGAATTTAATCGTGTTTGCCTTTCTTACGTTCGAGGATTCATATCATTTGGTATTAGAACTTAGGCGCATTGAATTCAAGTAATTTTATCGCTATATTATCTCGTTCTATTATCAGATCTGTTTATTCTTTCGTTCCTTTTTCAAAGCTGTTTTTGTTCTGTCGTTCTTCATCAGTTTCTCGAATTTTCGTGATTTTTTTTTTTGATTTTTGAGTAGCACTCAGCCAAAAAATAAATAAAATAAAATTACCAAAATTCCAAAAATTCACCATTTTTTTGTTTTGGTATTTTGTTCTATTATCTATTGTGAGTCATATTCAATTGTCTCTCACAATAAAAAAAATCCAAATTTCTTGTCTACGCAGTCCAAGTGAGTTGATCACAATTATTCACGAGTTGAATTTGATTGTTTGATATACAAAAATACAAAGCTTGAGCACCTTGAGGGAACTCTCGAATTTTAGTGGAAATACTTGAGTCGTGTGAATATTCTTTGGAGTGACTGGTGAGTATTTTTTGTGAGGGAAAAAAGAAAGGGGGAGACAAACGAATTTTCTTTGGAGTGACCGTGAGAATTTGGGTGAGGAATATTCTATTTTATTTCTACTAACGTTTCTTGCAGGTACAATGTTCGAAAGAAAAATTGAGAAGGAGGTAGGAGATAGTTCTAACCAAGGCTTGTCTAAGGTTTAAATGGAGGCGTTGTTTTGACATTTCTCAAGGATGATGAGGGTCGAGTTGGAGCCGTTACATGAAAGGATGAGTAGGCTTGAAGTTAGCACTAGTGGGAACAAATCTAAGCCTAAAGATTTGGGTAGAGGAGAAGATGAAGAGGAGTATGATTTGGTTTGAGATGAGGAGAGCCAAAACAAAAATTTGGGTAGGAACGGACGAGATAGAGGATTTGGTAGATGGAGAAGAGAAGCCGTGCGAGGTAGATACAATGATGAGAATATGGATGATGGTAATATGGGTAGCATTAAGATGAAGATCCCGTCTTTCCACGGTAAGTCTGACCTAGAGGCTTATTTAGAATGGGAGAAGCGAGTTGAGTTTGTTTTCGATTGTCACCAATACTCCGAACTCAAAAAGGTTAGGTTTGTAGTGGTTGAGCTTGTAGATTATGAACTTATTCGGTGGTATCAACTAGTGACCACTAGGAGGAGGTATAATGAGAGACTCGTTGAAACTTGGGATGAGACGAAACCGGTCATGAGGAAGAGGTTTGTACCCAACCACTACTATAGGAAGATGTTTAAGAAGTTGCAAAACTTGAAACAGGGTACGAGGAGTGTCGAGGACTACTATAAAGAGTTAAAAGTAGTCATGACTAGGACAAATATAGAGGATGATAGTGATGCGACGATGACATGTTTTCTTTGTGGTTTGAACAGGGAGATTCAAGATCAAGTGGAGCTTAGACACTACTTGGATCTAGACGAGATGGTACAAATGGCCATAAACATGGAACAACAACTCAAGAGACGAGGAGTAGGCTGCACCAATCAAACTAGGGATTCGTCATTTTCTTGGTGGCCAAATGTGGTGAAACGTGAGGAGAGTAAGGTGATGACCAGGCCCAAGATTGAGACAAAGCAAGAGATGCCTAAACAAGGAGTGCAAGTTAAATCTGAAACTCCTCTTAATTGTTCTAGAGATATTAAATGTAGAGCCCAAATTCAGTACACGTAAAACCCATGCATTTATTTAATTGTTAAATTATTTATTCAAGTTTAAATGGATTTCTACCGATGCATGATTTATTCAAATGCATTATTTTAAATTAATTATGTTTATGTGATGTACGTTAAAATATTTTCTCGAGTTTCATGTTTCAGACGATTTTTCGATGCGGGATCGAGGAAAAGAGACTAGCGACGATTTTGGCAATTTTAAAATGTGGTATTTTATTTTAAAGTTAAGATGGGGCATTTTAAATGATTTATTATGTTTTTAGCATTTTATATACTAAATTATTTATTTAGTGATTTTAAGATTTTAAAACCTTTAAAGTTTAACACTTGTGTATTTTATTTTAAATTTAGGGAGGTTAGTAATTTAAGGGGGGATTGGTATTTTAATTACTATGTAATTGCTCATCAATTATTTAATTAAGCTAATTAGCCCCTAATTACCTACATTTTAATTAGTAACATAGGCACACATACACACTTTTACACACACCACACAAACGTGACACACACACACACATATGCCATTAGTTTTTTTTTTTTTTAAATTTGAGAGCAAACCTAGGGTTCTTCTAGCAAGAGTGCAGACGCTCCATCCTCTGTATATTTTCCAGCGAGTTTTGTTACTTTTCTTCCAAGAAAATCGTTCCACGTTCGTCCCGGATCAATCCTCGCACCGTTCCTGTTTTGGTATCGTCGTTTTGGTATTTCAAATCATCAAAAGACATGTATATTTTTTCGTTTCTGCATCGATCTTGTCATAGTCATAATTTTGAAGTTTATTGAATGAAAACCATGTGTATGTTACGTAGGAGTTTGAGCAAATATGCTTGGATCACTTTTGAAACTGTTTTTGGATCTCAAAACACGAATTTGCTATCATTTTAAGTACTGCGATTTTTCGGTCGCTTTTCTTGAAAAACTTTTAACATAAGAAACGAATAACTTTTTGATATATTCGATTTGATATAAAATTCGAAATATTTGGATAAAAATTGAGTGAGTTATGATTGTTTTCGTGGGACTGCTCAAACTGCATGTTTTCGAAAAATACGTTCTTGATGTGTTCTTGAAGTTTTATGGTGGCAGGATTCGTTGGGGATCAACGGGTGATCGCTGCTACATTTAGGTATGTTGAGAATGACGTTGAGATGATTTTTGGTGATTCGTTTCGTGTCATTAGGCACCGGGTTGAATTAGAAATCGTAGGAATGCTTTTGGTGTTAAATGTCATGTTCACGAATTTGTTGCGTTGCTTGTGATGCGTAGTTGTTTTGGGGCATTGGTATAGGCTTGAGTCAGTGCTATAGTATCCTAGGATGGGTCTCGAGGTGTTGTTTCAAGGTTGGGATGATCGAGTTGGGAGACTAAATCACAAGCACATAAATTCTCGTTGGTTTACTTCTCCCGCAGGTACACGGACCCGGGGCCGGACCTTTACACGGGGTCCGTGCCATTGTTTTCTTCGAGGTGTCAACTTACAGAGCCTACACGGACCCTTTGACGGACCCTGACACGGGGTTCGTGTCCTTACTTCTTTCCGGGCATAGTTTACAGAGCCTACACGGACCCGTAGCCGGACTTGGGAACGGGGTCCGTGTACTTCTTTTTTGGGAAAATTTATGTTGATTGTTTTGGGGTTCGGTGTCTTGGTTTAGTATGATGATTAAACGAGGTCATGTCCGGATTGATCTAGAATGTCATAAGCTATTTACTTACTTCGGTGGTGAGCACGAGTACCTACGTCTAAGCTATGAAAGATAAATGTTTGAACTCATGTTAGTATGTGCAGCAGTGGCCCCAAGCGAGATCCAAAGAATCCCTCAACATCAAGTAAGTATGTTCGACGTGCAAAAGAAAATATTTGTAAGTTTTTGAGGTATGCTAAATGTTTTGTGACCAAATTATGTATGGGTTTGGAAGTCGGTAAACGTGGCCAATGACCTCTCCACCCGAGTAAAGCATGAACGGGTTTAAATCAGGATTGGAAAGCGGTAAAGCATGACCAGAGACCAATCCACCCGTTAAAGCATGAACGAGGATCTCATGTATGTGGTAGTGGACTTTCCCTGCTAGCCCAGTACTGTGGTTTAGTTTGATCAGGCGTATTTATGTATTGGTCACTTGCTTTGAAATATATCTCTACGCAAAATGATGAAGTTAATCTATGTTCAAGTATGTATGTTGCAAGCATGTTTCAGAAAAGTTTCACGTTATGGCACGTCTATGTTATGTATGTATGTTCAAGCTTTTATACGCATGTTCAAGTTTCAAGTATGTACGCCATATTTTAAAGATTTCATGTGGTTTTACTACGTAATACTTGTTTTGCCCAGTTTATACGTGTTGAGTCTTTAGACTCACTAGACTTGATCGATGCAAGTGAGGATGACTTTGAGGAGACGAGGGGTGAGAAACAGTGAGCTGGCTTGGACTGAGTGGGAGGCTAAACCCGAGGACCGCCCATGTTTCTTTTTAGTTTTATGCAATGATTTAACTACTCTGATTTCATGTTTTGGGTTACGATGTTTAAACAAGTATTTTTCTTTAGCAAACTTTATTAGTGACCTCTTTTATTATAAAAGTTTTGGATGAACAATAGGTTGACGAGCGAAAGTTGAAATTTTATTTTGTATTTAAGAAAATTTTAATTTTTCCGCAAATTTTAAAGTAGTTAAAAGGTACGGTACGTTACAGTTGGTATCAGAGCGGTGTTCTTGTAAAGGGTTACGCTTACTGCCAGTCGCGAGAAGCTCACGAAGCCACACCTCAAGTCTGTAAGTTTTAAGGTTTTGAATTATTCCATGTAATAAGCTTTAAGACATGATTTCAGCATGTCCATGTTTTAAGTCCAAATTACGTGCGTCTTATGCTATTGATATTATATTAATGCACATTGGGTTTACGTGTTGGGTAAATGGTAGGAACAATATGCCCCCTAGACGCATGATTAATCGGGTAGCAAGGGATGAGGACAGAGAGGCTCGAGAGGAGGGGAGAGACGCTCCTCCTCCTCCACCGCCAGATATGCAGGCACAGATGCTTGCAGGTATGACTCAGTTCTTCGCACAGTTTGCGGGGAATCAGGCGGCAGTGGACACGGGAGCGAAGCCAAGTCCAGAGGCTGTGTATGAAAGGTTTAGGAGGATGAATCATAAGGAGTTCTCGGGGACTACTGACCCGGGAATTCATGACGCTGCGACAGGGAGACAGCAGCGTGGCGGACTTTGTCAGGAAGTTTGAAAGGGGGTGTCACTTTGTGCCCCTGATAGCGATGCCTAGGGGAAGCTGAGGCATTTCATGGATGGTTTGCGTCCGATCTTGCGCCGTGATGTGAGGGTTGCTGGTTCAACTACGTATGCCGTTGCCGTGTCTAGAGCTTAGGCAGCAGAACAAGACCAGAGAGACGTCGAGGTTGACAGGCAGGGCAAGAGGCCCTATCAGGCACCGCAACAGCAGCAACAACAACCTCAATTTAAGAGACCTTACCAGGGGCAGCCAGGGAAGAAGTCATTTCAGGGACCATTGAAGGGCAAGGGTCCTCTTCCACAACAGAAGTCTCCCCAAAGGCCGGGTGAGTACCCGGTGTGCCCGAAGTGCCACCGCCAGCACCCGGGACAGTGTTTATATATATCGGGCAAGTGCTTTAAGTGCGGAGCCATCGATCACATGTTAAAGGAGTGCCTACATTGGAGGCAGCCGACTCAGGGAAGAGTATTAGACATGCATGCTTAGGAGGCGAACCCAGACACTAAATTATTGACCGGTAAAATCATTTAGTTAAGCACCGTATTATTTTTCCGCATGTTTTGAATTTGGTTTTGGGATTACTAGTGTGCTAGTTAGTAATTCTGGTGATTGGGTGTTAAGATTTCTACTGTGCTTGAGGTTAATATTAGAATTTTAGGATATAAGTTCTGTGTTGTACTATCGTCTCTCAGGGAATATTTTTATAAAAAGAGTCGTCACGAAGGCCTTGGTAGATTCAGGGGCCACCCACTCTTTTATCTTAAAGACGTTGGCCAATCATCTAGACGTCAAGTCTATTGGACTCGACGTGAGCTATTCAGTGACAGTCCCTTCAGGGGAAGAATTATCAGCTACTAGTGGGTCAGAGACATCGATCTTGAACTGCAGGGCCACCTAGTGTATGCCGATCTTATCGTGTTGCCGATGCCAGAACTTGATATCATTTTGAGAATGGACTGGCTGAAGAAGAACAGAGTTCTTATCGACATCCAAAAAAAGTCAGTGTTGGTAAGGCCTTTGGGCATGGAGCAGTTTCTCTTTGAGCCATCGAGATGGAGGAGTTTCCCTCGCATGATCTCTTGCATGCAGGCGCGGAGACTTATGCACAAGGGTTGTCAGGCTTTCTTGGCCAGCATTGTGTCTGCACCTGACGCACCCACTCCGTCAATAGCTGATGTGCCAGTAGTCAGAGATTTTCCTGACGTTTTCTGGATGACGTCACAGGCCTTCCACCAGAAAGAGAGGTGGAGTTTTCAATTGATCTTTTGCCAGGCACCGTGCCAATCTCTAAGGCACCGTACCAGTTAGCTCCAGCTGAGATGTTAGAACTCATGCAGCAGATTCAGGAGCTCCTAGATAAAGAATTCATCCGCCCTAGTTTCTCACCATAGGACGCACCAGTGCTCTTTGTGAAGAAGAAAGACGGGAGCATGAGGTTGTTTATCGATTACAAAGAACTGAACAAGGTAACAATCAAGAATAAATACCCACTTCCAAGGATCGAGGACTTGTTCAATCAGTTGCAGGGAGCTACAGTGTTCTCGAAGATAGATATTCGATCGGGGTATCACCAGCTGAAGGTGAAAGATGCAGATATTCATAAGACAGCCTTCAGGACCAGATATGGGCATTACGAGTTTTTAGTGATGCCGTTTGGACTGACGAATGTTCCAGAGATATTTATGGACCTCATGAATCGAGTATTTCAGTCCTACCTAGACCAGTTCGTCATAATATTCATTGACGATATTCTCATTTACTCGAAGAGCCATGAGGAGCATGTTCAGCATTTGGGTACAGTTTTGCAGGTCTTACAGAGTCGAAGTTGTTTGCAAAATTCAGTAAGTGTGAATTTTGGTTGGAGATGGTAGCATTTTGGGGTCATATAATATCTAGCAGCGGTATCGAGGTGGATCCAGCTAAAGTAGCAGCAGTTAAGAAATGGGTTGAGCATAGAATGCCTCATAAATCCGCAGTTTCCTAGGCCTAGCAGGCTACTACAGAAAACTCATTCAGGGATTTTCTTCTATAGCAGTGCAACTCCTCTCACTGACCAAGAAGAATGCTAAATTCATATGGAGCGATGAATGTCAGAAGAGTTTTGACACTTTGAAGCATGCTCTGATTTCAGCACCAGTTTTAGCAATGCCGGCAGGGCAAGGTAATTTCGTGTTGTACACCGATGCATCTAAGCTCGGGTTAGGCGCAGTGTTGATGTAGCATGGTCGGGTTATAGCTTATGCTTCCAGGCAGTTGAATGTGCATGAGAAGAACTACCCGACTCATAATCTTGAGTTAGCTGCAGTTCTCTTTGCATTGAAGATATGGAGACACTATCTGTATGGCGAGAAATGCCAAATATTCACTGATCACAAGAGTCACAAGTATTTCTTCACGCAGAAAGAGCTGAACATGAGAAGACGGTGGTTGGAGTTGGTAAAAGACTACGATTGTGAAATTAGCTACCATCCGAGGAAATCTAATGTTGTGGCAGATGCCTTGAGCCGTAAAGTTGTAGTAGTAGCTCAACTATCAGTACAGAGACCTCTTCAGTCAGAGATACAGAGATTTGGGTTAGAGGTTTATCCTAAGGATAGAGCTCCTAAGCTTTCTAATCTGACAGTTCAGTCTTTGTTGCTTGACCGAATCCGTGCAGGTCAGTCTTCAGATGAGCAGTTGC
Source organism: Primulina tabacum (assembly GCF_025594145.1). Lineage (NCBI taxonomy): Eukaryota > Viridiplantae > Streptophyta > Magnoliopsida > Lamiales > Gesneriaceae > Primulina > Primulina tabacum. Next base: position 29,331,167 of record NC_134550.1, on the reverse strand, counting down.
AGAAATGGAGACTGAAGGATGAAGCCAACGGCTGTGTACTCTACTCAGTGTCCGATGGTATTGTGAGGTACAGAGGTAGGATGTGGGTGCCTAGTGTTGATTCGATCAGAGATGATATTCTGACAGAGGCACATGAATCTTCGTACTCCATTCATCCAGGAGGTACCAAGATGTACAAGGATTTACAGATTTTGTATTGGTGGCCAGGTATGAAGAGAGATATCAGCCGATTTGTGTCTGAATGCCTCACTTGTCAGCAGGTGAAAGCAGAGCATCAGAGGTCAGCAAGGATGCTTAAGCCACTCCCTATCCCTGAGTGGAATTGGGAGAATATCACCATTGATTTCGTTGTTGGTTTGCCGAGGTCAGTCAGATGATTTAATGCTATTTGGGTTATAGTGGATCGACTTACTAAGTCGGCACACTTCTTGCCGGTGAAGACAACTTTCTCCATGATGCAGTACGCGGAGCTCTATTTCAGGGAGATAGTTCGATTGCACAGGATCCTAGATTCTATTATGTCCGACAGGGACCCGAGATTTACATCGTCTTTCTGGAAGAGTTTGCACGCAGCTATGGAGATGAAGTTGCTATTCAGTACAAATTTCCACCCTCAGACAGATGGCCAGTCCGAGCGAGTGATTCAGATTTTTAAGGATTTATTGCGAGCATGTATAATCGATTTCCATGGGACTTGGGAATCTAAGCTGCCTCTAGTGGAGTTTACATACAACAACAATTTCTAATCATCTATTGGTATGGCTCCCTACGAGACATTGTATGGGAGGAAGTGCAGACGTCGATTCATTGGGACGAAGTCGGTGAGAGATCAGAACTTGGACCAGAGATTGTTCAGCAGACTGCAGATGTGGTGGTCAAGATCCGAGACAGGATGAAGACAGCCCAGATTCGTCAAAAGAGAAAAAGGGATCTAGAGTTTGCCATAGGTGATCACATTTTTTGTAAAGATAGAAGGGTGTTATGAGATTTGGGAAGAGAGGCAAAGTGAGTCCGATGTTTATTGGACCGTTTGAAATTCATGACAGAGTTGGGACACTAGCTTATCGTGTTGCCCTCCCGCCGAACCTGGCCGAGGTACACAATGTGTTTCCATGTCTCGATACTGAGAAAGTACCTAGCAAATCCCTCGCACATTTTGAGTTATGAGCCGTTGCAGCTTGCTCCAGATCTGTCATATGAAGAAAGACCCGTCTAAATCCTAGTCAACAGGAGCGGAAACTTCGGAACAAGGTGACCAAGTTTGTCAAAGTCCGATGGCTGAATCAAGCAGTGGAGGAGGCCACTTGGGAAACAGAAGCATATATGAGGAATCGCTACCCAGAGTTGTTTGGTAAGATTTAATTTCGAGGATGAAATTTATATAAGTGGGGGAGGAACTGTAGAGCCCAAATTCATTACACGTAAAACCCATACATTTATTTAATTGTTTAATGATTTATTCAAGTTTAAATGGATTTTTAGCGATGCATGATTTATTCAAATGCATTGTTTTAAATTAATTATGTTTATGTGATGTACGTTAAAATATTTTCACGAGTTTCATGTTTCAGGCGATTATTCGATGCGAGATCGAGGAAAAGAGACTAGCAACGATTTTGGCAATTTTAAAATGTGGTATTTTATTTTAAAGTTAAGATGGGGCATTTTAAATGATTTATTATGTTTTTAGCATTTTATATACTAAATTATTTATTTAGTGATTTTAAGATTTTAAAACCTTTAAAGTTTAACACTTGTGTATTTTATTTTAAATTTAGGGAGGTTAGTAATTTAAGGGGGGATTGGTATTTTAATTACTATGTAATTGCTCATCAATTATTTAATTAAGATAATTAGCCCCTAATTAACTTCATTTTAATTAGTAACACACGCACACACACACACTTTTACACACACCACACAAACGTGACACACACACACACATATGCCATTAGTTTTTTTTTTTTTTTTTTATTTTGAGAGCAAACCTAGGGTTCTTCTAGCAAGAGTGCAGACGCTCCATCCTCTGTATATTTTCCAGCGAGTTTTGTTACTTTTCTTCCAAGAAAATCGTTCCACGTTCGTCTCGGATCAATCCTCGCACCGTTCCCGTTTTGGTATCTTCGTGTCGATATTTCAAATCATCAAAAGGCATGTATATTCTTTCGTTTCTGCATCGATCTTGTCATAGTAATAATTTTGATGTTTATTGTATGAAAACCATGTGTATGTTATGTAGGAGTTTGAGAAAAGATGCTTGGATCACTTTTGAAACTGTTTTTGGATCTCAAAACACGAATTCGCTGTCATTTTAATTACTGTGATTTTTCGGTCGCTTTTCTTGAAAAAATTTTAACATATGAAACGAAGAACTTTTTGATATATTCAATTTGATATAAAATTCGAAATATTTGGATAAGAATTGAGTGAGTTATGATCGTTTTCGTGGGACTGCTCAAACTGCATGTTTCCGAAAAATACGTTCTTGATGTGTTCTTGAAGTTTTATGGTTGCAGGCTTCGTTAGGGATCAACGGGTGACTGCTGCTATGTTTAGGTATGTCGAGAATGATGTTGAGATGACTGTTGGTGATTCGTTTTGTGTCATTAAGCACCAGGTTGAATTAGAAGTCGTAGGAATGCTTTTGGTGTCAAATGTCGTGTTCACGGAATTGTTGCGTTGCTTGTGATGCGTAGTTGTTTTGGGGCATTTGTATAGGCTTGAGTTAGTGCTATAGTATTCTAGGATGGGTCTCGAGGTGTTGTTTCAAGGTCGGGATGATCGAGTTGGGGAGACTAAATCACAAGCACATAAATTCTCGTTGATTTACTTCTCCCGCAGGTACACGGACCCGGGGCCGGACCCTTACACGGGGACAATGCCATTGTTTCCTTCGAAGTGTCAACTTACAGAGCCTTCACGGATCCTTAGACGGACCCTGACACGGGGTCTGTGTCCTTAGTTCTTTTCGGGCATAGTTTACAGAGCCTACACGGACCCGTAGCCGGACCTGGGCACGGGGTCCGTGTACTTCCTTTTTGGGAAAAATTATGTTGATTGTTTTGGGGTTCGATGTCTTGGTTTAGTACGATGATTATACGAGGTCAAGTCCCAAGTGATTTAGAATGTCATAAGCTATTTATTTACTTCGGTGGTGAGCACGATTACCTATGTCTAAGCTATGAAAGATAAGTGTTTGAACTCATGTTAGTATGTGCAGTAGTGGCCCCAAGCGAGATCCAACGAATTCCTCAACGCCAAGTAAGTATATTCGACGTGCAAAAGAAAATATTTTTAAGTTTTTGAGGTATGCTAAATGTTTTGTGACCAAATTATGTATGGGTTTGGAAGTCGGTAAACGTGGTCGATGACCTCTCCACCTCGATAAAGCATGACCGGGTTTAGATCAGGATTGGCAAGCGGTAAAGCATGACCAGGGACCAATCCACCCGTTAAAGCATGAACGAGGATCTCATGTATGTGGTAATGGACTTTCCCTGCATACCCAGTACTGTGGTTTAGTCTGATCAGGTGTATTTATGTATGGGTCACTAGCTTTGAAATATATCTCTACGCAAAATGATGAAGTTCATGTATGTTCAAGTATGCATGTTGCAAACATGTTTCAGAAAAGTTGCACATTATGGCACGTCTATGTTATGTATGTATGTTCAAGCTTTTATATGCATGTTCAAGTTTCAAGTATGTACGCCCTATTTTAAAAATTTCATGTGGTTTTACTACGTAATACTTGTTATGCCCAGTTTATACGTGTTGAGTCTTTAGACTCACTAGAATTGATCGATGCAGGTGAGGATGACTTTGAGGAGACGAGGGGTGAGGAACAGTGAGCTGGCTTGGACTGAGTGGGGGGCTAAAACCGAGAACCGCCCATGTTTCTTTTTAGTTTTATGCAATGATTTAACTACTCTGATTTCATGTTTTGGGTTACGATGTTTAAACAAGTATTTTTCTTTAGAAAACTTTATTAGTGACCTCTTTTATTATAAAAGTTTTGGATGAACAATTGTTGACGACCGAAACTTAAAAGTTTATTTTGTATTTAAGAAAATTTTTATTTTTTCACAAATTTTAAAGTAGTTAAAAGGTACGGTACGTTACATTAAATGTTTTAGGTGTCAAGTAGTTGGTCATATTGCTAGCTAATGTCCTAATAAGAGGGTATTGATATTGAATTGCTATGGTGAATATGAGTCTCAAAGTGAGGGTGAGAAAGAGGGTGATGATGATAAGATGCATGCGTTAGAAGATCCTGATGAGGGATATGAGGCGGTTGTAGGCGAACCACTAGTGACTAGGCATATCATGAGTGCCCAAGTCAAGGAGGAGGATACTAACCAAAGAGAGAACTTATTCCATACTAGGTTTTTTGTAAATCAAAATTTTTGCAATCTAATCATAGATGGGGGGGAGTTGTAATAATGTGGCTAGTGTTGGAATGGTGGAGAAATTGGGTTTACCAACAATGAAGCATCCTCAACCATATAGGCTTCAATGATTGAATGATTGTGCGGAAGTGAAGGTGAACAAACAAGTGTTGGTGTCTTTTTCTATTGGGAAGTATGTTGATGAGGTATTGTGTGATGTGGTGCCAATGCATGCTTCTCATATTTTGTTAGGGAGACCATGACAATATGATAGGCGAGTGACGCATGATGGGTTTTGGAATAGGGATTATTTTGTCCTCAAGAAGAAACACATTGTTTTATTTCGTTTGTCCCCGAAACAAGTATTGGAGGACCAATTGAAAAAAAAAGAGAGACGAGGCTGAAAAAGCCAGTGAACAAAAAAGTGAGATGACCTTTGAGAACAAAAATGAGATGGCTGAAAAAAAAGAGTGATCAAGAAAGTGAGACGGCCATACAAAAGAAAAAAGAGAGAAAATAAAATGAGAGGAAAGAGGTCAAGAAAAAAACGTATATGGCCCAAAAGAGTGAGTTGAAGCAAATGTTACACACACATGAACCACTTGTGCTTATTCTTTACAAGAAGATCCTCCTTAACACAAGTGATATAGACGGGTTCCTTCCGAGCATTGTTGTTTCACTTTTGCAGGAATTTGAAGATGTGTTTCTGGAGGAGTTACCTCAAGGACTACCACCATTGAGGGGGATTGAGCACCGAATTGATTTTGTGCCAGGAAGTGCATTGCCAAATCATCCAGCTTATAGAAGCAATCCAGAAGAGACTAAGGAGCTTTAACGACAGGTAAGTGAGTAGTTAGATAAGGGTTTTGTGTGTGAATCCATGTCTCCTTGTGTTGTACCTATTTTATTAGTTCCTAAGAAAGATGGCTCATGGCGTATGTTTGTGGATTGTAGAGGCAATCAGTAACATAACGATTAAGTATAGGCATCCCATATCTAGACTAGATGATATGTTAGATGAGTTGCATGGTGCATGTATTTTTAGCAAGATTGACTTGAAAAGTGGCTATCACCAAATAAGAATGAGGGAAGTTGATTAGTGAAAAACGGATTTTAAAACCAAATACTGGTTATATGAGTGGATGGTAATGCCTTTTGGCTTAACTAACGTTTCAGCACCTTTACGAGGTTAATGAACCATATTTTGCGTGCACACATAGGGAAATTTGTTGTGGTATATTTTGATGATATACTAGTGTTTAGAAAAAATTTAGAAGAGCATGTTGTACACTTAAAACTTGTGCTAATCACACTTCGAGCAGAGAGTTTGCATGCTAACTTAAAGAAATGTGATTTTTGTACTAGCAAACTTGTCTTTCTTGGTTTTGTGGTAAGCTAACAGGGAATACAAGTGGATGAAGACAAGGTAAGTGCTATTCGAGATTGGCCAACGCCTACTACTATTGGTCAAGTCCGAAGCTTTCATGGCCTTGAAAGCTTCTATAAGAGGTTTGTATAGGATTTTAACAGACTGGCAGCACCGATGACGGGTGTGATAAAGAAGAACGTTCAATTCCATTGGGGCGAGGAGCAGGAGATGTCCTTTAATATTATTAAGCAAAAATTAATTAATGCTCATTTACTTGTTTTCCCTGACTTTGCTAATACCTTTGAAATTGAATGTGATGCTTCAGGTGTAGGTGTTGGTGGAGTTTTGATGCAAAGAGGACGTGCGGTGGCATACTTTAGTGAGAAGCTTAATGGAGCAGCGCTGAATTACCCGACATATGACAAGGAGCTCTATGCACTTGTGAGGACTCTAGAGACGTGGCAGCACTACTTGAGGCCTTGGGAGTTTGATATTCAAACGGATCACGAGTCTCTAAAGCACCTTAAAGGGCAACAAAAGTTGAACAAGTGGCATGTCAAGTGAGTGGTATTCATAGAGACATTCCCCTACATAATCAAGTACAAACAAGGTAAGAAAAATGTAGTTGCCGACGCAATATCACGGAGATACTTATCTCTTCCTTGGAATCAAATATTTTTGGGTTTGGGCATGTGAAAGAGTTGTATGCGATGGATGAGGATCTTAAGAAGATATTTGAAACATGTATGCATGGTCTACAAGACAAATTTTATTTTCATAATGGTTTCCTATTTAGAAAAGATAGATTGTACATTCCTAAGTCATCGATTCGTGAAATACTTGTTAGGGAGGCACATGGGGGTAGTTTGATGGGACATTTTGGTATGGATTAAACTTTGAATTCTTTACATGAACATTTCTATCAGCCACATATGAAGCGTGTTGTTGAGCGTGTTTGTGATAAGTCCATAACTTGTAGACAAGATAAGTCTATGATACAACCGCATGGATTGTATACCCCACTTCCTGTTCCAAGTGAACCTTGGATTGACATATTTATGGATTTTGTTTTGGGATTGCCTATGAATAAGAAGGGGAGAGATTCAATATTTGTTGTTTTTGATAGATTCTCTGTGATGGCACATTTTATTGTTTGTCATAAAAATGATGATGCATCTAACATTGCAGATTTGTTCTTTAGAGAAGTCGTTAGGTTGCATGCCAAGCCTAAGACTAATGTGTCTGATCGTGATGTTAATTTTCTGAGTTACTTTTGGAAGGGCTAAACTTGGCACAAAATTGTTGTTTTCTACTACGTGTCATCCTCAAACGGATGGACAAATTGAAGTTGTTAATAGAATTTTAAGAACACTTTTGCGTGCTATTTTTAAAAAGAACTTAAAGAATTGAGAAAAATGTTTACCATTTGTTGAGTTTTCTTATAATCGTAGAGTGCATTCTACTACAAATTATTCGATATTTGAAATTTTGTATGGTTTTATTCATTTGACTCCGTAGGATTTGATGTCTTTACCTGTGAGTGAAAGGTTAAACATGGATAGCAAAAAGAAGGCTGAGTTTGTTAGAGGTTTGCATCAAAAGGCCAAGGCCAACATTGAGAAGAAAAATGAACAATATGCCAAACAAGCGAACAAGGGGAAGACGAATGTGGTATTTGAGAAGGGTGATTGGGTATGGCTACACTTGCAGAAGGAAAGGTTCCCCGAGAAGTGATTGAAACATCTGCTAATCGTTTTGCTTAAAAAGTACTAGAATATTTTTTTTTAAAACCTCTCATGATTTCGGCCGAAATACTTGCGTACATATATAACATATTTTTTCACTATTTTAAAAAAATAAATCAACCAAGTAGTATTTGAAAATTTAAAGAAATATCTCAAAGCACAAAATCATCAAATGTTTACCAACCTAAATAGCAATAAACTTGAAAATTATCATCCTCTCAAAAACCACTCTAAAGCATAAATAAATAGTCTTAAAAATCTTTTAACGTAAATCGTAAACATAAATAATAAGTGCGAAAAGTAGAAGCACTAGTCCTCGGGTTATGTGCACCGACAGTCCAGCAAGTTCAACCATCAAGACTTCCAGTAACATTAACATCATAATCATCTGCAACCTTCACACCTAGTGAGTCTAAAGACTCAACAAACCATAATCTTGATAACAAGTAATACGTATAAAATCACATAAAACAGTTAAAGATAGTTTTTACGTAAAAATAGCATTTTCATGACATGCATAACATAAACCTCAACATTTTCCTTTTTCTCATTTCATAACATGTATCCTTTCATCATGATCATAAATATTTTTTCTTTTTATAGAATTCAGATCGTTAATTGTAACTTTTCTCATCCTCATAAAGTCGATGGATCCATCTACATGTTACCACAGTACTGGGCGGCGGGGACATTAGAGACACTTACTCGTCAAATGAGCCTTGGCATATCCTCATCGAATGGAAATATGATCGTCGAGCTCCCTCTGAGGTCTTCTCCCATAAATGGGCTCCTTCTGGGGCTTTTTACCTCACGATATCCCCATTCTTATCCTCATATCCTCAATAGTCACAATTACTTCACTTCCTTCAACGTTTTACATTTTCATCACTTTATAATAATCATGCATTTAATATCTTTTTCTTTTAAAAACAAGCATGCAACATATCTTTTAACTTTATCGGTTCATAATAAATCATAAAATTCCATAAACCCTTAAAATAAACATTTTAGCATATGAAAATCCTTAACATTTAAAATAAACATAATAGCATATAAAACAGCATTCAGAACACTGCCATGACGTTTACTAATTTTCAGGTGTAAAATTAACGTTTTACCCCTAAACGTAAAATTTCCCATTTTTGGCTTTTTCTTAATTTCCCCGACTCTAACATGTACCAAATAATTATTCAAGCATAAAATAATTTTCTCATAATTTTATTTAGTTTAAATATTAGACTTTTTAATTAATTCGTGATTATTCGTTTTTAATGCGTTTTAATCCCGAAAAATTTCAAACCTTAATATAAAATTTCTAAATTCAAAATTTAGACTTTTTATATTATTTTAGCCCTCGTGAACCACGACTCGACTCCCGTGAGCCGTGTTTTGATTAATTTTCCAATTAAAAAACCTTAAACCTTCGGTTCTAGCCATCACCGAGCCATGTTAGTTTTTCACCGAGCCAAGCTCGGACCATCACGAGACGACCCCTTCCCAGACCACTTAGGAACCTACTGGACCCAAGCTAACCCATAGGATTCAACCAAAACTTCAAAACCAAACCTCCAACCAAGAAGTGGCTGAGACTCTCTCTTAGCATGGACTCTACGTTTAAGTTGCTAGGTTCTAGCCAGCGTGCCCAGTGTGACGTCCGATTTAGGAATTCATAATTATTTCCTTACTGAGTGCCACATTTTCTACAATCTTTATTTATTGAACTGCTATCTTTATTTTTACCATTATTATTAAAAAATATTGTAGATAAAAATTTAAATATTTTCTACTATCATTGAAAGATTATACATAAATATTTACATTCTTATTTCAAATATCTACAATTATTTTACAGCGGAAGTTTAACATTTATTTATAATCAGATCATCACGTATTTCAAATGCTCTTATTTCAGCTTCAGTTATTTTCCTCTTGTTCCCATTTTGGGGTTCCTGTGTCTGGAAATTACAATAGACGAAGAGAAACAGAGGGTTAAGTCTTTGAGAACTTAGTGAGTTTGAATTAATATATATCTTTTAAATAAGTTAAAATAGCGCTTCAACATAATTGTGCATGAAGTAATAAGCCTAACAAATTAGATGTAATGAATGCTATAAAATTACTACGAATAATAGATAAATGCAATTATTTCATAAATTAACATTGGTGGCTCTAATTGAGCATTTATAAGATCCTTTTACGAGCCGGGTGAACCATTTTTCGGACCGAAATATAGGGTGCGCGTTGTTCAGATGAACCATATACCCGGGACTTTTGACCCGTTGTTCATTGGACTCACTTTCCGGGCCGAAGCCACGTTGTCCAATGGATTCAATTTCCGGACCAAAATCCGTTGTCCATGACTCCATTCAATATGCAAGAAAATATATTAGTAATCGAAATGAACTGTAGATGATATTTGAACTTTAAATAAATGCTATTGAAATTTCCAGGCCAAATTCCAAAGGCTTTAATAGAAGAATGAATAGTAATTTCCTCACCTAATAACTTACAGTTTAGGCTTGATTACTAATCCGAATTGTTGAAGCAAGTCCTTGCTTGAAACGAGATTCCGTTGCCGTTTTTCAGAATATCTTTGTTTGATTTTCTTGTTTTTAATTGATCCTTTTACGTCACCTCCAGTGCTTTATTGCTTTACGATATGAGGTGAATAGTTGGTGATTTATTGGAATTTTTTCGGAAAGGTTTATGGATTTTCTTCTATTTTTTCTTCCACTTTTTCCCTTTCCTTCTTCTTCCTTCTTTCGTTTCCTTCTCTCCTTCTCGGTTGGTTTTTTTGAATTGAAACTGAGGGAGTTCAGCTATATATAGCCTGATTTTCATATTTATCCTATTAATTGTTAAAAAAATTTTAAAATGAAAAAGTTAATATTTATCCATAGTAATTTTTATTTTTTATTAAATGGAAAAAATTATGTTTATCCAAAACTTAATATTATTATGTTCTTGTATCTAATTATTATATTATATTAAACCTATGTATTAAACCTAATTATAAATTATCTTACATTGAACTTAATAATTATTGTACTTAATTACTTAACATATATATTGAGCTTAATTATAATATTTTATTATATTTTGGGTATTTGGTCTTGAAATGAGAACTTATAGTACTTGATGAATTTTTAAGTGTATTGTGATGTATTTTAATGTATTTCTAGATACTTTGGACAAATAAAATTGGTACTGAAAAAATAATGTGATAAAAACAATAAAATGAAAATAATAAAATTTAGTTATAATAATAAACTTTTAAATGCATTTATGCACCTTTGTGTTTAGGGTGTCACACCCAGCCCCTGAACCAACCTCCCATGCTGTGGGGACCTGGTCGCTAATCATCTTCTAATCATTATTAATGTCAAATATAACAATTAAGAAAATTGGGACTATTTTTTTTTCTTCTTAAATTATAAATGCAGAAACGTAATAGTAATCTATCTGATATACATATCAAAATTAAAGTGCAAATCATGTACTACATGTCTCTATCTCAACTAGGTTCAACTACTATACATCCAGTGCTGAATCCTATTCTGCTTCTAGGCCCGGATCTCCACGCTAACTATAATCTCTCATCCTCTTCCTGATCCTGATCCTGTCCCACCTGTTGTCATGCACACATACAAACAAGACAACAGTCGGATAACTCCGGTGAGATATATATATCCCAGTATAAACAATGTAAACATGCATTCATATAAAAACATGTATAGAAGCATGAAACACATATCAATAACAAGTATCAAATCTGAACAACATGTATCAATACAAACTCTGAAACATACTCTGTGACTCCTAGACTCTGACTCGACTCGTCCTAATCTAGGGATCCCGATCTGAATAAGAACGCAACGTTCTCCCATCTACTTTACCCCAGCTAGATGGTGGTACGTTGTGGGGACCCGGACGCTAATCAAGTTCATAATCGTCATTGGGACAATTTAATCAATTATAATAAACAGGGTCTAAACTTTTTTTTTAACGCGGAACGTAATGGAAATCATTCTAATATACATATCAGTATTCAAGCACAAGTTTGGTACTATATACAATCATTCAAAACTCAGGTTCAACAACTAGCTATCACGGGTCCAAACCCTATCTACAGCAATGCAAAGTCCGTGGTCTCCACTCTATTCATGATCTCTCGTCATCTCCTCGACCCTGATCATGTCCCACCTGTTGTCATGCACACATACAAACACGACAACAGCCAGATAATTCTGGTGAGAATATAATCCCAGTATAAATCAACGAACATGCAATCATATGATAAACATAAAAGCATGGACAGATAACAGCAATATGTATCAAAATCTGAAATATAATACATATAAAACTATCGACAATGCTCGTGACTCACGACTCAGACTAGACTCAATCCTAGTCTAGGGATCCCGCTTTCCAGACGATGGCATTCCTATATCGACCAACAGTAATACAAGAAACTCCGATTCTATCCACGTCGATATAACAAACATCCAGTGTCTTGACCTATCCGTCACAGACTGTGGCACAATCGCCAACACACTATCTTGTGACATCGTGCAATGTGCCCGTGGCGATCCCACCACTATCAGGCACTTCTGTCACAAGATCACTCGTCTAATACTCATCTATTACATGCTTCCTATAAATCAATAGAACAGCATATAATAATCAAATCAATGCATATAATAACAATAAGTATGTGATTTATGGAAACCCAAGTATATCCTACTTGAGTCGATCTTCCAATACCACATTGACTTATACCTTTCTTTTATTGAAATTCTGATGTCGTTTCTATCTGGAATTCAAGGTCTGTCAATCCTTCAATCTGGCAATGGCAATATCAATAGTACCATATCAATATACTACTCCAATCAATACCAACTCGGATCAACCTGGATTTAATTCAAAATCAACGGCATAACGGAACAATCTGAATATTCCCGTCAATACAATCTCAACAGATATTAATTACAAATCATAAACCATGTCCAATACCATCTATAATCAGTTAACAATCCAAATCTGTCCAATTTTAATCGATATATTCTGAAAAATCATAACAATTCCATAATCAATCTGTTTCTCAATCTGATTTCGATTCTACGATGTTTAACATGTCCAGAACACCATATATGAATCATATCAAATTCCTACAACATCATATTTTCAAATGATAACAGAACACAATCAAACTTACTTACAGTTGTAGCTGTCGACGCGAGGATCACAGAACTGAAGTCGGATTAAAATTTGGATAACCGAGTCAAACAAACTCACAATCCAAAGCTTGGAGGAACTTGAGAGAATTTGTAGGGGAAATTTTGATTCTTGCTACTGGTCTCGAAGGAATGAAGAATATACATTATATATATAACAAATTGCATGTGTGACAAGTGTCCACTCAAGTCATAATTGCACTTTAGCCCCTGAATTCTTCACTATTTGCAATTTGGTCCTCAAAACTCTTTTTAATTCCATTTCAATCCTAATTAATTACAAAAATCGTGGAATTTAATTCATAATTCCAAAATTCGTAAATTAAATAATCTCGGTATTAAAATGATATAATCTCGGGCCTTACAATTCTCCCCCTCTGAGACATGATTTCGTCCTCGAAATCTCAAGCAATTATATCACAGGCAATCAAATCAGAAACAACAGAAACTGAAATAGGAAACTCACATCAGTGGAATAACTCTGAGAACTCCTGTCTCATGTCTGATTCAGTCTCCTAGGTAGCTTCTTCAGTGCCATGACGAGTCCACTGCACTTTCACGAGCGGAATTGTCTTTGTTCTGTGCTGTTTTTCTTTACGATCAATAATCCGAATCGGTTTTTCGACATAACTCAATGTCTCATCCAGCTCGGTCTCGTCTGGCTGAATAAAATGAGAATCATCGGGGAGATACTTCCGCAGCATAGATACATGGAAGACATCATGTATTCCTGATAATGAAGGCGGTAAGGCGAGTCGATAGGCACGATCTCCTATCTTTTCGAGAATTTCATATGGACCAACGTATCGTGGAGACAACTTCCCTTTCCTGCCAAATCTGACAATTCCTCTGAAAGGTGAAATTTTCAAAAATACTCGGTCTCCGACCACAAATACCAACGGTCGTCGTCTGATGTTGGCATATTTGGCTTGTCTGTCCTGTGTTGCCTTCATTCTTTTCTGAATCATTTTCACTTTTTTAGTCATATCTCTGATCATATCAGGTCCAATCTCAGGAACTTCAGAGATATCATCTCAATAAAGAAGGGATCGACATTTCTTTCCGTACAACGCTTCGAAAGGAGACATCTCAATATTCGTCCGATAGCTGTTGTTGTACGAAAACTCGCAAAGTGGCAATGCATCTTGCCAGTTAGTGCTAAAGTCAAGCACTACAGCTCTCAGCATATCTTCCAATGTTTGAATCGTCCGCTCTGACTGTCCGTCAGTCTGTGGATGATATGCGGTACTCAGATGTAACTTCATACCTAGAGCTTGCTGCAAACTCTGCCAGAAGTGCGAAGTAAACCGACGATCATGGTCTGAAACAATCGACTTCGGCACTCCGTGCAATCTGACCACTTCTCGGACATAAATATCGGCCATTTGATCATATCTGTATGTCATCTTGTACGGAATAAAGCATGCAGATTTGGTCAATCTATCAATCACGACCCAAATCGCATCACAATCTCTGGAGGATCTCGGTAACTGCGTCACAAAATCCATGGAAATGTGATCCCATTTCCATTCAGAAATGGACAAACTCTGTAACAATCCTCCTGGTTTCTTTCTTTCGGCTTTCACCTGTTGGCAATTCAGACACTTGGCTACAAATTCAGTAATATCAGATTTCATTTGTTTCCACCAATATTGTGTCTTCAAATCATTATACATTTTCCTGCCACCAGGATGAATACTAAAACGACTGTTGTGCGCTTCTGTCAATATTCGGTGTTTCAAATCTGAAACATTCGGCACAACAATACGATTATTCACATACAAAATACCATCATGAACCTGATACTCCGATTGATGTCCAGTTCTGACCATAGCAATCGAATTTTGTACGTTCTGATCAACTTTCTGTGCCTCTTTGATTCTCACTATCAATTCTGGTTCAGTTCGAATTGCACATAATCTCAGAGGTTGACAATCTGTTTCAAAAGCTAATCCAGACAAATAGCAGTCTTCTATCATATTCGAGACACCTATCGTCGATAAGGGTAAGGAACATACCTTTCGACTCAGTGCATCAGCTGCTGCATTGGACTTTCCTGGATAATATTTTATTTCACAATCGAAATCCTTCAATAAATCGAGCCATCTTCGTTGCCTCATATTCAACTCGGATTGTGAAAACAGATACTTTAGGCTCTTGTGATCAGAATAGATCTCAAACTTTTCACCGTACAGATAATGTCGCCATATCTTCAAAGCAAAGACAATGGCCGCCAATTCAAGATCATGAATTGGGTAACGAGTCTCATGTGGTTTCAGCTGTCTCGAGGCATAAGCAATAACATGCCCTCGCTGCATCAGTATACAACCCAATCCTCGATGAGATGCATCACAATAAACCACAAAATCACCTGTACCTGATGGAATCGTCAAGATCGGTGCACTGGTCAGTTTTTTCTTTAATTCAAGAAATCTGATCTCACATTCCTCAGACCAAACAAATGGAGCATTCTTCTGAGTCAACTGTGTAATCGGTTTGGCAATACTAGAAAAATCTTTGATGAATCGACGATAAATATCCTGCCAAACCCATAAAACTGCGAATCTCGGGCACTGATGTCGGTCTCGGCCAAGAAATCACTGCCTCAACCTTACTGGGATCAACAGCTATATACCGTCTCCGGATATAATATATCCCAGAAATACTACCTGTCTCAACCAAAACTCACATTTCGACAGTTTAGCATACAATTTCTCAGCCCTCAAAATTTTCAACACAGTTCTCAGATGATCAGCATGCTCAATCATATTATTCGAATAAATCAATATGTCATCAATAAATATAATAATAAAATCATCAAGGCATCTCTGAACGACACGGTTCATCAACCCCATGAATACAGCCGGTGCATTCGTCAAACCAAATGGTATGAAAATAAACTCATAATGTCCATACCTAGTTCTGAATGCTGTCTTTGAGATATCAGAATCCTTGACTCTCAGTTTATGATATCCAGATCTCAAATCGATCTTGGAATACACCGAGGAACCCTGCAACTGATCAAATAGATCATCAATGCGAGGCAAGGGGTATTTATTCTTTACCGTTGCCTTGTTCAGTTGCCGATAGTCGATACAAATTCTCATTGAACCGTCTTTCTTCCTTACAAACAGTACTGGAGCACCCCAAGGAGATACACTCGGTCTGATGTAACCCTTGGCCAGTAAATATTTTAACTGATCTTTCAATTCTTTCAACTCAATCGGTGCCATTCTGTACGGAGCTCTAGAAATCGGAACTGTACCTAGCATCAATTCAATGCTGAAGTCTATCTGTGAGGGGCCTAAAACTCCTTTCTTGAAAATTTGCGGAAAATTAAAAATTTTTCTTTTTAAAAGAACTTAAATGGCCTCATTCATAAAATCACTGGGGAATCAAGTTCAATATTTCAAAATATTTCAGCGGAAGAAAATTAAAGTTTTGCCAACAACAACGATTTAAAAATATCCAACGACTGATAAAATTGTTTGCGGAAAAAAAATAACAACTGCTGCTCTGAGGTCCTCGGGCGCCACTACTGCCGACCCAAGCTGGCTCACTGGTCCCCGCCCTCGGCCCTGGCCTCATCAGTACCTACAACAATCAAGTCTAGTGAGCCTAAAGACTCAGCATGCATATATCGCAGGTAACGAGTAAAAATCTGAATTTAAAATATGCATGAGTTAACATATCCTGTCCTGAGGCATACTGAAAATAATCTGTACTAAGCAATTATAATGCGTGCATAACTGAACTGGAAATCACTGTAAAAATATTTGCTCCTTGGAGCCTGTACTGAGATATCTGGTAAAATTTTCTGTTGAGATTATGTTTTACGCCTGTGGCCACTGCACTAAGCTGAACTGATCGGTAACTGGCTACCGGGGAGGCTGAAACTGAACTGAGCTGGCCGGTCACTGGCGACCGGGTGGTACCATACTGAACTGATCGGTCACTGGCGACCGTATAAAATAACACTCCCACATCGTGAATGAACCACAAGCCATATCGCATAAATCTCAAAAATAATCATTTTCTATTTAATGCACGTAAAATAATTAACTGGCATAATGAAAATGTCCCGTAATTTTACCAACTGGATTGGATTGGATCGTTCCCAGGCTCGCTGCAACCTAACTGTGCCACGAAAAATATGCAATAGCTTAAACTTGACCAACTACGCAATTTACGTTCAAAAGATGCGACTATGACGCCTAATGACTTCGCATTTAATCATGACTCCGAGCCAACTTGAACCGACACTGAACCGACGTATAGTCATGATTAAAATACGCTGAAAAAATCATAAAATAATGCTCCTAAAATGATAGGGTCGAAATCTAGGTGAAATGGAGGCCAAAACACGAAACGCTCTTTCGAGAGTCAATTTGGCACATTGCACCGTAAATTCTCGTACGACCTCAAAAATGATCCAAATGACGAACGGTCAAAAACATGACCTTCCTAACTCAATGAGGCACTGTCCAGTCCAAGGCCATGGGCTAAAAGCCAACCAAGAACTCGAACGAGCCTCTGAACCGACACAGCAACTTGCTGTAATTTCCAGCAGCTGCGCAACTACAAGACTTGCGTTGGTTTCGAGACTATCGGCCATTAGGGGAGTGAACCACCAACCAGAGACTCTTACCAACATCCCAAGGAATGATTTGAACCATGGCTAAGGGCCCTAGGCCAGCCACAATCCGCATCACACCATAACTCAACCGAAGGGTCCAACCGAGAGCAACGTGCATGCGTGTGTAGTGTTTATGCTATGATCGATGTCTCGTGTCGTTCCAATGGCCATTTGATTGACCGTGGCACGATCTAGACATCTAGGAGCATGATATGAACCGTGGCTAAGGGCCATAGGCCAACCAAGATCCACACCAAGCAAACACAAACCGAAACCAAAAGCTGTCCAACCGAAGTAGCCGAAGGGGTATAGGGGCTGTTGTGATGTTTTTATTAAAAACCGATGAACCATGGACCAAGCCACCAAAAGGGCAACTTAGTCACGTCTTAGAATTGCTAGGGAAGTGATCCAACCATGGCTATAGGCCCTTGGGGCAGCCAAGATCAGATCCTTCCTCCATGACAAGAAACTGAATTTTTCGAACAACATTTCTGCACCTATGGGGAGGTTGCTGTCATTCTGAATTTCCAGTAAGCATGGGGCTGGTTTGAATGGACCAACATGGTCCTAATGCATCCTACTACATGTATACAAGCCGCCTTGGGAGCCTGGAGTCGATCCAATACCTGAAACTCACAAACCAAAAGAAACCGTGAAGCTTGCCAAGGAATTCGAAAATTCTGCATGTGTGGTTTCAAAATGTTTTGACATGGATCTCGATTTTTACTTGAATAAACATGATCATGTACTGAAAAATAAATGATAATATGACTTGATTGAGGTTTGAAAGAAATCTAGACATGCCTGGTTTCGTTTCGAAAGAAAACGAACGAAACAACGACGACGCGGCACGGAGGAGGTGGAGCGCTTCTCTTTTCTACCTTACCTTGCTCTCGATTTTTCTCTCTTCTTTTTGGCTAGGTACCTCACGATTTTTCTACTGAAAAGAGTGTGAATTCACTCTGAATTTTCGAAAAGGAGAGGGGGGGAAAAATGGTTATGAGGGGTGAGGAGAAGGGTGCACAATATAAGGAAGAATCAAGACCAAGTCCACTCCCCTTTGAATTTTAAATTTTGAATTGATATCAAATGAGTTGGTGGATGCTTCTAGGAGGTAGTGGCCGAAATTTTGCTTATTTTCTAGTCTAGGATATGTCCATTTATTTAATTAAATTGTGCTCCCAAAAATCCTAAAATTATCCTACTAATTACATGCAAAGAATTGGTCAAAGTTGATGAGTTGGAAAATGAATCTTCTAGCAACTAAGGGTGGCCGAAAAATGCATGATAAAATAAAGGGAAATGTTGATTATCTAGTCAACTAATAATCCTTGAAAGCCTTACTAATCCTTTAAATAATTTTAGTGAGCTAACCCCTTAATTAAATAACTTAAATGAGTTCATTTCTTAATCACCTCAAATAATTAAATTAAATCCTCAAGCCTCCCTTTCTAACTTAAATGAACTTGGTTGCTAGCTAAATTAACTTCTGGAAATATTTCTCGAATCTTAAATTCTATCTCAAAACTCCAACTCCGGTCCGGCCTCACTAAAATAACTGAAATGCTAAAAATCAAACTACTGAACTGAAATAATAAAATAATTAACTTCAAACAAATGCATTTAAAATAATCATGCAATGAAGTCAATTAAATTTAAAAATCTAGAATTATGCATGGCTTATACGTCTACTGATATACGGGTTCTACAATCCTTCCCCCCTTAAATAAATTTCGTCCTCGAAATTAGAACTCACCGAATAACTCAAGGTATCGACTTCTCATCTCCGGCTCAGACTCCCACGTAGCTTCCTCCTCTGAATGGTTGAGCCATTTGACTTTGACTCGCTTAATCAACTTGTTCCGAAGTTTCTTCTCCTGTCTGTCTAGGATCTGCACGGGTCTCTCCTCATAAGATAAGTTCGGAGTAAGCTGCAACGGCTCGAAATTCAGCACATGCGAAGGATTTGCCATATACTTCCTCAGCATGGAGACGTGAAAGACATTGTGTACTCCGGCCAGATTCGGCGGAAGAGCCACACGATACGCTAGCGTCCCAACTCTGTCGAGGATCTCAAACGGTCCAATGAATCTCGGACTGAGCTTCCCTTTCTTGCCAAATCTCATGACACCCTTCATAGGTGCCACTTTCACGAAGACATGATCGCCCACAGCAAACTCTAACTCTCTCCTCCGCTGATCGGCATAACTCTTCTGTCGGCTCTGAGCAGTCCTCATTCTATCACGGATCTTGACTACTACATCTGCTGCCTGCTGAACAACCTCTGGACCCAACTCTGCTCTCTCTCCTACTTCATCCCAATGAACATGAGATCTACACTTGCGGCCATACAGCGCCTCATACGGAGCCATACCTATGGACGACTGGAAACTGTTGTTATAGGTGAACTCTACCAATGGTAAGTTCGACTCCCAACTCCCAGAGAAATCAATGACGCAAGCACGGAGAAGATCCTCTAAGATCTGAATAACTCGCTCCGACTGTCCATCTGTCTGCGGATGGAAAGCTGTGCTAAACAGCAACTTCGTACCCAAAGTCGAATGCAAACTCTTCCAAAACGAGGAAGTGAATCTGGGATCTCTGTCGGATACGATAGAAACTGGAATACCGTGGAGTCGGACTATCTCTCGGATATACAGCTCTGCATACTGAACCATGGTGAAAGTCGTCTTAATAGGCAAGAAGTGCGCTGATTTGGTAAGACGATCTACAATCACCCAGATAGCATTCGATCCTCTGGCTGACCTCGGCAATCCGGTCACAAAGTCCATGGTAACATTCTCCCACTTCCACTCGGGAATAGGGAGAGGCTTGAGCAAACCTGCTGGTCTCTGATGCTCGGCCTTCACTAACTGGCAAGTCAGGCACTCGGATACAAAACGCATGATGTCCTTCTTCATTCCTGGCCACCAATACAATAGCTGCAGATCTTTGTACATCTTCGTACTCCCAGGGTGAATGGAGTACGGGGACGTATGGGCCTCTGATAAGATATCTGCTCGGATAGAATCACTGCTAGGAACCCATATCCTATCTCGGTATCTCACAATACCGTCGCTGACTGAATACAAAACACTGCCCTTGGCTTCATCTCTCTTCTTCCACTGTGCCAACTGCTCATCTGCTGCCTGACCGCTGCGAATACGGTCAATAAGAGAGGACTGGATAGTTAAGGTAGATAAACGAGGAACTCTACCTCGAGGGTAAGTCTCAAGATCAAACCTCTGCATCTCAATCTGAAGAGGTTTCTGCATCGTCAAATGAGCCATCACTGCGACTTTCCTGCTCAAAGCATCCGCAACTACATTAGCTTTACCCGGGTGGTAGCTAATGTCACAATCGTAGTCTTTCACAAGCTCCAACCAACGCCTCTGACGCATGTTCAGCTCCTTCTGCGTAAAGAAATACTTGAGGCTCTTATGGTCGGTAAAGATCTGGCACTTCTCTCCATACAGATAGTGCCTCCAAATCTTCAAAGCAAAAACTACGGCCGCTAACTCCAGATCATGGGTAGGGTAATTCTTCTCGTGGATTTTCAGCTGTCGAGAAGCATACGCTATCACTCTCCCATGCTGCATCAAAACTGCACCTAAACCAAGCTTCGAAGCATCGGTAAAAAGGACAAACTCGCCGGGCCCTGATGGCATGGCCAAAACTGGTGCTGAAATAAGAGCTTGCTTCAAAGTATCGAAGCTCTTCTGACACTCCTCGCTCCACACAAACTTCACATCTTTCTTTGTCAGTGCTGTGAGTGGAACGGCGATAGAGGAGAATCCCTGGATGAATTTTCTGTAATATCCTGCTAGCCCAAGGAAACTGCGGATCTCGGATGCATTCTGAGGCACAACCCAATCTCTGACTGCTACAACTTTTGCTGGGTCTACCTCAATACCACTGCTAGAAACAATGTGGCCCAAAAACGCCACCTTCTCTAACCAGAATTCGCACTTACTGAACTTTGCGAATAATTTGTGCTTCTGCAATGTCTGCAACACTGTGGTCAGATGCCTGCTGTGCTCCTCCCGATTCTTGGAGTAGACGAGAATGTCATCTATGAACACTATCACAAACTGGTCGAGGTACGGCTGAAATACGCGATTCATGAGATCCATGAAGATCGCTGGCGCATTCGTCAGACCGAACGGCATCACAAGGAACTCGTAGTGACCATAACGAGTCCTGAAAGCTGTCTTCGAAACATCAGCACCTCTCACCCTCAACTGGTGATAACCGGAACGCAGATCTATCTTGGAGAAAATCGAAGCTCCCTGCAACTGGTCAAACAGATCCTCAATCCTCGGCAGTGGGTATTTATTCTTCACTGTAACCCTGTTCAACTCCCGGTAGTCAATGCAAAGCCTCATCGTGCCATCCTTCTTTTTCACGAATAAGACTGGCGCGCCCCATGGAGAAAAGCTTGGGCGAATGAACTCCTTGTCGAGAAGTTCCTGGATCTGCTTCTTAAGCTCTGCCATCTCTGTCGGTGCTAGTCGGTACGGCGCTTTGGATATCGGAGCCGTACCGGGCATAAGCTCAATGGAAAACTCCACCTCTCTCTCTGGTGGCATACCAGAGACGTCTTCGGGAAAAACGTCTAAGAAATCTCTGACAACCGGAACATCTGAGGCTGACTGGCTGGGTTCCTCGGGGACAGATAAAAAGGTTGCTAGAAATGCCCGACACCCTCTATGCATGAGCTTCCTAGCCTGAACATAAGGAATAATGCGCGGTAAAGGAAAGTACCTGTCCGGCTCAAATAAGAACTGCTCCATTCCAGGCGGTCGGACAAGAACAGATCTCCGCTGGAAGTCTATCAACACTCTGTTCCTCAATAGCCAGTCCATCCCTAGGATGATGTCAAATTCAGGCATCGGTAGCACAATCAGATCCGCATAAACAAGATTACCGTGCAGCTCAAGGTCTATATCTCGGATAACATTGGTAGCTGCCATCTCCTCGCCTGACGGCAACTCTACTGAAAAGGCTGTATCTAGCCCAATGGTCTGGATCTTGAGGAAGTTAGCAAAGACCTCCGAAATAAACGAGTGAGTGGCCCCTGAATCTATCAAGGCCTTGGTAGCGGAACCAGATATAAAATTTCTCCCTGAAAGAGCGGAGCTCTAAGTTGAATCCCACTACAAGATCTAAACTTATAGACATGCAAAGGTCAAGGTTCCTCTAGCTTAATTTCCCCGAAATAAATCTGAGTAGAGCATGCAATCCTATAACAGTTCTAAGTTCAAAATCTAAATCCCGATTCCCAAAACGCGGAAATTCAAATAATAACTTAAAGTTTAAAGGTACCTGTCAACAACATAGTCTCCGGGTTGGTTTCCGCGGCATGGAGAGCAAAAACTCTGCCTTGGGTAGGCAGATGCCTCTAAGGACACTGCAGCAACATGTGGTCTGGACTGCCACACTTAAAACACTTTCCTGAGCCAGCCATACATGCTCCAGGATGGCGACGTGAGCACCTAGGACAGACTGGGTGCTCCTGAGTCCTCGGGGCTGGGCGTCCCCGCTGCTGCTGCTGGCCTCGGTTCCTGGGCGGTCCATGAAAAGGCCTCTTATTCTGCTGCTGATGCTGATGAGGAGGAGGGCGGTGCGGTGCCTGGACTGGGCGCTTGCCCTGGCGATCCCTCTCGATATCCCGCAGATCCTGCTCTGCGGCTAACGCCTTGGAGACGGCAACCTCATAAGTAGCAGGGTCAGATACCCTAACATCCCGGCGCAAGATCGGCCGTAAACCCACCAGGAAGTGCATCAGCTTAGCTTTGGCATCATTCGCTATCAGGGGCACAAAGTGACAGCCCCTCTCGAACTTACGGATAAACTCCGTAACCGACATATCCCCTTGTCTCAGACTCATGAACTCGGTGGTCAGCCTGGTGCGAACCTCCTCAGCAAAATACTTGGAGTAGAAAACCTCCGTAAAGCGGGTCCAAGAAAGTGTAGCCAATGTCAGGGCTACCGAAGCTCCTTCCCACCATAAGCGGGCGTCTCCAGTGAACAAGTAGGTGGCACATCGGACTCGGTCTGCGTCCCCCAGCTCCATAAAATCGAAGATAACCTCGAGGGATTTGATCCATCCCTCGGCAACCATGGGGTCAGACGCCCCAGAGAACTCCTTCGGGCGCATCTTCATGAATCGCTCATACACAGCCTCGGGCCCTGTCGGCCTGGCTGCGGCTGCGGCTACGGCTGCGGCATTGCCCCCCGCAAACTGTGCGAAGAACTGTGCCATCCCAGCTAACATCTGGGCACTCATGTCCGGTGGGGGCGGTGGAGGAGGTGGTAGGTCTCCCTCTGGTCTACGCTCCTCCCTGTCTTCTCGGCGAGGCTCCTCCTCTCTGTTGCGCTCTAAAATGCGTCTAGGGGGCATACTGTTCCAACATAACCCATACGTAACTAACATGCATAATTCCATAATTTATTTTAAATGGACTATGAAATACTGAAAATCTGGAAGCATGCTGACAAACTAATTCATGCTTTAACTAAAATGCTGAACAAAATGCTGAACTGAAAAACTTACAGACCAAAGGCGTGGCTTTGTGAGCTTCTCGCGGTCAGTAGTAGTGAAACCCTATACAGAACCACCGCTCTGATACCAACTGTGAGGGGCCTAAAACTCCTTTCTTGAAAATTTGCGGAAAATTAAAAATTTTTCTTTTTAAAAGAACTTAAATGGCCTCATTCATAAAATCACTGGGGAATAAAGTTCAATATTTCAAAATATTGCAGCGGAAGAAAATTAAAGTTTTGCCAACAACAACGATTTAAAAATATCCAACGACTGATAAAATTGTTTGCGGAAAAAAAATAACAACTGCTGCTCTGAGGTCCTCGGGCGCCACTACTGCCGACCCAAGCTGGCTCACTGGTCCCCGCCCTCGGCCCTGGCCTCATCAGTACCTACAACAATCAAGTCTAGTGAGCCTAAAGACTCAGCATGCATATATCGCAGGTAACGAGTAAAAATCTGAATTTAAAATATGCATGAGTTAACATATCCTGTCCTGAGGCATACTGAAAATAATCTGTACTAAGCAATTATAATGCGTGCATAACTGAACTGGAAATCACTGTAAAAATATTTGCTCCTTGGAGCCTGTACTGAAATATCTGGTAAAATTTTCTGTTGAGATTATGTTTTACGCCTGTGGCCACTGCACTAAGCTGAACTGATCGGTAACTTGCTACCGGGGAGGCTGAAACTGAACTGAGCTGGCCGGTCACTGGCGACCGGGTGGTACCATACTGAACTGATCGGTCACTGGCGACCGTATAAAATAACACTCTCACATAGTGAATGAACCACAAGCCATATCGCATAAATCTCAAAAATAATCATTTTCTATTTAATGCACGTAAAATAATTAACTGGCATAATGAAAATGTCCCGTAATTTTACCAGCTGGATTGGATTGGATCGTTCCCAGGCTCGCTGCAACCTAACTGTGCCATGAAAAATATGCAATAGCTTAAACTTGACCAACTACGCAATTTACGTTCAAAAGATGCGACTATGACGCCTAATGACTTCGCATTTAATCATGACTCCGAGCCAACTTGAACCGACACTGAACCGACGTATAGTCATGATTAAAATACGCTGAAAAAATCATAAAATAATGCTCCTAAAATGATAGGGTCGAAATCTAGGTGAAATGGAGGCCAAAACACGAAATGCTCTTTCGAGAGTCAATTTGGCACATTGCACCGTAAATTCTCGTACGACCTCAAAAATGATCCAAATGACGAACGGTCAAAAACATGACCTTCCTAACTCAATGAGGCACTGTCCAGTCCAAGGCCATGGGCTAAAAGCCAACCAAGAACTCGAACGAGCCTCTGAACCGACACAGCAACTTGCTGTAATTTCCAGCAGCTGCGCAACTACAAGACTTGCGTTGGTTTCGAGACTAGCGGCCATTAGGGGAGTGAACCACCGACCAGAGACTCTTACCAACATCCCAAGGAATGATTTGAACCATGGCTAAGGGCCCTAGGCCAGCCACAATCCGCATCACACCATAACTCAACCGAAGGGTCCAACCGAGAGCAACGTTCATGCGTGTGTAGTGTTTATGCTATGATCGATGTCTCGTGTCGTTCCAATGGCCATTTGATTGACCATGGCACGATCTAGACATCTAGGAGCATGATATGAACCGTGGCTAAGGGCCATAGGCCAACCAAGATCTACACCAAGCAAACACAAACCGAAACCAAAAGCTGTCCAACCGAAGTAGCCGAAGGGGTATAGGGGCTGTTGTGATGTTTTTATTAAAAACCGATGAACCATGGACCAAGCCACCAAAAGGGAAACTTAGTCACGTCTTAGACTTGCTAGGGAAGTGATCCAACCATGGATATAGGCCCTTGGGGCAGCCAAGATCAGATCCTTCCTCCATGACAAGAAACTGAATTTTTCGAACAACATTTCTGCACCTATGGGGATGTTGCTGTCATTCTGAATTTCCAGCAAGCATGGGGCTGGTTTGAATGGACCAACATGGTCCTAATGCATCCTACTACATGTATACAAGCCGCCTTGGGAGCCTGGAGTCGATCCAATACCTGAAACTCACAAACCAAAAGAAACCGTGAAGCTTGCCATGGAATTCGAAAATTCTGCATGTGTGGTTTCAAAATGTTTTGACATGGATCTCGATTTTTACTTGAATAAACATGATCATGTACTGAAAAATAAATGATAATATGACTTGATTGAGGTTTGAAAGAAATCTAGACATGACTGGTTTCTTTTCGAAAGAAAACTAACGAAACAACGACGACGCGGCACGGAGGAGGTGGAGCGCTTCTCTTTTCTACCTTACCTTGCTCTCGATTTTTCTCTCTTCTTTTTTGCTAGGTACCTCACGATTTTTCTACTGAAAATGAGTGTGAATTCACTCTGAATTTTCGAAAAGGAGAGGGGGGGAAAAATGGTTATGAGGGGTGAGGAGAAGGGTGCACAATATAAGGAAGAATCAAGACCAAGTCCACTCCCCTTTGAATTTTAAATTTTGAATTGATATCAAATGAGTTGGTGGATGCTTCTAGGAGGTAGTGGCCGAAATTTTGCTTATTTTCTAGTCTAGGATATGTCCATTTATTTAATTAAATTGTGCTCCCAAAAATCCTAAAATTATCCTACTAATTACATGCAAAGAATTGGTCAAAGTTGATGAGTTGGAAAATGAATCTTCTAGCAACTAAGGGTGGCCGAAAAATGCATGATAAAATAAAGGGAAATGTTGATTATCTAGTCAACTAATAATCCTTGAAAGCCTTACTAATCCTTTAAATAATTTTAGTGAGCTAACCCCTTAATTAAATAACTTAAATGAGTTCATTTCTTAATCACCTCAAATAATTAAATTAAATCCTCAAACCTCCCTTTCTAACTTAAATGAACTTGGTTGCTAGCTGAATTAACTTCTGGAAATATTTCTCGAATCTTAAATTCTATCTCAAAACTCCAACTCCGGTCCGGCCTCACTGAAATAACTGAAATGCTAAAAATCAAACTACTGAACTGAAATAATAAAATAATTAACTTCAAACAAATGCATTTAAAATAATCATGCAATGAAGTCAATTAAATTTAAAAATCTAGAATTATGCATGGCTTATACGTCTACTGATATACGGGTTCTACACTATCTCTCTAATCGGAGGCAATCCAGGAATCTCATCTGGAAAGACATCAGCAAACTCACACGCCACTGGCAAATCCGCCAATGATGGACTCAACTTCAGTAAATCAACTGAATATACAAGGAATCCATCCGCTTCTTTCTGCAATAATCGAGTCATATTCACAGCTGATATCAAAGGAATTCTAACTCGAGAACCCTTACCATAAAATTTCCACTCATAAGCCATCTCAGGTCTGAATCTTACAATCCTGTGGAAACAATCGACTGTAGCCATGTACTTGGTTAACATATCGATACCGATAATACAATCAAAATCAGATATCCCAAGCACAATACAGTCTAACTCAATCTCATGTCCGTCATACTGTAGCATACAAGATTTAACAGAAGTCACTGATACAAGGCCTTTCCCCAAAGGTGAAGAGACAGATACTACAGTATATAGGGACTCAACAAGCAATGCATGCATCAATGCAAATCTCTCGTAAATAAATGTATGCGATGCACCAGTATCAATCAATAAATATGCAGGATACCCAGAAATAAAACAGTTACCTTCAACAACATCATCATGTGCATCCTGAGCCTGCTCCTCAGTCAAAGCGAACACTCTGGCCTGCTGTCTCGGAGGCTGGCTCACTGTCTGGCTTCCTCCTGGACTCTGCTGTGATTGAGTAGACGGTGCTGGCTGGAAAGAATTAACAGCAAATGGTCAGTCTCCCTGTCTGAGCCACTGATCCAGATGACTCTGCATCATGTGATCTCTGAGAATCTCTCTGAGAACAAACTCGAGCAAAATGTCCCTGCTGCCTACAAATACGGCAACTGTCGAACACTCCTCGGCACTGCTCAGTGGAATGCTTCCCTCCACAGGTGCTGCAATAGGGTCCTGTATAACTCTGGCCCTGACCAGTCTGTCTCGAGCCACTAGAACTGGAAGAACTGCTGCCAGACTTCTTGAACTGCTTTCCCTTAGCTTTCAGGAAATCTTTCTTTCCACTCCCACTGCCACTCTCAAATCTGGGAGATGGTGGAGGCATCTGTGGTCTCGGTGCTGAAGGCAAAAACGAAGCTCCTCTCTGTCTTATCAGACCGGCTTCGGCTCCCTTGGCTCAGTTCAGGGCATCAGTAAAATTATTCGGTCGCCCTGTGTTCACCAATGTAAAAATCTCAGGATTGAAACCATTGATGAACTGATCAGCAATAGCTTCTTCATTCTCGGCCACGTGTGGAGCAAATCGCAACAAAGTAGAAAACTTAGTCACATATTCCTCAATATTCAGCTGGCCCTGTCTCAAGTTTGCAAACTCCGCTCCCTTATCCTTCCTGTACGACACTGGAAAGAACCTCTGATAGAATTCAGTTCTAAAGACATTCTAGGTAATAGTCGTACCTCGATGTTACAATGCATGTTTTGTTGTAATCCACAAATTCTTTGCCACGTCATGCAACTGGTGCCCTATCAGTTTCACTCTCCTCTCATAATTATAGTTCAAGGATTCAAAAAGCATCTCAATATCGTCTAGCCAACTCTCGCAATCCACTGAATTCTCAGTACCCTTCAGAGTTGGTGGATGGAACGACTGAAACCTTTTCAATAATGTCTCCATAGAAGTGGCTGTAACGTCCATCGGAGGATTCGAAGTACTACCCTGTTCTGGTATTCTTCTCGGAGGCATATCTGATAATCAAAAGGATTAGTGACCCCAAACAAGAATTCTATTTCAGTCCTCCTCCGATCATCTTACTGTTGATCCAGAATCGGTGCTGATTCATTCTCAATAAAACATATTACCATATCAAATCAGATAAGCAAGTAACATGTATTAAAGCAGTAAGACATGCTAGCATTCAAAAGCAGGAAAGAACACACATTCTACCCCGCTCACTAGCTCCTATCTCAATCTAAAGGATCTATCGCTCTGATACCACCTGTTGTGGGGACCCGGACGCTAATCAAGTTCATAATCGTCATTGGGACAATTTAATCAATTATAATAAAGAGGGTCTAATTTTTTTTTAACGCGGAACGTAATGGAAATCATTCTGATATACATATCAGTATTCAAGCACAAGTTTGATACTATATACGATCATTCAAAACTCAGGTTCAACAACTAGCTATCACGTGTCCAAACTCTATCTACAGCAACGTCAAAGTCCGTGGTCTCCACTCTATTCATGATCTCTCGTCATCTCCTCGACCCTGATCCTATCCCACCTGTTGTCATGCACACATACAAACACGACAACAGCCAGATAATTCCGGTGAGAATATAATCCCAGTATAAATCAACGAACATGCAATCATATGATAAACATAAAAGCATGGACAGATAACAGCAATATGTATCAAAATCTGAAATATAATCAATATAAAACTATCGACAATACTCGTGACTCCACGACTCAGACAAGACTCAATCCTAGTCTAGGGATCCCGGTTTCCAGACGATGGCATTCCTATATCGACCAACAGTAATACAAGAAACTCCGATTCTATCCACGTCGATATAACCAAACATCCAGTGTCTTGACCTATCCGTCACAGACTGTGGCACAATCGCCAACACACTATCTTGTGACATCGTGCAATGTGCCCGTGGCGATCCCACCACTATCAGGCACTTCTGTCACAAGATCACTCGTCTAATACTCATCTATTACATGCTTCCTATAAATCAATAGAACATCATATAATAATCAAATCAATGCATATAATAACAATAAGTATGTGATTTAGGGAAACCCAAGTATATCCTACTTGAGTCGATCTCCCAATACCATATTGACTTATACCTTTCTTTTATTGAAATTCTGATGTCGTTTCTGTCTGGAATTCAAGGTCTGTCAATCCCTCAATCTGGCAATGGCAATATCAATAGTACCATATCAATATACTACTCCAATCAATACCAACTCGGATCAATCTGGATTTAATTCAAAATCAACGGCATAACGGAACAATCTGAATATTCCCGTCAATACAATCTCAACAAATATTAATTACAAATCATAACGCATGTCCAATACCAGCTGTAATCAGTTAACAATCCAAATCTGTCCAATATCAATCGATATATTCTGAAAAATCATAACAATTCCATAATCAATCTGTTTCTCAATCTGACTTCGATTCTACGATGTTTAACATGTCCATAACACCATATATAAATCAAATCAAATTCCTACAACATAATATTTTCAAATGATAACAGAACACAATCAAACTTACGTCCAGTTGTAGCTGTCGAAGCGAGGATCACAGAACTGAAGTCGGATTAAAATTTGGATAACCGAGTCAAACAAACTCACAATCCAAAGCTTGGAGGAACTTGAGAGAATTTGTAGGGGAAATTTCGATTCTTGCTACTGGTCTCGAAGAAATGAAGAATATACATTATATATATATAACAAATTGCATGTGTGACAAGTGTCCACTAAAGTCATAATTGCACTTTAGCCCCTGAATTCTTCATTATTTGCAATTTGGTCCTCAAAACTCTTTTTAATTCCATTTCTATCCTAATTAATTACAAAAATCGTGGAATTTAATTCATCATTCCAAAATTTGTAAATTAAATAATCTCGGTATTAAAATGATATAATTTCGGGCCTTACATACGTTCTTAGTCCCAGACTATGGCGGTCTATATCGAAGATCTGCAATAGGATTCGGTCTTCTCCTCAGTCTATAGATATATATCCAAAAGTCCAGTGACTTGGCGGTTCTACCAAAGACTAGGTGGATCTGCCCAATTTTAAGTCATGCTTTGCTACAATTCAATAGAGTAAGCATATCAATATCAAGGATTGCAAATATCGAATGCAATAATCATTCAGTATGTGATTTTGGGAAACTCAAGTCAAATCTACTCGAGTTGTGCAATCCCGAATCAACATTTATTTATACCTTTCGTTTCTTTATGTCGATCTGACTCTGTCGAAGTCTCAAATTCACTGCCTGTCAAATCAATCTGTCAATAACAATATCGAATACACTGTATCAATGTATAACTCAATTCAAGACCTGTTCTGATCAATACTCAAATCAACATACAATTTGATCAATGTCAACGACATACGGTACAATCTCAATAAATACTGAATCTGATCAATATCAATTTGCTGATGTTTCGACGGCATAACAATACACTCTCAGTAACCCCGTCAATCTCAACATCACAGATACAATATCACGGTTTGTAATCAATATCTGTATAATTATGAATCTAACTCGAAATCAACGACATAACGCAATAATCTCGATATCCCCGTCAATACAATATCAACAGATATCAATTACAATCCATAACCAATATCCAATACCATCTAAAATCAATCAATAATCCAAATCTGTCCAATATCAATCAATATACTTCTGAAAAATCATAACAATTTCATAATCAATCTGTTTCTCAATCTGACTTCGATTCTATGATGTCTAACATGTCAGGAACATCATATATATGAATCATATCCGATTCTGACAATACCATAATTCCAAGACATATCGAAACGTAGTAAAACTTACGTCCAGTTAAAGCTCTCGTCAATAGGAACACGGTGTTGTACTCGGATTCAAAATCAGACGGGCAGATCTTGTGTAGCTTCCAAATTAAAATAAAAAACTTAGCTTTTCCCCTTCGTTTCTTCGTTTTTCCTTTTTTTGATTGCTGAGGAAGGAATGTAACATATATATATCCAATTTTCATGTAAGGCTACATGTCATCATTTTTCACACACATCGGTTGGCGCTCGGGCGGTCACAAGTTACCGCTTGGGCGCGAAAGTTTCTGTCGAGAT
Organism: Primulina tabacum; assembly: GCF_025594145.1. NCBI lineage: Eukaryota > Viridiplantae > Streptophyta > Magnoliopsida > Lamiales > Gesneriaceae > Primulina > Primulina tabacum. Next base: position 29,299,300 of record NC_134550.1, on the reverse strand, counting down.
ACTCAGCCGATCATCTCCTGGCGCTCGGGCGGTAATATTCTACTGCTCGGGCGCCAAACATTCTGTACAAGAAGTAAATTCATGGTGCATTGGCGCTCGGGCGATTCTTTTCTATCGCTCGGGCACCAGATGTTCGGTCCAACATCTTGGCTTATACTGTAACGATGCCCTGCTTCTTCATTTGAGTTCCTATAACCTCAATTCTGTCAATTAATCAACGTCTGATTACAGTAATTAAATCTCGGGCATTACATTTCTCCCCTCCTTAGATATGATTTTGTCCCCGAAATCACAGGCAATCAAATCAGATGAAAAAGAAATGTATAACAAAATCAATCAGAAACTCACATCAGTGAAATACTCTGAACATCGTTACTTCATATCAGACTCAGTCTTCCAGGTAGCCTCTTCGAGGCCCTAATGACTTTATTGTACTTCCAACAGCAGAGTAGTCTTCATTCTGAAGTATCTCTCTTTCACGGATTTCTGATTTCAATATGAAATAATAATTCAAGAAGTATAATATCATAATACCATTTGAAATAATTCTGATAGAATCGATCTCAAATACAGGTTATACAGCATCCGTATATACCCATCAACAGCTCATAACGAATCAACACCATTATCTGCCATCAATCTGTTCAATCCCAGTCAATTCCAATATGTACTCTTCTGTCTCAAATACCAACGGTCATCATCCGACGTTGGTATATTTAGTCTGTCTATTCTGAGCTGTCTTTATTTTCTTCTGAATCAACTTCACTTCTTCAGTCTTATCTCTGATTATATCAGGTTCAATATCAAGAACCTCAAAGATATTATTTCAATAAAGAGGGGATCTGCACTTCTTGTCGTACAACACCTCAGAGGAGTCATCTCAAACTCGTCTGATAGCTATTGTTGTATTAAAACTCACACAATACAATGAATCTTGTCATCTGGTGCTAAAATCAAGCACTACAGTTTCAAGGATATCTTCTCATATCTGGATAGTCCGCTCTGATTATTCCTCCGTCTGTAGGTGAGATATAGAAGAATCTGCTATACATTCTGCCAAACGTGCAAAGCTAACCAAAGTCATGGTCTGATATAATCACCTTTCGGTACTCTGTGTAATCTGACCACTTTTCTGACAGAAATCTCAATAATCTAGTCATATTTGTACGTCATCTTGTACAAATAACACATGTTGCTTTGGTCGATCTGTCAATCACACTCAAATCGCATCGCAATCTCAAGAAGAATATGATAGCTTTATTACGATATCCCTGGAAATGTGATCTCATTTCCATTTAGGAATCGATAAGCTATATAACCAATTTCCTGGTTTCATATGTTCTGTCTTCATCTGTCAGCAATTCAGACATTTCATTACAAATTCTGCCACAACTGGTCTCATCTGTTTCCCTAAAATCTGTCATTTCAAGTCATCATACATTTTTCTATCATCAGAATAAATGTTGAATCAAAGATTGTGCATTTCTGATAATACCTGTCGTTCTACATTTGACAAATCTGGCACAAACAAATCAATTATTCATATACAATACAGTATCACGTACCTGATATTCTATTAGATACACTGCTCTGCTTTAATCATCGAAATCAAGTTCTGAACATTCTGATCAAATTTCTGAACTGCTTTAATTCGCAAAAGCCGCTTTGATTTAACTCACACCGTATAGAATCCCAACGATATGTAATATGTATCAAATACTGATCTAAAGATAACAAGTCTCAAGCAGATTCAATACAACAATCGTATATAATAGCCTGCTAAACTCATGCATCGATAAATATCTGACACCGATGTCGTTCTCAACCAACTGATCACGGTCTCACTGTGCGGAAATCAATCAGTATACTGTCTTTGGATATCGAATACCCCGAATACCATCTGTCTCAATCAAGATTCATAATTCAACAGTTTCTGTGTTCCCCTTTCCAGTTCTCAAAATATTCGATACAACACTCAGATAATCAACAACATCAGTCATATTCTTCGAATATATCAGAATATCGTAGATAAAACGAGCATAAAATCATCAGAATAATTCTGAACACAGGGTTTATCCACTCACAACCATAGCTGATACATCTCCAAAGAGAAACACTCCATCAGATGTAACTTTCGGCTAGTAAATCTTCTAACTGATAATTCAATTATTTCAATTCAATCAGTGTCATTTTATACGAAGTTCTAAAAATAAGAACATTACCTGGTATCGAGTCAAAGCTTAAATGAATCTCCCTGACTGAAGGCAAACCCGAAATCTCATCTGGGCAGGCTTTAGCAACTCTCCTGTCACTGGCAAATCCGTCAATGATACGCTCAATTTCAGTAAATCAACTGAATACATAAGGAATCACTCTGTTCCTTTCGATAATCATTGACTCATGAACATCACATATATCAAGGAAATTCTAGATCTAGAATCCTTACCGTACCATGTTCATTCTTCGGCCATTTCAGGTCCGAATCTTACCATTTCCTGGAAATAATCAGCAATAGCTCTGTACTTGGCCAACACATCAATATCAATAATGCGGTCAGAATCAGACGACATCAGTACAGTACAAGCTAACTCTAATCTCCTATTCATCCTACTGTAGTATCCGATATTTCCCAAAATTCGTTGATATCAACACTCTCCCAACAAGTAGGAGATAATTACTACAATAGATACGAACTCAACAAATAAAGCATACATCAATGCAATTCATTCAGAAATCATGCGTAGGATGTACGAGTATCTCTCAATACATACACCGAATAATCATAAAGGAATATTTACCTGTCACTATATCATCAAGTGCATCCTGGGTCTGTTCCTTGTCGCTGCCACCATTCTGCCTTCCTACTTGTCCTTGTTGTTTCTGAGTAGAGGGTGATTGGAAAGAACGAACAACAGAAGATGGTCTATCAGTCTGAGTCACTGATCCAGATGACTTTGCTCCCTGGAATCTTCGGGAACCTCTCTGTGGACAAACTCTAGCAAAGTGTCCTTGTTGTTTGCAAATGTTGCAACTACCATACACTCCTTGGCATTGCTCTGTGAGATGTCTTCCTCCACAGGTTCTACAATAGACCCCGGCATAACTCGGGTTAGAACTACTGGAGCTAGATGAACCGCTCCCTAACTTCTTAAACTGCTTCTTTCGAGCTTTTAACTGTTCTTTCTTCCCAATACTACTACTACCAACCTCCAATTTCAAAGGGGATTGCAGAAATTGGTCTAGAGATTGTTGCTGTTTCTGAGATTGGATCACATACAGCCTTTCTTGTTGTCGAATCAAACTTGCTTCGGCTCTCTTTGCTCTACTCATAGCATCAACAAAATTATAGGCTCGGTCTGTGTTTACCAATGTCAATATCTCAGGATTCAATCCTTTAACAAACTGATCAGTCACAACTTCATCATTCTCAGCCACGTTAGGAGCAAAACGTCGCAAGGAAGAAAATTGCACAACATATTCTTCAATGTTTGGCTGACCCTGTTTCAAATTTTTAAATTCTGCCCTCTTATCTTCTCGGTACGAAACTGGGAAAAACCTTCGATAAAATTCCACTTTGAAGATTTCCCAAGTAATCATTGTATCACGCTATTCTAAGACTCCTTTGGTTGTAATCTTCCAGCTCTTTGCGATCTCCTGTAACTGATGCCCAATTAGTTTAACTCTACATTCATCCGAGTACTCAAGTGAATCAAACAATATCTCTATATCATCTATCCAGCTCTCACAATCAACAGTCGTCTCAGTACCCCTCAGAATCTGCGGGGTCAATGACTGACACCTCTTCAGCTGTATTTCCATCGGAGTTTCTGACACATCCATCTGACTAGTCGAAATACTACCCGGTTCTGGGATTCTTCGAGGAGGAATATCTGATTACCAAAATAATTAGTAATCAAATACAACAAACCTGTTTCAGTCCTCCTCTGATCATCTTACTGCTGATCAAGAATTAGTTCTGATTCCCTTTCAAATAAAACATATTCCCAATCAAATTAGATAAACAGGTAAACATGTATTAAAGCAGTAAATCATGCTAGCATTCAAAAGCAAGGAAAGAAGACTTATTCTACCCCGCTCACTAGCTCCTATCTCAGTCTACAAACCTATTGCTCTGATACCACCTGCTGTGGGGACCCGGAGGCTAATCATCTTCTAATCCTTATTAATGTCAAATATAACAATTAAGAAAATTGGGACTATTTTTTTTTTAAATTATAAATGCGGAACGTAATAGTAATATATCTGATATACATATCAAAATCAAAGTACAAATCATGTACTACATGTCTATATCTCAACTAGGTTCAACTACTATACATCCAGTGCTGAATCATATTCTGCTTCTGGGCCCAGATCTCCACGCTAACTATAATCTCTCATCCTCTTCCTGATCCTGATCCTGTCCCACCTGTTGTCATGCACACATACAAACAAGACAACAGCAGGATAACTCCAGTGAGATATATATATCCCAGTATAAACAATGTAAACATGCAGTCATCTAAAAACATGTATAGAAGCATGAAACACGTATCAATAACAAGTATCAAATCTGAACAACATGTATCAATACAAACTCTGAATCACACTCTGTGACTCCTAGACTCTGACTCGACTCATCCTAATCTAGGGATCCCGATCTGAATAAGAACGCAACGTTCTCCCATCTACTTTACCCCAGCTAGATGGTGGTACGTTCTTAGTCCCAGACTTTGGCGGTCTATATCGAAGATCTGCAATAGGATTCGGTCTTCTCCTCAGTCTATCGATATATATCCAAAAGTCCAGTGACTTGGCGGTTCTGTCATGGCGGTTCTACCAAAGACTAGGCGGATCTGCCCAATTCTAAGTCATGCTTTGCTACAATTCAATGGAGTAAGCATATCAATATCAAGCATTGCAAATATCGAATGCAATAATCATTCAGTATGTGATTTTGGGAAACTCAAGTCAAATCTACTCGAGTTGTGCAATCCCGAATCAACATTTATTTATATCTTTCGTTTCTTTTTGTCGATCTGACTCTGTCGAAGTCTCAAATTCACTGCCTGTCAAATCAATCTGTCAATAACAATATCGAATACACTGTATCAATGTATAACTCAATTCAAGACCTGTTCTTATCAATACTCAAATCAACATACAATATGATCAATGTCAACGACATACGGTACAATCTCAATAAATACTGAATCTGATCAATATCAATTTGCTGATGTTTCGACAGAATAACAATACAGTCTCAGAAACCCCGTCAATCTCAACATCACAGATACAATATCACAGTTTATAATCAATATTTGTATAATTATGAATCTAACTCGAAATCAACGACATAACGGAATAATCTCGATATCCCCGTCAATACAATATCAACAAATATCAATTACAATCCAAGACCAATATCCAATACCATCTAAAATCAATCAATAATCCAAATTTGTTCAATATCAATCAATATACTTCTGAAAAATCATAACAATTTCATAATCAATCTGTTTCTCAATCTGACTTCGATTCTATGATGTCTAACATGTCAGGAACATCATATATGAATCATATCCGATTCTGACAATACCATAATTCCAAGACATATCGAAACGTAGTAAAACTTACGTCCAGTTAAAGCTCTCGTCAATAGGAACACGGTGTTGTACTCGGATTCAAAATCAGACGGGCAGATCTTGTGTAGCTTCCAAATTAAAATAAAAAACTTAGCTTTTCCCCTTCGTTTCTTCGTTTTTCCTTTTTTTGATTGCTGAGGAAGGAATGTAACATATATATATCCAATTTTCATGTAAGGCTACGTGTCATCATTTTTCACACACATCGGTTGGCGCTCGGGCGGTCACAAGTTACCGCTCGGGCGCGAAAGTTTCTGTCGAGATACTCAGCCGATCATCTCCTGGCGCTCGGGCGGTAATATTCTACCGCTCGGGTGCCAAACATTCTGTCCAAGAAGTAAATTCATGGTGCATTGGCGCTCGGGCGATTCTTTTCTACCGCTCGGGCGCCAGATGTTCGATCCAACATCTTGGCGCTAGATGTTCGGTCCAACATCTTGGATTATATTGTAACGATGCCCTGCTTCTTCATTTGAGTTCCTATAACCTCAATTCTGTCAATTAATCAACGTCTGATTACAGTAATTAAATCTCGGGCATTACACGTGCACCCTCCTAAGGACCCTAGTGCATCACTCTAGCCCAGCCCGAGACCCCTGGCTGAGCCGTGAAACCCCTGCGCGCTGCTACACCAAGGCGCGCAGCAATTCTCCTAGGTGTAGCAGCGCGCAGGGGTTGCACGGCCAGGACTGAAGAGCCATCAAGCACCTTTGTTGATTGGAATTCTTCTCCTCCTCCACTACTTCAACAAGAAATATCACATGAAGATGTTTCAGAAATGGTAACACCTGAAACAGACACAACTGACAGAACTCTGGTCTTATTTCAACAAGTAAACAGGGAAGAGATACCGGAATCCTCTGGAGCCATGTCTCCCGGTATATCAAATACTGAAGCCCTGTTGGATGAAATCCAAAATGTTCAGCACAATCTAGTCAGTATGATGAATGCCATTTCTGACATCCAGTCTACCCAACTTGCGTACACCTTAAAGCTCCACTCGTCAAATGAATTTAATACGGGAAAACTTCAGCAATTTCAAACGGATGTGAATTCATTGCACTTCCAGATGGAAGAACTTCGAAAAGACAGAGTGTCGACTGAAGCTCACTTCCAAACACAAGCCTTAATCGGAAGACGATTTGATTTTTTGTGGATAGATTTGCTGCAAGAGACTGTGATGAATGTTGTGTTAACCATCGCCTTATAAGTTTGTACTTTAACCAAGAAGGTTGATGAGTTTGACAAAAAGGGGAAGTAGATTATAGCATATAGAAGAAGTAATCAACTGACTTCAGTTAAAGGTTGAAGATTATGGCAGATTTTTCTTGAAGATTATTTATTCTATTCTTTGTACGAATCTGTACATAGAACAAAAATTATTTTATTTACTAAGGAATTAAACGATTATTTTTTAGTTCAGTTGATCAGTTCTTATATTACAAGTTTTGTAAAACACCAAAAAGGGGGAAATTGTTGGAAACTAAATTTCGGCTGTTTGACAAACGTAGTGCTTAATCGGATGAACAAACTGATCAAGGAACTGAAAAAATATACTCAAACTGACAATTGCCGCAACTGAAAATTAATGCGCAAGTTAACGAAGGCAACTGAACCAACTCAACTGAATCTACGCAGACAACTGACTGATCAGTTGCTACTTTCAGCCGTGAGCTTATCGGCTATTACCTATCAGCTGTATACATCAACGAAAAGGAAGTTCAACCGATAATAGTACAAAAGAAGACTGCAACATATAGTAAGAATGCCGCAATACAACTACAGTGTACGAATGTAAGAAGAATGTTGACATGGCAAACCAACGGATAAAAAGATTCAAATTTCATTTAATATTACCGTTGAAAGGAAGCCTATAAATAGTAGAGGGGAAGCAGTTGAAAATAGATCGACATACTATTTCATTAAGCTTTTTGTTACCCTACTGAAATTACTGCTTACATTCGAAAATAAAAAGCTCACGTTTATCGCAGATATTCGTAACAATCAAGGCTACTCTTTCAAGCTTTAAAGCACATCGTTATCATTGTAAAACTCGATCTTGTAAAAGATCAGTTGTGCTAAATTCAGTTTTATACTGTGAAGCATTTGGTAAACTAAGAGTTTCAGTTTTGGCAGTGTTAATTCCAAGCTGAAGTGGGTCTGTACAAAATTTTGTGTCGATCAAATTCTTTTAGTGAATATCCTATCCTTGTGATAGAAAGGGTGACATAGGAGTGTTTGAAATCTCCGAAAATCCGTAAAATATATTGCTTTTATTTCAGTTTTTATTCTATCTATTAGTAAGTTTTATTCCGGACTTTATTTTTAACTGAGTAATATTGACAGACAGGATTCCAAGTATCAGCTAAACTGAACTCAACTTTCAAAAAAATTCAAAAAGTTGAGAGTATTTATTCAAACCCCCCTTTCTAAACACTCTTTTAACCAATTATCCGATCCTTTCAAGTGGTATCATAGCAGTTGAATCTTGTCCCAGAATATTCTTATTCACGAAACTGATAACTATGCCTTCTTTCAATAAAATCCCAATGTTTTCCAGAGAAGATTTTGACGACTGAAAAATCATAATGCATGCTCATCTAGCTGCACTGGACGATGATATGTGATACGTCATTACTGAAGGACTCATGAAGATTTTGAAAGCCAACACAGCTATAGCCATGTCTGATGGGGCACCACAACGTATAGAGAAGCCAAGAGAAGAGTAGACAGCTGAAGATAAGAAGAAAGCCAATCTAGAAAATGTAGCGAATGATATCTTATAAAAAACGCTAGATAAAGTTACTTTCAGCAAATCAAAATGTGCAAAATTGCCAAAGAAATATGGGAGAAATTAATCTAGCTTTGTGAAGGAAATGAGCAAACTAAGGAGAACAAGCTATCAGTTGCGGTTCAGAAATTTGACAACATCAAGATGAAGTCTAGAGAAACAATACATGAATATGATGAGAGAGTCAGTAGTATCATCAATGAGCTAAATGCACTTGGAAAAGTTTATTCCAATAAAGAGGTAGCAATGAAAGTTGTCAGGGGTCTCCCAAAAGAATGGGATGTCAAGACCATGGCAATGAGGGAGTCAAAGGACCTGAACAAGGTCGAAATTCATGACTTGTTTGCTGATATGAAGGCCTACAAGTTTGAACTACAAACCAGAGAAGGAGAATCTTCCACACCAGCGACTACAACTACTTTAACTGCTGTCAGACTGGAACCAACTGGTTCAGTTGACAAGTCTGCTGATCAGCTAAGCAATGATGAGATGTCATTGTTTGTCAGAAAGTTTGGTAAATTTATGAGAAAAAATCAAGGAAACTTCCAGAAACAATATCAGAAAAACTACTCCAAAGAAGAACCTTATACTTGCTACAACTGTGGCAAAACTTGTCACTACATTGCTGATTGTCCCAAACCAAAGAAGGACAGTCGAGGCTTTGCTAAAAGAGGGAAGAAGCCCTATGAGCATAAAAAAATAACCAAGGTTGACAAGAAGTCATTCAAAAAGAAACATGAGGTGCTTCTAGCTGAGAAGAGCAAATCTAAGTGGGCGGAAACTGGCAGTGAAGAGTCAGAACCTGAAAGCCCAAGCACTTCAAGTGATAATGAAGAAGTCAAATGCTTAATGGTAGATGATGTTGAACTAAAGTCAGCAAGTGAACATGTATTTGACTTTAGCTCTACTGATTTCACTCGTGAGGAACTCATTACCACATTATACGACATGATAAATGAGTATCACAAACTTGCTCAATCATTTGAAAAAATTAGAACTGAACAAAATGATCCCAATGATATCAAAACTGAAACTTAAGAATCATTTAAAGTGTTGAGTCTAAAAAGGGAGATTGCAAAGAAAAAAACTAAAATGGTTGAGAACCAAGCGTTGATATATCAGATAAAAACTGAAATTTCAAAACACACTGAAATGATTCAAGCTTGGAACAAGTCTTCAGTTACATTAATTGAAATACAAAATGCACAAAAATCAGTTGATGATAAAACTGGTTTAGGTTTCAACTGTCATATTGAAAATTATGCGAGTGGAATGAAAACAAAGGAAAGTACATTACCTTTGTAAAATGAACTATGATAAATGAATTATAAGAACCAAGTAAACCAGCTGTTCAATCGACTGAAAGTAAGAACAAAGCCAAACAGTATGGAATTGGATATAACTCTGAGAGTTCAACTGATTCAAGAAATTGGTCACCTAAACGATCCAGTTATAAAAATCAGTACTCAAGGAAGGGCTATTACAATTACTACAACTGTAAGTCAGTTCAGAAACGGTATAAAAAGAACAGTCAGTTGAAAAAGGGTACCAATCATACTGTTTTTTCTTCACACCACACACTTATTGCCCAAAAATCGAGAAAGACCATTTGGAACACATCAATTGGAAATTCAGTTAGAATGATCCAAGTCTGGGTTCCTAAAGGACTAATCAGTTCAAGACCCAAATAGATATGGGTACAAAGATCATATACTGTGTGTGATTGCAGGTAACAGGTACAAACAAGGAATCCACTTGGTATCTAGATAGTGGATGCTCAAGGCATATGACAGGGGATGCAAGTCTACTATCCTAACTGGTCAAATACACAGGACCAAACATCAGTTTTGGAGATAACTGAAAAGGTAAAACTTTGGGTAAGGGTAAGCTTATCCATGGTAACTTTACTGTCAAAGATATTTTACTAGATGAGAATCTAAAGTATAACTTGATTAGCATTAGTCAGTTATGCGACAATGGATTCTCAGTTGAATTTGACAAACATTCTTGTTCAGTCAAGAACTCAATTGATGAAGTCATCCTAACTGGCAATCGTTGTGGAAACAATTAAAAAGTCAGTTGGAATAATCAACCTTATACATCAGTTTGTTTCATTGCTTCCAAATCTTCTAAAAACTGGTTGAGGCATAAGAGTTTGAACAATCTAAACTTCAAATCTATTGCTTATCTGAGTAATCATGATCTTGTAACTGGTTTGCCTAAAATAGATTTTTCAAAAGACTAAATTTGTTTAACATGTCAGTTTGGTAAGCAAGTAAGATCTTCATTCAAAAACAAGGGCTGTAAATCAACCTCCCGATACTTAGAACTGTTACATATGGATCTTTTTGGTCCAAAACTAGCCATAAGTTTAGGGGGAATGAAATACACATTAGTAATTCTGGATGATTTTTCAAGATTTACTTGGGCCATATTTCTCAAATCCAAAGACCAAACTGCTGCACAACTGATTAAACTCTTTAAAAGATTATTAAATGAAAAATCAGTTGGGATTGATCGAATAAGGTATGATAGAGGGACTGAATTCATCAATCAAACTCTTTCAAAGTTTTTAGAAATACTGGGATCAAGAATGAGCTCTCAGCAGCTAAAACACCTCAGCAAAATGGTGTAGCTGAGAGAAGAAATCAGACCCTTAAAGAAGCTGCTAGAACAATGCTTGCTGATTCTGGTATTTCTCAAAGTTTTTGGGCAGAAGCAGTAAATACTGCATGTTACACTCAGAAAAGATCAATGATTAACAAGAATAATGTGAAAACACCATATGAGATCTGTCATGGAGGAAAAAGTAAGGTTCCATACTTCAAAATTTTTGGCAGATGTTTTATTCTTGATAATGTCAAAAATCAGTTAAAATATTTTCTTGGATATTCATCAGTTAGTAAAGCTTATAGAGTCTTCAACAAGAACACTTTAAATGTAGAAGAGTCGATTCATGTTTTGTTCGATGAATCTATGCTAACTAATAAGCCAACTGATCCAATTGAGCTAGTTGATCGATTTACAGATATCAATTTGGAGGATGATAATGGAGAAAAGAATTATATCAATCAAAACATCCTTCAAACTTCTGAACCAGAAGTATTAGATCAATCAGTTGAACAGGAAGTTGTTCCTGATAATCAGTTGGTGGAGCCTATTGATAATATTCAGTTACCAACATATACAGCTCAAACTGAAACTGAAATTGAAAACATTCAGTTGCTGATATGGACGCAACAAATACTGAACTCATATGGAAGAAATCACATTCTCCAGAATTGGTAATTGATAACCCATCTGATCCATTAAGAACTAGAAATCAAATGCTTAATATATTTATTCATTCTGCTTTTGTTTCACAACTGGAACCGAAGAAAACTAATGAAGTTCTTGCTGATCCTAACTGGATAAATGCAATGCAAGAGGAGCTAAATCAGTTTACCCACTTTGTTCCAAGACCAGTTTGTAAGACTATTATAGGTACAAAATGGGTATTTAGAAAAAAACTGAATGAGGATGGTACAGTTGCTCGCAACAAAGCAAGATTGGTAGCACAAGAATATAGGCAAGAAGAAGGAATTGACTATGATGAAACGTATGCACCAGTTGCAAGACTGGAAGCAATCAGAATGTTCTTTGCCTATGCATTATTCAAGAACTTTAAAGTTTACCAGACAGACATAAAGAGTGTCTTCCTGATGGTCAGTTACAAGAAGTTTATGTTGAACAACCTCCAGGTTTTATTAATCTCTCTTTTCCTGATCATATATATCATTTGAACAAAGCTTTATATGGTCTTAAATAAGCTCCAAGAGCTTGATATGAGACACTATCAAAATTTCTAACTGATCATGATTTTATTGTTGGATCAGTTGATAAGACCTTGTCCGAATTTTCCAAAAATGATCATATTTTACTAGTACAAATTTATGTTGATGTTATTATATTTGGATCACCTAACCCCATATTATGTGAGAAATTTGCTTAAGTTAATGCAGGACAAATTTGAGATGAGTATGATGGGTGATTGACATTCTTTCTCGGTCTGCAAGTGAAGAAACTGGAGACTGATATTTTTATCAGTCAGACTAAGTATACATAGGAGTTGCTGAAGAAATTTGGCATGGAAACATGTTCATCTGCAAGTACACCTATGAGTTCATCAGTCAAACTAGACAATGATAATGGAGAATATCAGTTGAGACGACACTTTACAAATGTTTAATAGGTTCATTGTTGTACCTAACCGCTAGTCGTCCTGATATTGTATTTGCTATCTACATGTGTGCTAGATTTCAAGCAAATCCTAAACAGTCGCATTTTTCTACTGCGAAACGAATTTTAAAATATCTTAAAGGCACTGAAAATGTTGGTTTATGGTATGCTAAAGTCTCTTCCTTCAATTTAGTTGGATATTCAGATGCAGATTATGAAGGATGTAAGATAGATCGTAAAAGCACTAGTGGATCATGTCAGTTCCTAGGAGACAGACTGATCTCATGGTTTAGTAAGAGGCAAACAATCATAGCTACTTCCACAACTGAAGCAGAATACCTGACTGCTGAAAACTGCTGTGCCCAAATACTCTGGATTTAGCAACAACTGAAGGATTATGGGGTTGATGCTGAAGAATCACCAATATTTTGTGACAACACAAGCACAATTGCGATCACTTACAATCCAGTTCTTCACTGAAGGACCAAGCACATTGATGTCATGCATCATTTCATCAGAGATCATGCTCTAAAGAAAGCTATCAGACTGGATTATGTTCCAACTGAACAACAAGATGCAAACATCTTCACCAAACCATTACCAGATGCTATGTTTTCTCACTTTCGAAATATACTTGGTTTAATTGACTTAACTTGATTAAAGTTATCTCTGCTGTCATTTTTATCAGTTATAAGTGCTCAGTTAGTCAGCTGTTAGTTGAATAACATTTAAATTAGTTATTATCAGTCAGTGTTATTCATGTGACTTCAGTTTGCTTGCAAAAATATAAAAAAACAACGATAAACTAAATAAACTTTAATTTATAAAAAGAGGTGCGTACATTAATAATTTCTTTTTTCACCGCAGACCTCCACGAGGATAAGCAAGTGGTTAATCCCCCAGTAGAAGTCTTTAGGAAGCCCTATGAAATAGCAATATTTTCAAAGTCCTCCTTTCCTTGATAAGCATTAGAAGGTAGACACCTTCATCAGTGATGATGTTCACCTCATCAGCAACGCGAACGTGCCGGCCGCCGATACTTTCTAATCGTTGCTACCCGTTTGGGGTAGCAACTAATCCTCCCTGTTGAAAGGATTGATAGTCTTGAAGCTTCAGCCAAAAATTCAAAATCTTCTCAAAAACTTCATTTTCCATTACTGGCTTCCTTGATTCCACAGCTGACAACATAAATGTTTCAGCCATATCTGGACTCCTTGAACTACTTGTTCCTTCCATTGCTATTTTAGACTGATATCTACTTCCTAATAAGTTGTGATTAACCGTGTTATTCCTATTTATAGCCAAGGCTCAAGGCAACTGAAGAGACACAATCATCACACTGGACGATGCATCTTCTGAGCATAACATTTCTTTTCTTTTATTACACATCATTTTAACTGTCTTTTAAATTTCCAGAATATAAAATATGCATTTATTAAGGGGAAATATCTGATTTAATATGTTAATTGAGAAGAAAACAGTCAGATGGTCTTCAGTTGATGTCACTTAGCCCGCAACTGATCACTCAGCTGTTGCCGCAACTGATCTTCTCTAGTACGTTAACTGATTAATCAGTATGATTCCATATTAACTGATGTGACTGATTGTTTACGCATTAATTATTGTCTTTCAATGAATAGTGTTTTGAAACGTGGCCTTACGTAAACCATTTAAATTTTCACACACGTTTCAGTACATGAACACATGATTTGTTCAAAATTTCCTGGACTGACACGTGTCCAAATAATTCAAACAGTCACGTAAATATGTACTATACCCACGCCATTTCATTTTTCCTTTTTGCTTATTTCAAATTACAGAGCAAATTCAGAACTCTAAGCATTCCTTCTCCCAGAAATCAGCTTATCAATGGCAAATCAAGTACCTGCTCATATCCTGAATGCTATGGCCATCAACTTTACTTCAATCATGACTGTTCCAAATGAAACCGTGAAGAACGTCATATTCAACATTCTGAGAAATATGTTTCAGTCGTCAAAACAATCAAAATGCTATGCAGTGCAGCTCAGCTATTTGCTGAAAGTCAAAGGGTTGGTGAAGGATGATTCTGAAAGATCATCCAAGATCAAAATCTTCAATGCCAAAACTGTCCAGCCACCAAAGCCCAAACTGGACATGTCTTCTGAGAAATTTTTGAAAGTAAAGAAGGAAATTGGGACACAAGAGGCTCCCAAATCAACCCAGAAAACCATGAAGACAATCAGGAAGAAGACAATCAAGAGAAAACTGATTGTCAGCGAGTCTGATTCTGAGAAGACTCCTTCACCAAAACTCACAAAGAAACCCAAGACTCTAAAGACAAAACATGCTGTTGTAGTTGGGACAATCCAAACTAAAAGGTTGATTCAATCAAGAGCTCAACAGCCTATTCACGCCACTCCTCTGCAAGCTGTACCAACTGAACCACCAACTGAGGTTCAGTTACCTCACTCTAGTTTCTCTATCAAAGAAGTAGGTCACCGAATCTGGTGATAAGAAGAAATCAACTGGAGTCAAGGCTCCTTTAATCACCATTACTGGCTTCACCGCTCTACCAATTGCCAGACCCAAAGGAGTGGTGTCTACAGAAAGAATCGATGCAACTTCCTCTGAGCTGACTATTCCTCATATCCTAACTGATCCCAAAGGGAAGAGCCCTGACCAACCAATATAGTTCAAACCCACATTGATCTTATCTGAAAAGAAGTCAATGATTTTTCCTTGTCTAAACTAAAAGCTTACAATGAATGGGTCAGATTTAGAACTTAAGTTTTTGCTAAGAAACTTCAGAAGAAATCAGTTCTGAAGAAATTTATTAAACTGGAAAAGATAGTTCTGAAAGTGATCAAAGATTCTTCCATTGCACTCGCCCTACATAGGAAAAATTATTTCTTTGATATAGTACGAGAGAAGAAGTTGTCACAAATGGTTGCTTAGTTGCGGATGAACTATGATCCCATGTCCAACTGCATTCAATGACAAAGATGTCTATACCCAACTGGAAATGGATCTTAACGGGCTACAGATGGAGATTAAATTTTGGGAAATGGATCAGGAGCTGACTCTTCAAGCAGGTTCCTCAGATCTTTCCTTTTCAGAAGAAACAACTGATGAAACATCTCCACAAATGCCAACCAAGGATACACTTGCTGAAACTTCTTAGCAAGAAACTATTCCTTCTACAACTGATGCACAACCATCTTCTTCTGCTCCTCCATCCTCAACTGCAAAACTTATGCTTAATTCTGATGCTGAGTTATCACTGGAAAATCTTGATGAGGTTATCAAATCAGTAACCACTGATATCCTGCTAGATACTACAAAAGCAGTTGAAGAAATTTTGAAGAACCAGCCGATCAGGTTAATTTTGAAGAAACTGAAGAGCCAGTTCAGTTAGTTTCCATGACTGAACAGGAAGTTCTTGTAGAAACTGAGGAAGCTCAACTGCACTCAGTTGAAACTGAAGAAGTTCCAGCTGGAGAGCTAGTAGAAGCCTCATTCGTTCAACAAACTGAAGCACTAGTTTGTGAATCAGCTGCGCCACAAACTGAACAACCATCAATTGTTTCAGCTGATCAACAAAATGAAGAGCCATCAAACACCATTGTTGATCGGAATTCTTCTCCTCCTCCACTACTTCAACAAGAAATATCACATGAATATGTTTCAGAAATGGTAACACTTGAAACGGACACAACTGAGACCTTGAAGTTCTTGAATGATGCATACGCAAGGAACATTCTGATTGCTTCCAGTCTTGCAACTGGTGCATATGTTTCACCATAGTCAATTCCTTCTTCCTGCCTATATCCTTGTGCTACCAATCTTGCTTTGTTGCGTGCAACTGAACCATCTTCGTTCAGTTTATTTCTGAATACCCATTTCGTACATATAATTGTTTTACAAACTGGCCTTGGAACTAAGTCCCAGACATTGTTATGGGTAAACTGATTTAGTTCCTCTTGCATTGCATTTAACCAGTTAGGATCAACAAGAGCCTCATTAGTTTTCTTTGGTTCCAGTTATGAGACAAAAGCAGAATGAATAAACAAATTAAGCATTTGATTTCTTGTTCTTACTGGGTCAAATGGATTACCTATCACCAATTCTGGTGGATGTGATTTCTTCCATCTGCGGTCATTATGTGTTGCTTCCATATCAGCAACTGTTTCTGTTGGCAACTGAATGTTTTCAGTTTCAGTTGAAGCTGTTTTAGTTGGTAACTGAAAATCATCTGTTTGCTCCACCAAATGATTATCAGGAGCAGGTTTCTGTTCCACTGTTTGATCTAAAATTTCTGGTTCAGGTGTTTGAAGGATGTTTCAATTGATATGATTTTTTTCTTCATTTTCATCCTTCAAACTGATCTCTGTAAATCGATCAACTAGCTCAACTGGATCAGTTGACTTATCAGTTAGTACAGTTTCATCAAAAACAACATGGATAGATTCTTCAACATTTAAAGAATTTTTATTAAAAACTCTATATGTTTTGCTAACTGAAGAATATCCAAGAAATATTCCCTCTACAGATTTAGCATCAAAGGCTTTTAAATTATTTTTACCATTATCAAGAATAAAACATCTGCAGCCAAATATCTTGAAATAGGAAACCACACTTTTTCTTCCATGCCAGATCTCATTTGGTGTTTCCACATGATTCTTATTAATCATTGATCTGTTCTGAGTGTAACATGCAGTGTTTACTGCTTCAGCCCAAAACGTTTGAGAAATTCCATAATCAGCAAGCATTGTTCTAGCATCTTCTTTGAGGGTCCGATTTCTTCTCTCAGCTACACCGTTTTGCTGAGGTGTTCTAGCTGCTGAGAGCTCATGCTTGATTCCAGTATTTTCTAAAAAAGTTGAAAGATTTTGATTGATGAATTCAATCCCTCTGTCAGACCTTATTCGATCAATCCAAACTGATTTTTCATTTAAAAGTCTTTTGAAGAGCTTAATCAGTTGTGCAGCAGTTTGATCTTTTTATTTGAGAAAAATTACCCAAGTAAATCTTGAAAAGTCATCCACAATTACTAGGGTGTATTTAATTCTCCCTAAACTAATGACTGGTATTGGAACAAAAAGATCCATGTGCAACAGTTCTAAGCATCGGGAAGATGATTTACAACCTCTGTTTTTGAATGAAGATCTTACTTGTTTTCCAAACTGACATGCTGAACAGATTTTATCTTTTGAAAAATCTATTTTGTGCAAACCAGTTACAAGATCGTGGTTACTCAGATAGGCAATAAATTTAAAGTTTAAGTGGTTTAATCTCTTATGTCACAACCAGTTTTTAGAAGATTTGGAAGCCATAAAACAAACTGGTGCAAAAGGTTTTTCAGTCCAACTAACTTTGTAAGTATTACCACAACGATTTCCAGTTAGTATGACCTCATCGTTTGAGTCTCTAGCTGAACATGTGTGTCTGTCAAACTGAACTGAGAAATTATTGTCGCATAACTGACTGATGCTAATCAAGTTATACTTCAAATTCTCAACAAGTAAAACATCTTTAATTGTAAAGTTACCATGGATAAGCTTACCCTTACCCACAGTTTTACCTTTGGAGTTGTCTCCAAAAATGATATTTGGTCCATTATACATGATCAGTTGAGATAGCAAATTTGCATCTCCTGTCATATGTCGCGAACACCCACTGTCTAGATACCAAGTTGATTCTTTTGTTGTACTTGTTACCTGCAATCACACACAATATATAACTTTGGTACCCATATTCATTTGGGTCCTAAACTGATTAGTCCTTTAGGAACCCAGACTTGGATTAGTCTAACTGACATCCCAGTTTCTGTGTTCCAAATGGTTTTTCTCGAATTTTTAGCAGTATGTGTGTGAAGTGAGGATGAAACAGTATGAATTATTTCCTTTTTCAACTGACTGTTCTTTTGATACCGTTTTTGAACCGGCTTACAGTTGTGATAATTGTAGTAGTCATTCCTTGAGTACTGATATTTGTAACTAAATTGTTTAGTAGACAAGTTTCTTTTATCAGTTGAACTCTCTGAGCTATATCCAATACCATATCGTTTGCCTTTGTTCTTATTTTCAATATATTGAACAGTTGGTTTACTTGGTTCTGAATGTTCATTTACCAACATTGGCTGAGTATCACTTGTAGAGTTTTCAACATGACTGTTAAAACCTAAACCAGTTTTATCAGCAGCTGATTTATGAGCATTCTGCATTTCAGTTATTGTAACTGAGGACTTGTTCCAAGTTTGAATCAGTCCGGTATTTTTTGAAATCTCAGTTTTTAACTGACATATCAAAGCTTGGTTCTCGATCAGTTCGGAATTTTGCTTCGCAATCTCCTCTTTTAAATTCATTACTTCAACTGACTTATCAGTTTCAGTTTTGTTATCATTGGGATCATTTTGCTCAGCTTTGACCTTCTCAAATGATCGAGCAAGTTTATGATACTCATTTACCATGTCATGAAATGTGGTAAAGAGTTCCTCACGAGTGAAATCAATGGAACTAAAGTCAAATACATGTTCACTTGCTGAATCCAGTTCAGCATCATCTGCCATCAAGCACTTGACTTCCTCTTCATCATCACTTGAACTGCTTGGGCTTTTTGGTTCTGACTCATTACTGTCAGTTTCAGCCCACTTTGATTTGCTCTCTTCAGCCAAGAGCACTTCATGCTTCTTTTTGGATGATCTCTTGTCATCCTTAGTCCTTCTCCTGTGCTCATAGGCTTCTTTGCTTTTTCAATTGATACTCGACTGTCCTTCTTTGGCTTAGGATAGTCTGCTATGAAATGACCTGATTTGCCATAGTTGTAGCAAACATAGGATTCTTCTTTGGATCGGTCCTTCTGGTATTGCTTTTGGAAGTTTCCTTGATTCTTCCTCATAAACCTTCCAAATTTTTTGATAAACAATGACATGGCATCATTGCTAAGTTGATCAGTAGATCTGTCAGTTGAATCAGTTGGTTCCTGTCTGACAGCAGTTAAAGCCGTTGTGGCAGCTGGTGTAGACGGTTCCTCTTCTCTGGTCTGTAGTTAAAATTCATATGCCTTTAGATCAGCAAATAGATCATGTAGTTCAACTTTTTAAAGATCTTTCAATTCACGCATAGCCATGGTCTTGACATTTCATTCTTTGGGAAGACCTCTTATCACCTTCATAGCCACTTCCTTATTTGAGTACACTTTTCCAAGTGCATTCAGTTAATTGATGATGCAGCTGACTCTTTCATCACATTCATCCATAGACTCTCCAGCTTTCATCTTGATATTATCAAATTTTTGAACAGCAACTGATAGCTTGTTCTCCTTGGTTTGTTCATTTTCCTCACACAACTGGATAAGTTTTTCCCGTATCTCTTTGGCCGTTTTGCACATTTTGATTTTGCTGAACGTGACTTTGTCCAGGGTTTTGTATAAGAAGTCCTTGGCCACATTGTCTAGATTGACTTTTCTTTTGTTCTCAGTTGTCCATTCATCTCTGGGCTTTTCAATTAGATGAGGTGCCCCGTCAGTAATGTCAACTGCAGTGTTTGCTTTCAAAATCTTCATGGGACCTTCAGTGATGACTTACCACATGTCATCATCTTGTGCAGCTAAATGAGCCTGCATTCTTATTTTCCAGTCGTCAAAGTCTTCTCTGAAAAACATCGGTATCTTGTTAAATGAAGACATATTGATCAGTTGTAAGTAAAAATATTCTGAGACAATATTCAACATCTCTGATACCACTTGTTAGGATTGGTTGATAGGTAGAAAAATGTTTAGAAGGGACGGTTGAATAAACGCTCACGATTTTTATAAACTTTTCGAATGAAGTATCAGTTTTGTGATAAACTGAAACTTAGGAATCTTGTCAGTCGATGACAATCGGTTTAACTGAATATAGTTGCGGAAATAAACTGACTGAAAGATAGAATAAATGACTGAAGTAATAACACGACGATTTATGGATGTTCGGAGATTGAATAACTCATACGTCACCCCTTCTATCACAAGGATAGGATATGCACTAAAAGACCTTGATCAATACAAAACTTGTATAGAGCCACTTCAGTTTGGACTAAACACTGACAAAACTGAAACTCTTAATTAACAACAATTTTCACAGTTCTTCAACTGAAATTAGCACAACTGATCTAACTTAGATCAAATAAATAATACAATATTTTGTGCTAGTAAGCTCGAAAAGTAGCCTCAAAAGCTACGAATAATTCTGATAAGTGTGAGCTTTTTGAATCTCAAGTGAGAGTAATAAATTCAGCAGGGTAACAGCAAGCTTGAGAGAATAGATGAATCGTGTAAGTAAGAGTTATTTCTCAACTGCTCTTCTCGCCTATTTATAGGCTTCCTTCCAACGGTAACATTAAATATAATTTTAAACTTTATATCCGTTGATTGCCACATCAATATACTTCTGACATTCGTACACTGTAGACTCTGAAATGCGGCGTTCCACTACGAGTCACGGTCTGCTTTGTACTATTTTCGATTGAATGTCCTTTTCAACTGATGACGTGTACAACTGAAGGATCAGCTGATAAGCACTTGCTGGTAAGCTCATAACTAAATATATCAACTGATCAGTTTCCAACTGATCAGTCAGTTGTCTTCCAAAGTCCAGTTCTGCTAAACTGATCAGTTTCCAACTGATCAGTTAATTGTAATTTAAGTTTAGCTGGCTTCAGTTACCTTCGATAATCTGCGCATTTAATCTTCAGTTAGCCAACTGTCAGTCCATGATCAGTTAGTTCAATAGATTTAATCTTTTAGTTTTTCAAACCACCGAAATTATGTTTCCAACAAGAACCCTAGCTTTTCTTCCTCTCATATATTTCAAATTTTGTGTGTGTGTAGGTGTGTAATTTTTGTCTTCTATGTGTGTTCAGAAGCCTATGTTTTCAATTTATAAATTTTAATTTTTATGTTAATGGGCTTAGGTTTTGGGCTTCCAAGTCTGGAGCAATTCGGACTACTCAATTTAGTTAAATTGGGTCCAACAACTCTTATTTAATTGAAACATAAAAGTTTATAAAATTCTGTTTCCAAAAATAATATTTTTTATCTTTAAAAACTCCTCGTTTGCCCAAAACCGGCTTCTTGGGTAAAATCAAGTTCGTTTCGTATAATAATTCGAACTCTTCATTTTTAGAAAAATTTAATCATTTTTAATCATATTTGGAAGCCTTGAAAATATTTAGGAAAAATATTTATTCTTATATTGGTCGTCCTCGGTCTCCTTTCCCAAGCCTATTATCAAATATTGGGGTAAAATCCTTCAGTTTCATGAAATCATGTCATATAATCATGCAATCATATCTTTAATCATTTAATATGTATCATGCAAGAATTTAAAATCAATTAAATAAAATAATTATACAATTTAATTTATTTGCATGCATTTGGTTTATGTATGTTGGTTTTTCGGACTTTAAATTTCGAAAGCAAAGAAGAACCCTTTCCTGGATAATCCTAGTTCGATCTAGTCAAATTGTCCACTCATCTCAAGCCCAATTCACCCAGTGTGAATCGGCTTAGATATAAGTGGGCGATCCACCGAATATTGAGGATGATTTGTGTTTAGGAAAATGGGTGAAGATAATGGCTTCGACTCTAACCTACAAACAAATAGAGGAACTCGTGAATGGGCGCCGGAGGGCTGTCCGGCGTAGCCACTCCGATGCTTAAGTCAGCAGGTTGAAGATGAAGAAAATAAGAGATATATGCGAGAATATATGTGTAAGCTTGAGAGTACAAAAATCCAGAATAAGTAAATGAGAAATATACCTGCTATTTATAGGAGAAAATGTGGTAGGTATCTTGTTTTCAGTGCCAACTGCTAGGTATGGTAAGACGGCTGTCCATTCTTTCTGATGACTTATACAACACGCCAAATACATGTTGTTCTGGCAGATAAGATTTCCCATATCAATATACTCGAGTGTGGTACAATTCTCGAGGTAGCCCGGTTGGTAATGTACCCGAGAGCTTGTATGAAAGCCCGGGCCCTTGATTGCCTGGCAAGAGGATAAATGCTCGGTTGATGAAGATAGTACCTGGCATATTGGCTCTGGCTTGGACTATCAACTTAATATTCTAAGTCGTCCATGACCCATATCCTTATGAGGGTATCACCACCCATCCTTAAAATAGTCGGGGCTAGAGTCTAACTCGCTGTCACGATCAGTCATACTTGTGCTTCCATAAAAAAGTAACTTTAGAATTAGTAAAAGTATCGGGGGCTTCAAATATCTCGTGTATGGGATGACATGCCGGGGCCTGGTATCAGCCGGACTTAGAATAAGATATCGGGGTCTTCACGTTTCTCGGGCTTAAACTAAGATGTCGGGGCCTCAAATCTCCCGTGCTTACAATAAGATGTCGGGGCCTAATGTCTCCCGGGCTTAAAATAAGATGTCGGGGCCTCATGTCTCCCGGGCTTAAAATATTTTATCGTTTAGTATTCTTGAGTAATAGGGCTAATGTCATGATGACGTATGCCCTAGCATTCCAATGGTACGAAACATTTCGTATTCTGAAATAATAATTAGCCTGACGCCTCGATAACCGTACATGTCCTTTCATATACCTGCACAACTTCTAAGATCAATCTCGACCATCCGATTCTTTTAGATCAACGGTGGAGATCAACTCCCTCCCCCTATATAGTAGCTCACAAGATTTTCTTAAATCACTCAAAAATTCAAAATCTCGCCTAAGCTGTTGCAAAATTTTTATTCAAATCTCCGACGTGCAAAGTCCTACCACTCCGGCGATTTTCCACCACTGCAGCTTTTCACTCGCACAGCCACCCACTATCTTACTCAAAAACTTGTAAGTTTTCTTCTGCTAAAATGTCTGATTCTACCACCTCTAACTCAGGAGCCAATGCGCGAGGCTCATCTTGTTATGAGTCCACCACGCTGCGCTCTGATTCATCTCCTTCCCCTCGCCCCACCGTCTTCCTACCCACTTTTCTAAAAAACCCACGGCCCATCAAACCAAACCCTCCTCTTCAAAAACCTCTTCCTCGGGCCCCTCCCAAACACTGAAAAAGAGCAAGGGTAAAGGCAAGGCCCGAGATTCTGACCCTCTACTACCGAGACCTCAGGTGTTACTTGGTTCTCCTCAATGAGCAGCACCTTGCGCTCGGGGGCAGACAAGGAACTCCGAGTCCTGCGCTCGATTCCCTCCACATTTTCCATTTTGATTCCCAGTCCTTCCAATAGAGCCGATCATCCTGCATTTGGCTTTACCACATTCTTCGAGACCAAGTTAGAAATGGTCTCCGGTTTCCTATCCCCCCTTCTATATCAAGGTCGTCAAGTTTTTTGGTGTGCCTATCAATCAACTTAACCCTAACTCATTCCGTATTATGGCTTCAACCTATGTTATCTTTAAGATGCACAATCTTGTCATTAACACCCTCGTCCTTCATTACTTTTTTGTTTGTAGAGTGGGAGACAATGCCTTCTCCTTGTCTGCCAGATTGAATTCCCGGTTCCTTGATGACATCCCTTCTTCCCAGAAGATATGGAAAGGAATATATTTCTATATTCAACTCCCGGCCCCTCTCTCTTGTTTAATCGGTTTCCTTCCTTCCCTCCCTACGCAACCTTCCATTCCAAAATCTTACAATTTTAGGATTTTTACACCTGAAGCCAAAACTTGGTGGATCGTCAAAAATACTCCTCCTCCACCCTCATCTCAGAGGAAAACTTAATTGCCTATGGGTTGAGTGCCCGGGCTGAAGACCCAACAGACCGATAATTGATGAGGTGGCTGTCTCGGGCGCTCAACCCGATAATTATTTTTCTCCCTGTCTCTTACTTTATTATTTTATCTCTTATTTGCAATTTGTACTGACCTCTTCTTTCTCCTTTCTGTGCAGATAACTCAAAAATGCAAGAGCCCTTTGCCAAAAAATAGGCGGCTGAAAAGGCGGCCAAGGAGAAGAACCTAGCAGCCCAAAAGGCTTCTCCTGAAAAGAAAAGACAGGCCGAGGATGAGGCGGCTCGGGCAAAGGAAACAGCCCGGGCAAGTACTGAACAAGAAAGGGAGGTACCCCGGGAGGAATCCCCAGACTCTAAAGACTACGTTCCTCTCGTCTAGAGGAATCGAAAGGTTGTCACAAGCCTCGAGCTGATTCTGGTTGAGGGTGACCGGGAAGGAGACCAAGGATCCTCCCGAGCAAGCCAATCGACTACCCCTCCCCGCCAACAGCCTACTCAAGAGCCCTCCCAAGGGACTCTAACTTCTGCTCCTTCTCCCTGGGCCAACATCTTTTTGGAGGGAGCCACTCCAACCGTGCTCAAATTTTTTAAGAAAATCCTTATCCTTGATGAGGAGGCGCACCTGAGGAGTTCCCGGGCCACACCCAAACTATTCGAAGGCTCCAACAAGATCCTGGCAGTAAGTTGCTTTGCCTTGTCTCTCCTTTTTTCCTTTTTTTTACTCGCTTCTTTTGCACAGGGCATCCAGCTGATGATCTCGGCCTTTGAAGAGGTAGCTACCGCAGTCACCCTTTCCAATAATCTAGCCCGGAAATTCCTGGATATCCAAGAGCGACTTCTAGAGGAATTATCCCTGGTTCGAGCACTTCATGCAGAGGAAGTGGCTGGCTTGTGTGCTGACTTGGATAGGGCCAACCAACAACTAGAGAAGGCTCGGGAAGACATTAATGAAGGCCTCATTAGGGTAGAAACACTTCAAGGACACTTCTCCATCCTCTAAGGCAAGAATAAATCCCTGATGGAGGGCATGAAGGAGCAGATGTCCTGGGCAAAAGTTGCGGAGAATGCCCTGGCTGTAGCTGAACAGAACAGGGATCAATTGCAAACCTCTTTTCTCCTCTCTCCCGAGTTCAAAGAAGCTTTAGAAGATCGGGCTTATCTCCTTTTCAATACCGGTTTTAACAAATGCCGGGAACAATTTGAGGAGGCTGAGTTCTTGCCCAAGGATAAGGAAAATTTTCCTGACTTTGAACGAGCCATTGCGTCGCTCCCAAAGGATGGAGAAGAGGAGAATGAGGAATCCTAATCTGAAGAAGAACAGCTAGGGTCTGAACAAATAGACTTAGAGTAGGCTTGTACTTTTTCTTTTTCTTTCATTTGTAATTTTCAGCCTCCGGGCTTTGATTAATGAAATTTCAACTTTCTTCATATACGATACTTTCACTATGTCTTTAATACTCAAGTAATTCTTCAATACCCGGTCATTAGAACTAATTCTGACTAACAAATCACAAAAATTTCTAAGTGTTGAAAACTAACCGGTAACTTCAAATAAGTAGTCGGGATTTTGATCAATGCAATGAATAAAATGCCCCGTACTTAGCAAATGATCGCGATGTAGAACCCCTAAGCCAGGGTATAAAGCCTTGGATTGTATGTATAACCAAAGTGTGGAACCCTGGGCCGGGGAGCATGTCCCGAGACTTGGGAATGGTCAAGATGTGGTGCCCCGAGCCAGGGTGTAGTGCCCTGAGCTTATTAATAACCAAGGTACGGAGCCTTGGGCCGAGGAACATGTCCCGGGACTTGGAATGGTCGAGATGTGGTGCCCCGAGCCAGCGCGTAGTTCCCTGGGCTTATTAATAACCAAGGTACGGAGCCTTGAGCCGAGGAGCATGTCCTGGGACTTGGCATGGTCGAGGTGTGGTGCCCCGAGCCAGGGTGTAGTGCCCTGGATTTTTTAATAACCAAGGTACGGAGCCTTGGGCCGGGGATCATGTCCCGCGACTTGAAATGGTCGAGGTGTGGTGTCCCAAGCCAGGGTGTAGTGCCCTGGGCTTATTAATAACCAAGGTACAGAGCCTTGGGCCTGAGATCATGTTCCGGGACTTGATTATCATATTCAAACACTTTCTCTGGGAAGAACAGAACTTTCATTGTATTTTCAAACAAATAATTACATCTGTTAAGCATAATACTTCTTTAAATTAAATACATTCCAGGGTCTTTTGAGAGAGTGCCCTTGAGCATCTTATAGATAAAAAGCTCTCGAGTTTACTCTCCGGGTTATTCTATAAGGTTCTTCCCATCGAGCTTCCAACTTTCCCACATCTCCCGCTGGATTAACTTTCTTCATAACCAAATCTCCTACTTGGAAGTCTCAGATTCGGACTTTCTTGTTATATTATTTCATAACCCGGCCTCGGTAAGCTTCCAATCGAATCACGGCTTGCTCTCTCTTTTCTTCCACTAAGTCTAACTCCATTGCCCGGATTTGATCATTGTTATCCAGGTAAGATTCTACCTGAGAAGAAGATTGTCCGATTTCAACTGGAAGAACCGCTTCAGAACCATATACCAGATTAAAGGGAGTTTCTTGAGTAGGTGCCCGGGGAGTAGTTCCAGAGAACACTAGGCAATTCTTCCACCCAATCTTTTCCTTTGCCTTGGAACCTAGTTTTCAATGCTTGCACAATAATTCTATTAACAACTTTTGTCTAGCCATTAGCTTGAGGATAGGCAACAGAAGTGAAAGACTGGGTGATCTTCATCTCCCGGCACCAAGATGTAATCTCTCTTCCCTGAAACTATCTCCAATTGTCTGAGATTAGTCTCCTGGGGACTCCAAATCGGCATACTATATTCTTCCATAAAAACTTTAAAACTTCCTGCTCAGTAATCTTGGCCAGGGGCTCAGCTTCTACCCATTTAGAAAAATAATCCATAGGTACCAAGAGAAACTTCTTTTGAGCCCGGACAATAGGAAAAGGACCCACGATGTCCATGCCCCATTGATCAAAGAGACAAGAAGCCGAGATAGGCTTCATAGGAGTGGCTGGGTTGTGCTGGAAATATAAATGATGTTGACAACCTTCACAAGCCCGGACAACTTGAGCAGAGGAGTCCTGGTTAATAGTAGGCCACTAGAACCCAGCAAGCATTGCTTTTTGGGCCAATGCTACTCCTCCCAAATGCTCGCCACAACATCCTTTGTGAATTTTCCGGAGGACATAATCCACCTCCCCCGCGGGTAAGCATTTTAGTAGAGGTCCCTGAAACAATCTCCTGTACAAGACATTATTTAAGCGAACAAACCTAGGAGCTTGTCTCTTCATCTTTTGAGCTCGGGATTTATCTTCAGGCAGTTCATTGCTTGCAATGAATTTTATCAGGGGTATCATCTAGGAATCCTCAGGTGTTGGCAACGTTTCTTCTTCAGTAGAGAGGATTAGCCGGGATAAACACAGTATTTCCCGGGTGCTGACTTCTGATAGAGAAGCAGCCATTTTTGCCAGAGCATCTGCCTCCTCATTCTCGTTCCGGGGTATTTGTTCAATACTTCAATCCACAAAAACTTCGGCCTGAGTTTTAATGAGCCTGAGATATTTAAGCATCCTGTCATCCATAGCTTCATAAATGTCTTTTATCTGCTGAGTGATAAGCTGTGAATCAGAGTACAA
This sequence comes from Primulina tabacum, assembly GCF_025594145.1. Lineage (NCBI taxonomy): Eukaryota > Viridiplantae > Streptophyta > Magnoliopsida > Lamiales > Gesneriaceae > Primulina > Primulina tabacum. The sequence goes on along the minus strand of NC_134550.1, from coordinate 29,271,240 downwards.
AATAATCCGGGAAGCTCCAATCTCTCGGGCATCTTGGATGCCGGCAAGAACAGCTTCGTACTCTGCCTCGTTATAAGTCACTCGAGAATCAATTCTTACGGCCAGCTTAATCTTATCCCCCAGAGGAGCTACTATTACCATTCCTACCCCACATCCAGAAAGGCTAGACGTCCCATCCACAAAAACTCTTCATACTTCTTCTTCGTCTGGTTGAACCATCTCTGATAAGAAATATGACAAGGCCTGTGCTTTGATGGCAACCCGGGGCTTATACCCAATATCATATTCTCCCAACTCCACTGCCTACTTGATCATCTGCCTGGATACTTCCGTATGAGTCATAATCCCCCCGAGAGGACTATTAGTAAGAACAATAATTTGATGCGAAAGAAAATAAGGTCGCAGTTTTCGGGCGGTCATAACCAAGGCCAGAGCTATCTTCTCCACTTCGCTGTATCGTAGCTCGGGGCCTCTTAGAGCATGGCTGACATAATAGACAGGCCTCTGATTAGAGCCTTCTTCCTTTATCAATACCGAAATGACAACATACTCTGTAGTAGAGAGATAGATGAATAATTTTTCCCCGGGCTCTGGCTTTCCCAGGACAGGGAGCTCTGCCAGATGGCTCTTAAGATCTCGGAAAGCCTGTTCACACTTATCGTCCCACCCAAATTGCTGGACCTTCCGAAGAATCTTGAAAAATGGATAATTCTTGTGTGCTGACCGGGATATAAACCGGGAAAGATAAGCAATTCTCCCGGTTAGTTTCTGCACTTCCTTGATAGATCGAGGAGATGGCATATTCAATACAGACTTGACTTTCTCTTGATTCACCTCGATCCCCCGGTCGTAACCATGAAGCCCAATAATTTACCACTCTTTACCCCAAAGATGCATTTAGCAGGATTAAGCTTTATTCCATAACGCATGAGAGTAGCAAAAGTCTCCTCCAAATCAGATATAAAATCAGCAACCTCCTTGGACTTTCCCAAAATATCATCCATGTACACCACATTCCTACCTAGCTGCTTCTCAAACACTCTGTTCATAAGACGCTGATAGGTGGCCCTGGCATTCTTCAAACCGAAAGGCATAACAACGTAGCAAAATGTGCCTCCCGATGTGATGAAGCTTGCCTTATCTTGATCATCTTTGGCCAGGGGGATATGATGATACCCCTGGTAAGTATCCATCAACAATTCATAGCCCGAGGTGTAGTTCATCAATTGGTCGATCCTGGGCAGGGGATAGTGATCTTTGGGGTAAGCTTTATTGAGGTCCCAAAAATCTACGCACATTCTCCACTTCCCGGTGGAATTTGGCACCAGTACCACATTCGAGAGCCATGTAGAAAATTGTATTTTTTGAATGTGGCAGGATTGCAGCAGATCTTTCACATGTACCTCAATAACTTTGTCCTTTTTAGGACCAAAGTGTCTCTTCTTTTGCTTCACCGGGTGGGATCCCGGGAGGATATTCAAGTGATACTCAGCAATCAAGGGTGAGATCCCTGCCAATTCCTGCTGGGACCAGGCAAAAACATGAATATTAGTTTTTAAACAGTTGATTAAACTGACCCGGGTGGATGAATTGAGGTCCCGAGCCACCCGGATCTCCCTGCCTGGCCAAATATCCATTGTCTCTTGCTCTTCCTCTGCTATAAAGTTCAACTCCCCTTATTTTACCACTCTCCTTACCCCCTTATCAATCCTCTCCTTCTTCTCTTCCCTCCTAGCTTTCTTCTGATCAACCCGGACTGCTTCAACATAACACATCCAGGAAGAAGGCTGATCTCCCCGGACTTATCCCACTCGGCTTCCCACAAGAAACTTAATCTTCTGGTGGTAAGTGGATGATACGGCCCTGAGCTCGTTCATAGCAGGCCGCCCCATAATGATGTTATATGATGATGGGGAATCCACCACAGTGAAAGTGGTCATCACTGTCTTTTTGAGTTCCCGAGAGCCTAAAGTCAGCGGCAGGACAATCTCCCTCTCCAGATAAACAACATGTCCGGCAAAGTCGAAAAGCGCAGTCTCCACGGTCTCCTAGTTTATACCCTTGTAAATCCGTTTGTATGAGGACCTTCTTAAAAATAACATTAACAAAACTACCCGAGTCCACGAAAACCAACATAATATCATAGTTTTCCACCCTGCTTGAATGACCAGGGCATCATTGTGGGGCAGATTGACATCCTTCAGATCCTCCAGGCCAAAACTAATCACTGCCTCCTTTCTCCTTACCGCCTCTACCTCCATGCAATCCCTCCTACTCCTTGATTGACTTGCCCAGTTGGAGTCACCATCAGTAGATCCTCCGGAAATCATTTTAATTACCCCCATGGCAGGAGGTGAAGTTTTCTTCCTCTCGAGTTCCGGCTCTCTCCTTCTACCGAGGTCATCCCTCGAGACACTCCTTGCACTTCCCCTAGCTCTGGGTCCTGGCTGCCGAGATGTCCATGGTGGCAATCTCGGCCTCTTGTTGGATTGATTATGTCCCTGTACAGTAGGTGGGACATAGTCTCTCTTCAGCGTCTTGCAATCTTCGGTGTTGTGATAACACACCTTTTGTAAGGTACAATACCCCCTCTTCTCTGGCCGGGTAAGTTGATGATCTGGAGGCAAATCCCTGCTACATTCTTGAACCTCCCTCTCCCGGGTACTCTTCAAGGGCACATTATGAGAGAAATGCCCCTGATTACCCCTCCTCGTCCCTCTCTCCTCGAGTTTAGCTAACCGGTCTCCCTTTTCTCTCCTCACCGCCTCCCTCTTCTGCTTCTGCGCCTCCTCTATGTTAATATATTTCTCTGTCCTGGACAACAAATCCTCAAAGTCCCCGGGCGGTTTCTTGGTTATTGATCAGAAACGTTGCCCTCCCGCAGGCCCTGAGTAAATGCAGTAATTTTTGTCTCCGAGGCACAAGAGGGGGCATCCAAGGTTACTCTGTTGAATCTCCGGATGTAAGCCCTAAAACTTTCTTCCGGGCTCTGCTTCACCTCAAAAAGACTAAAGGTATTCTTTTTGTACTTCTTACTGCTGCTGAAGTGATGGAGGAACACTTTCTGGAACTCCTCAAAAGAGTGTATACTCTGAGGGCCAATCCTTCGAACCACCTCTGGGCCGAGTCAATCAGAGTGGTTTACCGTGCACTTAATTTTATTAGCGTAACACTGCAGCGTGGCCATATTCTCAAACCGATTCAGATGCTCCTCTAGGTCAGTACTGTCATCATAATCTTTGATCTTAGCAGATTTGAAATACCCGATAAGAGGTTCCCGGACAATAGAATCATCAAAGGGGCATCCTCTGCTGATCGCTCGGGCACTACTTCTTCAACCAACCTGTCCTTCCAACACCTTCACCTTTTGCCTCAATTACTCCAACTCCTCAGCCACCGTAGGAGATTTAGAACCTGCACTAGACTCCCTATCCTCCGCCCTCACTTCCTCTTCCTCCCTCACTTCCTACTCTTGCTCATGCTCCTGCTCCCTTCTCGATGGAGTAACGTGATGAGAGGGGTCTCTCTGGGCCATAGCTTTTTTCACCGCCTCAGATATAATCTGATCCAGCTCTTCTGGGGGCAGAGTAATGACATTCGGTGGTCCTGAGGGTGGAAGACCACCTTGTCCAGAGGTAAACGCATCATCCCCAGGAGCCCAGGAAGTATCCTAATTAGTTCTTATTGTAGGAGCCATATCAACGCCTTAGTCTCAATTTCCCACAGACGGTGCCAATGATGCTATCTGTGTGAATCGGGATAGATATGAGTGGGCAATCCACCGGATATTGAGAATGATATGTGTTTAGGAAAATGAGTGAAGATAATGGCTTCGGCTGTAACCTGCAAACAAATAGAAGAACTCGTGAATGGGCGCCGGAGGGGTGTCCGGTGTAGCAACTCCGATGCTTAAGTCAGCATATTGAATATGAAGAAAACAAGCGATATATGCGAGGATATATGTGTATGCTTGAGAGTTCAAAAATCCAGAATTAGTAAATGAGAAATATACCTGCTATTTATAAAAGAAAATGTGGTAGATACCTTGTTTTCAGTGTCAACTGCTAAGTATGGTAAGACGGCTGTCCATACTTTCTGATGACTTATACAACACGCCAAATACATGTTGTTCTGACATATAAGATTGCCCATATCAATATACTCGAGTGTGGTGCAATTCTCGAGGTAGCCCGGGTGGTAAGGTACCCGAGAGCTTGTATGAAAGCCCGATCTCTTGATTGCCCGGGAAGAGAATAAATGCTCGGTTGATGAAGGTAGTACCCGGCATATTGGCTCTGACTTGGACTATCCATTTAATATTTCGGATCGTCCACGACCCGGATCTTTATGGGTATCACCATATATGTAGGTATATTGTGTTAGATCATATTTTTATAAAAAATTTATGGTCTTTTGTATCTATTTTCGGATGATGAGTGATCAACACTATTATCAAATCAAAAAAAATAAAGCCACACCTGAATATAAATTTATATATAGTACAAGACATTTGAAATTATATAAATAAACATAGATGATGATGATAATGACGTTAAAGTGGGACATTCATCGCACGATCAACAATAATAATAGGAAAAATGAGGGAAAGTCAAATAATAAACATCTGGGAGGGGACAGTCTTAATATGTCAAGTTGCTTCTGGTGGGTCAAAAATGCCGCAAATTGGCCTTATGGGGACACTTTTTAATAATACCACACACACTTATATGATAGTGACTCGGTGCACCCGGCGTTGGTTGATACGGGTGCCAATGGTAATACATACGTATATCAATATATTACCATTGGTTGATATATATATAATATTCTTCGATCACTCTGATTTACCTTCTCTCCGTATACTTGAGACGACAATATATCTTTTGGAGAACATGATTCCAACTTTTGAGATATATATAGAGCAAACATATAATTTACCTTACTTGAATTGATTGATTTGAAATAGCTAGTTTGGTTGAGCTAGAATTGAGAATTTTTTTTATGACACGAGAATTTGCGAGTGTTATTTTTTGATATATATTTAATAAATTATTTGACACGATAACAAGAAATAAAGTTTTTTTTATATATATATATCCCATATAACTTGACTTTAATATATTTTAAAAAAATCGTTTGAATAAAATTTGCACACCAAAGGCCAAAAGTAAACGCTTTCAATTCAGACCTCAGCTTTTAATATTGCTCCATATATGTCAGCATCACCCACTCTCTTCTAGGTGGGATTGACTTCAGTCTGCACGATCTAACCTTGAATCAAGCACAGAGCCCACATGGGATTTTATTTCAGACGACGATGATGATCAAACTGATTTGAAGGGGCAAGGCTGTGAGAATCCGACTGAGCAGCCATGCTCTTGAGCATCTCCAATCCTTGTTCCTTGTTGAATGTGATGTTGATTACAGTATCCGTGATCAGTTTTTGCTGTGTGGATACCTGCCATGGATCATGTAATGAGCTTGATCTCGATTCTCTGTCATTGTTCAACCTCAGTGTCTCTGCTGCGCCTCCTTTGAATTGGTCTGTTTCGGCTGATTGCTGTGCTTGGGAGGGTGTTGGCTGTGATAGCAGCTCTGGTAGGGTCACAAGTTTGTGGTTGCCATCACGAGGAATAGTGGGCACCATACCTACTTCTTTTCTCAATCTCACCTCTCTTTCAATGCTCAGTCTCTCTCACAATGGGCTCTCGGGGCCTCTCCCAGATGGGTTTTTCTCGTCCTTGAACCTGCTCCGGGTTGTCGATTTGAGCCTTAACCGTCTGACGGGAGAGCTGGCTCAGTGGGATGAGCTGCCTGCTACGATTCAGGAATTCAATCTTTCCAGCAACCACTTTCTTGGAAGGATTCATTCTTTTTTTTTCCAGCAGGGGTTGAGTTTAAGGCGTTTTGATGTCAGCAACAATAGCTTCTCCGGATCTATTCCTTCCGGTGTTTGTGGTTTTTCCCCTTCAATCCAGAGGCTTGATTTCTCTAACAATGAGTTTGCGGGCTCTATACCACAAGGTTTCAGCTCGTGCTCGAATCTGGTGAGTCTACGGGCGGGCTTTAACAATTTCTCTGGCGGGGTGCCACAGGATGTTTTTGGGTTGTCGGGATTGGAGGAGCTGTATTTTCCGGGCAACAGGCTCTCTGGATATATTGATGGAAGGATTACTGAACTCAAAAACCTCAGAATCCTGGAATTGTATGGTAATCTCTTCACAGGAATGATTCCTCAGAACATTGGGAGGCTCTCCAACTTGGAGGTGCTGAAGCTTCATATAAACAGGCTCAATGGCACAATTCCTTCGTCGCTCACGAATTGCACGAAACTGACAACACTGTATTTAAGAGTCAACTTTCTGGGAGGTGAGCTTTCTGCTTTTGATTTCTCAAGATTTGTGCAATTAAGGTCAGTTGATCTGGGCAATAACAACTTCAGCGGGGGCTTGCCCGAGAGCCTGTTCCAGTGCAAAACGCTCGTCGCTCTTCGGCTGGCGACTAACTCGCTAAATGGAGAGATTTCTCCCAGTATAACGGCTTTACAGAATCTGTCGTTTGTCTCCCTATCTAACAACAGCCTAACCAATATATCAGGTGCATTATCGATCCTGCAAGGGTGCAAGAACCTCAAAACACTAACACTCTCCTTGAATTTCTATCATGAACAACTGCCTGATGATGAGAACTTCACCAGCTCGGACGGGTTTCAAAATATCCAAGTATTGGCTTTGGGTGGGAATGCATTCACTGGTGTAATTCCAATGTGGATAATCAAGCTAGCGAAGCTGGAGGTTCTTGATCTTTCACATAACAACCTAACGGGCTCTATTCCGAGTTGGGTTGGGAATTTCCAAAACCTTTTCTACTTAGATTTATCATTCAATCTACTTTCAGGATACTTCCCGATGGAATTTACCACATTGAGGAGGCTGGCATTCCAGAAAAATTCGGACGAAGTCGACAGCAGTTACTTGGAGTTGCCTGTGTTTGTTCAGCCATATAATGCCTCCAATCAGCAATACAATCAACTCACAAACTTACCACCGGCTTTATATCTTGGTAATAACAGTTTATCCGGTACTATCCCGGTAGAGATAGGTCAATTGAAGTTTATATTAGCCTTGGATCTTAGCAATAACAGTTTTTCTGGCAGTATTCCAAAGACGATATCTAATCTCACTAACTTGGAGAAACTGGACCTCTCTGGAAACCAACTTTCTGGCCAAATCCCAGCATCGCTTCGAAATCTTCATTTCTTGTCTTTTTTCAATGTTGCATATAATAATCTTGAAGGTCCCATACCCACAGGGGGGCAGTTCGACACATTCCCAAATTCAAGCTTTGAAGGGAACCCGGGGTTGTGTGGTCGGGTGAATCCTTGCTCTGGTCAATCGGGCACCACAAGTAAATCAACAAAGAGAAGCGGGATAAGTAAGAAAACCGTTGTTTTACTGACACTGGTGATCTGTCCAACTATTTTTGCACTAAGTCTGATATTATTCTGGGTCTTTTCAAAGAGAAAAATCCAACCGAAAGATACCTCAGAAAGAAACGATCTGGAGACAGTGTCCTTCAACTCATCTGGAGTATTTCCCAGGGTTAAAGAGGACAATAGCATAGTCATATTGTTTGACAACAGCAAGAAAAAAATAGAGGATCTAACGATAAATGATATCTTGAAAGCCACAGATGATTTCAACCAATCAAATATAATCGGTTGTGGAGGTTTCGGATTGGTATACAGAGCGATTTTGGTGGATGGCACTAAACTGGCAATCAAGAAGCTTTCTGGAGACATGGGTTTGATGGAAAGGGAGTTCAAAGCAGAGGTTGAAGCATTATCGACAGCCCAACACGAGAACCTTGTTAGTTTGCTAGGTTACTCTGTGCATGCCGGATTCAGATTGCTGATATATTCTTATATGGAGAAAGGGAGCCTGGACTACTGGTTGCATGAAAAACCTGATGGAGCAATCCAACTCAGCTGGACAATACGACTGAAGATTGCTCGAGGGGCTAGTTTTGGAGTGGCTTACATGCACCAGACCTGTGAACCACACATTGTTCACCGCGATCTGAAGTCCAGTAACATCCTTCTCGATCAAAACTTCGAAGCACGTGTGGCTGATTTTGGGTTGGCAAGACTGATTCTTCCGTATCGGACGCATGTCACCACTGAATTGGTTGGTACCCTTGGTTACATCCCACCAGAATACAGTCAATCCTGGATAGCTACATTAAGAGGTGATATTTACAGCTTTGGAGTTGTCCTGCTTGAGCTATTAACAGGCAAGAGACCTGTTGAGTTGTTCAGGCCGAAGAAGGAGAGGGAGTTGGTTGCATGGGTACAACAGTTGAGGAATGAGGGAAAACAAGAGGAAATCTTTGATTCTCTCCTAAAAGGCAAAGGCTTTGAGCAAGAGATGCTGCGTGTGCTCGATGTCGCGTGCATGTGCGTAAACCAGAACCCCATGAAGAGGCCGACTATAAGAGAAGTGGTCGATTGGCTCGAGAATGTAGGGTCCTAGCAGCTGACTTGTACCAGCAAAACTTCAACAAGCTCGGCGGATTGGCGCGTTACTTAGAATTTGTTCTTGATATGTGAATAATCGTTACTGATTTTCGGGTGATTGTTCTCCCATGTTAGAGATTTCTGTAGATAATTTTTGAGAAATGTAAGAAATAAAATCATAGCTATAGCACGTAAGGTGACATCAAAGCATTGACATATTTATCAGAATGCCTAATATTACATCGAAGCTAATACAGAATTATATTATTAGCTTCCCTTGCTATCACAGCCAATACCTTTATTTTAATGAAGATTTTGTATCAAATGTAAAATTCATTTTCAACTTTAGAAGTAATATCTTCTATTCCCACACAAAAATACTGGTATTCTATAAAATATCCATTTATAAATTTATATTTACACATTTTACGTTGAAAAAATTATTTAAATGCATCATTTCATTTGATTAATTAATTTGATTTGCTTACTTTATATTAATAAATTAAAATATCGTAGTAAGTTAAATAGCACACACAAATTAATTTATAATTTTTATATCATATATGACCAATAACCCTAGTTTTTATAATTAATATTCATTGTGATTAATAAATACATAAAAATATTTTTAAAATTATTTATTTTATGACTGAAATTATTATTTACATAAATCTAGTTTTTATAAATATTCATTGTTAATAATAACTACATAAAATAATTTTAAAATTATTTGTTTTATGACTAAAATCATTATTTACATCAGTACAACGTTAAAAAATTTGTAGTTTATTTTCTGAGACATTAAGAAGGACGGACAAAGCTAGAATTCTGAAGAAAATTAGATTTAAATAAAAAATAATTCACAGAATTGACCTACATTTTAAATTTCTTGTCAACATCAATAATGTATTATCCAGTTGCGTCCGTTCGTACCTGTAACATCAAATAAATGACTATTATTAAATAATTTTTTTTAATGTGATAGCTTAATTATATTAAATTTGTTAATAAAAAAATTGATCGACATTCTAATGGTGTTGTCATGATATGTGAGACTTGCAAATTTTGAATTCAACCCACCCGAGGATAATGTTCGATCCAATGATTATTAGTTTTTATTTGAAGTTAAACATAAACCCCACATATTTGAATCAAGAGTAGACATATTATGAGACGGTCTCGCGAATCTTTATCTGTGAGATAGGTCAACTCTACCGATATTCACAATAAAAAGAAAGTAATACTTTTTAATGTATGACCCAAATAATATATCCATCTCACAAAATACGATCTGTGAGACCGTCTCACACAAGTTTTTGCATGGAATCAATTGTGCTCGTCGGATGTGCAATGTGGCTAATATTTCCTTGAAAACCTGTTGGGACATAAATGACCAAACTTATTTGCAAAATACCGTCAAGGAGCTACGGGTCATTTCCCGAATTGAATTTTCTTATCCTCCATCACTTTCAAGGTTATTTATTTGAGATTATTATTGTCTATTGCCCAAGATGGATTTGATTCAACTTATCCGGATGTCACCATAGGGATATGCTATTATAAGCTTTTTCGTAAAATAATTATCAAATTGTTTTGTAAAATAATCCCCAATCTTCTTAATTCCCAAGCCTGACAAACCAATTCAGTGCAAAGGTTCATTTTATTTTGTAAAATAATGTTTAAAAAAATATAGACGCAATCAATACCTGAATAGCAGACATGTTATTTTGCGCAATTTGATACGAGAAGAAGATTCTCAAGTGAAGCAAAAGAACAGAATCCACCACGATGCTTTCATACGTGCCTCCCTCAATGTTTTTCCAATAGCTGCAACCCAAAATTATTCTCTAATATGCTCGTTTTTTAGTCTATTAATTATTGTATGTTTACATTTCTATCTTATTATCCTCATCTTGGCAAATATGATATTTTTCATGTTGTCACGCCCTGAGATCGAAGCGTATGGACACAAGTGTTGTTCCTAAATTATATATTCGAAAACAACAAACCTCATATGTACATATGTAACGCCCGAAAACTCAAACACACTAAACACATGCATGCATGAAAATTATTTAAATGAGTTGTCTAGAAGCATGTTTGAGTATCTACGTGATATAATGATTAGTTGACTGAATGTTATGAATGTAAGCTTTACGCGGTTGAATACACGATGCACGGCAAGAAGACGAGAGAACCGGTGACGATTTAGATAAAGTTTCAACTTTTAGATACAAAATAGGAAAGCGACAATCTATTTATAGTAAGGGACGAACTTAATCGATAGCGAACTTTTGCTAAGGAAATGAGTAGTTTCGAGCGCTCAGTACTAGAAGGGAGTGACATCAAATAATTTTTAATATTGTTGGGACTTTTTAGTAGACAAATAAGTATTTAATTGATTCTTTATTGGGCCTAGATTAGCAATGATTTAATTAATTTAATTAAGGTCATTTATCTAAACTAAAGCCCACTAATAATTAAGTAAATAGAACCCTACCCTACAACTCCTAAACTACACGCCTCACACAAAATTGCAGCACACACGCACATTAGGGCTCTAGAGATGGCCGAGACTTAGAGGAAGGAAGGAAAGGAAATTCATCTCCCGTACGTCTCTCGTCGCGCCGTCGCTCGTAATCCATAAGCATGAACAATCAAGGCATGTTTTAAACCCTTTTTCAAGCACCATTCAATTTATATTATTGCATGAATGCTGATTTGTTTGAAAAGTTCATGAGGATGGTTTCAAAGTTTATTGCATGTGCATCTCATATTTTACAAGGATTATTAATGTTTTGAGGAATTGTTGAAGGAGGGACGCAAATAATTAGATGAAAGTTAAGATCTAGTCATTAAGGGTAAGTTTTGAAGGGACAATAGTCAATAAAGGGAGCCGCAAGGGGCTGTGACCCTGCACGCTAATTTCCATGAGGACCGAGAGTGCATAGGAGGGGCGGCATGGGTTCAAATGGCCATGGGAGCTACATGGGACCCTATCCATGGTCTAGAGTGGTTAAGGCTTGGACGGGCTGGTTTAGTGGTGGAACCGAAACTCCAAAGTTTGCACGCATGGGGTTTTTTTAGGTGTGTCACGGTTCTATGGGCTAAAGGGATGCGTAAAGGGCAGGTTCTGGGGGTAGGGACGTGCCTTAGGGTCCTGGTGAGATTCTAGTGTGAGCCAAAATTCAAGTCAAGGGCATCCACAGCCGCTGGAGTGTTTGTTCCTTGGCTGCACGTGAAGAGCCATTCGACATGCTACTATTGTGAGGGGTTGGGAGCCTTGAGCGTCTGGTCTGTGTCCAAAAGGGCTTGATTATGGTCTTGTTTAGGTTCTAATGAAGGGGTATAGGGCCTTGTTTGGGGTTGTTTCAAGCCGTGGTCTGTTCGTGGTCGTAAATTGCCCGAACGTTTCAAAAAAGGGGCGAATTGAGCTTAGGTTAAATTTTTAATCCATGTTTTCGGTTTTGGCTTGGCCTTGGGGAGTTCCAACAGCTTAAATGGTGTCTTATGATGTTAAGAAAGGTTTTGTCTTGGGTTGGTTCGAGTTGGAAGGGTAGTTTTGTCCTTTGTTTAACCAAAAACGCGAAAACGATATTAAACGAGTCATCCGGTAAGCGAATCGAGTCGTTTTTGAAACGTAGGTCCTAAGATTGAATTTATAGAAAGCCACTGGATATTTTTGGGTGTTTTAATGTTTTGAAATTGAGTCGTCTCCTTGAGTCAAAGTTAAAGGTCGTCTGAGTACGTATAGCGTTGAATTTTGTGAGGTCGGTTCGAGAAAACTCGAGGGCGGTTTGCAACTTCCGAAAACAATTTTGAATCATGTTAAATGCTATTTTTAGAAGTTTTAAAACATATGCATGATATCTACCATTTTTAGAAGTTTTAACATATTTGCACGTATATGTTATGTTTAGCAATCTTGACGGATACAAATGATATGAACCATTTTTGAAAATTTTAAAGAATATGGAAAGTTATGAATGTTTTATGAAATGATAAAGTAAATGAAAATATTTTTGAGTAATGTGAATTGATCGTGACGAAAAAGTAGTAAGGGATCCGTTGAAAACGAGAACGGTGAACCTGCAATGACAAAGGGAGTGAATCGTCGAAAATGGGGGCGAGAATCTCAATGATAATGGATCCATTGAAAAAGTGAACGGTGAAGATATTTTTATGCTAGTCGGTGGGATCGTCGAAGAAGTGGACGTTGAATTCGGCAGCCTAGTACTATAGTTTATAGATTAATCAATCGAATGAATATTGTCACTTTCGAGGATCGTAATTCACCTAAAAACGATAATTTTAAATGAAAAATGTTCATATGTAAGTATGGTTTAAAAATTTGCATATTTTTGAAGGTTTCATGTTTGAATTAAAAATACTATTTTTTAGTAAAATTAATTTTTATGCATGAGACTGTATATTTACGTACTTACTATATTAGGTTTGAGCATGCTGAGTCTCACTAAGTTTGAATGGTTACAGGTGACGATGATGTTGAGTCATGAGGTGCGGACTATCCTGTAATCCGGGAGGCGCAGTGCAAACCCGAGGACCTAGAAATTCCGCATATGTTAAAGATTTTTGATGATTTTATGGATTATCGCTTTTATTTATAGACTATTAAGATGCTAGAATTTATTGAATTAAATTTTAGACTTTTATTACTTTATTTACTTATTCTGCATGAATGATTTTGGATATTATGGAATCCCTTTATTTGATTATTTATGCTAGTTTATTTATGATAAATTAATTATGCATGGTTTAGGGGAAAAAACTAGTGTAAATCAAATGAATTTAGAAGTAGGTTTGTTTCAGTCGGTATCAGAGCGATGGTTCTTGAAAAAGGTTATGCCTTGTACTGTTTCCGAAGAGCTCGAGAAGTCACACTTCAATTTTTGTGAGCTTATTGCTTTAAAATTTTTTATTTATCTTTTTATTGATTTAATTATTTAGATATACTTGCTTATATGACTGTCAAAGATAAATGTTAGATGCATTTTATTTTAAAATTTCATGTTGGTTATGTATTGGGTTGGACGACTTGTACAGAGATGCCTGCTAGACGAGTTCTTCGTAGAGATAGTAAGGATAGATTGGTTGGAGGAGATAGGCAAGAGAAGATTCCACTGCCTTCCCCTAATCAGGATGCTAGTGCTCGTGTGCTAGCTGGTATGGCTTGATTACTGGAGCAGCATGTGGGAATGCTGCAAGGGTCCGACCAGAGGCAGTACATGAGTGGTTTAGGAGGATGGATCTCGAGAAATTTTCTGTCACTACCAACCCATTCGTGGCTGAGGGATGGATTAGGTATTTGGAGGTGATTTTTAGGTATAGGGATATGACGGATGCTGACCGGGTTCGTTGTACCATCTATTTTTTAAAGGGCGATGCTTCCTTATGATGGGAGGGAGCGGAACGAGGAGTAAATCTGGCGACGCTGACATAGAACGGCTTAAGAGGGTATTCTATGATAAGTATTTCACTGCCGATGTCCGTTTGAGGTTGAAGAGAGAATTTTTGAGTCTCCCCGAAGGGGATGCATTTGTTGTTGAATTCGTCCAGAAGTTTTATTGAGGCTATCAATTTTGCCCCTGATTGAAAATGATGTTGCAGAGAAGTTACGTCATTTCTTGGATGACCTGAGGCCGATGATCTGTCGGGATGTGATGTTGGAAGACCCGATTGACTATACTGCTGTTGTTGCTAAAGCCTTTCGAGCCGAACATTCACTGAAGGACATTGAGTGGGAGATGCAACGCAAGAGGAATCGTGCCCATCAATTGAATCAGCAGAATAAGAAACCTTTCACAGGGCCTAGCAAGGGACAAGTTCAGCAGAAACCAGGAGCGCCGAGGCAGCTAGAGAAACCAGGAGCGCCAAATAGTAATGTAAAGCCTTTTTGAAAGGAATGCAACCGCTACCATTATGGCTAGTGTCTATGGTTCTCTGGAAAGTGCTTCAAATGTGGAGAGTAAGGACATATTGTCCTCAATTGCCCTAAGCTACAGGCACCTACAACCGGTAAGACGTATGTCATGCATGTTGAGGAGGCTGAAGCAGAGCCAGACACGACTATGTTTACTGGTAACCTAGTTGTTTAACGTTTTTACATTGAATTTATTTCATGAAATGTTAAATTGGTTATTGGAATTGATTAGGATAATGAAAAACTTAGAGGAAAATAGGTTGCATGCTCTACTTGAGATGGATTTAAGAGATGACATTGAAAATTTTAGAAATTGGGCATAAAATATCAGATTTAATAATGTAAAGGAATGAATTGAACCAAATTAAGAATTTTCGGGCTTAAGAATGGAGGAACAAAATTTGGGGAGTCGATTGTAAAAATCGAAAATTTTAGGGGCAAAGATGCAAAAAAAACCGAATGTTAAGGGGGTAAATGCATAAGGCTTAGAATTTTACAGCCTAAATTGATTGAGTTCGAAAATTTATTGGGATAAAAATGCAATTTTCAAGATTTTAAGGACCAAAATGAAGAAATTCAAATTTTTAAGGGTTGAAATGCTATCTTCGAAAATTATTTGGGGTCAAATTGTGTTTTTTTTTCCCCGAGAATTATTAGGGCTAAGTGTGATAATTTTTTAGAACAACTTTGGGTTCCTAGTGGCGATTCACTGAGAGAGGTTGTTATGAAGGAAGCTCATAACTGTAACGTCCAGAAAATTTGAAGGTCTAAGTGAACTACATACATGCAAGTTATCAAATTTTTTATCTATTTTATTTAAATGATTTTAATTGAATGAATTAAATATCGTGTGCATATTTACATATTTAAAATGTACCTTTCTACCTAAATACATAAAACTGTGTTTTAAAAAGGTTATTCGAGACGCGATCGAGGAACGGAGACCGGAGACCATATGAGAGAAAATATTTTATTAAATGATTATTTTTATGGTTTAATGTGTGGTGTATTTTAAATGGAATTTTAAAAAATGGGGTGTTTTGAGATATTTTTATACGCCAAGTTGTATTTTTAAACGGTATTCGATTTTCGAATAAAATAGGGACTTTTTGAGAACTCGGCTATTAATTTCACAAACTTTCCTAAATAAATTTTTTTAGTACTTTTTAAGAAAAACGAGTATTGGATGTTTCAGTTGTTATTAGAGCAATGTTCCTGCTAAGGGTTGTGCCACCGTCAGTGCCTGGAAGCTCAGTCGTCAAGCCTTAATCTGTAAGTTTAATTACTTTATATGATTATTATGATGATACATGCTTGATTACATGGATTATATGTTTACGTTGCATGTTTAATAGCTTTACGAGGATAAATGCTATATGCTTAAAATTGCTCAAAAAAAAAAATGAATTAGTATATGCTGCATGATTAGAAAACTTAGATTTAAATGCATGTTGGTAACTTTTGAAAACTTTCAGATATCATGCCTCCTAGACGCGTACCTAGTACTGATAGGCAAGCCGAGAATGTTGAGAATTGTCATGTTAATGCACCCCTGCCTCCTAATGGGAATGCTGCTACACGTGCACTGGAGGGCATAGCTCGTTTCTTTGGGCAGCAGTTTCAGCAGGCTCCTAGGCCACAGAACGACGTCTATGATCAGTTCCGGAGGCTAGGGCCGAAGGAATTTTCTGGCACCATTGACCCATTTGCTGCTGAGGGTTGGATTCGAGCACTTGAGGTACATTTTCTCTATCTAAATATGGGGGATGCTGATCGCGTGAGGTGTGCTACTTACATGTTTAGGGATGATGCTTCTCTATGGTGGGAAGGAGCTGAACATGGTATTAATCTCGCTACTCTTATTTGGGCTCGATTCAAAGAAATATTCAATGAGAAGTTCTTCACTGAAGACGTCTTAGGACGCTTGAAGAGGGAATTCATGACTCTCCGTCAGAAGGACACTACAGTGGGTGAGTTTGTGGGGAAGTTTGATAGTGGCTATCACTTTGTGCCCCTCATTGCTAGGGATGCTGCCGAGAAGATTAAACACTTTCTGGATGGTCTACGACTTATTATACGTCGTGATGTCATGATGATGCGACCAATGGATTATGCTGATGCCACTGCCTATGCATTTCATTCCGAACAAGCTTTGAAAGATATTGATTTTGAGATGCAGTGAAAAAGACTGCAACACCAGCAGAATTCTCAGTCGAATAAAAAGCCATACATGGGATCCCTAGAGCTCAAGGGAAGCAAAAGCCCCAAGGACAAGTAAAGAAGTCAAGACCACAAAAACTCCCACCACCTGGAGCACCGAAACCTGCAGAAGGACCACTGTGGAAGGAGTGCAATCGCTTACATTATGGAAAATGCATGTGGGGAACTTTTAGGTGCTTCATATGCAAGGAGGAAGGACATAAAGCTGTGGATTGCCCAAAGAAGAAAGCATCTACAGTGGGAAGAGCTTATGTTATGCATGCCGATGAGGCTAAAGAGGAGCCAGGCACGACCCTTATCACTGGTAACCTAGTTATTCAACGTTTTTTTATTGCCTTTATTGCATGAAATGTTAAATTGGTTATTAGGACTGATTTGGGGTTAAGGATGACCTAGTGGAAATTAGGTTGCATGCTCTACCTTAGTTAGAATTAAGAAATGACAATGGAAACCATAGGAATTGGACTTGAATTTTGAGCCTTAATTATGCAAAGAAGGAAAGCATTTCCAAATAAAAGTTTTATGGCTTAAGATTGAGAAAAAAAAATCAAAACCAAGGGCATGATTAGAAATTTTTGAAAATTGGAGGGACTAAATTGCAAATAATCAAAACTTAAAGGACTATTATGCAATTTCAGAAAATTCTAATGACCAAAATGCAATTTCCAAAAATTCTAAGGACCATAATGTAATTTTCAAAATTTAAGGGACTGGAAATCAAAATTCCAAAAATTTAAGGGGTCATAAGCAACTTTCGAAATTTTGGGGGACTAAAATGTAAATTGTGAAGAATTGAAGGGTCAAAATGATATTAATCGAAAATTATAGGGGGGGGGGGTCATTATGAATTTGCTACGAACAATAGGGTCCAATCAATAATCTCATAAAATTTGGGAAAATAATGATACAATTTCCTTAAGTTTCAACACGAATAAATCTAAAAACGTGTTCGACGCAAGGTGGATATTCAATCTAGGTGTAGCTACCTATGCGTTGCTGGATTCGGGAGCTACCCACTCTTTCATATCCGAGAATTTCGTTAAGCGACTGATTATTCACCAAATATTGTTAGACATTCTAGCAGTGTCGTGAGTACTATAAAATATGTTAAAATCTTTATGATGAAAAAAAAAATGTTTATGTTTATGCATGTTCATTAAAAGCTATTTTAAGTAAAAATAGTTTCACTATTGCATGTGGATGTATATGTATAACTTGTTATCACGTTTAAGGTTTGTTGAGTCAATAGACTCACTAGGTGTGATCGATGCAGATGGGCATGAGTTTGCTGTTAATGGGGGTCTTGATGGTTATTCTCGCTGGACTGAAGTGCAGACAACCCGAGGACCAGAGCTAGTTTTTCTGCACTTACGTTTATGACTTATTCTTATGACTTATGCTAAATGATTTGAGTTACTTTTAAAATTTTATCACTTATGATGATTTTGAGAGGTTTTAAGAGGATGCTAGAGTTAAATTAGTTTTGAAAATGTTAAAGTTATATTTGTTTGACGATTTACCGATTTTGTACTTTGAATTTTTTTCTTTTGAATTTTCACATAATATTTGATTGATTTATTTTTAAATGATGCCAAAAAAAATATATATACATATATATATATATATATATATAGTTCGGCCGAATAGTATACGAAGGAAATTTTGTTTTGCGTCCGAATGTTTGACATGCCAACAGATAAGGCAGAACATTAAAGTACGCAGCGAAAGCATGATAGAATGCAAAATTTTAGCCAAGTGAATTAAGCATGAAGTGAATGAGGGAGCCTAAACTTTTCAATAATCAAAGACTAGACAAATTTCGAGGACGAAATTCTATTGAAGGGGGGAGGAAATGTAACGCCCAAAAACCCGAACATTCTAACCACATGGATGCATGAAAATTATTTTAAATTATTCAAATGAGTTATCTAGAAGCATGTTTAAGTATCTGCGTGATATAATGATTAGTTGACCGAATGTTATGAATGTAAACTTTACGCAGTTGATAAGTGCAAGAATTGAACTTAATTCATATGAGAATCCATTTGAATTATGCTAGTTTCGGACATAATTACGCGTGATATTTGTTATTTTTGTGTCGTGCAGAAGATAAACCACTATTGGATGATTGATGACGATTAGAGACAATTTTGGTGTCTAACGGTTGATGGACGAGAGCCACAGCGCTACTATGTGCGGAGGACAATCGCTACAGCGCCACAAAGGTAGCGCCGCCGCGCTCTCATGCCGAGATACAAGCGTCTAGGTGCTGACAAATAGTGCCTTCGTGCCTACACTACCGAGAGATAAGCGCCTAGGCGTTGATACTCAGCGACGCAGTGCTCAACTGCCGAACCACGAGCACCTAGGCGCTAAGGAGCAAGCGCCGCGGCACCACACCCTCGACACATAGGTGCCTAGATGCTGCCCAAGCAGAGCCGCGGCGCTAATGACGGTGAGAAACATCAAATGGGCTTGAGTTCACGGGTTTTCAAAAAGGAGAGCCTTTTTTGGGAGAGAAAATGCATCGAGAAATGGAAAAAACACGGAGACGAAGAATTGGAGCACAATTATTGATCATGGTGATGAAGAATGATGAATCTGGGGATAGAGAAGCCGCTTTTGATTCGCCATCTAATATTTTGCCTTTTATTTCTTGTGTTGCGGTGTCTAGTCTTTCAAACATGCTTTGTTTTGTTTAGATTTCGTTATGAACTAACTTTTCCATTCTAGAGGGTAATGTAACTTTGTTTATGCAATAATTTTGACTCAGTTATTTATACGAATGAATTCCTTTTGGTTTAATTGTATTTCTTTCTTTTTATTTGACTGCAATTTATTGGCCATAAATTGCTTGTTGTCTTATTAATTCTACAACTCGGGAGAGGTACTAGGATTATAAATCATTAGAGACGCATCGTTGAATTTTTATATCATTTGGAAGCTGTATAACTTTAGCGAGGCCTAGGTAAGAACATCGTTTGCATATATAAATTAAACTTAGATTCTTATCAGGAATGTTTGGATTGAAGTTTGAATGATACAATTTATTCGTCACTTGAGAAATGAGGAATAAAATAATTAAGTGTTCTTGACCATTAAATAACTGGAATTCATGAATATAAATGCAACTGGGAATAATTATCGTGAAAACTTAGTAAAATCATTCATCTAGATATTTTCTTTCATTGATATTTCTCCATTCAGTTATTAGATTAATAGTTATTTTCAATTAATTTGTGTTAAATAGACCAAACCTTATTGATTCTTCTAAATAAAGTCGTGACTATTTTAATTACAAGCACTGATTTATTTTTACATACACACTCCTCGTGGGAACTATACTTTACTCATATATATTAAAACTTGCGCTTGCGAGAGGAAAATACGAAACAAGTTTCTGGCGCTGTTGCCGGGGACTGTCAAATTAAAATTTATATCAGTATTGTTATCAATTAGTCTAGATTCTAATTTAGAGTTGTTTTTTATATTTTATTTTATAATAACTGATTTGTTAATTGTCTCTGTTTGATAGTGCATGCGAAGATCGCAATGTTCTGACTTGCTTATCTTTGATCCTCTGATTGAAAGAACTTCATAGAGATTAAGAAAAGCAAGAAGAGAAGAGATCCAAGCAATGGCTGAAGACAGAGAGGACGCGAGACGTAACCCGCCTGAAGCTATACCTATCAGAGATCATTTCAGACCAGTGATCAAGGCACATTACTCTGGCATTGCTAGGGGGACCATAAACGCCAACAATTTTGAATTGAATCCTGCACTAATAAATATGGTTCAACAGAACCAATTTGCGGGAAATGTCACTGCTGATCCTCACGTTCATTTGAGAACTTTCCTTGAGATCACAAACACGATAAAGATTAATAATGTTCCTAATGATATTATTAGACTGTGTTTGTTTCCGTTTTCTCTTAGAGTCCAAGCAAGAGGATGGCTCCAATCAATGCCGCTAGGGATCATCACGACATGGCAGGAGTTAACAATGAAGTTTCTTGTTAAATATTTTCCCCCTGCGAAGTCTGCACAATTGAAGATCGAGATCAGCATTTTAAGGCAGGTTAATTTTGAGCAGTTGTCTGAGGCATGGGAAAGGTATAAGGAGTTGTTGAGGAAATGCCCAAATCATGGTTTTGAAGACTGGGTGCAAATTGAACTATTCTACAATGGTCTAAATGGGCAAACACGAGGAACAATGGATGCAGCGGCTTGTGACACGATCTTTGCCAAATCTCCTGATCAAGCTTATGAATTGCTTGAGCAGACGACTATAAATAGCTACCAGTGGCTGTCTGAGAGGTCAGGAATAAAGATGACATCTGGAGTTTATGCTGTGGATCCTATTACATCACTCACTGCGCAAGTACGACATTGACTACACAGATAGCAGTCATGAATAAAGTGAGTACATCAGACACCGAGGGACGACCTATTGTTGTTGAAGAATCACATTCTCCTGAAGAAGTTCAATAAATCAACAATAAGAATTTTGGAGGCTATGAAGGATATCGAGGTAACCCTCCCCCTAATACTTATCATCCTGGTTTGAGAAACCATGAGAATTTTTCTTATACAAACAATAAGAATGTATTGAATCATCCACCGGGGTTCAACACATCAAATGGGGAAGGGAAGCCATCATTTGATGATTTAGTTGAGACATTTGTTGCTGAATCTGGTAAGAGGATGGCTAGGACTGAATCTAGACTTGACAACCTAGAGACACACATAGAGAATATTGGTGTCTCCTTGAAAATCCTTGAGTCGCAAGTTGGGCAGATAATGAGGCAACTCACGTCTCAACTGTAAGGTCTAGGGAATTCGAACTACGTAACCTGACTGCATGCAATCTAGGATTTTTATTTAAAATACGTGTTTAATGATTTTTAGGCATTTATTGCTTGATTATTCAATGTTTAGGTGTTTATTTCTTGGTTATTTAAAGTTTCATGGGTTATTTAAAGTTTCATGCATTAGGGTTTAAGCTGCATTTCGCGCTCGAACAAGTAACGGAGGCTGGGGATAATCAGGAAAAATATTTTTATTGAATAATTAGTTTTAGTTATTTAATATAAGGTGTATTTAAGTGTGTTTTTCTAAAATGGGTCTTGGATAAGGTGTATTTAAGTGTGTTTTTCTAAAATGGGTCTTGGTTGGGTATTTTTACTCGTCGGGTCATATTTTTTAACCAGTACACAAAATTTTGCGAATCAGGGGGACTTTTTGAGGGTTCGGGCAATATTTTCTAAAAATCACCAAAACAAAATATTTTTTCTGAAGTGTTATTGGGCTTGATGGATTTAATTTAGTGTTTAATAGGCCCAAAACCTTTTTTAATCCCTTTAATTATTATTTAGGGCCCATTAGTGTGCCATTATATTAACCTAACCTAAGTTATTAACCTTAAAACTAACACCCAACCCCTCGGCCGCCCTCCCCAATGCAGCAACAGCAGGTTTTAAAAATTTTTCAACAGCCACCTCATTTTCTCCTTAGTTTTTCAAAAAAAAATCATCCTCTGCCTCTCCGGTGCTCGTTCTACTCAAGAATTTCTAAGTTTTCGAGCGGTTAAACGTTAAGGCACGCCATGTATCCCTTTTTCTCATCATTCACGCCATTTAAATGCTGATGTATATGTATTTCCAAGAGGAATTTGATAGGATCGGTTAAAGGTGAAAGAGTGTTTAGAAGGAGAGTTCAATAAACACTCATAATTTTCACAAACTTTTCTCGATTTATGAGTCAGTTTAGTGATAAACTGATACTCGGGAATCTTGTCAGTCGATATCAATCAGTTAACAATGAATGTGCAGAAATAAACTGACTTATAGATAAAATAAAAACTGAAATAAGAAGACACAAGATTTTATGGATGTTCGGAGATTTCAAACACTCCTATGTCACCCTTTCTATCACAAGGGTATGATATTCACTAAAAGACTTTGATCGATACAAACAGTTGTACAGACTCACTTCAGATTTGGACTTAAGAATGCTAAACTGAAACTCTTAGTTACAAAACAATTTACAGTACTCAACTTGACTGAAATAACTTAGCACAACTGATCTCTTCAAAATCAAGTATATAACGTCCGAAAATCAACCTACGTAAACCACATGCATGCAAAATTATTTTAATTGCTTAATTGTTTTATTTAATTTCTTTTAAATGAAAGAATGATATTTATTATATGATTAAATGTACGATTGCATAATTAAATGATAAAAAGACATGAGTTCATGAAATTTAGGATTTTACCCGAATATTCGATAATAGGCAGGGAAAAGGAGGCTGGGGACGACCAAGACAAGAATATGTATTTTTATTTAAAAAATGGCAAGGCTTCCTATTATGATTAAAAATGATTTAATTTTTCTAAAAATGTAAGAGTTCGAATTATTTTACAAGATGAGATCGATTTTTCCCGGGAAGACAGTTTTGGGCAAACAAGGAGTTTTAAAAAATCAAAAATATTATTTTATGGAAAATAATTTGATAGACATGAATTAATTGTGGCGATGAAAATAAAAACCAGCAGACCAGCAGCACTCTTTAAGAAAACAGTAGACAAAAAGAAAATCAGAAGCTACTGGTCTAGTAAAACAAAAGCAGTAGAAAGGATAGAAAAACAGAATCAGTAGAAGATGTTGCCTAACGTGACTACTTTAAATGTTACCGTTAAAGTTACCAAGTACTAGTATTAATTGCAGCATTAAATACTATACGGAGTCATTCAATTCACTTTACCAAGTTTAGTATAAAACATGACTGATTGTTTTATATCTTTTCTGCAGGAACCTTTTTTTGGTAATAAAGCTGACTCTATCAGAAATCTGAAGACATCTTCTGATCATAAACGTTGAACTCAGTCGCTTATATATACATGGAACAAACCCTTACAGAAAGAGAACTCTACGCATAATATCTTTTCAAGGATCAACGCTATTTCACTCAACGAGATAACCTCAAAATTCCTTGATAACTTTGAGTTCAACACAAAGAAAAGTAGCACACGCTTCATAGCAAATGTCTGATCTTTTGAAGATCATCTTGTACTACTGATTCTTACACTCTTCACAATCTTTTAAAACACTTATACTTTATCAGGAAGAGCTTGTAATCTGAAAAGAGTCTTTTCAGAACCTTTTGTATCACGTTCTTTTTGAGTCGAGTAACTATGAGTTTCAGTAGGCAAAGTTGTAAGTCCTTCTGAAGTGGGTGTGTACAAGAGTTGTACTGTAATATCCAAAGTCTTTTAGTTATACCTTCTGGAAACAGGAGAAGGGGAGACGTAGAAGATTTCATCTTCGAACTTCCATAAATAACTACTGCCTACTGTTATTATTGTCTTTCACTTACTTCATCAGATTGTTTTCGCACCTATAATTGTAATCTAGGTGAAGGTATACGCAACAAGATAAACTACTATCTCTAACAGGATTTTAGTACCTCATCAAAAGAAAGGAAAAACGAGTAGAGTTTATTCACCGCCCCTCTAAACTCAACTTCGATCCTCAACAATTGGTATCAGAGCAGGTTATTCTTGTTCGTGAAAAACTACAACAGATGGCACACTTTAGCAAGATCCCTATGTTCTCTAAGGAAGATTTTGATGATTGGAAGATTAGAATGCAAGCTCATCTTGCAGCACAAGATGATGACATGTGGTATGTCATCACAGATGGTCCATTGAAAATATTAAAGCCTAACACAGCTGTTGCTGTTATTGAGGGTGCACCGGAGATGGTTGAAAAATCAAGAAGTGAATGGACCAGCGAAGATAAGAAGAAGGCCAACCTTGATAATGTTGCAAAGGATATATTATATAAAACTCTCGACAAGAATACCTTTAGTAAGATTAAAATGTGTTCTACTGCAAAAGATATTTGGGAAAAGCTCATCCAGATATGTGAGGGAAATGAGCAAACAAAAGAAAACAAACTGTCTGTAGCAATGCAGAAGTTCGAAAATCTAAAATGAAAGCTGGTGAAACTCTAAATGAGTTCGATGAAAGATTCAGTAGCTTGGTAAATGAGCTAACAGCTCTGGGTAAAGAGCATAGCAACAGAGAAATAGCTCTCAAGGTGATGAGAGCCTTACCTAGAGAATGGGATGTAAAAACAATGGCTATGAGAGTGTCCAAAGATCTAAACAAGTTGGAACTGCACGACTTGTTTGCAGACCTGAAAGCATACGAGTTCGAACTGGAGGTAAGAAGTGGAAAAGAGCCCTCAAGTCTACCTACCAAGGCTCTTGCTACTACTGCTACTGCTACTACCTCTTCTACTGCTGCTACAGCTGTACCTCAAGCATTACCTACTGTGATCATTGACAGTACATTGGAGAAGACTGCTGAACAAATCAGTAGTGATGCTATGTCCTTGTTTGTAAAGAAATTCTCCAGGTTCATGAAAAAGAACCATCGAACTTATCAGGGTCCCAATCGCAATTTCAAGAAAGATTCACCATCTGGTGATACGGGATGCTTTAACTGCGGAAAAATAGGTCACTTCATTGCTGATTGTCCTAAACCAAAGAAGGATGACCAGAAGAGAAAGGATCACAAGAGGAATGACAAAAAGTCCAGAAGAGATCGAAAAGCAATGATTGCTGAAGAAAGCAAATCCAAATGGGCGGACTCCAGTTCTGAGTCATCTGATTCAGAAAGTCATTCCAGTGACAGTGATGCAGAAGAAGTTAAATGTCTCATGGCAAACACTGATTCAACCTCGACATCTGGAGAGGAACAGTAGAAGAAAACAGAAATCAGTAACTCTACATGGTATCTGGACAGTGGATGTTCCAGACACATGACTGGACAGAAAAACCTACTCTCCGAGATAATGAGTTGCACTGGACCAAAGATAACTTTTGGAGACAACTCAAAAGGTAAAACCGTGGGTAAATATAAGATTATCCATGGTAACATAACCATTAATGATGTGTTATTAGTTGACAACCTTTGTTACAATCTAATTAGCATTAGTCAACTATGTGATAATGGTTATTCTGTAGCTTTTCAGAAGCACTCATGTGTAGTTAGAGATTCTGCTGAAACTACTGTATTAACTGGAAAGAGAGAAGGCAACACCTACAGAGTCTCTTGGAACTCAAATCATGTCAACACTCCAACATGCTTAGTTGCCTCGCTTAGTAATAAACACTGGCTATGGCACAAGAAATTGAATCATCTGAATTTCAAGTCAATCAATCATCTCAAAAAGCAGAATATAGTTGATGGCCTGCCTGATATTAATTTTGTTAAAAATCATGTTTGTTCTGCTTGTTAGCTTGGGAAACAGATAAGATCTAGTTTCAAGAACAAAGATAGCAAGTCAACTTCAAGATGTCTGGAATTACTGCATATGGATCTATTTGGTCCAATCCCTATCATGAGCTTAGGGGGAATGAAATATACTCTTGTTGTTATTGATGATTTTTCTAGATTCACTTGGGTAATATTTCTCGCAGGAAAAGATCAAACCAGTAGCCTCCTGATCAAGCTTCTGAAAAGGATTCAAAATGAAAAATCTTCTTCCATCATTAAAATCAGAAGTGATCGGGGTACTGAGTTCACTAACAAAAATCTTGAGTTATATTTGGATGAACAGGAGATTCATCATGAATATTCAGCTGCCAGAACACCTCAACAAAACGGAGTAGCTGAGAGGAGAAATAGAACTCTAAAAGAAGCAGCTAGAACAATGCTAGCAGATGCAGACATCTCTCAGTGCTTCTGGGCTAAAGCAATTAACACTGCTTGTTACACGCAAAACAGAACTATGGTTAACAAAAGGCACAATCAAACTCCGTATGAAATATGGAAAGGGAATAAACCCAACGTATCTTATTTTCATGTGTTTGGTTGCAAATGTTTTGTACTAAATAATGGCAAAAATCACTTAACTGCATTTGACTCAAAATCAGATGCTGGACTATTTCTTGGTTACTTTGCTTTAAGCAAAGCCTTTAGAATTTTCAACAATAGAACTCTTAATGTTGAAGAGTCGATTCATGTTGTCTTCGATGAAGACAACAGTGCTCCTGAAATATCTAACATGTCAGATTTAAGTAACAGGTTAGACAGGATCCACTTGGAACTGGACAGTGAAGATGATGTAGAAGCAAACATCAAGGATCTTCAAAATCCAGAACCAGACATTCCGATAGTGGAACCAGAAGTACAGACATTAGATCTGCCAATACCAGCAGAAGACACTCAAGAACCTACTACTGGTTCCGTCGAGAACAATCTCAACATATCAAATCAGGAAGATATCCTTTTAAATCCTTTTATTTGGAGAAAATCTCATCCTCCATCATTGGTTATTGGTAATCCAGCAGCGCCTTTGAGAACCAGAAGGCAAATGATAAATGAATACATACATGCTGCGTTTATTTCTCAAGATGAACCAAAGAAGATTGAAGAAGCTCTTTTGGATCCCAGTTGGATAGAAGCTATGCAAAAAGAGTTGAATCAATTTGAGAGGAATAAAATTTGGTTTCTAGTACCTAGACCTTCTCACCAAGCTGTCATTGGAACTCGGTGGGTATTGAGAAACAAACTAAATGAGGAAGGAACAGTTGTAAGAAACAAAGCAAGACTGGTTGCACAAGGATTCAGACAAGAAGAAGGAATAGACTATGATGAAACCTTTGCACCAGTAGCTAGGCTCGAAGCTATCAGAATATTCTTAGCCTTTTCTGCTTTCAAAAAGTTCAAAGTATATCAAATGGACGTAAAGAGTGCGTTTCTTAATGGTCTACTATAAGAGGAAGTCTATGTTGAACAGCCTCCAGGTTTTTCTAATCATTTGTTACCAAATCATGTTTTTAAATTATATAAAGCATTGTATGGTCTGAAACAAGCACCTAGGGCTTGGTACGATACACTTTCACAATTTCTCATTAATCATGGTTTCATCGTTGGTACTGTAGATAAAACCTTGTTTACCTTAGCCAAAAACAAACACATATTATTAGTTCAGATTTATGTTGATGATATCATATTTGGGTCAACTAACCCCAAATTATGTGCAAAGTTTGCTAAGTTAATGCAGGACCAGTTCGAGATGAGCATGATGGGAGAATAAACATTCTTCTTAGGATTACAGATTAAACAACTTGATACTAGAATTTTTATAAATCAAGCCAAGTACACCAAGGAGCTTCTGAAAAAGTTCGGTATGGAAGCATGCTCTTCTGCTTCTACTCCAATGAGTTCATCTATTAAACTTGATAAAGATGAAAGTGGAATTCCAGTAGAGGTAACTCAGTATCGCGGTCTTATTGGTTCATTGTTATATCTGACTGCCAGTAGACCAGATATCATGTTTGCTGTTTGCATTTGTGCTATATTTCAATCAAACCCTAAACAATCACATTACATTGCTAGTAAAAGGATTTTAAAATATCTTAAGGGTACTCAAAATGTAGGCCTCTGGTATCCCAAGGACTCGTCATTTAATCTTATTGGATACTCAGATGCTGATTATGCAGGATGTAAACTGGATAGGAAAAGCACAAGTGGTTTTTGTCAATTTCTTGGTGACAGGCTGATATCCTGGTTTAGTAAAAAGCAGACCTCCATAGCCACATCTACTGTAGAAGCAGAATATCTGGCTGCTGGAAGCTGCTGCTCTCAAATATTATGGATTCAGCAACAGTTAAAAGACTATGGAATTCAAGCCTCCGAATCACCTATTTTCTGTGACAATACTAGTGCCATTGCAATCACACAAAATCCAGTACTTCATTCCAGAACGAAGCACATAGACATCAGACATCATTTCATCAGAGATCATGTGCAGAAGAAGAACAATCGTCTGGAATACATTCCTACTGATCAGCAAGCAGCAGACATCTTTACAAAATCTCTCCCTGAGAATAAGTTTTCTTACTTTCGAAATACACTTGGATTGATAGATTTAACTTAATTATTTATCATTATCTGATATTTTGGCTTAACTTTTCCTCTGTGATTATTCAGTTTCTAATTTTGCAGAAAGTAAAAGTTGAACGATGGAGACAATCAGTAGACATAATATTTCATTTTAGATTATGAATGTTTAACTTCGTTTAAGTTGTGCAGGCATTTATAGTAATCTTCGGAAGACACAAAGACTCTTGCGACTGTTCATTTTCAACGGTTCAGATTGAAAGATTGCCAAAAGTCGTTTGGTGTTTAATATCCACTTATTAGTTGCATTTACCGAGGGGGGACAGTATCTTAGTCAGACTAAGATTTTTATACCTTTTTCAGAAAACAGATAGAGTATTTGTCTTTTCGATAAAACAACAAGTCTGCTGGTTTTGTCACAGTGCTCAAATATTTCAGCACTCTGAAACTTCCAGCAGACTTTATCATAAAACGACAAATCTTCTTCTGATTATTTTTAGTAACCGTCTGGACAGCCCGCCTATTTCAAATTTTTAAATCATTCGCATCTCTGACAAACTTTGCAATTCTTTTCAAACATTCAACCATAAACATACTGAAACGTGTCCTTATGTTTACTTGACTGCTGTACATTCATTTTAAAATATCACATTCTCATTTTTCACTTTTACCGTTTCAAAACTGTTGCTACTCAGCTACTGCTTTCTCTTAATCATCTTCTATCTACTGCAAATTTTATCTGATCCTTTCATCGTAGAGAAATGGCCGGAGCATACACTCTTAATGCATAGCAAGTCAACTTTGCTTCAGTTCTCAATGTCAAAGATAAGAATCTTGTTAAAATGTTTCAAGACCTTGAGAAATCAGGACTTCGAAACTTCTTGGAAGCACCAGCTGTGATATACAAAAATGCTCTTCTGGATTTCTACGCTAAGGAAACTGTGCATGAAGGAAAGATCGTCCACTCTCAAGGAGATGCATCCATCTCCATTGATGCCGCACTATTGGGCGCAACTTTTCTCCTCCCACTTTCAGGTACTTCTAAACTATCTGATATTTTCAAGCTAGAAATGTCTATTGCTCTTAGCACTTTCTCAGCCACTGGAGAAGAATTGTCTTCTTCTTGCCACAAAAAGTTACTCAAAATGGAATATCAAATTCTGGCTGATATTGTGGCGAAGGCTATATTAGTCAAAGCTGGCACGTTCGACAAGTTAAAAAAGGAGAAAGTTCAAGTGATGGCTGCCATCACTAAGGGAACTAAAGTGGATTGGAGTCAGTTCATATGCAGAATCATGAAAGACATGGTCATCAACAAAAGTTCTGGATTTGCTGTTCAGATCAGCACAATGCTCAAGGATGCTGGTTTCGCTTTTACAAGTGAACAGGATGCTGTTTCGGTAACAATGATTGATGCTGAGAATGTACTCGCTTTAAGGCCCAAGCCAACCGTGGCTGAATTTGTTGCCTTGAAAAAGGAGATTGGAGAGACTCTTTCTGAGACTCAGAAACCTCAACGAAAGATTAAAAGGAAAAGAGTGATCGTCTCTACTGATTCTGATAAAACAGTATCAGAAGAGTCTGCTGCTGATGTTCAACCATCCCTACCAACTCCAATCAAAAAGAAAGCACGGACTATTCTTAAAATCAAGAAGACAGCAGCAATTTCTGAAATTAAGAAAGTGCCAATCAGACAGGTGTTTCCAGAAGTGGTTCCATCTGCACGATCTAATGCTCCTACTTCAGTGCAAGCTGCTGCATCTGTTCCTGCAACATCTACTGCTTCTACTTTCAGACCAATGTCTGGAATAGTGATTAGAGAACCAACAAGGGGGTCTTCTGCATTTCGACCCATTTTGCCTATTTCATCAACCGACAAAGGCAAAGGAAAGATGATTGAAGAACCACAAACTTTTGGACTCAGAACAACTGTGACCACAGGTGTTGATCTTCATTTGGCAGAAATAGAAAGCTCTGCCAATGATGACATGAATTTCTTTGACGAGTGGCACAAGGTCCGAATTTTTCATTCTTTTGCTTACTTCAAGAAGAAAGGATCCTATGGGAAAATAATGAACGCTGAGAAGAGGGTCTTTCAGCTTGCCAAAACAGAAAATGTAATCGAGGCCTTGCATAGAAGAAGCTACATCCTCGAATAGCTGAAATGTCAGAAGTTGGAATCGGTTCTGAAAATTCTTAAATCAAATTTTGATCCTACAATTCCTACTGCTGTTCAGGATCAAAACGTCATTCTGATTCTAACTGACATATTGAAACAGATGAGTGAGCAACTTCTTGATCAAGAAAAGGGCTTTGGCGAGCCAATTGAATATCAAGTCGGCCTGGTTCCAGACTTACCACAGATCCAGACAGTTGAGGAACGGACTACAGCTTCACCAAAAGCTTCTGTTCTCAGTACTCCTGCATCACCAACAAGGCCTCTTCAGTCATCATCTCTTTTGTCTGTGCATGAACTGGCTTCCGTTGAAAAAGTCATTGAGTCAATTGTTCCCACGTCCCCTACTACTCAGGAAGCAGTTCCAGCTACTTCATTGCCACAATCACCCTCTCCAACCGCAGAACAACATATGGCAGAATCAGATGCTGTATCTCTTTTGCCAAATCTAAAGAAATTTTCTGCTGCTCATCAAGCTGAAATGAAAGTTCTTCTGAACCAGCAATCTAAACCCATAACTGCAGAACAATCAGCTTCACCTACTGTCGTTGCTCCAACAGAAGAGAACTTGGTCTCCAACTTGGTTGCTCCTGATGAAGAGATTGTTCCTACCATAATTGCTGCCGAACCAAATGTCTCTGCTATTCCAGATGAAACCTCTGCTGACCTTGGTCCTTCTACTGCTGTGATGGACACCACTTCCCTCACCACCAATCAAGTCTCTACTGCACTGAATGTCACTGATCCTGTTCAAACTCTCACGAACACTCGCGCTGCTGAAATGAGGCAACGCATGCTTGCGCGAACCCCCTCACCTGAATCAGAATAATTCAATTTGGAGTTTCAGATTGACGTTCTGCAAAGGGAACTCAATAACCTGTCTGATTTAGTCAAGCGGATGTCCTGTGAAAGCATATCAGAATTTAGTGGTGCTCAGTTCTTCAGAGAACGAATGAGCAAAGAAATATATAAAACGGCGGAATCCGTGGAGAAAATGCATGCTGAAACCATTGTTTCCAGACAAGCTGTATCGAGAAATTATAGTCACATCGTGCTTGCTCAAATTGATATACTAAATCAACTCACCGAGCATGATGATCTCATTCGATCATTTTCCACCTCCATGGAAGTAATGGATGCCAAGATTGATTCTCAAACTCAATCTCTCACTACTCTCAATGATCGTATCTCTACTCAAGCTCCGTATCTGGAGATGTTAACCAATGGCATTAAAAACTTGTCTGGAAGAATGAATGATCTTATGGCCCATGTGATTGCCGCTGATGCCAAAAAGGGGGAAGAAAAACGAAGAGATCCATCTGAAGCAGAACTAAGGCAATCAGAAGCTGAACCTTCAGATAGAAGATTTAAGGATCCTCAAGATGAAGAAGTCATTTACAGGGACATTGAAACTGATTGACAATTTACTGTGTTAATTTCATTGATATTATTCTTTTGCTAACTGATTATCTGTTATTTAACGCTTTCCTACTGTTTAGGTTTTGGCATCACCACAAAGGGGGAAATTGATAGACATGAATTAATTGTGGCGATGAAAATAAAAACCAACAGACTAGCAGCACTCTTTAAGAAAACAGTAGACAAAAAGAAAATCAGAAGCTACTGGTCTAGTAAAACAAAAGCAGTAGAAATGATAGAAAAACAGAATCAGTAGAAGATGTTGCCTAACGTGACTACTTTAAATGTTACCGTTAAAGTTACCAAGTACTAGTATTAATTGCAGCATTAAATACTATACGGAGTAATTTAATTCACTTTACCGAGTTTAGTATTAAACAGGACTGATTGTTTTATAGCTTTTCTGCAGGAACCTTTTTTGGTATTAAAGCTGACTTTATCAGAAATCTAAAGACATCTTCTGATCATAAACGTTGAACTCAGTCGCTTATATATACATAGAACAAACCCTTACAGAAAGAGAACTCTACGCATAATATTTTTTCAAGGATCAACGCTATTTCACTCAATGAGACAACCTCGAAATTCCTTGATAACTTTGAGTTCAACACAAAGAAAAGTAGCACACGCTTCATAGAAAATATCTGATCTTTTGAAGATCATCTTGTGCTACTGATTCTTACACTCTTCACAATCTTTTACAACACTTATACTTTATTAGGAAGAGCTTGTAATCTGAAAAGAGTCTTTCAGAACCTTTTGTATCACGTTCTTTTTTAGTCGAGTAACTAAGAGTTTCAGTAGGCAAAGCTGTAAGTCCTTCTGAAGTGGGTGTGTACAAGAGTTGTACTGTAATATCCAAAGTCTTTTAGTTATACCTTCTGGAAACAGGAGAAGGGGAGACGTAGAAGATTTCATCTTCGAACTTCCATAAACAACTACTGCCTACTGTTATTATTGTCTTTCACTTACTTCATCAGATTGTTTCCGCACCTATAATTGTAATCTAGGTGAAGGTATACGCAACAAGATAAACTACTATCTTTAATAGGATTTTAGTACCTCATCAAAAGAAAGGAAAAACGAGTAGAGTTTATTCACCGCCCCTCTAAACTCAACTTCGATCCTCAACATAATTTTTCAAACTTTTATTATTTAATTAATTAAGTGTTATGGGGCCTAATTTAATTAATTTAAGTTGGCCTAATTACCCTTAAGTTTGCAAGCCCAAAACTAAAGACCATTTAACTTGTTAATTAATTATAAATATGCTATCTAGGTTTGCAAACCCCATAATTCTTCACTTAAACCAGCCGAAACACACTCGCACACACAACGTAACTTTTGAAATTGAGGAGGAGAGAAAAGCTTGTGTTCTTCGTCGTCCGGTCGTCCAACGTCGCACCTTTGCCGAAGATCGTATATTCAAGCGTTCAAGCGTTACAAACACAAAGCACGTTTTCTAAACTCTTTTAAACATCATACAAATCATAATATGTGTGTGTTAATTTTTTATGCATGAAAAATATTGGTTTTTGATTATTTTACGGTGGGATACATATTTTTCAAAGTTTCAACGATTTTACGTTTATTTGAAAAATGTTTTGAATCCAATGGACACGCTGCCAATACATGATAAAAATATGGTTTAATTATGATTGAAACATGCTAAAATCAATAGGAATTAGGCTGGAACCGTAGGACACAAGGGAAGAAAGAAGAACCGTGAGTTGGGGTTGGCTTTGTGTGCATGCTACGGTTCAAGGGGATCGATGGTTTTGCATGGGGCGTTGGGTCTCAACCAGGTCTGTGGGTTGGGTCCTAAGGGACATGGGTCAGGGTTAGGAAGGGTTCTAGCATGGCTAGGACTCCTTGGTTGCAGCCTAAGAGGAGTCCTTTAAATCAAGGACTCCTCGCGCGCTGGTGGAGTACAGCAGCGGCCAAGGGGGCTCGCTGCTGTGGCTGGGTGGTTAGGGTAGGTTCATCAGGGTCCTATGGTCAAGGGAAGGGGTCGGGCCAGGGGCTGGAGTGGTGTGGTTTGCTGCTGGCTCGAGCAGAAGTGGTGACCGTGAGACAGCAAGGGAACGCGCATGCAGTTTTATGATTCAAGTGCTTCGTAGCTTGGGTTCTGGTGGCTGGGCTGGTCTGGGCGTGGTCTAGGGAGGGTTAGGGTCGTGTGGGCTCGGTGGTGGCTCGGCTGGAAGGATCCTAGACTAGATAGGAGTCCTTTTGCACCATGGAGACTCACGCGCAACACTTGTAGAATCCAGGCCAATTTTTTGGTGAGTTTGAGCGCGTTAGGGTCATGTTATTTGGGATCGGCTTGGTTACGAGAGTGCCTAGGTGGGTTGGCTCGGGTTTGGCTTTAGGTGGCTGGGGCTTGGCTCGAGTAATTTAGGAGATGGGTCGGTGTGTCCTTATATGTGTCAATTTCGAAAATTAAAGAACAAAAATTGAATCCATGGGTCCACGGGTGTGGCTCATGACTTGGAAGGATAGAATAAATCTTAAAAATGTTATGTTTAAAATTTGAGATCAAAATATTGAGTTTTGGATTTATCCAGGATTTTATCGCCGCACGAAACGCTAATTAAAGAATTAATTGAAACGCCTAGTTTTAAGCTTTATAAAATTATGAAAAATTATATTTAAGCTTAAATAATTATTTAGAATAATCCCACGTCATTAAAATAAGAAAAAGATAAATTCAAGAAGTTTTACGTCCAGGGCAAAACAGTAATTGTACACTTAGGAAAATACGAAAACGCTTGGCAACGTCCTGAAGGATCATAATGCTTGTAAAATGAGATTTTATGATTTATTATGATGATTTTGATGATAATATGTATTTTTATGATTTATGGTAAAACTGTGCAATTTTTACTGTTTAACATCCTATTTTTGGAAAGCTGTCTTATTTTATGATTTTTAGGGAAAAGGAAAAATATTTTGAGGGATGTGAATTGTCTGTGACAAAAAGATATGATATATGATATATGATTTTGTGGGGATGACGTGAGGGTCAAGGCTTCAAAGGGAGCCATATACGGGCCAAGGCACCAGAGGGACCCCGTTTACGGGCCAAGGCCCCAGAGAGACCCCGTTTATGGGAAAAAGCCCAGAGGACCCCGACGATCGTATTTCCACGATGAAGCCTAGTGCACACCCCCATGGACCATGTGGAGCTAAGACTGTAGTCGACCAAAGAATAAAAGCTAGTCACTTTAAAGGATCAAACTTCACTTAAAATGATATATGATTGAAAGCTTATGATTAAAATGATTTTATGATAGATTATTCATGATGATGATTAAAGCTATTTTTAAAATGATTTATTTATGCTCAAAGCTTATTTTAAATGATTTTTTGGAAGGATTTATTTATGCTTAAAATTTATTTTAAAATGATTTTACGATTTATGATTTATTTATGCTTAAATGATTTTTAAATGATTCATTTATGTCCAAAAGCTATTTAAAATAAAAATATGATTTTAATGCATGTGATTTTATATGTATTATTTGTTATCCATGTTTAGAACGTGCTGAGTCTTTAGACTCACTAGGTTTGTATGATGCATGATTTGATGATTTATGGAAGGTGCTGACGCTTGAGTGGATCGAGTGCAGCAGTACACACCCGAGGGCCTTTATGTTTTCGCACTAGCTTGATAGATTAATGATTTAAAGATTATGTTAATGATTTTTATTAGAAATATTTTTATACTTAATTTTGTTGTTAGCCGATCTTTTTAAAGGTCGATTTAGGAAGTTTGGTTAGTCGATGATTTAGGATTTTATTTTATGGACTTGAGATTTAAATTGTTAAATTATTTTATTAGAATTTATGAATTAAGATTAGAAAAAATAGAGGTTGTTTCAAAGTATTACAACAATAATGGTTTGTGCTTGTAAGCTCGAAGTATAGCCTTAAATTCTATGAATGTATACAATTAGAGTGAGTAAAGATTTCAGCAGAGTAATAGTATATCAATTTGGTTGATTCAGATTCGAAGTTGAGATTCAGAGTGTTATATCCCAGCTGCTCTTCTCTGTTATTTATAGGCTTTGTCTCCAACGATAATATTAAATCTGATTTGAAACTTTCTATCTGTTGTTTGCCACGTCAACATTCTTCTAACAATCGTACACTGCAACTTTTCTGACAAGCGGCTATCCCATTACTTGTTGCATTCAGCTTTTGTGTAGTTGTTGGTTGAACGTCCTTTTCCTTAACTGATGACGTGTGTAGCTGAAGGATCGGCTGATAGAATACAGCTGATAAGCTTACAACTGATTGTAGTAATTGATCATTTTCAACTGATCAGTCTGTTGTCTGCGTAGTTCAGTTTGCTAGTAGTAAGTAATCAGTTCCAACTGATTAGTCAGTTGTCTTCGAGAAACTACGCACTAATCTTCAGTTATGAACAACCGATAGTTTGCATATTTAGATCAGTTTCTTTCAGTCTTCTTGATCAGTTAGTTCAATCTATTAAACGCTCAGTTTGTCAAACTTTCGAAATTCAGTTTCCAACAATTTTCCCCCTTTTTGGTGTTTGACAAAATTTAGAAAATAAGAACTGATCAATTGAACTCATTGTAGATAAAATAATCTTTTATTGACAACTCTTTCAATGTACAGATTCTTACAATGAATGAAAGAATTAAAGAATCTTAAGAATCTTCTAACTGACTAAAATAATTTTCAAAATCTGCCAAATAATCTTCTATTTATTCTTGATCAATTTTAAAGATTGCTCCGGCTGATCTTTCACTTTTTATTCGCCCTTTTTGTCAAACCCATCAACCTTTTGGATAACAAAAGGACTTCCAAGGAGAGGGTTGATACTGCATTCAACTGGATTTCTTGCAGTAAATCCATTCTTTTAGAGACAGTGTTTTCCAATAAATCAAGACTTCTTGTAACCAAGGCTTGAGTTTGGAAGTGAGCTTCAGCTGATGCTTTGTCTTTTCGAAGTTCATCCATTTGGAAAAATAATGATGTTACATTCTTTTGGATTTGATGTAGTCTTCCCATGGTATTCTCTTTTATAGAGTTCAACCTCATAGTGTGCAAAAATAGGGTTGACTTGATGTCAGAAATGGAAGTCATTACATCGACAAGGTTGGTTTGAATAGCCTAAATTTCTTCAAACAAAGATTCAGTTTCTATTGATATACCAGGAGACATGGCCTCAGAAGCTTCTGGTTCCTTCTCCTGGTTCTCTTGATTGAAGATCACCATCGCCCTGTCAGTTGTTACAATTTCAAGATTGACCATTTATGAAGTATCCTCTGGTATAGCTTCCTGTTGGAGCTGCGGAGAAGAAGAGAGATTCGGAACAGCAGCAGAACTAGAAGGCTCTGAATTTGGTTGATCAGCTGAAATAGTAGCTGGTTCTTCAGTTGGTTGCTCAGCTAATTCAGAAAAAGTTCTTCGGTTGGTTGAACAACTGAAACTGTGGTTGGCTGTGCAGCTGGCACCTCTTCAGTTAATGTTTGTTTAGTCATGGCGGATGATTGAACTGCCTCTTCAGTTCCTGTAATAACTGTCTGTTCAGTCATAGCAGTCGACTGAACTGGCTCTTCAGTATGTTGAAAAGTAGCTTGAGAGACTGCTTCGTCAGTTGCGAATAGTTTTCAACTGCTTCTGTAGTAGTCTGTAGAATATTAGAGACATTTGATTTAATAACTTCATCAATGTTTGCCAATGACAATTCAACATCAGTATAAATTTAAAGTCCTGCAGTTGAGGATAGAGGAGCGGTAGTTGACGGTTGCGCATCCTTGGAAGAAGGAGCAGTTACTTGTTCACAAGATTCAGCAACTGGTTCCTGGGATGGCTTTTGCGTTTAAACTGATTGTTCAGCTTGTTCGTCTGATGAAAGATCTTGAGAATCTGTTGGAATGGTCAGTTCTTGATCTAGTTCTCAATGCTTAATCTCCATCTGCAGTGAAATAAGATCCGAGTCCAGTTGGTCATGAACTGCTTTGTCATTAAAGGCAGTTGGACTGGTGGGATCATAGTTTTGGCGTAGCTGAACAACCATTTGTCTTAACTTCTTTGCTTGTACTTGATCAATGAAGTACTCACTATAAGAAATTTATTAATCAACAACACACATACGACAACGGTTTTCACTAAAACCGTTTTAAAGCTTTTTAACAACGATTTTAGTGAAAATCGTTGTCGTAGAGCGTTTTTTTAAGCAAAAGACAACGGTTTTATGAAACAGTTGTCTTTTGGGGGTCTAAGACAATGGTTTTTAGGGTCAATGACAACGGTTCTATAAAACTGTTGTCTTTGAGCATTTATGATAACGATTCTACGAACCGTTGTCTATTAGCGTGTTTTTTTGGACAATCGACAACGGTTTTAGAAAACTTTTGTCGATTAGCGTGTTTTTTGGACAAATAACAACGGTTTGTGTAAGCTGTTGCCATATTTAGCGACGTTTAAGCAAAACCGTCGCTATTTCAAAATTGCGACATAACCGTCGCTATATTTAGCGACAGTTCTTCTAAATTGTCGCTAAATTTAGCGACGGTTTAAAGGAAAACCGACGCATGTTTTAACTTAGCGACGGTTTTACTAAAACCATTGCTAATTTTAGCGATGGTTTTAGCACAACCGTCACTAATATAGTGACAGTCATAAGCCAAACCTCACAAAATTTAAATTTTGAAAATACCGCCATAATTAGCAACGATTTTACCAACAAGCAACGATTTTACATATAACCGTCGCAAACTTACATATAACTGTCGCAAACTTAAACTTCTCTCTTACACAATTTTACCAATTCACGACACTTAAAATTTTTATTTTTTACACGATTTTAGTTTCGATTTAAGGTAAATTTTTTCGCTTTAATTTTTGGTAAATTTTTAAGTGTTAGTTAAGATCAGGAATATTGTTAGCATAGTAATATTGTAAGTTTTTTTAGATTTATTAAATTATTAAAAGTAATTTTTTTTATTTTACCTAAAATATTAGCGGCAGAATACATGAAAAAACCGTCGCTAAAATTACCGATGGACTTTATGTTATATTAGCGTGAAAAACCTTCGCTAATTGTAGTGACGACAGTTTTGCTCTGAAAAACCGTCGCTAATTGTAGTGACGACATTTTTGCTCAAATCTATCGCTAATTTTATTTGCGACGGTTTTTAAAAAACTATCGCTTATTGTAGCTACAACAATGGTGAAAAAACCATTGTCTTTAGCGAACCCTTTTAACAACAGGGGCTTTAATAACAATTTTAAAAGGGCTACGACAACGGTTAAAAACCGTTCTCGTTGGGCATTTTTTTTGTAGTGACTTCTTCTTGTGCAACGCTTGAACCACTGAAGCTGCTTTGACCATTTTTAGGACTATGGTTTCTAGGGTAATAAACTTTTTCAAAACTGA
This sequence comes from Primulina tabacum, assembly GCF_025594145.1. NCBI lineage: Eukaryota > Viridiplantae > Streptophyta > Magnoliopsida > Lamiales > Gesneriaceae > Primulina > Primulina tabacum. Next base: position 29,231,640 of record NC_134550.1, on the reverse strand, counting down.
TTTCTTTTGCAGTTTCCTGGCAAACACTTCAGTCCCAAACCTTACCCATTCATCATAAGCTTTAAGCTTAGCCTCAAAAAATTCATTGACCTATTTCCAGATGAGGTCAATATAGGTTTTGATTGTGTTTGTGGGTATGTGCTCTTCTGTCATCTTTCCTTGACCTTTGAGTCAGTCAGGACATGAGGAATATTTAGTCCTGATCTGGGTGCATCAATCGTTTCTCTAATCACTATCCCTTTGGGTCTGGAAAATGGCAATGAAGCTGGGCCAGAGATAGTGATTAGTGGAACTTTAACTCCAGCAGGTTTGTTCTTATCACCAGATTCGGTGATAGTCTTCTTGATAAGAGCAGCAGGTGGAGGTAACTGCTCTTCAATTAAAGCTGTAAATGATATTGCCTACAACGGAGTAGCCTGGATCGGCTGTTCAGCTCCAGATAGTAACAACATCTCTATTGCGATGGTGCCCACAATGATTGCTGATTTTGTCTTCAAAGTTCTGGGCTTCTTTGAGATCTTAGGAGGAGTCTTTTCAGAATTAGTTTCACTGACAATCAATTTTTGTTTGATTGTCTTCTGATCTGTCTTCTTGGCTTTCTTCACTGGTTTGTGAGCCTCCTTCGTCCCAATCTCCTTTTCACCTTAATAAATTTTTCAGGGGAGATGTCCAGCCTGAGCTTCGACAGCTGAACACTCTTGTCATTGAATATCTTGAATTTGGATGACCTCTCAGAAGAGTCACCCACTAAGCCCTTTCTTTTTAGCAGATAGCTGAGCAGCACAGCAAATCCCTTTGATTGTTTTGAAGATTGAAACATGTTTTTAAGAAGGGTGAAGATGATAACTTTCCAATTCAGTCTTTTTCCAGCCATGATAGCATTCATGACTTGAAATTTCTCTAGAGTGGGAGCAGCAAAGGATCCAGCTTTGGCAAGTATCCCTTTGGCCACGATGTCCTCCAGCAACTGAATTTTCTAGCTTCATTTCTTTTCTGGGATCTGAAACTTTGATTCTCCGTCCATCAGCTGATAGGAGAGTCTGCATCTCCTCTACAATAGAGGTTTTTTGTTGGAACATTTCATGTTCGCAATCTTGATTTTGATGTTAACAAAACTTGTTTATTTGTTTTTAATGAGTTTACCTAAGTACACAGAAACTGAAACTGATCAGGCTTTGATCTGATCAGTTACGAAGCTTAAACTGAAGCTATCGAGATGGAAACTGAAAGTGACAACTAATTGATAGAACTGAATCAGTACAACTGAAGTATCAAGAGCAGTTCAATTGATCGTCCAGTTGATAGGTGGTTCAACAGAAGACCTTCAGAAGCCCGGCCAGCTTATGAAGAGTTCAACTGATGAAGGGCCCAACTGACCAGTTCAACTGAATCAGTGAAATCAGTTCAGCTGACGAGTCAACTGATTTCACCTCACTAGTTCAAGACCGGTTAAGAACATCAGTTAGGAGCGAACCAGTTTGCAGATACGACAAGTTTAATCCTGCTGTGCACAAAATTACAAAAGCTATTGTACTATCAAGGTACAATAAGAGACGTTGCAGCATCACTTAAAGCAAATGTTCTAGATATATATTTGGGGGAACAAATTCAAACTGCAACAGATTTATTCACCGAGTCTCACTATACATTCAACCAAACTCCTATAAATAGAAGCCGAAACTCAGTGAAGACGATGATGAGAGTTGACAAGTGAAAAGATAAAATACAAAGAGGGCACGCATATTGCGTATCAGCTTACAAAGAAGCAATCAGCCCAGAGGGAACACTTCAACGTGTTATCAGTTTAGTTTAGAAGCTTATTTTCCTCAGTGTGTGAGAACACTTTTGCATTATTCTCAGAGATCAGTTCTCACACACACACACACCACCAATCAAATTCCGTCTTGCACAATGACGTAAAACATGTGTATGTAGTCTTTCTCACATAGACGTTAAAGAAGTGTTGGCTGGAAGGTGCTGCCTTCAGTCTAGACTAGGAGTTTAGTTAGGCAGTGGGTAAGTCCTAAGCTGGGTGGGATATTACACTTGTTGTAATTAGTCAAAGTCTTCTAGTGTATCCTACCGAGGAGGTAGAAGAGGTGACATATGAGCAGTTGAAGTCTCCGAACATCCATAAAGATATCTTGTGCTATTTCTGTTTAACTACCTGTTTTTGTTCTTAACTTATTTGATCAGTTCAGTTCTGTCTATAACTGAACTGATATAAGCCAAAACTGATCCCATCTAATTTTCAGTTATTCAGTTGCACGTGATATAAAATATATCTGTGTTTCTTAATGAAGGATTACTTCGAGTATTTTCCGCTTGATTTAATATCAAACTCGATCTAATTCATCGGTGTAAAAATTCTTAGAACACGAGCTATTGCAGCTCATCAACGTTTTTAGAGAATTATTTCGATCCAACAATTGGTATCAGAGCTAGTTGTTCTAAGAAGGACTTTTGAGAACTGATGTTCTTTTTAAAATATGTTTTAAAAAGTTTTTAAAATGGTTTTCAAAACCCTCTGATAATATTTTATATGTTTGTTGTGCTATTTTGTTGTTTAGTTGTTTGCAGGATTTTTGAGTTCAACTGACAACAGGATAGTTAAACTGATCAGCGGACAAGATTTCAGTTGCCAGCTTACCATTTCAGCTGATCAACAGACGAAACGCAACTACAAGCTGACTGATGAGTTAAGTGGAGCTTAATCATCAGAAGTGTCGCCGCTTCATTGCCATATCAGATCCTAGTAGTTGAACATTGCGGTTCAGCATTAGTGGAGTCTAGTTTGCATCAATTAGACCAGTTAGTCAGCACAGAGATCAAGTCCAAGGCAATTAGTTGTTCTTATGGCAAAAGAAACTCAAAATCGATGCAACATTCCAAGCATTCTAGGTGACCAATTGTTGGTACATTCAGTTCTATTTTATATAAACTGACTGATACTTGATGTTATTTGATATTTGCTAAGTGTAGTAGCAATTCCCTTACATAAGACGGTCTGCTTTATATTAATACAAGGGATGCGTAATTGATTAAATTAACATCATGTGTATCAAGTTAGTTTGCATGTAACTGAGCTGATTTTTCCATTTTATATGTTTCCTTAACTGCTTGAGTGTTTATTGCTTAAACTTCTTTTTAAAATCGTGCAACAATTATATTTTTGAGGGGGAGTTTTTGATTCAATTCTTGAGGGAGAGCTATTATTTAAAACTTATTTTAAATTTTCTATCCCTCGAACTGAAAATTGTTTTCAAATCGTTTATTCAGTTGTTGAGGGGGAGTTTTTTCTTTCTGCTATCCATCGAACTGAAAGTTTTTTTATTCACTTTAATGTTTTTAAAGATATTTTATTCTCACAAAGGGGGAGAATTATTAACTGTTAAAATTTATTTTAAATCGTTTTAACTGTTCAAGTTTTGTGATCATAAAAAAGCGAGAGATTGTTGGAACATTTCATGTTCGCAATCTTGATTTTGATGTTAACAAAACTTGTTCATATGTTTCTATTGAGTTTACCTAAGTGCGCAGAAACTTAAACTGATCAGGCTTCGAACTGATCAGTACCAAGCTTAAACTGAAGCAATCGAGACGCAAACTTAAAGTGACAACTGATTGATCGAACTGAATCAGTACAACTGAAGTATCAAGAGCAGTTCAACTGATCGTCCACTTGATAGGTGGTTCAGCAGAAGACCTTCAGAAGCCCGACCAGCTTATGAAGAGTTCAACTGATGAAGAGCCCAACTGACCAGTTCAACAGAATCAGTGAAATTGGTTCAGCTGATGAGTCAACAGATTTCACCTAACCAATTAAAGACTAGTTCAACTGACCAGTTCAGAACATCAGTTAGGAGCGAACCAGTTTGCAGATACGACAAGCTTAATCCAGCTGTGCACAAAGGTACAAAAGCTATTGTACTATCAAGGTACAATAAGAGACGTTGCAGCAGCGCTTAAAGCAAATTTTCTAGATATATATTTGGGGGAACAAATTCAAACTGCAACAGATTCATTCACCGAGTCTCACTGTACATTCAGGCAAATTCCTATAAATAGAAGCCGAAGTTCAGTGAAGATGATCATGAGAGTTGACAAGTGAAAAGATAAAATACAGAGAGGGCACTCATATTGCGTATCAACTTACAAAGAAGCAATCAACCCAGAGAGAACACTTCAACGTGTTATCACCTTAGTTTAAAAGCTTATTTCCCTCAGTGTGTGAGAACACTTTTGCATTATTCTTAGAGATCATTTATCACACACACACACACCACCACTCTAATTCCGTCTTGCACAATGACGTAAAACATGTGTATGTAGTCTTTCTCACATAGACGTTAAAGAAGTGTTGGCTGGAAGGTGCTGCCTTAAGTCTAGACTAGGAGTTCAGTTAGGCAGTGGGTAAGTCCTAAGCTGGGTGGGTTATTACACTTTTTGTAATTAATTAAAGTCTTCTAGTGTATCCTACCCGAGGAGGTAGAAGGGGTGACGTAGGAGCAGTTGAAGTCTTCGAATTTCCATAAACATATCTTGTGTTATTTTTGTTTAACTGCCTGTTTTTGTTCTTAACTGATTTGATCAGTTTAGCTGGTATCAGTTCAGTTCTGTCTATAATTGAACTGATATAAGCCAAAACTGATCTCATCTAATTTTCAGTTATTCAGTTGCACATGATATAAAATGTATCAGTGTTTCTTAACGAAGGATTACTTCGAGTATTTTCCGCCTGATTTAATATCAAACTCGATCTAATTCATCGGTGTAAACATTCTTAGAACACGAGCTATTGCAGCTCATCAAAGTTTTTAGAGGATTTTTTCATTCCAACATTTTCACATCAAAGATATTGGCCAGACCATCAGTTGGCAGTTGAAAGATGTTGCTATAGGATTCTTCTTAAATTATCAGCAACTGATTGTTGACTGTGGTAGAGATGTTGCCGTCAGCGGAAATGAATCCATTTGCATATTGATCTGAATCTCTTTTTGATAGATTTCTTGGGAAAAAAGTCCCAGAAATGTCTTGAGTCCAGCAGTCTCTAAATTGAGAAACATATTCTTGATGTCCTCGTCCTGGACAGTCATGACTGAATCAAAGTCGATTGCCATTGCATTCGACATGTATGCCGGAGCATGATTTGTCATTGGTGAAGGATTGGTTATCTGCGAGAGAGAAATTTATGTGTATTGATTTGCTCTGTAACCTGAAATGCGCGTAAAGGAAAACTGAAGTGAGGCTGTAATAAGTACATATGTATGTGATGCTTCAAATTTATGGACACGTGTCAGTCCAAAATAAATTGAATAAAATTGAGTGTACGTGTGATGAAAACGTGTGCAGAATTTAAATGGACTACGTGGGACCATGTTTAAAAACATTATTCATTGAAAGACATGCATTGAATGCGTAATTATCAGTCACATCACTTATTATGGAATAATTATCGATTTATTAGTTAACTTGTTGGAGAAGATCAGTTAGGTCAGCAACTGAGTGATCAGTTGTAAGCTGAGTCATTTCAGTTGAGAACCGACTGATTATTGTCTTCTCAGTTAACCTTTTAGATTTTATATTCCCCCTCAATAAATGCAAATTAATAAAAGAAAGGATAAGAGAAGTTTAATCTGAATTAGTTGAAGGCTTTCAGTTGATTAGTGTCTATTCGTCTTCTTCTATTTCTTCAATATTAATCTGTCTGTAAATAAGAGCAAAGTCATTAGATAATAATAGTTAAACACAAATGGATAAAGCAAGCAGTACCAACAACCCTCCATCTCCGGCAAAACTTCGCCGTCTGGAAAGACAGAAGGAAGCTATGGAGAGTTATGTCCTTGAGAAAGTCAAGTCCACTTGGAATAATGTTCAAGACCTCCAAGCTATTCAGTGAGAAGGGTTAGTTTCTACTGATAAACAGAGGGCAATCAAGATAAAGTATAAGAAACATATTAATGTGATCCACACTTCAGATCTTGCTACTGATGAAGCTCTGTTGGAGTTGATGCTGATGCAGGAGCAGAGAGCACTGGAGAAGATTATCTTCTCAGAAGACTACTGAAGAGTTTCCTGTAAAGCAATGTCTAGTTGGATGTTCTCTTTGCTTGATGCCATAGAAAGAGAAATGATTCATGTAATATGTGAAAGATTTTATCAATAAAATGGTTGTTTCGATTCATTGCTCTTTCCTTATCTGCATATAAACTGATATCAGTTAACAAATAGTTAACTAACCGATAACGACTAACTGAAAAGTTGATAACTGACATTTGACTAACTGAATAAAAAAATAACAACTGACATAACAACAATATCATTGCTATAATTAAGACAAATCAATTAAACCAAGAATATTGCGAAAATGAGAAAACTTAGTTTCTGGTAGAGGTTTGGTGAAGATGTCAGCTGCTTGTTTTTCAGTTGATATGTATTCCAGCCTTATTGCTTTCTTCTTCAGAGCATGATCTCTGATGAAGTGATGCCTGACATCGATATGCTTAGTCCTAGAGTGAAGAACTGGATTATATGTAATTGCAATCGTGCTTGTATTACCACAAAATATTGGTGATTCTATTGCAATGACTCCATAGTCCTTCAGTTGTTGCTAAATCCAGATCAGTTGTGCACAGCAGCTTCTAGCAGCAAGGTATTCTGCTTCAGTTGTGGAAGTTGCCATGGATGCTTGCTTCTTGCTGAACCATGAAATCAGTCTGTCTCCTAGAAACTGACATGATCCACCGGTGCTTTAACGATCTAGCTTACATCCTGCAAAATCTGCATCAGAATATCCAATTAAATTGAAAGAAGAGTCCTTAGCATACCATAAGCCCACATTTTGTGTGCCTTTAAGATATTTTAAAATGTGTCTGGCAGCTGAAAAATGCGATTGCTGAGGATCTGCTTGAAATCTAGAACACATAGAAACAACAAATACAATATCAGGACGACTAGAAGTTAGGTACAATAACGAACCTATTAAACATCTATAAAATATCATCTCAACTGATATTCCCCCCTTGGATCGTTGTCTAGTTTGATTGATGAACTCATGAGAGTACTTGCAGCTGAACATTTTTTAATGCCAAATTTCTTAAGCAATTCCTTAGTATATTTAGTCTGACTGATAAAAATACCAGTTTTCAGTTGCTTCACTTGCAGACCGAGGAAAAATGTCAGTTGACCCATCATACTCATTTCGAATTTTTCTTGCATTAACTTGGCAAATTTCTTACATAATTTGGGTTAGTTGACCAAAAAATAATATCAACAACATATATTTGCACGAGTAAAATGTGATCATTTTTTGAAAATTTGAACAGAGTCTTATCAACTGATCCAACAGTAAAATCATGATCAATTAAGAATTTAGAAAAAGTTTCATACCAAGCTCTTGGATCTTGTTTAAGACCATATAAGGTTTTGTTTAAATTATAGACATGATCATGAAGAGAGTGATTAAAAAAACCTGGTGGTTTTTCAACATATACTTCTTCATGCAATTGACCGTTTAGAAATGCACTCTTCACGTCCATCAGATGAGTTGGATTACCTATCACCAATTCTGGTGGATGTGATTTTTCCATATGTACTCAGCATTTGTTGCATCCATTTCAGCAACTGCTTCGGTTGGAAACTGAATATTAAGGGTCAGATTTCTTCTCTCGGTAACACCATTTTGCTGAGAAGTTCTTGTTGCTGAGAGCTCATGACCTTGATAAAGTCAAGTCCACTTGGATTTAAGTTCAAGACCTCCAAGCTATTCAGAGAGATGGGTTGGTTGCTACTGATAAACAGAGGGCAACCTAGATAAAGTATAAGAAACACAATAATGTGATCCACACTTCAGATCTTGCTACTGATGAATGTTTGTTGGAGTTGATGCTGATGCAGAAGCAGAGATGTAATGCCCGGGATTTATTTATTGTAATCGGAGATTAATCTGAAATGATTTATGGATTAATTGATGTAAATATAGATGGAATGGATTAGGCCGGGAAAGACGCGAAAAAAAATATGTGCGAGGGAGGTGCTATTCGCGCATATGCGCGACCTAGTGCGCACACATGCGCGATTCGGGCAGAAGACCCCGCACATATGAGCGGCGTGAGGGCGCGCATATGCGCGAGGTGTTCAGTAGCCAAGGAGCTATAACAGAACATTGCGCGCACATGCGCGACGTGAGCCGCGCACATGCGCGAGGTAGGCAGAGAGTTGGACGCACATGCGCGGGATGGAGGCGCGCATATGCGCGAGTTGTAATGCACCGAGACAATAGGTCTCGCGCATATGCGCGGGGCTTGGGCGCGCATATGCGCGGGGCTTGGGCGCGCATATGCGCGGGGCTTGCAGAATGAAAAAGTGCCACTTGCCCCTTACATGCAACTTGTATATATATATATATATATATATATATATATATATATATACAAGAGTCTTAAAATTCTTCAGAACTGGGATTGGAAGAACCGAGAAGGATTGGGGAGATTTTTCAAGTCTTAATCGTAGAATTCAATTCGCGAGAAATCTGTCCGTTCGAATTGTAATCCGACTTCGGTATCGTGTTCCTAGCGACGACAGCTACAACGGGACGTAAGTTTTATTGAATCCTGATATCGTTTGAGATTATGATATTGGGGAAATTATGATTTGACTGATATAATGTGTCCTGGATATACTACTCAGTATATAATTGAAGTCAGATCGAAGAACATACTGTGTATGTATTTGTTATGATTTTCGGAGTCGATTTGGTTGAGATTTGATATCAAATTGTATTGTTATCGAGTATGAGTTACATGAATTGATATCTGTTGATTTATATTGCGTGGTATATTTATAGGGTACCGTTATGCCGTTGAAACCGAATTCGATTAGGTTCTGATTTTATCTGATATTGATTATGAGCCGTATTATTATATCTATGATGTTGAAATTGACGGGGTTATCGAGGTTGTATTATCATGCCGTCGAAACACCAGTTAATTGATATTGATCAGATTCAGTATTGATTGAGATTGTATTATGGTGTCGTGATATCGATCAGGTTATGTCTTGAATTGAGTTATACATTAATATAGTATATTCGATATTGTTATTGCCAGATTGATATAGATAGGCAGTGAGTCCAAGACTTCGACAGAGTCAAACTGAAGATGGACAGAGCTGAGTTTGAGACTTCCTCTTCGTCAGACCGAGAAGAGAAAGGTATAAGTCAATGTGGTACCGGGAGATCGACTCGAGTATATTATGATATACTTGAGTTTCCATGAATCACATACTTCTTATTATTATGTTCATTGATTTGACTGGATATGCTTGTTCTATGAATGTATAGAAAGCAGGTATTAGTCGAGTGATCTTGTGACAGAAGTACTTGATAGCGACGGGATCGCCACGGGCACATTGCACGATGTCACAAGATAGTAAATTGGCAAAAGGGCCAATGTCTATCACGTATAGGGCACTGGACGATTGGCAAACGATGTGGATAGAATTGAAGTTTCTTCTATTACTGGTGATCGATACCATATCAATGTGATAGAATTGGAGTTTCTTTTATTACTGGTGATTGATATGGAATGCCGACGTCTGGGAATCGGGATCCCTAGACTAGGATTGAGTATAGTCCGAGTTTAAGAGTTACGGATATTGATTCATTGATTGATGTTGATTTATGTTCCTGATTATGGTACATGTTTAGAGTAAGGGTTATTGTTGATATTAATTCATGTTTCGGATTATGATACATGCTACGAATATTTGATTCATGTTCTGATTTTGATACATGTTATGAATATCTGTTATATGCTTTTATATTATTTATATGATTGCATGTATACATGATTTATACTGGGAATGTAATTCTCACCGGAGTTATCCGACTGTTGTCTTGTTTGTATGTGTGCATGACAACAGGTGGGACATGATCAGGGTCAAGAATAGAACGAGGCTGGACTAGATAGCGTGGAGATCCGGGCTCAGAAATAAATTAGGAGTCAGCACTGATATGTAGTTGAACCTAGTTGGATTATTGTAGACAATACAGGACTTGTACGTTTATATTTAATATGTAATTCAGATTGATTTACATAACGTCTCCGCTTTGTATTTTAAAAAAAAAAATTTAGACCCTGTTTATTATAATTGATTGATTATTTCTAAGAACGATTAAAAACTTTAATTAGCGTCCGGGTACCCACAACAGGTGGTATCAGAGCTTTAGGTTCCAGAACAATAGGTTCTAGAACTGTAGGTTCTTGAGACTGAGATAGAAGCTATTGAGCGGGGTAGAATGTGTTTTCTTTCCTTGCATGTGATTGCTAGCATGTGATTTATTATAATGTTGAATTACATTGTATATGTTAATATTGCAGTATGTTTTACTGTTTTGGAAGATACATGTTACCTGAATATCTGAGTTGATTTGGTAATGTGTATTATTTGAAAATGGATCAGAACCAATTCTTAATCAGAGGTAAGCTGATCAGAAAAGGGACTGAGATGGATTTATCTCATGTGATTGCTAACTCTTGTGATTATCAGATATACCTCTGAGTAGAATTCGAGAATTGGGTAGTACTTCGAGTAATCAGATGGATGTGTCAGAAACTCCGATGGAAACAATGATGACGAGTTTCAGTCATTTCAACCGCCAATTCTGAAGGGTACTGAGACACCAGTCGATTGTGAGAATTGGTTAGAGGATATAGAAATGCTATTTGAATTTCTGGGTTTCACAGATGATTGTAGAGTTAAACTGATTGGGCACCAGTTACGGGAAATCGCAAGGAGTTTGTGGCTGGTAACCAAAGAAGCTTTAGAACAGCGTGGTTCAGGGATTACGTGGAAAGTTTTTAAAGTTGAATTCTATCAAAGATTTTTCCCCGTATCATACAGACAGGATAAAAGTGCAGAGTTTGCAAATCTGAGACAAGGTCAGTTGAATATTGATGAGTATTTGGCCCAGTTCTTTACCTTGCTACGTTTTAGCCCCTCACGTGGCTAGAAATGATGCAGCTATGTTTGATCAGTTCATCCAGGGATTGAATCCAGAGATACGTACATTGGTGAATGTGAAACAACCGAATAACTTTGCTGATACTCTGAACAGAGCCAGAAGAGCAGAAACAGTTCTGATGAGACAAAAGGAAGCCTCGTATATTCTTCCAACACCGTAACCACTGCAACTACCTCCTCGAATCGAGATTGGTAGCAGCAGTAGTTAAAAAAAAGAACAGTTGAAAGCTCGAAAGAAGCAGTTCAAGAAGTTAGGGAGTAATTTATCTAGCTCCAATAGTTCTAGCCCAAGTTATACAGGAGTTTATTGTAGCACTTGTGGAGGAAGATATTCCACAGAGCAATGTCGAGGTGTGTCTGGAAGTTGCCACATCTGTCGTCAGCCAGGACATTTTGCTAGAGTATGTCCACTGAGAGATTTCCGAAGATCTCAGGGAGCAGAATCATCTGGTTATGATGACCGAGGAACAGACCCAGGATGCACTTGATGATATAATGACAGGTAATTGTTCTTTTGCGATTAGTTTGCATATGTATTGATAAATACTAAGGCATGCCCTACGATTATTTTTGAATGAACTGTATTGATAGATGCTTGATCTGTTGGGTCTATATATACTGTAGTATTGATTTCTTTATCTTTTGGGGGAAAGATTGACATCAGTGAATTCTGTAAATATCGTATACTGCAGTGAAGTGAGAATGAGATTGAGTTATACTTTGTTGTACTTGTGTTGTCTGATTTTGACTGCATTATTGATATTGATGTGTTGACAAGTACAGATCTATTATAGATTCTTACCAGGAGATGGTAAGATTCGGACCTGAAATGGCCGAAGAATGAATGATGTACGGTAAGGATTCTCGATTTTGAATTCCTTTGATGTCAGTATTATTTATGATTCGATGAATTTCGAAGAAATGGAGTTATTCCTTATGCATTCAGTTGATTACTGAAATTGGGCATACCATGAGCTGAATTGCTGGTAGCAGGAGAATGCTAAAGTCTTTCCAGATAAGATTCCGGGTTTGCCTTATATCAGAGAGAGTGAATTCCGCCTTGAATTGATACAAGGTATTGGTTTTATTTTAGAAGTCCGTACAGAATGATACTGATTGATTTGAAAGAATTGAAATATCAGTTAGAAGATTTACTGATCGAAAGTTACATCTGATTGTGTGTTTCTCTGTAAAGTACTTCAGTTCTATTATGGGTTGATGAATCCGGTATTCAGAGGTATTCTGATAATTTTATGCCGTTTATCTATGATATGTTGTGATATACTCGTGGCATATGACTGACTAAATTGAATACCTTGTATTGAATGATCTGAGAACTGAAATTGGTGTATACAGAAATTGTTCAGATGAGAGTTTTGACTGAAACAAATTGTATTTGTGGGATGTAATATCCGATTATAGTATACCGATTGATCTTGACAAAGTTGAGGCCGTGATCAGTGACTGAGAATGACACCGATGGCAAAAAAGTTAGAAATTCATATTTGTCTGCGGTTAGCAAATTATGATATGTGATTGTTGTTGTGAAATTGCTTGAGAATTGTTATTGTTCTAAAACAGTATTAAAGACAGATTATATTGGGAATCGTTGAGAGTATATACAGTTCAAGCCGAATCAGAGCTAAACTCGCGAATTAAAGCAGTTCAGAAGTTTGATCAGAATGTTCAAAACTCGGTTTCGATAATCAGAACAGGGTATGATCAGAATATCAGGTAGGTGATACTGTATTGTATGTGAATAACCGACTTGTTTGTGCAGAATATTTCGAATATGAAACGACATGTATGATCAGAAATGCGCCATCTTTAATTCAACATTTATTCTGATGATAGAAAAATGTAGACTGACTTGAACTAACTGATGTTAGGAAAACAGATGAAATCAGTTGTAACAGAATTTGTACTGAAATGTCTAAATTGCCGACAGGGGAAAACAGGAGATTGGTTATATCGATTATCGATTCTTGAATAGAAATGGGAGTGCATTTCTATGGATTGTGTGACGACACTACTGAAATCTGGATAAGATTGCGCTATGATGTAATTATGATTAACAGATTGCTTGAATCTGCTTATATGATGTTGTACAGGATGACGTACAGATACGCCCAGACGACTGAGATTTATGTCAGAAAAAGGGGTCAGATTATATTGAATGCCAAAATTGATTATATCATACCATGATTTGGATTGATTTTGTACTTTTGGCAGAATATACAACAAGATCTTTCACCTATCGTTCATAAATCGACAGATAGTTGGAGCAACTATACTGAAACTGGAGGATATCCAGGAACTGTAGTGCTGGTTTTAGCACTAGTTGAGACGATGTGTTGTCACTTTGTGAATGAATGTACGACTATAGCTATCAGATGAGTATTGAAATAGCTTCAGTCCGTATCGTACAGTGAGGACGGTAGATTTCCTTCGTATGAGAATAATATCTCCGAGATGCCTGAGATTGGATCGGATGGAATCAGAGATATGAAAAAGAAATTGAAACTGATTCAGAGGAAAATGAAGACAGCTCAGAATAAATAGACTGAATATGTCAACGTCGGATGATGACTGTTGATATTTAAAACTGGAAAAATTGAATGTAACCTTGACTAGGAGTACCGTATTTGATAATAGAGGATAATATTGATTTGTTATGAGTCGGTAATTGGTATATACGGATGTTGTATAGCCAATGTTCTGAGATCGATTCTATCAGAATTACTTCAAGTTGTATTATGAGATTATACTTCTTGCATTAATATTCCAGAGCGGAGTTAGAGATTCAGGAAAGAAGAATAAGACAGAATGAAGACTATTCTGCTGTTGAACATACAGTAAAGTCGTCAGGGTATCAAAGAAGACTATTCCGTTTGTGAAAGTTCAATGGAGGCGTTATGATACTGAAGGAACTATTTGGGAAACAAAATCTGATATGAGACTGAAATTTCAGAATTGTTGCGTTGCAATGAGTTTTTTGATTAACCTCTATTATGCATTTTTTTCTTTATCTGATTTGATTGCCTGTGATTTCGGGGACGAAATCGAATCTTAGGGGGAGAAATGTAATGCCCGGGATTTTATTTATTGTAATCGGAGATTAATCTGAAATGATTTATGGATTAATTGATGTAAATATAGATAGAATGGATTAGGCCAGGAAAGACACGAAAATATGTGCGAGAGAGGTGCTATTCGCGCATATGCGCGACCTAGTGCGCACACATGCGCGAGCGATTCAGGCAGAAGACCCCGCGCATATGCGCGGCGTGAGGGCGCGCATATGCGCGAGGTGTCTATAGCCAAGAAGCTATAACAGAACATTGCGCGCACATGCGCGACGTGAGCCGCGCACATGCGCGAGGTAGGCAGAGAGTTGGGCGCACATGCGCGGGATGGAGGCGCGCATATGCGCAAGTTGTAATCCACCGAGACAATAGATCTCGCGCATATGCGCGGGGCTTGGGCCCGCATATGCGCGAGACATGCAGAATGAAAAAGTGCCACTTGCCCCTTACATACAACGTGTATATATATATATATATACAAGAGTCTTCAAATTCTTCAGAACAGGGAAAGGAAGAACCGAGAAGGATTGGGGAGATTTTTCAAGTCTTAATCGTAGAATTCAATTCGCGAGAAATCCGTTCGTTCGAATTGTAATCCGACTTCGGTATCATGTTCCTAGCGACGACAGCTACAACGGGACGTAAGTTTTATTGAATCCTGATATCGTTTGAGATTATGATATTGGGGGAATTATGATTTGACTGATATATTGTGTCCTGGATATACTACTCAGTATATAATTGAAGTCAGATCGAAGAACATACTGTGTATGTATTTGTTATGATTTTCGGAGTCGATTTGGTTGAGATTTGATATCAAATTGTATTGTTATCGAGTATGAGTTACAGGAATTGATATCTGTTGATTTATATTGCGTGGTATATTTATAGGGTACCGTTATGCCGTTGAAACCGAATTCGATTAGTATATTGATTATGAGCCGTATTATTATATCTGTGATGTTGAAATTGACGGGGTTATCGAGGTTGTATTATCATGCCGTCGAAACACCAGTTAATTGATATTGATCAGATTCAGTATTGATTGAGATTGTATTATGGTGTCGTGATATCGATCAGATTATGTCTTGAATTGAGTTATACATTAATACAGTATATTCGATATTGCTATTGCCAGATTGATATAGATAGGCAGTGAGTCCAAGACTTCAACAGAGTCAGACTGAAGATGGACAAAGCTGAGGTTGAGACTTCGTCTTCGTCAGACCGAGAAGAGAAAGGTATAAGTCAATGTGGTACCGGGAGATCGACTCGAGTATAGTATGATATACTTGAGTTTCCCTAAATCACATACTTCTTATTATTATGTT
The DNA here is from genome assembly GCF_025594145.1 of Primulina tabacum. Taxonomy (NCBI): domain Eukaryota; kingdom Viridiplantae; phylum Streptophyta; class Magnoliopsida; order Lamiales; family Gesneriaceae; genus Primulina; species Primulina tabacum. The sequence continues at coordinate 29,216,201 of NC_134550.1, read as the reverse complement.
CATTGATTTGACTGGATATGCTTGTTCTATGAATGTATAGAAAGCAGGTATTAGTCGAGTGATCTTGTGACAGAAGTACCTGATAGTGACGGGATCGCCACGGGCACATTGCACGATGTCACAAGATAGTAAATTGGCGAAAGTGCCAATGTCTATCACGTATAGGGCACTGGACGATTGGCAAACGATGTGGATAGAATTGGAGTTTCTTCTATTACTGGAGATCGATACCATATCAATGTGGATAGAATTGGAGTTTCTTCTATTACTGGTGATTGATATGGAATGCCAAGGTCTGGGAATCGGGATCCCTAGACTAGGATTGAGTCTAGTCTGAGTTTAAGACTTACGGATATTGATTCATTGATTGATGTTGATTTATGTTCCTGATTATGGTACATGTTTAGAGTAAGGGTTATTGTTGATATTAATTCATGTTTCGGATTATGATACATGCTACGAATATTTGATTCATGTTCTGATTTTGATACATGTTATGAATATCTGTTATATGCTTTTATATTGTTTATATGATTGCATGTATACATGATTTATACTGGGAATGTAATTCTCACCGGAGTTATCCGACTGTTGTCTTGTTTGTATGTGTGCATGACAACATGTGGGACAGGATCAGGGTCAAGAAGAGAACGAGGCTGGACTAGATAGCGTGAAGATCCGGGCTCAGAAATAAATTAGGAGTCATCACTGATATGTAGTTGAACCTAGTTGGATTATTGTAGACAATACAAGACTTGTATGTTTATATTTAATATGTAATTCAGATTGATTTACATAACGTTTCCGCTTTATATTTTTAAAAAAAAAATTAGACCCTATTTATTATAATTGATTGATTAATTCTAAGAACGATTAAAAACTTTAATTAGCGTTTGGGTCCCCGCAAGAGAGCACTAGAGAAGATTATTTTCTCGGAAGACTACAGAAGAGTTTCCTGTAAAGCATTGTCTAGTTGGATGTTCTCTTGGCTAGATGCCGTTGAAAGAGAGCTGAATCGTGTAATATTGAAAGATTTTATCAATAAAATGGTTGTTTCGATTCATTGCTCTTTCCTTATCCGCATATGAATTGATATCAGTTAACAAGTAGTTAACTAACTTATAAAGACTAACTGAAAAGTTGATAACTGACATTTGACTAACTGAATAAAAAATTAACAACAATTGACATAACAACAATATCATTGATATAATTAAGACAAATCAATTAAACCAAGAATATTGCGAAAATGAGAAAACTTAGTCTCTGTTAAAGGTTTGGTGAAGATGTCAGCTGCTTGTTTTTCAGTTTATATGTATTCCAGCCTTATTGCTTTCTTTAGAGCATGATCTCTGATGAAGTGATGCCTGACATCGATATGCTTAGTCCTAGAGTGAAGAACTAGATTGTATGTAATTGCAATCGTGCTTGTATTACCACAAAATATTGGTGATTCTTTTGCAATGACTCCATAGTCCTTCAGTTGTTGTTGAATCCAGATCAGTTGTGAACAGCAGCTTCCAGCAGCAAAGTATTCTGCTTAAGTTGTGGAAGTTGCTATGGATGTTTGCTTCTTGCAGAACCATGAAATCAGTCTGTCTCCTAGAAACTGAAATGATCCACTGGTGCTTTTACGATCTAACTTACATCCTGCAAAATCTGCATCTGAATATCCAATTAAATTGAAAGAAAATTCCGTAGCATACCATAAGCCCACATTTTGTGTGCCTTTAAGATATATTAAAATGCATTTGGCAGTTGAAAAATGCGATTGCTTAGGATCTGTCTTAAATCTAGCACACATATAAACAGCAAATACAATATCAGGACGACTAGCAGTTAGGTCCAATAATTAACCTATTAAACATCTATAAAATGTCGTCTCAACTGATATTCCCCATTGGATCGTTGTCTAGTTTGATTGATGAACTCATGGGAGTACTTGCAGCTGAACATTTTTCAATGCCAAATTTCTTAAGCAATTCCTTAATATATTTAGTCTGACTGATAAAAAACCAGTTTCCAGTTGCTTCACTTGCAGACCGAGGAAAAATGTCAGTTCACCCATCATTCCCATCTCGAATTTTTCCTGCATTAACTTGGCAAATTTCTCATATAATTTGGGGTTTGTTGACCCAAAAATAATATCAAAATATATTTGTACAAGTAAAATGTGATCATTCATTGAAAATGTGAACAGAGTCTTATCAACTGATCCAACAGTAAAATCATAATAAGTTAGGAATTTTTAAAGAGTTTCATACCAAGCTCTTGGAACATTGCTTAAGACCATATAAGGCTTTGTTCAAATTATAGACATGATCAGGAAGAGAGTGATTAACAAAACCTGGTGGTTGTTCAAAATATAATTCTTCCTGCAACTGACCGTTTAGAAATGCACTCTTCACGTCCATCGGATCAGATGGATTACCTATCTTCAGTTTTGGTGGATGTGATTTCTTCCATATGTACGCAGCATTTGTTGCATCCCTCTCAGCAACTGCTTCGATTTGCAACTGAATATTTTCTTCAGTTTCAGTTGCTGCTATATCAGTTGGTAACTGAGTACTATCGTCTTGCTCCTCCAACTGATTATCAGTAACAGTTTCTTGTTCAACTGATTGATCCAGCACTTCTGGTTCTGGTGTTTGAAGGAAATTTCGATTAATGTGATTCTCTTCTTCAGTTTCATCCTCCAAACTAACATCTGTAAAGCGACCATACTAACTCAACTGGATCAGTTGGCTTATCAGTTAGCACAGATTCATTAAATACAATATGAATATACTCTTCTACATTTATAGTGCACTTGTTAAAAACTCGGTAAGCTTTACTAACTAATAAAGACCCAAGAAATATTCCCTCTGCAGATTTAGCATCAAAAGCTTTTAAATGATTTTTGTCATTATCAAGAATAAAACATCTGCAGCCGAATATTTTGAAATAAGAAATCACGCTTTTGCGTCCATGCCAGATCTCATACGATGTTTTCAAATGATTCTTATAAATCATTGATCTTTTCTGAGTGTAACATGCAGTGCTTACTGCTTCTGCCGAAAACCTCTGAAAAATACCAGAATCAGCAAGCATTGTTCTAGCAGCTTTTTTAAGGGTCCGATTTCTTCTCTCGGTTACACCATTTTGCTGAGGAGTTCTTGCTGCTGAGAGCTCATGACCTTGATAAAGTCAAGTCCACTTGGATTTAAGTTCAAGACCTCCAAGCTATTCAGCGAGATGGGTTGGTTGCTACTGATAAATAGAGGGCAACCTAGATAAAGTATAAGAAACACAATAATGTGATCCACACTTCAGATCTTGCTACTGATGAATGTCTATTGGAGTTGATGCTGATGCATGAGCAGAGAGCACTGGAGAAGATTATCTTCTCAAAAGACTACAGAAGAGTTTCCTCTAAAGCATTGTCTAGTTGGATGTTCTCTTTGCTAGAAGCCGTAGAAAGAGAACTGAATCGTGTAATATGTGAAAAATTTTATCAATAAAATGGTTTTTTCCATTCATTGCTCTTTCCTAATCTGCATTTGAACTGATATCAGTTAACAAATAGTTAACTAACTGATAAAGACTAACTGAAAAGTTGATAACTGACATTTGACTAACTGAATAAAAAATTAACAACAACTGACATAACAACAACATCATTGATATAATTAAGACAAATCAATTATACCAAGAATATTGCAAAAATGAGAAAAATTAGTCACTGTTAGAGGTTTTGTGAAGATGTCAGCTGCTTGTTTTTCAGTTGATATGTATTCCAGCCTTATTGCTTTCTTCAGAGCATGATCTCTGATGAAGTGATGCCTGACATCGATATGCTTAGTCCTAGAACGAAGAACTGGATTGTATGTAATTGCAATCGTGCTTGTATTGCACAAAATATTGGTGATTCTTTTGCAATGACTCCATAGTCCTTAAGTTGTTGCTGAATTCAGATCAGTTGTGCACAGCAGCTTCTAGCAGCAAGGTATTCTGATTAAGTTTTGGAAGTTGCTATGGATGTTTGCTTCTTGCTGAACCATGAAATCAGTCTGTCTCCTAGAAACTGACATGATCCATCGGTACTTTTACGATCTAGCTTACATCCTGCAAACTCTGCATCTGAATATCCAATTAAATTGAATGAAAAGTCCTTGGCATACCATAAGCCCGCATTTTGTGTGCCTTTAAGATATTTTAAAATTCGTTTGGCAGCTGAAAAATACGATTGCTTATGATCTGCCTGAAATCTAGCACACATAAAAACAGCAAATACAATATCAGGACGACTAGCAGTTAGGTACAATAATGAACCTATTAAACATCTATAAAATGTCGTCTCGACTGATATTCCCCCCTTGGATCGTTGTCTAGTTTGATTGATGAACTCATGGGAGTAAATGCAGCTGAACATTTTTAAATGCCAAATTTCTCAAGCAATTTCTTAGTATATTTAGTCTGACTGATAAAAATACTAGTTTCCAGTTGCTTTACTTGCAGACCAAGGAAAAATGTCAGTTCACCCATCATACCCATCTCGAATTTTTCCTGCATTAACTTGGCAAATTTCTCACATAATTTGGAGTAGTTGACCCAAAAATAATATCATCAACATATATTTGCACAAGAAAAATGTGATCATTCTTTGAAAATTTGAATAGAGTCTTATCAACTGATCCAAGAGTAAAATCATGATAGGTTATGAATTTTGAAAGAGTTTCATACTAAGTTCTTGGAACTTGCTTAAGACCATATAAGGCTTTGTTCATATTATAGACATGATCAGGAAAAGAATGATTAACAAAACCTGGTGGTTGTTCAAAATATAATTCTTCCTGCAACTGACCGTTTAGAAATGCACTCTTCACGTCCATCGGATCAGATGGATTACTTAAAAATCAATTCTGGTGGATGTGATTTCTTCCATATGTACTCAAAATTTGTTTCATCCATCTCAGCAACTGCTTCAGTTGGCAACTGAATATTTTCTTCAGTTTCAGTTGCTACTGTATCAGTTGGTAACTGAGTATTATCATTTTGCTCCACCACCTGTTTATCAGTAACTGTTTCTTGTTCAACTGATCGATCCCGTACTTCTTGTTCTGGTGTTTGAAGGAATTTTCGGTTAATGTGATTCTCTTCTTCAGTATCATCCTCCAAACAAATATATGTAAAGCGATCAACTAGCTCAACTGGATCAGTTGACTTATCAGTTAGCACAAATTCATTAAATACAATATGAATAGAGTCTTCTACATTCATAGTGCACTTATTAAAAACTCTGTAAGCTTTACTAACTAATACAGACCCAAGAAATATTACCTCTGCAGATTTAGCATCAAAAGCTTTTAAATGATTTTTGCCATTATGAAGAATAAAACATCTGCAGCCGAATATTTTAAAATAAGAAACCACGCTTTTGCGTCCATGTCAGATCTCATACGATGTTTTAAAATGATTCTTATTAATCATTTATCTGTTCTGAGTGTAACATGAAGTGCTAACTGCTTCTGCCCAAAACTCTGAGAAATACCAGAATCAGCAAGTATTGTTCTAGCAGCTTCTTTAAGAGTCCGATTTCTTATCTCAGCTACACCATTTTGCTGAGGAGTTCTTGCTGCTAAGAGCTCATTCTTGATCCCAGTATTTTTTGAAAATTGTGAATGATTTTTATTGATGAATTCAGTCCCTCGATCAGACCTTATTCGATCAATCCCAACTGATTTTTCATTTAGTAATCTTTTGAAAAGCTTAATCAGTTGTGCAGTAGTTTGGTCTTTTTATTTAAGAAGATAACTCAAGTAAATCGTGAAAAATCATCCACAACTACTAAGATGTATTTCATTTCCCCTAAGCTCATGACTAGTATAGGACCAAAGAGATCAAATGTAGCAGTTCTAAGCATCGGGAAGATGATTTACAACCCTTGTTTTTAAATGAAGATCTTACTTGCTTACCAAACTGACATGTTGAACAAATTTTATCTTTTGAAACATCTATTTTGGACAAACCAGTTACAAGATCATTGTTACTCAGATAGGCAATAGATTTAAAGTTTAGGTGGTTCAACCTCTTATGCCACAACCAGTTTTTAGAAGATTTGGAGGCTATAAAACAAACTAGTGCATAAGGTTGATCAGTCCAACTGATTTTTGTAGGTATTCCCACAACGATTACCAGTTAGGATGTAGAGGCCCGTATGTCGTATTTGTAAATTTGAGGAATTATTTAAAATTTTTCTCTTTAAATAAGTAACATGCATCATTCATAAAATTAACTGATAAATGGATTTAATTTTAAAGTAACAGCGGAAGTAAATATTGTGTTTCAAAATAACCACTTAAAAATAATTCAACAAGATAAAACTAAGTTTGAACATAAAATGTGAATAAACTGAAACATGAGGTCCTCGGGTTCCTACTACTGCCGACCCAAGCTAGCTCACTGGTCCCCACCCTCAGTCTCGACCTCATCAGTACCTACAACAATCAAGTCTAGTGAGCCTAAAGACTCAGCATGCATATATCGTGAATAACAAGTAAATATATCATACAATTTCGTGTAACGTAAAAATATCGTATCGTAAAGCGTAAGGTGAAAATCATGTCATGAGTAATTATAAATACGCGCATATCTGAAAATCATATGTAAAAGCTTGATCGATAGAGCTCTGTCATGACATATCATATCGTAATTATTGGTAGAGATAATGTTTCTACGCAAGTGGCCCATAACATAACATAACATGCACGTCTGATCAGACTAAACCACAGTATACTGGCAGGTAGAGATCATCACAGCCCTTGGACTAGATATCCGTACCCATACATAATCAGAAACCGGTCGTAAGTCATCACCGGGTAAAGCAATCCCATAAGCATAAGGTGGCCACAAGACATATAGCATATATCTCAAAAATAAACATTTTATATTTTATGCACGTAATATAATTATAACCATGTTTTTACCGAATGAGTAGGATCGTTCCCAGGCTCACTGTGACCTAATTCTAACATGAGAAAATGCAAATAATCTTAACTTGACCAACATTTCATAATCGAACTAAAAACGAGACAGTTACGCCCAACAAACTTAGTATTCAACCATGGTTTCGTACCAACCCGAACCAACATTGAACCATCGTTTAGCCATGGTTAAAATACACCTAAAATACTGGAAAATATATCCCTAGGGCTGTAATACACGAAAAATATGAATGGAGGCCAAAATCGTAAAACACTCTTTCGAGAGTCACTTTGGCACATTGCACCGTAAATTCTCGTACGACTTCTAAACTTAACCAAATCACAAACGACCAAAAATATGACCTCCCTAACTCATTGAGGTACTGTCCAGTCCAAGGTCATAGGCTAAAAGCCAACCAAGAACTCGCACGATACCTCTGAACCGCAGCAAAGCTGCTGTCCAAAGCCGTGACAGCAGCCGTGCTTTCCTTTGTGTGGTTTGCGAACCAAGGCCATTGGGGTTTGAACCACCGACCAGAGTCTCTTCCCAACATCCTAAGGTGTGTCTTGAACCATGGCTAAGGGCAATTGGACAACCACAACTCAAGAAAACACCTAGGACAACCGAAGCTTGAAAGCGAGAACACCAAACAAAATTCTGTACGATGCGATGGTGTGGATTGCTTGCTGTCTTGTGTCATTCCATTGGCCATATGATTGATTATGGCTTGATCTAGACATCATGAGGTATTGTATGAACCATGTATAAGTGATAGAAGCCAACCAAGATCCACCCAACACCCCAAGACCGAAACTCACACACCCAAAACAGAAAAATGAAACCGAGGGGCACTTGCATGTTTTGTTTTAAAAATCGATGGGACCATGAACCAAGCCTTGAAAGGCAACCATGGTCATGTCATAGACATGTTATGGAAGGGTTCTAACCATGGTTACCATCCTTAGACCAACCATGATCCGAACCTTTAACTTAGACAACCAAAACAAAGGAATCGAGACTCAAACTTGCAACTAAGGGAGAGTTGCTGTCAAGTCTTCATCCAGCGTGCATGGGGCTTAAAATAATGGACCAACATGATCCTAACACACCCTAGTACGTGCCTAGATGCAGCCTTGAGCGCCTGGAACCGAGCCAATCCCTTAAATCACAAAAACAAGCCAACCCGTGAAGCACAAGGAAGAGCCGAGAAAATCTGTGCAAGTTTTCGAAAATTATGTGCTGTCAAATTTGATGGATTCGTGCTTCATGAACATAATATGGTTTAAAAATGTTTATATGACTTGATTGAATAGAAAAGAACGGTATCTACATGCCTGAAAATTTGTTTTGAATAAAACAAACAATATGACGAACACGGCGCGGCGGAGACAGAGTTTCTTTCTTACTTTCTTTCTTGTTTCTCTTGGTGAAGACTCACGATTTTGCTGCAGGTTTTCTCTGAAATTTTCGAGAGTGAGGATGGAGATAATGCTAAGGGAATGAAGGGGAAGTTTACTAATTAAATGGGGAGATAGAATGGCAAACGAATCTTTCTATCCTAGTTGTTTGCTAGATAAGGAATGAGGTTTGATATCATGGGATTGAGGGGTGATTTAGGGGGAGTGATTGCCGATTTTTCTTATTAAAATGAAGGTAAGGATATTGCTTAATTATTAATTATAGATGATTTAAAAGTGAAGGGATTATCATACCAAGAAAGGCTAAGGAAAAGTATCAAAAATGGAGAGTTGCCAAGCATGGGAGGATTTGATTCCAAGGGGCCGAAATTTACTATCAAAAATAGGGAGAAATATTTCTTAATTCATGAATTTTAACTATTTAAAGTTTTAAACACTTATTTTGTATTTTAGTGAATTAATAATTTAATTTAGGAAAACAATTTTCTTGCATGCATGGCTAGGTCTTAAAATAAATTACTATCATGTTAAGTTACAAAATAGGTCTAGATTAATTTATCCTCATTGGTTACACATTTTAATTTAGGCTTTTAATTAATTATTGGACATAAAAGAACTTATTTACTACTTAACTCCAACTAATTAAATAAATCCTTAAACATTCTTTTACATTAAAATAAACTATTCCCTGGCTTAAATTAAATTAAGGAATATTTTCTTATTATTAAATTTTATCTCAATACTCCAACTCCAGTCCGGCCTCGGGTATTTAACCGAAAAGATAAAACTAAACTTCTGCGATTTAAAATAAATGATCATGAATTAACAAATTTTAAAATGAATTAAACACTCATGCATGTATGAAAATCATTTTAATTTAAATAATAGTAATTATGCATGGCTTATACGTAGTCTGATTTATCGGGTTCAACAACTCCCCCCCCTTAAAAGAAATTTCATCCTCGAAATTAAAACTTACCGAATAACTCGGGATACCGACTTCTCCTCTCTGGCTCAGATTCCCACGTAGCTTCCTCCTCCGAATGATTAAGCCATTTGACTTTCACTAGCTTCACCAGTTTGTTCCGAAGTTTCTTCTCCTGTCTGTCTAAGATTTGCACTGGTCTCTCTTCATAAGACAGGTTCGGAGTGAGCTGCAACGGTTCGAAGTTCAAGACATGCGAAGGATTCGCCATATACTTCCTCAGCATAGAGACGTGGAACACATTGTGTACTCCGGCCAGATTCGACGGAAGAGCAACACGATAAGCTAACGTTCCAACCCTGTCGAGTATCTCAAATGGTCCGATGAATCTCGGACTAAGCTTTCTTTTCTTCCCGAACCGCATGACACCTTTCAGAGGTGCTATCTTCACGAAAACATGGTCGCCAAAGGCAAACTCTAGATCTCTCCTCCTCTGATCCGCATAACTCTTCTGTCGACTCTGAGCAGTCCTCAACCTATCACGGATCTTGACTACTACATCGGTAGTCTGCTGAATAATCTCCGGATCCAATTATGATCTCTCCCTTACTTCATCTCAATGAATAGGCGATCTGCATTTACGACCGTACAGTGCTTCATACGGAGCCATACCTATAGACGACTGAAAATTGTTGTTTTAGGTGAACTCTACCAATGGCAACTTCGACTCCCAACTCCCTGTGAAGTCGAGGACACATGCACGGAGAAGATCCTCCAAAATTTGGATAACTCTCTTTGACTACCCATCTGTCTGAGGGTGGAAAGCTGTGCTAAACAACAACTTCGTACCCATTGCCGAATGCAAACTCTTCCAAAATGAGGAAGTGAATCTAGGATCTCGGTCAGACACTATAGAAACGGGAATACCATGAAGTCGAACTATCTCTCGGATATACAACTCTGCATACTTAATCATGGTGAAAGTCGTCTTAATGGGTAAGAAGTGCGCTGATTTGGTAAGATGATCAACAATCACCCAGATAGCATTTGATCCTCTGACTGACCTCGGCAGACCGACAACGAAGTCCATAGTAACATTCTCCCACTTCCACTCGGGAATAGGAAGAGGCTTGAGCGTACCTGCTAGTCTCTGATGCTCCGCTTTCATTAGCTGACAGGTAAGACACTCGGATACAAAACGTCTGATATCTTTCTTCATTCCGGGCCACCAATACAACAACTGCAGATCTTTGTACATCTTCGTACTCCCAGGATGAATAGAGTACGGCGACATGTGGGCCTCGGATAAAATATCTGCTCGAATAGAATCACTGCTAGGAACCCACATTCTGTCTCGATATCTCACAATGCCATCGCTAACTGTATACAAGATACTGCCCTTGGCCTCATCCCTCTGCTTCTACTTTGCCAACTGCTCATCTGCTGACTGTCCACTGCGAATGCGGTCTAGAAGAGAGGACTGAATCGTCAAAGTTGATAGACGAGGAACTCTACCTCGAGGATATGTCTCTAGATCAAATCTCTGCATCTCAAACTGAAGGGGTCTCGGAATCACTAAATGAGCCATCACTGCGACTTTCCTGCTCAATGCATCTGCCACTACATTAGCTTTGCCAGGGTGGTAACTAATGTCACAGTCATAGTCCTTTACTAGCTCCAACCAATGCCTCTGACGCATATTCAGCTCTTTCTGTGTAAAGAAGTACTTGAGGCTCTTATGGTCGGTAAAGATCTGGCACTTCTCTCCGTACAAATAATGCCTCCAAATCTTCAAGGCAAAAACTAGGGCTGCCAACTCTAGATCGTGGGTAGGGTAATTCTTCTCATGGATTTTCAACTGACGAGAAGCATACGCTATCACCTTCCCATGCTGCATCAACACTGCGCCTAAACCGAGCTTCGAAGCATCGGTATACAAAACAAAGTCTTCGGGCCCTAACGGCATGGCCAATACTAGTGCTGAGATAAGAGCTTGCTTCAAAGTATCGAAGCTCTTCTGACACTCCTCGCTCCACACAAATTTCGCATTCTTTTTTGTCAACGACGTGAGTGGAACTGTGATAGAGGAGAATCCCTGAATAAACTTCCGATATTATCCTGCTAGCCCAAGGAAACTACGGATCTCTGATGCATTCTGCGGCACAACCCAATCTCTGATTGCTGCAACTTTCGCGGGTCTACCTCGATACCACTGCTAGAAACGATGTGGCCTAAGAACGCCACCTTCTCTAACCAGAACTCGCACTTAATGAACTTCGCGAATAGCTGGTGCTTCTGTAAGGTCTGCAAAATTGCGATCAGATTTCTGCTGTGCTCCTCATGATTCTTTGAGTAGACGAGAATGTCGTCTATGAATACTATCACGAACTGATCAAGATACGGCTGAAATACGCAATTCATGAGATCCATGAAGATCGCTGGTGCATTCGTCAAACCGAACGGCATCACAAGGAACTCGAAGTGGCCATAACGAGTCTTAAAAGCAGTCTTGAGAACATCGGCATCTTTCACCCTCAACTGGTGATAACCAGAACGCAGATCAATCTTTGAGAATACTGATGCTCCCTGCAGCTGATCAAATAAATCTTCAATCCTCGGAAGTGGGTATTTGTTCTTCACTGTAACCCTGTTCAACTCCCGGTAATCAATGCAGAGCCTCATCGAACCATCTTTTTCTTCACAAATAAGACTGGCGCGCCCCATGGTGAAAAACTCGGGCGAATGAAATCCTTGTCGAGAAGTTCCTGAATCTGCTTCTTGAGTTCTGCCATCTCTGTTGGTGCTAATCTGTAAGGTGCTTTTGATATCGGTGCCGTACTTGACATAAGCTCAATAGAAAACTCCACCTCTAGCACAGGTGGCATACCAGAGACGTCATCAAGAAACACGTCTAGAAAGTCCCTAACAATTGGGACATCGGAGGCTGACTGACTGGGTGTTTCGGAACAGATACAAAAATCGCTAAAAACTCTCGAAACCCTCTACGCATGAGCTTCCTAGCCTGGACACAAGGTATAATACGCGGTAAAGGAAAGTACTTGTCTGGCTCGAATAAGAACTGCTCTCTCCCAAGAGGTCGGACTAGAACAGATCTCCGCTAGAAGTCAATCAAAACTCTGTTCCTTCATAGCCAGTCCATACCCAAAATGATGTCAAAATCTGGCATCGGCAATACGATAAGATCCGCATAAACAAGGTTACCATGAAGCTCGAGGTCTATGTCTCGGATCACATTAATAGCGGTTAGCTCCTCCCAGAGGGCAACACTACTGAATACGCTACATCTAGCCCAATGGTCTTGATCTGGAGAAAATTCGCAAAGGTCTCCGAAATGAATGAATGAGTAGCCCCTGAATCTATCAAGGCATTCGTAGCTGAACCAGCTATAAAAATTCTCCCTGAAAGGTTGGAACATCAAGCTGAACCCAATAATTACAAGAACTAAACTTATAGACATGCGAAGGTCAAAGTTCTTCTACTCTAAATTTCCGAAAGTAACACTGATTAGAACATGCAATCCTATCATCAATTCTATGTTCAGAATCTCAACCCAAACCCTCGAAACAATAACTTTCAAATATAAACTTAAAGCTTTAAGATACCTGTCAAGAGCATAGTCTCCGGGTTCGTCTCCGCTGTATGAAGGGCAAAAACTCTGCCTTGGATCGGAAAACTTCCCTGAGGGCAATTCTTCAGTAAGTGGTCAGGGCTACCACACTTGTAGCAAGCCATACATACAAGCTCCAGCGTGACGGCGGGTGCACTTAGCACAGACTGGGTACTCCGTGGCCCTCGAGACTACACGTCCCTGCTGCTGCTGTCTTCTGTTCTAGGATGGGCCGTGGAAAGGCCTCTTACTCTGATGCTGGTGATGGGGAGGGCGGTACGGTGCTTGGACTGGTCGCTTGCCCTGGCGGTCTCTCTCAATATCATTCTGATCCTACTCTGCAGCTAGAGCTCTGGAGACAGCGACATCATAAGTAGTAGGGCTAGCCATCCTAAAATCACGGCGCAAGATCGGCCGCAGACCATCCATAAACTGCCTTAACTTGGCTCCAGCATCATTTGCAATCAGTGGTACAAAATGACAACCCCTCTCAAACTTACGGATAAACTCCGTAACAGTCATGTCTCCCTGCATCAGGGTCATAAACTCCCTGGTCAACCTGGAACGCACCTTGTCAGTAACATATTTAGAGTAGAATACCTCTGTAAAGCGCGTCCAGCTCATAGTGGCCAAATTCAAGGCTACTAATGCTCCTTCCCACCACAAGCGAGCGTCTCCTCCAAACAGATAGGTCGCACAACTAACCCTATCCTTGTCTCCAAGCTCCATGAACTCGAAGATAACCTCGAGGGACTTAATCCAGCCCTCGGCAATCATAGGATCTGCCGTCCCTGAGAACTCCTTCGGTCTCATCTTCATGAGCCGCTCGTAGGTAGCCTCAGGTCCCGTCTGCCTGGCTACCCCAGCATTGTTCCCCGCAAACTTCGCGAAAAACTGAGTCATTCCGGCTAACATCTGGGCGTTCATGTCCGGTGGAGGGGGTGGAGGTAAATCTCTCTCCTGCCTATGATCCTCACCGTCCTCAGGACGATGCTCATCATCTCTCATGCGCTCAGGAATGCGTCTAGGAGGCATACTGTTCCATACATATAACCCATACGTAACCAACATGCATAATTCCATTATTTCTTTAAATTTAAATAAATCCTGCATAATCATAATCTTGACATAAAACATTTCATGAAAACATGCTGTTAAAATATTTCATGCTTTAAATGAAATGCGTAAACGTAAAACTTACAGACCGAAGACGTGACTTCATGAGCTTCTCGAGGTCAGTAGTAGTACAACCCTTTACAAGAACATAGGCTCTGATACCAACTATAGAGGCCCGTACCTTGTATTTGTAAATTTGCGGAATTATTTAAAATTTTTCTCTTTAAAAAAGTAACATGCATCATTCATAAAATAAACTGATAAATTGATTTAATTTTAAAGTAACAGCGGAAGTAAATATTGTGTTTCAAAATAACCACTTAAAAATAATTCAACATGATAAAACTAAGTTTGAACATAAAATGTGAATAAACTGAAACATGAGCTCCTCGGGTTCCTACTACTGCCGACCCAAGCTAGCTCACTGGTCCCCGCCCTCAGTCTCGACCTCATCAGTACCTACAACAATCAAGTCTAGTGAGCCTAAAGACTCAACATGCTTATATCGTGAATAACAAGTAAATATATCATAAAATTTCGTGTAACGTAAAAATATCGTATCGTAAAGCTTAAGGTGAAAATCATGTTATGAGTAATTATAAATACGTTCATATCTGAAAATCATACGTAAAAGCTTGCTCGATAGAGTTCTGTCATGACATATCATATCGTAATTTTTGGTAGAGAGAATGTTTATACGCAAGTAGCCCATAACATAACATAACATGCACGTCTGATCAGACTAAACCACAGTATACTGGGCTGTAGAGATCATCACAGCCCTTGAACTGGATATCCGTACCCATAAATAATCGTAAACCGGTCGTAAGTCACCGGGTGAAGCAATCCCATAATTGTAAGGTGGCCACAAGACATATAGCATATATCTCAAAAATAAACATTTTATATTTTATGCACGTAATATAATTATAACCATGTTTTTACCGAATGAGTAGGATCGTTCCCAGGCTCACTGTGACCTAATTCTAACATGAGAAAATGCAAATAATCTTAACTTGACCAACATTTCATAATCGAACTAAAAACGAGACAGTTACGCCCATCAAACTTAGTATTCAACCATGGCTTCGTACCAACCCGAACCGACATTGAACCATCCTTTAGCCATAATTAAAATATACCTAAAATACTGGAAAATATATCCCTAGGGCTGTAATACACGAAAAATGTGAATGGAGGCCAAAATCGTAAAACACTCTTTCGAGAGTCACTTTGGCACACTGCACCGTAAATTCTCGTACGACTTCTAAACTTAACCAAATCACAAACGGCCAAAAATATGACCTTCCTAACTCATTGAGGTACTGTCCAGTCCAAGACCATAGGCTAAAAGCCAACCAAAAACTCGCACGGTACCTCTGAACCGCAGCAAAGCTGCTGTCCAAAGCCGTGACAACAGCCGTGCTTTCCTTTGCGTGGTTTGCAAAACCAAGGCCATTGGGGCTTGAACCACCGACCAGAATCTCTTCCCAACATCCTAAGGTGTGTCTTGAACCATGAATAAGGGCATTTGGCCAACCACAACTCAAGCAAACACCTAGGTCAACCGAAGCTTGAAACCGAGAACACCAAACAAAATTCTGTACGATGCGATGGTGTGGATCGCTTGCTGTCTTGTGTCATTCCAGTGGCCATATGATTGACCATGGCTCAATCTAGACATCATGAGGTATTGTATGAACCATGGATAAGGGATAGAAGCCAAACAAGATCCACCCAACACCCCAAGACCGAAACTCACACACCCAAAACAGAAAAATGAAACCGAGGGGCACTTGCATGTTTTGTTTTAAAAATCGATGGGACCATGAACCAAGCCTTGAAAGGCCATCTTGGTCATGTCATAGACATGTTAAGGAAGGGTTCTAACCATGGTTACCGGCCTTAGACCAATCATGATCCGAACCTTCAACTTAGACAACCAAAACAAAGGAATCGAGACTCAAACTTGCAACTAAGGGAGAGTTGCTGTCAAGTCTTCATACAGCGTGCATGGGGCTTGAACTAATGGACCAACATGATCCTAACACACCCTATTACGTGCCTAGATGCAGCCTTGAGCGCCAAGAACCGAGCCAATCCCTTAAATCACAAAAACAAGCCAACCCGTGAAGCACATGGAAGAGCCGAGAAATTCTGTGCAAGTTTTCAAAAATTATGTGCTGTCAAATTTGATGGATTCATGCTTCATGAACATAATATGGTTTAAAAATGTATATATGACTTGATTGAAGAGAAAAAAATGGTATCTACATGCCTGAAAATTTGTTTTGAATAAAACAAACAATATGACGAACACGGCGCGGGGGAGACAGAGTTTCTTTCTTGTTTCTCTTGGTGAAGACTTACGATTTTGCTGCAGGTTTTCTCTGAAATTTTCGAGAGTGAGGATGGAGAGAATGCTAAGGGAATGAAGGGGAAGTTTACTAATTAAATGGGGAGGTAGAATGGCAAACAAATCTTTCTATCCTAGTTGTTTGCTAGATAAGGAATGAGGTTTGATATCATGGGATTGAGGGGTGATTTAGGGGGAGTGATGGCCGATTTTTCTTATCAAAATGAAGGTAAGGATATTGCTTAATTATTAATTATAGGTGATTTAAAAGTGAAGGGATTATCATACCAAGAAAGGCTAAGGAAAATTATCAAAAATGGAGAGTTGCCAAGCATGGGAGGAATTGATTCCAAGGGGCCGAAATTTACTATAAAAAATGGGGAGAAATATTGCTTAATTCATGAATTTTAACTCTTTAAAGTTTTAAACACTTATTATGTATTTTAGTGAATTAATAATTTAATTTAGGATAACAATTTTCTTGCATGCATGGCTAGGTCTTAAAATAAATTAATATCATGTTAAGTAACAAAATAGGTCTAGATTAATTTATCCCCATTGGTTACACATTTTAATTTAGGCTTTTAATTAATTATTGGATATAAAAGAACTTATTTACTACTTAACTCCTACTAATTAAATAAATCCTTAAACATTCTTTTATATTAAAAAAAATTATTCCTTAGCTTAAATTTAATTAAGGAATATTTTCTTATTATTAAATTTTATCTCAATACAACAACTCCAGTCCGGCCTCGCGTATTTAACCGAAATGATATAACTAAACTTCTACGATTTAAAATAAATGATCATGACTTAACAAATTTTAAAATGAATTAAACACTCATGCATGTTTGAAAATCATTTTAATTTAAATAATAGTAATTATGCATGGGTTATACGTAGTCTGATTTATCGGGTTCTACATAGGATGTCCTCATTAGTTGAGTCTCTAACTGAGCAAGTGTGTATGTCGAACTGAACTGAGAATTTATTATCGCATAACTGACTGATGCTAATCAAGTTATACTTTAAATTCTCAACTAGTAAAATATCATTGATAGTAAAATTTGCATGGATAAGCTTACCATTATCCACAGTTTTACCTTTGGAGTTGTCTCCAAAACTGATGTTTGGACCAGTGTATTTGATCAATTGGGATAACAAACTTGCATCCCCTGTCATAAGACACGAGCATCTACTGTCCAGATACCAGGTGGATTTTTTGTTTGTACTTGTCACCTGCAATCACACACAATATATGATCTTGGTACCCACATCTATTTGGGTCCTAAACTGATCAGTCCTTTAGGAACCCATGACTTGGACTAGTCTAACTGATTTTCCAGATGATGTGTTCTGGATAGTTTTTCTCGGCTTATGTGTACTTGATGTGTAGTTTGCAGATGAAGCAATATGAGCTTTAGCCTTTCTCAACCTGTTGATCAGTCGATATCTTTCTGAACTGGCTTGCTATTAAAGTAATTGGAGTAGCCATTTGAATAGTTCAGGTATTTATTGTTGAACCTTTTTGGTGACTGACTTTGTGGGTCAGTTGAAATTTTTGGGCTATAAACAATACCATACCTTCTAGCCTTATTCTTATTTTCAATAGGCTTTAAAACTAGTTTACTTGGCTCTGGTTGTTCTTGTACCACAACTGATTTTACAAAGTGAATATATTTCCCTTTGTTCATGTTCAGTTTTGGTTGTGTATCACTGGTAGAAGTTTCATCTTGGTTTCCAAACCCTAAATCAGTTTTATCAGTAATTGATTTTTGCTTATCTAGTATTTCAGCTAGTACAACAGATGATTTATTTCATGCCTTAATAATCTTAGTTTGCTTTGAATTCTTAAGAATTAACTGCTGAATCATAGATTGATTATTGCTTCTTTCAGCATTCAGCTCAGCAATCTCTCGTTTAAGACTCAACAAATCAACTGATTCATCAGTTTCAGTTTTATCGTCTATGGGATCAGTTTGCTTTGCTCTGGCCTTCTCAAAAGATAAGGAGAGCTTGTGATACTCATTCACAATGTCATGAAGTGTAGAAATAAGTTCATCTCGTGTGAAGTCAGTTGAACTAAAGTCAAATATCTGTTGACTGGTTGACTCCAGTTCTATGTCACCAGCCATTAGACACTTGACCACTTCATCATCATCACTGGAGCAGCTCAAGCTTTCAGATTCTGAATCATCACTGTCAAATTCTGCCCATTTGGACTTTCTTTCCTCTGCTAGAAGCACCTCATGCTTCTTTCTTTATGATTTCTTGTCATCCTTAGTTCTTCTCTTGTGCTCATAAGATTTCTTTCCCTTTTCAGTTGAGCCTCGACTGTCCTTCTTTGGCTTAGGACATTCAGCAATAAAATGACCAGTTGTTTGCAATGAGACACTGCCAAACTTAAACTCTTAGTTTCCTTTACAATTTATCATTATACAACTGATTTTCTTTCTTAACACAACTGATCATAGAAGATCAAATACAACAGGGTAAGGTGATAGTACTTTAGCTCAGATGATAGCCTTAAACCTATGAATGTTTATGTGAATTTTGATCTTTTCTGTATGAATATGTTAACTGAAAGTGTACATCTTAATTCAAAAATAAATCAGAATAAGTGTCCAAAAGTTTTTATATCAGCTGAACTCCTCGGCTTTTTATAGGCTTCGCTTCCAACGGCAACATTGAATGCATTAATTAATACTTATCTGTTGATTTGTCTTTTCTGAATATGTCAACATTTTTTTCACAATAGTACATTGTGGCAGTCTGTTATGCTCTGCTCCTTCTGATAGTTGCATTCCTCGGTATATGATTTGTCGGTTGGTACCTGCGCTTTAACTGATGACATGTCAAACTGATTCTCAGTTGACTATATAGCCGATCAGCTGAACTGACTGTATGACTTATCAGTTCCAACTAATAGTTCAGTTATCTTTACAGATTTAGTTAGCTTTGATCAGTTCGATTGCCTCCGATTATTTAACTCATTATTATCAGTTCGGGCAACTTCATTTAGGTAGTTTCAGTTCGAATTAATTCAGTTAAGCAGATTAATTCTGCAACCTTCAAAAACTTTATTTGTCAAACTTAGAAATTTTGATTCCAACAGATTTAGAGTCACAGTGCCTTTGGGCTTGTATATGATCTCTACAAGCATTGTGAAGGATGGGGAGCTCAAATTACAGAAGAATGTCGTTCGAGTGGACCTTATTGTGTTTCCGATGCCCGAGTTCGACATTATTTTGGGCATAGATTGGCTCACACTGAACAGAGCTGCTATTGATTTCCAGCAAAGGTCAGTATCTTTTAGAACGCCCAACAAGAGACAATTCATCTTTGAGGCTATGCAGAACGAACAGATGCCGCACATTATTTCATGTATTCGTGCAAACAAGCTTATCTGGAGAAGCTGCCAAGGTTTTCTTTCCAGTTTTATATCTGTACCCGATGCTGGCAGTCGATCGATATAAGATGTGGAGGTTGTCAAGGAATTTTCGGATGTGTTCCCTGACGACGTTTCTTGCATTCCACCTAAGAGAGGTGGAGTTTGCTATTGAATTGATGCGGGGCACTGTGCTGATCTCCAAGACACCATATCCTCTAGCTCCTGTTGTGATGAAAGAGTTGAAAGATCAAATTCAAGAGCTACTAGACAAAGGATTTATTCGTCCTAGTTTCTCTCCATGGGGCGCGCCGTTGTTAATTGTGAAGAAAAAGGATGGAAGTATGAGACTCTGCATCGATTACCGAGAACTGAATAGGGTGACAGTGAAGAACAAGTATCCATTGCCTCGAATCGAGGATTTTTTTTGATCAGCTGTAAGGAACTTCGATATTTTAGAAGATAGATCTTCGATCAGGACATCATCAGCTGAGAGAAAAAAAGACAGATGTGCATAAGACGGCTTTTAGAACGTGCTATGGGCATTATGAATTTTTGGTAATGTCTTTCGGACAGACTAAGCCCCAGCGATCTTCATGGATCTCATGAATCGTGTGTTTCAGTTGTACCTCGATCAGTTTGTTATTGTCTTCATCGATGAAATTTTGATCTATTCCAAGAGCCGGGAGGAACATGTTCAGCACTTGAAGACAATTTTCCAGGTATTACAAGAACGAAAATTATATGCAAAGTTCTGCGAATGCGAGTTTTGGCTAGAGAAGGTGGCATTCTTAGGCCACCTTGTTTCGAGAGAAGGAATAGAAGTCGACCCATCTAAGGTCGAGACAGTTAAAAAGTGGCCTGTGCATAAAATTGCAACGAAAATCCGCAGTTTCTTGGGATTAGCTGGCTACTATCGCAAGTTCATCAAGGGTTTTTCGTCCATTTCAGTACCCTTGACATCTCTGATAATGAAGAATGCCAAATCTGTATGGGGACCAGAGTGTCAAAGCGGTTTTGATCAGTTGAAGCAAGTGCTCACTACCGTGCTAGTTCTAGCTATGCCGGCAAATCAAGGGGAGTATATGCTGTATGCCAACGCTTCAAATCTAGGATTGTGTCCAGTTCTCAAGAAACATAATGGGTCATCGCATATGTGTTAGACAGTTGACAATCCATGAGAATAATTATCCGACGCATGACCTTGAACTTGCTGTAGTCGTATTTGCGCTTAAAATTTGGAGACACTACACGTATGGTGAAAAAGGCAAGATCTTTACGGACCACAAAAGTTTCAAATATTTCTTCACCCAAAAGGAGCTGAACATGAGACAACGAAGGTTGCTACAACTTGTAAAAGACTACGACTGTGACATTATCTATCATCTCGGGAAAGCTAATGTAGTTGCGGACGCTTTGAACAGAAAATCGATAGTCTTGGTTCAATTATAAGTATAGAAACCTCTATAAACAGAAATTCAAAGATTTGATCTTGAATTTTATGCTAAGGGCGAGGCACCTAATCTCGCTACTTTAACAGTACAGTCTACTTTGCGAGACAGAATTCAAGTAGCAGATTACTGACGAGCAACTACAGAAATGGAGACAACGAGATGAGTCTAGAGGGCGGATGTTGTATACTGATGAGGATGGCATTGTCAAATATCGATGACGACTATGGTTTCTGTTGGAATCATAATTTTGGAGTTTGACAAATTAAGCGATTGAAGATTGCATAATTGATCGGCTCAACTGAACTTATTCAAACTGAAATCACTTAAACTCAAGTTGCCCAAACTGAAAATTAATGTGTTAAATAATCGAAGTCAATCGAACTAATAGAAGCTAACTGAATCTATGAAGATAACTAAATTATCAGTCAAGAGAGCTACGTTACACAATCAGCTCAACTAATCGGCCATATACTCAACTAATAGTCAGTTGGACATGTCATCAGCTGAAGCATGGCCAACAACCGACAATCTGTACAAAGCAGACTGTAACTTGTAGTGGGAATGCCGCATATCAGAACGCTACAGTGTACCATTGTCAGAAGAATGTTGACAAGTTTAGAAATGACAAATCAACGGATATAAGACATTTGAATGCATTCAATATTACTGTTGGAAGAAAAGCTTATAAATAGTCATGGATTTCAGCTGAGAAAAGATCATTTGACACCGTCATTCTGAGTGAATTTTTGAATTCAAGCTTACAAGATCAGTTACGAAAAAGCTCACATTTAACAGACATATTCATTACCTTCAAGCTATCTTTTGAGAAAAATCACTAGCACATATTTTGCTATATTCGGTCTTTTAAGATCAGTCGTGCTTAGAAAAGAATATCAGTTGTACACTGATAAAGTTGTAAAGATACTAAGAGTTTCAGTTTACTAGTGGTTAAGACCAAACTGAAGTGGGTTATTACAGTTTCTGTAATTAATCAATGTCTTTTAGTGAAATCATATCCTTGTGATAGGAGGGGTAACGTAGGAGCATTTGAAGTCTCCGAACATCCATAAAATCTTCGTGTTCATTATTTAAATTATTCTTTGAGTATTCAATCTGTCAGTCGGTTAATTTCCGCACTATATTAGTTAACTGATTGATATCGACAAAAAGATTCTTGAATTTATTTTATCACTAAACTAATTCTTCCCATCGAAAAATATTTGAAAATCTTAAATTGTTTATTCAAACTCCCCCCCCCCCCCCCCCCCCCCACTTCTAAACATTTTCACCCATCTATTCGTTCCTAAAAAGTGGTATCAGAGCAGTTTCAATCTTGTTTCGGAATATTTTCTATCTATGCATTTGATTACCATGTCGTGTTTCAATAAAATCCCCATATTCTGAAGAGAAGATTTCGATGATTGGAATACCATAATACAGGCTCATTTAGCTACACAAGATGATGATATGTGGTACTTCATAACTGACGGACCAATGAAAATATTGAAAGCAAATACAGCTATCGCCATAACTGAAGGAGCACTCCATCGCATTGAAAAACCACGAGAATAATGGAAAGCTGAAGAAAAGAGGAAAGCCAAATTGGACAATGTAGCAAAGGACATTCTGTACAAAACATTGGACAAGATCACCTTCAGTAAGATCAAGATGTGTAGAATAGGCAAAGAAATTTGAATAAAACTGATTCAGTTATGCGATGGTAATGAGCAAACAAAAGAAAGCAAATTCTCAGCCGCCGTACAAAAATTTGATGACATCACAATGAAGACTGGAGAATCAATGAACGAATATGATGAACGAGTCAGCAGTATTATCAATGAACTGAATGCACTTGGGAAAGTGTATTGAAATAAAGAAGTTATGTTGAAAGTTGTTCGAGGTCATCCCGAAGAATGGGATGTTAAAACGATGGCTATAAGAGAATCGAAAGACCTAACAAGGTAGAACTACACGATTTGCTTGCAGATCTTAAAGCCTATGAATTCGAACTGCAGCCAAGAGAAGGAGAACCTTCAACGCCACCAGTCACAGCTGCTCTCAGTGCCATGAAACTAAAACCAACTGGTTCAGCTGAAAAAACATTGGAACGGCTCAGTAATGATGCCATGTCATTATTCATTAAAAAATTTTGAAGATTCATGAGAAGAAATCAAGGTTCCTTCCAAAGAAAATACCAAACAACACATCTAAGGAAGAACCAAACTCTTGCTACAACTATATCAAAACAGGACATTTCATCGCTGACTGTCCTAGGCTAAAGAAGGACAGTCGATATTAAACTGAAAAGGGAAAGAAGTTGTTGAGCACAGAAGAAGAGATAAGAATGATAAAAAATAATTCAAAAAAAAACATGAAGTTCTATTGGCTCAAGAAAGCAAATCCAAGTGGGCAGAAACTGAATCAGATCCTAAGAGCTCGAGCAGCTCAAGCGATGAAGATGAAGTAAAGTGCTTAATGGCCAATGATGCAGAACTAGAATCAAACAGTGAACATGTATTTTATTTCAGTTCAACTGATTTTTCATGAGAAGAGCTCATTTCCACATTGCATGACATGGTTAATGAGTATCACAAACTTGCTCTTTCATTTAATAAAGCCAAAGCTAAGCAAACCGGTCTCAAAGACAACAAAACTGAAAATGATGAATCAGTTTATTTGTTGAGTCTAAGAAGGGATATTGCTAAGCAGAAAGCTGAAATGATTGAGAATCAATCTTTGATTCAGCAACTAAAACTTGAAAATTCAAGACAAACTGTTCTAGTTAAAGCTTGAAACAAGTCATCAGTCATGCTGACTGAGATGCAAGATTTACAAAAATCAATTACTGATAAGACTGGTTTGGGCTTTAATAGCCATTATGAATCCTCTGTAAGTGATATTACGCCAAAGTTGAATGAGTACAAAAAGAAATATATTAACTTTGTAAAGTCAACTATGGTAAATGAATTCTCAGAACCAAGTAAACTTGTTGTACTACCGATTGAAAACAAGAAAAAGGCTAAAAGGTATGGAATTGGATATAGCCCTGCGAGTTCAACTGATTCACGAAGCTGATCACCTAAACGATTCAGCTATAAAAATCAGAACTCTAAAAATGGCTACTTCAATCACTATAACTGTAAGCCAGTTCAAAAGAGATATCGGATGAACAATCATTTTATAAAGGTTAAAAATCATATCGTCTCATATGCACACTACACATCTAACACACACAAGCCAGGAAAAATCATTTGGAACAAAATGACTGGAAAGTCGGTTGGACTGATCCAAGTCTAGGTTCCCAAATGACTAATCAGTTTAGGACCCAAATAGATGTGGGTACCAAAAATTATTCATTATGGTTGATTGCAGGTAATAGTTAAACCAACAAAAGAATCAATCTTTTATTTGGACAGTGGATGCTCGCGACATATGATAGGGGATGATAATTTTCTATCCCACTTGATCAATTACTCTGGTCCAAACATCAGTTTCGGAGACAACGCAAAAGATAGAACTGTGGGTAAGGATAAGTTTATCCATGGTAATAATATCACTAATGATATCTTACTCGCTAACAATCAGAAGTATAACTTGATTAGCATCAGTCAGTTATGCAATAATAATTTTTTAGTTCAGTTCAACAAACACACCTACAAAGTTAAGAACTCAACTGATGACATCATCATATCAGGTGATCGATGTGGTAACACTTACAAAGTAAATTGGACTAATCAACCTAATGCACCAATTTGCTTTGTAGCTTCTAAATCTTCTAAAAACTGGTTGTGGAATAAAAGTTTGAACCACTTGAATTTCAAATCCATCGCTCATATGAGTAATCATGATCTTGTAACCGATCTGCCTAAAATTGAATTTTCAAAAGATAAATATTTTTCAGCATGTCAGTTTTGTAAACAAGTAAGATCTTCGTTCAAAAACAAGGGTAGTAATTCTTCCTCCAGATGCTTAGAATTGTTGCATAAAGATCTTTTTGGTCCTTTACTAGTCATGAGTGTAGGGAGAATTAAATACACCTTGGTAATTTTTGATGATTTTTCAAGATTTACTGGGTTATTTTTCTCAAATCAAAAGACCAAAATGCTGCACACTTGATTAAGCTTTTCAAAAGATTATTAAATGAAAAATCAGTTGGAATTGACATAATAAGGTCTGATCGAGGGACTGAATTTTTCAATCAAAATCTTTCCCAATTTTTAGAAAATACTAGAATTAAGCATGAGTTCTCAGTAGCTAGAACACCGCAGCAAAACAGTGTAGCTGAAAGAAGAAATCGTTCTCTTAAAGAAGCATCTAGAATAATGCTTCTTGATCCGGTATATCTCAAAGATTTTGGGCAGAAGCAGTAAACACTGCATGTTATACTCAGAACAGATCAATGATTAATAAAAATCCTTTGAAAACAGTGTATGAAATCTGGCATGGACAGAAAAGCGTGGTGTTCTACTTCAGAATATTTTGCTACAGATGTTTTATTCATAATAATGACAAAAATCATTTGATGATAAATCCGCTGAAAGAATATTTCTGGGTTATTCATCAGTTAGCAAAGTTATAGAGTGTTTAATCAGTGTACATTAAATGTAGAAGAATCAATTCATGTTGATTTGATGAATCTGCACTAACAGATAAGCCAACTGATCCAGCTGAGCTAACTGATCGCTTCACATAAATTAGTTTGGAGGATGATAGTTGTAACGTACCGTACTTTTAAACTACTTAAAATTTGCGGAAAAATAAAAATTTTCATAAATGAATCGTGAACCTGAAAGGGATCGGTTAAGGTGACCGGAAGCGCAACGGAAGTTAAAAATTTTGATTTTTCATGGAATATTTCGGCCACCTCATAATATTGTGTAGCAAATACAACAAACACCAAATATCATACATAGGGTGTTGAGAAGTTTACCTATCAATCTCAAGGATTGATGTAATGGCTCCAACTTTGTTGTCAAACAACAAAGATCTTCAAGGCAAGACAATCTACAAGCTTCCTCCTTTGAACACTCCTTGTTCAAAAATCAAGACCACCACTTGCTAGGTAAATCCCCTCTTAATTTGCACTAGAAAATTAAGAGGATTTTTCAAGGAGAAGAATATTTCTTCCTCAACACTTGAAGAAGAAAAGAAGAGGAAAAACTTGGAGAGAAAAATCAAGAAAATTTCGGCCAAGCTAGGTCTCGAAATGAAAGGGGGAAGAGTTGTCTTGGTAGTGCAAAAAGTTGATCCAAAAAGTTGCATGCCATGCATTATTTTAGTCAAAAGTATTCTCCAACTCTTCACCTCCCAAGCATGCAATGTGACTTGGGCTTGTAACTATTACAAGGCCCATGGACTATTTAAATTGTCTCAAACATATTTGAGCCCAATTAGACTTTACTTGATTTTACTCAAGCCCACTAGTTAAATAGTTATTTCCAATTGAGCTCTACAAGGCCCAATGTTATTTAATTAATTCAACACTTGAATTAATTTAATTATTTGGACTCTACTAGGCCCACTAGTGTTTAATTAAATCAACACTTGAATTAATTTAATTTAGTCCATAATAATGTTTATGAAAATCACAATTTTCAAATACATTATTTACTTGGCCTATTTTTAATTTAGGAACACATTCATTAATTAAAAATTACATTTCTCTCATAGAAGTCATACTTCTATTTTTCTCAACGCTTATAAACTCATTTATAAGCCGTTCAACACATTGAACTATTTTTACTTCTCAACGTTATCTAGAAAGCTAGTACTTGTGTGGCCCTCAATGGTTCATTGATACAACTAGCCGTGGGTTCACATCTCCTTGTGATTCGGACTAAACATGTCCTTATATGAGCATACCCCAATTGCTCCATTCTTACTTAGCAAAAGGCGCTGAAGCGGGCCTGATAAGGCAGAGAGGAGCTACATTTGTTCCTCCAGTATCGAGACCACAGCAACCACCTCCCCGATTTGAGAGTGATAGTAGCAGTGGTGGAAAGAAAGATTTTCTGAAGGCTAGAGGAAAGCAGTTTAAGATGTCTGGCGGCAGTTCTTCTAGCTCCAGTGGTTCCAAACAGAGTTATACCGGAACTTACTGCGGAAATTGTGGAGGGAGACATTCCACTGAGCAATGCCAAGGAATACTTGGTAGTTGCCACTTCTGCAAACAACAAGGACATTTTGCCAGAGTGTGTCCATAGAAAGGTTCTCAAAGATCCCAGGGAGCCGAATCATCTGGATCAGCGGCACAGTGGAGTAGACGATCAGCTGCTGTTCCTTCATTTCAGCCAGCACCATCTCAGTCACAGCAGAGGCCAGGAGGAAGCCAGACAGTTGGCCAGCCTCCTAGACAGCAGGCCAGAGTACTTGATTTGACTGAGGAGCCGGCTCAGGAAGCACCAGATGATCATGTTGCAGGTAACTGTTCTTGATGTAGTTATCCTGCTTTTGTATTGATGAATAGGGATGCTTCCCATATGTTTATCTTTGAACGATTTGCATTGAGTCATGCATTACCTGTTGAATTTTTATCTACTGTAGTGTATCTCTTTACCGGTTAGGGAGAGTTTTTATATCAGTGAATTCTGTAAAATATCGTATACTACAGTAGGATGAGAATGAGATTGAGTTAGATCGTGTGGTAGCTTGTATTGTACTAGTGTTGTCTGGTTTTGAGACTGCATTGCTGATATTGATAGGCTGACCAAGTACAGAGCTACCCTAGATTAGTTCCAGAAGATGGTGAGAATCGGACCTGAGATGGCAAAGGGATGAATAGTGTACGATAAGGATTCTAGATTGAGAATTCCTTTGATAATTCGTACTATCTATAACTCGATTATTACAGAAAAGAACAGAGGGACTCCTTATGTATTCAGTTGATTTACTGAAGTTGAGTCTATCATTGGCTGATTTACCAATGATAAGAAAGTTAATAATGTTTTCCCCGATAAGACTTCTAGTTCGATTCCAATCAGAGAGATTGATTTTAGCCTTGATTTGATATCAGAAACAGATTGCATCCTGATTGAGACAGATTGCATTCAGGGTGTGTTATATCTGAAGATGATGTATTTGTTGAATTTAGCAAAATTAAACCGGAATTATTTGGCCGAGGTGGATATCAGTGTCAAACATTTGCGATTTATGAGTTTACCAGATCAGTACCGATGAGTGATATTTTGAATCTGATTGAAGCTTGCTATTGTTTTGAATTCGTGTTTGAATCAAGTAAGTAATACTGTACTGTATATGAATAATCAATCTGTTGTTCCAGATGTTCCGAATTTAAAATAATAAATATTGCCAGACAGTGTGCAATAATCTATGCGGTATGCATTTTGATAGCTGAAAAGGTGTTGATAGAATGCTTGAATCTGCATATATTAGGTGTACAGGATGATGTACAGATAAGATCAGACGATCAAGAGTTATGTCAGAAGAGTGATTAGACTGCATTGAATGCCAAAATTGACTATATCATACCATGATTTTCGGTTGATTTTATATTTTTGGCAGAATATATTATAAACTCCTTCACCTACTGTCTATAGATTGACAGATAGTCGGAGCAAACTATCCGGATACTGGAGAATATCCAAGAACTGTAGTGCTGGATTTTAGCACTAGTTGACATGATTTATTGTCATTTTTGAATTATAGTACAACAACAGCTATCAGACGAGTATTGAAATGACTTCTTTCAAAGCGTTGTACGGAATGAAATGTTGATTCCCTCTTTATTGGGATGATATCTCTGAGGTTCCTGAGATCGGACCTGGCATGATCAGAGATATGACTGAAAAAGTGAAGCTGATTCAGAAGAAAATGAAGGCAGCCCAAGACAGACAAGCCAAATATGCCAATGTCCGACGACGACCGTTGGTATTTGAGGCTGGAAACCGAATATTTTTGAAAATTTCACCTTTCAGAGAAATTGCCAGATTTGGCAAGAAAGGGAAACTATCTCCATAATATATTGGGTCGTACAAGATTTTGAGAAGATAGTAAATTGTGCCTATCGACTCGCTTTAATTGCCTTCATTATATGGGATACAGGACGTTTTTCATGTTGTTCTTGCGAAAATACCTGTCTGATGCTTCACATGTCATCCAACTAAATGAGGCCGAGTTGGATGAGACATTGAGTTATTTCGAAAAGCCGATTCAGATTCTTGATCGGAAGGAAAAGTAGCTCAGAACGAAGACTATTCCACTTGTGAAAGTTCGGTGGAGTTAACATGGCATTGAAAGAACTACTTAGGAAACTAAGTCTGATATGAGACAGAGGTTCCCAGTTTTATTTCACTAAGGTGAGTGGTTTACTTAGCTTCTTCTACATACCTTCTTATGATATAATTGATTGCCTATGGTTTCGAGGACGAAATCGTATCTTAGGGGGGGAGAAAAAATGTAATGCCCGAGATTTGAGGTGTTGTCAATCTAAAAGGATTCGTTAATTAATTGATGAGAGTATAGACGAAACGGATCAGATTAGGATATCCGAAAAGGAGATTGAATTATGAATTCAGAATGATATGACATGGAAGAGGACATGGGATAGCATGAACAAAGGTTGAAAACCAGTAGGCATAACGCACATGCGCGGAGAAAGGCGCGCATATGCACGATAGATCCTTCGCGAGGACAGAACACCTCGCGCATATGCGCGAGAATGGGGCGCGCATATGCGCGAGGCAAGTATTTGGGGTGATTGCCGAGACAGTAAGTCTCGCGCATATGCGCGAGACATGACGCGCATATGCGCGAGCAGGTATATTAAGGAATGCCGAGTCCAGAGAGTTGGGCGCATATGCGCGGAAATGTGTCGCGCATATGCGCCAGCAGTTGGGAAGACACGCGCCGAGACTTAAGGTCTCGCGCATATGCGCCGGTTGATGTCGCGCATATGCGCGAGACGTGTAATAGGCGGAATGAGCCACTCGTCCTCTTGCATGTACGAGTATGTATATATATATATATATACATGATTCCTTCAGACAAAAACAAGAAAACGAAGGAAAGAATTGTGAAGAAAGATTCAGAGAAGCTCCGAAAATCCTTACGCCTTTCGGGAGAAATCCGTCCGCCCGATTTTGAATCCGACTGCGGTACTGAGTTCCTATCGACGTAGGCTACAACTGGACGTAAGTTTTGCTACGTTTTGATATGTTTTGAAATTATGGTATTGTCAGAGTCTGATATGATTCATATATGATGTTCTTGGTATGTTAGACATCGTATAACTGAAACTGGATTGAGAAACAGATACCATATGAAATTGTTATGATTTTTAGAGTTGGGTTGAGTAAGAATTGATATCAAGATTGAGTGATTATCGAGTATAAGGCGTTAGAATTAATATCTGACTGATATGGTATTGCTGGATATATTGAGATTATGATGTTATACTGTTGAAACAGAATTTGATTTAATTCTGATTATATCCAGTGTTGTTTGAGTGGTGTATTGATACCGTACTCTCGATATTGTTATTGTCAGACTGAGTATTGACAAGCTTTGAGTTCGAGACTTCGACAGAGTCAGAGTATCAGAAAGAAAGGTATAAATTAATGTTGAGTTGGGATTGCACAACTCGAGTGAGGTTTGACTCGAGTCTCCCTAAATCACATACTTAGTTTATTGCATTGATATTTTTAATTGATGAGATTGATGTTTGTAGTCTATTGATTTATAGCCACTGCATGTATTGACTACTAATTCGCTAGTCATCGGCTGATTTGCCTAGTTACTGTATGCATGTATTGACTGCTGATTCGCTAGTCATTGGCTGATTCGCCAAGTTACCGGCTAATTCGTCTGGCTATCGGCTGATTCGCCTAGTCCCTGACTGATTCGTCTAATTATTGGCTGATTCGCTTAATCCTTGACTGATTCGTCAATTCTGCGGCTGTTTCGCCCAGACACTGGATATATGAATTATATCGATGCCGTTTAGGGTTGATTCATTCCTATCGACTGAGATTCGATATAATTATCAATATCCATACATTGGGATCCCTAGGTTAGAGTTGAGTCGAGTCTGAGACGACGCGTTGTTTGAGTCGAGTCTGTAATTACTAGTTGATTTACAGTTTTATATCATTCATGTTTGTTGATTGGCTGCATGTGAATGATATTTGTTATATGCTTTTGTATATGTTTTTATATGATTGCATGTTTACATTGTTTATACTGGGATTTATTCTCACCGGAGTTATCCGGCTGTTGTCTTGTTTTGTATGTGTGCATGACAACAGGTGGGACAGGTTCAGGGTTGAGAAGATGAAGAGAGATCGTGATTAGAGTGGAGGCTCCGGACTTGGATTAGAGATAGGGTTAGACACATGATATTAGCTGTTAAACCTTAGGTTAATAAATGTATGTGGTACAGGACTTGTACTTTTATACTGAGATGTATATATGTTTTATTTCACTACGTTCCGCATTTTAAAAAAATTTAGACCCTGTTTTATAATTGATTAATTAGTCCCAATGATGATTCGGAACATGATTAGCGTCCGGGTCCCCACAACTGTCTTCTCCTTGAGGAGCATCAGGAGGTTTACACCTTCATCTGTGAAGATGTCTGAAGTATATGCGATTCAAAGGTGCCGCTTATACTTATTTTCAGTTGCCGCTCATTTCCTCATGGCAACTAGTCCCTCCTCTCGGAAGGACTGAAATTCCTGGATCTTTGTCCAAGTAGACAGTGTCTTCTCAAAGACTCTGTCTTCAATCTTGATCTTTCGAGCTGCTTCAACGGACATCTTGAACTCCTCAGCAAGGTCGGGCTGTTGATTAAAGCTGGTAGCTCTGTCCATCTGACTGTTGCCTTGTACTATCTGCTGAATTACTCAAGTGATTTTGTGTCTAACTAATTTATGCTTATTTATAGACTCAAAACCATTTGAAGAGGCGCAAGTATTATCTTTGACAGGAGAATATGAAGAGAATTCTGTCAGCAAACGACGATTCTGTTAGAGTAGGTGCTCGGCAAGCCAACTTGTGGCTCGGGCTTTACTGATTCTAATGTAAAACAATCTTTATTTTAATAATATTTTATGATTTTATTCGGTTATGTCATTATACTTTATCAGTATACTCATGCAAGCTGCATAGATAAAGTCCTTGAATATACAATAGGTACCATGAGATCTGTGTTGCAACGTAAGATCATGAAATTAATTAGGAAGTGTACCATATATTCTAAATAGGTTCCTAGTCAAATCAGCCGCCTAAAATAAGGATAAAGATCGCTCGAGCTTGAGACTAGCATCTGTGATGTAAACATGGGCATGGAGATTTCTATTCACATAGATGGGTGATCATATGATGATGCACTGAACAACCCTCTGAACAACCCTCCCTCGGATTGTCCAAGTGGTTTCCACTTATCGAGTGAAATAGTCAGAAGTTATGGTTGTACACCATTAGTCCTTTGACCTGGGACAATGTAGGGGCTATACGCACTAGCATGCACTTTGATCCGTTTACCGACTTCATCGAGGGTCATCAGGGGGCGAGGTTGGGTGTAGTTTCAAAATACGTAGGAGAAAATATGTTGTAGTCGGGGATTCACCGTTCGCCTACGAATGAAGATATCCTGACAGGATCGACTAGGGGGTAAATTGTTGAGCTACAATAGCTTTGTTCTTGAAATATTTAACACCGATGAATTAAATCGAATTTGGTTTTCAAATCATGTAGAAGACACTCGAGATAATCCTTCGTAGAAACCGATTAAAGATTTTGCAAAGCATTTAAAATATATGCAAGTTGAATGAGTAAAAAAGAATTGGTTGAAGCATTTTATCAAACACTTTATACGCAATAATTTTGTATTTGAAGAACACATAAAATGCTTCAACAATTCATCCTTAAAACAATGGAAATGATAAGTAAATGCAATAAACAAATACATGAATTTGTTTATGGATGTTCGGAGACTTCAAATGCTCTTACGTCACCCCTTCTTCCCCTTGGGAAGGATTCACTAGAAGACTTTGATTTATACAACTCTTTGTACAACTCATTCAGTTAGGACTTACACTACTGCCTAATTGAACTCCTAGCACTCAAGATTGTAGGCAGCACATCACAATCAGCATATTGTTTAATGTCTCA
The DNA here is from genome assembly GCF_025594145.1 of Primulina tabacum. Classification (NCBI taxonomy): domain Eukaryota; kingdom Viridiplantae; phylum Streptophyta; class Magnoliopsida; order Lamiales; family Gesneriaceae; genus Primulina; species Primulina tabacum. The sequence continues at coordinate 29,182,821 of NC_134550.1, read as the reverse complement.
TATTGAAAGACTACATACACAAGTTTATTGTCTTTGTGTAAGACTCACTTAATTAATATTTGAAGTTCAACTCTCTTATATATGTGTAAGTGATTGTGTGTAAGGAATTTATCCTTTACAGTGTACATCTCAATTTTCATGTTTAAAATGTTTTGAAAATATGATCTTTTGATTCACACAAAAAGGGAAAGAAACATGTTAGTTGAATCCATTGTTTATCTAAATTTTGTGATCATCAAAAAGGGGGAGATTGTTGGAACATTTCATGTTCGCAATCTTTATTTTGATGTTAACAAAATTTGTTATTGTGTTTCTAACATATTTACTCAAGTGTGAAGTTATTAAAACAAGAAGCAAGCTGAAACTGAATTTTGCACAAACTGAATTTCTGGCAAGCTTTGGTATTTTAATAATATCTCTCAACTAGATGATTCAAATGTCAATCCGCCAGCTGAATTTTCTAGGAAACTCAATTTGGAACAAGTGTTATTTCACGTCAGTTGGGCAAATTTGGATGTTATCAAGGTCTAACCGATCTCTCAATTTCTGAATTGATTGCACGAAAACAGCTATCAGTTAGAAATGAGCAGTTGCGGTACTTTGGCCATATCTCTCAGCTTGGTTATTGGAATGAAGCGATTTAGTATGTGTTGGAAAGATAAGAAGATGATCTACAAATCATGTTCAGAAGTAAAAGTCTGAATCGAAGTTTAAGATGCTGATAAATGACGATGAAGCTACTGGTTCTTCACAAACTGAAATCAGCTAGGCTGATTTCAACTGAACAATTGAACTGAAACTGAACAAGACCAACTGAACCAGTTGAAGACCAGTTGAACCAGACCAGTTGAACTGAACCAGCTGCTGACCAGTTGAACTGAACGAATTCATGTCTATTTAAACGTTGAAATTCCAGAAACAGTACAGAAACTTTCTAAACGGTCATATTATTATATCTAACGTATATATCAGTGTTGGGCCTATAAATACAACATCTAGAAGATCAAACAAGGGCTTTTGAAGGGGATTCAAAGCAGGGGTAGTTAGCATGAGAAATCAGCTAGTTGAGAGCACAAGCCCTTGTTTAAGGATACATTTGAAATATACACTGTAAAGGATAAATTCCTCACACACAATCACTCATACATATACAAGAGAGTTGAACTTCGAATATTAGTTGAGTGAGTCTTGCACAAAGACAATAAACTTGTGTATATAGTCCTTGCATATGAGACATTAAATAATATGCTGATTGTGAGGTGCTGCCTACAATCTTGAGTGCTAGGAGTTCAATTAGGCAATAGTGTAAGTCCTTACTGAATGAGTTGTACAAAGAGTAGTATAAATCAAAGTCTTCTAGTGAATCCTTCCCAAGGAGAAGAAAGGGTGACGTAGGAGCATTTGAAGTCTCCGAACATCCATAAACAAATTCATGTCTATTTGTTTATTGCATTTACTTATCATTTCCATTATTTTAAGGATGCATTGTTGAAGTATTTTATGTGTTCTTCAAATACAGAATTATTGCATATCAAGTGATTGATAAAATCTAAACTAGATTACACGATTCATCCCATGTTCAGCGGCATCTTGCCAAAGGGACAACCAATTTGTCAATTCATGACTGTTAATTCTCCTGAAGCCTTCTGAAGAAGAAATACTCTCCAGCACATTCCACTCCTTCATAAGCATCAGTTGAATAAGAACATCATCAGTGACAAGCTTTGAAGTATGGTTGACTTCAGCACGCCTCTTATACTTTCTTGCAGTTGCTCTCTGCTTGGCAGTAGCAACTAATCCATCACGTTGAATCGTTTGGAGCTCGTGTACCTTGGTCCAAGTAGACATCACCTTTGTAAAGACAAATTTCTCAAGAGACTTCTTTAGTTTCTCCAAACAACGAGGTGTCAATGCAAGATGAGGGACGTTGGAACTACTTGAACTATCCATCAATATTTAATTGTTATTATCGAATGACAATGGTCTTATTTATAGATAATTCTTAATGAGACGGGAAGAAGACGAAGAGACATCAGTTATCAAAATGGACTTAACTGATCCAAACTAAGTTTTTTCTACTCTTTTTTTAAAAAATTATATGTATTTAGTGAGGGGGAATATCGAATATAAACGGTTAAATGAGAAGACAATAGTTAGTTGGTCTTTAACTGAAATGATTCAGCTTATAACTGATCACTCAGTTGCTGACCTAACCGATCTTCTCCAATAATTTAACTGATAAATCGATAAATATTCCATAATAAGTGATGTGACTGATAATTACTCATTTAATGCACGTCTTTCAATGAATAGTGTTTTAAAACGTGGCCCCACGTAGCCCATTTAAATTCTACACATGCTTTTATCACAAGTACACACGATTTTATTAAATTTATCTCGGACTGACACGTGTCCAAAGATTTGAACAGTCACATACAAACGTACTTATCCCCGCCTCATTTAAGTTTTTCTTCCTTTACGCACATTTCAATCTCCAGAGCAAATCAATACACTGAGCTTTCTTTCTCGCAGATAATCAATCTTTCAGAAATGGCAAACCAAGTTCCAGCATATATGTTGAACGCTATGACTGTTGATTTTGATTCAGCCCTTTTTGTTCAGGATTAGGCTATCAAAAGTGTGTTTATCAAAATAGAAGCTGCTGGACTGAAGACATTTTTTGGACTTTCTTCCCAAGAAATCTATTCTAAAGAGATTCAAGATCTCTACACCAACGGTTTTGTCTCTGCTGACGGCAATATCACTTAAACCGTCAACAACCAACTGCTAATGATCGACAAAGACTACTTCAGCAACCTCTTTCAGTTGCCAACTAATGGGCTAGCAAATATTTCTGAGGTAAAATACTCTGATGTTGAGGAGATGCAAACTCTCCTGTCTGTCGATTGTTATAAAATCAAAGTTTTCGATCTCAAGAAGTAACTCAAGCCAGAAATACAGTTACTGGCCGATATAGTGGCCAAAGGGCTTCTAGCTAAAGCAGGATCTTTTGCTGCCCTCACGTTTGAGAAATTTCAAGCCATGACGGCCATCATGACTGGAAAAAGACTGAACTTGAAAGGTATCATCTTCAATCATCTGAAGAATATGTTTCAGTCTTCAAAACAGGTCGAAGGGATTTGCTGTGTAGCTTAGCTATCTGTTGAAGAGCAAGGGCTTAGTGGGTGATTCATCTGAGAGGTCATCCAAATTCAAAATCTTCAATGCCAAGAGTGTTCAGATGCCTAAACTCAAGTTGGACATCTCTCCTGAGTAGTTTGTCAAGGTAAAAAAGGTTATTGGGATGCAAGGGGCTCCCAAATCAGTTAAGAAAGCCAGAATGATACTTCAGAAAAAAGCAATCAAATGAAAACTGATTGTCAGGGAGACTGATTCAGAGAAGACTCCTTCTACCAAGATCTCCAAAAGCCCAGAACTCAGAAGACAAAACCTTCAATCACTGTGGGTAACATTCCAACTGATAGGCTGATCCAATCAGGAGCTGAACAGAAAATCAAGGCTACTCCACTGAGAGCAATACCAATTGGATCCTCAACTGATGATCAGTTACCTCCATCTACTGCTCCTCTCAAAACAAATTTCACCGAATCTGGTAAAAATAAGAAATCTATGGGAGTTAAAGCTCCACTCATCACTATCTCTGGCCAATTTCTCTGCCATTTGCCAGACCTAAAGAGATAGTGATCAGAGAACAAATTGATACAACTAGGTCAGGAATGAGCATCCCTCATGTTCTGACCGAATCAAAGGGCAAAGAGAAAATGACAGAAGAGCCCAGACCAACAAAAACCATTCAAACACATATTGACCTCATTTGGAAAGAGGTCAATGAATTTGCTGAGACAAAGATGAAGACTTATGATGAATGGGTAAAGATTAGAACTATCGTGTTTGCCAGACAACCGCAAAAGAAATCAGTTTTGAAGAAGTTTATTGCCCTGAAAACCATTGTTCTAAAATTGGTCAAAGCAGCTTCAGTGGCTCAGGCGTTGCAGAGGAAGAAATATTTCTTTGATCAAGTACGGGCAAAGAAGCTAAAACAAATGGTTGTTCAGCTACGCCAAAACTTTGATCCCACCAGTCAAACTTCCTTCAATGACAAAGCAGTTTATGAAAAGTTGAAAACAGATCTTTTATCTTTACAGATGGAAATGAAGAATTGGAAAATAGATCGAGAACTAATCATTTCGAAAATTCCCAAGATTTTTTAATTGTAGGATCGAGCGCTCGCCGCTTTACGAAAAGCTATAGCTAGTAGTAATGGTGCAACTCAAATCTTTTAAACCACACAGCTTTGGTAAAGCGGCAAGCGCTCGGTCCTACAATTGGTATCAGAGCCAAGGTCAAGGGTTTGATTCCCATTGATTGCAATGAGTGAAATTATTGGGAGGGAGATTGTTGGGTGCAATAATTGTCCCTGCTAGGTAAAGCGATCAAATCGTGGTGCTTGAGCTGCTGTGCAGTTTAAAAGATTTGAGTTGCACTATTACTACTAGCTATAGCTTTTGGTAAAGCAGAAAACGCTCGGTCCTACATATCCTATGTGATCTGATGAGTTAATAGTGCAAGGAGTCTCTGGCCAGAGCAAGAAATGTGCTTTAGAGAAAGGTGTTTTGCTAGTTGCACATATCATGCCACTATTAGTACTCAAAGATAAATCGCATCGTTATCGAATTCATATTCAACTCTCGACATAACAATGGTTGCAGATTCGATCGGGATATATGTGTTTAAGGGACCATACTGTACGCTAACCATGACTAAAGGTTCTTGCAGTCACTAATAGTGAAAACTAGGGGATCATGGGGCGATCCTACTAGACGATCTTACCATAATCCGATGGGTGCAATCAAAAATGAGTTCTGACATATTTTATTAAGGAGTTGATGAAAAAAATGAGGTTAACTTGGGTAAACCCGAATAAGAATAAATGTTATTATGAATCATATAGATATGTGAACCTACAGCTAGCAGTAACCCTGAACCATTGAGGGTCACACAAGTATCGGATTCTATGTTCACGTTGAGATAGTTAAATTTCAAGGAGTTGAAATTTAGTGAATATAGTTTGATTGAGATCAAATAAGAAGCTTACAAAGGAGTTTATGAGATGATTCCATAGGATGGAAGAAATAGAAGTTGGCATGATTGCTAAATAAGGAAGGAGAGTGGAACTGCCTGTTTTATTAAAGAGTTCACTAAAACTGGCAGCTGCCAAATATGGTAACTACCATATATGGTAAGTTGTAAATTTGGCAAACGAAAACTTTTTATCTTCGAAATTTTCAATTTCAATATATGAACAAGATTTGTATCATAGTTACATCAGCACTCCTCAGATCGTCGATCGGGGTTATAATGAGTTCGAAATCATTTTTTTGTGAATTTTGAATTTACTAATTAAATGATTGTGCTAGTAGTGGTGACTACTAACATGCACAAATTCTCAAAAATATTCTAGGGGAGTTTAGAATTAAATTAACCAAGGAGTTAGTTTATAAATTAAATAATGGTTATTTAATTTATTATACATATACTTGTTTATATTTTATATGGTAATATAAATATGTGTATATGATATTATTATATCATGTATTATTAAATATAAATAAATACATTATATATTAATTATATAGGAGTTTAAATATAATGAAATTATTAGAATCCTTGTGGAGAAGAACTCCTAATTAGATTAGTAGTCTCACTCTATATATACACCACTAGGACTCATAATTACAAACCAAATTTTTGCACACAAAACAAAAAGGAATTCTCTCCGATTCTCAAGTGAAGGTCACGACAACAAAGTTTTTTTTAACAAAAAATTCGGCCAAATGTTTTCTTCCAAGCCGTGCCGCACCGACTCTGAATTTTGGATATTTGGAGGCTGCACTCTCAACGCACAAATCGCTTGCGATTTCTAGTGCAATTCAAGCGAGGAACAAAGCTTTTGAACATGGACCCAATTAGGAAATCAAAGGAACAAGCCGTTCATAGAGATTTACAAGAAGGGCTATCTCCGCGTAAAACCGGAATAGTTTGGAGTCCAAGCATTAATAACTCAAAGTTATAATTCTAAAAGTCCTATGATTGTTTCTAAACACACGAAGCCCAAAAACAAAAAATTTAAACTTCCGCTGCGTCTTGGGTGCGAGAACACGATGTCCCAACAGATTCATCTTCCAAGGATGAGATCATTTATTATTTAATGCACCCATTTGAAGAAATTCTTAGGGTTGGCAACCCAAGTGATTTACCCAAAAGAAATCCAAGAGATTTATGCCAACAATATTATTTCGGATGACGACAAGATTGTCATGACCGTCAACAATGAGTCGCTGATCCTGGATGAGGACTATTTCAGCAAACTCTTTCAACTTCCAACTGATGGCTTATCTCACTTCTCTAAGATAAAGCTATCTGATATTGAGGAGATGCAGACTTTATTGTCTACTGATGGGAGAAAGATCAAGGTGTCTGATCCCAAAAAGGAGCTAAATCCAAAGATACAACTGCTGGCAGATATCGTCGCCAAGGGTGTTCTCGCCAAGACAAGATCATTTGTTGCCCTCACCCTTGAAAAATTCCAAGTTATGACAGCAATAATGACCGGCAGAAGATTGAACTAGTCTACCATTATTTTCAACATTTGAAAAGTATGGTTCAATCTTCGAAGCAGTCGAATGGTTTCGCTTTGTCGCTTAGCTATTTGCTGAAAAATTCTGGTCTGGTGGATGACTTAACTTAGAAGTCTTCCAAGCTCAAGGTGTTCAACGGCAAAAATGTTCGGCCACCAAAGACAAAACTGCAAGTTTCACCGGAGAAGTTCACCAAAATCAAACAGGAGACTGGGATGATGGCAACTCCCAAATTCGTGAAAAAGGCCAGAACCAAAGACTTGGTAAAGAAACTGACAATCAAGAGGAAATTGATTGTCAGTGAGTGATCGGAGAAAACACCATCTCCGAAAATTGTGAAGAAGCCAAGGTCTCAGAATACCAAATCATTTGTTGTTGAAATCTTTCCAGCTGAGAGGCTGAAGCCAACTGGAGCTGAACCACCCTTAACAGCTATAATTATTCGGGCAGTTCTAGTTGCACAAACAGCTAAAGAGACTCAGCGGAAGAATCAAACTGAGCCTCCAATGAAAATAGTCATCGAATCTGGTGAAAAGTTGAAACTTGTTGGAGTTCGAGCACCACCTATCATTGTCACCAGACCAAATGTACTGCCAATCGCTCGACATAAAGGCGTGGTAATACGTGACAAGGTGGATGAAAATACTTCTGTGCTGAGTAAATCTCACGCCTTAAATGATCCAAAAGGCTAGGGCAAGATGATTGAAGAGCCCAGTCCAACCAACTCGATTCATACTCATATTGATCTCATTTGGAACGAAATAAATTAGTTCGCTGAATCGAAGTTGGAACATTTTGATTAATGGGTCAGTTTTCAGACTGAAGTGTTTGCCAGGCGATTAAAGAAGAAATCCGTCTTAAATGAATTCATCGCTCTGGAAACATCGCTCCTGAAGATAGTAAAGGCTGTCACTATTGCTCAGGCACTGGAGATGAGATCTTATTTTTTTATCTGATGTGCGTGAAGAAGCTGGCTAGAGTAACAGCTTAGCTAAAAATGAACTATGATCCGATTAGTCCAACTGATTACAATGACTTAGCCGTCTTTCAGCAGTTGGACTCCGATCTCTTATCCTTGCAAATGAATATCAAAGCATGGGAAATAGATCAACAATGATATGCCAGTTGATTCCAAAATCCCAACATCTGTGGAGCAGGATCGACCATCTGGAGCTCAATCAGAGCCATTCAAGGAAGCAGTTGCTAAACAGCTTTGAGCCAATGATTGTTCCTACTCCTCAGGCTGATCAACCATCTTCAAATTCTGCTCCTCCAAAATTTCCTCCAGTCAGTCTTGAATTGTACAAAGACAATGAGTTGTAACTGGCCAATATTGACGAAGTTATCCAATCAATTGCCACCGGCATCCAGCTGAACCTTTAATCTGCTCAACCAGCTGAGACAGTTGAAGGCTAGAGCTTATTAGAACAACTAGCCTCTAAGGCTATGTTTGCAAATATTGAAGCAATGGTTCATTCAACCGCCATGACTGACCAACAGAATAAATTTGAAACGGCCCAGTTTCGCCCTGAACAAATGGTTTATGTACAAGTGCCAACTGATGTGCCATCCAGCTCAACTGCTGCTCAACCTTTTACCTCAATTAAAGATCCTCAGTAGGAAGCAGTTGAAGAAATTTTCAAAGAACAAGACCAAACTGAGACTGAATCACCACATTTAGCCATGGTCATTTTTAGTGAAAAAGATAAGGGCAAAGCAGCAGCCAAATCTGTAATCTTGTCTCCTGAAATACCGATGGCTACTTACATCATGCTTGAAGAAATTCAGTCCATTTTGCACAATCTTATCTCAATTGTCTCCAACATGAAATCAACCCAACTGGTGCATACACTCAAGATTGATTCTACAAAGGAGAATGCAATGAAGAAACTTCAGCAGGTTACAAAAGATATGACTTCACTATTTCTCCTAGTAGATCAACTGAAAAAGGATAAAGTGATAGTTCTAGATCTCTTCCAAACTCAAGACATGCTTGTTAAACAAATTGACTTCGTGCAAACAAGTATGAAAAAGCACATGGATTTGATGCAGGAACAGATGTTGAATGCCATATAACAAGTCAGCTCTGAAGTCCGCCTTCTATAAACTCGCGTTGGTGTTTACAAAATGGGGGAAAAGGAACAGCAGCAGCAGCAATCTAAGATAAGACCAAGTTAACAAACTGATCAAGAACCTTCTGACAAAAGAGCAAAGTAATAAAGAGCAGTAAAGATCAGTTAGAAGGCAGTCTTTATTTTTTCATTCTTTGATTTGTACGAATCTATACAGAGGAAGAGTATTTTTCGCAAAGATCAGTTAGAAGACAATTCTTTCATTCTTTATAAGGTTATGTACAATGAAAGATTATTTTATCTACAAAAGTTCAGTTCCTGAATTCTATGTTTTGTCAAACACCAAAAATCAGAAAATTGTTGGAATCAGAATTTTGAAGTTTGACAAATAAAGCGATTAAAGATTGCAGAACTGATCGGCTCAACTAAACTTATTCGAACTGAAATCGCTTAAACTGAAGTTTCCAAGCAGAAAATTAATGTGCTAAATAATTAAAGGCAATCGAACTGGTTGAAGGTAATTGAATTTGTGATGATACATGAACTATCAGTCAAGAGAGCTCAGTTATACAGTCAGCTCAACTAATCGGCTATATACTCAACTAATAGTCAGTTGGACACGTCATCAGATGAAGCATAGCCAACAACCGACAATCTGTACAAAGCAGACTGTAACTTGTAGTGGGAGCGTAGCATATCAGAACGTTACAATGTACGATTGTCATAAGAATGTTGACACGTTCAAAAAGGACAAATCAACGGATATAAGTCATTTGAATGCATTCAATATTACCGTTGTAAGCAAAGATTATAAATAGTCGTGGGGTTCAGCTGAGAAAAGAACTCTGTGCACAGTCATTCTTATTGAATTTTTGAATTCAAACTTACAAGATTAGTTAAAAAAAAGCTCACATTTAACATACATATTCATAGATTTCAGGCTATCTTTCGAGCAAAATCACTAGCACATCTTTTGCTGTATTCGATCTTTTAAGATCACTCGTGCTTAGAAAAGAATATCAGTTGTATACTGATAAAGTTGAATAGATACTAGGGGTTTCAGTTTGGGAGTGTTTAAGACAAAACTGAAATGGGTTATTACAGTTTCTATAATTAATTAAAGTCTTTTAATGAAACCCTATCCTTGTGATAGAAAGGGTGACGTAGGAGCATTTTAAGTCTCCGAACATATCTAAAATCTCTGTGTTCATTATTTAAATTATTCTTTGAGTACTCAATCTGTCAGTCGATTTATTTTCGCACTATATTAGTTAATTGATTGACACCGACAACAAGATTCTTGAATTTAGTTTATCACTAAACTAATTCATCCTATCGAAAAAAATTTGAAAATCTTAAAGTATTTATTCAAACCTCCCCCCCCCCCCCCCCCCCCCCCCCTTCTAAACATTTTCACCTGTCTATTCGATCCTAACAGTTTCCTAGCAAGGACTCACTTAGAACTGAAATTATGACAGAAGCTTATAGTACCCCTTATTCTATACTCCGTGGAAGTACATAATTGTACAAGGACTTGCAACTTTTAATTTGTGGCCGAGTATGAAACAAGACATTATGCGCTTAGTATTCGAATGCTTGACGTGTCAACAAGAGAAGGTAGAGCATCAGAGATAGCAGGAATGCTCCGACCACTTTCCATTTCCGAGTGGAAGTAAAAGAACATCACGATGGACTTCGTGGTAGGTTGGACAAAGACGGTGAAAGGATTCAATGCAATTTGGGTAATAGTGGACCGTCTTACTGAGTCAGTAGATTTCCTACCAGTAAAGACGACTTTCTCCATGACGCACTATGTGGTGCTGTATGTTAGAGATGTAGTCAGACTGCATGGAATTCCAATTTCTATAATGTCAGACAGAGACACACGATTCACTTCATCATTCTGGAAGAGTTTGCATGTAGCCTTAGGAACCAAGCTACTATTCAACACTGCGTTTCCTCACCAGACAGACGTTCAATAATAAAGAGTCATTCAAATTTTAGAAAATCTACTCCGAGCATGTGTGATCGATTTCCATGGGAGATGGGAACCGAAGCTACCTCTGGTGTAGTTCACCTATAATAGCATTTATCAGTCATCCATAGGAAGGACTCCATACTAGGCAGTCTACGGAAGGAAATATAGATCGCCCATACATTGAGATGAGGTAGGAGATAGAGCTACAATACAACCCGAAATAGTTCAGCACACCGTGGATTTAGTCGCCAAGATCCGAGACAGGATGAAGACTGTTCAGAGTCGACAGAAAAGCAACGCTGATAAAAGAAGATGGAATCTCAAGTTTGCAATCGGTGATCACGTGTTTGTGAAAATAAAACATATGAAGAGTGTTAATAGATTTGGCAAGAAAGGCAAACTCAGTCTGAGATTCATCGGACCATTCAATATACTCGACAGTGTGGGAGCATTAGCATATTGAGTGTCATTGCCACCAAACATCGCAGGAGTTCACAACGTTTTTCACGTATCGATGCTCCGCAAGTACATGTCGAATCCCTCACATGTACTAAATTTTGAACCACTGCAGCTTACACCAAACCTATCTTACGAGGATAGGCCTACTCAAATTTTGGGCAGACGGGAGAGAAAGCTGTGGAACAAGGTGATAAAGATGGTCAAAGTCAAGTGGCTAAATCACTCGGAGGAAGAAACCACTTGGGAGACCGAGTCTGAGATGAGGAGTCTCTATCCGGAGTTGTTCGGTAAGTCATAAATTCGAGGACAAAATTTTATTTAAGGGAGGGAGGAATTGTAATATCCAAAAATCAGTCCACGTAAACCGCATGCATTAAAATTATTTAAATTTCTTATTCATTTTATTTAATTGATTTTAAATGCTTAACTGGTATATTTTATATGATTCAATGTTTAGATTGCATGATTTCATGAAATTAATAATTTTGTCCGGATATTCGATATTAGGCAGGGGAAAGGAGACCAAGGACGACCAAGATGAAAATATTTTTCGATAAATTTTTTTAAGGCTCGATAATATGATTAAATATGATTATAGTTTTTTGAAAATGATAGAGCACAAATTATTTTTCGAGTCGAGCGTTAATTTATCCGGGAAGCCAGTTTTAATCAAACGAAGGACTTTTATGGACCCGAAAGTTATTATTTTTAAAAATGATATTTGAAAACTTTTAGTTTATAATTAAATGAGCCTAATTTAACTAGGATTGATGGGCCTAATAATCCCAAACTCCAAAACCCCAAAACCCCAACTTTTTTAAACATGATTTTGAAAATTTATAAGATCAAAACTTAAGGTTCTAAGACTCCTAGTGGCAGCCAAAAATAACACACATCACACACAAAAAATTTTCAAAAATCGAAGAGCAAAAATCCAAGGTTGTTCGTCGCCCATTCAGTCTTCTTCGCAACCCACACCAACGATTGAATATTCGAGCGTTCTAAATGAAAAGACACGCTGCTAAACTTTTTTTTTTGCACCATTCAATCCATAATACATGTGTTTTATACTTTGATACATGGAAATTATTTTGATCGAAATATGCAATGTTTAAGGGTCTATTCTTAAAGTTTTTTACGTTTCTATGCAAGTATGATTTCTGTTATGAATCCTAAGAACACGCTGCCACTATGTGACGTTTAGGGGTCGTAAAAGAGTCTTTTAATGGAGACGTAGGCTAGAAACAAGCATGGCTAAGGAAAATCGGAACCTAAGGTTTCTAGAGCCTCCCATGGAGCTTTTGGGCACATAGGAGTATCAGCAAAGGGGAGGCAGCACCAGGGCTTGGACCAGGCCCTGCGGGGATGCGGCTGGAGGGTTAGGAAGGGCTCAAGGCTTGCTGGACGGTGGCTAGATGAAGGAAGGCAACGACCGGGCCCTAGGAACCATGTGGTGCACGCGGATTCCAGGGGCGAGGAAAGAGCGGGCACGACTAGAGGGCTGGTGCAGAGGGTTCAAAAAAAGTCCTAGGGGTGTGCCTAGGGGTCTGGTTGGTGTGCCTAGGGCCTGGACGTGCTTGGCGCGGAAGAGGGGCTGAGGCGCGCACATGGGAGGAGGAAGAGGAGAACTCGAGCGGCTTAGGGCTCGCTCAGGGCTTGTCCGAGCCGGTCAACATGGTATAGGAAGGGTATGCTCGTGTCTGGGCTACTGTGGTCAGGTGGTCCGATAATGGCTCGGGTTGTAGGCGCATGGCTTGGCTTATGAAGGAAAGGGGCTCAGTTAGGGCTAGGGAAGGAAAATGGGCATGAATCGTGGTTCACGGGCTTGGATCAGGGTTCACAAGGGTATTTTAGGGATAAAATGTCTAATTTTAAAATTTAGAATGAAAATATTAAGTTTTGGAATTTATTTGGGGTTTTAAAATGCTTCGTGTTTAGTTATCAAGTCTTTAAATCAAAAGACTCGGGTTTAATTCTAAAAAAATATTAAAAGTCTAGTATAAGCTTATATGATTCTATGGTATAAGCTTGAGTCAAGTAAAGTAAGAAAAAATCAAAATCGGAAAGTTCGGATTCCAAGGGTAAAATGATCATTTTACGTCCCGGGTCGAAAGATCTGTTAGTGTCCCGAAGAGTCATAATACGTGATAAATGATATTTTAAAATGTTTATGATGGAAATATGTTATTTTTATGATTTATGCAAAGGCTGTATAAGTTTTCCCGAAAAATACTATTTTACGATTTTTGAATAATACGATATTTTATAAATAAAAAGAATTGAAAAATATTTTGAAATATGTGAATTTACTATGACATAAAGGATATGATTAAGGATATCGTGAGGGAAAAAACCCAAGAGAGAGTCCGTTTACGGAAGAAGGGCCAGAGAGAGTCCAACGATCGTATTTCTATATTTGGCCACGGCCCAGACGAGAGTTGCTGACGGACGCCTCTAGGTATTTGGTGTATATAGACTGGCTAGTCGACCACATGATGATATGATAAAGGATAGTCACTTTCGAAGATCAAACTTCACCCAAAATAATATACGATGATGAAATGCTTTATGATTTAATGATTTATAATTTATATATGCTTACGAGTTTTACGCCATCTTATTTTATTAAAAGATCTATTTTAAAGCTGCATGTGCCTACATATTTATTATTTGTTTAGTATGATTAGAACATTCTGAGTCATTAGACTCACTAGGTTTGGATGGTTGCAGGTGAGGATGATTTTGAGGGAGGCACTTATGCTTGAGTAGATCGGGTCTGGAAATACACTCCTGATGGACTTTAATTTTCTGCATTAGCTTAATATTTAAAGTTTTAAAATGAAGATTTTGAGAATTATTTTATCAAAGATTTTATGCTTTATTTGGAAGTTTAGTTTTTGGATTATTTTAATTGACATGCGATTTTTTTGTTGATGATTTATGGATCTTTATGTATTTGAAGTTTTTTTAAAATTAGTTTTTATGTTAGAGGAAAATGCTTATATATATAAAAAAAATCTTAGTAGTATATTTAAAATAAAAAAGGAAGGGACGTTTTAGTTACAAGGTGGTTAAACAAATTATTAATTTTGGCATTGAAATTTCCAAAATGGTACTCAAGGTATCTTTCAAAAAATTTGAAATCACGAATCGACAAAGATGTTACATAGGTCATGGTGTTGTTCGAAAATCATGATGTTGAAATGTAATGGTCTTCAGGGTGTTCGAAAATCATGATTCTATAAATCTGAAAATGCATTTGGGAACTCAACATGATAGTGATATATATTAATATGGTTACCCAATTATTTCGGTACAACACCATAGTTTAACAACAAAAATATTTCAAAAAAATTTAAAGTACTAGGATTTTCATATGGATCTAAATTATAAGTTGGGAAGATCATAAAATAGTAAATGGAATTGAATTTCAAGTTTTCTACACGTAAACATTATTAATTTGGAATTTTCGAAAAACCACAAAAATGTGAATTTGAACATTTTTTAAGGTGAATTCGAAAAATAATGAAGTCACGATGAAATCGCAATATGAAATCAACGGATAGCCCAAATCAAATTTTGTTGATTTCAAACCAAAGTGAAAGTATACAATCTTTTGTATGAACAAAATCAAACATATTACATATTTGATGGACATGATTTTGACAGTTTGGATAGCCCAAAATTCTTCTATCTACGAATCGGGTGAAATATTTTCAAAAAAAAAAAATACTTCCAAGCAAGAACATGAATTGTGCAAAGTTTGGAATAGAAATAATAAGTTATGTGGAAATGAAAATTCCAAAAAATTTATGGAAAATGAACATTTTAATAAAATTCATGATATTTCCATGAAAACAAAGAGATTTCGGATTTGTAAATTGTGCTAGTACCATTAAACAATACTGGGTTAGGTTAGTCTCAAAAGAGCTTTCAATTGATATATCATATTAGTAAAAATTCTTCTTGGATCAAAAGTTACGGCGGATTGTATTTTTCTTTAAAAAAAACATCTCAATTCCAAGGGTCTGCCTGAACTAGGTATACTGAAACTAGGTCTGCTGAAATTTGGAAAGATGAATTCAGGCTGCTGAAATTTCGAACGCTGAATTCAGGCTGTTGAAATCCGGAATGCTGAATTCAGGCGTTGAATTTCAGTTTGTTGATTTCAAGCTTTCCCAACTGATTTGTCCAACTGTTTGGCACAAATATTCACTACAAGAAAAATACAAATCAACAACGCTCATACGACAACAGTTTTTGTTAAAACCGTTGTGTTTTTATTAAAACCGTTGTGTTTTTAACTTTTAACAACGATTTTAACAAAAATCGTTGTCGTAGCCTAAAAAACCAGCTAATAGACAATGGTTTTTTGAAAAAAAGTTGTCGTAGTTTATAATTTTTTTAAAAATGGGTTAAAACTAGCGACGGTTTTTCTTAAACCGTCGGTAAAGTTAGCGAAGGTTTAAGAAAAACCATCGCTAATTTATAATTAGCGATGGTTTTAAAAAAATTGTCGCTCTATTTAGCGACGGTTTTTGAAATAACTGTCGCAAATTTAAATTAGCGACGGTCCATAAAACCGTCGCATTGTTAAATTCGTATTGTTTTAAAAAAACCTGTCGCTTCATTTAGCGAAATTTCAATAAAACTGTCGCAATTTTAAATTAGCGACGAAACAACCGTCCCTAATTTTAAATTTGCGACGGCTATTTATTAAACCGTTGCTAATAGCGACGGCTTCAGCTGAACTGTCGTTATATCCCTCGCTTTTAGCGACAGTATATACAAAATCCGTCGCTAATTGCAAATTGCCTATAAATAACCGCGTCCTTAATCATTTCTTCCCACAACAAATTCTTCTCTTTTCAACTATTTTCAGTTTTTTTTTTAAAAAAAAATTTATTTTCAATTCTAAGTGTAAGATTATAAATATTATTAATTTAGTAAGATTGTAAGGTTTTTCTTGTAGGTTTATAAAATTATAACAGTAAATTTTTTTTTACGAAAAAATATAGCGACGGAAATCATATGAAAAACTGTCGCTAATTAGCGACGGAAAGCATATAAACACCGTCACTAATGTGCAACGGAAAATTTGTAACCGTCGCTGGTTTGCGACGGACATCATATGAAAAAAGTCGCTAATTGCGACAGTTTTATAAAAGCCGTCGCTATTAGCGACAGTTTATTTTAGAAAAACTGTGGCAAAATTTAGTTTAACAACGATTTTTCAATTCTACGACAACAGTTTTTCACCGTCGCCTTTAGACGTCTACAACAACGGTTTTTCACCGTTGTCTATGAGCGCACCATTTAATCACATGGCCGTTAACAACGGTTTTATAAGACCTGCGACAATGGTTTTTCATCGTCGTCTTTGACGTCTACGACAATGGTTTTTCACCGTTGTCTTTGAGCGCACCTTTTAACCACAGGGGCTTTAATAACGGTTTTATTTGACCTACGACAACGGTTAAAAACCGTTGTCTTTTGCCTTTTTTTTGTAGTGAATCTATTATTCAGTGGGTCGATCTTATTGATATTCATATTAGTTGGTCTATCTTATTATTCTTGTATTCATATCTGTTCAGAATTCTCCTTAACCATATTATGAAACCTGGTTCGCTCTGATACCACTTCAATGTCTAGTCTTAGGACCAAAGCGTATCAACATCGACATTGTTCTAAAATTATACATTCGAAAACAACAACCATCTGAAGTACATAAATTCAGAAACCAGTCATTCATTCATAAAATCGAAATATTATCTTTACAACTTCAAAACAATATATTATATCTTGACATAATATTTACAATAGTGGAATGTAAAACATAATATAAAGGTAACGAACCTAAACGACGATAGTGGTATTATTCTACGTAACCATCTCCAAAACTAGATTCGCTCGACTTCTTAAATATCTTCTTCATTCTTATCTGAGGAGAAAATATTGAGTGATATGGTCATTACTCAGTAAGCGGAAAAATCCTCCCAGCATTTAAATTCTTTTTCAACAGAAATCGCAAATATAGAAGTAATATCGAATATATAAAAATATTTTATTTTCAGAAATAAATATGTATCAACATTATACACTGAACATATTATGAAGTTCATGCTAACATCTATCAATATCCTATATTTTAATTCTCTAAAGGGTGAGATAGCAATTAGTAATAACATGAATCGGTAATCAGGTATGTTCAAAAAATGTATTCCTATCATTTATTCATAAAATATGTTGCTTCAATTTTACAGATTTCAAGAATCATACATAAAATATATGTTGGTCGGTTTAAAAAAAAATTAGCACGAGTTAAAATAGAAAGCCAACTTACACTAATATGCTTAACAAATTTTTGGTTGATGTTTGACAAAAATATGCCCTTGCTACTGGAATGCTGCTAAAATAAGGTTGCTCTTTGCTCGAATATTAGGCTTAAACCTGAATATTCTAGGTGTGATTTGCTCTAGCCTGATACACAACAAGCTGCCAAAAAAATACCAAGGAAAGAGAGCTAAACGAATTTTTGGATTTTCATATATTCGAAATATAGTCAACTTGTAAAAGCTTATGCACAATATTGAACTATTGGATCGATCTTAAACTTGTATAATATGTTAAAAGTAAGTGAACTAAATTATGAACGATAGTGATCGGGTTTGGAAGTTGTTTAAATTGTTTTATAGACAAAAAAAGTAGGTATACTATTCTCGCCTAGAATTTGAACATTTTTCTTGCGGAGACTATATAAAAAATTGAAGCATTGTATTTGGCTGTCATTTGGATAAGGTATTTAGAACGTGGTGTGGAATATTCAGAATGGTGGAAATCGGATTCTAATTTCTGTATCGAGGACAAAGGGATTTGGACAGTGGCTTTGGCTCAATAAATTAGCAGCACTCTTGCTCGAAAATGAGAAGTATTCTGGTGATCTTTTGGTATGGTTCTTATCCATTCTCATGCCTCTATTTTTAGGCTTGAAGCAATCAGCTGAAAGGTTGCTATAATTGCTCTTCTTCAATGGTAATTTATCTTCCTTAATTCCACTAATTTGATTTTATTGAGCTGTTATAAGTCCATATAATTCAGCTGAATTCTTCTTTATTTTCAAATTTTGAGTTGTTTTTAGTAGAAAATGTCACCAATATATGTTGTCATGATGGTGAAAGGTACTTATAAAAACAATTAACCTTCATGTTGATCATTTTTTCGGATCTTCATATCCATCCCTCCTTATTAAAAATTTCATCCTTGAAACTTGAGTCAGCTTGATCTTTAAATAGTTATGGGTATTTCATGCGCATCTTCTCTTCGAGTTCCCATATAGCTTTTCTTTCGTTGTTGTTAAACAAGTTTACTTTAATGTATGGGATGGTGTGTCACCTCAATACTTGCTCTTTCGTATCCACTATAAGATAAAATTTCCTCCAGAATTCAATTATTTATTAAAGTTACTTTTAATCACAAATTGTCCAGTTTCAAGGATATGACTCGGATAATTATCCGACAGAATGCTTGTAAGAATCTCGGGTATTCGCACGAAATTGTCCATGTAGAGAACCTTTCCATACTGAAAATCATGCAAACGAGTAGGTCATGAGCGAAATTTTTCAGTCGCTTTCGTTAAGCCAAATTGACCTACTAAGAATTCGTAAGGTTTTTATCTAGCCAAAATGATGTCTTTGGAATAACCTCTGTGTTTCCTTTCAGTTGAGGGCATCTCAATCGCAAACCTATCCTTGAAATTATCTTTTCTTCATTTAGTTGGTAAAATATTTTTCATGAGTATTATTTTATTCAGAATTCGGTAATCGATGCACAATCTCATACTTAGGTCTTTTTGACTACGTACAGAACCGAAGCTCCCATGGTCAGTCGACTACTGAAGTTGTTCAAATGGTGTCACTTGATAAGGTGTATTGGATATAGATACAGCTCTTGGTTGACAATTTAATCTCATATTATATCACTTGGTCAGGGACTGATCCTAGTAGTTCCATATGGAAGGCATCTAGGAATTCCTGTACCACTTGAATCTTTCTCAGTCTGAGTTTAGTTCCTTCTTTTACCTTTCTAATAATTAGGTAAATTTCTTTGCCCATTCATGGCTTTCCTAGTCTACGAAACACATAGAAGGAATTTTCGTTCCTTGTATAGCTAATCCATTCCAAGGATGACACCAAAATCTACCATGTTGAGTTAGATTACATCAGCATAGAACATTTGTTTGTTGACATGGACATTGCAGCCTTTATATGGCGCGTTTCAACAGTATTATAAGAAGGTATTGTCACTCAAGAGGTTCATTATGTGTTTTAGATTCAAGTCCTAACATCTTGATGATATATGAAGGAATGAGTGGCACCAAAATCAAACAATATTTATTGTGGAATAGAACGGTACCTACCATTTCTTACAAAAGCACAAATTTACAGGTTTGTTGAAGTACATATGTACGAAGTAATTGATATATTCAAAAATCCAAAAGTTAAATAATTCGATATTGGAAGATTCGTGGCTCGAAGTCCATTGATTCAATGTTTAAGAATTATAAATTGAATCCAATATGATTGAACTGAATTTTTTATTGATTTCAAAGGAAAAGTCAAACACACAAGGAATTCTATGATTCGGATTGTTAGAGTAGATGTTCTGTATGCCAACTGCTGGCTGGAGAATTTATTGATTCAAGTGTAATAAACAATCTTTATTTTAATATAATTTACTTTTTAATGGTTTCATTTTACTTTATCTGTATACTCATGCAATCAGCATAGATAAAGTCCTTTATTATACTTTAATACAAATGAATCGTAATTCGATGTTGAAACTCATTTGTAAACACTGCATATTCTAAATTAGTTCATAGTCGATTCAGCCGCCTAAAATAAGGATAAAGGCTGCTTGAGCTCGAGACTAGCATCTGTAATGTTGTGTACTGGGTTTCTTAGTAAGGGCATAGAGATGTCCAATCATGCAGATGGGTAGTCATATGATGATTATATCGAACAACCCTCCCTCGGAATTTCCAAGTGGTTATCATTCATCGAGAGGATAAGTCTGTGGTTATGATTGTACACCATTAGTCCTTACGACCCGGGAAAACACTGAGGCTCTATATGTTAGAGCTGTGCTTTGACTCGTTTACCGGCTCCAGGAGAGTCATCAGGTGGCGAGGTTGGGTACAGTTGCGATACATATAGGAGCAAGTGCATTGTAGTCGAGGATTCACCGCTCACCTATGAGTGTGGATATCCTATGTAATCTGATGAAATAATAGTGCGTGGAATCTCTGGCAAGAATATGAGATGTACGTTAGAGAAGAAGTTCTCCAATAGTACATGCGATGCCACTATTTATATGTATCACATAGTTATCGAATTATTATGCAACCCTCGATGAACCAATGGTTGCAGATTCGATCGGGATATATGAGATGAAGGGACCATACTGTACGCTAATCATAAGCGACTGGTTCTTGCAGGCACTATCAATGATACCTAGGGAGTCATGGGGAGATGCTACTAGACGCTCTTACCATGATTCGATGGGTTTAATCAGAAAATAGTTTTTGACATTCTCATGATCAAATGTTGATGCATGGAATGGGGCAAATTAGGGTAAGCCCGAATAAAGGATTATGTCCTGAATCACAAAGAGTTATGAACCCACGGCTAGCTGTGTCCCCGAACCTTTAAGGGTCACACAAGCACTGGTTTACTTGTTCCCGTTGATATAATAAATTCAATGAGTTGAATTTATAAGAAATAAGTTTGATATGATCAATCGATAAACTTATAAATAAAGTTTATAAAATCTTAAAGAAATTTTGATAGCATGACTGCTAAAATAGTCAAAGGGAGTCCATCTGCCTTATTTGGACATTGGTTATCTCGAAATTAAAGTGTGCATCATAATAACAATAAGTTGTAATTTTCACATAGATGATGTTGGATCGTCGATCGGGATTATGATGAGATTAATGTAATGGGAGCATGGATCATGCGCTTGTAATAGTATAAGCCCATCATGCTAATTTATTAAAGTTCAAATGAGCTTTTATAATTAAATTATATTTTAATAAATTAAAATATAGCCCATTAAGTTTTTATTAAATATGATATTGATTTATGTAATATGAAAATATTCATGATACCATAATTTAAAAACTTGCACACAAAGCAAAATAATAATGATTCATGATATTATAAGAAATATATGCATCATTCGAGATTGACCATGATATCGGATGCATTTTTTTTTTTTGGAATCTTTAATTAACTTAATTAATTAGATTAATTAAGTAAATAAATGATTAGAAAATAATAATAAAATTTTATTCTTATTTAGTAACATGCATCCGAGAGTTTTATGAAATGGCATGCAAATATTTTTTTGGAATCTCTAATTGATTTAATTAATATAATTAATTAAGGAAATGAAAGATTAGAAAGAAAAATAAGAATTGGATTCTTATTTACGTGAATAGTGCATCCGAGAGAAAAAAAAGGAGTTGCAAGAATTATTTCGGCTTTTCCAATTTCAAAAAATTGATATGCTGCTCTCGAAAAATTCTTCTTTCTTTTGCAAGAAAAATTCAGCTTATTGTGTTGAGTCGATTTCTTTTTCGTGTTCCATCTCTCCGCAAAAATTTTTCTAAATTTTTAGTGCAATTTAGAAGAGGAACAAATATTCCAGTCGTGGACCGGATTAGGAGATCGAAGAATGTTCGTAGTGATTTACAACAAGAGCTACGTCCGCTAGTACCGGAGTAGTTGGAGCCGTGTGATTAATTCACCAAAGGTATAAATTCTTTTGCCCTATGAATGTTTAATCTTAAAACCATACGAGTGCCCAAACATAAATATATTTTGATTGTCAAATAAAATAAAAATTTTAAAACTTCCGCTATGTCACGCCCCGGGACGGGGGTTGGTTGACACCGGCATTGCTATCAAATTTACATTCGAAAACAACAAGCCTCAGAAGTACAAAATTCAGAAACCAGTCTCTTTATTCATAAATACTGAATATCTCAATGTCTGATACAAACTCAAATGTTCTACAACGAAAATGTAAAATCGAACATAATACTGTCTTAACAGAAGCAGCGGAATCTAATTACATAATTCAGAACTGAGAAAAATAACAATCTTCTTCATCAGCCCCAAAACTGATGCTGTTCTTTTTCTTCTAGTAATTCTTCCTCGCTTTTATCTGAGATGGATTTGGTGGGTGAGTAATATGGTTGTCATTCAGTAAGCGGGGGCGGGAATAACTCCCAGTTTTCGAAATCATTTTCATACAGAAATAGTAATACGAATAATATACAGAAATTCTAATTTTCAGAACAGAAATCAGTATTCAGTATTCAGAAATCAGTATTCAGTAATCAGAAATCAGGAATTTAACAAGTAAGCACTGAGCACGTTCGTGAATTTCATGGCTAAACTGATATCAGTCCCCTATATGTTCTCTCCTCTAAGAGGTGAGGCCAGTAATCAGTAATCAGTAATGTTCAGAATATATAATCCTACCATTAGTTCACTAGGTTTCAGTGCTTCAAAATTCAGATATCAGAAATCGATCATACAGACACTTTGCTTTAAAACATAAATCATCAAACTGGATTCAAGATATTTATACATAAGCCCACTTACTATATTTTGCATAAAGAATTTCGGTTGAAGTCTGGAAATCTGCTTGCCTCGCTACTGGATTTTACAGCTTCGAAAAATGCACTCTCTTAGCTCTAATTTTAAGTGATAACTCAAGATTTTGGTAACAATAATTTCAGAGATTGAGTGTGCTATTTATAGGACAAAATCTGACTGTTGGCCTTCCAATTAATGACCATAATTTGCCATTAACAGCCTTTATTCCATGTTAAATGCTTCAGTTACAAGTCCTGAGCAGAATCAGTAGCTATTTGCTGGAATCTTGCTACTGAACTCTTCTGCTGCTGGATTCTGTCTGCTGGATTTTATCTGCTGGAAAATACCATCTTCTGAAATATGAGTTGCTGCTGGAAATGTTAGCTTCTGCTGAAATTTGCCAGCTGCTGCTACTGCTGGAATTTCAGGTTCTCACATCCCTCCCTCCTTATGAAAAATTTCGTCCTCGAAACTTGGCTATGCATGATCCTCAAAGAGGTAAGGGTATTGTTTTCGCATCTTTTCTTCCAATTCCCAAGTAGCTTCTCTTTTGGTATGGTTGGACCATTGTACTTTGACATATGGAATAGTTCGTCGCCTCAGTACTTGGTCCTTGAAATCAACAATTCGAATCGGAATTTCTTCATACTTCAGCTCTTCATTTAGATTGCTCTCAACCAGAAGTGGTCCAGCTTCCAGAAAGTGACTTGGATCATAAATATATCTTCTCAGCTGCGAGAGGTGGAATACATTGTGAATTCTTGACATGTCAGGTGGGAGTGCTAATCTATAAGCAAGTGTTCCCACTTTCTCAAGAATTTTAAATGGTCCGATGTATCTGGGATTCAGTTTCCAAGCCTTATTGAATCGGATTACACCCTTCATGGGTGACACTTTCACATATGTCTTTTCTCCAACTTCAAATTCCACGGGTCTTCTTTTCAAATCAGCCCAGCTTTTCTAGTCGATCTTGTGCAGTTTTCAATCTCTCCTTAATCACAATAACTTTATCCACTGTTTCTTGGATTAGTTCGGGTTCAACGATGGCTTTTTCCCCTACTTCATCCCAATACAGTGGTGATCGACACTTTCGTCCATACAGAGCTTCGTATGGTGTCATTCCAATAATACTGTGGTAACTATTGTTGTAAGCGAACTCGATTAAAGGCAGATGTTCGCTCCAATTACCACTGAAGTATAGAGCACATGCTCTCAGCATATCTTCTAGAGTTTGAATTGTCCTCTCAGTTTGGCCATCAGTTTGAGGGTGATACGCCGTACTAAGAGTAACTTTTGTCCCCATAGCTTGTTGAAAGCTCTTCTAAAATCGGGATGTAAACCTCGGATCTCTGTCTGATAGTATGTTAGCTGGAACTCCATGTAATCGTACAATCTCATTCATGTACAATGTGGCTAGCTTGTCCAAATTATAGTTCATGTGGACAGGTAAGAAATGTGCAGATTTTGTGAGTCTATCTACGATTACCCAGATGCCGTCATGACTTTGTCTAGACTTTGGTAACCCGACAACAAAGTCCATGGAGATATGTTCCCATTTCCATTCTGGAATTTCTAGAGGTTGCAGAAGTCCTCCAGGTCTTTGGTGCTCTGCCTTGACTTGCTGGCACACGTGACACTTGGAAACAAACATTGCCACGTCTTTCTTCATTCCACTCCACCAAAAACTTTTCTTCAAATCTCTGTACATCTTGGTACTGCCAGGATGGACTGAAAATTTCGACTTATGTGCCTCAAACATTATTTCTTGTCGAAGGTTATCGTTGTCTGGTACGCACAATCGTCCTTTCATCCACCAGATTCCTTTGTTATCCGTCTCATATCTGGTGCTTTCCCTTCTTTAACTTGCTCTTTTAGTTTCACCAAAGCGGAATCTCTATCCTGACTTATCTTGATTGTCTCTCGAAGACATGGTTGTGCTGAAAGTGAGGTCAGGATCGCCTTACTCATATTCTTTCGACTTAAAGCATCTGCTACCTTGTTGGCTTTGCCTGAGTGGTAGCTTATCGTCAAGTCGTAATCCTTCATGTGTTCGATCCATCGTCTTGGTCTCATATTTAGTTCCTTTTGAGTGAACAAATATTTGAGACTTTGGTGATCAGTGAAAATATCACACTTGGCTCCATAAAGATAATGTCTCCAAATTTTTTAGTGCGAACACCACTGCGGCTAGTTCGAGATCATGCGTTGGGTAATTCTGTTCATACGGCTTCAACTGTCTTGACGCGTATGCTATCACCCTTCCCTCTTGCATGAGTACACATCCTAAACCTTCTTTAGATGCATCACTGTAGACGGTGTAGTCCTTACCTTCCATAGGTAATACTAGCACTGGTGTGGATGTAAGCTTCTTCTTCAAAGTCTCGTAGCTTTGCTCACATTTTTCACTCCATTGAAACTTAGAGTTCTTCTGTGTGAGCTTGGTGAGGGGTATGACTATTGAAGAGAATCCTTCAACAAATTTTCGATAATAGCCCGCGAGTCCCAAGAAGCTTCGAATTTCTGTCACATTCTTTGGTCTAGGCCAATCTGAGATTGCCTATACTTTCTTAGGGTCCACCGATACTCCTGCTGCTGATATTATGTGCCCCAAGAATGTGACGCTCTCTAGCCAAAATTCGCATTTCTTGAACTTGGCGTAAAGTTCCTTTTCTCTCAGCGTCTGGAGGGTGAGACGCAGATGTGCTTTGTGATCTTCCTCACTCGACGAATATACCAGAATATCGTCGATGAATACCACAACAAACTTGTCAAGAAACTGCTTGAACACCCTGTTCATGAGATCCATGAATACTGCCGGAGCGTTTGTTAAACCGAACGGCATCACTATAAACTCATAGTGTCCATACCTTATTCTGAAGGCTGTCTTCGGAATATTGTCCGTCTTGACCTTGAGTTGGTAGTAGCCTTACCTTAAGTCGAGCTTGGAAAAGACTGAAGCTCCTTTGAGTTGGTCAAACAGGTCATCTATCCTTGGAAGCCGATACTTGTTTTTGATTGTGATCTTATTCAGCTCTCTGTAATCAATACACATTCTCATGCTTCCGTCCTTATTCTTTACAAATAGGACAGGAGTTCCCCACGGAGATGCGCTTGGTCGGATTTGCTTCTTATCCAACAATTCTTGAAGATGCTCTTTGAGTTCTTTCAACTCTGCCGGAGCCATTCGGTATGGTGCTTTTGAGATTGGTGTAGCCTTGGGCATTAAATTAATCTCAAATTCCACTTCGCAATCGGGAAGTTCGCCATGGAGTTCTTCAGGAAAGACATCCGGAAACTCATGTACTACCGGAATCTCTTCTAGTGTCAGTGTGGTTCCTTCCTTTACCTCGCTTAGCATAGCAAGGTAAACTTCTTCTCCACTTTTCATGGCTTTCCAAGTTTGAGAAGCAGAAAGAAGAGTCTTTCGTTCTTTTGTCTTGCCATGAAATAAAAGTTTCTCTTGGTGTGGAGCTTGGATGATTACCGTCTTTCCATGACAGTCTACTAAAGCATGATTCTTAGCTAACCAATCCATTCCAAGAATTACGTCGAATTCCACCATGTTAAGTTGGATTAGGTTTGCCTTGAAATTCTGATCTTCTATGAGAACAATAATATCCCAATATAGAGTGCGAGTTTCTAAAATTCGATTTGCAGGAGTTGCTGCTCTATATGGTTCTTCTAAGTTATCAGGTTTAGCTCCTAACTTCTTGGCAAATCTCTTAGACATGAATGAATGTGTAGCACCACAATCAAATAACACATACGCAGGTAGATCATTGATTATAATGATACCTGCTACGACATCATTTGAGTTATCAGCCTCTTCTTGATTAATAGCACAGACTCGAGCATTTGGCTTGTTCTCCTTAGGCTTGTTTGGAGTTGTTCCTCCTGCTTCCCTTGGATCTGGAAAAGGACATTGAGCAATGCGGTGGCCCATCTTTCCACAACGGAAACAAGCTCCAGAATTCTTACGGCATTCACCAGTGTGAGTGAATCCAAAATTTTGGCACTTGACTCCCTCTTTGCTTGATGGAGAAGAAGTGGTTCCTTTGGATGGATCACTGGTGAATTGGTTGTTTGAAAACCTAGGCTTCTTGAATTGCTGGTCCGGTTGGTACTGGCTTGGTTGAGGATGCTTGAGTTTGTTCTCACCTTCACGCCTCTTAATGTCATTCTCAGCCCTGATGGCGGTTCCCATCAATTCATCAAAACTATTGGGCTCGATAACGGCAAGGGCAGATTGAATACGGCTGTTCAATCCCTTCTTGAAGCGATGCATCTTCAAGGCCTCGTCTCCCATGATGGTTGGGGAGTAAGTTCCCAATGAGTGGAACTTGGATGAATACTCCACCACTGTCATGTTTGGTTCTTGAACCAAGATTTCAAATTCTGACAGCTTCTGCACTCGAACTGCTGTCGGGAAGTACTGCTTCAGAAATGCCTCTCGGAACCTTTGCCAAGTGA
Organism: Primulina tabacum; assembly: GCF_025594145.1. Lineage (NCBI taxonomy): Eukaryota > Viridiplantae > Streptophyta > Magnoliopsida > Lamiales > Gesneriaceae > Primulina > Primulina tabacum. The sequence continues at coordinate 29,155,520 of NC_134550.1, read as the reverse complement.
TAGGTCTCGCCCTTACCATAGCTGGTGAGACTCCTTTCCACCATTTGGCTGCTTTATCCACAAGAAAAGGTGTAATCACATCTACCTTGATTCCTTGTGGAACCTCAAGTAATCGAAGATGATTCTTCACCTCCTTCATCCAATTCTGTCTGACCTCGGGATCGGAACTTCCATCAAAGTTTGGGACTCTTTCTCTTTGGAGAGCCTCATAGTGCTGCTTAGTCCCATTCTGAGCTGTAGGTGGTGGCGGTGGCTGATTAGCATTAGGGTTGACAAACCCTTGTAGTGTGGTTGCCACAATCGTGGCTATAGCCATCAAATCTGCCTGTCTGAGGCCAACTACTGGTGGTGGTTGTGGTGGTTGTTGTTGTGCATCCTCATCATTGCGGTTGTTGTTGCGGTTGCCGTAGCGTGGATTACGATTGTTTCTAACTGGTCGTCCGTCCATTGCCTACAATTATGAATGTTCTAAGGTTGATGGCAGAATAGAGACTAAACAACGGAAGCAAAATGATTGAGTAATTGCTCAAAATTTAATTATGATACCAATGGATATAAATAAATTTTTTTTTCTCAAGAAAGTGCAATTACAACGAAACATCGAAATTGAAAACAGAAATGCAATTGGAACAAGTGATATTACAAAGAACTATTAATGCTAGTCTAATCTATCACTTCTCCTAATCCCAAATCCATAGGGTCCTCTTCGATTTCTTCATCTTCTTCAGGATCCTCCTCAGGTTCATCTTTATGGTTGGCTATTACTGCTTCTAGATGTTCAATATGACCATGCAGAACTGCGTTCTGGTCGCTAAGAACTTCAACAGTGTCCTGCAGCTCTTGAATTTGAGCATCAGTATGTTCACTATACTGATTATGCTGGTGTACGAGTTGGTGATTTTGATCCTTAAGCACTTAGATCTTCTCAACCAAGGTATCATGTAACTCGATGAACTCGGCAACAGTCTCTTGAGAGGTCTCAAACTCTTCTTGAGTCTTCCTATTCCTCTCTTCTGCTTCATGCAGATAGTGAGCATATCGTTGAACATCACCCCTCAAGTGTTCTGCTCGACGCTCTAACTCGTCTTTGTCCAGCTCTAGGCAGTAGTTATGCTCCTTGAGTTTCTCTAGCTTCCTCTCTAAGCTTTTAATGTAGCTACTCTGGTCAGCCATATCCTACATCCAAAACATGGAAGAGAATGTTCAAAAATGATCTCAAAAACACAGGTCAGGTTATAGACGAATACTGGAATGAACAAAATCAGTACTGTCTATGCATTTAATAGAAGAAATAGCTCAAAAATTTTCGGTCTCAGAATTCCGTTAAAAATTTACTAAAAATCCTTCACATCAAGAGCATGAATGGTACCAAGTTTGGTGTAAAAATGCTAAGCCGTTTAGAAATGAAAATTCCTCAAAGTTTCGAAAAGTTGGAAAATTTTACGAAAATGATGATATCACTATCTTAACGAAGGATTTTGGGGTTCGTCGGCGGTGCTAGAAAATCTGACCGTTCTAGGTTAGGTTCTCCTCGTCAAGAGCTTTCCAACGCATACTCTTAATAGTAAAAATTCTTCCTGGATCAAAAGTTATGGCCGTTTGAAGTTTGCCCGAAAAACACCTCAACTTCCATGCCATTTGCAAGTTCTACTGCATTCGCTTGCTAGAATTCACTGTCTACTGCACTTCTGATGTTTCTGCAATCAATCTACTGCTGTTCCAGCACTGTCTACTGCTTTCCAGCCCTGTTAGAATCAGTCTGCTGCATTCCGAGTCTACTGACCCAATCTTCTGCATTCAGATCTACTGGTTTCCATCTACTGGTTCTGGTTTCAGACTACTGGTCTGATACTCCTGTTTTTCGGTCTACTGGTTTTTCTGTTATCTGCTGGTTCCGGTCTACTGATTTTTTTTTTGCCTACTCATTTCAGTAGTCTATTACAGTAGCTTATTTTCAGTAGTCTATTAACGAAACTTATTTTCAGTAGTCTACTACAGTAGCTTATTTTCAGTAGTCTATCTCAGTAACTTTCAGGATTTATTTTTCAGAAGTCTATCAGAACTTATTATTTCTAGTTCCTCCTCCCAGAATATGAAACCTGGTTTGCTCTGATACCACTTCAATGTCACGCCCCTGGACGGGGGTTAGTTGACACCGGCATTGCTCTCAAATTTACATTCGAAAACAACAAGCCTCAGAAGTACAAAATTCAGAAACCAGTCTCTTTATTCATAAATACTGAATATCTCAATGTCTGATACAAACTCAAATGTTCTGCAGCGAAAATGTAAAACCAAACATAATACTGTCATAACAGATGAAGCGAAATCTAATTACGTAATTCAGAACTGAGAAAAATAACAATCTTCTTCACCAGCCCCAAAACTAATGATGTTCTTCTTCTTCTAGTAATTCTTCCTCGCTCTTATCTGAGATGGATTTGGTGGGTGAGTGATATGGTTGTCACTCACTAAACGGGGGCGGGAATAACTCCCAATTTTTGAAATCATTTTCATACAGAAACAGTAATACGAATAATATACTGAAATTCTAATTTTCAGAACAGAAATCAGTATTCAGTATTCAAAAATCAGTAATCAGTAATCAGTAATCAGAAATCAAGAATTTAACAAGTAAGCACTGAGCACGTTCGTGAATTTCATGCCTAAACTGATATCGGTCCCCTATATGTTCTCTCCTCTAAGGGGTGAGGCCAGTAATCAGTAATCAGTAATGTTCAAAATATATAATCCTACCATTAGTTCACTAGGTTTCAGTGCTTCAAAATTCAGATATCAGAAATCGATCATACAGACACTTTGCTTTAAAACATAAATCATCAAACTGGATTCAAGATATTTATACGTAAGCCCACTTACTGTATTTTGCTTAAAGAATTTCGGTTGAAGTCTGGAAATCTGCTTGCCTCGCTACTGGATTTTACAGCTTCGAAAAATGCACTCTCTTAGCTCTAATTTTAAGTGATAACTCAAGATTTTGGTAACAATAATTTCAGAGATTGAGTGTGCTATTTATAGGACAAAATCTGACTGTTGGCCTTCCAATTAATGACCATAATCTGCCATTAACAGCCTTTATTCCATGTTAAATGCTTCAATTACAAGTCCTGAGCAGAATCAGTAGCTATCTGCTGGAATCTCGCTACTGAACTCTTCTGCTGCTGGATTCTGTCTGCTGGATTTTATCTGCTGGATTTTGTCTTCTGGAATATACCATCTTCTGAAATATGAGTTGCTGCTGGAAATGTTAGCTTCTGCTGAAATTTTCCAGCTGCTGCTACTGCTGGTATTTCAGGTTCTCACACGCTGCGTTTTGTACACGAAAAAATCGAGATCCAACACGGATATCCTTATTTAAAAAGATGCTAGAAAACATAATCTAGTCTATAACGTCTCCATTTTCTAATCGTTGCTTTTTCTCGAGTTTAGTTTGTTGATTTACAATTTATGTCCCCAGATTTTTGCTGTGGAGCTCAAGTTGATGCACATACTTTCTCATTTCTTAACTATATGTGAAACGTCTGCTATTCGTTTTCTTAAAACATACTAGAATTTTTTTATTTTTTTAAAAACCCTTACTAGCATCGGCCGAACACTTGCATAAAATAATTAAAATATTTTTGACGCCATTTTAAAACAACCCAACCAGCTGACATTTAAAAATCCAAAGGAAATAATTTAAAGCATAAAATCGTCAAAAGTTTTATCAACTTAAAAACATTATTTGAAAAGTATAGCCCATACTATAACCTCTCAAAAACCACTCATAAACATAAATGAAAGTCATAAAATATCTTTAACATACTTAAAATCATAAATCATAAACTAGTGCGGAAACTAGCGTCGGTCCTCGGATTATGTGCACCTTCAGTCCAGCAAAGTCAACCATCAAGACCTCCATAAACATTATTATCATAATCACCTGCATCAATCACATCTAGTGAGTCTAAAGACTCAACACACCATAATCTTGATAACATATAATACATATACAGATCACATGTAATAGTGAAAAATACTTGTACTTAAAATATCGTTTTCATGAAGATGCATAAACTTAAAGCATAACATTTTCGTAAACATTTTCACGATGCATAAACTTTAAACAAAAACATTTTTATAAACTTTTCATATACATTTTAAAAACATTTTCGTAAAAATTTTCATATCCTCATAAACATATTCATATGAACATGCCAAACTTCAACCTCAACCTTTTCCTTTTTCTTTTCCACATTTCATAACATATATCCTTTCATCATGAGCATATACGTTTTTCCTTTTTATTGAATTCAGATCGTTAATTGTGACTTTCTCATCCTCAAAAATTCGATGGATCCATCTACATGTAACCACAGTAATGGGCGGCAGGGGCATCAGCGACACTTACTCGTCAACTGAGCCTTGGCATATCCTCATCGAATGGAAATACGATCATCGAGCTCCCTCTGGGGCCTTCTCCCATAAATGGGCTCCTTCTGGGGTCTTTTCCCTCACGATATCATCATTCTTATCCTCATGTCCTAATATCCTCAATAGTCACAATTACTTCACTTCCTCCAACGTTTTACATTTTCATCACTTTATAAAAATCATGCATTTAATATCCTTTTCCTTTAAAAACAAGCATGCAAAATATCTTTTAATGTTATCGTTTTATCATAAAAATCCATAATCGTTTAAAATAAACATTTTTGCATATTAAAAATCCATAAACATTTAAAATAACATTTTAGCATCATAAACGTTTAAAATAACATTTTGACATATTAAATCATAAACATTTAAAATAAACATTTTGACATAAAATCCCTAAACATATAAAATTTCATAAACATCCATAACCATTGAAAATAATCATATTAGCACATAAAATATCATTCAGGGCACTGTCATGACGTTAAGTAATTTTCAGGTGCAAAATTGCAAAATTACCGTTTTACCTCTAGACGTAAAATTTCACGTTTTTGACTTTTTTTTAATTTCATTGACTCTAACATGTCTCAAATAATTATTTAAGCTTACATGAATTTTTTTATATTTTTGTTTGGCTTAAATTGAGGACTTTTAAATTAATCATTAAATGTAATGTATTAATGCGTTTTAATCCCGAATTAAACCAAACCTTAATATAAAATTCCCAAATAAAAAACTTAGACTTTTAATAATTATTTGAGCTTAAATATAATTTTTCATAATTTTATTACGCTTAAAACTAGGATTTTCAATTAATTCTTTGCTTAACGTTTCGTGCGACAATTAAATCCCGAATAAATCCAAAACTCGTTATTTTGATCCCAAATTTTAAATATAGCATTTTTATTATTGATTCTACCCTTCCAAATCATGATCCACACCCGTGGACTCATGGTTTCAATTTTAGTTCTTAACTTTTCGTTTTTGACACTAACCGAACACACCGAGCCATCTCCAAATTTGCTGGAGCCACGCCCGAGCCACCTCGAGCCAAACCTGAGCCAACTCATCTATGAACCCTACTGACCAACCCAAGCCCAAGAACTAGCCCTTGGCCCGTGTTAAAGCCCCTGCACCCTGGACCCAATTGCATGCGTGTGTGCATGTGAGTTGTTATGGTGCACTAGGACTCCTCATCCATCTAGGACACTACCAGTTGTTAACCACTCAACCCCTCATGACCCTAAGCACCTTGGACCATGCCCAGACCAGCCCCAAGCTCCAAAACCGAAGCCACATCTCAGCACCTGTCATGGCCGAGAAACCCACATGAACATGGACTCTTGTTTCTGTTGCTAGGACCTAGCCCACCATCCTAGACTTTGAACCAGCCCCTTGTGCACCTTCTTAGGACCCTAAGGACCTAACCTAGCCCAGCCCACAGCCCTTGACCGAGCCAACCAACCCTACACAAATTGCTGCAACCTGCGCCTTCCTTGATAACTCTCTCGGGTGGACTATATGTTTTCTTGCTTAGCCTCTTAACCAACGAGCCAGCCCTTGAACCAGCTCTTCAGGCACCCTCCTAAGAGCCTAGTGACTCGACTTAGCCCAGCCCTAAGCCCCTAGGCCTAGCCATCTCTTCCCTGCACTAGCTGCAAACCTGCGCAACTCCTTGGTGCTCTCGGGTGAGAGTCCTAGCTTGCTAGGACTCCTTCCAGCCCTCTTGACTGGAGTCCTAGCGTGGCTAGGACTCTCTCTCTAACCCCTCATGAGACCCTATCGCAACCCTGGTCCAACCGAACCCAAGCAAAGCAACAAGTCTCAAAGCCGTGCCCCAAGTTCACCCAAAACCAAATATGGGTCCCAGCTGCTGTTCTTCAACGTGTGCAGCATTTTGGTGTGATTTAGGACTCTTTAAAACATGTAAAAACATCCACTAACCATTCCTAATCATGGCAGCCCCTTTAACAACATAACAAACATGATTTTTCCTCAAATTTAAGCCTTAAAAATTGGCATATGACACAAAACCGAAAATATTTCATGTTGAAACTTGTTTTTCCATGCAAACAAATTTTAGATAATTACTATGATGTGAATGATGAGTAAAAAGGAGAGTATGGCGTGCCTTTGCGTTTTAAACGCACGATTTTACGTTGACGAATTGACGAACGATGGCACGAAGACGATGGCTTGAAGATCCCTTGAAATTTCGAAGCTTTTCTTGATTAATCTTAGGTGTGCGCCGTGTATATTGTTGCAAGGGAGAATTGGTGTGTGAAATCTGAAAGTGTCGTGGGTTATGAAGGGTTTGGGGTGGGGTTATTTTTCCTTAAATAGTTAATTAAGCCACTAATAAGGCTTAGACCCACTAAGTAAGTAAATTAGGCTCATTAGTGCTTAATTAATATATTAAAATAAATTTTTTTAAATAATTTTATGAATTTATTCGCCGGGTTGTCAAAATGTTCGCATTTTTGTTGAAAAACAAACACCGATAAAATTTATGTCCTGACGTATAAAATCATATCAAAACCTCTTATTTTCAAAAATATGAAAATGCATCAACCATCTTTTAAATAATTATTTAATAAAAACATTTTACATTTTTCAGCTCGGTCTCCGTTCCTCGATCGCAACTCGAATAACCTTTAAAAATACATTTTATTGCAACCATATAGAAAATATATTTTAAACATGTCAAAATGCACAACATAATTAATTTATGCAATTAAAAAAATTAATCGAAATACACAATGAATTTAATAACTTGCGCATGTGGTTCACGTGGACCTTAAATTTTCAGGGCGTTACAATATGCATCAAACTCTTGTTGGAGTTCGTCGTCGAACTCTTTTGCAGCATGCATTATATGTTAGAGTAAATGTCCTGCAAGCCAACGGCTGGCTAGAGAATTTTTGACTGAAGTGTAACAAACAATCTTTATTTTAATATAATTTAACTTTTTATGGTTTTATTTTACTTTAACTATATACCCATGCAATCAGTATAGATAAAGTCCTTCATTATACTTTAATACAAATGAATCGTAATTCGATATTGAAATTCATTTGTAAACACTCTATATTCTAAATTCGTTCCTAGTCAATTCAGCCGCCTAAAACAAGGATAAGGGTCGCTTGAGATTGAGAATAGAATTTGTGATGTTGTGCACCGTGTTTCAAGGCAAGGACATAGAGATGTCCAATCATACAGATGAGTAATCATACGATGATTGTACCGAACAACCCTCCCTCAGAATTTCCAAGTGGTTATCATTCATTGGGAGGAAAAGTCCGCGGTAGTGATTGTACATGATTAGTCCTTATGACCCGGAACAACACTAAGGCGCTACGTACTTCGACTGTGCTTTGACTCATTTACCGACTCCGCGAGGGTCACAAGGTTGTGAGGCTCGGTGCAATTGCGACATATGTAGGAGCCAGTGCATTTTAGTCGGGGATTCACTGCTCACCTACGGGTGTGGATATCTTATGTAATCTAACGAAATAATAGTACATGAAATATCTGGCCAGAGTGTGAGATGTACATTAGGAAAAGAGTTCCATAGTTGTGCATGCGATGATAATATGAATATTTCATGATTGTATCACATAGCTATCGAATTAATATGCAAGTATTGATTAACCAATGGTGTAGATTCGATCGGGATATATGAGATAAAAGGACCGTACTGTATGTTAATCATAACCGACTGGTTCTTGCAGGCACTATCAGTGATACCTAGGGAATCATGGGGCGATAGTACTAGACGCTCTTACCATGATTCGATGGGTTTAATCAGAAAATGGTTTCTGACATTCTCATTATCAAATGTTGGTGCATGGAATGTGAGAAAATAGGGGTAAGCCTGAATAAAGGAAATTGTCATGAATCACAAACAGTTGTGAACCCACGGCTAGCTGTATCCCCGAACCATTGAGGGTCACCCAAGCACTGGTTTACTTGTTCCCGTTGAGATAATAAATTCAATGAATTGAATTTATAAGAAATAATTTTGATATGATCAATCGATAAGCTTATAAATAAAGTTTATAAAAGCTTATAGATATTTTTGAGAGCATGATTGCTAAAACAGTCAAAGGGAGTGCAACTGCCTTATTTAGATTTTGGTGATCTCGATATTAAAGTGTGCATCATCATAACAAAAAAGTTGAAATTGTCACATCGATGATATTGGATCATCGATCGGGATTATGATGAGATTAATATAATGGGAGCATGGATCATGGACTTGTAAAAGTATAAGCTCATCGTGCTAATTTATTAAAATATGATATCGATTTATGTAATATGGAAATATAAATGATACCATAATTTAAAAACTTGCACACAAGCAAAATAATGTATATGCATATTTTCGAAATATGCAAGATTGTGGTGTGCTATTTTCGAAAATCAAATATATGTTGAAATCCATTAACATAAATAATGTGATTAATTAAGGAAATTACAATTAATTAAAATAATAAAATATATTATTAATTTGGTTAATATAGGTGAATGACCAAAGCTTTAAAAAACATAATAACAAGGAGAAAGTCTCCCTCGGCATTTTATTTTGCTCTAAAAAAGGTTTTGAACCAATTTTTGTTTTCTTGATCTCAAATACAAAATATCTTTTACACTTTCTAGTGCAAGTTAGAAGAAGAACAAGTAATCCGATCGTGGACCTGATTCGGAGATCAAAGAAGGAGGTTCAGAGAAAGTTCATAGGGATTTATGAGAAGAGCTACGTCTGCTAATACTGGAGTAGTTGGAGCCGAGTGAATTATTCACTAAGGTATATCTTATGACATCCTTTGTATGTTTGTTTAATTTAAACCATAAAAGTGTCCAAATAAAATTTTGAATGTCAAAATAAAATTTTAAAACTTCCGCTGTGACTTGTGTCACGCCCCGAGACCGGGGTTAGTTGACACCGGCGTTGTTTTACAACCACACAATTGAAAACAACGCCGGTGTCAACTAACCCCGGTCTCGGGGCGTGACATTTAAGTGGTATCAGAGCCGCCAGGTTCATAATCCAGTTGGGAAGAAAAATTTGTCAGGTTATGGCAAAAGGCTGATGCAGTCCCTTTCGGAACTCCAAACAAGTATTATTCACAACTTTGATGTGAGGCGTGGTCCGAAAACAAGAAAATCTTTCGTTTAGACCTCCGAAATCGCGTTTTTTGCTATTTTAGGAAAGTTTCGAAGAATTCCTAACTTTTCATAGGAAACTCAGAATTTAATTCCGTCGACTGTTCTAGAATCCTCTCGACGTATTCTTTCTATCCATGGGTCAATGTCCAAACTTTCTACTTTCGGAAACTTTCTCGAAAATCTCGTTCAACGTGTTTCTTGAACTACTTCTCGATTTTTTTGAAATTTTATTATGAGGACAATTAGTATTTGTATTTATTTTGGGAATATACCTATCAGAGATAAGTTGACTTAAGCTTCTGATTTAAGGAAAAAAAAATTGACTCGAGGATGATAAGTTATTTATGAAAACTAATATGAGAAAAATTGATATGATGATTATATCATAAGTTTTGGGTACTGTACTATAGAAGTTGATTTTGTGTCGATAGTTAATTGTGTGAGCAATATGTTTGGGTTATTAAGAATATTAAGCGCTAACTTTAAATATGTAGAACATTGGAATATCTTGTGAGAAAATATCATCAGGTTAAGGAATTTGTATTATTTTGGGATAACAAGTAGGCTACGACCTTACGTAAAAAAAAAAGTAAGTTATGAGATATTGATGGGTATCAAGGAAAGTATAGTACAATAAGTTTTGACTTTTATGGTACTAAGAATGATTCAAAGAGAATGACATTCAATGAACTCCTTTGTTTTAGAGCGTGATAGGCTCGTGATCTTGATGAAAATAAGATTTAGTAAAAGAATAATTATTTGAGGTAACGACTAGGTTATAATTTTCGGGATTTAAGTCAATAAGCTATAGATCAATACTGAGTTAAGCTTCAATATTCTATATGGGTTTTCAGTTTTGAGATAATAATTGGGGTAATTTCAAGATAAGATAAAATTAGTATCAATTCACATATATTCAGTGCCGACTTAATTCAACTCACTTCGGTGGATTTCGACGCCATCCTAAGGATGAACTGATTAGCTAAGAGCCGTGCGATAGTAGATGGCCAGAGTAAAAATGTCAAACTCTGAACCCCAAACCAAGAAGAAATCGGATACCATGGCGATGCCAAGGAACAGAAATACATTTTTTTTTGTTACCCAGAATTGGAAAGCCATAATATCGGGAGAAGAAGTTTACCTAGCAATGGTGAACAAAGTGCAAGAAGGAGATAAGCTGAAATTGGAAGATATTCAAGTAATACGAAAATTTTCAGACGTTTTTCCAGAAAGGCTTCTTGGAATGTTCTCGGACTAAGAAGTAAAGTTCGAGATAAATTTAGTACCAGTGATGCATTAATCTCCAATAAACTATACCGAATGGCTCCAGATGAACTCAAGGAGCTAAAATAATAACTCCAATAGTTGTTAGAAAAAAAAAATGGATTAGGCCAAATGCATCTCTTTGGGGAGCCCAAGTCCTATTTGTAAAGAAGCATTATTAAAGTATGAGATTGTGTATAGATTATAGAGAACTCTATAAGATCACAATCAAGATAAATATATTCTTCCAATAATAGACGGTCTTTTCGATCAACTTAAATGAGCTACAGTCTTCTCCAAACTCGACCTGAGGTCATGCTATAATCAGCTAAAGGTCAGAGCAGAAGACACCCCAATGTCAGCATTCAAAATAAGGTCATCAGTGGAACTAAGAAAGTAGAGGCAATTCTAGATTATCCGAAACATAAGAATGCAACCAAAATTAGAAGCTTCTTTGGATTATTAGGCTATTAGCTGAAATTTGTCGAGGGCTTCTCTTCAGTAGTCGTATCACCAATGAGACTCGCACAAAAGAACTATGAATTCAACTGAAGATAAAGATGTGAAAGAGCTTTCAAACATTAAAGGAGAAGCTAGCATCTACACCAATGTTGGTATTATCTACTGAGGACAAGGATTTTACCATCTACAGCGAAGTATCAAAGGAAGATCTCAGAGGCGTACTCATGAAAGACAGGCTAGTCAACTAAAGCCGCATGAGCAAAACTACCCTACTCACGATCTCTAGTTGGCAGCAGTGATTTTGCTTTGAAAATTTGGAGACACTATCTCTACGATGCCAAGTGTGAAGTATTCACTCACTGGCCACAAAGTCTCGAATATTTGTTCATTCAAAAAGAATTAAAAATGGGACAAGGACGGTGGATAAAGTTACTCAAAGAATGTGACTTGAAAATAAGCTACCACGCCAGCAAGGCAAATAAGGTAGCCAATACTTTGAGTCAAACATGGGTAAGATAACCCTAGCATCACTCTCTGTGCAATCATGTCTTCTAGAAGCAGTCAAGCTAAATCAGAGTCGAGACATGACACTAGAGAAGTTCAAAGAACAAGCCAAGGAAATAAAGTCGTCAGATTTTCAAGTGGGCCCAGACATAATCTTGGGGATGAGAGGACGATTGTGTGAGCCAGACATCGACAATCTTCGATAAGAAGTGATGTTAGAGGCTCATAAGTCAACATTCCAGATCTATACCATCAGTACAAAGATGTATAGAGATTTGAAAAAAAAGTTTCTGGTAAAACAGAATAAAAATAGATGACGCCGAGTTTATATTTAAGTGACAAGTATGCCAACAAGTGAAAGTCGATCATCAGCAACATGGAGAATTACTGCAACAGTTAAAATCCTAGAATGGAAATGAGAACATATTTCCATGGATTTCGTAGTAGAATTTCCAAAGTCAATACAGAGTCAAGACGTGATATGAATAATCGTAGATAGACTCACAAAATCTACATATTTTCCACTTGTTCGAAGGAATTATAATATTGACAAGTTGACTACTCTATACTCGGATAACATTATGCGGCTACATGGAGTGCCAACAATCATAATGTCGGATAGATATCCAAGATTTGTGTCACGTTTGTGGTAGAGCTTTCAAGAAGCCATGAGAACAAAAGTCACTCTTAATACGGCTTATCGCCCTTAAAATGATGGTCAAACAGAGAGAATGATTCAAATCCTAGAGGGTTTGATAAGGGCATGTGTCATAGACTTCAGTAGTAATTGAAGTGAACATATACCCCTGATAGAATTCGCCTACAATAACAATTATCATGTCAATATTGGGATGACTCCATTTGAAGCCTTTACGGACGGAAGTGTCGATCACCATTGTACTGGGACAAAATAAAGGAGACATCCATGACATGCCAGAACTATTCCAAGCGACAATGGAAAAATTGGCCATTATCAAAGACATACTCATTGCTGCATAGGACCAGCAAAAGAGTTAGTCTGATCTTAAAAGAAGACAAGTGGAATTCATAGTGAGTGAAAAGGCTTATATAAAGGTCTCATCAATGCAAGGAATCCTTAGATTTAGTAAAGCTGTAAAAGTGAATCCTCGATACGTAGGACCATTCAAAATTCTGGATAGATTGGCACGTTGTCTTAGAGAATAGCATTGCCATCAGATATGTCTAGAATCCATAATGTATTTCAGAAGTCCAAACTAAGGAAATACACCTCGAGCCCAGGCCATGTTATGGAAATTGAACCGCTCATGATCAAAGGTAACATGGGGAAAGAGCTGAAATATGAAGATGTATCTATTTATATTGTGGATAAAAAGACCAAGTACCGAGATGATGTATCATTCCCTATGTCAAGGTGCAATGGTGAAACACACAGAATGAGAAAACTACTTCGGAGTTTGAAGAGAAAATGTGCAAGCAATATCCCTACCATTTAGAAAGTCAAGCCGACTCAAGTTTCGAGGACGAAACTTATAATAAGGAGGGAGGGATGTGAGAACCCAAATTTTTGGACATGCAATTAATTAAATATAGACATGTATAAGACTTTATTTTCGATTTATAATAAATTCGAAAATATTAAATAATACATGGTATTGAAGATTCCAAGCCAATAAATACATGAAATTCATATTCCAGTGCAAATCATGTATTAATTTCGAAATAAGGCTGGACATCAATCAAATGGGAAGGAAATATTACGTATAAGGCAGCTTTTCTCAACAAGGAAGCATATCAATATTTATGGAAGGAGCATCTCCAAATTTTGGAAAGAATATCAATCGAATTATGGTAAGATTTTCATCTCACCCCTATAAATAAGAAGACACTCTCATTCAAAATTCACCACTCATTCTAGCAAGAAAATTTCGAAATTTTGCTCTTCAATTTTCGAAATTCCTCCCAAAAATTCTGCACGAGTCATCAAAATTCATTCGAAGTTCAGAAATTCATTTCTCTTGCTCGAGTATTCAGAATCCGATCTCCACCGTTCAGAATATGCTTCGGTATGTTTCGCATAACATATCAAAATTTCAGCAAAATCCTAGAGGGTTTGATAAGGGCTATAAATTTTGATATGTTATGCGAAACATACCGAAGCATATTCTGAACGGTGGAGTTCGGATCTTGAATACTCGAGCAAGAGAAACAAATTTCTGAACTTCGAAAGAATTTTGATGACTCGTGCAGAATTTTTGGGAGGAATTTCGAAAATTGAAGAGCAAAATTTCGAAATTTGCTTGCTAGAATGAGGGGTGAATTTTGAATGAGAGTGTCTTCTTATTTATAGGGGTGAGATGAAAATCTTACCATAATTCGATTGATACACTTTCCAAAATTTGGAGATGTTCCTTCCATAAATATTGATATGCTTCCTTGTTGAGAAAAGTTGTCTTGTACGTAATATTTCCTTCCAATTTGATTGATGTCCAGGCTTATTTCGAAATTAATACATGATTTGCACTGGAATTTGAATTTCATGTATTTATTGGCTTGGAATCTTCAATACCATGTATTATTTAATATTTTCGAATTTATTATAAATCGAAAATAAAGTCTTATACATGTCTATATTTAATTAATTGCATGTCCAAAAATTTGGGTTCTCACAACTTGGACACGAGAAAAACCGATGACCCAACAATGGTATCAGAGCCAAGTTCTTTCATGTTGAATATTTTTTTTCCAACCACACAAGAAAATTTTTCAGAAAATTGATGCATCATAAAATTTTTTATTTTTATTAGATTTTCGAAAAATAAAATAAAATTATTTTTGGATCTGTCTGAAACTGTTCCAGGCAGACCGTGCGCCTGGCTGCGCACAGTGTCCGCGCAGCGTGGACGCGGCGCGCGCACGAGCTTCGCGGAGCATCCGCCCAGCGTGCACGCGACCTGCGCGCCACGGGCGCTCTGTTGTGCGCACAACATGCCCGCCACTGCCCGATTGTGCACGCGGCCTGCGCGCCGCGGGCGCTCTGTTGTGCGCACAACGTGCCCGCCACTGCCCGATACGATCGGGCAGCGAGCAGGCAGCAGGCGGGAAGGTGCCCGAGAACGTCTTGAACACCGTGCTGGGTGATGGGCTTGAATTGTTCGTGCCTATGGGGCGATTTTCTGATTTTTCAAAAATTTTGGACAAAATTGATATTTTATGATAATTAGTTCAATTTTTCATTTGAAAATTAATTTGGAAAATTAATAATTTTTTTGTAAAATAAATAATTAGAATATTATTTTAATTATTTATAGTTAAAGTGAGTTTTACAAAGAAATTAATTATTATTGAATTAATTTGAATTTAAATAAAAGTGTTTATTTAATTTATTAAATTCTTTAATAATAGTGGTGGTTAGTAATAAAATTATTAGATGCATGATTTAATCAATTAATTAAATTTATTTAGTTAATTGATGTTAATATGTAATATTAAATGTATGAAGAATGATCGAGAGCCTTAACAAATGTGTTAAGTGTATGTTAGGATATTTTACTGCTTTATTCATTTTGTTAATATTTATTAAAGTGTGCCTGGTTTATGGCCCGTTCTCATCCCATGAGATGTATTCCTTATGTGACATGACTATTAAATGTAATTATTAGAAATAGTGGGAGATCAAGACTTGAAGATGGTGTGTCCGGTGCACAAGATGAAGACACTTAAAATATTGGAAGCTCTTCTAATAGTGTTGGTAATCGATCATCCTTATTTATTTATTGTTGAATGTCATATTATGATATATATGCGATATATAGTAGTATGCATGTATGTATATTATTAAATAATATAGTTTGCATGAATCCGGCAAACATACAAATATGGCACGAGATTTTAAATTAAATGATGAGATAATTTTAAAATTAAAATCCCTCATGTTGAATAAGATTCAAAATTTATATCAAACTACAAAAGTAAAAATTAAAGGAGTTTAATTTTTCCTTGCCTTCTATCAACTGTGGTTGCATGTTGAATGCTATCTGCGGACAGTGTCTGGCTCATATTATTGGAGAGGCCTGGACGCCAGAAAGTTGTGACTTCCATGAGACATATGATGTGAATTGAATGGAACTCCCATGACTTCGGCTCATATTTTTGGGGGAACTCATGGTGATCGTCCACTACAATTCAATATTGATGGGTCGGTTTGACACGTGAAAATAAACGACGTCATATTATTGGGTCCTTATTAAACGTTATGCAAAACACGGAGAGGTTGCATAGGGATGCAATTGGATTCTATCTTTTAGAAATTATAATTTGTTGATATTAATCGGGATCATAATTGTCTAATTGGACTCTACGTGCCCACTAAGGAAATACGATTTCTCTTTTTCATCAGAGGGTGGTGCAAATGTCAAAATAGTGGGAGAAAAATTTATAAAATAAAATACATATTTTATATCTTAAAATTATTTTAAAATAATCAGTAACCATTATTTGTTTTTCGTTTTCAGTATATTTACGATGACGACTCGTAACCCGCTTTCAATCATTCTCGATCAGAAAAAGTTGACTGGCCCTAACTATAATGAATGGTTTTGAAACATAAAGATTGTTCTGAACTCGGAAAAGATTGCGTATGTGCTTGATAAGAAGCCACCGAGGCTAGTATCTTTGGACATCAGCGAAACTGAGTTGGGTAAGGTTGAGAAATGGTAGGACCATGATCTTCAAGCTAAGAGTTACATGTTGGCTTCTATGTCGAATGAACTTCAAAGAAGGTTCGAGGAGGCGGTGAATGCTTCTGACATTCACCTTCATCTAAAAGAATTGTATGGTGTACAAACTCGCTCAGAGAGACATGCTACTGTTAAGGAACTCAAGAATACATGTCTGCGAGATGGGACTTTGGTCCATGAGCATGGTGTTAGGATGATTGGGCTCATTGAGAAGTTAGTGGGAATCGACTTCGTTATTCCTAGTGAGCTCTCAATTGATATTCTCTTGCTGTCATTGCCCCTCTCATTCGACATATTTGTGGTTAATTTTAACATGAACAAGCTTGAGGCCACCCTCAAAGAGCTGGTCAATATGCTTACTACTTATGAGGCCACAATCAAGAAAGAAAAGCATGTTCTTCTAGTGGGCTCATCGTCCGGTATGAAAAATGGAGCCCAAAATAATGGCAAGAAACGTTCTGCCCCACAAAATAAGAACAAGCCCAACAAAAAGCTATACAGGAAACCCACTCTGGGGCCCTATTGCAACAAGCCTGGACATTGAAGGCGTAACTGCACGGAGTATCTTGCCCAGAAGCGTTCTGGCCATGTTATGTTTTACATAGAAGTAAATGTCTCAATTAATTCCTCTTCTTGCGTACTGGATACGGGATGTGGTTCTCATCTATGCAATGATTTGCAGGTGAGGGCAAGAAGTAGAAGACTTATAGATGGCGAGACATTTCTAAGATTAGGGAATGGAGCAAGGGTTGCTGCAACTGCTATTAGAGACATTACTTTGATTTTGAACAATAATTTTAAGTTACTTTTGATAGACGTTTTATATGTTCTTGAACTGGCTAAAAACATTATTTCTATTTCTATGCTAGATAGAGATTATTATTCTTGTGTTTTTGCCAAAGGTGTTTGCAATATTTACAAGAATGAATGTTTGATAGGAACCGTCGAATTAATGAACGATCTCTATAAATTAAAATTGAAAGATATTCCGTTGATCAATATCAAAGCACAAAAGAAAACAACAACAAACAAAAGAAAGTTAGATAATCCAAATCCCGCACAAATATGACACGCTATACTAGGTCACATTTCCTAAAGAAAGATGCACAAACTAGTAGGAGAAGGCATGTTTGACTTTTCATACATAAATTCTCTACCTACTTGTGAATCATGTCTAAAAAGAAAAATGACCAAGACTCCCTTTAAGGGAAACGTGAAACATGCACGTGGTCTACTGGATTTGATCCACACAGACGTTTGTGGACCTCTAAGTGTTAGCACAAAATATGGGTAAACCGACTTCATTACCTTTACTGATGACTATTCAAGGTATGGGTATGTCTATTTGATGAGAGAAAAATCTGAAGCTTTTGAAAAGTTCAAATAATTCATATCAGAAGTAGAAAAACAATTAGGAATAAGTATTAAGACACTTCGATCTGATCGAGGTGGAGAATACTTGAGTACTGAATTCCTGGATTATTTGAAAGAGAATGAGATTCTCTCACAGTGGACTCCACCAGCAACTCCACAATTGAATGGAGTTTCTGAATGTCGTAATCGAACTTTGATGGACATGATTCGATCTATGATGGGATTCACTGAATTGCCTACATCGTTTTTAGGCTTTGCGCTTGAAACTGCGGTAATGTTGGTGAATAATGTCCATTCAAAAGTAGTGGATAAAACACCATATGAGATATGGATTGGAAAAACTCCCAAATATTCTGACTTGAGAATATGAGGATGTCCTGCTTGCGTGAAGCAGACAGTGGGAGACAAATTGGATAGTCAATCCATTTTGTGCTACTTTGTAGGATATCCAAAGAATTCTGTTGGATATTATTTATATCATCCCAATAAAGAAAAAGTGCTTGTTTCAATAACACCTTCCTTGAGAAGGATTTTTATTAGATAGAAAAGGTTTGATGATAGAACTTGAAAAATTTCAAGATACCCCCTCAACTGTAGAAGTTGAACCTAATCCCCAACAACCAGTAATTGAAGCGCACGCAACTAGAAGGTCTGATAGGATTATTAGACCACCTGCGAGATATACGCTTCTTCATGAACAAGGCCATGATGAGCCTTGTGTTGGATGTGATCCAATGAACTTTAAAGAAGCAATATCTGATACTGATTCATCCAAGTGGCTTGAATCCATGTAGTCTGAAATGGAGTCTATGTATTCAAACTAAGTCTGGACATTAGTGGATGCACCTGAGGGAATTGTTTCCATAGGATGCAAATGGATTTACAAAAGAAATCTTGGGACGGATGGGAAGGTATTGACCTTCAAATCAAGACTGGTTGCAAAAGGTTATACTCAATGAGAAAACTTTTTCACCAGTTGCTATGTTTAAGTCCATTAGAATACTAGTAGCCATAGCAGCATGGTATGACTATGAGATATGACAAATGGATGTAAAGACTGCATTCCTCAATGGAGACATTAAAGAAGATATTTATATGTCTCAGCCTAAGGGATACAGATCAGTGGGAAGTGAACATAAGCTATGAAAACTTCAGAGTTCAATATATGGTCTCAAGCAGGTGTCTAGAAGTTGGAACCTCAGATCTGACAACACCATCAAGGAATTTGGTTCTTTCAAGATTCCTGAGTAACCATGTGTGTATAAGAAAGTTAATGGGAGTGCAGTAACATTCCTAGTATTTTATGTTGATGATATCCTACTCATTGGGAATGATGTAGGATTACTGCAATCAACTAAAGCATGGTTAGAAAATAAATTCTCCATGAAAGACATTGGTGAAGCATCATATGTATTGGGATACAAATCTACAGAGATAGATCAAAGAGGATGCTGGGGCTCACCCAAGCGACTTATATCGACATTATTCTGAAAAGAATTTCTATGGAAGAGTCCAAGAAAAGATACTTACCAATGTGTCACGGTTTCACTCAATCTAAAGCAATGTGCCCCAAGCCTGATGAACAGATAGAGATGATGACATGTATTTCATATGCATCAACCATTGGTAGTATCATGTATGGTATGATATCAATACGCCCTGATGTTGCTTACGCTTTGAGTGTTACAAGCAGATATCAGGCGAACCCTGGTCCAATGCATTGGAAGGCCATGAAAGATATTCTTAAGTACCTAAAGAGGACTAAGAACTTGTTCATGGTCTATGGGGTGGAGAATTAAAATTGGAAGGCTATACTGACTCTAGCTTCCAAAGTGATGTAGATGATTCAAAATCGAACTCTGGTTTTGTATTCATGCTCAATGGTGCGGTTGTCTCTTGGAAATGTTCCAAGCAAGACACCGTTGCGGATTCCACCACTGAAGCTGAATATATTGATGCATCTGCTGCAGCCAAATAGGCAGTTTGGATTAGGAATTTCGTCCAAGAGTTGTGCGTTATTCTTAATGGAGTTGATCCAGTCACGATGTACTGCAACAACATTGGTGTCTTTGCACAGGCAAAGGAACCAAGGTCTCATCAGCGATCCAAACATATACTTAGAAAATTCCACATTATCTGAGAGATTGTAAGAAGAGGAGATATATTAGACGAAAGAATCGCCTCGGCAGATAAAGTTGTTGATCCACTTACAAAGCCCTTGCCAGGATCATTGTTTGAGATGCATCGCGAAGAAATGTGATTAAAGTTTATGGGTAGTTGAATCTAGGGAAAGTGGAAGATTGTTAGAGTAGATGCCCTACAAGACAACAGTTGGCTACATAATTTTTTGACTCAAGTGTAACAAAAAATCTTTATTTAAATAATTTAACTTTTTATGATTTCATTTTACTTTATCTGTATACTCATGCAATCAGAATAGATAAAGTCCTTAATTATACTATAATACAAATGAATCCTAATTCGATATTGAAACTCATTTGTAAACACTTTATATTCTAATTCGTTCAAGTCGATTCAGCAACCTAAAACAAAGATAAGGGTCGCTTGAGATTGAAACTAGCATATGTGATGTTGTGTACCGTGTTTCATGGTAAGGACATAGAGATGTCCAGTCATACAGATGGGTAATCATACGATGATTGTACCGAACAACCCTCCCTCAAACATTCCAAGTGGTTATCATTCATCGAAAGGAAAAGTCATTTGGTTGTGATTGTACATGATTAGTCCTTACGACCCGGGACAACACTCAAGCTCTACATAGATTGTGCTTTGACGCGTTTACCGACTCTGCGAGGGTCACAAGGTGGCGAGGTTGGGTGCAATTGCGACATATGTAGGAGCCAGTGTATTGTAGTCGGGGATTTACCGCTCACCTACGGGTGTGAATATCCTATGTGATTTAACAAAATAAAATAGTGCATGAAATCTCTGGCCAGAGTGTGAGATATAAATTAGGGAAAGAGTTCCCTAGTTGTGCATTCGAAGACACTATGAATATTACATGATTGTATCACATAGCTATCGAATTAATATGAAAGCCTTGAACCAATGGTTGCAGATTCGATCGGGATATATGAGATGAAGGTACCGTAATGTACGCTAATCATAACCGACTGGTTTTTGCAGGCACTATCAGTGATACCTAGGGAATCATGGGGGCGATGCTACTAGACGCTCTTATCATGATTCGATGGGTTTAATTAGAAAATGGTTTCTGACATTCTCGTGATCAAATGTTGGTGCATGGATTGTGGGCAAATTGTGGTAAGCCCGAATAAAGTAAATTGTCTTGAATCACAAAGAGTTGTAAACTCACGGCTAGCTGTATCCCTGAACCATTGAGGTTACACAAGCACTGATTTACTTGTTCTCGTTGAGATAATAAATTCAATAAGTTGAATTTATAAGAAATAAGTTTGATATGATCAATCGATAATCTTATAAATAAAGTTTATAAAAGCTTATAGAAATTTTTGAGAGCATGACTCCTAAAACAGTCAAATGGAGTGCACCTGCATTATTTAGACATTAGTGATCTCGAAATTAAAGTGTGCATCATAATAACAAAAGGTTGAAATTGTCACATCGATGATATTGGATCATCGATCGAGATTATGATGAGATTAATATAATGGGAGCATGAATCATGGGCTTGTAAGAGTATAAGCCCATCATGCTAATATTTTCATTCCGAAAGCGATTTTTCTCACTTCCACTTGAAGGTAGTCCTTAACTTCATTCAACTCGTCTTTATTCCGAAGTAAAATCACAACACTAATCTTAATTTTCTCAATCTCAAATTCGAGGCCCTTAAAGGTCTTGGCTTGGGTTGAAATTTTTTATTTCTTGAGGTAACTTGAGTTTAGTCGAAATTCGTTATCTTCTTGTGTGGAAGAACTGCTTGAACAGGATGCCTACTTAATGCTTGAAGTGCCTTGGAGAAAACCATGGACTGTTTAATCTTGAAACTTGGACAGAACATTGCTCGAAAATAGCGAGATAAGGCTAAAAAATGGACATCCATTTTGGTGCTCAAATTTAGAGTGTTTTCTAGCTTGTTGTAAGGCAAAATTTCGAATTTACGGTCAAATGTGGAGGAGTTACAAGGTGGTTAAATAAATAATTAATTTATTCTTTCAAATTTCCAAAATGGTACTCAAGGCATCTTTCAAAAATTTTGTAATTATGGATTGACAAGGATGTTACAAAATTGAAGAAATGCTTGGTCAAATAGCCATTAAATTGGTTGCTAGAACAATTTTCGAACGAGAGTGTCTAAATGTAATGGTCTTCATGGGTTGTTCGAAAATCAAGATTTTCTAAATCTGAAAAAGAATTTGGGAACTCAAAATGATAGTGATTATATTAATCTGGTAGTCCCAGATATTTCGCTAACACATAAGGGTCTAACGGAATTTTTTAAAAAAAATTAGGAAAATAGAAATCCCAGGGATCATAAAATGAATCGAAATTATAAGTTAGGAAGATCATAGAATAATAGATGGAATTAAATTTCTAGTTTCGTACATGAAACATTATCAATTCAAAATTTAAGAAAAATGACAAAATGTGAATTTGAAGGTCTAAATGATCGAATTCGAAAAATAATGAAGTCACTGTTGTTCAAAATATATGGAAAACAAGACAAATAGCTATGAGTAAAACCAGCAAATCAGTATAGTGAATCAATACAGTAGTATAATGCTTAATTAAATCAAACCAAGGCCTGTGGATTGTACAGTTTCCTTAAAACAGATTCGCCCCTTCTGGTATGTGCTTCGAGGATTCAACGGAGATCTGTTTCCCAGGATACAACGGGCAAACCAGCAGAGTTGCAGCACAAAGCACTATGCTAGCGAACTAAAGCAGTACCTGAACTTTATCAGTGAACGGAGCAGAAGCAGAACAAGCAGAAGTACTGTAGCAGAACAGAAGTACTGTAGCACAAGAGCAGCAGTACTGTAGCAGAACATAAGTCCTGTAGCAGAAGAGCAGCAGTACTGTAGCAGAACAGCAGTAATGTAGCAGAAGAGCAGCAGGACTGTAGCAGAAGAAGCAGAAGAACTGTAGTAGTAGGAGAAAGTGGATTTTTCGTTCTCTTTTTCTGGCCTTGGCACATCTCCTATTTATACATACCTATACAAGCCATACGAAAGGCCAAAGGTTGTCATAAAGATGCCTTTAAGATGGTAGATGGAGTACCAACAGTTAAGGAGATGAAGCACCAACAGTCATGCCACGTGGAAGGTCTCAAGGGCATGTGAAAGGTCTCAACTGAAAAAATTAACAAAAGATGGCATAGACTGTTAGGCGATTTTTTGCCTTGATTGGTCCGACATTCGACGCACCCAGGTCGCGCTCGTACGCTTTCACACAAGTCAAGCCTTTTTTCCACTGCAAATTGGGCCCATGATTTGCAACCCCCCTGCGCATGTGTGCGCGAAAGAGAGCCTCTTGACCAATCATAGTTACACCCCCATAAAGTGTAACACAATATAACTTATTTATACCACTTCATTTTTTCAATGTGGGACAAACCCACCTTTCCAAATTTCCATTCACTCACATGGAAAGCCCACAAGCCTAAAAGCCCACCTTTAATCCAACAATCCCCTACATGAATGGGAATATAACGTTATACGAAAGGATTCCACTGATAAAGTTCGACAGTTGAGTATTGCACAGGATAGCTAGGTATTACCCTTTGAACCTTCCTTTGTGAAAGCATATTAATTCACTGGTTGACAGTAGACGTGATGTCTTTGAACTGTACATCCGTTTGTGTGAATGGTGATATACTTCACACAAGACTCTCCCTCATACTATTAAGTTCTCATGATTGTGTTCTTTTTGGCCATGAACACACGCCTGGTTCTGCAAGAGGGTCTAGAATTGAGCCCTGCAATTCCTTCGAAGCGGCCCCACTTCTCTCTCACATAGTTGATTCTATATTGCTTCTTATCAGAATCATTAAAAGCCATAAGCTTATCCTCAACATTCACTGTTTCATAATAGGAATGGACTAGGGATAACCCCCACAGTGCTTCTCCAAATTAGTGCGATTAGGTTGTCCCATTGAACCTAATTCTTGGGATCTCCAGTCAGCGTAGGTTGGGTTTTCCTTCGCACCAATTTATTCTATAGGCTTGAGCCCCATTCCCCTTGACGATTTCGCAAATAACTCTCTGTTTAACCCCTTGGTCAGTGGATCCGCTATATTATCCTTTGACTTTACATAGTCAACAAAGATAACTCCAGTTGAGAGTAGTTGTCTAATGGTAGGTATTATGTCTACGACGTATATGCCTAGACTTACCGTTATACATTTTATTATGTGCCCTTCCAATCGCAGATTGGCTATCACAATGTATGCATATAGCCGGCACTGGTTTTTCCCATCCGGGAACATCTTCTAAGAAGTGACGCAGCCATTCAGCCTCTTCATCACACTTGTTAAGAGCTATAAACTCAGATTCCATTGTGGATCTGGCTATTACAGTTTGTTTAGAAGATTTCCACGCAATTGCTGCACCTCCTAAACTGAATTTAAATCCATTTGTAGATTTTGAGTCTTTCATATCAGATATCCAATTTGCATCACTGTATCATTCAATAACAGCAGGATATCTCGTATAGTGCAGCCCATGATCACGAGTGTATCTTAAGTATCTTAACAATCTGATAATTGCTTTCCAGTGTTCAACTCCTGGATTACTCATGAATCTACTCAATTTGCTTACTGCATAGGCTATGTCTGGTCTTGTACAACTCATTAAGTACATCAAACTTCCAATGACTCAAGAGTATTCTAATTGAGACATACTCTCACCTCGATTCTTTGATAGATGTTGACTGATATCTATCGGGGTTCTAGCCAATGCAGAGTCATCATTATTGAACTTTTCAAGTATTTTGTCAACATAATGTGACTGACTTAGGACTAGCCATTCTGATGTTCTATGGATTTTAATTCCAAGGATTACATCGGCTAAGCCCAAATCTTTCATGTCAAATGTTGAGTTCAATAACTTCTTGGTGGATTTGATCATCTTATCATTACTATCAATGATAAGTATGTCATCTACGTAAAGACATAAAATGACATATCCATTTTCAGTGGTTTTTAAGTATACACATTTGTCAAAATCACTGAATTTAAATCCACTTTCCAACATGGCCTTATCAAATTTTTCGTGCCATTGTTTTGGTGCTTGTTTTAAGCCATACAGAGACTTACCAGTTTACAAACCTTATTTTCTTGCCCAGTCGCAGAAAATCTCTCAGCTTGTTCCATGTAAATTTCCTCTTCTAAATCTCCATTTAGAAAAGCTGTCTTTACATACATTTGGTGTACTTCAAGATTCCGCAAGGCGGCAATTGCAAGTATCACACGAATAGATGTTATTCTCGATACAGGAGAATATGTGTCAAAATAATCAAGCCCTTCACGTTGATGGTAACCTTTAATTACCAATCTGGCTTTATAATTATCTATGGTTCCATCTGATTTCATTTTCCTTTTGAAAACCCATTTACAGCCTAGTGGTTTGCTTCCTGGAGGAAGATTTACTAATTCCCACGTATGGTTTTGTAAAATGGATTCCATTTCGGAATTGATACCCTCTTTCCATAGAGGTCCCTCAGATGAACTCATTGCTTCCTTGAAGCTTTGAGGTTCACTTTCCATCATGAAAGTGATGAAATCCAGACCAAAGGATTTCTCAGTCCTAGCTCTCTTGCTACGTCTAGGTTCTATGTATTGATCAAGCTCTTGTTCTTCATCATTTGTTTCATATAATCTTTTGGATGAACTTGGTTCTTCCTTAGATTTGTATGGAAACATGTGTTCAAAGAACGAAGCATTTCTTGATTCCATTATCGTATTCTTGTGAATATCAGGTATTTGAGATTCATGTACAAGAAAACGATACGCACTACTGTTTTGAGCATATCCAATGAAAATGCAATCCATAGTTTTTGGTCCTATCTTTACTTTCTTTGGAGTGGGTACTGCTACCTTGCAAGACACCCCCACACTCGCAAGTATTGATAAGAAGGACTTCTACCTTTTCTTAACTCATATGGAATTTTATCTTGCTTCTTTTGGGGCACCTTATTTAAAAGGTAATTTGCTGTTAGAACAGCTTCCCCCCACATGTTCTGTGGTAATCCAGAACTTAATAACAACGCATTCATCATTTCTTTCAATGTGCGATTCATTCTCTCTGCAATGCCATTTTGCTGAGGAGAATAAGGTGCAGTTCTTTCGTGTTTAATACCATGTTGAGCACAAAACTCAGCAAATGGTGATTCATATTCATCTCCACGATCACTTCTTAGCACCTTAACTTTTTTGCTAAGTTGGTTTTCAACTTCACTCTTATATTGGACAAATTTGTCAATAGCTTCATCCTTACTTTTGAGGAGATACGCATAACAAAATTTTGTGCTATCGTCAACAAAAATGATAAAGTATTTATTTCCACCACGAGTTTGCACACTTTTTAGATCACATATATCACTGTGAATTAGATCAAGTGGTTCATTATTTTTTTCAATAGTTCGAAAAGATGATCTCGTTAGTTTTGCCTCAACACAAGTTTCACATTTGTGTTGTTTATCAATATGGAATGCAGGAATGCTTTTCATGTTAACTAGTCTACGAATTGTATCGTAATTAACGTGTCCAAGTCTGCCATGCCATAAACAAGAAGACTCAAGCAAGTAAGCAAAGATATTAACTTTATTCGTCACAGGCTTAATAGCCATTACATTCAGTTTGAATAAACCATTACAAACATACCCTTTCCCAACAAACATTCCACTTTTCCACAAAACCACTTTATCTGACTTGAAGACAATGCGGAAACCATGCTTGTTAAGAAGCGACCCGGACACCAAGTTCTTACGGATGTCTGGTACATACAGCACATTGTTCAAAGTCAGTTCTTTTCCAGATGTCATCTTTAGGACAACATTTCCTTGACCCTTTATCTCGGAAGTGGCGGAATTTCCCATGAATAGTTTTTCCCCATTCATAGATTCCTCAAGAGTAGCAAACATCTCCTTGTCGGAGCAAACATGGCGAGTGGCACCAGTCTCGATCCACCACTCCCTTGGGTTAGAACCCACCAGATTAACTTCTGATATTACAGCACAGAGATTCATGTTCGAAACCTCTTGAGATATGTTCTCCACCATATTCACCTCTCGGTTTCTCTTTGACTTCTTACATTCAGATGCCTTGTGACCCATGCTATCACAGTTATAGCATTTTTCAGAGAACTTCTTTGAAACACCACCTTTGGGTCTGATGTTCAACTTCTTGTTGGAGGGAGAGAAGTTTTTCTTTTTTGAGCTTTGGCCATTGTTGCGTGTTTTCTTGATTGCTCGCAAGCGCACGACGTCAAGTTACAGTAAAATGTATTTTCGAGTACAAGTGTCGATCCCACGAGGAATGTGTATATAAATGTATATTAGTATTTGTGATTAAAATAGTCTCGACTTTATTTAGAATAATCAATTAAAAGATTTGTTTGCAAGAATAACTAAATTGATAATGGATCTAAAAGTAACACTAATTTATAGCACTTAACAATGGAATAAAAGATCTAGAGGTCCGATTTTACGCAACTGTTCACCATGTGTAATTTATTGTAGCTATGTTATAAAAATCCTTCTTATTCATTAGCCAAGAATCCTATAATTACCTACTCCCTCTCCCGAGTGTTGAGTAGACTGTAATTATTTAAAAATGGATTGCAAAATTCCCATCAACAATCTATAAATAAATAACACAACAAGCACTAGATTCTCTATTGGCTTCGATAGCAATATAGGCCCTCCTGAACTCTATAAATACCATTGATGTATTTTTCTCATTTCTTGTTTATAATTTCCTCTTCCGAGTGATAAATTGTAAACATATAAATCATTCAAATTATGGCCATAAATTGAAAGCATTAAGATTAGAACAATACAAATGAACAATAAAAAGAACTTAAATAGCTTAGTTCATAGATTCTAACACATTGTTTCTAGTTTTGTTACATCTTTCCTCTAGAAATAACAATTAGTTCATAATAACACAAACAAAACAACAAAACAAGGTTTTGAAACAAGACATATCAACTGAAAAATAAAATAAAGAAGAACTTAGAACAAGAGTTTGAAGTGCTAATTCCGTCCCCGGAGTTGTGCATCAGATTTCCAAAAACTTGATGAACTAGAGTCTTCAATCTTATAGCAGCAGCCTCCACTCTTCCCTTGGCACCCCAATACCCTAGATGGTAAGTAAATGATGTTCTTTTATAGTCCAGACAAGCCTCTATTCGTAGCACACCAATATTTTGGACTTTCATACGCAGCACACAAAACTACAGATTTTCCGGATTCTGTTTTTCAAGGAGTGCGGGTGCGGTCAAGAGGACACCATGGGTGCGCTGCTGCTTCTGGTGTGTGAGCGCAGGTGCGGTGCTTGTTTTATCGCAGGTGCAGTGCTTCACCGCAGGTGCGGTGCTTGTATAAGTGCGGGTGCGCTGCTGCTTCTGTATTTTTTTTATCTTTTGCACTTTCCAATTCAACACTTTAATACTCCACACTCTCATTCTAAGCTTCCAAACTATAAAAACAAAAACAACAACAAATCACATAAAACCTGCTCAAGAATCACAGAATTCCAAGTTAAAAACAAGTAATAAAAGTACAATAAATTGCACTTATCAGCCATGCTCGACAACATTTGCCTTAGCGGCAATAGGAGAAAACAATCGTCTTTCCGAACTCTTGTTGTCTTCCTCGATGCGAAGTCTAACAATGAGCTCTTCAACGTTCATCTCTTTCGCTTGTGTTTCAAGTAGTTTTTGAAATCCTTCTAAACTGGTGGTAGTTTCTCAACTATAGCAGCCACTTAAAAAGATTCACTCAACGCCATCCCCTCGGCGTGAATCTCGTGAAGAATCACTTGGATTTCTTGAACTTGACTGATAACCGGCTTAGAATCCACCATTTTAAAATCCAGAAAGCGGCCTACAAGAAACTTCTTGGCCCCGGCATCCTCGGTTTTGTACTTTCTGTCAAGGGATTCTCATAGCTCTTTGGCTGTCTCCTTTTCGCAGTACACATTGTACAGCGAGTCTGCCAATCCATTCAGCACATAATTTCGGCATAGGAAATCAGAATGATTCCAAGCCTCCAGTGCACTGACGGATTCAACATCTCCCTCACCCTCTTTCAGGTTAGGAGCATCCTCGAATAGGAATCTAGCCAGGTTCAGTGTTGTCAAGTAAAACAATATTTTTTGCTGCCACCTCTTGAAATCCACACCAGTGAACTTCTCAGGCTTTTCACCGTGGCTGGCTGGTACAGTAACCGCAGCAGCACGTGGGACAACTTGAGTAGGCACAGTAGGGACAACATGACAAGTTTCCCTTCGCACGCTGGATTCAGTAGCCATATCTGAACTTTAACCACGTAATGAGTAACTTTGTTTTAAGTTTGTTGTTCAAAATATATGGAAAACAAGACAGATAGCTATGAGTAAAACCAGCAAATCAGTATAGTGAATCAATACAGTAGTATAATGCTTAATTAAATCAAACCGAGGCCTGTAGCTTGTACAGTTTCCTTAAAACAGATTCGCCCCCTCCGGTATGTGCTCTGAGGATTCAGCGGACGTCTATTTCCAAGGATACAACAGGCAAACCAGCAGAGTTGCAGCATAAAGCACTATGCTAGCGAACTAAAGCAGTACCTGAACTTTATCAGTAAACGGAGCAGAAGCAGAATAAGTAGAAGTACTGTAGCAGAACAGAAGTACTGTAGCAGAAGAGCAGCAGTAAGTACTGTAGCAGAAGAGCAGCAGGACTGTAGCAGAAGAAGCAGCAGGACTATAGTAGTAGGAGAAAGTGGATTTTTCGGTCTCTTTTTCTGGCCTTGGCACATCTCCTATTTATACATACCTATACAAGCCATACGAAAGGCCAAAGGTTGTCATAAAGATGCCTTTAAGTTGGTAGATGGAGTACCAACAGTTGGGG